>NC_060124.1:128121393-129371393 GCF_021461395.2 Schistocerca americana
CAAATCACCAGACCGACATCCAAATTAGTAGTCAATTTGCATGGGATAATCCCGATAGAGCTCCTTCTGTCATACGAAATCGCGCCCCAGACTAGGACTCCATGTGTTGGTCCTGTGTGTCTAACAGACAAGTTGGTTGCTGGCCCTCAACTAGCCTCGTTCTAACCGTCTCACCGCCATCGCTGGCACCGAGGCAGAACCATCATTCATCAGAAAACTCAACAGACCTCCACCCCGTCCTCCAATGATCTCTCGCTTGACACCACTGTAGTCGCAAGTGGAGGTAGTCTGAGTCAGTGGAATACACGCTTCAGGGCGTCTAGCTCGAGACGTCCTTGAAGTAAGCGATCTGTGAAAGTTCGTTTTTTCAGTGTGGTGCCATCTGCTGCTCAGATTGCTGCTGGAGGTGCAGTAGGATGCGCCAGAGCCCCACGTCGAACACGATGGTCGTCCTCGCCGGAAATGTCACGTGTCAGTTCAGAGCTCGATCTTGTCGTGACAACCGGTGCCAGCAGTCATGTATAGTGACCACATTGCTGCCCAGTCTTTCTCCTGTATGGCAGATGGAACGTTCAGCTTCTCACACCCCTATTACACGACCTCGTTCAAACTCACTGAGGTGCTGATAATGATATCTTTGTCGCCTTAAAGGCCTTCTTGACTAACATCAACTCACCTCGTCCAGTCTCATACGTAACTAACGCTCACGCCCTTTATAGCGTGTATTTAAAGCAAATCGGATTTTCATCCGCAAAGTGGCGCTACTAGCGCCATCTTTATGCGACTTTCGAGAAATTTGAATGGGCAGCATCTCTGAGATATAGAAACATGTCTACCAAATTCGTTTATATCACATAACCTCTTCTTGCTTCTGCAATTTTTTCCCTAAGTGTATAACGACATTTTTGTAGTCTCATGTTGTGGAGCTAATTAATGTGGCAATGCATTCTTTATGATATCCAGCTAGAAAACGTGAACTGTTGTTATCGCGATGTGATGCTCACGCCACCGTTGAAATGAACTTCACTTCACTTAACGCCACTGGGCGATATAGAATAAGCCGTTGTCCTCGACTTCCCCTAAGTGGAGGGATACACGCCGCCCGTGATCAATATTCGTCGGTAATCCCACTGGGCAGCAACGAGCATACTTCCACACCAGTCGTGACTGTGTTGATGTGAGGGACACTTTGTCAGCAATGAGGACATAGTATGTTGTTGGGATTCTTCCGTGGCAGTTACATATTGTTAGAAGTAGTCTTAGTCGTTTCCACTGTAACCACAGTCAACAGTTGCAGCGCAGCTTAAGTACCTCTAGCTGTCTTAATATCTTGTTACTTGAATTTTGTCCACGTCCTTGCTGGTATTATTGCTATGACATCTGCAATCTCTGATTGTGTCTATAAGATTCTGTGGGCGAACTATTAAAAATACATAAGATCAGAAAAATTTCGAGGTATTAAATTGGACAGGCAAACTTAACGCTAGATTCTCTTGAGTTTTCAATTCTAAGAGGTCAACTGAGCTGAAGAAACTCATTTTTGACCAATGTACGCTACCAGTAACACCTTAAAGGCTGCAAGACATACACGCTAAATGAGTTAATTTTTAGAGAACTCATAGACGCTCAAACAGGAATTGCGCTGCCCAAAGAAGGACAGAAAGAAAGAATTATCAGACGAACAACAAAGGTCAATGACAAGACGAAAAGTGTATATTCCTTGAAATTGCAGTGAGTTGGTCACACAGTTCAAAAAAGAATACCAGATAGTCAAAACAAACACTAGGCTGGAGCCCAGTTTACCAACAAGTTGGCAGATGGGGGAGAGACTTACGAAAAACAGCCGAATTCCATTGGCAGTGAGGAGCTCGCCAGAGATGGTGGAACCTGCTGGGATACATTGTTGCACATCGACTAAAAGAGACCACATCAACAAGCAATTTTTGCCCAATTCTGCCCCTCCCCTTCTGCCCGGTGTCCGTAACTGTGTTTATCACGTATAAACGTAAGTGCAGCCCTTGCAGTGAATAAGAAAATAAGCAGATCAGTTGTGATATCAGATAGAATATAACCACAGTACGCTACCAAAGCTTTTTTCCTTAAAACTTTTTCATTTTGGATCACACTTAAATTCTTGCATTTTTCTTTACTAAAGAATTTACTTTCAAATAACTAACAACTTCTCATCAATATAGTAGCGTGAGATGTGTCCCATACTATTACACTATTGTTTTTGCTTTGAGGCAAGCGGAACTTTATAACTGTTGCAATGCACTTTATTACTAGACAATACATGGTCCATGAGTCCGACCATTTCTCTTCCATCGCGCTCTGTTTCCCCAAGCTAAAAATTGCATACCTCCCGAACAAATGTTCTTCCTAGAGACATTCCTGAGTAGTGTTTAATCCGATTTTTCTCGCTACCATATTCTGTAAAACCCTGGTTCATGTGTTGTTCTCTGTAGCAGATCTTGCAGGACAACAACGATTGATATGCGTAGTTCCTCTGACTTGCAGATAATACATAACTCTCCAGGAGGTTATCTTGGAACGTCACTGTCCGCAAAATACACAGAACCCTCTTATAAACATTACACGTTACGAACATAAGTCTGCCTGACCTAATGGGAATTTGGACCAGGCTGCTACCGAATGTGACCACTCTGCCACGAAATACTCGTGAAATCACATCTGTAAAATTTTGTGTTTAATGTGTACTTACATATTTAAATTCTGATATGAATTCGAATCAGTGACTATTGTCCTTTTATTAAGATAGTAAAAGTCTGCAGTACATGTTCGTACAATTTGGTAATTAATTATTTACACCATGCTCATCATAACATCTACTAGAAGTACAGAATGAACTTGCAAGGCACATTTGTGTTGAAATGTGGTGTGGAACGCCTGAATGGAACTTAGTACAACACAACACACTCTGTTGATCCTACATATGGTACAGCTGTATCTTTTCACACATTGTGGTGCCAGTAAGCCTGATGTAGATATAGATATATTAAGAAAAGGTTTTGTTCTTCTAGAAGGTTTCATAATGGTTATAGCAGATCCTGGAAATCAATAAATTCGTTGAACTTGCGATCTGAACTGTTATTAAATATTAAAACCTTTCCTTATAGTTAGAGGCGAAATAGTAAAAGACATCCAGTGACGAAAACCCTAGTAACGACCAGCGACCTTGTGAATATTATATACCAAGAAGCAAACTGGGGTGCAAAAAGTAAACAGATCATAAAATTCGATCGTTAGGCTAATTAGGACATAGCTTTTGTAAAAACCAATCCTGTGAAAACAGATGAAAATTAATTCGATTCAGTTACCGTCTGCGTATAACACTGTCTTGGAATAAATAAAATGACTGTTTTAACTGTAAAACTACTAACATTTTGAAGCTAACGGGTAAGTGATTTTCTTTGTTATTTATCCCACTTGCAAGCGAGAAATTTATACAGGTTATTAAACTGTTGGAGAGTGCTCTGTCAACACATCCCTTCCCTCCCTCCCTAAAACAACAGGCTGTGATGACAAATCAGTCATCTAGAAATAGGATCCAGAAAAATAAACGAATTTTCTTAAAATGCTAGGGATACTGTTCGATTCTTGCTAATGCACCAATTTTGAACCAGGAATCAGCTAAGAAGAAACAAATGCGAAACTATGGTGAAGATCTCAGCTTCGGTATCTGCGTAGTACTTCAAATCCTTTGCTGTGTATTGCAAATATAGGAATAACATAGCTGGTGATTATTTTTTCTCCCCGTTCTCCACCCCTTTCTCTTCCTCCATTAAATTCCAGTTTCCTGTTCCGGCCTTAATATTTCGTTTTATCTGTGGAGTGATCTCTGCTCATTTTTCGAATAACAATTATTTTAATAAGAGAGCGTTGTCTGACGAGATTACCCTGTTTCCGAAGCCTGGTGTACACTGAAATAATTTACAATACTTTCCATCGTGATTTTCTAAGGAACGACTGAAACTTCTACAGCTTGGTTTTCGAATGTAAATACCTTAAGGTAAATCCATTTGTGTAAACAGAGTATGGCGGCAAGCAATTTGAGAAAATTTATGTTTACATTTTTATTTGTTTGTGCTTTCTGACTGGCTTACACTTCAAAGAGTATTTTACTTTGAAACTTCCTGGCAGATTAAAACTGTGTGCCCGACCGAGACTCGAACTTGGGACCTTTGCCTTTCGCGGGCAAGTGCTCTACCATCTGAGCTACCGACGCACGACTCACGCCCGTTCCTCACAGCTTACTTCTGCCAGTATCTCGTCTCCTACCTTAATCTGCCAGAATGTTTCATATCAGTGCACACTCCGCTGCAGAGTGAAAATCTCATTCTGGAGTATTTGACTTTGTTTCCTAGTCGATTATTCGATTGTTGAAAAGAGATTTTATGGTCGAGTTAACTAAGTACGCTCTCATTTGCCTAAATGCCTTACAAGGAATACGTTACCTCCTGAACGTTCTAATACTTTATCATCTCCTCTATGGCATAGAAGAAGTACTAAAGACATGCCTGAATATAATACGGATTCGATTTTTTGTGTGGACGTCTTTTAAAGACACCAGATCCGTGTCCAACAGTGACACTCAGCTATTACACTTAGACATTTCTGCCCTGAAAGGTTTTGTTTGTATGGTTTTAATTATAAACTGCTATTATTTTATTCCTACCGCAGTTTGAAGTAAAATTGCCAGTATACCGTTTGTGTCCGTTCTCGGTATGGTATAAAATTTCTCTGCATGTGAAACGAAGCATTACTTTATGCCTTTCGTATCTGTGAACACTTCAGTAACAGCGCTTTGGCAAACATAGTAGAACATCAAATATTTCGTGAGTTTACGCATGAATTTCATTAGCATCCAGAGCGCTTACAGATAAACGTTTGTCAGGCAAAGAGAACTGTTGGCTCAAAGTAGGCAATTTGTACGCTTCCACGAACCAAGACAATCGTCTGCTTTAATTATGCGTTTCTACAGCCAATACACAATGTCTTAAACTTGAGAAATATCCTTTACACATTTTCGCTGCCTGTCTTAGCCTCTTCACTTCTTCCCTTTGTGAGTAAAGTCGCTGGAAATGTGCTCCTGGTCGGGACAAAATCGTCCTGTTCTGTCTGTCACAATTACGTTCCGGAAATATGGCGCTATGCGTCTCCTACAATCGCTGCTACCTAAACGACCAATTATTCACGAACCAAAACGATCTCTCTAATCCAATATTTATCACAATGGCCTTAGATTGTATGTAAGCTACGCATAAAACTTTTCTTTCAAACTTACGGCAGTATCGCACGGTGCTAACCGAAAAAATGTAGTTATCATCTAAGCTTCCTTATTTATAGCGCCTTTTCTACATCTAAACCCCCAGCTATAATCCATCAATAATGGTGATGTGCGTGACAGAATCTACTTTTTATAGAACTTCGTGTTAAGATTTCTTCTTCGTTTCAGGTGTAGAATATGACTGATTTTTAAACATTCCACTAGACCAGGCAGATCGTCAAGATCTCTATGGGAAAAATTCTTAGAGGATCATAAAGATTCGTGTCTTACATATTTAAAACTTGGTTTTGGGGTTTTTCAAGAATATTTCCGCAACGTATTAGACATCTGGGCTTAAGCGTCTAGCGATCTGGATTTTTCAGTATTTGTTATTTCACTTTCTTGTTACTATTGCCGCGCTGGATTAGCCGAGCGGTCTAAGGCGCTGCAGTCATGGACTGTGCGGCTGGTCCCGGCGGAGGTTCGAGTCCTCCCTCGGGCATGGGTGTGTGTGTCTGTCCTTAGGATAATTTAGGTTAAGTAGTGTGTAATCTTAGGGACTGATGACCTTAGCAGTTAAGTCCCATAAGATTTCACACACATCTGCACATCTGTTACTATTAAAAACATGTAACAGTTCGTTCTGCCCATCTTTACATAAAGCATATATCATGGGGCAAATAAACTGGGATACATATGAGTATTCGCCTTTAATTGAATTTTTAGAAAGTTATATGTTGATTCTTACGTGTTATTAAACAATAAAATGGAAACAGTATGCGTTACAGTGACTAAAACAAGCTTTCAGGAAAATGACGACAAGACACACAACACCACGAAATGGCATTACGGAAACGAAACTCTCATATACTGGTATTAAACAGGGGTTTACACCGAAACATTGAACCAAGTATACAAACTGCGTTAGGAAGTAGTAACCAAACAGCAATAACTAAAGTCGCCTCCATAGTAAGTCCTAATTCTCACTGTTTACGTGTATATCACATTGTATGAGTGGATACACCAATGTCGAACATATCTATTGGTATCTCGGATAATGTCTCTATCACGAAGCAAAGGGCTTAGAAAATTCAAAACCATATGTGAACAAAACGTACTGTTGTCGGATCAAGTAGCGACGAAACATTGAGAGGGTCTTTTACATTAAAGACAGCTCTTTACAATGTTTGGCATAAACAGAGCAAACGTATCGTGAACTGATGCGTATTGTAGGTGTCGTTCTTGGCTGCTTCACATTTTAACCACTGTAAGCATCTTGCATTCTAATAAAACATTACTACGGTAAACATGATTTTTTTATTTATTTATTTTTCATCACACGTAGTTTCTGTCTGATAATAGATTAATTACCTACATTGGATCAAACTATGAAACACGTTATCGACATATTACGTTTCTTGTCATTGAGTATCTCAGACAGTCAAGGTAGCTACTGGCCATTAAAATTGCCATACCACGAAGGTGACGTGCTACGGACGCAAAACTTAACCGACAGGAAGAAGATGCTGTGATGTGCAAATGATTAGCTTTTCAGACCATTCACACAAGGTTGGCGTCGGTGGCGACACCTACAACCTGCTGACATGAGGAAAGTTTCCAACCGATTTCTCATACACAAACAGCGTTGTTGTGATGCCTCGTCTATGGAGGAGAAATGCGTACCATCACGTTTCTGAGTTTGATAAAGGTCGGATTGTAGACTATCGCGATTGCTATTTATCGTATCACGACATTGCTGCTAGCGTTGGTCGAGACCCAATGACTGTTAGCAGAATATGGAATCGGTAGGTTTAGGAGGGCAATACGGAACGCCATGCTGGATTCCAACGGCCTCCTATCACTAGCAGTCGAGATGACAGGCATCTTATCCGCAGGGGCTGTAACGGATCGTGCAGCCACGTCTCGATCCCTGAGTCAACAGATGGGGACGTTTGCAAGACAACAACCATCTGCACGAACAGTTCGACGACGCTTGCAGCAGCATGGACTATCAGCTCAGAGACCATGGCTGCGGTTACCCTCGACGCTGCATCACAGACAGAGGCGCCTGCGATGGTGTACTCAACGACGAACCTGGGTGCACGAATGACACAACGTCATTTCTTAGGATGAATCCAGGTTCTGCTTACTGCATCATGATGGTCGCATCCACGTTTGGTGACATCGCGGTGGACGCAATTTGGAAGCGTGTATTCGTCATCACCATACTGGCGTATCACCCGGCGTGATGGTATGGGGTGCCATTGGTTCCACGTCTTGGTCATCTCTTTTTCGCATTGACGGCACATTGAACAGTGGACGTCATATTTCAGATGTGTTACGACCCGTGGCTCTAACTTTCAGTCGATCCCTGCGAAACCCTTCATTTCAGAAGGATAATGCACGACCGCATGTTGCAGAGCCTGTACTGGCCTTTCTGGATACAGAAAATGTTCGACTTCTGCCCTGGCCAGCACATTCTCCACGTCTCTCGCCAATTGAAAACGTGTGGTCAACGGTGGCCGAGCAACTGGCTCGTCACAATACGCAAGTCACTACATTTGATGAACTGTGGTATCATGTTGAAGCTGCATGGGCAACTGTACCTGTACACGCCATCCAAGCTCTGTTTGACTCAATGCCCAGGAGTACCAAGGCCGTTATTACGGCCAGAGGTGGTAGTTCTGTGTACTGATTTCTCAGGATATATGCACCCAAATTGCCTGAAAATGTAATCACATGTCAGTTCTAGTATAATATATTTGTCCAATGAATACCCGTTTATCATCTGCATTTCTTCTTGGTGTAGCAATTTTAATGGCCAGTAGTGTAGTAACCAAAAAGCAGTAAATAAAGTATCCTACATAGTAAGTCCTAATTCTGACCGTTTACGTGTATATCACATTGTATGAGTGGATACACCAATGTCGAAAATATCTATTGGTATCCCGGATAATGTCTTTATCACGAAGCAAAGGGCGTAGAAAATTCAAAACCGTATGTGAACAAAACCTGCTGCTGTCGGATCAAGTAGCGACGAAGCCTGCCTGTTACATTGAGATGGTCTTTTACATTAAAGACAGCTCTTCACAATATTTGGCATAAACAGAGAAAACGTATGTTGAACTAATGCGTACTATACGCATCGTTCTTGGGTACTTCAATTTGAACCACTGTAAACTTCTTGGATTCTAATAAAACATGTCTTCGGTAAACGTGATTTCTTTATTTATTACTTTTTCATCACACGTAGTCTCTGTTTGATAATACACTCCTGGAAATGGAAAAAAGAACACATTGACACCGGTGTGTCAGACCCACCATACTTGCTCCGGACACTGCGAGAGGGCTGTACAAGCAATGACCACACGCACGGCACAGCGGACACACCAGGAACCGCGGTGTTGGCCGTCGAATGGCGCTAGCTGCGCAGCATTTGTGCACCGCCGCCGTCAGTGTCAGCCAGTTTGCCGTGGCATACGGAGCTCCATCGCAGTCTTTAACACTGGTAGCATGCCGCGACAGCGTGGACGTGAACCGTATGTGCAGTTGACGGACTTTGAGCGAGAGCGTATAGTGGGCATGTGAGAGGCCGGATGGACGTACCGCCGAATTGCTCAACACGTGGGGCGTGAGGTCTCCACAGTACATCGATGTTGTCGCCAGTGGTCGGCGGAAGGTGCACGTGCCCGTCGACCTGGGACCGGACCGCAGCGACGCACGGATGCACGCCAAGACCGTAGGATCCTACGCAGTGCCGTAGGGGACCGCACCGCCACTTCCCAGCAAATTAGGGACACAGTTGCTCCTGGGGTATCGGCGAGGACCATTCGCAACCGTCTCCATGAAGCTGGGCTACGGTCCCGCACACCGTTAGGCCGTCTTCCGCTCACGCCCCAACATCGTGCAGCCCGCCTCCAGTGGTGTCGCGACTGGCGTGAATGGAGGGACGAATGGAGACGTGTCGTCTTCAGCGATGAGAGTCGCTTCTGCCTTGGTGCCAATGATGGTCTTATGCGTGTTTGGCGCCGTGCAGGTGAGCGCCACAATCAGGACTGCATACGACCGAGGCACACAGGGCCAACACCCGGCATCATGGTGTGGGGAGCGATCTCCTACACTGGCCGTACACCACTGGTGATCGTCGAGGGGACACTGAATAGTGCACGGTACATCCAAACCGTCATCGAACCCATCGTTCTACCATTCCTAGACCGGCAAGGGAACTTGCTGTTCCAACAGGACAATGCACGTCCGCATGTATCCCGTGCCACCCAACGTGCTCTAGAAGGTGTAAGTCAACTACCCTGGCCAGCAAGATCTCCGGATCTGTCCCCCATTGAGCATGTTTGGGACTGGATGAAGCGTCGTCTCACGCGGTCTGCACGTCCAGCACGAACGCTGGTCCAACTGAGGCGCCAGGTGGAAATGGCATGGCAAGCCGTTCCACAGGACTACATCCAGCATCTCTACGATCGTCTCCATGGGAGAATAGCAGCCTGCATTGCAGCGAAAGGTGGATATACACTGTACTAGTGCCGACATTGTGCATGCTCTGTTGCCTGTGTCTATGTGCCTGTGGTTCTGTCAGTGTGATCATGCAATGTATCTGACCCCATGAATGTGTCAATAAAGTTTCCCCTTCCTGGGACAATGAATTCACGGTGTTCTTATTTCAATTTCCAGGAGTGTAGATTAATTACCTACATTGGCCAAACTATGGAACACGTTAGCGACATCTTACGTTTCTTATCATTGAGAATCTCAGACAGTCAAGGTATTAATTTCACTGCCGAAATGTGGGCTGTCTATTTCCTAGGTAAATACTACTCTCACTTACAGAAAATGACTTGTGCTTTACCAGTGACTATTAGCATTTACTGTGAGTAATGATCTCTAGAACTTAGACCTAGGTTACAATAGCTCTAATCAATTTCACGGTACGAATTCCTTTATAACGCACAGCTTCCTCAACACCTTTTGTGCGGCTACTTTCCTTATGGAAGTCCGATAGTGTGCCAAGATTCGATGATTTATCACAAATGCACTAAAAGAGAATACCTGCATCTGAAACGGAATGCTGTATGCGTTGCTGAGGAGCAGCAAGAATGGATGCCATACGAAACAAAGGACTGTAAAATGTGAATCGGCTATGTAACACACAGAGTTAACTAAATATAAAACCCTGAGAGGGTTTGGACATAATAAGACGAATTCTATGTACAGATGGTCCGAAGAATATTAAATTGCAGAATTGAGATAAAAATTAAGGTCGTCTAGAAGCAAGTAGAGTATGGGATTTTAAGAAAGGCATGGACGCCCGAGGGCTACAAGCGTGAGACTGGAAAGGCCGACAACACTAACAACTGAACAGTGATAGAAGGAACAACTGCACACAGACATTCCTGGTCATGACGGTGACGTTTTATTCCGTCAGTGTGCGGACACAGCAAGAGCGTTACACAATGTAATACGGCGCAAGATGTTAAATTTTCCGGGAAACAGGCTTAAGCAAAGACGGAAAATATATCACATGTACAAAAGCCAACAGGACAAAGTAAGAATGGAAGACCACAAAAACGAAGTGGTGAATTGGATGGCATATAAGACAAGGAAGTATTCTTTCGCCCATACTCCTAAATGTGTAAGTCGAAGGTCAATGATGAAAATAAAATGAATGTTTCGGGGGTGGGCTTGAAATTTAGGTTAAAAACATATGAGTGATAAAATTGTCTAAGGAAATTGCTATCCTCAGTGGCTGTGAGGATGAATCATAGGATTTCTGATGAATGGAAGAGGGAAATACTAATGCTGGCAGGGCGGACTGTGGTTGAATATGGCTTTATTTTCATCTAATTGTGTTTAACAAACGTGTCACAGTCAAGTCCATCAATAAAAAAGGGGTAGGCGGCATTCCTATATACGACAGTGTGGTCAGTGATTTTATAACTGGCTGGCTACAGATAACGACTTATACTTTAATTCCTCATATCGCCCTCGAGTAGCTTACTAATTGTCTACTTTCAGCAGTGCGTCACAAGTTAAGTTTACGCAAGAGAGGCATTACAAATGCAGACAATTAAATTTGAATAGTGATTAAGTGATCAGAGAATGGCCGCGCGGGACTAGCCGAGCGGTCTCAGGCGCTGCAGTCATGGACTGTGCGGCTGGTCCCGGCGGAGATTCGAATCCTCCCTCGGGCATGGGTGTGTGTGTTTGTCCTTAGAATAATTTAGGTTAAGTAGTGTGTCAGCTTAGGGACTGATGACCTTAGCAGTTAAGTCCCATAAGATTTCATACACATTTGAACATATTTTTGATCAGATAATGCTATGAATTACTACCTGGGTAATTACATTGAACAAATAAAAAACATGTTAGGATAAATGTATCTGGTCCTCACGCTTAACCAATAGACAACTCATCATTAAATCTCAAAGGGATTGCACTCTCTTCTACGCGCGAGATCATTGTAAGCACCACATGCATTATGGGATCGTTGGGGGGAAAACACATGAAAGAATCAATCACTAGTACACACAGACCGCAGAACAATTAGAAAAGAGTCCGCTTCAGAGTTCTACGCCATACAACACTGTGCTGCGATCGACAAAGATGTACAACTGTTCCAAAAATGAAATGTTCAGGCGTTGCATAAAGTATCGTTAAATTCTGGAGTAGTGACTGGCGTATTGTGACGAGCCAGTTGCTCGGCCACCATTGACCACACGTTTTCAATTGGTGTGAGATCTGGAGAATGTGCTGGCCAGGGCAGGAGTCGAACATTTTCTGTATCCAGAAAGGCCCGTACAGGACCTGCAACATGCGGTCGTGCATTATCCTGCTGAAATGTTGGGTTTCGCAGGGATCGAGTGAAGGGTAGAGCCACGGGTCGTAACACATCTGAAATGTAACGTCCACTGTTCAAAGTGCCGTCAATGCGAACAAGAGATCACCGAGAAGTGTAACCAATGGCACCCCATACCATCACGTCGGGTGATACGCCAATACGGCGATGACGAATACACGCTTCCAATGTGCGTTCACCGCGATGTCGCCGAACACGGATGTGACCATCAGGGTGCTGTAAACAGAACCTGGATTCATCCGAAAAAATGCCGTTTTGCCATTCGTGCATCCAGGTTCGTCGTTGAGTACACCATCGCAGGCGCTTCTGTCTGTGATGCAGCGTCAAGGGTAACCGCAGCCATGGTCTCTGAGCTGATAGTCCATGCTGCTGCAAAGTTGAATATGTTTTCCTAATACGAATCCTCGATCTTCTGGTACTTGGGTGGAATTGAGGGGGAGACGAGGGTGGAGTGGGGGGGGGGGGGGGGAGCTCAGTTTAATTATTAAGACTACAACAGGCTATGGTTCGTCTGAAGGATACGTGGTTGGTCGTCACTGAAATATCAGAAAGTGCTGACTATTATTCCGACATTAAATTACGTAGTGAATTGTACAGCATGCGCAGCTTAATAACTGAACCTCTGCTAGTGAGTTGTCCTCACTCAACATAATCTTTATCTTTCTACACGTTCACATGTGACCGAGACAGGAACGGGACGACACAAACTCCCTAAGTCCTGTCACAAGCAAAAATAATGCTCGCTTTCATCACTGCTAATAGCTAATGGTAAATTTACCACGATAAACTTCCGGTAACCGCAAACATCCTTTGGGCGATCACTACACGTGGCCAATGTGATTCAGAACACGAAACAATCTCGCAAAAGCTAATAAAACTCGTCTCATATATAATATATATGTGCTTTAAAGCTATAACTTCAACTAGCATCTTCATTCTGAAGGATAAAGTTCTTAGAAATAATAGTCGCCTTCTTCTTCTTCTTCCTTTTCTTCTGCTTCCTCTTCTTCTGCACATCGTGTGTTAAGCAATGTGGCCTGTTCGGCTTCGGAACGTATATGACCTTCGTTTCCTTGATATCCTGGATATCTTGTCCCCGTAGGTCTATAGTGCAGCACTCTGCCTGGGGTCCTCTTCGTCGACATTCTATCAACGCGCTTTCTCCAACATTCTTTATAGTTTAATATTTTTTCTTACAAAGAGCTTATTCGTAACTCTTCCCAATTTTTTTTTCATTTGTAATTTTATTTAAGATCTTACACCCTTTAACTGTTTTAACAGATTCATTTCGCCTGCCTCTATCTTATCAGCTTTAGCCATGGTCCGTGCTTTAGACACATAGAAAAAAACACGAACAGCCACTGCTTTTCAGCATTTCATTTATATTTCTTTTCTGCTTTCAGTTTTAAGTCTCTATTTGTCGTACCGTAAGTTTGCTGAGACGTGGATAACTTGTTTTTAAAATGATTTTCATTTTTATAACTGACATATGTTCCTAAGTAATTAAAACACGTGACTTTCCTTAATATTGTGTTACTGAATACAATTTTTGTTCTAACGTTTTATTTAGATTGGAAGCCTATTATTCTTCTCTTATTTAAGGGTATTTTGAAATTACAGTTCTCAGGTAATTTCTGTAACAATTACACTCCTCTTTTCATCTCATCTTTGGTTTTACTTATAATAATCTGATCATCAGCAGATAGAATTGTCTTAAGCGTTAAATTTGATGCGATACAAATATTTCCTTTAATTTTATACATCCATTATCTCATCATATGGTCTATATAAATCGGAAATATAATAGGAGAGAGGCATAAACCCCCATTACACCTTCCATTTAGAGTCTTTATATATACATTTTAATATTTTAATTAAGTGATTGAGTCATGATTTCCCGTAATTGTCTCTACTTACTAGGTCGAATGATTTTCTCACAGTCAATAAAAACTATGTGAGTTTCAAGCTTTTATGGTAAGAATAGTATTTCCCGAAAGTAATCCAGTACCTTTATGGAACCAGCTGCAAATTGGGTTACAACAACGTCTGTCTTTCCTGAAGCCATGCAGAAGGTGTCGTTTCAAACTGATTTCCGTTCGCTGGTCGCAAAAGCGGTGGAGGAGAATGTGTTCTCCAAAGATGCCTGGCCAATCTAGGGAGGCAATACCTTCACCACTATACCTGCAGGTTCGGTACAGTTAACCTCTCTGTCCTCGCAGAAACATTCAAGGACTGTCAAACCTGAATTAGCAGCATACATTATGTGGAGTACAAGAATAACGCTGAAACTTTTTAGACATCGGTGGAGATCCTGTTCCATCCTCGAAATCAGCTACTCTCATAATCAAGCAGCGAGGGGTGGAAGCAACGACATGACAGGATTAGTTATAACGAAAGAGCTATGATGGATAGCTTTCAGAATTGCAGGAACTCTTGAATGGAATGAACAGTCTAATGAGGACACACCCCAGACTGCGGATAAAAAGAAGAAAGGTGTCAGTGATGAGAGGTAGGAGAAATAAGATTAGCGATAAACGTAAGTTAGGGACAACGAAGCTGACGAAGTTAAGGAATTCCGATGCATTGGAAGCAAAATAACAGGTGACGGACGAAGCAAGGAGGACGTACAAGTGAGACCAGCACGGGTAAAGAGAGCGCTCCTGGCCAAGAAAAGTCTGCTAGTATCAAACATCTGTCTAAATCTGAGGAAGAAATTTCTGAGAATGTAATTTCGGGCCACGGCACTGTATGGTAGTGGATCATGTGGAAGAGATATGTGGCTGTGGAAGAGATATGCCCCCCGGGTTTCACAAGATCTCCGCTTGTGGAATTCATATGATGCGTATGGAAGGGATTTTCGTTTTCTGAATACTTAACAATGCGTTATCATAAGACATTCTCCATAATTTTTCCAACAGATTGAAAGTGAAACAGGCCTATAATTATGTGCTTCTGTCCGACGTTCCCACTTGAAGATTGAGATGAGAATGAACCTTTTTTCTCAATCGCTTGGTACCCGAAGTTCCTCCGGAGAAAATAGGTAAATAGCTGCTAGAAGACAGCAATTCCATTCGTGTAATCTCTGTAGAATATTGTAGGAATGTGATCTTTCTTATGTCTGTCCTGTATGACGCTGAAACTGTCTGATGACCTCTAATACTCAGCGTTAACTACAACGAAAATTCATTTCTTTTTACTCGAGCCAATTGACCTCCTAGTCCTACTGTATGTGTACCCAGGCACTCCACTGGTGCAGATCGGTTATGTACGAGAATATTTGATAGTTCTTATTATGAACCCGAGAAAATAAAGGGGGCGATGATTGTTTGTTTCTCTGCAGGTACATTCCAGTCTTGGACACATTGAAATCAGCGCACCATAATGTGCCGCATCATGCCTATAATGAGCCGAAACAAAATGGAGAGCCCATTGATAAAGTGCGATTATTTATTTTATACGTTTGAAGACGAAAAATTCTGAAGTAGATCACGGCTAGTTGACAGAAATATGCGGTGGCTATGCAACATCATATGACACAGTGCGTAAGTCGCGCAGAAACATTCATTGTGGTCAAAAAAGTCGGAATCACAAAGTGGCAGACCATTTATGTGTGAAGTAGGGACTCCGGTGCTGGAAGGCAGGCGTATCAATACAGAGTCGTTACCGAAAAGAATTAAAATCAGTTACGATTCAGTTTTCAACATCTTGCGCGACGTTTTAAACATGAAAAGGTTCACTGGCCATTGGGTTCTGCAATTGTCCACAACTATATAAAAAGCCTGTTGATCTGCGAAGGAGACGGAATGTCGCTTCTGAGTCATGCCAATTCGTATGATTTCTTTGGTCCCCTAGTCACCACGTGCGAGAGCTGTGAACCGAAAGGAGAAAAGTAGGAGGGGAAACATGTTGATTTAGCACTGCCGAATTAGGTGATGATGTGTGTTTTTAGAGACTGTCAAGGTGTCGTGCTCCTAAAGGACAGACTGCCACAGGAATGTACTATCAAATCCCCTGATTTCGAGATGCTGTAACCACAAAGCGTCCTTAAAACTTGCCCAGTAGTGCTTTTGGTACACGACAACAATCCAGATCATTTTGTACCGGCGACTGCAGCCCACGCTGCTTCTTTGGGCTCTAAAATTCCTTGAAATGGCACCCAGTGACTTATTTCTCTTTCTTTTGACGAAGAAACCATTGCGTTGCCGAATGACAGAGGGGTGATTTTCGAGATGGAACTTTGCATGAACAGCAATAATGATGATTATGTTGATCTGTTCCCATTTTCTGTACAGGTTCCGGAACTCTTGGACGCGAAGTGCTGCAAAACTTTTTTTGATGTGTGTATTATTGCATTTTCTGTCACTATTTGGTAGTTGAATTGCTGAGAGTGCTGGACGTATATGCCTAGGGGGAATGTTTTGTTTTTTTCGGGCCGGGAAGGTGCACCGCTGGTGCGGTTTTAGGGGCCTGATGCCGGCAGAAGGTAGCCAGTGGATCTCACTAAAAGACGCGAAGCCCCCCAGGGTCACAGTGTTTTTTCTCAGAAGTGAGAATGTGGCCTGCCTCGTGTTTTTGGAGCAGTGCAACACATGACCTAGCTACCGGTGGGGAAGTGTGTCGTCTCTGCCATCCATACAGAAAAACTAAATTGGACTAGCTTCCTTTTTCTGCATGACCAGCGTGAGGTAAATGGTTGTTAACGCTCCAGAATTTTCGTGATTCACTTGAGTTGCCCACCATTATTATTGGCACAACGGAACTGACCATTCGAGGCGACACTGCCACACTCTGGCACCAACATCGTGTCTGCTAATGTTCGTTTGGTACACGAAGAGTGAGAAGTTCCTGCTACATTCTCCTGATTTTTCATAAAATAAGCCATACTCTCTTGCAGAATGTTCAGAATAGCAATGGGTCGTCCTCTCTAAATGATATTTCGTCAGTTAGGCTACTCTGCTCCAGACCACCGTGTTGGACGTTTCGTCTGTGTGTCGCCGTTTGGTGCCGACTGGTGCATGCTAGTTGTTGTTAGGTAAATGTAGGTGTTTCAATGACAGTAACGTGATTCACATTCTGAGCAACTTGTTATTTGGTTACTTTGCTGCACAACTTGGGATGCTTCATTTCCCTTCTTGCTGTGTCTTTAATTTCGCTAATTGTCCGGATGAGTAGACCTGGTCCACACAGTCTTCAACACTTTTTGGTACTTCCCGACAATATTAGTCTCATTTTGCAATGTGATATGATTGTTAGAAAACTATGTCTCCGGAAAGTTTATAGTGATGTACACTGAATCAAAAAAAGTAAAGTAATAGCGATGAACCCATATACAGATGGCGGTAGTGTCACGTACACAGTGTACAAAGGGGCAGTGCATTGGAGGATCTGTCGTTTGTACTCAAATAATTCACATGAAAAAGTGTCCGACGTGATTATGGTCACACGACGAGAACTAACAGACTTTGAACGCGAAATGGTATTTGAATCTAGACTCATGGGACATTCCATTTCATAAGTCATTAGGAAATTCAGTATTCCGAGATCCGCAGCGTCAAGAGTGTGCCAAGAATACCAAATTTGAGGCATTACCCCTGACACAAATAACGCAGTGGCCGACGGCCTTCACTTAACGACCAAGAGCAGCGGCGGTTTCATACAGTTATTAGTGCTAACAGACAAGCAACACTACGTGAAACAACTGCAGAAATCGCTGTGGCTCGTACGACGGACGTAACAGTCACGAATGTGCGGCGAAATTTGCTGGTAATGGGCTATCTCGGCAGACGGCCGACGCAAGTACCTCTGTTCACACCATGCCTGTCCTGGGTTCGTGACCATATCGGTTGGATCTCAGACGACCGGAAAACCGTGACCCGCTCACATGAGTCCCGATTTCACTTCGTAAGAGTTGATGATAGTGTTCGAGTGTAGTGCGGATACCACGAAGCCATGGACCCAAGTTGTCAATAAGGCACTGTGCAAACTACTGGTGTCTCCATAATGGTAAGGGCTGTGTTTGTATGGGGTAGACTGGGTCCTCTGGTCCATGAGAAGAGATTTTTGACAGGAAATGGTTTTATTCTACTAAATGGAGACCATTTTCAGCCATTCATGGTCATATTCCCAAACAACGATGAAATTTTTATGGATACCAATGTTCACGACTCTTTTTAAGAACATTCTGGATAATTCGAGCGACTAATTTGGGCTGTTCGTGCATAAAATGCTATACTGGCAACACTTCCTCAATTATGGACGGCTACAGAGGTAATATGGCTCAATATTTCTACAGGGGGCTTCCAGCGACTTGGTGAGTCTATACCACATCGAGCTGCTGCACTACACTGCGCAAAAGGAGACCCGACACGATAATAGGAGGCATCGCATGACTTCTGGCACCTCTGTGTATGTGTCAAAAAATGGCTCTGAGCACTATGGGACTTAACATCTTAGGTCATCAGTCCCATAGAACTACTTAAACCTAACTAACCTAAGGACATCACGCACATCCATGCCCGAAGCAGGATTCGAACCTGCGACCGTAGCAGTCACGCGGTTCCGGACTGTGTATGTGTCATTAAAGCAAATAAATAACCGATAATCTCAGTCTTGACTTATATATCGAGAGCCTTACATTCTGAGGTTACTTTTCCATGGTTAGGCGACCCACTACTAATAAATATAATCTAGTGCACTATGAAGTTTCGTGTTCTCGCTGTGGTACATTATTGTTGTCCAGAGAGGCCCGACTAACGCTCACTCTCTTGTCATTCACTGAAGTAAAGTGCATTGCACTTGGTCTTCTCATTTAATTATAAAACTATTTATTAACTAGGGAGAGTTGTGCCCCTATGATTATATACGCAAGCTACAATTTAGTGCTATTCAGACGCGATAAGCAGTAAAACTGCATTAAAAAGTCATGTGTTTAGACAAAGATTTTGATAGTGTCTCGGTTATCGATGTAGCAAGTGATTCAGATTCTACACCACAATCAATACTCCCGTTCGCTCCCCCCTGTATTAGGAATAGTTGGCAAAGGTTGTTGATTTATCTGCTGACGTCACCCAGTTTGTTGCATTGCTTCATCAGTAGGGAATTAGACTGTCCGTATAGTAAAACACGTGTCGCTACCTCCGGAAGCATTGAGAAAGCGGATCCGCATCACGGCTACCGCAACGATGTGACAACAGCCTTTTCGCCGCTTAGTGCACGTAATTGAATTCTGGTGGGTTCGCAGGGAGAAAAACCCGCTGACGCTCGGGCAAGATTAAGCGCGTCCAGTAATTAGGCCCGCTTAAAAGCGATGCGGCGTGTCCGCCAAATTGAGACCGCGAGCGTGGAAACGTGTATCCACAGCGTCGAACGGAACGCGACGGGGTAATTCCGCGCTCGTTAATTGAAATGAGCTTCAAAAGCCATTTCGAGCGTCGCATTCATTTTTGTCAGGGGTACGGAGCGGTACGAATTAATTTAAATTTAAATTGCTTGTTTATAATATGTTTACTGAACAGGATGACGGGGGCTGGCAGAGCCACTAATCGTAGTGCACCTCTGGCCTGCAGGCGCAGTGTCCGGCTGCGCCACCTGGATGCTCCTCTGCGTTGCGTGGCCAGTGTGCGCATTGCATGCTGCATGCGTCGCTTCCAGTTTTTCACGACCAGTCGCCATGGATACATTAAGCGCAGTTCTTTTACAGTCATCAGTCTTACGATTGGCTTGGGGCGGCCCACTGCGAATTCTTCTCCCTCTTCAGTTCACAGTTGCATTTGCAACCAACATTCTCAATCATTTGTTTCATGTATTTCTATCTCTATCTTCCTCTACAGTTTTCGTTCTAAGTTTCCTATAGCGCCATGGAAGTTATTTCCTGGTGTCTCACCACATTAGGCATAATCTAATTAATAATGATGATATTAATAAAAATGTGATGGAATCCTTAAAAGTCGCCTTCATCTTGTCAGTGTTTTCCAGATGTCTTTTCTTCCCCGATTCTGAGGGGAACTTTCTCATCTCTTATCTCACCAGTTCATCTTATTTTCAACATCCTTCTATAGCTATGATGGCGCATAGTCACCATATATTTCTGTCAACTAGCCGTGGTCTACTTCAGTATTTTTCGTCTTCAAACAAACAAAATAAATTATCGCACTTTATCAATGGGCTCTCCATTTTGTTTCGGCTCATTATAGGCATGATGCGGCATAGTGGTGCGCTGATTTCAGTGTGTCCAGGACTGGAATGTACCCGCAGAGAAAGAAACAATTATCACCTAACTTTATTTTTTCGGGATCATGATAAGAACTTTCAAATACCCTCGTACATAACCGATCTGCAACAGTGTGTGGGGGATCACATGCAGTAGGACTAGGAGGTCCATTGACCCCAGTCAAAGGGGTGAATTTTCGATATAGTTAACACTGACAAGATTATTACAGGTCATCAGACAGTTTCAGCGTCATACAGAACAGGCTTAACAATGATCTGATTCCCATGATATTCTACAGAGATTACACCAATGGAATTGGTCCCCTCTAGCAGCAATTTACCTATTTTCTCCGGAGGAACGACGGGTACCAAGCGATTGAGAAAAAAGTTCGTTCCCATTTCCATTTTCAAATGGGAACGTAGGCCAGCACATAAATATAAGATTATTTAACTTCCACTCTATTGCAGAATTATGGAAAATGTATTTCGCTAACGCATTAATAAATATTTAGAAAACTAGAATCCCTTCCATTTGCATCAATATGAATTCAACAAACGGAGATCTTGTGAAACTCGGCTGGCGTACAGATAAGAGTTGTCCCCTGGCTGATTGCGCGTTCTTTGATTTCCGAAGCATAGTCGACACAGTTCCACAACGTTATTTAATGAATATAAAACGTACCTCCTGATTATCGGACCAGATTTGTGTCAAGTTTCTGTACTTGTTAGCACACGGACCCTGAACTGGATGAAACTGAAAGACGAAAAGTCAAATTTGTCTTACCGCAATGGACTGTAATGGGAGAGGGGCGTTGGGGTATCAGTAATTTTAAACGTCGGAAAGACCGTGAATGTGTTCGCAGGGACACATGTTGTCAATAAGTAGGCTGCAACGTCAAAAGAGTGTAGCGAAAGCTGGAAGAACTGCAGAGGTTCAATGGTCGGAGCAGGGTCTATCAGTTGATCGTGAACTTGGAGAAATATATTGTATATGAAGAGGCGAAAAGATTCACTGCTGTTCGACTTAACTATTGGCGATAAACTACTGGACACAAGGCTACTGTAGGAAACCTAAGAGTAACTTCCAGGGCGACTGAAGTGGAATAACTACGCAAAACTAATTATAGGAATGCCTGTGGCGTATGGGAAGTGTCCCTGATTAGTAATCAAATCGTCATGCGTCCGTCACTTCCATAACTTTCAATAAAAATTATCAGCGATGGTCGCCGAAGGTTTCAGGCTCTGCCAACGGCCTAGTAAACAGGGGAGAGGAGCGGAGAGAGGTTCAGGGCACTCTCTTGCCCCTGCGAAGGGACAGCGCAGCAAAACGGCAGTAGAATCATCAATGATCAATGGCATGAGGATTTTATTTCCGTCATCAGTCTTCTGACTGGATACACCCGCCGCAAATTCCTCTAATGTGTGAGCCTTTTCATCTTAAGATGGCGCTTCCAACATACGTCTTCAATTAATTGCTGAATGCTTTCCAATCTCTGTGTTCTTTTCCTGTTTTTACCTTCTGCAGCATCTTCTAGTACTGTGGAGGTTATACCGTGATGTCTTAACACATGTCCTACCATCCTGTCCATTCTTTTTGTCAGTATTTCCCATATATTTCATTCCTCGCCGATTCTAAAGAAAATCTCCTCATTCTTTACTTTGTCAGTCTACATAATTTTTAACATTCTCCTACAGCAAAGCTTCGCAAATGCTTCGATTCTCTTCTTTTCCCCTTTTCGCACAGTCCATGTTTCACTACCATACAGTGCTGTGCGCCAAATGTAGATTGTTTGAAATTTCTTCCTCAAATTAAGGTCTATGTTTGATATTAGTAGACTTCTCTTGGACCGGAACGCTCTTTTTGCCAGTGCTAATCTGCCTTCCATGTCCTCCTTGCTCCGTCCGTTATGGGTTATTTTTGCTATCTAGGTAGCAGCAGCATTCTTTAACTTCATTTACGTCGTGATCACCAATCTCGATGTTAAGTTTCTTGGTACATTTCTGCTACTTCTCATTACTTTCTTCGTCTTTCTTCGATTTACTCTCAACCCATACTCTGTACTCATTAGACTGTTCATTCCATTTTTAGCGAGTCCTGTAATTCTTTTTCACTTTAACAGAACATAGCAATGTCATCAGAGAATCGTATCACTGATATACTTTCCCTTTGAATTTTGATACCAAATTCGAAACACTCTTTTATTACCGTCATTGCTTCTTCCATATATAAACTGAAAAGAGCACTTGTTCTTGGTCTTCCACTCATATCGTTCCCTTTTGGTTCTTGGACATATTGTTATTATTCGTTTTTCTTTATAACTTACCCCTCTTTTTCTTAGAATACTGAATGTCTTCCATCATTTTATATTGACGAACGATTTTTCCAGGTCGACAAACCCTATTAACGAGGATTTTATTTTATTTATTTATTTATTTTTTACGTCTTGCTTCCGTTATCGACCGAAAGGAGAGAATTGCCTCTCTGGTACCTTTACCTTTCCTAATACCAAACTGATGGTCATCTAACACACCCTCAGTTTTCTTTTCCGTTCTTTTGTATGCTGTTCTTGTCAGCAACTTGGATGCATGAGCTATTAATCTCATTGTGCGATAATTCTCGCTCTTGCAACCTTCGTAATTGCGTGGATGATGGTTTTCGGAAAGTCAGACGCATACATTCTACACACCAACGTGAATAGTTCTTTTGTTGCCATTTCCTCCTATGACCATAAATTTTAATGGAATGTTATATATTCCTTCTGCCTTATTTGTTCTTAAATCCTCCAAAGCTCTCTTAAATTCCTATTCTAATACTGCATCCCATATCACTTCTAAATCGATTCCTGTTTCTTTTCCTATCACATCAGACAAATCTTCCCCCCTCATAGAGACATTCCATGTGCCCTTTCCACCTATCCGTTCTATCCTCTTCATTTAAGGGGAGTTGTAACGCCCTATCCCGACAACGTTAATTGTAGTGACTTGGCTTCCCTGTATTTCAGGAACCACTGTACCCATTGCCATGAAACGTTTTCAGGACATTAAACTGTATGTTCTGCGTCTTGCATTTCAGCCATTGCTTTCAGAAATACAATTCTTTAATTACAGGGGTAAAATTTTGTGTACTTTTTTGTACTTTGTCCTAAATAGTTTTAATTATACATAAAATTTATTCCTCCTTTAGTTCAGTAGACTCAGGATATGTATGTTATTACTCCCTAAAAATCTGAATACTCTACACGAAGTGGTTTCTGAGATTTAGGGAAAAATGTAATAGAAAATGTAAATTTTCAGGAACGGCTTCTAAACTTTCAAAAGACTGTAACTCACCTAATATATGCTTTATTTTTTTTTTATTTTTAATCACTCAGAAGCCCCCTGCACCATACTGTATATCATCCTCTTAATTTTTTCCAAGTTTTTTCTTCTTTTCTTCTTTCTGGACTCCTTAGTGGCCAACTGTGCTGTATACTCTGCTTTATTAATGCGAACCTTATCCGTCTGTTCAAGTTCTCTGAAGCAGTTTGCTCCAGGATTAATTACCATATGCTATAGCACTTTCACCCTATCAATGTTACCATCATTGAAAGCAATAACAGCATCATTGACCCCCACTTCAGTGTCTTCATTCCAACAAAAATATTTTTTGGTAAACGGGTGCATATAAGATTACTGAACGACTCATTAGAATTTTGAGTCTGACCATGCAGACACATCTTCAGCAATTCAGGATTTGCCAGGTCGCTGTAAATATTTTATATGTTATCCATCACTGCTGCTGGGTTGCAATGTTTATAGCTGTATGGACTGATTGAGTACTGGGCATTGCGGTAATTGTATCATGAATCAGGTCCAGGATGGCAAAGGTGGCGTACTGGTTTTTCATCAGTTAGCAGTCTGTGGAAGAATGTTGCCCATACTGCCTGCTTCATTTTCAAAAAATCCTCGGTATCATTTCTAGTGTCCATCCCATAATACTGCTGTAGTTCATCAATCATTTTGTCTGTCAGCCTGCCTCTTGTGGTTTTACCATCAGAAAGTTACTTGTTTCTCAGACTTTGATTCAACTTTCTCATCCTGGTGCCCATGCTCTTCTGGACATGACCTTTATAACACAGCAATTCACAGCCTTCTACACAAAAAATTACCGATTTTATTAGATCTTGAAGTAATGCAAGTAAAAATTTTATAATTTTCAATCGGTGTAGATTATATTTAAAAAATTAAATAAAATACTTCCTATGTGAGTTTATAAGTGATATACAGGTTGTACATAAAGTCCAGAAACTCTTTCAATTATTTATTGTACAAGAACTAAACATTGTACAGAGGTCATAGATACTGCATTTTGAAGAGAAACATTCGATATGCGAACCATAAGTGATACGGCAGACTCCTTATGAATGTTTCTTGTACGTGCTCCACATTCACTTCACTCACACTGGGATGTCCGTTTCTCTTCGCTGTGCACAAGCAACTCGTCGTAACGAATTTGTTGTAGTACCAGTTGTAAATGCCCTTTCTTGTTGGTGACTTCTTACCGTAATTGGTTCTAAACATCCTTTGAACAGCTGCATCATACTTGTTTTTGTCGAACTGCAACACACAGAAAGCTCGCTCCGCACCTGAACTCTCCATGTTAGCGGCTAGCGCTGACTATCGACAAATTACCAAACTACGCTGTGGCGGTATACTTGAAAGAAAAAAAAACTTTCAGGGTTTCTCTTCAAAATGACATGTGTATGATATCTGTACAATGTTTGGTTCTTGTGCAATAAATAACTTAGGTGTTCCCAGACTTTATGTACATCCTGCATACATCATTTTATTCAGAAAATTTCAGATTTTATAATGAGATAAAAATCCGAAAATGTGAAAAAAATTTCCGTTCTAACTCCCCTTAACAGTGGAATTACCATTGCACTCTTAATATTGACACCCTTGCTTATAATCTTACCGAAATTTGTTTTGACTTCTTTACATGCTTAGTCAGTCCTTCCGACAATTATTTCTTTTTTGATTTATTCACATTTTTCATGCAGCCATTTCGTCTTAGCTTCCCTACACATCCAATTTATTATATTCCTAAGAGACTTGCATTTCTGCATTTCTGAATTTCTCTGAATATATTTTTACTTCCTTCTTTCATTGATCAGCAGAAGTAGTTCTTTTGTTACCCATGGTTTCTTCTCAGTTATCTTATTTGTACCTATGTTTTTCTTTCCAAACTGTCCACAATCAACATTCGTAGTGTTCGTAGTGTTCCTAATATATATTTGCCCATTCACATTAGGAAAACTACGATCACTATGAATGTAGGTTGTGGACAGTTGGGAATGTGGGTCTCACGGGAGCCTTGCAAGGGACAAGTTCCTGCAGTCGCACTATCCTCTGTGCCCCCGGTGATTCACATGGATAGAGCGCCTGCCATGTAAGCAGGAAATGCCCGGTTCGAGTCCCGGTTGGGGCTTGCATTTTCAGCTGTCCCCATTGATGTGTATCAGTAACACCTGTCGGCAGTTAAGGGTTTCGATTTAATTATCATTTCATTCTAGAGAAGCTGTACGGTCATCAGTCGTATCTGTTCTTTCGGGAACAGATACTATCTTCATATAAATGAAATATATTAATTTTATATGCGTAAATTGTACTGTTCAAATATATTTAAATTTTGTAATTAATCGTTTACCACTGCGAGGAATAAAATAGGATGAAAACTACGGCAGCAGCAGGACTGGAATTCGAGCCGACAAATTGCCAGTCGGTGTGCTCGACCAAAGGAGTATGTCACATGGCACCGATATGTCAGCTGCTGTTCAAAAATCCCTCAGAGTCTACACTTAAACCGCTAGGGAGCGTTTTATGTTTCCCTGAGGCGCACTCAAGTGAAATATTCTAGGAACTTGAAAGAGGCATCTACCGGCCTCTACTCACTTAGGATGAGCCAAATCGGTGAGCCCTGTCCCAAGCGCACCTTGTTCGAGTTAAATTTCTAATAGTTCCACCTAGCTCCTTATCTCTCATTTTCTCCTCAAAAGACTTGTGGGAAAAGAGCCTCTAAGCAGATCCTCTTCAGAAAACACTATCATGCTAAATTTTCCTGTATACCCTCATTTTTACCACCTTTTGACTTAGAAGGGTAGTAATCAAAACTGAATTGAATATATTGATTTTAATTATATACGTTGAACGCTTTAAAAACTCATATATTTAAATTTTATTATTAACAGTTCGACATTGCAAGGAATATAATAAAACGAAATAAAGGATGCTAATAGTGTGAATCAAACTTGAGCCAACAAATTGCCAGTCAGTGTACTTGACTTTCTTTACAGTGACCACTTTTGTTTAGTTTTAATATTAAAAAGATTTATTTACATGTTGAGAGTCCACAGCTCGTGGTAGTGCGGTAGCGTTCTCGCTTCCCGCGCCCGGGTTCCCGGGTTCGATTCCCGGCGGGGTCAGGTATTTTCTCCGCCTTGTGATGACTGGGTGTTGTGTGACGTCCTTAGGTTAGTTAGGTTTAAGTAGTTCTAAGTTCTAGGGGACTGATGACCATAGATGTTAAGTCCCATAGTGCTCAGAGCCGTTTGAACCATTTTAGCCAAACCCAACAGCGACAGATAAAGTGCTTATATTTAGGTGTCTGTGGAATCAGGACCACAAAAATCTACCTTAGGTCTGTGATCAAACATTTCAGAATCTCACAAGATATCTGTTTGGCAACAGCAAATAAATATCGATAAAGAAACTCATTTATGGTAAAGCTCAGTCTTTAAATGTGTGTGTCATTATCTGCAAATACAATTAAAAATGAGGCATCTTTAGGTTGTACACTACTACAAACAAAATATGGACAGGAGGACACCAAATTCATACCAGAAAAATGTAGGTCACTGGAACTGTTAAGACCTCTTTTAGTGAAATACAGGTTCTTAGTAATAATAACAATAATAGGTTTAGGAATCACAAACACAGATCAAAGCTTACTTCCACTCAGTCCCTTACCCACACTTACACTCTTCACTGAAGCAATCAAATTAAATAGAAAAGATTCCTCCGTATTTCGCACATTTACTTTTGTTCTATTTCTCTTAGTAAACAACGCAAGCTTTTTCAGTGTCATCTAAATCACACTACAAGCCAAGATCTGCATACGTCTTTTAAACTGTGCTACCAGACCCATCCTTAATATACGATCACAAACGACGTTATTCATACGTTTTCACAGACACTGTCCTCAGTATTGCCATTCTGAATAACTAAAACACAGAGTAACATTACTTTCTGTTGTACGGTCGCAGTCAGGCTTCATCTAGTGGGTCCGGTGGTTCGTCTGCCCAGAATATAAAATTTTGCTCGTCAGTCTTATCACGCAGCTCCTGATATTCCCGTGGCATGTAACACAGACATTGGCGCGATGTCATTGTCCTTCTTTACCCTTTTATGTTCCTTGTTAGTAGAGACTGATGCGTCAATTTCTCTTCTCAGTTTCTTTGCTGGTTGCTGTATCCGTTTTCAACAAGTCACAGTTGTTGGTTTTGCTTTCGCCAGGAATATTATGAAGACTGTCGAAGTGTGTAAGAGGTTTTGGTAGCTCGTCCATTTTCCACGGATTTTTACAGCACGGTACCTTCCACCACAAATAAATTCGTCGTCGCATTACCTTTCTCAGTAATTACAATATATAGTTTTAACATGTTGACAGTCACCGAAGCCTGCAGCCGTCTCCACACCTTCTCTTACTTCCAGACGCGCATTCTGATGTTCCTGTTGCCGTACGCTCCCAGTGATAATGATAGCAGTTTTGTCTGTTAATTTACTTCGATCGTTTGCCCTCTATTCCGTTCGCTTGTCATGTGATGGTAGCTTTTCTAAGGCTCGCTGCCATCTTCGTATTTTCTTCAACTTGCTTAGGCGCCTTCTAGTGTTCCTGATGACGTGTATCATCAGTGACTCCGGTACCACTTCTGTCGGTTGTGTTACTCATAGCAACACATTTATTGCTATCCGTTCGGTTCTCTTGTTGGTTGTTAATAGATTTTGTAACTTCCTCATTCACATTTCTTCCACTGCTACGCCATTATATAGCCACAGTGGGGTCATTCCACTCTGAAAACATTTGCGTATGCCATTACTTCAGGTGGACTTTCCTAAATACGGAGCTGTACAGGACGTTACGGTCACAATTTCTTGTCAGGAGTTCAGTGCAATTGCGTATGGAGGATGTTCGGGACTAATTTTCATACACAACATTCGCCCTGTGAGCTCTCACAGTCACATAAGAGGGTATGCGATTTTGTAATTCTACTTCAGCTCTTCTACTGCCATTGAGCTTACCACGCCAAAAGTTTTCTGATCACTCTTCTTTTCTGATAACGTCTACTGCTCTATACAAACCAAGCATTTCTGTTATCTTCTCGAGGGGCACTTCTAAAGGCAAATTATGAGCTCTCACCATCGCAAGCCAAGACCTGCGAACATTATTTACACTGTGCTAACAAACCCATTATTTTGCTTAAATTTTACGCTACCTTTGGTGTTCCTGACTGTTTCATCACAAAAGCCACTGTTTATACATTTTGCAAGTCCACTATTCGCAGTACTGTGATTACCTCACACTTCCTCATCAAGCAGATTTACATCATTAACCAAGCATCTCCAAATAGTGGGAGTGGTTGGCCTTTCGGGTTACATTCAAAGCTAAATTTCAAAGTTTCTCTCTTCGAGGAAGGCATGGTACTCTCACAGCTCAGTTGACACTTCCCCTCGACACAAAAGAAACCCCGCATCAAAGAAGCGCGCCACTGCGCACACCCCCAGGGGACCCCTGCACTCTCACAACTGCTCCTCCAAAAGCCCTCGTACTCTACGCTAAATCAACCGCTCCTTAACAATTCTTCATAATCTACACTTGTACAATACTCTACATGATCTCTCAAAGAAAAATTGAGCAGTCGAAAACAGATAGCTCCATCCCTTCACTGAACTGATCGTAGCGCAACTGACCATCATTTCAGCACTCGACAGTACTTTCTAGTTATGGTGGAAAGAACGCAACAGAACATGTTTTCGTCCGTTTTAGTTTCATTTCAGAAGAGACATGGCGTCCTTTTAAAGCGGTTTACTACTCTAGACAAATGGCATAATTTTAAGTGCTATATTGACAGTGTACTCTAGCACATTAGCACATGATCATCGGCCGCCACTGTAATGCGAACGTATTGCGATTATCTCTCCATGAAAAGACTGTCAATGGGAGAATGACCAAGGGAACGAGATAGAAAAATTAACAAAGGGATAACACTCTACGAGTCGGAGCAAGGAATGTCAGAAAGCTCGAAAAATCTGATAAGCGAAATGCAAAGGATAGATCTCGATATAGTGGCCATCACTGAAGTTAAATCGAAAGAAGATAAGAATTTCTGGTCAGACGAATGAACAGCAGCAGAAAGTGGTGTAACGGCAGGAGAATTCTTTATGAACAGGAAACTGGGACGAGTGTCAGCTACTGTGAATATTTAAGTAATAGGGTTCTTCTCAACAGTTCCGACAGCAAACCAAAGCTTACAACGACGTAGCTAGAAGAAGATGAAGAGATAAAGAAAGTGTGTGAGGATGTTTAATGGGTTATTGAGTATGTAAATGGAGATGTAAATTTAATAATGTCAAGGGATTGGAACAAAGTTGCAGTGGAAGGAGTAGAAGAAACGATTACGGGAGAATACGGGCTAGGCGGTAGAAATGAGAGAGGAGAAAGATTAATTGAGTTCCGCACAAATTTAAGATATTAATAGAGAATAATCTACTCAAGAATCACAAGAGGTTTGCTATGAAAATACCTGGAGACATGGGAAGATTCCCGCTGTATTATATCATGGACAGACAGAGATTCCAAAATCAGCCATTGAACTGAAAGGCATACCCAGGAGCTTATACAGACTCAGACCATATTTTAGTAATGGTGATGACTTTAAGATAATCATACGAAAAAATCAGAGTCGAATGAAGAGGAATACTGAAGTACTGGGGAATGATGAGATGTGTTTGAAGCTCGCTAAGGATGTGGATATTGTGATGAGGAATATACTGTCACTTGAAGAGGAGAGCACATGTCGAAACAGGTCAATCACCCATTTCGGACAGATGTAAGGAAGGCAATTCCGAAGAAAGCTGTGGGTAACAGAAAAAATACTTCAGTTGATCGACGAGTGGAGAAAGTACAAAAACGTAAATGGAAAGGCAGGAAAATTGCAATATAAGTCACTTATCAATGAAATAGATAGCAACTGAATGGCAGGCAAAGCGAAATGCATACATGAAAACTGTGAAGAAATCGAAAAAGAACTGATCGTCGTCAGTTAAAACGATCTTCGTTGAAATTAAAAAATAGGGGGGTGACAATAAACGCAGAGGAAACAGCGGATAGGTGGAAAGAGTACACTGAAGACCTCTATGAGAGAGAGGATGTATCTGATGGTAGAAGAAGAAACTAGAGTCGATAACGAAAACATAGGGAAATCAGTATTAGTAGCATAAATTATAAGAGCTCCGGAAGACTTGAGGTAAAAAAAAAGCAGAATGCATACATAACATTCCATCAAAATTTCTCAGATCGTTTGGAGAAACGACAGCCAAACCACTACTGAAGCTGATGTGTGTAATCTATGAGACTGTGACGCACCATCAGAATTTCAGGAAAATATCATTCACACAACTCTGATGACACAAACTAAGGATTAGTGCGAAAACTATCTCACAATCAGCTTATTAGCTCATGCATTCTAGTTGCTGACAAAAATAATATACAGATGAAAGATAAAGAAATTTGAGGATGTGTTGGATGATGATCAGTTTGGCTTTAGGAAAGGCACAGTCACCCGAAAGGCAATTCTGATGGTTTGCTTAATAATGGAAGCAAAACTCAAGAAAAATCAAGATACGCTTTTAGGAATAGTCGATCTAGAAGCAGCCTTCGACAGCGTTAAACTGTGCAAGATATTCTAAATTCTGAGAAAAATAGGAGTATGCTGCAGTGAAAGGCGAATGTCAATCAGGCTACAGCTCTCAACTGATACACGTCTAAAGAGCAGCAAGTTTTCCTCGTGCAATATCTATTAAATTTGATACGTGTTTTTCTGTTTAAGAGGCCTAATCTCGCGTTTTTGTAAGTATAAATTCATAGCGCAGTAGTTGTTCACTGGACTACACAGCTCAATAACACATCAGCGTCCACCGGTGACGCATCTGGAGAGTAGTAAGTTGCCTATCTAGGATTCTGTGTGCTTTTATAGTTTACTTCGTCATTTAGTCTTGGTAGGATAGTTAGGATGTGTGCATGCTGTACACGGATGCAGGGGGAGCTGGCCACAGTTCGCGAACAGCTGAGTGCACTTGTGGCTACGGTGAATCACCTTCAGGCTACCGTCTCGGGGTGTAGCGGTGGTGGAGAATCGGGCGCGTCGCATGGGCCATCGTAGTAATCCCTTTTTGGCCAAGGGCTCTGCTTCTGATGCCCCTCCTAGTGCACCCGACGCGGTGGATCTACCCTCACAGCAGGGTGAGTGCCGAGTGGTAAAGCGTTCGCGTCACTACAGGCGGAGGGCCAGTGTGGAGAATGGTCTCATGGCGTCGCCCATTCACCCTGTGAGTGGACCGGCGGCTGCTCCTTTAGCAGGGTCCGATTCCGCACACGGGGGAAGGGTTTACTAGTCATTTGGAGCTACAACGTTAGGCGCATTATGGAGCCCCCTAGGCAGATAGCGTCCAGCTTCGGAAACAAAGCCAATGTGCACTGGGTGTGTCTTTCAGGGGGTCACTTCCGAGATGTGGAGGCGGCCTTGCCTGCGGCTATCGAGCATGCAGGGTGTAATAGTCTGGCTCACATTGGCACCGACAACGCATATCGCATCTACGCGCGAAGCATACGACGGTTACTACCGTCATACCTTCGCAAAAGACCTGGCAGAGACCCTGAGGAAATTATGATCCTATATAAAGAGGGTCTAAGGCTTGCGTTAGTCCGTTGTTGACCAGTCTGGTGTGGCAGTTGAAGATAGCAAAACGAAAGACGAAGTTTTCAATGAAAAAGTCGTTCACACAGGAGAATCGAGCAAACATGCTGTCATTTGACTACTGGACGGAACTCCCCTATGGACGACTCAGTAATAAGCATCCCCGGCGTAGAGGAACAGCTGAAGGATTTGAAAGAAAATAAATCACCAGTTCCTGATGGAATCCCAGTTCGGTTTTACGAAGGGCATTGGCTCCTTACCTAGCCAACATTTATCGTGAATTTGTCACCCAGCACAAAGCCCCAAGCGATTGGAAAAAACAACAGGTGACTCCAGTATATAAGAAGGGTACAAGAACGGACTCTCAAAATGAAACACCAATATACCTAACTTCTGTTTGGTGCAGAATCCTTGAACGTATTCTCAGTTCGAATATATTTACTTTCTTGAGACTGAGAAACCTATTCCCACCAATCAGCATGGTTTTAGAAACCATCGCTTGTGTGAAACTCAGCATGCACTTTTCTCACATGATATGCTACAATATATGGAAGAAGTGCAACAGGCAGATTCCATATTTCTAGATCTCCGAAAAATACAAACATCAAGGAAATTTTTGCATCACCCCGATTCCCAGAACTCATGAAGATAGAGGTAGACCGTGGGTATTGTGTGACAGACACAGTCCCTTTGACTGTTCACAGATGTCACTAAACCCACAAAAATGTTAACTACCATGCATGAGCAACAAGTATTGGACGGAGGGGCTCCGGCAGCCGATCGGTTCCAGTCATTTCACCAGGAATGAGGTACACGGCTCCTGTTGTCTGTAGTTCAAACATGCCTTACTGCAGTGGATGACCGCTACCTACTGATTATGGCTCGGAGGAATTGGCGTGTTAGATCGTCAAAATCCTGAGCTGTTTGCTGGGCCCTGCCTATAACGCTTCAGAAGTTCTCAACTGGGGACTGGGGAGAGATCCAGCGACAAGACAATCAGTAGAATCTCGTCACGTGCGGGTTAGCATTGTCTTGCTGAAATGTAAGCACAGGAAGGCTTATCATGAAGGGCAACCAAAGGGAGTAGAATATCATCGACGTACGGCTGTGTTGTAAGGGAACCGCGGATGAGAACTAAAGAGGTCCTGCTATGAAAATTAATGGCTACCCAGACCATTACTCCTGGTTGTCGCGCCATATGGCGAGCGACAGTCAGATTGGTACCCCATTGCTGTCTGGAGCATCTCCAGACACATCTTTGGCTTAGAACCTCACTGACTGGAGTAGCTTTGTCTTCAGTGATGACTTCCACTTCGAACTGAGCCACGATGACCAGGGAAGACGTGTCTGGGGGCGCTCCAGAGAGCGGTGGGTTACAAATGATCTTATTTAAAATAATTCATTGCATGTAACTTGCCCTAGTCCGTATTTATCTCTTTCTGTGTCAGTCTGAGACGAGGCAATTTGGAAATTGTAATAAGGTGATGTAAATAATGGGCCTAGATTATACGACCCGACATCCAGGAGTGATGACTTGGGACGCCAGCCTTTTTCATAGCAGGACCCCTTTGGTCGTCAGCCGCGACACCCTTACAGCACAGCGGCACATCGACGACATTGTACCACCCCTTCCCCCACCCCCCCTCCACCACGTTTTGCTGCCCTTTATGACAAGCCATACTGGGGTTACATTTCAGCACGATAATGCCCAGCCACACCCGGTGAAAAGTTCTAGTACTTGTCATCGTCCTTGCCAAACCCTACATTGGCCGTTTGTGTGAAGGAAATGTGAATAAGACAGTCACATAAATCTAAACCATTAAAAAGAAATGAACCAATCATTAAATTTTATGTAACGTAATTGAACTCTTGACTTCTGGTATACAGAAGTCGTAGGTTATAAGGATAATGAAATGGCTCTGAGCACTATGGGACTTAACATCTATGGTCATCAGTCACCTAGAACTTAGAACTACTTAAACCTAACTAACCTAAGGACGCCACAGACCACCCAGTCATCACGAGGCAGAGAAAATCCCTGACCCCGCCGGGAATCGAACCCGGGAACCCGGGCGCGGAAAGCGAGAACGGATAATGAAATCCTTTGTATTATGCAGTTTGAGTGATTAGTTCATGAACGCAGCATGGAGGTTGCAACTGGAATCATTATAATATGTAGAAATGGATACTGTTTTAAGTGTACGTCCAGAGATGGTTACCCCGGATATAGCTCTTAGGAAACAAATATCCACAATAAATTAAACTTTTCCAATTCTACGCTCAATTCAAACCTCTGGTAACAGGTTTCTTAACATTTCAGTTGATCTACAGTCATCTTAATCAAATTTCTGACTTAGCGATCAGTAATACTTGGCTACATAATATCGAATGGTGTTAGGTAACGGCAAATACTGCCTTTGACATTACTGCAAAGTTGAGAGCGTCTTTTGAAATGGGATAATCCTTATGTTCCACGACATAAATGGAAAATTTTTTTTTGGCCAAACCTTTCTTCATTTGTGACGAAGGAGAACAATAAAACAAGAATAAAAATGACGCAATAAATTTTGAAACATGAAACATCTCTCCGTGAAAAAATTTAAATATAGTTTGAGAGAGTTCTCATTGCCTTACGTATTGTATGAGAATACCATTTATTTCTGCAATAAATCGGTATTTCTGTTTTCATTACTAAGAGCTGCAACACAGTTTACGAATTTGTACGATCCCGCTATCGAAAAACGTCGGTTTTGAGTAGGATTTTAGCAGGTACACTCAGTGACACTGAAAGTACAGTAATTTACGGCGTGATCTATCCCATCCGTTTACTACTCTAACATACTGTCTGACACGCTTCCCTACAGAAGGGTATGCCTGCCAGAGATGCAGTTTAGATCCGTTACTCGTATAGTCTGGGAATAGGAGATCTAGAACGGAGCTTTAGAATCAGAAAGTGTAAAAGACCGGGGCATAGTCGTTCGCCCCCTATTGTTCAATCCATACTTCGAAGAAGTAATGACAGAAATAGAAGGAAGGTTGAGGAGTGGGATGAAAACTCAAGCTGAAAAGGACATCAGTGTGCTGAGGTGCACCTAACGCAGAGCGTCGGATGTCGAATGTGTGCTCGTTGCACAATTCAACGCCCACGGCTGCACTCGAACCGCGGCAGCCCAAGAAGTCAGCGAGTAGACCGTCAGAGGGCGACGTGGCAGCCGCGCCAGAATCCCAATGGTCGCGCACAACTAGCAGCTGCGTGTGCCGATCAAGACTTCGCTGTACTTCCGCGACGCAGGCAAGCAGCAAATCAGAAAGATGTAGTACTCCGCACGTCGAGGATTTAAGCTCGCGCTAGAGCAGCAGGAGGCAGTGACGTTGCCAGCCCGGAACCGATGGGCTTCACTGGAGCCGCCGCCGCTTTAGCCGTCCATTGTATCGTCCGCCGTCGCCTCACCGGGGACCGGACTCTGACAGCTCGGCGTGTCTGCACTTTGTCACCGTTTCCATGATTGTGGTTAGGAGCATTAACTTTTTCATTACTCGTGCTCGGCCCGGACTTAGCGTTCACGTCGAGTGTGCTCCTCACTGGCTTGTAGGAACATTAACTTTTGCTCTACCAGTTATATTGTCCAGCAGGAGACTATATTCGTTTTCCAATTATTGATGTTTTGTAAGATTATTTAGTTTATTACAGCGCTCTAGAAAAAGCTCTTCCTGCTAAAGTCATTTTATGAAGAAGTATTTAATTTCTAAGGTGTTAATTGATTAGTTTTGGGAGGCGCTTCAAGAAGCATTTCTTTATATGAAGATAGTAACTGTTCTCGAAAGAACAGATACCATTGATGTCCGTGCAGCTTCTCTAGAATAAATGATATTTAATTGAAACCCTCAGCTGCCGACAGGTGTTGTTGATGTACCTCGATAGGGACACTTGAAAATATATGCCCGGACTGGGATCCGAACGCTGAGTCTCCTGCTTACATGGCAGACGCTCGATCCATCTGAGCCATTGAGGACACAGATGAAAAGCGCGACTGCAAGGACTTATCCCTTACACGCTTCCAGCGAGACCCACATTCCCAACTGTCCACAATCTACAACGTAATGCAACTAAATGATATTTACCCATCCACTCATTACTCGCGCCCACTAAGGTGATGATTCCCGTAAGAGTTCGGGCAAAATGGTTCAAATGGCTCTGAGCACTATGGGACTTAACATCTGTGGTCATCAGTCCCCTAGAACGTAGAACTACTTAAACCTAACTAACCTACGGACAGCACACACATCCATGCCCGAGGCAGGATTCGAACCTGCGACCGTAGCAGTCGCGCGGTTAGAGTTCGGGCAACCTGTGCGCATTCGCACAGACGGAGATCTCGGGTTCGAGTCCCGGTCGGGGCACACATTTTCAACTGTCCCCATCGAGGTACATCAACTACACCTGTCGGCAGCTGAGGGTTTCATTTAATTATCATTTATTCTAGAGAAGCTGCACGGTCATCAATGGTATCTGTTCTTTCAAGAACAGTTACTATCTTCATATACAGTTAAAGGCTACCCGGCCATTGACCTTCGTCTGTGCGAATGCTTGTTTTATCTTATAATGTATGACTTGAGCAACTCAGCTCTTAAATCACTGTACATCTTTGACGATATGTTCTTCATGTAATTACCTTACCTTCTGATGAAGTCACCCTTAGAGGTGACGAAACCTGGTCAAGGTATATAGAAAACCAATGCAACCAGTTGGCTGATTTTTACATATTTTTTCAAAAAAAAATCTATTAGTTACATTACGTATGTAGATTGTGGACAGTTGGGAATGTGGGTGTCGCTGGAAGCGTGCAAGGGATAAGTCCCCGCAGTCGCGCTACTCATCTGTGTCCTCAATGGCTCAGATGGATAGAGCGTCTGCCATGTCAGCAGGAGATCCCGGGTTCGAGTCCCGGTCAGAGCACACATTTTCAAATGTCCCCATCGAGGTACGTCAACAACACCTGTCGTCAACTGAGGGTTTCAATTAATTATCAAGCATTTCTTTGTTTTATTAATGTTTGGCCAAAGACTCAGAAATGTGCGCATTCAACATTATTGTGTCGATAAACATTTTTCTAGTTTACATTCATTGTATCAATTATGTCATACATAGTACTAGGGCTATTAAGAAAGTAAGTTCCGGTTGATCGCGAAATGGAAACCACTTTGAAAATCAGAAATATTTCATGTGCAACAGTTAGCTACCGCTTCCGGCCACTGCTCTACGTAGTCACCCAACTTTCCAATACCCTCGCCATAGAAGGCAGCCGCCTATGCTTCCCGCCAATTCTCTACGCTCATCTATAGCTCGTAGTCTGTGCGAAAATGTTGTCTTCATTGACAGTAGTTAATGTGAGCAGAGATGAAACACAGAGGGAGCAAATTACGGGCTGTAGTGCGGGTGATCAACACAGCACCGAAAATGCTGCAGCAGCATTTTAATTGCCCCTGCAGATTGCGACCGAGATTTGTCACAAAGCAGGAATCGTATGACAGTTATGTAATGTGGGCTGCATAGCATCAGGCGAAATCTCTCACCAGGACCTCATACTTGGCGGGAGACACTATTTTCTACGCATCTTTATGTGTTCACCATGGGCTTCAAATTGAAAAGAGTGAAGTGATATAACCGACAGACATACTAGAGACACTGTCGAACAAATTGTGCAAAGCATTGTTAGATTTTCACAGTGGTTTCCATTTCATGACCGATCGGAACTTACTCTCCGAATATACGTCGTACAATGATAAGATTCGTATGACATTACTGTCTGTGATACCCCTTTCTCTAAATTAATTGCACAACCGACAGTTCTACAGGTGGAACGATGCAATGTAGTAAAATAGTTATCTAAAAGTATCTGTGGTTCTTCGAATGTGAATTAATCCCTCTTGAAACAAATAATTCTAATTTCTGTAGCGAGGTACCTTATCTCCTCACTCACTCACTCTCTCCTTTTTGACATTTCGAAGAAGACTTTTAATGTATACATATTCTGTGAAAAGTATATCAGTTAAGCTATCAAATGTTCTTATTTAAAATAAGTCATTGCATCTAACTTTTCCTAATCCGTATTTATCTCTTTCTGTATCAATCTGAGACGAGGTGATGTAAATGATGGGCCGCCATTGTAGCAGCTATATGAAAATTTGCATGATCGATCATAAAACCTGCCTTTATCATATTTTCATGATTTACGAAGTCGGATTGTAATTAGTTGTACATTCATTCATTACCGATTCACGGTATACCATCTCCCATCAATGACTGACCACGAAAACCAGTTACGCCGATTTGGGAATGCAGTCTTGTATTCATCTCATTTTCTTCATCAGAACGTCTCGTCTTCCTTATAATATTGCTGTTCTCATCAGTTCCAGTAGAAAATTGCGTGCCAATCTAAGACTGATGCCAGGGGTTCCCCAGTTCAACAACGGCATAAAGTGCGTAGCAAAACCTGACAAGACTAGAAGTGTACGAGGGAAAAGGGGAGAGGCGTCAAATAGTAAGTCGCTTGTGTGGAAAACTAGTTAGCGCAATAACCAAATATTTCAAAAAAGTGACTCGTTGCAGTATTCGGCATATATATACACTCCTGGAAATGGAAAAAAGAACACATTGACACCGTTGTGTCAGACCCACCATACTTGCTCCGGACACTGCGAGAGGGCTGTACAAGCAATGATCACACGCACGGCACAGCGGACACACCAGGAACCACGGTGTTGGCCGTCGAATGGCGCTAGTTGCGCAGCATTTGTGCACCGACGCCGTCAGTGTCAGCCAGTTTGCCGTGGCATACGGAGCTCCATCGCAGTCTTTAACACTGGTAGCATGCCGCGACAGCGTGGGCGTGAACCGTATGTGCAGTTGACGGACTTTGAGCGAGGGCGTATAGTGGGCATGCGGGAGGCTGGGTGGACGTACCGCCGAATTGCTCAACACGTGGGGCGTGAGGTCTCCGCAGTACATCGATGTTGTCGCCAGTGGTCGGCGGAAGGTGCACCTGCCCGTCGACCTGGGACCGGACCGCAGCGACGCACGGATGCACGCCAAGACCGTAGGATCCTACGCAGTGCCGTAGGGGACCGCACCGCCACTTCCCAGCAAATTAGGGACACTGTTGCTCCTGGGGTATCGGCGAGGACCATTCGCAACCGTCTCCATGAAGCTGGGCTACGGTCCCGCACACCGTTAGGCCGTCTTCCGCTCACGCCCCAACATCGTGCAGCCCGCCTCCAGTGGTGTCGCGACAGGCGTGAATGGAGGGACGAATGGAGACGTGCCGTCTTCAGCGATGAGAGTCGCTTCTGCCTTGGTGCCAATGATGGTCGTATGCGTGTTTGGCGCCGTGCAGGTGAGCGCCACAATCAGATCTGCATACGACCGAGGCACACAGGGCCAACACCCGGCATCATGGTGTGGGGAGCGATCTCCTACACTGGCCGTACACCACTGGTGATCGTCGAGGGGACACTGAATAGTGCACGGTACATCCAAACCGTCATCGAACCCATCGTTCTACCATTCCTAGACCGGCAAGGGAACTTGCTGTTCCAACAGGACAATGCACGTCCGCATGTATCCCGTGCCACCCAACGTGCTCTAGAAGGTGTAAGTCAACTACCCTGGCCAGCAAGATCTCCGGATCTGTCCCCCATCGAGCATGTTTGGGACTGGATGAAGCGTCGTCTCACGCGGTCTGCACGTCCAGCACGAACGCTGGTCCAACTGAGGCGCCAGGTGGAAATGGCATGGCAAGCCGTTCCACAGGACTACATCCAGCATCTCTACGATCGTCTCCATGGGAGAATAGCAGCCTGCATTGCTGCGAAAGGTGGATATACACTGTACTAGTGCCGACATTGTGCATGCTCTGTTGCCTGTGTCTATGTGCCTGTGGTTCTGTCAGTGTGATCATGTGATGTATCTGACCCCAGGAATGTGTCAATGAAGTTTCCCCCTCCTGGGACAATGAATTCACGGTGTTCTTATTTCAATTTCCAGGAGTATATATATATATATATATATATATATATATATATATATACACTCCTGGAAATGGAAAGAAGAACACATTGACACCGGTGTGTCAGACCCACCATACTTGCTCCGGACACTGCGAGAGGACTGTACAAGCAATGATCACACGCACGGCACAGCGGACACACCAGGAACCGCGGTGTTGGCCGTCGAATGGCGCTAGCTGCGCAGCATTTGTGCACCGCCGCCGTCAGTGTCAGCCAGTTTGCCGTGGCATACGGAGCTCCATCGCAGTCTTTAACACTGGTAGCATGCCGCGACAGCGTGGACGTGAACCGTATGTGCAGTTGACGGACTTTGAGCGAGGGCGTATAGTGAGCATGCGGGAGGCCGGGTGGACGTACCGCCGAATTGCTCAACACGTGGGGCGTGAGGTCTCCACAGTACATCGATGTTGTCGCCAGTGGTCGGCGGAAGGTGCACGTGCCCGTCGACCTGGGACCGGACCGCAGCGACGCACGGATGCACGCCAAGACCGTAGGATCCTACGCAGTGCCGTAGGGGACCGCACCGCCACTTCCCAGCAAATTAGAGACACTGTTGCTCCTGGGGTATCGGCGAGGACCATTCGCAACCGTCTCCATGAAGCTGGGCTATGGTCCCGCACACCGTTAGGCCGTCTTCCGCTCACGCCCCAACATCGTGCAGCCCGCCTCCAGTGGTGTCGCGACAGGCGTGAATGGAGGGACGAATGGAGACGTGTCGTCTTCAGCGATGAGAGTCGCTTCTGCCTTGGTGCCAATGATGGTCATATGCGTGTTTGGCGCCGTGCAGGTGAGCGCCACAATCAGGACTGCATACGACCGAGGCACACAGGGCCAACACCCGGCATCATGGTGTGGGGAGCGATCTCCTACACTGGCCGTACACCACTGGTGATCGTCGAGGGGACACTGAATAGTGCACGGTACATCCAAACCGTCATCGAACCCATCGTTCTACCATTCCTAGACCGGCAAGGGAACTTGCTGTTCCAACAGGACAGTGCACGTCCGCATGTATCCCGTGCCACCCAACGTGCTCTAGAAGGTGTAAGTCAACTACCCTGGCCAGCAAGATCTCCGGATCTGTCCCCCATTGAGCATGTTTGGGACTGGATGAAGCGTCGTCTCACGCGGTCTGCACGTCCAGCACGAACGCTGGTCCAACTGAGGCGCCAGGTGGAAATGGCATGGCAAGCCGTTCCACAGGACTACATCCAGCATCTCTACGATCGTCTCCATGGGAGAATAGCAGCCTGCATTGCTGCGAAAGGTGGATATACACTGTACTAGTGCCGACATTGTGCATGCTCTGTTGCCTGTGTCTATGTGCCTGTGGGTCTGTCAGTGTGATCATGTGATGTATCTGACCCCAGGAATGTGTCAATAAAGTTTCCCCTTCCTGGGACAATGAATTCACGGTGTTCTTATTTCAATTTCCAGGAGTGTATATATATATTATTCGGCACACATATATATATATATATATATATATATATATATATATATATATATATATAATTTCATCCTTTGAGTTTATCTGTGCGTTTAGCTTACCTTAGAATTTCTTGCCGCGTGGTATTTCGCCATAGTTAATGAATTGGCGTGATGCAGGATAGTGCTGCGCAACGCCTAACGTGCGATGGACCAGCAAACAGAAGGTCAGGAACGGTTGCATACACCGTCGGCGCTATTCAGCTTCACGCAGTTGCTTGAGACGGCGGCTCGTTAAGGCGCGGGCCAGTGTTAATAAAGGGACAGCCGTGAGGTGTCGACAGCATTGGCGGCTGCCGGGGGCCGTGCAAACATTTACAGAACGCAAACACCTCCTCCTGGGGGTTTCTGGCAGCCTCACCAAGTGACGGCCAGCTTCACTTTGTGTTCCCTCTGCAACGGAAGAGTTTGCTTATACTGGGCGCGACTGCTACGGTCGCAGGTTCGAATCCTGCCTCGGGCATGGATGTGTGTGATGTCCTTAGTTTAGTTAGGTTTACGTAGTTCTGAGTTCTAGGGGACTGTTGACCTCAGATGTTAAGTCTCATAGTGCTCAGAGCCATTTGAACCATTTTTGCTTATACTGGGCCTTTCGTTTCTCATTCAGGACAATACAGAAACACTCATTTGAGGTGTTCTTACGTAGAGGCTCTATGCTTACTGGTATGGTATAAAGGCAAAGGTAACATTTCACAGCCTAATTGTCAATTTTAAGTATCAAATGTGCGTTTATATCGAAGCTCTTCTAGAAGTGAAGAAAAAGGTGAAGAAGATACGATAGCAACAGACGGTGAAAAAGAATGAGGTGGAGCCATTTCAAAATTTGTATTGTCTCTTGAGCGGCACTGTCGTTTCTGATTTAATAAGAGTTTTCCGACAAATTCACACCAGCTGTTGAAAGTACTCGATTATAGAAGAGTTTCGTTTTAACCGTCTTAGCTTCATTTAGGGCTGTACGGATAGGATAGCAGGGACTGATCTCATAAAGCAGCATGCATTTCTCTCTGGGAATAATCCAATAGCCATTGAAGCGCATATTATTAGAGATTTTGTATTTTAATAAGCCTGTAGAACGTCTAAAAACAGTGATCTCGTACAAAAACACTTAATTTCTATCCTAATTTCATTCGCCTTCCAATCTGCCCACTGGATAGGATAGGATAAACACGGATGGCGGTGGCGTGTTTGTTGCTGTCAGAAGTAGTTTAACTTGTCGCAAAATTGAAGTATATACTTCCTGTGAGTATGGGCAGAGGTCATTGTTGGCAACCGGAGTGAAATAATAATTCGATCCTTTTACCGACCTCCCAATTCAGATGATACACTTGCTGGAAGGTTCAAAGAAACTTGAACTTGATTTCAAACACGTACCCGACTCATACGCTAATAGTTGGTGGAGACTTTCATTTACCTTCGATATGTTGGCGAAAATATATGTTTCATTATGGAGGTACGCATAAAATATCATCCGAAATTGTGCTAAACGCATTCTCTGAAAATTATTTCGAACATTACAAGAAAAGCGTTTTTCGTTGCGACGGAATCTTCTCACGAAATTCCAATCACCAACTTTCTCCTCCGAATGCGAAATTATTTTGTTGACAGTGACCAACATAGGGAGAAACGATCGTGGTGATAAAATAAGGAAAATCAGGGCTCGTACGGGAAGATGTAGGTTTTCATTTTTTCCACGCACTGTACGAGCTTGGAATAATAGAGAATTGTGAAGTTGGTTCAATGAACTCTCTGCCAGGCACTTAAATGTGATTTGGAGAGTATCCATGTAGATGTAGATGTAGATGTAGATGTGCAACCAGTTTGTGGTGTTGTCCGCGTATTACGATTTATGAAGTGGTCAGGAACAAAAAAATTATTCATCATTGTTTCCACTTACTGTCTGCACTAACGTCATAACAGTATTATGTCGGGAGGTTTGCCAACCGGTTGTAATACGGAATTCGCATCTAGTTTGCTGTCAGATAATAATGCTAGAAACCATCACATAGTGCTTCAAATTAAGGGAAACCACATTTTCAGTAGTACTTTACCAAGCGTTTCTGATTTGGAGTAAATAAACACTTATAATACAACATTTAACTTTATCCTCATAGCTGCCAGATCACAGAGATATAGAAAATTGCTTAAAGGTCTCTGTTATGACTGCTTTTTGTTTTTTGCTAGTTTGGAAATTACTAATGCGGGTGCGTCAGCATTATCTTCTGCTATCTTGCTTCGTAGCGTTCCTCTTGAACGGGCGGATAAAAAGGTTGCATTATGTAGTAACGTGATACGTCAGTTAAATTATAATGTTATCAATCGTTAGGCCGCGGGGGATAGCTGCGCGGTCTAGGGTGCTTTGTCACTGTTCGTGCGGCTCCCGCCACCCTCCCCCCCCCCCCCCCCCCCCCCCCCGTCGGAGGTGACAGTCCTCCCTCGGGCATGGGTGTTGTCCATAGCGTACGTTAGTTTATGTTACATTAAGTAGTGTGTAGGCTTAGGGACCGATGACCTCAGCAGTTTGGTCCCGTAAGACTTTACCACAAATTTTCAATTTGCAATCCTTACTTTAATCACTTCTTATTATTTAATGTAGTCCTTGTTCCAATATTTGATTGTTAAATGTCTCTCAAGAAATATAGATATATATACCAATTGCACACACACACACACTTATATATATATATATGTGTGTGTGTGTGTGTGTGTGTGTGTGTGTGTGTGTGTGCAGTTGGTATTTTTTATGATCTCTCCAATGACTTCCATTTTGTGGATCATGATACTCTCTTAAAAAACTCAAGTTTTATGGATCTCATGACTTTTCACATAGCTGTTCTGAACTATAGTTGACAAACATAATGCAAAAGGTTGTGCTGGATAATTCACACAGTGTCGAAAAGGTAGAAAATGTTAGTGACTGCGGTAAAATCACATAGGGAGTAGCACGAGGGGAGTCATCCAAGATGTGGAAAGGGTCCTTCCGGATGCCATGAAGGGTACAGGGTGCAGCCAGCTGCAGGTGGTGGCTCATGTCGGCATTAATGACGTGTGTCGCTATGGATCGGAAGAGATTCTCTCTGGTTCCCGGCGGCTATCTGAGTTGGTGAAGACTGCCAGTCTTGCTAGCAAGATGAATGCAGAGCTCACCATCTGCAGCATCGTCGACAGGACCGGTTGTGGACCTTTGGTACAGAGCAGAGTAGAGGATCTGAATCTGAGACTCAGACGGTTCTGTGACTGTGTAAGCTGCTGATTCCTCGACTTGCACCATACAATGTTGGGGTTTCGGGTTCCGCTAAATAGGTCAGGTGTCCACTACACACAGGAGGTGGCTACATGGGTAGCGGCGGCTGTGTGGCGTGGACTGGGCGGTTTTTTAGGCTAGGCAGTCTCTGGAAAGATCGAAAAGGGCTCCACTCTCAAAGGGTACAGAACAAAGAAACGATTAGAATCGACCAACCAACAGTCGGTATTGTAGTTGTAAATTGTTGTAGCTGTGTTGGAAAAGTACGAGAGCTTCAATCGCTGATAGAAAGCACTGAGGCTGAAATCATTGTAGGAACAGAAAGCTGGCTAAAGCCGGAGATAAATTCTGCCGAAATTTTTACAGAGGCGGAAACCGTGTTCGGAAAGGATATATTAAATAAAGTAGGAGGTGGTGCGTTTGTGTCTGTTGGTAGTAGTTTATATTGTAGTGAAGTTCAAATAGATAGTTCCTGCAAGTTACTATGGATAGAGGCCGTGCGCTTCTAGGCGCTTCAGTCTGGAACTGCGGGACTGCTACGGTCGCAGGTTCGAATCCTGCCTCGGGCATGGATGTGTGTGATGTCCTTAGGTTAGTTACGTTTAAGTAGTTCTAAGTTCTAGGGGACTGATGACCTAAGATGTTAAGTCCCATAGTGCTCAGAGCCATTTTTGACCTATGGATAGAGGTTATACTCAACAGCTGTACCAAAATAATAATTGGCTCCTTCTACCGATCCTCGGACTCAGGTGATATAATAGCTGAGCGGTTCAAAGAAAACTTGAATGTCATTACAAGTAAGTGCCCCACTCTTACAGTTATAGTTGGAGGAGACTTCAATACACCCTCGATTTGTTGGCGAATATACATGATCAAAGCCGGTGGTAGACAGAAAACATCTTCCGAAATTGTTCTAAATGCTTTCTCTGAAAATTACTTTGAACAATTAGTTCATGAGCCCACACGAATTGTAAATGGTTGCGAAAACACACTTGACCTCTTTGCCACAAAAAATGCTGATCTAATAGAGAGCGTCACCACGGATACAGAGATTAGTTAACTCAAGGTCATTGTAGCGAGGCTAGAAACATATCAACCAAAACCACTAAAAATAAACGCAAAATATAACCATTTAAAACAAGAGATAAAAATTCGCTTGTTGCCTTCTTAAGAGAGAGTCTCCATTCCTTCCAAGCTAATTACGTAAGTGTAGACCAGATATGGCGCCGGCTACGGTGGTCGAGCGGCTAGACGCTTCAGTCCGGAACCACGCGGCTGATATGGTCCCAGGTTCGAATCCTGCCTCGGGCATGGATGTGTATGATGTGCTTAGGTTAGTTAGGTTTAAGTAGTTCTAAGTCTAGGGGACTGATGACCTCAGATGTTAAGTCCCACAGTACTTAGAGCAATTTAAACAAGATATGTCTCAAATTCAAAGATACGGTATCCACAGCAATAGATAGATTCATACCGCATAAGTTAATAAGAGATGGGTTTGATCCACCATGGTACACAAAACACGTCAGAACACTGTTGCAGAAGCAACGAAAAAAGCTTGCCAAATTCAGAAAAATTCAAAATCCCCAAGACTGGCTAAGTTTCACGGAAGCTCGGAACTTAGAGCGGACGTCAATGCGAGATGCTTTTAATAGTTTCCGCAATGAAACATTGTCTCAAAATATGGTAGAAAACCCAAAGAGATTCTGGTCGTATGTAAAGTACACCAATGGTAAAAAACAGTCAATACCGTCACTGCGCGATAGCGATGGAAATGTTACCGATGATGGTGCCACTAAAGCGGAGTTATTAAATACAGTTTTTCGTAATTCCTTCATGAAAGAAGACGAAGTGAATATTCCAGAATTTAAAACCAGAGCAGCTGTTAGCATGATTGACATAAAAGTAGATATCTTAGGTGTTGCGAAACAACTCAAATCACTTAAGAAAGGCATGTCTTCCGGTCCAGATAGTGTACCAATCAGGTTCTTTTCAGAGTATGCAGACACAGTAGCCCCTTTCTTAGCAGTTACATAGAACCGCTCACCTGACGAAACGTCTGTTCCTGAAGATTGGAAAGTAGCACAGGTCACACCATTATTCAAGAAAGGAAATAGGAGTAACCCATTGAATTACAGACCCATATCACTGATTTCAATTTGCAGTAGGTTTTTGGAGCATATACTGTACTCGAACATTATGAATTACCTTAATGAAAATTACTTACTGATACATAACCAACACGAATTCACAAAATATCATTCTTGTGCGACACAGCTAGCTCTTTATTCCCATGAAGTAATGAGTGCTGTCGACAAGGGATCTTAGATCGATTCCACATTCCTAGATTTCCAGAAGGCTTTTGATACCGTTCCTCACAAGCGACTATTAATCAAATTGCATGCATATGGAGTATCGTCTCAGTTGTAGATTTGTGATTTCCTCTCAGAGAGGTCACACTTCGTAGTGCTAGACGGTAAATCATTGAGTAGAACAGAAGTGATATCTGGCGTTCCGCAAGGTAGTGTCATAGGCCGTCTGCTGTTCCTGATTTACATAAATGATCTAGGTGGTAATCTGAGCAGCCCCCTCAGAATGTTTGTAGATGACGCTATAATTTACTATCTAGTAAAACCATCAGATTATCAATTCCAATTACAAAATGATCTAGAGAGAATTTCTGTTTAGTGCGGAAAGTGGCAATTGGCACTAAACAAAGAAAAGTGCGAGGTCATCCACATGGGTACTAAAAGAAATGAGATAAATCTTGGGTATACGACAAATCGCATAAATCTAAGGGCTGCCAATTCGACTAAATACCTAGGAATTACAATTACGAGCAACTGAAATTGGAAAGACCACATAGATAATATTGTGGGGATGGCGAAACAAAGATTGCGTTTTTTTGGCTGCACACTTAGAAGATGCGACAAACCCACTAAAGAGAAAGCCTACATTATAGTTGTCTGTCCTCTGCTGGAATACTGCTGCGCGGTGTGGGATCCTTACAAGGTAGGATTGCCGGAGGACATCGAAATTGTGCAAAGAACGGCAGCTCGTTTCGTGTTATCGCGCTGTAGGGGTGAGAGTGTCACTGATATGATACGCGAGTTGGGATGGCAGTCACTGAAATATGGCGGTTTTCTTTGTGGCGAGATCTATTTACGATATTTCAGTCACCAACTTTCTCTTCCGAATGTGAAAATATTTTGGTGACACCCACCTAAGTAGGGAGAAATGATTATCATAATAAAGTAAGAGGAATCAGAACTCGAACGGAAAGATTTAGGTGTTCCTTTTTCCCACACTCCATTCGAGAGTGGAAAGGTAGACAAGTAGTATGAAAATGTTTCGATGAACCCTCTGCCAGGCCCTTAAGTGTGAATTGCAAACTAACCATGTAGATGTAGATGTAGATATATTCCTGTCCCTTATATGTGTGAATGACCTTCCGCTTAACATCCCACGACTAAAATTGGGTACTTTTTGTTGACGATATTATTGTTCAAATGAATCCCATTAAAGAGAAAGCAACAGAAGAGTTATTAAATCAGATTTCGAAGAATTATTAAGTGGTTGTCTGGAAATGGACTCTCCCCAAATTTTGGAGAAAACACAGGTGTAAACACTGATGAAAACTTGAACTGGAAGAAACACATTACTAAGCTTCTCAAACAATTAAGTTTAGCGACTTTTGCTCTTCGCTCAAGTGCTAATCTTGGAAACAAAGGTATCAAGCTCCTGACGTATTTTGCACATTTCCACTCAAAAATGTCGCATAGAATAATTTTCTGGAGTAATTCATGACTTAGAAAGAAACTATTGATTATAAAAAAGACAACAGTAAGAATAATATATGGTGTTAATCCACGGACGCCACGTAGGCACTGCTTCAAGGAGCTAGGCATTTGGGCTGCGCGGTCACATTACATAAATCTACTGATGAAATTCGTCAGGAATAATCAATCACAATTTGAGAAGAACGGTGATGTGCGTACCTACACTACTAGGGGGAAAATGACCTTTATTAACAATTGTTAAAACTGTAAGAGATTCAGAGAGGAGTTCAATATGCAGCAATAAAAAATTTTATCATTCGGCCAACAATATAAAATTTCTGACAAGTAGTCAGGTAGCGAAGCAAGCGAATTGCTCACACAGTTATTTCCGACACAGAATTCCATGCAGGACTTACGAGTTGCTTCATTTAACACTCCCTGCTGCTGGTCACAGATACTGCGCATAAACTCAGGGTGGGGGGGGGGGGGGGGGGGGGGGACGATGACACATGGGGTAAAACAGTATCTTGTGGACAAGAGAACCAAAGTACGCTGGATCTAACCAGTACAAACGGACCTGGATGAAGCGGGAATATATGAAACAGATATTTGTAGCACAACGATTTTCAAATAAAAATTTCAGGCTGTAATAGATTTCCAGGGCAGAATTAGACCTAGAGCAAAATCATCATCTACAGAAGAGCGAAAAAAGAATAGAAAAAAGAGAACGAAAGAGTATGAGACAAGGTTAAGACCAAAGAAACGAAGCTCACCCGAATTAAAGCGGCCCTCAGATGGTACAATAGAAAAGGAGAGGAAAATTTGTAAAGATTTTATTTTAGAATTAGTTTTGTTTTTGAGGACTTTTCATTAAATTGCGTCGGTTTTTCTTTGTAGACAACAATTTGCCTTCTTTTTCTATTTAATAGAAAACACAAATGTAAGTAGTTTGTCAAATCCAGCTAGCCCAATGTTTCTAGGAAATGTGATACACCGATCACTTAAGACAGCCACCAACAAACCACTGTGCTACTTGGAAGCTGTTTGAACAAAGCTGTTCCAAGAATCGGATTACAGCTACTGGTAGCGGTCGACAGCCACAAAGACTAACTGCACTTGAATTCAAAAAATACTGTGTGACGTCATACCCCAGCACAAATGTAAGTTTAGTAAAAGCGGTAAGAGTTCCTGAGCTTTTTAAGTGTGTTAACACTGCAGGGCCACGAAAAAGCCGTTGCCTGTACCGCGTTACATTCCCAACGTATGAGAAGCATTTGACGCATCATGTACGTAACATATCCGCAGTGAGATCTACTCTATAAACTAAGAGACTCTATTCCAGAAAAACACTCCGTGCCTGTGGTAGTTGCGTTGGTTTGTAAAACCACGACGTCACTACAGTAAGTGCTGTGAACATCATGTCCATGTCGTTGACATATACTGACCTCGTGACTCCTGGTATTTCAGTGCGAATGTGCTACACATTTGTCGGCGATCCAGATACGCCGCGGGACTTCGATGCCTTGTTTTGATATTTTCTTCCTCGCAGCGTTATTGTCGGATGATTACGCCAGAGGAAATGTTACTGTTCAGAGTAGGTAGTGTCACAGACACTAAATAACGCCATTGAGTCGATATACCTTGAATTTCCATGAGCAATTGGTAATGACCACGACTAAATGAGCTTAGTGACTCGAAATAATACATCGATTGTGAAACAGAAAAATCTAATCATTGTGGGAAAGTGTACAAGTTACCGCTACGAGAACGTTCTACTCCCTTTAACACGTACAAATTTCGGTAGTGTACTTAAATTTTTGTGGAGAAAGGAATTAATTACAGATTATTAGAAGTTATATAATAAAACTAATTCACTTAATGTATAGAATGGTCGCCAATTCATTTTTCAAACAATTTTTTATCCGCTGCCAATTTTCCGTGACGTGAACATAGCTCGTGTGCTCATAATGAAATATTGAACAAAGAAGTTTACCAAGACAATTAAAATCAGTGTCATGTAATACTCGTATGGGTTATACATTACGTATATTAAGTAATAATCACTACGACAGTTTTAATAAATTCTTTCTACAAGAAAATATGTAAAAATTTATTAGTGTTGAACTACTAAGCAATCAAAACACACTTCACATGCTGCATTCTAGCCATGGAGTCTCCACATTAGCAATATTTTATTTATCGTCCCTATAATGCTAACTTCGATCAACCATTAATGTACTATTCAATTGAACTACTTTACTTTGTACCTTAAATGAAATAATAGCGGTATTCAACTAAAGAAAACTGTGGAATATGACGAACAAAACGCATCATACATGGAAAAATATAATTTAAATGTGAATAAGAATTAGAAAAGGTGTTTGGATAATTAATGTAAAAATATTAAGTTCCAGAGTACACTTCTCAATTTGCTTTTTCGAAAAATGTGGTTCAATGAATCATAGTTTGATTGCTCAACGTGAGCTTAATTCATACTGAAATCGATCTCAGATTTTAGCAAACATACTTACTCTCGCCTTTCGAACTGCGTATCTCTTCAACCACTAGAAAACGTCATGAAACAGCACAGACTCTAATGGTGTTAATATGGACTGAGGTAAACAAGGCTATAAATAGGACTACACAACATCTGTTAATACTTTGGAACAGTTAACCTCTGTTCATATCTTTCACACACGACTAATGGATTACTATGGCTGTTTATTTCCTTTCCTTGTATCAAAATCACTACTACGTCGAACACATCGGTTTTGAAGATCTGCCTGTTCCCGCGTGTCGATGTTCTTTAGCAACAAATTAATAACCACCAACAGTTCATAAGACTTGTCGAACTATCAGCCTTCACGATATCAGAAAGTTACGGCATTATCATGATGGTACGACACCCGCGTGAGTTTTCATGCAACGACACGCAGAGACAAATCAACTGCTGACTCAAATGACATTAAACGAAACTCCTGACGGATTAAAACTGTGCGGCGGATCGAGACTCGAACGTGGGACGTTTCCTTGCGAGGGCAGGTGCTCTATAGACTTATTTCTTTTGCGTGCTATCCTCCTTTCTAGTCCACCCTCTCTCTCTCTCCAAAAATGCGTCCTATGGGTAGCTTTTCACGCTGTATTCTGCGTTTTGTTCAGGCGACCTTCCCAAGCGCTACTCATGACGCGTCCTGAAAGCTTTACTTTCACCAGCACGTCTCCTACATGCCAGAGTTCACAGAAGTTCTCCGGCATACCTTACAAAGGTCTGGTGCACGTTTTTGACCTGCCAGGAACTTCAAAAGCAGCGCAGACTGAACATTCTGATAATGTAAAATAAATCTAGTAGAGCGTCCTCATTTAATCCGTTGTCTAAAGAGTGCGGGAGGACATATAGTTAACGGTATGTTCAAGGAAAGTACAGTCAAAATGACAATAACATGGCAAAATGACCCAGGAATGTTAAGCAGTGCATATAAACATGAAAAGATTCGAAAATTCAAAACACCTCAAAATTACTCTACTGACCATTAAAATTGCTACACCAAATGGTAAACGGGTGTTCATTGGAAAAATATATTATACTAGAACTGACATGTGATAATTTGGGTGCATAGATCCTGAGAAATCAGTACCCAGAACAACCACCTCTGGCCGTAATAACGGCCTCGGTACGCCTGGGCATTGAGTCAAACAGAGCTTGGATGGCGTGTACATGTACAGCTGCCCATGCAGCTTCAACACGATACCACAGTTCATCAACAGTAGTGACTGGCCTATTGTGACGAGCCAGTTGCACGGCCACCACTGACCAGACGTTTTCAATTGGTGAGAGATCTGGAGAATGTGCTGGCCAGGTCAGCAGTCGAACATTTTCTGTATGCAGAAAAGCCCGTACAGGACCTGCAACATGCGGTCGTGCATTGTCCTGCTGAAATGTAGGGCTTCGCAGGGATTGAGTGAAGGGTAGAGCCACGGGTCGTAACACATCTGAAATGTAACGTCCACTGTTCAAAGTGCCGTCAATGCGAACAAGAGATGACCGAGAAGTGTAACCAATGACACCCCATACCATCACGTCGGGTGATACGCCAGTACGGCGATGACGAATACACGCTTCCTATGTGCGTTCTCGGCGATGTCGCCAAACACGGATGCGACCATCATGATGATGTAAACAGAACCTGGATTCATCCCAAAATATGACGTTTTGCCGTTCGTGCACCCAGGTTCGTCGTTGAGTACAGCATCGCAGACGCTCCTGTCTGTGATGCAGCGTCAAGGATAACCGCAGCCACGGTCTCCGAGCTGATAGTCCATGCTGCTGCAAACGTCCTACAACTGTTCCTACAGATGGTTGTTGTCTTGTAAACGTCCCCATCTGTTGACTCAGGGATCGAGACGTGGCTGCACAATCCATTACAGCCATGCGGATAAGATGCCTGTCATCTCGTCTGCTAGTGATACGAGGCCGTTGGGATGTAGCACGGCGTCCCGTATTACCCTCCAGAACCCACCAATTCCATATTCTGCTAACAGTCATTCGATCTCGACAAACGCGAGCAGCAGTGTCGCGATACGATAAACCGCAATCGCGATAGGCTACAATCCGACCTTTATCAAAGTCGGAAACGTGATGGTACGCATTTCTCCTCCTTACATGAGGCATCACAACAACGTTTCACCAGGCAACGACGGTGAACTGCTGTTTGTGTATGAGAAATCGGTTGGAAACTTTCCTCATGTCAGCACGTTGTAGGTGTCGCCACCGGCGCCAACCATGTGTGAATGCTCTGAAAAGCTAATCATTTGCATATCACAGCATCTTCTTCCTTTCGGTTAAATTTCGCGTCTGTAGCACGTCATTGTCGTGGTGTAGCAATTTTAATGGCCAGTAAAGTAGTACCGGGTAATGAGATGAATACTTAACGATCGTCTAAGACGAGGTCCTTAGTGATAACAAACTCGAAATGGGCAAGAGTACATCCACTCAACCACATCCACGTCTTCAGGCGATGATGCAGTAAAAACATATATCGGGGGTAAAGAGATACAGATACAGCATACAAATGAGGAAACATATTACTAAAACAACTGTAGTTAGTCATAAAACAACACTCGCGATATAGTTTCGCGCATCAGTATTAATTTTATAGATAAAACTTTTGCCGATGTTATTATCGCAACATGTCCGACGACTGTGAATGTGGCGCGCACCCTTCCCGCGCCGGTTCTCCAGTGTGGCGCGACCAGCTCCACTCAGGTGCCGCCCTCTAGCGACTGCCACGAGGGGCGGCTGGAGCCAGCTACGTGGAGGACGGTTGCAACTAGGCAGCGAGACGGAGAAGCGGAGCCCCGAATTGCCTCAACCTGCTACACGACGTGTTCCGGACAGAAGATGCATTTGGTCGGTATCGGCGACAACGTGGATACTACCGATCTTTAAATTTTTTGAGTTATTGTGAGCTGTGGTGATTGGAACGATCGTCGACCAGGGGGTCTGAATGTCGGGCGTGTTCTATGGGGCTCAGATGTGACGTATATTTAACTAAGAGAACTCTGCGGGAGGGCGGTCGTAAAACTTGTCATGCTACTCATATGTATTGTATTCAGATCATTATTTTCGGCCGGCCGCGGTGGCCGCGCGGTTCTGGCGCTGCAGTCCGGAACCACGGGAATGCTACGGTCGCAGGTTCGAATCCTGCCTCGGGCATGGGTGTGTGTGATGTCCTTAGGTTAGTTAGGTTTAAGTAGTTCTAAGTTCTAGGGGACTTATGACCTAAGATGTTGAGTCCCATAGTGCTCAGAGCCATTTGAACCATTATTTTCGTCTCCCTTCCAGAGACAAATTCTAGTAGTAGTTTCTTTTGTAACTGTTTGCATTGAGCAGAGACAGACGAATGAGGAACTGCAGTAATTATGATAGGATGAGCGCATGTGTTATATTCATTTCTGGTGTAAGTAGGCTAATTAGGTTTTTATGTTGGTAACGCCACGTAGCGCTCTGTATGAAAAACACTGACTGCTGTGTGCAGTCTGTGGCTGGTTGGATTCATTGTTGGTATATTCGCTTGTGTAGAGTTCGGCAGTTGGATGTGAACAGCGCGTAGCGTTGCGCAGTTGAAGGTGAGCCGCCAGCAGTGGTGGATGTGGGGAGAGAAATGGCGGAGTTTTGAGAGCGGACGATCTGGACGCGTGTCCGCCAGAAAAAGGAAATTTGTAAAGATGGATGTGATGAATTGATAGACATATATATGATGACTTTTGAACATTATTAAGATAAATACATTGTTTGTTCTCTATTAAAATCTTTCATTTGCTAACTATGCCTATCAGTAGTTAGTGCCTTCAGTAGTTAGAATCTTTTATTTAGCTGGCAGTATTGGCGCTCGCTGTATTGCAGTAGTTCGAGTATCCAAGATTTTTGTGGGATAAGTGGTTCATGAAAGGTATAGGTTATTGTTAGTCAGGGCCATTCTTTTGTGGGGATTATTGAAAGTAAGACTGCATTGCGCTAAAAATATTGTGTGTCAGTTTAGTAATGATCAGTATAAGTAAAGAGAGAAATGCCTGAGTACGTTCAGTTTTGCTCAGCTGTCTGAAAATCAAATAACGTAAGAGGTTTTCCAGCACTGTCATTTTTAATTGTTTTCTAAGGGGACGTTTCACTGGTTGTAAAGTTTTTCTTGGCCGAGTTACTACATTAAAGTAAATTAAATGTTTCATTGTAAATGTTTTTTGAAATTGTTTTAAATCAATTATTTCGTGTTTTTAAATGTTTGGTTTTAAGAGTATCAGTGGATTTTACTGGATGGTTAGCTACAATAAAATTATTAAAACTGTTGTAATACGCCTACCTCCTCACCCCTAGCCCTTCCACTTAATGCTCTGTTACACTATGGCAGTAAAACGTGGTTGTGGTGTGAGGCTTCGTAAAGCCGATAGTACTACGGTGTTTTATTGTTTCAGTATGGCAGCCAGAGAGGTGATTGGGGTGTCGGAGTTGCGGAAGGAAGAATTAGTGTACGAAGTAAGTGTGCGGGGGGCCGATACATCAGGCAGCGTGGTAGAGTTAGCACGGAGGCTGCGGGAAGTTGTTGACCGTCCGGTTGTACAGCAGCAGCTGGAGGAAAGTAAGGTGAGTGACGCCGTATCCAGCATTAATTGTGCAATAGGCGAGTTACAGTCAATAATTTCCTTCTTTGAATTCAGTGAGCCGTCACGGTTATAGATTAATAGTGAGAGTTCCGATTATACGTTATATTGGTAGAGCTCACGATCTGTGTACCGTCAACCCGTCCAACACCTAGTGTAAAGAATTGCCTGAACAGTTAAACGCATTATTAGGGCGTACCCAGGGGATGTTAGTACGTGGAGGAGACACCATGGGCGGGGAATTATCTCAGCCTACCTTAGGACAAGTTGCGAGCGAGGCCCCTTCTATTCCTTCTATAAAAGATACTGATATTTTCGCTTAGTTGCCCAACCCATTAGAAAAATTACTACGAGAGGTAAGTACGATACCATTAGATTCAATTGATCTGGTACTTAGCGCTTTGACGGCCGCGCTGGCCGAGCGGTTCTACGCGCTACAATCCGGAACCGCGCGACTGCTAATGGACGCTAGGCGACTGTTAATGGACGCTAGGCGTCGTGGGCTGTCGTTTAGTGAATTTCGGGAGTTAATCTGCCATAATTATGTCCCTCCTAGTGCGACATGAAGCTATTGGTAAGGGATATCTTGAAGTCCAGCATGGTAACGATCCGTCAGAGGAGTATGTTAAACGGGGAAAGGATAGTGCCAGGAGATTATGTCTTAATTATAGTGAAGCGGAGGTAGTCGAGAATATTCTCCAGGGGGGGGGGGGGGGGGAGGGGGGGCATCCTAGCGACCGTTGCAGGTCTCTGTTAGATTAATTGATCTGTTAGATTAATTGATCAATAGGATACAAGCTCTCGTCTACGCCGACAAACAACGTGGTAAGGGAAAAGGTTCTCAACAGCAAGAACTGGATAATTGTAGTCTCATAGACGTGCAGGGTCCATGGGAGTAAAGTGCTTTGAGTGTAAATCAGTGGGCATGTAGTTAAGAACTGTCCTGCAGTTAGGTGTTTAAAGTGCAAGGACAGGTGCATATCGCCGAAAACTGCCCTGAAAACGGGAAGGACAAATATTTATGAAGATACTGTAAGCGGACACTGCAAGTTGCCGTAATTGACAAAATTGTCTATTGCCTACTAGCCAACTCAGAGGAAATGCAAGTTTTGGGGACAATTATGGTTAAGATCCGAATTGGTGAGTATACGTGGAAATTTGCTGTCCAAATGGCGCGTAATCTGTCGGTACCGGCTGTATTGGATGTCGATGTTATCGGGAAGGTAGACCTGGTGCCCCAGTGGGATTGGAGCAAGTTATATTTAGAGTTTTCCAGGGGAAAGCCTTAAAAGTTCTGTAAACATTGTGTACCTCGCCGTATTAACGGTTCCAGACACATAATGAATGCAGTGGAAACCATTTCCGTGTATAATCTGGAGTGTTTGTTGCCGTAGCAGAGGAGAAGGAGGATATTGGTGTTTAACGTCCCGTCGACAACGAGGTCATTAGAGACGGAGCACAAGCTCGGATTAGGGAAGGATGGGGAAGGAAGTCGGCCGTGCCCTTCCAAAGGAACCATCCCGGCATTTGCCTGGAGTGACCTAGGGAAATCACGGAAAACCTAAATCAGGATGGCCGGACGCGGGATTGAACCGTCGTCCTCCCGAATGCGAGTCCAGTTGAAACGTCCCCTTTGAAGAATTATACATGACTGTGCTTAAACTGACACACAATATTTTGTTAGCGCAACGCAATCTGACTTTCAAAATTCCCTACAAAAGAATGGCCCTGACTAACATTAAACTATACCTTTCACAAATCACTTACCTCACAAAAATCTTCGCTGCTCAAGCTACTGCAATACAGCGAGCGCCACTACTGCCAGCTAAATAAAAGATTCAAACTATGGAAGGCACTAACTACTGATAGGGATGGTTAGCAAATGAAAAATATTAATAGAGAACAAACAATGTATTTACCTTGATATCATCATATATAAATATAGCAGTTCATGACAAATTTCAAAACTCCGCCATCTCTCTCCCCACATCCACCACTGCTGGCGGCTCACCTCCAACCGCGCAACGCTACGCGCTGTTCACATCCAGTATTACAACAATGCAAACCAGCCACAGACTGCACACAGCACAGCCAGTGATTTTCAGAGCGCTACGTGGCGTTACCAATAAAAAAACCTAAACAGCCTACTTACACAGTGTGCTAACGCCATAGCAGAGACAGCGAAATGTCGATTTGTGTACCGAGTTAAGTGATGCGCTAACCAATCAGTTAGGTGAGATTCAAAATGCCGAGTATAAGATCGAATTAACAGACAATGTTCCCGCAAGGTGCCCACCGTATAGGTTATCCCCATCTCGTATCAAAGTATTAAGGGAAACTATTCGGGAAATGTTGCAGGACGGGGTGATTAGGCCATCTAAATCTCCGTATTCTTCACCTATATTTGTGGTCCTCAAATCGCAGGGGGGAGTGTGTCAGGTGGTGGATTATAGGGCGCGTAATAAAAAAATTGTGGTAAAGTCTACACCTCTCTCTGATTTGCATTCGTATTTCTCCTGGTTCCACGAGGCAAAGGTTTTTAATACCTTCGAGTTGAATCAAGCGTATTATCAAGTGCCTCTAGCAGAAGAATCTAAACCGGTGGCAGCCTTTGCGACAGACTGGTCACTTTACGAGTACAATAGTTCCGTTTGGGTTATCGGCATGTGCAGCTGTGTTGTCAGGTATCCACGTCAGTTTTCTCGGATCTTAGGTTTGAGTGTGCGTTCCATTATTTGGATAATTAGGTGAAAATGGAAATGTGTATGAAATCTTATGGGATTTAACTGCTAAGGTCATCAGTCCCTAAGCTTATACACTACTTAACCTAAATTACCCTAAGGACAAACACACACACACCCATGCCCGAGGGAGGACTCGAACCTCCACCGGGATCAGCCGCACAGTCCATGACTGCAGCGCCCTAGACCGCTCGGCTAAGCCCCGCGCTGTGATAATTTGGTGATTTTAGTGATGGTTTTGAAGAGTATGTTTTGAATGTTCACGAGGTACTCCAATGGTTGCGTAAAACCGGGTGTACAGTCAAACCATATAAGGTTAAATTCGCGCAGCCTGAAATATCCTTCCTGGAGCATATTGTCTCCCAAAACGGAGTCAGAATTGACCAAAGTCGTACTGAGGCCATTTATTACTTCGCAAACTCTAAAAATGTGAAGGCCGTGGATCGTTTTATAGGAATTATTAATGTCTTTCGAAAATTCATTCCTAATTCTGTCCAGTTAGCTGTCCTATTAAACGAGCTTCGGAAGAAGAGTAGAAAACTTGAGTGGGGATCTCCCAGCAGACATCATTCGAGGCTTTAAATAAAGTGTCGGCCATCGCTCCTGTGTTAGCGATGGCCAATTTCAACAAGGATTTTATAGTTCAGTCAGATGCCTCCATCTCGGGAATTGCTGTAGTTATGTTGCAAGAGGAGGAGTCGGGAAGACGCCCAATAGCTTACGCTTCGTGTTGTCTTTCTCCGTTAGAAGCAAATTATTCCGTAAGCAAACTTGAGGTCCTAGCAGTCCTGTTCGCGCTCGAAAAATTTAAATTATATCTCGAACACGAAACATTTCTGTTGAAAGCGGACAATGAAGCGCTTAATTGGGTGCTTGGAAGACGGAGGCGAACGCGTAGAATACCGAGTTGGGCGACACGAATTTCACAAGTTCAGGGTCGAGCATATTTAGGGCCTCGGAGAATGTTGTGGCTGACAGCTTAAGCCGAATGTTCGAGCCGGAGTTCGAAGAGTGAGGTTTCGGAGAGGCCAGCGGTCGGGATAACAGCAGCTGTGTGGTTCTGGGTGATGGGGTTCTGTCGCGAGAGTTCAATGAGCACAGTTGTGACATTCTGAGTGGGTTACAACTGCTGTTCAAAAATATCGCTCTGCAGCAGGAAGAAGACCCCGTATTGCTCAAGCTTAAACAGAATACAGCGCAGGGACGTTGTTAGGCCCTATGCCTAAAGGGGAACGTTTTGTGTTGTGTGACGCCTGGGAAGGGTGACCCGAAGGTACTGCTGCCTCAAACTTTGACCCCTATGGTCTTCAAATACTATCATGGCATACCAGTAAGTGAACACTTGGAGACTTTTAAGATCATCATCATCATCATTTAAGACTGATTATGCCTTTCAGCGTTCAATCTGGAGCATAGTCCCCCTTATAAAATTCTTCCATGATCCCCTATTCAGCGCTAACATTGGTGGCTCTTATGATGTTAAGCCTATTACTTCAAAATCATTCTTAACCGAATCCAGATACCTTCTCCTGGGTCTACCCCGACTCCTCCTACCCTCTACTGCTGAACCCATGAGTCTCTTGGGTAAGGTTGCTTCTCCCATGCGTGTAACATGCCCCCACCGTCTAAGCCTGTTCACCCTTACTGCTACATCTATAGAGTTCATTCCCAGTTTTTCTTTGATTTGCCCATTGTGGACACCCTCCTGCCATTGTTCCCATCTACTAGTATCTGCAATCATCCTAGCTACTTTCATATCCGTAACCTCAACCTTATTGATAAGGTAACCTGAATCCACCCAGCTTTCGCTCCCATACAACAAAGTTGGTCCAAAAATTGAAGTATGCACAGATAACTTAGTCTTGGTACTGACTTCCTTCTTGCAGAAGAGAGTAGATCGTAGCTGAGCGCTCACTGCATTAGCTTTGCTACACCTCGCTTCCAGTTCTTTCACTATGTTGCCATCCTGTGAGAATATGCATCCTAGGTACTCGAAACCGTCCCCCTGTTCTGTGTTCCTCTATTTGGCACTCAATCCGTTTATATCTCTTTCCCACTGACATTTTTTTCGTTTTGGAGATGCTAATCTTCATACCATAGTCCTTACATTTCTGATCTAGCTCTGAAATATTACTTTGCAAACTTTCAATCGAATGTGCCATCACAACTAAGTCATCCGCATATGCGAGACTGTTTATTTTGTGTTCACGTATCTTAATCTCACCCAGCCAGTCTATTGTTTTCAACATATGATCCATAAATAATATGAACAACAGTGGAGACAGGTTGCAGCCTTGTCTTACCCCTGAAACTAATCTGAACCATGAACTCAATTTACCGTCAACTCTAACTGCTGCCTGACTATTTGTGTAAAGACCTTTAATTGCTTTCAAAAGTTTGCCTCCTATTCCATAATCTCGTAGAATAGACAATAACTTCCTTCTAGGAACCCGGTCATATGCCTTTTCTAGATCTATAAAGCATAGATACAATTCCCTGTTCCACTCGTAACACTTCTCCATCATTTGCTGTAAGCTAAAGATCTGGTCCTGACAACCTCTAAGAGGCCTAATCTGACACTGATTTTCATCCAATTTGTCCTCAACTAATACTCGCACTTTCCTTTCAACATTACCTGACAAGATTTCACCCACAACGCTGATTAAAGAGATACCTCTCTAGTTGTTAAAATCTTTTCTATTTCCATGTTTAAAGATTGGTGTAATTACTGCTTTCGTCCAGTCCGATGGAACCAGTCCTGACTCCCACGCCATTTCAGTTACCCTCTGTAGCCATTTAAGACCTGACATTCTACTGTAATTGATGAGTTCCGACTTAATTTCGTCCACCCTAGCCGCTTTATTGCACTGCAATCTATTGACCGTTTTCTCCACTTCCTCAAATGTGATCCTGTGTCCATCATCATTCCTATCCCATTGTACATCGAAGTCTGAAGCATTACTGATCGTATTTTCACCTACATTGAGCAACTCTTAAAAATATTCCCTCCATCTGCCCAACGCATCAAAAGGATTCACCAACAGATTTCCTGACCTGTCCAAAATACTTGTCATTTCCTTCTTACCTCCCTTTCGAAGATTGCTAATTACACTCCAGAATGGTTTTCCAGCAGCTTGACCCAAAGTCTCCAACCTGTTTTCACAGTCTTCCCAAGATTTCTTCTTGAATGCTGCAATTATCTGTTTTGATTTGTTTCTTTCTTCAACATAACTTACTGTGTCTACCTGAGTTCTAGTATGTAGCCGTTTTTGATACGCCTTCTTTTTCCTTTTACAGGCTGCGTTGACTGTGTTATTCCACCAAGCTGTTTGCTTCATCCTACCTTTACACACTACTGTTCCAAGACATTCTTTAGCCAATTCTAGTACTGTGTCCCTGTACCTTGTCCATCCCTTTTCCAATGACTGTAATTGACTACATTCAACTAACTGGTACCTTTCTGAGATCACTGTTATGTACTTGTGCCTGGTTTCCTTATCCTGAAGTTTCTCCACTCTTATCCTCCTACATATAGACAAGACCTCCTGCACTTTCGGCCTCACAATACCAATTTCACTGCAGATTAAATAGTGATCAGTGTCATCAAAGAATCCCCTGAATACACGTGTGTCCCTCACAGACTTCCTGAATTCCTGATCTGTTATTATATAGTCAATGACAGATCTGGTTCTCCTGCCTTCCCAAATATACCTGTGAATGTCCTTATGTTTAAAAACAGGAGTTAGTGATTACTAATCCCATACTGGCACAGAAATCCAAGAGTTGTTTCCCGTTCCTGTTGGCCTCCACATCCTCTCCAAATTTACCCATAACCTTTTCATACCCTTCTGTTCGATTTCCAATCGTGGCACTAAAATCAGCCATAAGCAGATCACTGTCCTTGTCCTTTACTCTAACAGCTACATCACTGAGTGCGTCACAAAACTATCCATCTTATCTTGATCTGTCCCTTAACAATGCGAATATACTGACACAATCCTAATTTTCTTGCTATACACTGTCAAATCTATCCACATCAGTCGTTCGTTTACGTACCTTATTGCAACTACGCTGGGTTCCATTTCTTTCCTGATGTAAAGCCCTACACCCCACTGTGCTATTCCTGCTTTGACTCCTGACAGGTATACCTTGTATTCTCCCACTTCCTCTTCTTTCTCACCCCTTACCGGAATGTCACTAACAGCTAAAACGTCCAACCCCATCTTATTTGCAGCCTCTGCCAGCTCTGCCTTCTTCCCAGAGTAGCCCCCATTGATATTAATAGCTCCCCATCTCGTTACCGTTCGTTTGCCGAGTCATATCTTACGAGTCCCTGGTTTGTCAGAGGTGGGACTCCGTCACCTCCAAAGGTCCGAGGCATTTTGCTCTGATTTTTGCCTTGCAAGGTTCGCAGGAGAGCTTCTGTAAAGTTTGGATGGTAGGAGACGAGGTACTGGCAGAAGTAAAGCTGTGAGTACCGGGCGTGAGTCATGCGTCGGTAGCTCAGTTGGTGGAGCACGTGCCCGCGAAAGGCAAAGGTCCCGAGTTCGAGTCTCGGTCGGGCACACAGTTTCAATCTGCCAGGAAGTTTTATATCAGCGCACACTCCGCTGCAGAGTGAAAATCTCAATCTGGAATACAATTAAGCTACTGACACTCCCTATATTTCGAAATTTCACGGCCTTCTGATGTAAATTTCAGAATTTCCCTTCAGGTTGATTGACAGTACAGTTGCACTTTTAGTGATTATAATAACAATATTCCAGCAGACTTGAGAAAGGGATTAACTACCTACATTGATGTACTGATTGCAGAAATGAATCGAGAAAAGCGCAATTAAATTTTGAATAGGTTGTTGAGCATTTTCAGGAAATCTGGTGTCATTGTTAATGTAGGAAAATTGCAATATGGTAGCCATGAGGTGAAATTTCTTGGACATTTGAGTGCATCAGGAATTGAGATGATTACAGAATATCCTGTAACTAAGATGAGAAAACATATTAGAGCATATAAGTACTAATCAGTTTTATGAAAACATCTCCAGATGTAAATATTTTCGCTATGAAAGATTATGTGCGTTGAAGGTGAAGAAAACGTCTTGGGACTGATTCTAAGTGTGTGGAACAGGTTCTTTTGGGCTGAAGTAAAGATTTTCTTTAAGCTCAACTACTTCTCAGACAGGTCTCGATGCTGAGCTATTCCAAGAATTTGAAGTAGAGTGATGAAGCGTCATACTATTGTTTTTGCGAGCCTGTACTCACCAATTGTGAACACAACTATTCAGTCATGGTGTTGAATTTGTAGCTGCTGTATGGGGTTTCATGAAATTCACATGTTACTTGTTTCGTAAGATGAGTGTTTACATTCATTATCGAGCACTGTAATTTTTTATAAGTGCAATGTGGTCATTTATCCAGGTGGGCATTGTATCTACAAGAATTAAACTTCAAGATAGTTTGTATTTCTAGAAAAGCTAGTATTGTTCATACACTTTCAAGGTGTCCTCCGATTTACGCAAGGGACTATGAAGATGAAGAAGTCAATTTAAGTGTCATATATTTACAGGGTGTTGCTTTTGAGTATTTCGTTATGCACACACTTGAAAATACTGCTAAGGAACAAGATAAAGGCGTACATCTACATCGATAATCTGCAATCCACAGTATGGTGCATGGCACAAGGTAACTTCTACCAGTACTAGTCATTTCCTTGTCTGTTCCAGTATTAAACAGAGCGAGTTAAAATCATCTGTCTTAAGCCCCTGTAAAAGTCCTAATTCCTCTTATCTTTACGCTAAATGTACGTTGACAGCCGCTGAATCGTTCTGCGGTCAATTTCAAATGCTGGTTCTCTAAATTTCCTCTAGAGACTCTCTTCTGAATTCATGAAGCATCTCCGTAATACTCAAATACTGAACGAAGCTGTAGATAACAAATATAGCAGTCTGACTCTGAATTGTTTCAATGTTTTCCTTTGATTTGACTTGGTGGTGATACAAAACGCGCGAGAGTACTGAAGAGTGAGTTGCACTAGTGTTCTATACATGGTCTCCTCTGCAGATGACGCACACTTTCCTAGAGTTCTTCCAATAAACTAAATTCGTCCATTCAACTTCCGTTCTTCTGCCCTTAACATGCGTGTTGCGTTCCATATCGCTTTTCAGTATTAAGCCTAGGTATCTGACATGGCTGTGTCAAGCAGCACACTGCTAGTTCTACTTCATAGAATCGTTTTTCTTAACTGCATTAACTTAGGCTTTCCTACGTTTTGAGCAGGCTGTCACTCATCAAAACCACTCATCATGCCAACTACATCCATCTGGGAAGAAGCTCAAGAGAAACGGAGAGGTAGAAACGTTGTAATTAGATGGTTTTAACTGTTGAAATTATATTTTCCTTACGATAAAATGTGGAGATAAGAAGTGGGTTGTTTGCAAAAATGATGAAATAGTCAAGAAATTGATTTCTCATACACATTTGAGATATACACACTTTGGTGCAAAGAAATATTTTCACAAAATTTGACACGTTACTTTACGAATATAGAGAAATCCATTAACAAAGTTTTGGCACTAAATATGTTCTGGCTAAATGTGAAACCGCCAGTTGTGTCATATCATGTACCTCTATTTTCAGTTGTTCCATTGATGCTGAGAGAACTTACTGCAGTTGATCTTCTTCCAAGAACTACTCCGAGCTATTCCTATATATATGTTACAGCTGAGTTGACTTTTATGTTTGTACTGCACACACCAGACAGAAAAGCCCAAAGTAGGTATGTTGTACTAGCATTTCTACCTCATTTCCTATATGAAGTTGAAGATGTTAACTAAGTGCAATCAGACATTCTTCCAGTTACTGTCAGAAGGGTTCAGACGATTTACATTTCATGTAAACTCCAGCACCTAGTCCGTCTGAAAGTATCATGCAGGAGCTTGTGTAAGTGTGATGGCTGTATTGCCAAGGGTGTCATAGGTGTTGGGATTTATATATATGGCGAAGTTATCAAGAGGTTTCCAAATGACTTGCCTTCTGTGCCACCTACCCTCAGTAACATACCCAGCTTCCATCAGATTAGGTAAGAGAAAAAGGTACCATTCCCAGCTTCCACTAGGTTGAAGGACAATACGTAGTAAGACTGGAATCGGAAAAAATAGGAAGGCTGCCGAGAGATGTCAAATATATGATAGATGCAAAAGATCTACAAAATTGTTAGAAGTTGAACATGAAGCTGTAGGGAAATTGCACGAACTGTCCTGCAAATGACAGGAATTGACACTAAATTGTTCCCAGTTTATTGTTCCCAGTTTACTTAGATCATTCAGGATACAGCGTGTGGTACACGTCAATAGATGTAGAAGTAGTAAGAACCAGAAGTTCGAAATGAATGCGTCATGTTTCTAATGTGGAACTGTTGTGTAAACCATATGTGTAGTGGAATACTCTATCTTATTTTAAGTATTACGTCTATTCATGTTATTTTATTAAATATTAACAAAATATTAAGTTTGAAGAAACGAACGCCTCTCTTCACAGTTCCTTTGTATTCTGCATACGCCATGCTCAGTAAAGGAATTAGTGGTTCTAATAACGGCCCAGAAGTATCGTTGAACGTAGCGGTGTAGATGTAGATAATATGGATTGGTATGCACTGTACGTGAATCGTAGTTGCTGCATTTAGTTGAATGTGTAGTTAGTGAATGTGTGAGCAATATACCAACGTGTTATCTCACTGTTTCCATATTAAATAAAGTTTGCTGGTAAAAGCTAGAAAAGTGCATTGTGAGCAACCTTTCTCTTCCATTTGGGTTATCATTAAAATACGTTCTCAAACAATAAAAAGACGCAGCAGGAAGGAATTTTGAGTCGGATGGAAATCTGTAGATGGGATGGTCATGTACATACATACAAATGATTACTATTTACTCGAATGAAAGTGCTTCACAAGTTCATGCATCGGTACATCTCTGGCCCTTATCAAAGATGTTATTAGGCTTGCGGTTTGTTAAGAGTTGTTGGATTCTCTTCTGGTGACCTTAGTGCCAAATTCTCTCCAGTTAGCGTGTTAGATCGTCAAAACCACATATTGTTGGCGGGCCTTGCCCATAATACTCCAAACGTTCTCAACTGCGGAGAGATCATCCAACCTTGCTGGCCATGGTCGGGTTTGGCAAGCGCGAACACGAGCGGTACACATTCTCGCCATGTGTGGGTGGGCGTTATCTTGCCGAAATGTAAGCCCAGGTTAGCTTGTTATTAAAGGCAACAAAAATGGACGTAGAATATCGTCGACGCAGCCCTGCGCTGCAGAGTGTCCCGGATGACAACGAAAGAGATCCTGCTATGAAATGAAACGGCACTCGGAACCAACACTCCTGGCTGGCGAACCGCATGGCGAGCGACAGTCAAGTATCCCACTGATGTCTGTGGCGTTTCCAGACACGTTTGAGCTGGTTATCGGTGCTCAGTTTCAAGCAGGACTCATCACTGAAGACAATTCTACTCCAGCCAATGAGATTCCAAGCCGAGGGAAGCCAATTCATAACTGCTTCCAGACGTTTACAAATACATTGTTTACTTCCTCAGTTTGTAAAGCTCTCTCTCTTGAATAAATCATACATTTTTTTCTGAAGTCTTAAATTGTAATCATTTGTTTATCTGTACATGCACATCTTATCCTCAGATTTCTGCTCCCTTCGGTTAATTCCTTTGTGGTGCACCGGTATTTTTTTTTCTTTTTTGTTATCTAACCGTCTTCACGATTTATCTCTGCTGAAGTCATGCTAGTTGTGTCTTTTAAGTAATTTGATAAGTCTGCGAATCTGTCAACCACTCTGATGATTACTGATCATTGCCTTATTGTTTAGACGATTATGCTGTGTATACATTTTAGTAAAGCCTTCTAGGGAAGAGATCGCAAAGGACTTGGAAGAACAGTTGAACGGAATGGACAGTGTCTTGAAAGGAGGATATAAGATGAACATCAACAAAAGCAAAACGAAGATAATGGAGTGTAGTCGAATTAAATCAGGTGATGCTGAGGGAATTAGATCAGGAAATGAGACACTTAAAGTGGTAAAGGAGTTTTGCTATTTAGGGAGTAAAATAACTGATGATGGTCGAAGTAGAGAGGATATAAAATGTAGACTGGCAATGGCAAGGAAAGCATTTCTGAAGAAGAGAAATTTGTTAACATCGAGTATAGATTTAAGTGTCAGGAAGTCGTTTCTGAAAGTATTTGTATGGAATATAGCAATGTATGGAAGTGAAACATGGACGATAAATAGTTTGGACAAGAAGAGAATAGAAGCTTTCGAAATGTGGTGCTACAGAAGAATGCTGAAGATTAGATGGGTAGATCACATAACTAATGAGGAGGTATTGAATAGAATTGGGGAGAGGAGGAGTTTGTGGCACAACTTGAGAAAAAGAAGGGACCGGTTGGTAGGACATGTTTTGAGGCATCAAGGGATCACAAATTTAGCTTTGGAGGGCAGCGTGGAGGGCAAAAATCTTAGAGGGAGGCCAAGAGATGAATACACTAAGCAGATTCAGAAGGATGTAGGTTGCAGTAAGTACTGGGAAATGAAGAAGCTTGCACAGGATAGAGTAGCATGGAGAGCTGCATCAAACCAGTCTCAGGACTGAAGACCACATCAACAACAACACAACTTCTAGGGACTAATAATAACGACGTTTAAGTTAAAGGAAGTTTATGAAAAGTAGTACTTATTGTATCTACCTCTGTATAGCAGGAAAAGAATTGAGGCACGAAGGCGAGAAGGTGCCCGGTCTTAAGGATGATTGGCCTCGGAGAACTAAGACTCACGAATATTCTATTGGAGCCACAATGGCAAAGCGCATGTACGACTATCTGAATCAGACTAAATGGCCTTAGAATAACAACAATCCGCTGTCTACAGAGATTACAGGGAAACTGACCAGCGGATCTAGACACAAACATACATGAGGAGCGCCTTGCTGACGATCGGGAAGAACGCATTTATTATCTGGGAGTGCGTTGTGTAGTTAGACCGCAAGGAGAATAACTGCAGCCTGGAAATAGCTTACACCATGCTGCAACCCCCGGATGTGACTTTCCGAACCTAGAAGAAAAGCATCTGTCAATTCTCCGTGTTTTCAGTAATTTATTCATTATAACAAGAGCTGATGAACTGTTTGAAAAACAATCTCAAGTCCCCACTAAACTGTAAGCATTGTGTGTCAGGATCTTCGAAACACATTTCGCCTTACCCTTTATGGTGTAGGTTAACTTGGTATTTTATCCACGAAACAGAAAGAAAACTTTTCCATTTGCCCTCTCTTGAAAAGTAGTTCATAATCTTATTAGTCATGGTTTTTACGCCGTGTCTACAAACAGTCGGCATGTTAATTTATGGATGTGGGAACGTTAGCGATAGATGGTGGCCGGATGTCCTTCCTGTCACCATCAATAGGCCTCCCCCGCCTCCTGGGACGAAATTGGAGTACTCTGTCCGCATCTAGCGTTGTTCCATGTGAAAGTGTGCAAACGTTCTGTTTGCAAATCATGTGAGGTAGGTCGTGAGTGCCAGAATGGTATTCACCTGATTGGATGTGGAAAATCGCCTAAAATACACCACACCCAGGGTGGTCGGCGGATTGATCTCGTCGTTAATCCGCTGGGCGGATTCGATCCGGAGCCAGCGCGACTCGCAGGATCCCGGAAAAACGTATTGACGTGCGTTGCTATCCGACCGGATATGGTCGCAAAATACTTACTCGAAAAAATGCAGTGGTAAGAGGTCTTCGAAGTGCATTGTTGCGAGAGTTCGTTGAAGTAAACAGAATAGCTCGCAAACGATAGCGATAGAGAACCTCCGCAAATAACTCTTAATTGACTCTTATAGCATTAGTAGGCTTCAACTTTGGTTTGATGTTTACGCCACTTGTCTATTTTTCTAAACACTACATCTACTGGAGATACTACTGATACGTATGAAGAACCGATATCTTCATACCTGGCCTCTAAAAGTGGATGTGGTATTCTGCACTATGTCCAATTTTGATTGATTTTCACGCATAGGGAGACAGTATTTGCCATTTTTTCCAGTCAACATTTGACTTCTGTGCCAAATGCGTATTGTATCCTGGAAAGTGTTCCATCTGTGGTATAGACATTACTACAAACCCTAGCTCGAAGTTTCTCATTTTGAGATGTAGCTTACCTGGGACCACATGAAAACTCTGCTTGGGGGTCCAACGTAAAATGGATGTTCCATAACAAGTATTTTTAATACTTGAAGATGACAACAAAGTCTGTCGAAACACTGACTCAAATAAAGGAATAGTTATGCATCTAGGCTGTTCAATGTTTTTAGCAGATTCTAGCGCGTTTTAGCATACCGATAAGTAGCATTTAGAGGTCTCTCCTCTATTTTATTTTCCACTGTAATTCACTTACGTTCTCAGGTTATCACGACGATTTAGTTCAAACTTACTTCTGTAACGTAGCGTTATACAAGCTTTGCAGAGAATGTCAGTCTTTCAGCGCATAGCGCACGGACCAGTTCATCCAGAAACGCGGGAACAAACAGACTTGGAAACAAATTAATTCTCTTTGATACGGAGGCTGTGCGCGGAACGGCCTTACGCTCACGTAATTCTCCCAGAAGAATGTCGATTGTACTCCGCCGCCACCAAGAATTGTTTGTCGCTTAAAATGCAAATGAAATTTGAGATTCTCTTGCGAAAGTTGGCTCTGCCCTCATTTCACGGTCCACCCGACCAATACGGAAGATAAAGTTTAGCCCAGGAAAAAGCATTGGTAGTCAGAAAATTGCATCTAAATGAACGGACGTTATTTACAGAACCAAGAAAGGAATCATGCAAGCCCGCATCTTTCTCGTTGTTCCCAGAGGATTAATAAAGCTTGAATTCCTTCATTTCACGTGTTTTGTGCCTGAATTCTTTACATTATTTACGCTGCCCACTGATGAAAGTACAAGAAACGATTCTTACTTTCGAAAACCTGTATTCGGGAAGGAAGTGGTTGTTCCTTTGTTACCTGCGTTATATTTCAAAAAATGTCATTATTTAAGTTCATAAAAGTTGGTGTTCGTTATTAAGTCTCACTCGAAAGGACAGAAAAGGATGTTTCAGATTTGCAATTTACCTTCGAAATATAATTTAGCCAGTGAGTGAAATTTTAATGTAATGTCTCAATAATTAATTTGAAATGTTAGTTTGCTATTTATCAGCTGTCAAATCAAAAGAGGCACTTCCGCGAATATATTGTCGTCGTATACTAGTTCTCAATGAGTGTAGAACTTGTTATTCTGCCGCAGTGTGAACTTCAACTTTTCTTGAAATTGCGGTTCTAAAATTATCGTTGCCAATAACAAAAAGACGACATGTAATTTACCTCTCATGTCACACACAGTTTTGCTCAGTTTACTGTTAGTTCGCCGCAGTATCTATGCATTAGCGTTCCATTTATCATTCCGATGCGTCACCAGTGATATTAAATTATGAAAGTCCGGTTTTTCCCTTGTACAGTTCGTTTTCCTTGGTCTGTTTTCTTTGACTGTCAACATTCTTGTGCCTTACGAAATTTCCAGTGTATACTTCTTTATAAAAAAATGGGAAACATGAGCATGTCCATGTGAAGCTAGAGTATGTATTACTAGCCGTGACCCGAGATGTTAGCCGCGGTTAAACAGTTCTTTATAGAGAAATGTTAATGCTGAAACTCGCTACCCAAACGTATGTCCCATGACAAAACATATATCATGGAAGTAGTGCGGCGCTAGACACTTGTGGCCTAGCAACGACGATGGGAAAAGCTGACGGAACGGAATACATCTAACTCACATGTTATAGTAGACCTCTGGGTCTCCATAAACATCAAGAAAAATGTTTTTTACCGTGCTAGGCACTTCGCTAAAAATCGTATTTATTTGATTACTTGCTCCCTTTGCAGGCACGTTTTGAAATCGCTACTCGATAACGTAAAAATTATTTCCTTAAGTAATGAAGGAAAAAAATTTTACGCGACTGAGTAGCGAATAATCTCGACTGTTTGCGACATGCCTAGCATGGGGAAAAAACATATTTTCCTTGGTGTATATGGAGAGCCGGAATTTTAACACGTCTCTGTAACAATAACAATGTTCCGTTACTTATTGCTCTCCGCGTATATGTAGAGACTTCTGGCTCACGGCACACGCATTTAGACAACGCAGAGCTGCCCGTGTGAAAAATGTGGTGTGCCCAGAACAATACTCGCCACTTAACGTTTGTCCTTGACTCTTGTTTATAGTGATGACCATTTTCAAAGGAAACCTCAAGCGTTTCAACTAGAAAGGTAAGTATGTTGAAGTGACTGGAATTTATGATATCAATAATTTCATTTGTGGAAACAGTTAAAAACAAGCCTCTACGCCAAATTTAATGTATTCATTTTCTACTTACAGCTGCATGGATACTCTGCAAATCACATTTAAGTGCCTGGCAGAGGTTTCATCGAACCACCTTCTCAATTGTCATTCCAATCTCGTATAGCGCGCGTAAAGAACGAACGCCTATATCTTTCCGAACCATCTCTGATTACCCATATTTTATCGTGGTGATCGTTTCTCCCTATGTAGGTCGGTGTCAACAAAATATTTTCGCAATCGGAGGAGAAAGTTGGTGACTGGAATTTCGTGAGACGATTCCGTCGCAAAGAAAAACGCCTTTCTTCTAATGATGTCCAGCCCAAATCCTTAATCATTTCAGTGACACTCTCCCATATTTCGCGATAATACAAAACGTGCTGCCCTTTTTGTACTTTTTCGATATAGTTCGTCAGTCCTATCTGGTAAGAATCCCACACCGCGCAATAGTAGTCTAAAAAAGGACGGACACGCTTAATGTAGGCAGTCTCCTTAGTAAATACTTGAGTTTCATTAATGACTTTATAGTCAAGTTATCCATCGCACGAGAACTGCAGTTATTTTCACAATCTCACTTTTGGAAAAGTGATTATTTCTTTTTAGGACTAAAAGACCATGTTTTAATTTAGAGTATAGGCTATCTCCATTCCAAAGTTCATCCAAATTCAACCTGCTGATTCAGCGTACAGGAGTAACAAAATGTTCAAATGTGTGTGAAATCTTATGGGACTTAACTGCTAAGGTCATCAGTCCTTAAGCTTACACACTACTTAACCTAAACTATCCTAAAGACAAACACACACACACCCATGCCCGAGGGAGGACTCGAATCTCCGTCGGGACCAGCCGCACACTCCCAGACTGCAGCGCCTGAGACCGCTCGGCTAATCCCGCGCAGCCAGGAGTAACAAACATACTATATGGACGAAGAAAGAAAATAAGCGATTAGTAGTTCGCTGCAGGGCAAATATTATAATATTTGTACGTGCAACGACGTCATTTGCCCTCACGTGTATGCCTGTTACCAGCGGATACACTCGCATATCATCAGATCCAGCCTCACTGAATGCCTACCACGCTCTACGTTTAAAGGTATGACATCGCTTCGTCGTACACCATTTAAATGACGCAGTCGTTTTGAGTTTAGAAGGTCTCAGAAGCTGTAAGGTATGCCTGGCGCCCAGAAGGTACAATGCAAAAAACTTCCATGACAATATGGATTAAACACAGCCCGCCCGGTAAGCCTTGCGGTCTAACGCACGGCTTTCAGGATTGGGAAGGAGCGCCTGGTCCCCGGCGCGAATCCGCCCGGCGGACTTGGGTCGCGGTCCGGTGAGCCAGTCAGTCTGTGGATGGTTTTTAGGCGGTTTTCCATCTGCCTCGGTGAATACGGGCTGGTCCTCCTTATTCCGCCTCAGCTACATTGTCAGCGATTGCTGCACAAACAAGTTATTCACGTACGCGTACACCACCATTACTCTACCATGCAAACATAAGGGTTACACTTTCCTGGTGTGAGACGTTCCCTGGGGGGGTCCACCGGGAGCCGAAACGCACAACGCAGTGGTTCGGTGTGAGGCGGCGGAGGATTGAAGTGGACTGCGGTAGTCGTCGTGGTGCTGTGGACCACTGCGGCTGCGGCGAGTACGGACCCTCTCCGTCGTTTCTAGGCCCCCGGTTAAAATACAGTACAATGGGTTAAACACTAACTATTGTATAGGCATTGTATTCACTACGTTGAATCATTTTATGTAGGGCATATTAAACAACAAAATCATTTTCACAAATGATAACATTTTTAAGAGAAATGGTTGTGCCACTCCTTTTTTATGCTTAAAGTCAAGACATCTTGTAGTACATACTTTGGAAACTGTTCTGTACGTTAATTTAACATATAAGCTAATTCCATTCCAAATTTCTTCCAAATTCGTCGTGCTATTACAGCTTGGAGTGACAGACTTTCGTGTTTATAATACACTGACATAAAAAAAATGGCTCTGACCACTATGGGACTTAACATCTGAGGTCATCAGTCCCCTAGAACTTAGAACTACTTAAACCTAACTAACCTAAGGACATCACATACATCCATGCCCGAGGCAGGATTCGAACCTGCGACCGTAGCAGTCGCGCGGTTCCGGACTGAAGCGCTTAGAACCGCTCGGCCACCCCGGCCAGCGACATAAAAAAGTTCCAGTACCAAGAAATAAGTTATGTAGAGTAACGAAATTTCGTGAATACATTTGTCTAGTTAACATATTCAAATGGTTAACGTTGCTAGATCACAGGTTAAGCTACCGGCTAGATAAGCCATTGAAAATGTGAAATGCTGAGACATAAATAACCGGTTAAACAGCTAAAAGGTTGAATGAAAGCATGCAATAGTGCGTGCGTGGTGTCGCACTTGGTTCCGGATGTCAGTTTGTGGGCTTGAGTGCCACGTCTGTTGCACTTGGTCGGTCGGTACACGGACGGTTAGCGCTGCTTGTGGATGATTCTGGAACTGTCGTCCGATAATGTTGCCGATGTGCTCGATAGAAAGGGATCTGGTGACCGAGCAGCCCAAGGCAACGTGATGATACTCCGTAGAGAATGTTGGGCTATAGTAGCGGTATGTGGTCGAGCGTTATCCTTTTGGAAAACGCGCCATGGAATTCTGTTCATGAATCGCAGCACAACAGGTCGAGTCACCGGACTTGTTCAAATTTGCAGTCACGGTGTGTGGGATAACCAAGAGACTGCTCCTCCTATCACATAAAATCGCGTGCCAGACCATAACCCCAGGTGTATGTCCAGTCTCTCTGGACTACAGTCAGATTGGTTGCAGGTGCTCACCTAGACTCCTGCTAACCATATGGCCGTAAATGGGGACGAGGCAGGATCAGCTTTCGGCAGAAAACACAAGACCTCAATTCCACCGTCCAATCAGATCTCGCTTGACACCACTGAAGTCGGAAACTGTGGCGGTTTGTAGTCAGTGGTACGCATGTTACAAGGGTTCTGGCTTAAAGTTGTTCGTGAAGTATCTGCTGTGTAACAGTTCGTTGTGCATTGTGGTGTCAACAGCTGCTCAAATTGCTGCTGGCGATGCAGTGCGATGCGCCAGTCGTATGATGAACACGATGGTCTTTCTTTTGGCAGTGCCACGTGGCCATCTGGAGCACGGACTTTTGTGACAGTAAATTTTCGTGACCACCGCTGCCAGCAGCCATGTGCAGTGGCTACATTCATGTCAACTCATTTTGCAATACCGAAGAAGTAACATGCACCTTCTCGTAGCCCTATTACACAACCTTGTTCAGACTCAGTGAGGTGCTGATGATGTCGCCTTTGAGGCCTTAAAGGCATTATTGACTAATCGCGTCCCACCGTAGAGGTAACTAACGCTTATGAGTATTACAGCATTTATTTAAAACAAACCTAGCGATATTCTTATGCGACGGGCGAGAAACCTGAACAGACATCATATTTCACATGTAGGAAGACGCCTGTCAACTGTTTTTTTTTGTTGCACATCTGATTCTTGGCGTTGCGATTTTTTGTCCGTCAGTGTATGTATGGGATTGAATAGAATGCATTTGTGCCTATTTGAGTGTAAAACAAGAGATCTGTGGTACGGTTACATGTCAAAAACATGTATTATAATCTTATATGCACATACTCATGGTCATTCTAGTCGGCGGTTTAACAGTGCAAATTAACCGCAGACGATATTCAATACTACCAGTGGCTGCCCAGCTAACTTACTTCCCTTCCATTTATAACGGTGAGGTGCCTGTCATTTTCTGCAGCCTTGGAGGTTTTTTTTCTAGATGGCTCACAATATGGGACTTTATTTAAAAGGACAAGGGAGAGTCATAAATTTGTTCAGGGCAGAATACTGTCCTCGGGAGCCGGCCGATGTGACCTAGCGGTTCTAGGCGCTTCAGTCTGGAACTGCGCGACAGCTACGGTCGCAGATTCGAATCCCGCCTCGGGAATGGATGTGTGTGATGTCCTTAGGTTAGTTAGATTAAGTAGTTCTAAGTTCTAGGGGACTGATGACCTCAGATGTTAAGTGCCATAGTGCTCAGAGCCATTTGAACCATTTTTTGTCCTTGGCACCAGGTAGGGGGAGCAGAATTCGCTTCATTCCACTCCGTACACTGGAAGATCCAAAGGGCCAGCCATCCGCCGTAAAACAGTATTGCTTCAGACGTTAAGACGATTGCTTTTACAAAAAGGTCAGGTGCAGCCTTCAGAAATGGTAGAGCATGAGACCCACTGCTTTCTTCACAAGGGAAACTTCCCATCGCACACCCCTCAGATTTAGTTGTAAGTTGGTCAACTTCATAGCTCGTGAAAAACTGAACACAGATCAAGCGTGAAAGAAATGAACGATCCAAGAACAAGAAGTGTACTATAGGGCTACCATAACCAGCATCAACGTCGTGGGTTCATCACCGCCTCTTCCACACTTAGAACCGATATATTCACTGGTAATCCGGAATGTTCTTCTTAGTCCGACGTCTTGCTGTGCCCTCCTCCTCGCGTGCCTCCGGTTTCCTGATTTTCTCGGTCGTATTAATGACAAAAATAAATAAATAAAAATAAACGATGTTCATTGTACCTCTACTCCATGTTCCCTACGCTTTTCCTGTTTCCTGGAGGGTGGGAACGGGACATCGTGGCCAGGTCTCGGGCGGCGACCTCTGCTCAATTCGCCCCTATACCTACAATTTGCCCCGGGAAGGTTCCGTTAAAAAAAAAGTATCATGGTGTTGGACTTCCAGCTGAGCGAGCCGCGTTCGAAACTCACTGGTATCACTTTTTTCCTCACACAACATTATGAATTCTCCGTCCGGCCATTGAAATGTTTGTTCTCTTTCTTGGCTGTTGTCATACTACACACTGGTTACAGAATATGAGTCATGTGGCAGAAATACGTTATCGTCGCAAGTAAATGTGATGAATAGTGAGAGCAGGTGAGATAAAACACAGACGTCTCGCAGAAATAGAAACGACAAATAAGAGTATGAACTATGCTACAACAAAAGGAATTCAAGTCACGACTTCCAAAACGGAACGCAACTTCAAAAACGTTAAAACATATGTTTTGACAGAGCACAGAAACTGGGTGCTTTCGAAACTGTTGCGTACAATTGTTGCAGCTTATGTGAGACACTATTATGTATTCATTATTTCCTTGGGAGTGATCACATTCATACCAACACCTATATCACGCAAGGATGCATATCTCATTCACTTACCAGTCGAAGAAATTACGTGTGTCGAAATAGATTCCTATCATATGACACACGTACTGTCACTAATGCCGTGTATGACACACCGCACACCAGACGTGTTTTCCGGTGGAGCATTCGGATGAATTGTCGCCTTGTCAAACGTTTGCGGTTCCCATTCGAAAGCACTTCTTTTCGGCTGCTGGTAGAGTAGCTGTGTAGAATCAGCTGTAATTATAAGCAATAACTCGCTGTTGCAAACGGACGTTACACCACGAAACAGACACAAATTTGAAAAAAAGCTAAAAGGCCAAAGCAAAGTGTTTTTAATCAGTTGGGTTTGAACCGACTCGGGCGCTTGGCTGTCCAACAACCGAACCGCATAGCCACGACGCCATTTCGCTTCTCGGCTGCTGTATATTGCACTTCTCGTTCTTCGACCGTTCATTGTTTGTTGTTGTGGTCTTCAGTCCTGAGACTGGTTTGATGCAGCTCTCCATCCTGCTCTATCCTGTTCAAGCTTCGTCCTCTCCCAGTACCTACTGCAGCCTACTTCCTTCTGAATCTGCTTAGTGTATTCATCTCTTGGTCTCCCTCTACGATTTTTAACCTCCATGCTGCTCTCCAGTACTAAATTGGTGATCCCTTGACGCCTCAGAACATGTCCTACCAACCGATCCCTTCTTCTAGTCTAGTTGTGCCACGAACTCCTCTTCACCCCAATTCTCTTCAATACCTCCTCATTAGTTATGTGATCAACCCATCTAATCTTCAGCATTCTTCTGTAGCACCACATTTCGAAAGCTTCTATTCTCTTCTTGTCTAAACTGTTTATCGTCCATGTTTCACTTCCATACATGGCTACACTTCAGAAACGACTTCCTGACACTTAAATCTATTCTCGATGTTAACAAATTTCTCTTCTTCAGAAACGCTTTCCTTGCCATTGCCAGTTTACATTTTATATCCACTGTACTTCGACTATCATCAGTTATTTTGCTCCACAAATAGCAAAACTCCTTTACTACTTTGTCTCATTTGCTAATCTAATTCCCTCAGAATCACCAGACTTAATTCGCCTCCATTCCATTATCCTCGTTTTGGTTTTGTTGATGTTCATCTTATACCCTCCATTCAAGACACTGTCCATTCCGTTCAACTGCTCTTCCAAGTCCTTTGCTGTCTCTGACAGAATTACAATGTCATCGGCGAACCTCAAAGCTTTTATTTCTTCTCCATGAATTTTAATATCTACTCCGAACTTTTCTTTTGTTTCCTTTACTGCTTGCTCAATATACAGATTGAATAGCATCGGGGAGAGGCTACAACCCTGTCTCACTCCCTTCCCAACCACTGCTTCCCTTTCCTGCCCTTCGACTCTTATAACTGCCATCTGATTTCTGTACAAATTGTAAATAGCCTTTCGCTCCCTGTATTTTATCCCTGCCACCTTCAGAATTTGAAAGAGAGTATTCCACTCAACATTGTCAAAAGCTTTCTCTAAGTCCACAAATGCTAGAAACGTAGGTTTGCCTTTCCTTAATCTTTCTTCTAAGATAAGTCGTAGGGTCAATATTGCCTCCGTGTCCCAACATTTCTACGGAATCCAAACTGATCTTCCCCGAAGTCGGCTTCAACCAGTTTTTCCATTCGTCAGTAAACAATTCGCGTAAGTATTTTGCAGCTGTGACTTATTAACCTGATAGTTCGGTAATTTTCACATCTGTCAACACCTGCTTTCTTTGGGATTGTTTATATTTTCCTTTTTGTCACAGTCCAGTACACCTTCCTGTTTTTGTGCTTGATCCGTGTTCAGTTCTTGACAGGCTATCCACTGTGCCCTCGTACCACTAAATCTGAGGTCTGTGCGATGGGGAGTTTCCCTCGTCAGAAGTCATGCCTCAGAAGTATGTTCATTTACAAATCCTTGCAATGGGCTTTCTGACTGAGTCATAATATTTATTTCTGTAGAATCCATCCTTTCCCACACATCTGCATGTAAGCACTTTCATTAATCTGAATCAGTCTTGTGATTGAGTGGGAGGGAGATTCTGGCTTCCTCCATAAGCCACAGCAGCATTGACTACAATAAAATGCACAGAAGAAGAATTTGTTTAACTTATTAACAAAATTATTACTGGTCAGTATTCGGAAAGTCTGCTACAACTGGTCAGTGACATTCCTACACTGGCAGATACAGTAGATTTTCAGGGAGTTAACATAAAGACTTGCTGCTGAGAGAAGGAAGAGTAAAGACTTAACTGCTGCCTGATGACTCATAACAAGAGACTTGCTGTCGTACGGAAGTTTAGTGCCGAAAACAGTGTGAACTGGACTTCAAATTGCTAGCCATTACTGCCGCTTTCTTCCACCTCCAGACAATAAAAATGAGCCACCGGTGGAGTCACAGAGTCCAGTGGGCCACAATGTTAGTTTACGTTCGTCAGGGGCTAAATGCACAATTCTTGCTTTGGCAGCGCTGCTTCCATCACGCACGTACGCAATTCCACTGTTGTTAAACTTATTATCGCGAGTTCCTTCCTTAAACCACTAATCAATCTTTCATTCATTGGCACTATCCGAAATATATTCTCGTTATTATACTTCTGTTGTGTTCACCAAACTGCACCAAGGTAGATTTCCCAGTGGTAATCCTTTCCCCGTTTTCTAAATGTTTACGTACTTATCTCAGTGGGTAATTCATATCTTGATACCTTATAGTAATATACATAACTGTTACCCATGTGTGATGTCATACCCTTATTTTCAAGTTTGGTTGAATGACAGTGGTACTTGAATAAAATTTGCGTGGTCTTAGGGGAAGCTTCTCTTCTCTCTTAGAGATATGATAAACAACTCAATATGCGCCTAACTATGAATTAATAGTATACTGACTTGGCTAAAATACCAATCATCGTTATCAGCCAGTTCTATCAATGATGTGGCCTTTTTGAGTCGGCGTGTAACATATCATCCCAATAAGGTCTTCAATTTCTTCCGATCCTGAGCTTCCCGTTGCTAATTGTATCCCACTGTCTTCCTTATGTCTCTTTCCCATCTGTCTCGTGGTCTTCGTCTACGTCTTCTTCGGTAAACTGATCTCCAGTCTAGGGACTTGTTTAGACCATCTAACATCTTTTGTTCGAGCAACATGACCAGCCCACTGCCATTTCAATGTATTCACTCTTTCCATTGTGTCGGTGACCTTCGTTGTTCGTCTTATTTCAACCGCTCTCTTCCTGTCTTTTTTGTGTAACCCAAAATTGATCTTTCCATTCCGCTTTGGGCTACTGTTAGCTTCCTAACAGTGAACTCATGTAATGTCCATGTTTCGCAGCCATAAGTTATTACTAGCAATATACATTGGTCAGAAATAGATTTCTTCAGCTCAACCGACATCTTGGATTTCAAAACTGAAGAGTGCCCCCCATAAGCTTGCCAGCCCAATTTAATTCGTCGTAATATTTCTGGTTTTAAATCTCCTCTCGTGTTTATCAGTTTAGCCAGATGGATACATTCTGTGACCCTTGGGAGTTGTGTACTTACCTTGGCTTTATCTGTGTTCAGTTTTAAGCCAGCTTCAGAGCACACTGATGCTAGTTTAACTAATACTTAAAGTTGTTCTGTGTCATTTGCAAATAGGACAATATCATCCGCAAACCTCAAGTTGTTCAGCCTTTTTCCGAGAACTTTGCTATCTCTTAATTGCTCTTTTATAGATCTTGACATAGGATTACCAATAATAGTCTGGTGACTGAGTATAAACGAAAATTGAAATCCGTGGCCAACTGCTAACTCTTTTTCTGGGTACTGTCACGTCTGTTTCTAGGACTTTGGAGAGCACATATTTTTGCGATTGTGACGAATGAACGTGACGTGACTAATATGTATCTAGCTTACTGCAACACCTACCAAATGACCCGAATCCAAATAACGTTTCCTTCGAAGTCGTATCTATATTTAAGTCTTACAAAATATATATTTAGTTTTCCACATAAGGACATTTATTATGTGGAAGCCAATAGAAATTTTGCTATGTAACAATTAATCATTTAATACGACAAGCTATTTCTGTAAGTTATATAGGCCCATTATCTGTGATACCTTCTACTGCCTCTCTGGTATCAAAGAAAATATTTTTTGTTGCCTTGATACCTATCCAACAATCGTGTATCTTTTTGTTGTTAGACTTTCCCACTTATCACTTCCCCCCTCATTCTTTTCTTTTCAGTCCACTTAAACTCAGTCTACATAATTTTCAATATTCTGCTTTTACGATCCAGATTTACCTTGCCAAAGATAATGAATCTAAATCGAATTGATTCCTATAAAATCACAAAGCTGTCACAACGTTTAGCGATAAAACTAATAATCGGTGAGCATTTGTGTGAGTTGTAATAACTCAGCGTAACTGTGAGCGCACATTTTATAAGTATTAGTGCAGGAGTGCCTGTTCTAGTAGGTATACCTTTTTGGCTACATACAAAGTACTTGTGAACAGCAATATGCGGTGATGATGTTTTTTCTGGTTATCAGTTGATGAAAACAGTCCTCTTTTAGCGATATCTCACCAGCTTTCCTAATCGCCATGTTCAATACTGATGAATGTAGGTAACTTGACAAAATGTAACGATAACATGACGCTATATCTCGGTTAATAATCCGAAAAAAATCATTAATTTTCTCATAAAACCTGCATTTCAGTACGTCATACATGGCATTTTACAAGTGCTTTTGAACTGTTTTATAAAGCAAAAGATACGAAGTAGAAGTTTCAAAATTTCTGGGAAAAATTCGAAACGGTTCACAAACCTTTGATTATTTTAAGGAAAGTATGGCCCCATTCGTCTGTAAAGAAAAATCTTTTAATGTTACATATATTGTCGCTTGTGCCATGAAATCCTAAAGGACATAGTCAGCTATGAGAAGAGCTGAAGATTCAAACTAAGACACCCACATTACACTGTGAGAGGAGAATACATGTTATAAGCTCCATGCAGACACATTTCTGCTGCGTTTCTACGTTTCACGGCTGCAATACAGCGTGCGAATGGAGTGGTGCAGAAACTAGAAATGTAAGTTAACTTACGTTGGATAGTACTATTCTTGTGAACCAAAAGTCGGAACTGCACACAGATTCACCGTGAAATTCTGATGCGCCAACGGCGTTGTCGCAGTGGTCACATCGGTTCCCGTCAGATAGACCCAAGTTAAGCACAGTCGGGCTTGGCTAACGCTTGGATGGGTGACCGACTACCGAGGGCTGTTGGCAAGCGGGGTTCAGTCACTGTGAGGCCTATTGAAGAGCTGCTTGACTGAAAAGTAGCGGCTTCGGTCACGAAAGCTGACACGACGTGGAGGGCGATGTGCTGACCACATGCCACACGGTGCTTAGTCGGTACCATTGGACCTTCCGAGGCCTGTACGGACGGTGATAGAGATGTAATGTCGCGTCCAACCGTGGTGAAATGGTGCCAGCAATTTTATGAAGACCACACAAACGTGCGTGGGTCTGATTCGGAACGAAGGCCATCGTCATCAACCACAGACGACAATGTCCAGGTAGTCGAAGAACTGATTTTCAGCAATGGCACATTTTCCGAGAACGAGGAGCTTCACACAGCAGTCCTGGAATAGCTCCGTGACAAGGGAACGGGTTTATGTCTTAAAGGAACTCAACGATTGTTAGATCGTTGTTACCGTTGTTTACGGATACTTAGTCACTCTGTTGGACAGGGGTGACAGGTATCTGTCTCACTTTGAAGTGTAGTGGGCTACTGAATAAAAGTTATTTGGCCTTCCATAATCTGTAACTTACTTTCTGCAGCCCCCTTGTACATAAGTTCGCAGTTCACACGCCAGTGTTTGGCTGAGGCTTCATACAGCCAAACAAAGTTGGTCTCTGTAAATTCGTGAAGGGCTCCTGCGCGGAAAGTTTTTCTTAACCCAACATCGAGGTCGCAGACTGCTTTGTCGAAACGAGCTCTCGAAAACAATTACGCTAGATATCGCTGCAACGAAGAACGCCTTTGCTTTGATTATTGCCACCGCATTTAAGTTATTATATAGCTACATCTACATCCATACTCCGCAAGCCACCTGACGGTGTGTGGCGGAGGGTACTTTGAGTACCTCTATCAGTTCTCCCTTCTATTCCAGTCTCGTACTGTTCGTGGAAAGAAAGACTGTCGGTATCCCTCTGTGTGGGCTCTAATCTCTCTCATTTTATCCTCATGGTCTCTTCGCGAGATATACGTAGGAGGGAGCAATAAACTGCTTGACTCCTCGGTGAAGGTATGTTCTCGAAATTTCAACAAAAGCCCGTACCGAGCTACTGAGCGTCTCTCCTGCAGAGTCTTCCACTGGAGTTTATCTATCATTTCCGTACCGCTTTCGCGATTACTAAATGATCCTGTAACGAAGCGCGCTGCTCTCCATTGGATCATCTCTATCTCTTCTATCAACCCTATCTGGTACGGATGCCACACCGGTGAGCAATATTCAAGCTGTGGGCGAACAAGTATACTGTAACCTACTTCCTTTGTTTTCGGATTGGATTTGCTTAGGATTCTTCCAGTGAATCTCAGTCTGGCATCCGCTTTACCTACGATCAACTTTATATGATCATTCCATTTTAAATCACTCCTAATGCCTACTTTCAGATAATCCACGGAATTAGCTGCTTCCAGTTGCTGACCTGCTTTATTGTAGCTAAATGATAAGGTATCTTTCTTTCTATGTATTTTGCAGCACATTACACTTGTGTACATTGAGATTCAATTGCCATTCCCTGCACCATGCGTCAATTCGTTCCAGATCCTCCTGCATTTCAGTACAATTTTCCATTGTTATAACCTCTCGATATACCACAGCATCATCCGCAAAAAGGCTCAGTGAACTTCCGATGTTATCCACAAAGTATACTTGCCACTCTCTCCCCTACTTCGTAATACTTAATACAGGATGAGATGCTCTTTCTTGAACTTTTTCGCTGTCCTCCAACAATCCTATCTGGTAAAGGGCCGAGAAAAGGATAAGCGTATTGCTGGCTGTTTCTTAAGTAGGTTTGTTCCACCTTCTAAGTCTTTCGACAGTTTAAGGTGGTCGTAATCCTAATCACTAGCTATGTAGTTGAATCGACAACCGCTACATTTGTATCGTTTATAGTGTAACCGAAATTTAACAGAATTTTTGTTACTCATGAGGAGAATGTCTCGTACTTTGCAGACATCGCGCCTAAATAATTTTGTCATTTGAACTTCTGGTTTCTACATTAGACTGTGAACGGAGTAAGGGGCCTGCTCAGATTGTCTCCTGAAACGCTTATACAAATCAAGAATTACATAGAGCCTATAACGCTTGTTTGTGGGATCCCAGGTATAACTTTCACCAGATGACAGTTACTACGAACTTTAGCCATAACCTTTCTGACAGGAAATGACGAATCTAGTCGCACAGCTGAGACAACACTCTGTAGGCAGGCAATTTGTTTAGCAACCGCTTGCGAGGAATGATGCCAAAAGCATTCTGGTAACCAACATTAATTTGAGTCCCCTGACAATAGCAGTCGCCGGTTCAGCAGAATAATTGTAATACTATATCTTGTAATCAAAATATTTACAGTATGAGCATAACCAAAATTGAGGAAGTGTAACACTAATGATGGACGGCATTACATTCGCGGAGAGAAGCCAAAGGCGTGACTGCATAAATCTGTAAATTTTAAGAAAGTAACATACAGAAAGCAACGCCATCACGATTTTAATGAGTGAAATAATTTATCCTGGAGCCGATAGTCAATTGAATGAAAATTTGTACTTCACAAATTGCTACTTACAATATCGTTATTTTTAGCTGCATAACCTCTTAGCCAGATGTACGAGCAACAATGCAGTTTTAAGGCGTAGTGTGTAGTGTGTGAAAACGTTCATAATGTGGTGTGTTTAATAAAGAAGTCTTGTAGAAAAAACTGCTTCATTTAATAGGCACGTAATTCCTCTTTTAATACTCAATAGTCGATTGGTATGTCTGAATGTCAGCTCAGCGAACTACGTCTAGCTATGGGTTGCTATATGTGAAACAGAGCGCCCATAGAAAATTTTATTTTTTCAGTCATTCCCATGACTCTTTGATGCTAACCACCACTATTGTCTCGCTCTTGCGACGTAGACCTGTGCCATCTAAGTTCACTCCATTATTACCAGCCTTGACCAGAAGTCATACCTGATGACTCTCGCTAGGAGTAACCCCGCTGTGCCTATTCAAAACACTGAAAGATCGAGACTTCTCCACAGGTCGGCGCAATATTCGCCGATGCTAATCATCCATGGTAGCGCAGAACGGCGATTCATTGCTGAACACAATTCAACGTCATTCATCAGCGGTCCATGCTTCCCGATGATGGCATAACACCAAAATCAGACTACTGTTTTTTGGTATTAGCGCCGGCCCGCACATGGGACTGTAATAACCCAGTATGTCTGCTGCTAGCCTCCAATGGTCCCGGATGCCACATAAGGTTTGTAAGAGTCGACCGCGGGACACGGAACTGTTATGTTGTGTAATGTGTAGCTCTGCATGTGAGAGGCATTGTTAGCATGGAAGTTGAAGTGTTGCTACAAGTGCTATTACAGTAAAGTGATAAAATAAGTAAATGATTCAGAAGAAAGTGCGTCAAGAAGTAATTTAAAAATGAGCAGTGCTGCTGATAACGTATTTGTGCATCCTCTCGTTGCGTGTCGTACCGTACTGTATCAACCATCCGCGCCGTGTTCGGTCTCCCGGAGTGAACTGATGTGAATCAGTAGAAATTAGTTACCATAAAAGAGCGCAGTTAAGTGCCAGTGTCTTGCAGCGAGCGTGACGACGTGCGTTCGGTCATCGCGTTTCCGCATTATCATCAATCAGCCGCGCCACGACGGTTACGCGCACGCTCGTACAAGTGAGGACTGAGAACTGAAAAATTAACTTTACGAACAGTGTTATATCATTACTAGTGACAAGGAGGACTGGTAGCAAATATCTGCATGCGTGACGAGCGTAAGAACTCACGTGCGATCATTCGGCTTCCGCATCATCAGCAATCACCCGTGTCGTGTCGTTTACGCGTACGCTCGTCCGAATGATACTGTGGACTGTTAATCATCCATTAATTGGGATAGCATTTCTTAATTAGAATGTAAACAGTGCAACCTGCGACTTTCTTCTATCGTCTCAGAATACAGCTGTTCATACCAGCCGTCGGACAGTGTTGTGTTTTAACGTTGAGTGGCTTCCCTAAACCCGCTTGCATATTTCGATAGATAATTTCAGGCAAGCCAGCAGCAGTGTGGAGCAGAACAATACGACCGCCGCGGGATTATCAGGTACGAGGTGTGGACAGGGCGCACAATCGAGGAACGACAACCAGTTTAAGGGTCCCCCACCCCCATTTGTACTCCCGGGCGTGTTACACGTTGCAGGGATTGCGTTACTTGTTCTCGACTGGCAGACGCAGACGTGAAGGGGTTACGATGTTCATTGTGCACGATACCACCATCGTCCCTGGTGATGGCAGAAGTTGTCGACAGGGCCCTTGACGATGCGTGTGACTGTCTTCATGTTCCCGTCCAGATCGACATTGGGGCATTGCCACATTCGAATGCCCAACAAACATACATAATGCACTGTTTAACCAATCGACCAAATGGAGACCCATAATGAGACACCAACGAATCTGTCACGCTCGACTACGCGGCGTCTCTCTGTATTCGACAGTGATCATTCGACATCTGATGCTGTTCACCCCTCTTATACCTTTCCAAGTCTGGTAGCAACACTAAACAAGAACAACGCTAATGGGCGCTGGTGGTCGTTCTACCTGTCACAGAGAACTGTAACACTTATCGTTTACATACCCTCCGATGGTGCGCACATGTACAGAGTTACATTGACGTCCTACCTTGTCTTCCTGTCGCTTTACTTTTCCTGTAGGCGTACAATCAGACGATGCAGTTTTATGTCATACCGAACCACTCTTTTCCTAAGGAAAGGAGTGGAATGACCGAATCACTTAGAGCTGCCAGAAAATCGTGTAGGTATGAATATTGGCATTAAGCCCTATAATTTAGAGACGTACAATGCAAGCCGCTTTCGTCAGTCCATTAAGAGGAGATATGCACTGATAAATCGCTGGTTTCACGCTCACTAATTGCAAATTGGAGGTAAAATGTGACGCAGTCACTTTCCATCTGTAAGATAGCTCAAAATACCGTATACAGAGGGCGTCAAACGGCGAGCACTCTAGAGTACCACATAGAGGAGAGTTCCAGACGGGCAAGAGTTCCAGATCGAGGGGACCTCCAGCCGAAAGCCATGAGAGAGCATTTATACTCATTTGAACTTGTGCACTAAGAAGAACTTCCAAACTTTGCCTGTATGAACCTCTGGAGTAGTGTTATTACTTTGTCATTCATCTGTCTACATGTAACTATGTCAGTGCGTCACATTCATTGTGACGATTACTTGAACCGAAGGGTTCCATCACAGCTGTAGAATCTGTCACTTCAAAGTGCGTGGCATGAAGTACCTTACGTCACTGTGTATATACGAAACCTGATAAAGTTATAGGCCAGGGTGGCAATTTGTTCTGGTAATTGACTAGAGACTCCATTAAGCCGGTTCATCTATATCACACTTACTGAATTTATAAACCAGTGTCTGTGCTCCTCTGCATGTTCAAAGTAAACATGTGAATTAATAAAAAGCAGATTAGTAAGCCAATGTAGAGACCCATTTACTTACCATAGTTTCAACCCCTTTAGCCTAACAGCCAAGTCATTCTATACTAACTCCAACCACAGAGACTAGTAAAATGTCAGCTTGGATTTGTTCCAGATTGACTCCAGTACACAGCTTCTCGTCCACCTGGGTACGAATAGCCTCAAATCCTGTGTCACTTCTCATCTGAGTGTGAGCTTATAAGTATATGCGACCCATGTCGGGAACGACATACAAACTGGTGTCAGGTGTGGGATCTACGATTCGATACCTGGTTGAATACCTTTACTAAGAAGTAAAGGCGCGTTAGAGTACAAAATATAGAATTTTCATTTAGGGGAACTGGGAAGCGGCATCTCAGGACGAATCAAGGTAAACCAAATACACTGAACAGCAGAAGAGTCCTTTTTAGTGTACAGAAGCAGCAAAGCAAGAAGAGGGAAGAGACGAGACGAGACGAGAAGTCAGCAGGTCGTCCACCGTGCCTGGTTACATAACAGCCCGCTACAGTAAACAACGGAGGACGACTTCACAGTAGTTACGATGGTCGAGGTCCGAGCCAGCTGAATCACTGACTTGTGCATGATGACCGCATCAAATTCCAACGTTACGCCTTCACGAGATGCCAATGTAGCGCCACTCGACTGGCCAACAGGCGCTGTGAATAAATCACAACATAGTATGGAGACAAGCTCAGCGGCTTTGAGAAACGATGAAAAATTACTAAACGTAAGTCTGGAAGGTGGGAAGCCTCCTGCTCAGCACAGTCTTGTCTGAGGCATTTAAGTTAATTCTGAGATCTTTTGATGTAAATAAAGATGAACTTAGAGAATTCTTAGAGAAGTGTGATCTCACCTTCGAACCAACGCCAAGCCATAGGCATAGTGTGCTACGAAAATTTGTTAAAAGAAGTTTTCTGGCCGAAGTTCGAAGTAAAGGACTCATACTCGATTTTATATCAAGATGGGAAGATGTGAAGGGAATGCTGTTGGATATCAATGGGTCAAGACTAACATGGAATTCTCATACGTTTCTGTTATACCCTACTAGGCAGAACAGGGCCGAAACAATGGCCGAACGGGCTGGTTGCATTGGTACATTGCAGCACCAGTTTTGAGTAACCGTCCAGCGAGTGATGAGGGATTCAGACATTCCGAGCAGTCAAGCTCTAGTTGGGAATCTGGAGCGAGCAGTGTTCCTACAGCGGGAGCTAAGATAAGAGGATTAAAACATTCTTGCAAGCAAGGGGAAAGGATTTATCGTTAGCTCAAGCAATGGATCTAGCATTAGTAGAAGCAGCATCGTTTTAGTTGTAAGAGAGGAGGCCATTATGCAAGAAATTGCACTGTGGAGAGACACATCAGGAAAAAAAGACACCCTTCAGCCGAGCTACAGTGCAGCAGAAAAGCGGACACCCTACCTTCTATCGCTGCTGAGAATGACGGGGGAAATACTATGCAGAGCTCATCACAGGGCGATTTGAATCATGCTACCCACGGAATGTCATCGATATGATCATCAATAGCATTCAACACGACATGATAAGAGGAGATCCGAGATACGTTTGTAAAGAAGCGCCACACTTACACTAACAGTGGAATACCAATGATAGGACAACAGATACGAAGGTTCAGAAACTGGAAGACAATAGACTGGCATGAGTATGCAGATGACCCGTGCTGCAAAGCTGTATGTTGACTACGAGGGCAGGAATGATTTCGTGAATATCAGATGCGCACAGGGAAGCGCAGGAGCCACAAGTTTCGTAGTAGATAGTGCCGCTCGGTTTAGGCTAGAAAAGGAATGGGCGTTAATGAATTAGGAGGGCAATAACGCGGACGAAAGGATGATACTTAAAGGCATCACTAAAGAAGTAAGAGACAGTGGAGCTGCGATGTTAATACTGATAGATTACTATGTGTGTCTGTGACACAGGTTTCATATAGTGGAGAACGAGTTAGATGTACTAGAGGAACAAAGGCCACGAGTTCTGCGAGAGTTTAAAAGATTACGCAACGAAGACGCTGTGCATCATGGGCATACCTGTACTGTTACAAACGGAATATGGGCCGAACTGTCTAATCTTGTGGACTGGCAGAGAGCAGTGAAGAAAGAGGCAAAGTCAGATAGAAGCGATATTAGGTAGCCGAGAGATAGGGGTCGCAAAGGCTAATGCGACACCAGCTGTATGAGTAGGAACACGGGTAGATTCAGACATAGAGCCGAGAGAAAAAAAGACCTCCAGAGTGAGGAACCAAAATGAATGAGAAGCGACAGTTTTCTATGTCTAAGGCAAAAGGAACAGAGATGAGTAGCAGACGGGAAGAGGGCCTGTGTGACATTATACTAATAGGCCAGAGAGAAGAAAAGATTTTAAAGAGCTGAAGTGGAGAACACAGATCTGACAGATGGAATAATAAAGAGGTAGCAGTTGCAAACGGGCATGTACTTGCATGCAGCAGTGGTGACCATGCGTAGAATCACAAGTATTTTTAATACCATGGAAGAAGAAGTTACGCTGGAATTTTGCAAGGTGAAGATAGAAGTAGTACCTGTCATGGGAGAAGGGAAGGAAAACCACATACAAAGTATAGATTCAGTGGACCAAGAGACAATGTCTCCAACTATCAGATTAAAGGGAAATAGTTCAAGTGGATCACTTAAACAAAGAAGAAAGGACTTCGATTACTGAATTATGTATTGAGTCTCATGATGTTTTTCACATTCTCAGAGATAGCTGTATCTACACAGATATGGTAAAGTATGTGATTAAGTCGAAACCAGAAGCGCAGGCCGGCCGGAGTGGCCGTGCGGTTCTAGGCGCTACAGTCCGGAACTGCGCTACGGTCGCAGGTTCGAATCCTGCCTCGGGCATGGATTTGTGTGATGTCCTTAGGTTAGTTAGGTTTAAGTAAGCCTACGTTCTAGGGGACTGATGACCTCAACAGTTAAGTCCCATAGTGTTCAGAGCCATTTGAGCCATTTTGAACCAGAGGCGCAAAGAAAAGATATAAATATCTACCCGTATCAACTACGACAGGGGCAAAAGGAATCCCCCAAAACAAAAAGATGCATTGTTAAGGTAAGATATTATTAACATCACAAGTGGACAAAAAATTTCCGTTATTTATTCCCAAGAAGATGAATGCTACAGGGAAGCGAAAGTAGTGGATACTTGCAACTTCCAGAGGTCGGGCGTCGTGGCCGAGCGGTTCTAGGCGCTTCAGTCCGGAACCGCGCGACTGCTACTATCGCAGGTTCGAATCCTGCCTCGGGCATGGATGTCCTTGGGTTAGTTGGGTTTAAGTAGTTCTAAGTTCTAGGGGGCTGATGACCTCAGATGTTAAGTACCATAGTGGTCAGAACCATTTGAGCCATTTTGCAACTTCCAGAGATTAAATTGCAGTTATATTAGCACTATAGACCAATGAACACTGTATTAAAGGGGCCTCAGGGATACGAGATGTTTATATATTTATATGACGTGGTCGTGTTGAGAGCTACATTAGAGGAGCATAATGCCCGACATGAGCAAGTTTTTGAGAGGTTTCCGACTGCAAATTTTCGAAATGCAGGTTGGCAACTGTGACTTCCTACAGAAAGAAATAACTTACCTCGGGCACACAATTACAATACGAGGATTAAAAACGGATCCAAGATGAGCACGATAGTATCCAAGACCCAGTGCACTAAAACATTTTCCCAGGGATCATGTTATTTTACTGCCATTTTATCAAGGACTTCAGTCCGATACTGAAACCATTACATGAATTATTGAAGAAAGGAGTAAACTACAAGTGGTCGACTCAGCCTTCACGAAATTGAAAGAGAAAATAGTTAGCCCCAAATATTTCAGTATCCTTATATTACATAGCAGTTGATAATCACAACAGACACAAGCAGAGAGTCGATAGGTTGTTTACGGAGTGAAAGAGAATTATCACAGGTCTTACAGTATCCTTTGCATCTAGAACCCTGAACTGCGCCGAGGAAAGATATAGTACAATCAGACGAGAACACTCAGCCATAGTATGAGCTGGGGCAGCGAAACAATAACGACCTGACGTGTACTGAATAAAATTCTTTGTGTGTATCGATCACAAGCCCTTGAAATCGTTGATGTATAGAAGTGGTCTGTTAAGATTAACGAAATTCAGGATTAAACTGGCAGAATACGACTTGGAAATAATACACAAAAACAGATCACGGAACACAGTAACAGATGGATTGTCACGTATACCAGAAGATCGAGTTGCAGTCATTAGGCAGTTGTCATGAAGCAATTTCATGATTCGCCAGTAGATGGACATCGAAGATGAAAGGATGAATGGATGCATTTTGTCAGTTTAGTATATAAAACCATTCATATATTCATCAACTGTGTTCATTCCACTCAAACAAATTTTGGGGCAATATGAATCATTCCTGGGAACCTACAGTGTGACACGGCCAAAGCAGAACAAAACGACGATGATTATGCGACTGAACTAAAGGGATGCTCCAGATGTATCAGAGGGCAAGGACTTTTAATAATATCTGTAGGAAGAAGAATAAGGAATGTTAGCATCGCATTCAAAACCCCAAGGATTTCAAGGCAGGAGACAAGGTAGCTTTCCATGATGAAAATGTGGGAAGATGATAGTTCAATTAGTTAACAAGCCCACGGAGAGGACCTTTTTGTGTTGTAAGGACTCGTGGACAGAATACTCGTATAGCGCTTCAGTTAACGAATAAGAAGTTCATAACAGTACAACCAAACAGATTAAAGGAGTTCATTTAACTTCGGACTTGTGAGGTTGTGGAACAATGAATTTCATGTGATCGGAAATATATAGGAGTAAGATCTAGCTACATTACATCTTAAAGCTGATTAAGGAGTGTCGTACATATAGAAACTGTGCAAGTACAGGTGAGGGAGACATTATAAACGGTCCTCGAAGACAAACCGACTCCAGGTCATTTTGCTGCCTCTAGCCTAACCCTGGCAGCAGTAAAAAGCAGGAAGGATAGAGCAGCGTATGAATTAATTATAGAGTCAGATAGGATTATGCAGAAGAGCAGCAGAGAGTGAGAGATACAACTGAAACACACGCCTTTTCAATTATGCGGTGGTAACCACCACCACCCTCCCAACCACAGGAGTGAGGCTTAGACATCTCGAACGACGCATCCAACGGAGCAAATGGAAAGAGGATAAGTGTTAAGACCATGTGTGCGTGAAGAAACAGACGAAGAAGAAACAAAAAGCTTACTAGTAATCCAACCCAGAGTCTCATTTTCTCGCCGTCACCATACTTACCTTCTTAGCCCAATATCGAAATCGTTCAGTAGTGTCTCCAACCCCATGGGCCAGAGACATCTCAGCTTTACCCAGTCGCAGCCTCACTCCAGCACACAGCAGCTCGTTTACCAAGAGAGGGACGACCTCAAATCAGGCGTCACCGCTGCTCTGCGTGTGAGGTTCTAAGTACACGTTTTGGAGCATTCGTCAGATTACGGCAGGACAAATCAAGGCGATCACCTAACTGTGTAATTGTAAGTTGACTCAAACAGTGGTGCATTCATTTTCTGACAAATAATTTGCTGGCGTACTTTGGACACTAATGTTCACGTGGGATGAATATTTTAGTAACATGAATTTTCTCATCATCATCATTTAAGACTGATTATGCATTTCAGCGTTCAGTCTGGAGCATAGCCCCCTTATAAAATTCCTCCATGATCCCCTATTCAGTGCTAACATTGGTGCCTCTTCTGATGTTAAACCTATTACTTCAAAATCATTCTTAACCGAATCCAGGTATCTTCTCCTTGGTCTGCCCCGACTCCTGCTACCATCTACTGCTGAACCCATGAGTCTCTTGGGTAACCTTGCTTCTCCCATGCGTGTAACATGACCCCACCATCTAAGCCTGTTCGCCCTGACTGCTACATCTATAGAGTTCATTCCCAGTTTTTCTTTGATTTCCTCATTGTGGACACCATCCTGCCATATTTCCCATCTACTAGTACCTGCAATCATCCAAGCTACTTTCATATCCGTAACCTCAACCTTATTGATAAGGTAAACTGAATACACCCAGCTTTCGCTCCCATACAGCAAAGTTGGTCGAAAGATTGAACGGTGCACTGACTTCCTTCTTGCAGAAGAGAGTAGATCGCAGCTGAGCGCTCACAGCATTAGCTTTGCTACACCTCGCTTCCAGTTCTTTCACTATGTTGCCATCCTGTGAGAATCTGCATCCTAAGTACTTGAAACTGTCCACCTGTTCTAACTGTGTTCCTCCTATTTGGCACTCAATCCGTTTATATTTCTTTCCCACTGACATTACTTTCTTTTTGGAGATGCTAATCTTCATACCATAGTCCTTACATTTCTGATCTAACTCTGAAATATTGTTTTGAAATCTTTCAATCGAATCTGCCATCACAACTAAGTCATCCGCATATGCAAGACTGCTTATTTTGTGTTCACATATCTTAATCTCACCCCGCCAGTCTATTGTTTTCAACATATGATCCACAAATAATATGAACAACCGTGGAGACAGGTTGCAGCCTTGTCTTACCCCTGAAACTACTCTGAACCATGAACTCAATTTACTGTCAACTCTAACTGCTGCCTGACTAGCCATGTAAAGACCTTTCATTGCTTGCAAAAGATTGCCTCCTATTCCATAATCTCGTAGAATAGACAATAACTTCCTCCTAGGAACCCGGTCATATGGCTTTTCTAGATCTATAAAGCATAGATACAATTCCCTGTTTCTTTGCATATGTTATTCCCTGCTCATTAGAGCAGGGTGCACTTTTGCAGAACTTCGTTCTCATTAGCCAAATGATAGTAGTCTGCGACTGTGGTAGACGGACTACCAATTGTTAATGTTTAGCAGTTGGTTTCCACTTCCAGCATGCACCTCCCATCCAAGGCAAACCTCCTGGATATCTTAGACGTAACTACACTACACTGTTCAGTTACATTAATTTGACCATCTGTCAAAAGCCTGAATAACCTTTTCCTACAGTGCGAAACACTGCAAGACATGGAGGAAGAGAGTCTTCGACATGGCACTACATACTGACTGGTGTGTAAGGAAATGGCGACTCCATTGCTATGGAAAATTTCGTTTGGTTTCTCTGTTGAGGATCCATGGAGCGAATAGTCCCGCTGGAAGATGGTATCGTGCAAAGGAAATACCAGGGAATGGTACGAAAACATTCCCCAGACCATAAGGCTCCGTCCTTGTTTCCTTCAATACATTTCAAACCGTCACGCCAACGGCCATCCCTCCAATGACGCATAAAACGTGATTCATCGGAAAAGGCACCTCTCACCACTCGGCTGCCGTGCAGTTGTCGTAACTGCTTACCAATTCCGGCCTTCGTTGCCGATGAACCGTAGTCAACGTTGAGCGTACGCGGCTCGTGTTCATGCCGTTTCTTGCTTGACAGCTTCTCTTTACGAAATTGTCACCTCGTTTCTGATTCGATTTACTGACGTCACTAAGATTTTGCCTTGCCTGCCCGTGAGTGGCAGCAGCAGCGCTTATCGATAAGAGCACCGTCGTATTATCTTTGAAGCGACCGCTAGTATTTCCGGCTCGTCGTGTGTCGCGTGTTCAGTAGGGACGCAGCGCCAGTGAGGACCGGACGCCCAGTACTCGCCGAACGCTGGCGACACACATGCACTGCCCGACTGGAGCGGGAACGACCGTTGGTTGGTCGTTCGGTCGGTTGTCTCATCGGGCGACGTGTATTGGTTCTTTTGACCGTTTCTGGGCCTTGTCAGTTGGTCATCTTGCCGGACGCGGGTAGGTTCCTTCGTTGTGCATAGATGTCGGGTGGCCAACGGGCAAGTGTTACCTCTGCATGGTTGGGTCCGAGCCATTGCATCCGGGTCGTCGTGTTCCGAACGGACATCAAGGAGTCGCGATGGAGCTGCAGTGAGGTCCGGACAGCCAAGACTCGCTCGACCGTTGCAGACACACATGACTTGCGTGGGGACGACCTTGGTTGGTCGTTCGGTTGGTCCTCTCATAGGACGACGTGTATTTGCTCGCCGACCACTTATGGGTTCTCTGTGTGTCTCCCCTTGTGATTCGTCCTTGTTGTTCCTCAGTGATTGCTTTTAGCATCGTTCGAGTTCTTGCGGAAGTGTTTTCGTGCAACTGTGTCTAGCCTGTGTGAAATCGACTGAGCAGTTATGTTAATGCTGCCCGCGCACTGGAGTTGTCAGTCTGTCGGTTGGGACAGAGTCCGGCACGGCGTGTAGTTCGGCAGCCTTTGGTGTTGTTCATATTTTTGAGTGGTTATTGACCCTTGGCTTTATTTAGACGCCAATATTCGAAGACGTAGTGCTGCTGGTATCTCGTCCTCGCTGACATTTTCCGTTTTCGTGCCGTTGGTCGCGCTGAAGGGAATTGATTAGGTGGTTGGTCGGTCTTTCAGCCGTCCCTGGGGCGGGTGGCCATCCGATTATTTAATCTTACTTTTGGCTGCCTGTCTCACCTAACTATACGTTAGTTACCTCCTCAGGCCTACCCTTGGAACACTTCTGAGCACCACTGTACTGTTGCTTAAAGATTGTGATTTTCTTTTAGTCTGAAGTACTGTGCGAGACCTTCAGCCCTCTATTAATTTAGTTTTTTTTTAATTTTAAAATAAGGCCTTCAGCCTACTTAAACTAAGATTTCAAGACTGATTTTCTTAAAACTATTTTAAAAAAGATATTGGGCTCCATTTGAAATCTTTGTTACCCAGGCCTTAAGCTTTGAGTTGTTCAATGTTCAGTATGTGGCCTTCAGTCGAGCTTTTACGTGAAATATTTTTACGTAAGGCCTTCACCCACGTGTATTCCTTAAGGCAATTTTAATAACTTGTGTTCGGGCTTTCAGCCGTATTGTTTTGAGTCCTTGTAAAGGCATGTGTGATTAAGTGTTTCTAGTAAAATAAAGTTTGTATGTTTGTGCAACTAGCAGCAACTGATTTGGTCCCCTTTCCGCAACCTGATCCGCTCTGTCCTGGAAACCAGATTTCAAACGTAGATACATGAACCAAGCGCCTATTTCAGAAGTCCACATGCAGCAACATTCGCAGAATGGTCATTAAGGAGACACTACTGGTAGCCCTTGTTATATGTGGGTGGTTAGTTGCTCAACATTTTCAGCCGTACATATCTCCACAGCCGTCATATAACCCTGTCAACTATGGTCCCTGGTGCACCACAATTGCATCGTCACCGATTTTTGACAGCACCATTTGTTCATGCACCGTATACTTTATTCACGGTGGCACGTGAGCAATTTACAAACTTAGCCGTTTCTAAAATTCTTCCAGCCTGGCCCAAAAGTCAATGACTATGCATTTTTGGACCTCACATAAATCACTCCGTTTCCACATTATGACAACAACAGCACTGTTTTCCGCATCCCCCAACCACGCTTTATATACTCCGCACTCCTAGTACTGCCACCTGGCATCTGCAGGTTGACGTCGACCATAGGCGGTGCTCACGTTAATGCGATTGGACCGTGTATTTGTACATAGCTCCAGACAAAATGTCTGTGTTCATGTGTGTGTGTGTGCGTGTGTGTGTGTGTGTGTGTGTTTTAAATGAGTACCTTCCTTTTTGGTAGTCAGTACAATACATTTAGTTTTTCAAACGAAAGATTTATGTCAGGTAGAAATTACAGAATATTATTAATGACTTTTGTGTTATTAAAGTGGGACTTAGGACTTACTTTGTAATTCTGCTGTCTGAGACTTGGATATACGGAATCAGTGAAGTGCCCTTCCTGAAGACGGCGATTGAAATTCAATAGCGAAACAAGCAATTGCGTCAAAGCGCGAGCGTTAATTTGTCAGAATTAATAAATGATCTCTTTCGTATATATGCTGTTAAAACAGAGCTTCTAGTTTACAATTACAATTCGTTCCGCTTTACAATTTTAAATAACTGTGACCTTAATGCAAGTTGCGAATAGACTAAACGTATAACATTCAAACGTAACTGCGCACTGCGTATAGCACATTTAATATGAAATATTCTGCGCTAATTATTTTAGGATCCAGTACCTACATCCGTAAAAACGCAAACCTTACATGGTCACTTTGTTGTCCATCTCTCTGTCTCTCTCTCTCCGACTGATCAAAATCCTTTGTCTCAGGAACAGGAAGACGTACCTAATTAAAATTCATGAGACATTCTGGGGATGGAATAAACATTAGCTCCTAAGTCAATGCAGACAGAAGATGGAGCAGCTTGTGACATATTTTCGTACACGACAACTCACTCTTTGAAATCCATGGGATACTTCCTGTTGGTCTAGAATCACGAAATTTGGAAAGAAGCAAGGCTTTACTGTACAAGTAAAGGAAAAAAAATCCGAAAATTGTGAATCCGCAATTACACTACTGGCCATTAAAATTGCTACACCACGAATATGACGTGCTACACACGCGAAATTTAACCGACAGGATGGAGATGCTGTGATATGCAAACGATTAGCTTTGCAGAGAATTCACACAAAGTTGGCGTCGGTGGCGACACCTACAACGTGCTGACTTGAGGAAAGCTTCCAACCGATTTCTCATACACAAACAGCAGCTGACCGGCGTTGCCTGGTGAAACGTTGTTGTGATGCCTCGTGTAAGGAGGAGAAATGCGAGCCATCACGTTTCCGACTTTGACAAAGGTCGGATTGTAGCCTATCACGATTGCGGTTTATCGTATTGTGACATTGCTGCTCGTGTTGATCGGGATCCAATGACTGTTAGCAGAATATGGAATCGGTGGGTTCAGCAGGGTGTTACGGAACGCCGTGCTGGATCCCAACGGCCCCGTATCACTAGCAGTCGAGATGACAAGCATCTTATCCGCATGGCTGTAACGGATCGTGCAGCCACCTCTCGATCCCTGAGTCAACAGATAAGGACGTTTGCAAGACAACAACCATCTGCACGAACAATTCGACGACGTTTCCAGCATCATGAACTATCAGCTCGGAGACCATGGCTGCGGTTACCCTTGATGCTGCATCAGAGACAGGAGCGCCTGCGATGGTGTACTCAACGACGAACCTGGGTGCACGAATGGCAAAACGTCATTTTTTGGATGAATCAGGGTTCTGGTCATAGCATCATGATGGTCGCATCCGTGTTTGGCGACATCGCGGTAAACGTCCATTGGAAGCGTGTATTCGTCATCGGCATACTGGCGTATCACCCGGCGTGATGGTATGGGGTGCCATTGGTTACACGTCTCGGTCACCTCTTGTTCGCATTGACGGCACTTTGAACAGTGGACGTTACATTTCAGATGTGTTACGACCCGTGGCTCTACCCTTCATTCGATACCTGAGAAACCCCACATTTCAGCAGGATAATGCACGACCGCATGTAGCAGGTCCTGTACGGGCCTTTCTGGATACAGAAAATGTTCGACTGTTGTCCTGACCAGCACATTCTCCAGATCTCTCACCAATTGGAAACGTCTGGTCAATGGTGGCCTAGACCTGGCTCGTCACTATACGCCAGTCACTACTGTTGATGAACAGTGGTATCGTGTTGAAGCTGCATGGGCAGCTGTACCTGTACACGCCATCCAAGCTCTGTTTGACTCAATGCCCAGCCGTATCAAGGCCGTTATTACGGCCAGAGGTGGTTGTTCTGTGTACTGATTTCTCAGGATATAGGCACCCAAATTGCGTGAAAATGTAATCACATGTCAGTTCTAGTATAATATATTTGTCCAATGTTCTGTATTTCTTCTTGGTGTAGCAATTTTAATGGTCGGTTGTGTTATTATTCCACACAGAAAAAGTATTTTTTGCACTTGTTATCAGACTTAAAACTTGAGATTAAAACATTCTCGAAAGTCTTGCACTCCGTTGGACGGATATCTTACCAGTATCGATGTCTGTTAGCCAAAAATCGTCGAGATCCTCGATTCCAGGAATGCATGTACTTTCTAGAAACATAATTAAGTATGTACGGAACCCTCGGTGTGCGAGTCCTACTGGGACCTAGACTTTTTTTTTCATGTACAGTTGCTCAACTACGAAACGCGCCCTGATACCTGAGGGAGCTAACGCGCACGCTTCCAGCTCACAGGAGGGTGGCGCGGAAGTCCCGGACCGAATCCGCCTGAGGGATTAACGTCGAGGGCCGTGAGCGACAAGTCTGGGTGAGGATTTTAGGTGGGTGCGTCATGCCTCAAATACATTCCGAAAAACGTAAGCACACTCTATCATGACATCTGCACCGGACGTAAACAGATGGAGTACACAGATTCTCTCGTTTGAGGAGCATTGGTTTCCGAAAGAGTATCCGATTACGATGTGTAAACAGTATTGCAAAAGCCACTTTTAACATCGTTGAACTTGTAGAGAAACAGAAAAAGACAAAAAATATCAGAAGAAGAAAGTTCAGCCACATTGTTTCAGCGCAAATCGAGCTATACGGAGGATCCGTTTCCGATTTCCGATAATGACATTTTTATGGTTCGGAGGACTGGTACTGTGTCCAGCTCAGCTTCGTGAGGACAGCTGAGGAACTACTCGACCGATTAGCAGCTTTTCGAAGGTCAAGAAACCCGACAATGGCTGCGTGGTCGGCGTGCTGACCACATGCCCCGCCATTCCGTGTCTGGTGACGCCATTGGGGGCGCTCCATCGGGGCCTATTAACTCGTCTAGGACCAGATTGCGGAGTTTTATCTAAACTCGTTTGTTTTCCTGTACCGAATGTTGGTACAGGGTGGTTATAACTACAGTGCAGCTACTCACCGAACTCCAGTGCAGGCTGAAATTAACGTATGGCAGCGATGTGGTATCGATAGCTACGATCCCGCGGCGTAGGTGCAAGTTCTTAGGTTGGTACTACGACACCGACGCCAACAACAGCGCCCTCTAGCCGGCGCTGGGCAACTCTACGAGATCCGCTCCAGATTCAGCCCATTTGATTCCGAGGAGTCGACCTAGCAACATTGTTTCTATTTCACAGTGGGTGAACCACTACTTGTAACTTAGTAACCCGTACGGCTTCACTCCTACGTGCTCATCTGCACGCAGAGTTAAGTACAGGTGATTTTAGTTCACACTGCAGTACCGAGAGTTCTACCTCACCTGCTCCTCCTAGCTTCCTACATTCGGCCTACCCTTCAGTTTTCACGAGCAGACCCACGCACCGCTTTGCAGGCGGGGTAATAAAAAGCGAAACTTGGTACATACACTAATGCGGAACCGATTTACGCCGGAAATCAAATTAGTTCCAACTGTGGCTTGTAGGTGCAAATCGGGCGTTGTACTCTGTCTATTTAACGGTGCGATATCCACGCCGTCATTTGACAAGCCATAACGTGTGTGAGCAGTACGGCTACCGAAAAGACAGATTGCGCGCTTTTAGTGGAACTATTTTATGTGAACGGCAGCAATTACAGAGCTGCAGTGAGAGAGTATTGACGACTGAATGGTCTGAATGGTTCAAATGGCTCTGAGCACTATGGGACTTACCATCTGAGGTCATCAGTCCCCTAGAACTTTGAACTACTTAAACCTAACTAACCTAAAGACAAAACACACTTCCATGCCCGTGGCAGGATTCGAACGGTCTGAGGAGAGGCCCAATGTTGTTCATCAGTTTAAAGATGATGATGAGGAAATTCGAAAACATAAGTCACTTTGCAGTGACACTTGCAAGAGGAAGATGTCTTGAAACTTAGTGACAGATTACAACTGTGTGCCGGACTGGTACTAGAACTCGTGACTTCTGTCTTTCGTGGGCAAGTGCTCTATCCAAGCACAACTCATGAGCAGTCCCCACAGCTTCAATTCCGACATTACCTCGTCTCCTACCTCCCAAACTTCAGAGGAGCTCTTCTGCAAGTTTCGCAGAAGAGCTCTTGTGAAGTTTGGAAGGATAGGAGAGGAGATAGGGGCGGAAATGAAGCTGAGATGACGGGTCGTGAGTCGTCGTTGGGTAGCTCAGTCGGCAGAGCACTTGCCCGCGAAAGGCATAGATCCCGAGTTCGCGTCTCTGTCCAACAGACACACTTTTTATTTGTCATGAAGGTTCATATCAGCGCACACTCCACTGCAGAGAGAAAATCTCATTCACCAAGGTGTCTCATCTCGGTGTAAGTTATTCACGAGGTTGCTGTTACTGTGACTGACCATTCAGCGCGTGCCCAGCTGGTGCATGTGGTCTTGCAATGTCACGAGAATTGTCCACCCCATGGTCACCAGTACGGAAATTTGCAGTCTGTTTTACGCTGGTACCCGTAAAAGATCCAGATGGTGCAGCAACTGGAGCCTCGTGACCCGCTGCAACGTTCTTCATTGGCTCTTCCGCTTCTCGCAAGAGTCGACGTATTTACATGTGGTTGGGCAATATTCTGCGGAGTGACGAGATACACTTTACATTGCAGCATACAGAGAACACAAAGAACTGCCGAATTTAGGGTACTAGTAAGCCACGTGATGTGCCGAAACTGTCGTGACCGACTGACAGTCGGAAAGTGATAATCGATGGGATCACTGTGACAAAAATCTACGGATACCAGTCACTGAACGCTGGCCTGTATTTTGACTGGACCAGAGGTGGGATTCTTCTTACACGACGGTCAGGAGGCCTGAAGATAGCGTAATGTGGCGCCGAAGCTAGTTGCTCAAATAAAATAACAGTTGGAATTTACATGGTTGAAACATCTTTTGATTCGACATTTTTCTGTGTCCCGTTCCTGATCCATTACATATCGAAACATTTCTATACGCCTTTTTTGCCCTCACTGTGCCATATTTGCACTTTGTGGCCAAAATTGGAAGTAACATCTTTCCAGCGTAAATCGATTCTGCATTAACACATTAGAATATCTATCAAATTTTCTTGCCATACGATAATTAGAGCCAACCTGAACCATTGTGAGTAGCTGCGTTTTAATTATAACCACTCGGTACCTAAAAGTAGCCTCGGTCAGAGACTGAAACAATTTAAATTCACACAGAATGACATTTGTTACTTATTTCAAACTTAATGGAATTGTGCTTAATTTTTATTACGTAATCGTGTGGATGTATTCAAATACTTGATGGAAAGCTCCCTGGTTTCTGGGCAGGCGGTAACATTGATATACTGCTCGCCTTTGCAGCGAGTATCATAGAAATCAACTTGCGCCGGAATGTTAGGATATTGCAGATGTTCCAATAATTCCTTGCGCGAGGGGAAGCTTGCCTCCTTGGCCCGAATTCCGAATGTCAGCGCGCGCTGGCGGTGTGCTATGGAAACGAAAAGGGGGCTTACGTTGGCGTGGACTGGGCTCGATTGATTGTCTTGACATTCTTGTTCTGGTTGGCCCGTCGATCACTGCTCAGCGTGATTTCGACATTCGTTGCCGAAACAAGGCAGCTGACTGAAATAAGTTGATAGTTCTCGTCACTATTTTTGAGATTTTCGTGAATTGTCATTTCTATCGATTCGTTTACTACACACTCCCAAACAATCTTAGCTCTTTAGCTCTGCACAGCAAATTTGTGCTATCGAAATCAAACGAATGTTCTTCGTCAAAGCTGCACTGTGCTTCCTATCCGCTGATTACTTTTGTTTTCCTAGACTGACACATGTGTGTGATGTGGCGATGCCTTTCCCGATGTTTTGGCTGCCTCATTCTCACATGGCTAGAAGTAACGGGAAGGGTTGTGGCGTCTGCAGATGTGCCTTGTATGACGCCCAAAAGCTGCTGTAAGTTGCGGCCTCTAGCGCGAGAGCAGACCTTAGCGGTCTGTTGCAGACTGCATACCAGCGAATCACGAGTAACTGCTTTTGAATGTCGGACGGTAATCATTGCATGTCGGAAATGTGGTGTCACCGCCAGACACCACACTTGCTAGGTAGTAACCTTTAAATCGGCCGCGGTCCGCTAGTATACGTCGGACCCGCTTGTCGCCACTATCAGTGATTGCAGACCGAGCGCCGCCACACGCAGGTCTAGAGACACTTCCTAACACTCGCCCCAGTTGTACAGCCGACTTTGCTAGGGATGGTTCACTGACAAATTACGCTCTCATTTGCCGAGACGATAGTTAGCATAGCCTTCAGCTACGTCATTTGCTACGACCTAGCAAGGCGCCTTTATCATTTGCTATTTATCTTGTGATGCATGTACCGTCAGACCGATGTTCACCAATTATGGATTAAAGTTAAGTATTCCAGAAGCTACGTACCTTTTTTTACTAGACTCAACTCCTTTAACTGTTCCAGACCTCACGCCAGCCTGCGTGAGCTTAAACGCGTGCCTTTCGGCTATCTCATAGTGGCTTGGCTGACTGACCAAGTCACAACAGGAAATTTAATAGGAATCCCGGTTTCTGACGTTAGAAGAATTCGGTGTTGCAGAGAGAATGTTACCAAAAGCGTTAATTGCTGCGTAGTAAGATCACAAGTATTTGAGTATGGACTTCACTTTGGCTCCCTAGAGTCATCGGGGGCGACTGACGGTCTACTGCGAGCCAGATCGTCTTCGAGGAGAACGTGGGGTGTCAATATTTAAGTCAGGCATGTACGATAAAAACTTCGACGCACCTCAACGTAGAACTCAGTGACTGATCGGCGAACATCAACGCTTGGCCATTGAAGAATGACAGCGTGTTGGTTGGTTGGTTGGTTTGGGGAAGGAGACCAGACAGCGTGGTCATCGGTCTCATCGGATTAGGGAAGGATGGGGAAGGAAGTCGGCCGTGCCCTTTCAGAGGAACCATCCCGGCATTGGCCTGGAGTGATTTAGGGAAATCACGGAAAACCTAAATCAGGATGGCCGGACGCGGGATTGAACCGTCGTCCTCCCGAATGCGAGTCCAGTGTCTAACCACTGCGCCACCTCGCTCGGTGACAGCGTGTTGAATGATCTTATAAACAGCGGGTTTACTTCTTTCGACGGAACGACGCTTGAGGCCGTGGCGTATGCCCCATGAAGCAACAAGGGCAACAAGGTCAACAACGTCAACAAGGTTGTGTCCAGGCTGGACGTGGCTAACATATGTTGTGGGCTGTGTACGCGTGGTCACAATCAGACTTCATTTTCCGATAAGAACCAGTGACGAGTGTAGTATATGAGGATATCCGTGCAGACAACCGTCTCTTTCAGGCATTGAAGACTGATGAATAGTGGTGGCTGTTGTGCAAGAATACAGTAGCACGTGAACACTCTAACCTTTGACACCTTTCTTTGAATGCTGTTAAGCGTAGTGCAGATGCTGTAATCTGAAGAACACAGAGCTAAATCTACCGTGCTATACTTCATTGCTACTTCTCTAGAATTCATGAAACTTGGCATCAGGGTCGCGAGCACACTTCGAGTTATGCACATTTCAAGGAGCTTTTCTGCATGCGCCGTGCAGTTCTAGGCGCTGCAGTCTGGAACCGCGCGACCGCTACGGTCGCAGGTTCGAATCCTGCCTCGGGCATAGATGTCTGTGATGTCCTTAGGTTAGTTAGGTTTAAGTAGTTCTAAGTTCTAGGGGACTGATAACCTCAGAAGTTAAGTCCCATAGTGCTCAGAGCCATTTGAACCATTTTTTTCTGCATGCACAACTGACGTGACGTAATTGCCTTACGGGCCATATGCGTCTGGATTTGATAAATAACGTGCACAGTTCGCGGCCTGCACTGTCAGCACTTACCACTCAGCTATAAGTATACTCAATGCCCCCACGTGGTAGCACACTGTAGCGGATTTTCATCTGCGTTCGCTTCGTATAAATCTCGCTGCTCGGTAGCACATTCCTCAATATGCCAGTTCCCTGAGTATGTACTAAAGTTAAAGCAGATGTTAATATTTACTATAGTTACACTGACAGAAAAACATATTTTGTCAGATTATGAATGAGCTATAATATACCACATTTTGGATTTTATCATCAGTAATCCGTTTGAGGCACTGAGACATATAAAGTACATCATCATCGATTGTGTTCAAAATGTGTGTGAATTCATAGGGGACTAAACTGCTTAGGTCATCCGTCCCTAGACTTACACAATTCTTGAAGTATTTAAACAAACTTATGCTAAGAAATACACACACACACACACACACACACACACACACACACACACACACACGAGGAAGGACTGGAATCTCCGGCGGGAGGGGATCGATTGTGAGACTGAGGTATTTATTCATGCTCCTAACATCTGCTGATCTTATGATGGGTCAGGTTTATCTGTGCTGTAGGCCCACATCGTATATATGAACATTCACGAAAAACTGTCACTGGTTTCTTTGATATTCAGTTAAATGTGGAATCGACGGCAGTGTGTTTTTGGCCCTTATGGTGCTCAGCGCATTTGTGTTCTAATCAAATGACCATGTTGGTAGATAGTACTAAATAAATTTAATCATTTCCACAGTTCGCGTTTGGAGTTGGTTGTTTACTGTGCTGGAATTTTCATTTTTGTGTAGTACCAACATGCCCTCTGTTGAATCTGTTCTAAGCGCTAATAGAAAAAAAGTTACCAGGGAAAGCTAGCCGGAAAAGAATTAGAACCACCCAGACCAGATCCATTGACGGAGAAAGTGACGAAATCAAATAAGCGTGACTACAAGCGAACAAAGAAGTGCATAATAATAGTAAGCTGTTGTCTGGGTGCAATTTAAGAATGCCTGATTTTCAGCCCGCAAGTTTACTAATACCTGTGTTAGGTATCTTGTACATATGTCCGAAAATGTAAGAAAAACATGTAAACTCCCACTTACACAAAAATGCGAAACGGAGAATAACGGAAGCTTACACGTTATTTCGTTCTTGTCCCAAACAGTAGTTGACTATATACAAAATAACAAAATTACCCAAAAAGACCCTACCTTTTTTCAGAAAACTTAAGCATATTAATTTTATTATTCCTGTTATTGTTATTGTTGGCAGTGGCTGTAGTTGTGTAAATATGTTGATAGCCACTCTCACGTTTATCCCAAGCTGAAAATCTGTGACACCCGGAATGTAAGGTCACCAGCCGCCACTGCTGATGAAAATTCCGTGTTTGGACAGCATAACGCTAAGTATTACCGCTCTTAATGCATACACGTCGCTTAATGAGCACAGCAATGGCTTCATAGCAGATCATCTTAACTCACCGGAATACTAAGGGATGCGGTCGATGCCAGTGTACGCTCGTCGGAGGGAAACCATCTACACCAGAACATTTAGAGTTTTTTTTCCGAATGAACTTATCTCCATTTCAGACGAGTATTCAGTTTTTAGTTATAAAACCTCGTGTACACGTTTTTCCATTACGATAATTACTTTTTTTCGTTCTGGCATCTAACCTATTGAGAATGCTAATAGAGGATTACGTTACCAAAGTCAGGTGCCTTTTTTCTGCGTTTATTTAAGAAACTATTACATTTCTGTACAGCCAGCGTAAACATTTGAGAATAATCCGTACGAGCTCGATGTCGGTCATCTGACTGAAAACTGAAATCAGTTTTCGATCAAATATCCATAATTACTGACAGAAGACTGATAGTGAATTAAACGTTAACTGCAAACAATATGGAAAGCAGGAAGAAAAAAGTTCGGAACATAAAACAGTGGTTATGTTTCGCAAATAGAGCGGTAGTGTGACCTCCAGCAGGTGACCAGATTAGAGGTAACGCACATGCCAACCAAAAACGCGAAGAACTGTAAGTAATCAGTTATGAACTCTTTTATAATCTACAAATAATTCATGTTGTTGTTGTTGTTGTGATCTTCAGTCCTGAGACTGGTTTGATGCAGCTCTCCATGCTACTCTATCCTGTGCAAGCTTCTTCATCTCCCGGTACCTACTGCAACCTACATCCTTCTGAATCTGTTTAGTGTATTCATCTCTTGGTCTCCCTCTATGATTTTTTACCCTCCACGCTGCCCTCCAATACTAAATTGGTGATCCCTTGATGCCTCAGATTGTCCACCACCAACCGATCCCTAATCCCAGTCAAATTGTGCCACAAATTTCTCTTCTCTCCAATTCTATTCAATACCTCCTCATTAGTTATGTCATCTACCCGTCTAATCTTCAGCATTCTTCTGTAGCAGTACATTTCGAAAGCTTCTATTCTCTTTTTGTCCAAACTATTTACCGTCCATGTTTCACTTCCATACATGGCTACACTCCATACAAATACTTTCAGAAACGACTTCCTGACACTTAAATCTATACTCGATGTTAACAAATAATTCATATCAAAACATAACTGTATTACTCTAGATACCACGAATAACGCTTTAAAGTGAAAAAGGCGAAACGCCTGTGGGAGAAATAAGTGCAGCCAGAAAAGACGGTTTTTATTTACAAAACAAAACAGAAAAATCAATAATACTGCCTGCTCTTTCCTATAAGCACAATATCGGCCCAATTTGCTTCAGGAATGGAGAAAGCGCTGCTTAACAACATGTTCACACCGCTCGCGGCGTAATTCCAATTTGTGCCTTCCGTGAACCGCCAGGAACAGACTGCTCCATAGCAAACAGCAATGGGCATACCGTACTACCACACTTCGGACAGCGAGCTCCTCGTATCGGCCGCCGATTAGACCACGGATACGCAGGCTGCTGGGTGATATTCCAAAGTTCCCTCTGACGTCACTCTCTGAGTTCTACTCCCAGCTCTGCCCTGTGTTTACTGCAAGTGCTAGATTCCAATTCAAGTCAGCTCTTGTGTCGCGGTGCCCGAGGTAGAAGCGCTCTTACGGAGTCGCGCTGCGGCAGCCACCACTCTGTTGATGCAGCTTTTCAAACTGCCGCTCAGTGACGTGTTATGACGGCATAATTTATTAACTTTTTGTATGAAGTTCATTTCTCTTCAATGTTTTAGGGTAAAATAAATTACAGTAGGTTGTTCAGTAGTACAGTAAAGAACAGATGGTAAAAGTTGTGCAGATGGTCGTTTCTTCCGTGCGCTGTTAGAGAGTGGAATAATAGAGAACTACTGTGAAGGAGGTCCAATCAACCCGCTACCAGGCACTTACGTGTGATTTCCTGAGAAGCTAAGTAGATGCAGATGTAGGTTGCTGTACCGCAGCAACAATCTGGTTTTACTTCTGGGGAAAGCTGTGTTGATAACATCTTTTGTGCACGAAAGATGAGTCAGAAAATGGTCGAAAAAATTAAGAGCTCCATTTTATGTCTGTCGATATAGTAAAGGCCTATAATTCTGTGCCAAGGAGGTTACTATGGACAGCACTGGAAAATGCTGGGATGCATGGTGCATTTGTGTGGTGCATTGATAGAGCTGGTGAAAAGGATGTACCACCAGTTCGAGGCACTTATGAAGGTTCGTTGTAAGATATCGGAAAGCTTTAAAACAAGTAACTGTTTAAGACAAAGATATTCCGTGTCATCAGCCTTTTTTAAGTTTTATCTAGAAGTTATTCCTGGTTAGTGGACACTGCAAAAGTTTGGATGTGACAGTACTGTAAGTAGGCTGTTTATGTTTTCTTATTGGCAACGTTACGTAGCGCTCTGTATGAAAATCACTGGCCGTGCTGTGTGCAGTCTGTGGCTAGTTTGCATTGTTGTCTGCCATTGTAGTGTTGGGCAGCTGGATGTGAACTGCGCGTAGCGTTGCGCAGTTGGAGGTGAGCCGCCAGCAGTGGTGGATGTGGGGAGAGAGATGGCGGAGTTTTGAAATTTGTAAGACTGGATGTCATGAACTGCTACATATATTATGACTATTAAGGTAAATACATTGCTTGTTCTCTATTACAATCTTTCATTTGCTAACTATGCCTATCAGTAGTTAGTGCCTTCCGTAGTTTGAATCTTTTATTTAGCTGGCAGTAGTGGTGCTCGCTGTATTGCAGTAGTTCGAGTAACGAAGATTTTTGTGAGGTAACTGATTTGTGAAAGGTATAGGTTAATGTTAGTCAGGGCCATTCTTTTGTAGGGATTATTGAAAGTCAGATTGCGTTGCGCTAAAAAATATTGTGTGTCAGTTTAAGCACAGTCTTGTATAATTTTTCGAAAGGGGACGTTTCATATGTCGACCCTTAGCCGAGGATACCTCACTGGAATCTTCTGATTTTTTCTTGTAGTTTGTGCAATTAGTGTAGCTTTTGTTTATTGCTAGTGCGTAATTGTAGAGAGTATTTCCTTTGTAGTTGTAGTTTTTCATCCTTGTACAGTAAAACAGTTGTGGCATGCATGTAGATTTGCACCAAGTATTTCGCAGCTGAGCTTGCAATTAACGAGATATCATTTTCAGTGCTACGTTAATGTGTTCTCTTATTTTTGCTCTTCAAATTGTGCTTTTCTGTGTTATCATGTGAAATATTGTGACAACATTGGCGTGTGAAAAACGTAACACTAGGCTCCAAAGTAAACTGAGAAATAATAGTGACGACGAGCGTACCTTATCAGCGCCGCCGAGTAATGAATTAACTAATGTTCAAAGTAGTAATTTGGTAATTGTGCACAGGGAAATGGAGCGGGCTGCAAACAATAGTGTAGACAGTGAAACAGTTAGTGAACAGGGAAGCATTGTCGATCGATCGGTCGGCAACAGCCCGCCTCAGGAATAAGGAATGACAGGACACAATTTTGCAACTACTGCAGATTCAGGTTTTGGGTCCTCACCGTTTTCTCAAATAAGTCAAGACACATTTACTGCTTGTCAAAATGTGAATGTTGCCGGTGCAACTTCACTGCCGAAAAGCACTGAGGAACGTGTTTCAGACACCAGTGCATTGTTATTACAGTTAATGCAACAAATCGGACAAAGGCTACAAAAGCTAGACACAATGGAACAAAATCTTTAAAAGTTAGACACAATGGGACAAAATCTTCAAAAGTTAGACGCAATGGAACAAAATCTTCAAAAGTTAGACACCACGCTTGAAGAAACACGTGAAGGTTTAACTACTGAGTTACATAAAATCGAATCGAAATGTCAAAAAGTCAGTAATGACGTAGAAACACAAATTTGTGAGCATTTCCAACCTATTTTTTCGCGTCATGAAAATACATTACAGAATCACGAAGCCGCCATAAAGGAACTGCAAATTATGGTTCATGAAAATCACGACACCTTGCAAGCTAAAATTGACTCAGTTGCATCTACCGATTCGGTTACGCAACTTGCAAAAACTCAGGAAAACTTAAAGGACACAGTAGATACTCTGAAAATTGGTTCAGAAAGACACATGAAGGAAATTAGTTCATTATCAGAGAAAGTAGTTCAACTTTCGGATCAGCTAAATAATTTATCTACGAGGGTAGATGATAATCTGAATGACACAGAACCAGTAGTCTTGAATGACACAGAAGAGTGCGAACAAATTAGGAAATTCAAACAAAATCAGAATCAAATTAATACGCAACACTAAAGAGAAATCCGGGAAGTACAAGATCAGTTGACACAGGTAATACAGGAATTACGTATTTTAGAGGACACTCGCGCTCCAATACGGGAAGAGGGACATCGAAATACGGAACAGCCACAAAATAATAACTCAGGGCACTTCGGAAATTATGAAAGAAATTCGTAAGGTACACCGATTTTGAGATGGAACCGCCGAAACGACGTAACAATGACCGACATGCGACTCGCCGACATGATGATTTTGACTATAAGCTGTTCATTACTACACGTAAATTCAAAACATTTAAGAATTCTGGCAACGACATTCATCCACAAGCATGGCCCCATCAATTCTCTCATTGTTTTCCTCCCAACTGGTCATTAGAACACAGATTAGAATTTATGTGTGGCTACTTAGAGAATGAACCAGCTGTAAGAATGCAATCGGTCATTCACGATTGCCACAGTGAAGGAGAATTTTATCATGCCTTCCTCTCAGTATACTGGTCTCAAGCTACACAAGACCGAGTAAAACATAGCATCATAATGATGAAACATTTCGAACAATCAGAATTCTCCAGTCTCGTGAAATATTTTGAAGACATGTTGCACAAGAATCAGTACCTGTCAAACCCATACAGCCCCTCAGAACTCATCCGCATTTGCTTAATCAAATTGCCTGAACATTTACGACATATTATTTTGGCAGGACGTTGCAAAGACGACATTGAATCTTTTCAGGGACTATTACAAGAATTATAAATTGACAGTGACAATCGCGGAACGCGAAAACAGGAACACAACAATTACTGGTCACATCCGTCGCAATTCCGTGATGAAAGAAATAATAACTGGACATGACAAGGCTATTCTCACTACACAAATCGTGACCAAAACAGACACCACCCGTATGACAACCGTTGGCAGAGTAGTAACAATTACAGGGAAAGATCACCTCTCCGCGGTAGTGACTATCACAGAGACAATCAGAGAAACAGACAATTTGGGAACCAAAATAATTATTATCAAGGGCGACACAATCAATAACTTTAGACGCAACGGTCCAGCGCGCAGTTACGATTCAGGGAGAAATTCTCCATCACGTGACCGACAAGAAAGAAACTATGGAATCTACCGACATGACGACAGACGATATGATCGTAACGGCAGAGGTGAATTGCATCAGAACTGGCGGGATTCAAACAGAGCAGGGCCCTCTCGACAAGGTGAATTTGTAGAAGTTAGGTCTCCAAATCCCAATAACGAAGCGCGCCAACAAAGAGACAATAGGCAATGACTCATACCGCTGGCAGCCACGAAACGTACGTATGAAACTGACGATGCAGCTGCCGTAGCTAGTAATTACGTAAAAATGGAAGACATTAGGGACATCTTACTCCAGGAACACGACGTAAAACATAACAACATTGCATATCCTGTGATTCACATTACAGTTAATGACGTAAAATTTACGGCAGTACTTGACTCTGGCAGTCCCATTTCAGTGATTAGTGAAACAGCCTTTAGCAAATGTAACAAATCCAACGATGGCCCCACACTTCCGTTATGTAAGATTAAATTACAAGGTGCAATCTTTGGAAAAAGTGTAGATGTACGCCAACAAACCAACTTAGAAATCTTTTGTCAAAGCCACAGCTTCTCTATGAACTTTCTCATTGTTCCATTATTGTCGACGGAAATTATATTGGGAGTAGACTTTTTGACTGAATACAAAGCAATCTTAAACTTTCACGATGCTAAAATAAGTTTAGAGAAAGAAGGTAAGTCAATTGGTTTGAAATTTGAAGATTGGCTCTCAAACCATGACGAGGAAATTAATCGGCTTTATCTTCTCTTAGACAACAGTTCGGAATTTTCTGTGGAACTAGACACTAACAATCACTCTGCAAGTACTGACAGGGATTATATCGACAGCATATTTGAAACTAATGGGTTGATTCAGAATAAAATTCAAACAATTGACAATTGTAATGACAGTGATAGGCAGGACCTTTTTGAGATTTTACGAGCACATTCCACAGTTTTTACTCACAAAACAGGAACAATCAAGAGATTTCAATACCAATTTCGTGTTCTTCAGCATACTAAATTTTGTGTTAGACCATACGTAATTGGCCGGCCGAAGTGGCCGTGCGGTTAAAGGCGCTGCATTCTGGAACCGCAAGACCGCTAAGGTCGCAGGTACGAATCCTGCCTTGGGCATGGATGTTTGTGATGTCCTTAGGTTAGTTAGGTTTAACTAGTTCTAAGTTCTAGGGGACTAATGACCACAGCAGTTGAGTCCCATAGTGCTCAGAGCCATTTGAACCATACGTAATTCCAGCACATTATAGGGACCGTGTTAGAACAGAAATACAATCTATGCCTAATGAGGGCATTATTGAGTCTGCAGTAAGCTCATACAACAATCCATTACATGTTGTTGAGAAGAAAAATGGATCGATCAGGCTTGTCTTGGATTTGAGACAAATCAATACTATCATCATTCCTGAAACAGACAGGCCGCAAACGTTGGAAGAACTTCTTCAAAATTTTAATGGTGTAAAGGTGTTGTCTTCCACTGATCTCAAATCCAGCTTTTATCAGATCGAACTTCATCCAGAATGTAGAAAATACACAGCTTTTCTTTGTTTCAGCGTTTGTTATCAGTTTCGGAAACTTCCTTTTGGTTTGAACATTTCTTTGGCAGCATTCATTCGCGGGCTAAATTCCATATTACCTGAGTTCTTAAAACGTCACATCACCTTATATGTTGACGATATTCTGATAGCATAAGCCTCATGGGAACAACATAATCGCATCCTCAACAGTTTATTACGTATTTTTGCAGAATCTGGAATTACAGTTAACTTGGAAAAGTCTGAATTCGTTAGGACAAAGGAGAAGTTTTTGGGGCATATTATTTCTTCTGAAGGCATTCACCCAGATCCTGAAAAGTTAGAAGCAATCAGAGCCATTCCAGTTCCATCCACAAAAAAACAAGTCCGCAGTTTTCTAGGTCTCGTAAATTTTTACCGTCGTTTTCTGAATATGCAAATTCTAGTTACACCAAAACTTTGTTCTCTCACTGGAAAAAATACTATCTGGAACTGGGACGAACAAGCACAGTTGGAATTCAATTATTTGAAAGAATCGCTACTTAACGCGTCAATACTAGCTCATCCAGATCTGTCATAAGATTTCTGCCTTAGCACGGATTCCTCTAAAGTCGGTCTTGGTGCCCATTTATTTCAAGAAGCCATAGAAAATGACACTACCGTTCAGAAAACCATTGCTTTTGCTAGCCGAGTGCTAACAAAATCCGAAAAAAATTATTCCGTTACTGAAATAGAAGCTTTAGCTATCGTTTGGGCATTTAACAAATTCCGTTTCTTTCTTTCTGGTAAGCACGTAAAAGTATACAGTGATCATCGTGCATTACAATTTCTTATGTCTTCAAAATTAAATCATGACAGGTTTAAACGTTGGGCATTGTTTCTGCAAGAATTCCACTTCACAATAGTCTACATTCCCGGCAAGGATGATGATGATGATGATTAGTGTTTTAGGGCGCACAACAGCGAGGTTATCAGCGCCTGAAACCCGGCAAGGAGAACATTGTTGCGGACGCACTGTCACGCGCACCGGCTGGGCTTGAGAAAAGTAACACAGAAAGCAACCTCGAGAAAAATTTCAGTGTTCTTTACATTCAGAAAACTTCATCACCACATCTTTAAAGGACATTTCTCATGAACAAGATAAAGATCCGATTTGGAAAGACATTAAGAGCAAATGGCATGAAAAGACAAACACACAGATTCGGCATTATTATCTGGTTAGAAACAACATACTGTTCAAACGCTGCACTGTTGATGACAAGCTATGGGTACTTTGCATTCCTGACGATTTTGTTAATAAGCTCATTTGGTACATTCTTTTCAGCTATGCACATTTTGGCCCACGAAAATGTTATCATATTCTTCGGACGACTTGTTATTTTAACAATATGGAAAAGAGAATTGGAAGAGTCTTGTTAATTTGTAAACTTTGTCAAAAGGCGAAACCAGCTACTATCTCACATCGTGCTCCGTTGTTTCCTATCATTCCTTCTAAATTAAAAGAATTTGCTGCTGTTGATCTCTTGGGACCCCTTGTCAGAACATCGAATGGATTTTCGTACGTTCTAGTTGCTGTTGAACTTACTTCAAAATTTGTTTCTTTCACTCCGTTACGTAAAGCCACTGGACGGTCTGTATCCAACGCTTTTGTTAAAAATTTCTTACGTGAAGTTGGACACGTTAGTAAAGTCATTTAAGATAACAGAGCGCAATTCAGATCTGCTGCTTGGTCACGCATGCTTCGGAACCATAAAATCAAACCTGTTTTTATTTCATTGTACTCATCACATTGTAACCCGTCTGAACGGATTATGAAAGAAATCAATAAGCTTTGCAGACTTTATTGTCACAGAAAGCATCAGCATTGGGACAAATATTTAAACTTATTTTAAAAATGTGCTGAATGAAATGCCTCATGACTCCACTGCTTTACCACGTACTCTTGTACTGAAGAATGAAGAACCACCGAACAGAATCAGAGAGCTTGTACCTTTCCCGAATACACGTAAACTTCGACACAAAGACATAATTGATTTGGCTATTAAAAATATAAAATGTGCAGCAGATAAAAGGAGAAAACTATACGGTAAAGCAAATACAAAGAAATTATATATTGGTCAGAAAGCTCTCATTAAAGCTCATTCATTGTCATATAAGAAGAAACACTTGAGTCACAAATTCTTTCTAGTTTACAATGGACCTTACAGAATCCGACGTATACCACATGATAATTGCGTTGAAGTTGAAACTCTGCGTACTAGGAATAGTAAAGGTTTACACCACATTTCACATGTAAAACCGTTTATTGAAAGATATTCTGCTTTTTAACTTTGTCTTTGCCATAAAACTTTTCACTTCACATTTCTAGTATGCTTTGTCAGACTTAAGAAACTGTTACCATGCAACAATGTTTGAAGTTAAATATCCAGTCAAGAACCTGGGCAACTTATTTAGACAGTAATTACGAATGCATTGTTATAGTGAACAGACGACACAGTGTTGTACATTCTTGCAACAAGTTGCACGATTACATAACGACTATCAGGCTTACCTACTTAGAACTTGTACTGCTAATGAGATTTTAATGCAACATTTTGGTTTACTTGAAAAGACATTCTTTATTTGAAGTACTTTCTGTGGGATTAAAGATGACTTAGCATTTGGTTTCTTTGACAGCTACAGAATTATATCACGATGCTACTAATGTGTGACACAATTTACATTGTTGCTTTTGTGCTGTATCTGCTTTATATCTGCACAGTTTTTCTGAATTCTTCTGGAAAGTAAAACATGTTTTAGTAGTAACTTTTGTGGTATAGCTACAATGAGACAGCCTTTTCCGTAGCACAACAATACGTTACAGCACAGTACTTTCTTCATCACGGCAATAAGCGTAATAACTAAGATATCTATACGCAAAGCATTTCACTTTCGTTTATCATGAGGTAAGTACATTGACTTCAGCAGAACTTTGCTTACAGAGGACGATAACTACGACACTTCCACAAAGATTATCTTACAACAAGACGCACAGTTTAGCGCTATAGTACATGTATTTGAGTGATTAATTTTGTACTTAAAACATTTATTTTTAAAGATTTTTGAATTACAAAGATACAAAGGTTTTCCGTGATTCATTTCATTCCATTTCTGTAATCTGTAACACCTGAGCGTATAATTACATTAATCCTCAGGGGGTACACGCTTACTTTGTGTACCATGTGTTTGGCAAGCACAGGGAGCCCTAGCTAATATGGTATTTGCTTATACAACTTTACACATCGGTACCATATTTCTCTAACACACAAATTACACAGCTATCTGAACATTTAACTGAGAGATAAACATGTTTTTACTACATCAGTGACACATGTTTACGCAATTACACAGTTGGATAATTTCATACTTATGAAATTGTATTTTGTCTGTACTTTGTGAACTGTTCATACTTTTTCAGAACCATTGTGATACTATAAGAGCTTTGAATGATATATTAGATATGGGATCATGATTTTTATAGTAGGTTTGAGGTAGATGACACTATTTAAATGAGCGGAGAATTCTTTTAGGTTTTGAAATTATTGCAGAAAGCTACGACGTTTTTCAAGATTTGACTGAGGTGTTACGATATTTTTACAACGACGATGTGTATTATGCTGTTGAGGTATGGTTCAAATGGTTCAAATGGCTCTGAGCACTGTGGGACTTAACTACTGTGGTCATCAGTCCCCTAGAACTTAGAACTACTTAAACCTAACTAACCTAAGGACATCACACACATCCATGCCCGAGGCAGGATTCGAACCTGCGACCGTAGCAGTCACACAGTTCCAGACTGTAGCGCCTATAACCGCATGACCACTTCGGCCAGCTGTTGAGGTGTGTTTATGATCAACAAGCTGATGTTATATGAGGAATTTGATTATGCTATGTTTTATTATGATGAAATATTGAAGTGTCATCGCAAGATTGACGTGTCGACGAATATGTATATGTGTAATAAGGTAAGGAGTAATGAATAGTGGTTAGGGACTCTGACTTGTGAAAAAGGATGTTGGAAACCAAGAATCGTACTTTAAGAGTTATGAAATGTGTGTAAATGCCTGAATATATGACAATGCCGGCGAAAATTTTTTGGACACTGTTATATTCATAAGATTTTGTTTCTACACATTTGCAACGCAAATTCTCGACCCGTGAAATTTTGTGTATGAGACTGCCACTGTGAGTTCAAACTGGTGTTGTAAATATTTCAGTAAGAAAGTTAAGCGACCTTCACGTAATGCGTTGTGGGCACGACACATTACGTGGGCAGCTGCACGACAGTCGCCTGGAAAAAAAGGTGGAGAAAAAAAGGAGGCCATTATCCTCGCTATTGACATTTATTTGTAGAAAGCATCACAAATACGACACACTCAAAATTGAAAATATATGATTACGCTGTGGAGCTCTTAATTTATGATATTTACTAAAATTCCTAATGAAAGATGAGAAACATTTTACATCTATTGTCTTTCTAGTTGAGAGATTGCTCATTTTGTTTGATATCTAGTTTCTAGCTGCACTGCAGCATTGGTTAAAATAAAATTTAATAGATGTACTAATATTGATATTTTATGCCCACAGATCCAGTAAATAACCAATTTATGATCTACTTAAAAAAATGAGGGAGCACAAAAAGACATTTCCCTTCACAGGAATTGCATACATAATTTTTGTCAATGACTGGGTAACTTATTTAATAGTGTAAGTTAAGGTGATGCATCACCCTAGTGTTAAGATATGACATAGGTATTAAACATGGCCATTTTTACTGTAATATTTTTTCTGCTTGAGCTTTGTCATGTTTAGATATAAGTTATTGCATTTGCTGCTGCTGTTTGCCAGGCATAATGTTACTGAATTTGACTTTGTATTACGCTGTTAAGCCAGTTTTACTACGGATTTATTTTTCTTGTTTGCTGCACACTGCCTTAAATTAGTTGTAGTATTGCAATTGCTTTGCCAATTTGAATTTTTTGTCATTGATGTTTGTGTTAATTGTTTTGTGCTGCTGCATTGCCTCGTTCCTTAGTTTAGCATCTGAGATCAGTAGATTTAAGTTAGCTTAAGATGGGTTAGGCTATATGACAGAACGAATTGTGATGAATTGGAAGATATGCATTGAGAAGCTATAAGAAAATGGTTTGGCCAAAAAAGTATTTTGAAAGAGGATATGAGCAAAAAAGTTGGGTTTAGGGACAACAGGTTTACGTAGGATTTTCTTGGAAATAAATGATGAGGTAAGATAATGGAAAATAAATAATGGGGTAAGAAATATATGAACATATAAATATAGAAAGCATGCTTGGATAGGATTTTTTTGGTGGAAACAATTGTTGAAATAAGATGAAAGATCTATGGAATGAAGTTTTGGGTTGGACTGCAGTATCAAATTTTACACTGAAAACAAACCCTGTCCTTTCCTCCTGTTTTATTCTGCTATGTGTTTGTGTACTCTTGTATATTTGTGTTTTTCCTGTCTTTATGTTTTTAGCTAATACGATTTATGTTGTAGAATTTTTCTAGTACTAAGGTACATTCACTATGATGAGGAATACTGTTATCCTCAAATATAATTTGCCTTAATAATATGTTATTCACTTTGTAAAGATGTTTAGACATTATTAATTCTGTTCTGTTTCTGTGCTCAAGTGTGAAATTAATGTTTCGAAAACTATTCTCATTATTTTATATATTTGCTTATGTCATAATTCCTGTAACACTGTTGTATATGTTATTTCGATTCTTTTGTAAAGCCTGTATTACTACAAATGTTAGCTGTATTGTTATGTTCTTTAATGATGTATTTTGTACCTTTGTAATTGTATTCTTATGTTATACAATTGTAATTGACACCAGTTCATCAAATTACGTAACTTGTAAGTTACATTTCACTGCACACGTTTCTGTTGGTCATAGTATATGGACAATATGTGAGAAGTAGGGACTGATAGTGTTTGCACGTGTGTTAATAATTCAGCAAGGGACTGGTTAACAGCATTGCTGGTTCTAAGGACAATTAGATAAAAAAAACTTTGTGAGTGCACAAGTGGTGGTTTATGGACTTGCTATATCCTCCACAAGACCCTTCGCTGGTGATTGTGCACCTGCACAGTCGCAACAGATGGCTGCTGTCCGTCTCTACAAGGACTACAGTGGGTCTGCATCTTTGATGACCCACCAGTACCATTATTTCTACGAGGACTACAGCGGGTCTGCATTTTTGATGACCCACCAATACCATTATTTCTACAAGGACTGCAGTGGGTCTGCACCTCTGGTGGCCCAGCAATACCGTAGTCTCTACCAGGACTACAGTGGGTCTGCTCTGTGGTGACCTACCTACCAGTATTCTTCAAAACGTCGAATGACTCTGCTGTGGGTTTGCCCTGTTGTGGCCCGTTACCTGTCAGCATGTCAAGAGTCACCACTGTCTTTCCGTTGAAAGGACAACACTACTTCTTCAAGACTGCATGGAAATCCACTACTTTCGTGTGCATTGTCTTTTACTGCTCAGACTTTGAGAAAAACACTACAATTGTACTGTGATGAATGATCAGGACTGTCTTTATGGACTGTGAGAAAATTTTAGCTTTTGACCAACATTGTATCAATAAGTGTGTGCATTTGATATCTTTGTTATTGTAATTATGAAAAATTTTATCAAATCTTTATTGGCCACTGCCCAAAACAATTTGTAAAATTTTTTGTGGGGAGCATGGGGGCTATGTCAGTAGGCTGTTTACGTTTTCTTATTGGCAACGATACGTAGCGCTCTGTATGAAAATCACTGGCCGTGCTGTGTGCAGTCTGTGGCTAGTTTGCATTGTTGTCTGCCATTGTAGTGTTGGGCAGCTGGATGTGAACAGCGCGTAGCGTTGCGCAGTTGGAGGTGAGCCGCCATCAGTGGTGGATGTGGGGAGAGAGATGGCGGAGTTTTGAATTTTGTAAGACTGGATGTCATGAACTGCTACATTGCTTGTTCTCTATTAAAATCTTTCATTTGCTAACTATGCCTATCAGTAGTTAGTGCCTTCCGTAGTTTGAATCTTTTATTTAGCTGGCAGTAGTGGTGCTCGCTGTATTGCAGTAGTTCGAGTAACGAAGATTTTTGTGAGGTAACTGATTTGTGAAAGGTATAGGTTAATGTTAGTCAGGGCCATTCTTTTGTAGGGATTATTGAAAGTCAGATTGCGTTGCACTAAAAAATATTGTGTGTCAGTTTAAGAACAGTCTTGCAAAATTTTCCAAAGGGGACGTTTCAGTACTGCATCAAAGTTTACATTCACTGCCGTTTGCCGACGATCAAGCGATTGTGCCTGAGAATAAGGATGATGCCATGTATCATTGGAGAAAGTTAATCGACACTTACAAACAATGGGAACTAACAGTCAATATGGAAAAAATTGACTATCTTGTTGTTGGAAGTTGGCAAGGCGAGAATTTGGATTTTCAGTTTGGTCCGAAAAGAAATGCAGAAGTCTTCAAGTGTCAGGGTCTAGTGCCGATAAGATCTGACCGTAAGACGTGGACGTATTCCACAGGAAAAGTAGGACGAGAGTGGTTATTAGATCATTGCATGGTATCTTTTGGAGTCGGCTCATCTCCAGACGAACAAAGGAAGTAGTACGTGCTGTAGTTGAAAGCATTCTGACATATGGTTCTGATTGTTGGACACTGAATGAGAGACAAGGGGGGAAAATGAGACCATCGAAATGGACTGGCTGCAGCGAAGCATGGGAGATGGATGTGATGCAACCAGTCACACACAGGAGTGATGCTCGAGAACTGGGACGGTGTGGACACGTCCGATGGAGGGAACAAAGACGGTATGAAGGCTCCTTGAATAAAAAAAAATTGTTTACTACTACTACTAGGCTAATTACTGTTTAGCTCCACAGGACCTTTAGACTGAAATTTTTCACACACCACCTTGTATTGTCTTTCTGTGTGTGTGTGAGTAGCTGTATGTTCACTGTTGTGGATAAGTACATACAGCGTACACATGGCGATGTGTGAAACTGATTGTGATTACACGCTTCCGCTGTTGTAGAAATCTGCTCCAGATGCTGCAGATACCGTGTTGAGCTGAAAGTGGTAACCAAAGTTCGGAGAAATATTCTTCGGGGCTCTGTTGCATTGCAATCAGATTGCTTTCAGTTCTGAGAAATGTCCAGGTACTATTGTGGATTTGAATGATACATGAAGTGTCTTCTTTTCCGAAGAAAACATCGAACTATTTCACTAGAACTGAACGCTCCCGTCAGAACCGTTCTCAACCTGGTATTTATTATTAAATCACAATAGAAGTATACGCTGGGCTTACAATAACACGTACCTTCTTGAATTGAACAATATTTTATTGTTGTATTAACTGGTTTCCTTCCATATACACATATATTTTACAATGTGAATCAAAAACTCGCAATGGCGTCGATTTTTACACGCTGTACTCTCTAGTTCCTGCCGTATCACCTACTCGGAAATCACCACATATTCGGAAATAAAGACCCAAATATTTGTTAGAAGGAAGAATATGAGTTTTATTGCTGTTCGTTTCAGCTGCAGTAATTTAATCAGACCTCGTAGATTCCTGCCTAGCCACATAATCGGAAAATCACCAACTATATGTTTCATCATTAGCTATCTAACCAGTTGGAAATGAAAACAGCATCAAATATTACAGAAAATACTTGTACTTCATTCATAAGAAAGTCCCAGTACGTGTTACTAAGGTTAAGATGGAAAAAAATATCAACATGTAGTGGGATGCGAAACTACATCTTTTGACTCTATAAAACACGACAGTATCACTAAGTTTCGTGACTTCCTTATTACATTATTTCTTGAAGGCTTATATCGTTCATGCTTTATTAAGTAAAATTGATGATAACGGTGACGTGGTTGTGATAAATTTTCAGTGCGTCATTGCTTTGAAAGGGCATACTGCAGGTTGTAATGCAAAACATCTAAATATGCTTCACTAAATGTGGTGCCTGCCACATCGAGTGTGGACATTGCCTGTGACGTCAAAATGACATCACGTTTGAAGAAAGTCTTTTGAGATGAGTGTTACCCTTGAGGTTTTGAGATTCTAGGTACTAGGCAGCCAGATACACTTTTAAATAATCATCCGCTGGGCTTTAACGGGAATTTTGTCTGTTGGACTCCATTCCGATGGACGGTTCGCCAAAGTCAGAACTGTATTACTGATTAAGTGCTCAGGAACGGGAGGTTGCGACAGTTAGTAGTTAAACACAATCGCTCAGAACCCATTAAAAAAAAAAAAAAAAAAAAAAAAAATCAGTTTAAATCCAAAGTGCATTAATTAATGCTTCCCAAGGTTCAGGATTTTCTTCTTCATCATTATTTCCTTCGTTTACCTAGTGTTAGGCGTCTTTGACTCTTAGTCTCTCGTCACTTCTTTATTGATCATCCTGGCGACTTTACACCATTGGCGTGGTGTACTGCATGGGTTTTGGGATCCTCTTTGCATTCACCCGTTGTATACATTTTCACCAATAGTTTTGCTAGTAGGCTTATACAGTGTGTTACAAAAAGGTACGGCCAAACTTTCAGGAAACATTCCTCACACACAAAGAAAGGAAATATGTTATGTGGGCATGTGTCCGGAAACGCTTACTTTCCATGTTTCTCTTCAAATCACATTAATCATGGAATGGAAACACACAGCAACACAACGTACCAGCGTGACTTCAAACACTTTGTTACAGGAAATGTTCAAAATGTCCTCCGTCGCATGGAATCAATGATGCGCCGATGCAGCCCTGGAGAATGGCGTATCGTATCACAGCCGTCCACAATACGAGCACGAAGAGTCTCTACATTTGGTACCGGGGTTGCGTAGACAAGAACTTTCAAATGCCCCCATAAATGAAAGTCAAGAGGGTTGAGGTCAGGAGAGCGTGGAGGCCATGGAATTGGTTCGCCTCTACCAATCCATCGGTCACCGAATCTGTTGTTGGGAAGCGTACGAACACTTCGACTGAAATGTGCAGGAGCTTGAAAGGTGGTTACACTGAGCCACAGCGCCAGAGATTGCGCCAAAGAGTATTATTCCGCCGCCTCCACTGGCAGTGCTTGTCGAGAACTCGTGGTACAGTGCTTGCTGAGATGTCGTAATGAAAAGTTCTTGTCGAGAAGTCGTAGTGGGGAGTGCTTGTTCCATGTTCTATGCAGTTGTTTGATGGGCTAGACAGCAGATATTGTTCGAATGGAAATATTGTAATGATCAGAGTGCTTTTCGTCAATATACACTCCTGGAAATTGAAATAAGAACACCGTGAATTCATTGTCCCAGGAAGGGGAAACTTTATTGACACATTCCTGGGGTCAGATACATCACATGATCACACTGACAGAACCACAGGCACATAGACACAGGCAACAGAGCATGCACAATGTCGGCACTAGTACAGTGTATATCCACCTTTCGCAGCAATGCAGGCTGCTATTCTCCCATGGAGACGATCGTAGAGATGCTGGATGTAGTCCTGTGGAACGGCTTGCCATGCCATTTCCACCTGGCGCCTCAGTTGGACCAGCGTTCGTGCTGGACGTGCAGACCGCGTGAGACGACGCTTCATCCAGTCCCAAACATGCTCAATGGGGGACAGATCCGGAGATCTTGCTGGCCAGGGTAGTTGACTTACACCTTCTAGAGCACGTTGGGTGGCACGGGATACATGCGGACGTGCATTGTCCTGTTGGAACAGCAAGTTCCCTTGCCGGTCTAGGAATGGTAGAACGATGGGTTCGATTACGGTTTGGATGTACCGTGCACTATTCAGTGTCCCCTCGACGATCACCAGTGGTGTACGGCCAGTGTAGGAGATCGCTCCCCACACCATGATGCCGGGTGTTGGCCCTGTGTGCCTCGGTCGTATGCAGTCCTGATTGTGGCGCTCACCTGCACGGCGCCAAACACGCATACGACCATCATTGGCACCAAGGCAGAAGCGACTCTCATCGCTGAAGACGACACGTCTCCATTCGTCCCTCCATTCACGCCTGTCGCGACACCACTGGAGGCGGGCTGCACGATGTTGGGGCGTGAGCGGAAGACGGCCTAACGGTGTGCGGGACCGTAGCCCAGCTTCATGGAGACGGTTGCTAATGGTCGTCGCCGATACCCCAGGAGCAACAGTGTCCCTAATTTGCTGGGAAGTGGCGGTGCGGTCCCCTGCGGCACTGCGTAGGATCCTACGGTCTTGGCGTGCATCCGTGCGTCGCTGCGGTCCGGTCCCAGGTCGACGGGCACGTGCACCTTCCGCCGACCACTGGCGACAACATCGATGTACTGTGGAGACCTCACGCCCCACGTGTTGAGCAACTCGGCGGTACGTCCACCCGGCCTCCCGCATGCCCACTATACGCCCTCGCTCAAAGTCCGTCAACTGCACATACGGTTCACGTCCACGCTGTCGCGGCATGCTACCAGTGTTAAAGACTGCGATGGAGCTCCGTATGCCACGGCAAACTGGCTGACACTGACGGCGGCAGTGCACAAATGCTGCGCAGCTAGCGCCATTCGACGGCCAACACCGTGGTTCCTGGTGTGTCCGCTGTGCATTGCGTGTGATCATTGCTTGTACAGCCCTCTCGCAGTGTCCGGAGCAAGTATGGTGGGTCTGACACACCGGTGTCAATGTGTTCTTTTTTACATTTCCAGGAGTGTATCTGAAGGGAAAAAAAAATTTCCCTATTCTTTTTATTATTTCAGTGTCTTAAATAATGCATCATTACAGGTTCAGTCAACAAAGCACCTGGCTTGTGTTCTTGTATTAGAGTGTAATTCTGGTTTTCTTGCGCAATTACAGTATTTCTATTTTCTTTTAATTACTTCAGTATAAATGGTATTTAAAATTTCTTGCCTTGTTGAAGAAGAACCGTGCCAGATGTGTACGTTGAATCACACTCCCACACACAGAACAATTAGACTTGTGTTTTGGTTTCATAGGTTCTATAGTTGCTGGGGACTTAATTAATTAATTAATTGTGTTAACGAAAATTTTCTTTCATTCCTTGTTGTTATTCTATGCAGTCAGATTGCGTACTAACACTAGTCAGGGCCAATCGTTTACGAGACTTCGTAATCGGACATACAGCGACTAAATCAAAAAATTAAAATTATTTGCATTCTTATATATATTTAATAAGCCCCCATGCACGTGGCGACCGCTCCTTCGGATCGTCCCTTGGAATTATTCTGATTGTAAAAATAGTAGACAGTAGAATTGTTGTAGTAATTTGTAGTTTAGTAATTGTTGTCTATTTTGCATGTGTAGATTTGGTAATTGTCATTCTTCTAATGGTATTTCAGAATTTAATTTTGTTGTCTTGTACACGCGTTTGACAATTTAGTACAATTATTTCAGTTGTTCGTTAATCGTGTTTGAGGGAAACATCTCGTGTGAATGGTATTGTTGAAGATAAGGAGTCATTGTGTATAATTTTCGTACAGTGACGAGTTTTGTATATTTTGTAAATGATTACGCGATCGATGAAAAAGGCGAAAATGATGAATAGTGCGAATGACGAAATTGTTGCCATGGCGAACTCGCCAACCCAGGACAACAGTATGATGAATAATGGAGTTGAAAACAATTTAATAAGTCGAGAAGATAGTCCGGAACCATTTCAAAATTTTTCTCAATCAGAAAATTTTCAGAATACGAGATTAACGACAGAAGATATGGAGCAGTTGATGGGTGCTATATATAATCTGGGATCACAGTTGGGATCTAAATTTAAAACAGAGATGGGAACTTTGAGATCTGAAATTAAAACTGATATAGGAATAATTAGAACTGAGATGGGAACAATGGAAACACGGTTAGACTCACAAATAGGAACGATTAAAACAGAGATGGAAACAATGGAAACACGGTTAGATTCACGAATAGGGACATGTTTCAAAAACATGAAAGATGAATTAAAGAAAGAAATTAGAGAAGAAGTACAACCGATTTTGAATGCTCACAATAACAGATTAATTGCAGTAGAAATCAGACAAAAGGAACAGGATAGAGAACAGGAGGAAAGAGATCGTGTGATAGTACAGAAATTTTCAGAGTTAAATTTACAACGTGCACATGATAAGGAAGAAATATTTGAGAGAATCGAGGAATCCGTACCAAATGACAGAATAAATAACTTAACGCAACAGTATGAACAGTTAACTACTAAATGTGACAATACCGAAACTCGAGTCGCGACACTTACAGAAGACGTAAATAAACAGAAAGAACAACTATGTGACTCATCGGAAAGAGTTGAGGAGATCTCAGATAAACTTGTAAGTCTTAGTTTAAATGGGGACAGAGAATCGGATGATACAGCTCCATTACCATTTGCAGAAACCGAAGAGTACCAGAACGTTAATAAGCATGTTGAAAATCAGGGAAAATTTAATGAACGCGTTAAAAGGGAAGTTGAGGCATTACGAAAGCAAGTCAAACAAATTGAAGGCGAAATCGTAGGAAAAGTTAGCAGAAGAAATTTAGAATCACAGATAGCAGAGCGCTTTGAAGAAAATAATCTATTTCATTTACGAGAAGCAACAAGAGAGCGTCAGGCGCGTGAACTTGACAATAATCGACATTCGGACTGAAACAGTCGCGGTAGGTCTTTGTCGCCACGAGGAGAAAATTTTGACTATAAACACTTCTTAACTGTTCGGAAATTTAAGATCTTTTGCAATTCTAAGAACGACATACATCCATGTTCATGGTCAGGTCAATTTTCGTACGCACTTCCGCCAAATTTGCCACTAAGTCACAAACTGGAAATTATGTACAGCTATTAAAGTCCTCAGGGGATTCACTACACTGAGTGAATATGTGCCGTAGCGTGCATAGGGCCCCGAGCTGTAGTGGTGCTATTTCCCTTTTAGTTTTCTGCACCGCTGCCTACTCTTTTACTATTCTTTGCATCTGTCAAAACAACTCTTCGACTATCAATCTATCTAGAGAATCGTTAAAGAATAACCGGATATGACTATTTTACCCAAAAGAGATTTCGGAAATTACCGTTTGGACTTTATACTGTATCTTCAGCAGCATTCATTCGTAGTTTAACCCTGCTGTTCTGTTCGGGTCTATATGACCCGAAACGAATATGAACGTTATTTTACATTATGTAAATACCAATATATATTTATGAAACTTTGTGACTTTGTCTGAAAATGGATGAGCAGCATGTGTTTTAAAAGGTTTTAAAAAAGTTTAAGAAGTTTGGGCTTCAACTGTAATAGTTGCATATGTAATGTTCGGGTCATAATGACCCGACACAAATATGTTTAGTGTAACTCGTATTTATTTCTAAAATCTGGAAATGGCGAAAATTATTTTTGTTGTGTTGTGTGGGAATAGTGACTGCATCATTCCAACTTACTCTCAACAATCACCTAAAGCTCCATGCGTTCACAACAATGGGCTTGTTTGTTGCTTTCCCCAGGAAATAATAATTGGCAGTTCTCAATAATTGGAATGCTTTGTTTCTGCCCAGTTTGACTTGTGACACCATGGCGATGAGACCATTGAATGATCGTGAGTTGGAAGAAATAGTAAATGCCTCACCAGATGAAGGATCACTTTCTGAGTTTGAAGATCACATCAGCAATGCATCTGAAAGCGAGTGTTCCGATGACAGTTACGACAGTCCACAGCCCATACAAAATAGTGTAGAGACTTTTCTTTCTAAAAATGGGAATATAGAATGGCAGTTGCATCCACCAGCACAACATGGTCGCCTACCAGCTTCGAACATCATCAAGAGTACCCCAGGAGTTACCAGGTATGCAGTCAGCAGAATATCTGATGTAAAATGTTCATTTGAAGCAGTATTTCACACAGCGCTTCAAAATGAAATAATAGAGATGACAAATATTGAAGGGCAGCGAGTTTATGGTGAACAGTGGACAGATATTGATGGTTCTGTTTTCCATGCATACTTAGGACTCTTACTCCTAGCGGGTGTATATCGATCTCATGGGGAGTCTACAAAAAGTTTGTGGGATAAAGATACTGGGCGAAACATATTTCGAGCAACCATGTCTCATGAAACATTCTGTAAGATATCACGTGTCCTGCGATTTGACAAGAAATCTACTAGAGAGGAAAGACGACGTACTGACAAACTTGCCGCAATTCGTAGTATTTGGGAGAAGTGGGTAGAGGTCCTTCCTAAACTGTATAATCCAGGAGAAAATGTTACTGTTGACGAGCAGTTAGTAGCATTTAGAGGTCGCTGTCCATTCAAGCAGTATATCCCAAGTAAACCGGCAAAATATGGGATCAAAATATGGACCATGTGTGACAGCAAAACTTCATACGTACTGAAAGCCCAAATTTATACAGGAAAGGTGAGTGGAGCGGCACCAGAAAGAAATCAGGGAATGAGGGTGGTATCTGATCTCACTTCTGAGTTACGTGGTCAGAATATCACGTGTGACAACTTTTTTACGTCGTACAATTTGGGGCAGCTGCTTCTGAAAAGGAAATTGACTATGTTGGGAACTATACGGAAAAATAAGCCGGAGCTTCCACACAAAATGACCAACAAGGAGGTACACAGCTCTTCATTTTACTTCACAAATGACACTACTGTGGTTAATTATATTCCTAAGAGACACAAGAATGTTGTACTTATGAGCACTCTCCACCATGATGCGGAAATCAGTGACAGGGCTGATAAGAAGCCAAAAATGATTTTGGACTATAATTCAACCAAAGGTGCTGTAGACACGCTTGATCAGTTATTAGGTACATATACATGCAAACGAAAAAGTAATAGGTGGCCAATGATAGTTTTCTACAATATTCTTGATGTTTCTGCTTATAATGCATACGTTTTGTGGATTTCGGTTGACCCTAATTGGAATGCAAGCAAATTGACTAGAAGGAGAATATTCTTGGAGGAACTTGGAAAGTCACTGATAAAAGAACATATTGCATCAAGAACGCATTTCCCAAGAACAGAAGATTCTTTGAGAATGGTCACAAGCATCCAAAACCCGAATGATGTGGGTGGTGTGTCAGAATCGGTAACAACAAGAAAATCTACAAAACGTGCACGCTGTAAGTTCTGTCCATCAAGTAATGACAATAAAACAAACATGGTGTGTGGAAAATGTAGTAAACATATTTGCAAGAAACATGTAACCTACTTGTGTCCACAGTGCAAGCAGTAAGAAAAGAACTGTAGTATTTTATAAGATGATTGTATTGAAAATTCTGTTGTTTCAAATTTATGTGAATACTTGTGCCTAAACTACAATCAGTAAGAAGAGAGGATTCTAAAGTTGTAGTGCTTTCTATGTTGGAATGTAATAAAAAAACTGTAGTGTGTTCTGTACTGTAGTGTGCTCTAAGATGAATATCTGTAATGACAACTGTCTGTTGTTAGAAAATGTCAATACTTACGTCTAAACTGTCAACAATAAGAATAGAAGTATGGAAAAACTGTAGTGCTTTCTAAGTTGAATGCCTGTAATGGAAACTGTCTGTTGTTTCAAATTTATGTGCATATTTAAATGAAAAATATCCCTCAATAAAGTTGTATGCATTGTTATTATTATTATTATTACCATTATTATTATTATTATTATTATTATTATTATTACTAACAAGGTACTGGAATAGAACAACAATGTCGATAGCTAAAACTGTACCAAAATTTATGTTTCTAAAGCATTTTGATATGTCGGGTCATATTGACCCGAACAGTATATATGTCAAGTAAAAGTGAACAGAACAGCAGGGTTAAACGAAATTTTACCTGTTTATCTTCGTGACAATATTACTTCATATGTTGACGATATTCTTATTGCTAAACGTTCTTGGAGTGAACACAACAAAATTTTGGATCCATTATTACGTATTTTTGCAAGAGTTGGCATTACAGTGAACTTGAAAGAATCTGAATTTGGTCTTTCTCAGGTGAAATTTCTCGGTCACATTATTTCTACAGAAGGTATTCTTCCTGATCCAGAAAAACTAGACGCTATTCGTAATTGTGCTGTTCCTACCACAAAGCGTGATGTTTGTAGTTTCCTTGGTGTCTGTAATTTTCTTGGACGCTTTGTTAGATTGGACGATTTGGCCACGCCTCCTTTTTGCGATCTATCTGGAAAGTTCTTTTTAAACGAAAATCGGTCGACAACTCTGTTTGGTTAGTTTGTATTCCTGATGAGTCGGTTAATAAATTGATTTGGTACACACATTTCAGTTATGCACACTTTGGTCCCAGAAAATGCTTTCATAAATTACGAGAAAATTGCTACTTCAATAATATGGAAAAACGTATTCGATCTGGTCTTGCCAAATGCAAATTATGTCAAAACGCTAAGCCGCCAACTATTTCTCACAGAGCACCGTTGTTTCCTATCATTCCAGCGAAATTAAAGGACATGGCTGCAGTCGATTTGTTCGGTCCAGTAGTTCGTTCTACTAATGGTTTTGCGTACATTTTGGTAGCAGTGGAATTGACATCAAAATATGTGTGTTTTATATCTTTACGCAAAGCAACAGCTCGTTCGGTATCTAACGCATTCATCAAACATTTTCTTAAAGAAGTGGGTCATGTTAATAAGGTTATATCAGATAATGGATCACAGTTTCGCTCTAAAATTTGGCTTCATACTCCACGGCGTCGTAAGATTAAACTCATTTTCATTTCACTTTTTCACCCTCAATCTAATGCTTCAGGGAGATGGATGAAGGAAATCAATAAATTGTGTCGTCTTTATTGTCATCAGAATCACAGAACTTGGGATCAGTATCTTCATATTTTTCAAAACATTCTGAATGAACTTCCTAAAGACTCAACTTCTTTATCGCCAATACTGATATTAAAAAACAAAGCACCAACAAATCGCATTTCTGAAATTGTTCCCTTTCCGCCCACACGGAAACTGCGACATTCTGAAGTTGTCAATCTGGCTCTACAAAATATTGCATCTGCGGCTGCTAGAAGAGAGAAATCAGTTAAGCGTCCTGGTCGTTTAAAAATCTTGTCAGTTGGTCAAAAGGTGTTAATTAAGTCTCATCGTTTGTCTCACAAAGGAAAAGGCTTGTGTCGCAAATTTTTTTCTGCTTTATAACGGTCCATATAGAATTCGCAAAATTATTCATGATAACACTGTCGAAGTAGAAACTCTTAAATCTCGACGCTCTAAGGGAATACATCATATATCTAACGTTAAAATTTTTGTGGAATGACATACTTCTGAGAAACTAACAGCTAGATGTAAACATGCAGAGAATACAAGGATACCGCGCTGTGTTTTGGCGGCGGCACATACTCAAAGCAACAGTCAAGTCTGCGTGCCGCACAAGGCAGTCGTTGACCGCAAACAATTACTTCCTACGTCACGCGCCTACAGCTGATCGAGCGCTCAGTGCAAATGCACTGACAACCGTAAGCAAATACACAGTCTAATTTCTCCGAATAAATTCAGTATAAAGCTATAGTGACTGGATAAATTATGTTATTAACGTTCAGTATTTTTCAGGATACGTTTGTATAAAATATTTAAGAACTTCAGGTAAATTCTGTGCGTGTCCGACGTTAAGACGACTTGCTATGGAGAAAATATCAGGAAGAATATAATTTCGAAGAAAAAAAGGTAATAAACCAAAAAGGTAACTGTTAATTGAGTTTATTTTTCAGGTAACATATTTCCACTTAGGTACGTACTTTAGACGTAATTTGCTGCTTGCGATTACGTGATTCAGACTTTGTGCTAATTTCATGTTCTATGAATTTACTTGTGAAGCGACGTGCTTGCGTACGTTAACTAATTTTGAGAATGATTGATTAGTGAACAGGGTTGTTATTTGTATATATTATGCATCGCTTGGCTGCTATGCTTTTTCACTGATGTCATATTTTTATTATTATGTGCCTGCTGTGCTTATTTATTTAAATTATAATTGTCACCTGATTAATTGTGCTGACTATGATTATGTATGCAGGTTACACTTTGTGATTTATCTGCTTGCGCATTCATGTTTACTTATTAAGATTACATATGAACATTTATTTGCTTATGCTGATATGATGCTAATGACCTGTTTATTATGTTAGATAACGTATTTGCTGCCTTGCTTATGGATTGCATATTTATACATTTCTGTTTGTTGTCATAACTACTCTTTAATTTGGTATATAGAAATGCTGATATGCGGCGTACGAACATGGAGTTTAGGTTACACTATGGTATTAATTATTGTTCGCTTGGCAGAGCCTCGTTGTAGGAATTGTGCTGCATCCACTTGTTGACATTCTGTTCTCCACTGGTATATTTACTCGCTATTGCATATTTTGCTTACGCTCAGTGCCTTATATTTTTAAGATAAGAAAATGAACTGCTATAATTCGACGAACGACATTAGTACAAGAAATTTCATAGAAGTCACATGAGCTGGAGGTTTTATGGAAGCTGTATAAATTTATGCTAATAGGAAAGAAGCTAACGACATGACATACCAACACTAGGGTTAGACCATTGACACTAATTACACTGCATTCTTCGTGAGCAATTGAAATAGCAAGTGACACTTGACACAAGAAATACTCCACATGTTTCCTTTTGCCATGATTCTTGAAGTGGTGTACACACTGTGAGATATTATGATCATTCACACTCCGTAATCGTACTTAATTACTGAGAGTTATTCGAACTAAAGACTGTTAGAAGTCATGTATGCATTTCTTTTGTTCAATGATGGACAAGGTAACCAAAATGTATTTTATCATTCATAATGAGTAGAAGATTTGGCTCAGGTGGAGTACACAGAGGTTGTGTGTGGACATTGTGTCTTCGGATTGTATGGGATGATGAACTGAAGTTTGCACTAGGATTTTATCTGTACTTGTTCGAGGAGACTGACTAGAGGAAAGAGTTGTTATGGAAGTGAAATGATATTGGTGCTAAGGTTTATATGTATCGACGTATTGAAGAGGTATTATTGAGGTATTGAGATTATGTGGAGAGGTATTATTAAGGTATTGAGATTGTGTGAAGCTGATGATTATTGGAGTTTTGGTGGACAAGAGGTAAGGTAAATGATATTGATGATAAGGTTTATATGTATCGACGTAAGATGTATTATTGAAGTATTGACATTATGTGATGCTGATGATTATTGGAGTTTTGGTGGATAAGAGGTAAAGTAAGTGAGGAGCATATTTTTTTGTTGGTTATATGGAACAAGGAGGATGAAGATAGCAGACTGGAACACTCAAGTAGAAGGAAGATTGTCTATACACAGACTTTGTTAAATCACTAAGCAGTATATACTTTTTTTGGAGAGAAGAAGTAATTGCATATCTTGGCACACTGACAGATGTTCAGTAACCGTACATTTTGATTTGGCTTGGCAAACATTGGTCTTGACATGATGACTATGACGTTGACTAACTATTATTGACTGTTATACATTGCTGCCACTACTACTTGATACACATGTCGAACATCAAACCTTTGACAGAATTGCATTTACACAGTTAACACTATTCAATTACACAGTAGTACTTAATGTGGATGAAAGATGAGTGAGTGTGTTTTGTGTGTTTTCCTTTCCTATCCCAAATTTGGTACCGACCTATCTCCTAAATGTTATTTTACTTGTTTGTTGTGGCTTGCACTGACTCCCATAAATATTATAGGTTTACTGATATTTGTGCATTCGTAATAGTTAATATGACAATTATCTGATATCATTTGTGTGTTTCTTATAATTTGTATGTTTAGTGTAAGAGCATTGATAATAATTTTGTAAAAGCAACTGTGTGTGCATTCAAACTGTTGTTCACACCTGCACCTGTTCAACATTGATGTGTGACACTCAGAAATGTTTAATTTCTTCTTATGAACTGTGTGATTAGTGATAGTGAATATTATGGACTGTTACCTGCACTTGTTCAAAATGATGGGTGACACTTAGAAATGTTTAATTTCTGCTGATGAACTGTCTAAATAGTGATAGTGAATATTATGGACTGTTACCTGCACTTGTTCAACATAATGGGTGCCACTTAGAAATGTTTAATTTCTGCTGATGAAATGTGTGATTAGGATAGTGAATATTATGGACTGTTACTTGCACTTTTTCTACATGATTGGTGCCACTAGGACATGTTTAATTTCTGCTTATAAACTCTGATGAACAGTGTGATTAGTGATAGTGAATATTATGGACTGCTGTCTGGACCTGCTCATCATTGCTAGGTGCCACTGATGAACTGCTTCTACTGACATAATGTCACTTGTTGGTGTCTGCACCTGCTCAACACTACTGGGTGCCATTGATGGACTGTTTTTACTGGAATAATGTGACTTGTTGCTGTGTGTACCTGTTCAACATTGCTGGGTGCCACTGATGGAACTGATTCTATTGAAATAATGTCATTTGTTGGTGTCTGCACCTGTTCAACATTGCTGGGTGCCACTGATGGACTGCTTCTCCTGAAATAATGTCATTTGTTTGCACCTGTTCAACATTGCTGGGTGCCACTAATGGAACTGCTTCTACTGAAATGATGTCACTTGTTGCTGTCTGCACCTGCTCAACATTGCTGGGTGCCACTGATGGAACTGCTTCTATTGAAATAATGTCACTTATTGGTGTCTGCACCTACTCAACATTGCTGGGTGCTACTAATGGAACTGCTTCTACTGAAATGATATCACTTGTTGGTGTCTGCACCTGTTCAACATTGCTGGGTGCCACTGAGGGACTGCTTCTACTGAGATAATGTCACTTGTTGGTGTCTGCACTTGTTCAACATTGCTGGGTGCCACTGATGGACTGCTTCTACTGAGATAATGTCACTTGTTGGTGTCTGCACCTCTTCAACATTGCTGGGTGCCACTGATGGACTGCTTTTACTGAAATAATGTCACTTGTTGGTGTCTGCACCTGTTCAACATTGCTGGGTGCCACTAATGGAACTGCTTCTACTGAAATGATGTCACTTGTTGCTGTCTGCACCTGTTCAACATTGCTGGGTGCAACTGATGGAACTGCTTCTATTGAAATAATGTCACTTATTGGTGTCTGTACCTACTCAACATTGCTAGGTGCTACTAATGGAACTGCTTCTACTGAAATGATATCACTTGTTGGTGTCTGCACCTGTTCAGCATTGCTGGGTGCCACTGATGGACTGCTTCTACTGAGATAATGTCACTTGTTGGTGTCTGCTCCTGTTCAACATTACTGGGTGCCACTGATGGACTGCTTTTACTGAAATAATGTCACTTGTTGGTGTCTGCACCTGTTCAACATTGCTGGGTGCCACTGATGGACTGCTTCTACTGAGATAATGTCACTTGTTGGTGTCTGCACCTGTTCAACATTGCTGGGTGCCACTGACAGACTGCTTCTACTGAGATAATGTCACTTGTTGGTGTCTGCACCTGTTCAACAATGCTGGGTGCCACTGATGGACTGCTTCTACTGAAAAGATGTCACCTGTTGGTGTCTGTACTTGCTCAACATTGCTGAGTGCCACTAATGGAACTGCTTCTACTGAGATAATGTCACTTGTTGGTGTCTGCACCTGTTCAACAATGCTGGGTGCCACTGATGTACTGCTTCTACTGAAAAGATGTCACCTGTTGGTGTCTGTACTTGCTCAACATTGCTGAGTGCCACTAATGGAACTGCTTCTGCTGAATGATGTCACTTGTTGGTGTCTGCACCTGTTGACCATTGCTGGGTGCTACTGCTGGAACTAATCATTGAAAGCATTTTATGTGAACATTTGTATAAACTGATTTTTTGTGTATTGTGTAAACTATTATGTAAAGTCACATGTATGAAGGAATTTGTATTGCTTACTGTATTTTATATATTAGATTATTGAAAGGTCAGTGCAAAGCCAAAATTTTATCTAATTATGTGATATTTACGTATTAATATTATCTTTTATTTTTGTCTGTATTTTTGTGGACGAATTTTGTGGTGTTTTCACCACCAATGCTGGCAAAAATACCATCAAATTCTGGCCCGTGGAGGAAGGGCATATGAAAGGTGGCTACACTGAGCCACAGCGCCAGAGATTGTGCCAAAGAGTGTTATTCCGCCGCCTCCACTGGCAGTGCTTGTCGAGAACTCGTGGTAGAGTGCTTGCTGAGATGTCGTAGTGAAAAGTTCTTGTCGAGAAGTCATAGTGGGGAGTGCTTGTTCCAAGTTTTATGCAGTTGTTTGATGGGCTAGACAGCAGATATTGTTTGAATGGAAATATTGTAATGATCAGAGTGCTTTTCGTCAATATATATGAAGGTAAAAAAAATTTTTCCCTATTCTTTTTATTATTTCAGTGTCTTAAATAATGCGTCATTGCAGGTTCAGTCAACAAAGCACCTGGCTTGTGTTCTTGTATTAGAGTGTAATCCTGGTTTTCTTGCGCAATTATAGTATTTCTATTTTCTTTTAATTACTTCAGTATAAAAGGTATTTAAAATTTCTTGCCTTGTTGAAGAAGAACCGTGCCAGATGTGTACGTTGAATCACACTCCCACACACAGAACAATTAGACTTGTGTTTTGGTTTCGTAGGTTTTATAGTTGCTGGGGACTTAATTAATTAATTAATTGTGTTAACGAAAATTTTCTTTCGTTCCTTGTTGTTATTCTAAGCAGTCAGATTGCGTACGAAAACTAGTTCGAATGGTTCAAATGGCTCTGAGCACTATGGGACTTAACATCTATGGTCATCAGTCCCCTAGAACTTAGAACTACTTAAACCCAACTAACCTAAGGACATGACACACAACCATGCCCGAGGCAGGATTTGAACCTGCGACCGTAGCGGTCGCGCGTGGTTCCGGACTGGGCGCCTAGAACCGCGAGACCGCCGCGGCCGGCAAAACTAGTCAGGGTCAACCGTTTACGAGACTTCGTAATCGGACATACAGCTACTAAATCGAAAAATTAAAATTATTTGCATTCTTATATATATTTAATAAGCCCCCAAGCAAGCTCCATCGCGCATGAACCACTTGTTGTGTCGTACTTGTAAAGGCACATGTTCTAACAGCACAGGTAGAGTATCCCGTATGAAGTCATGATAACGTGCTCCATTGAGCGTAGGTGGAAGAACATGGGCCCCAATCAAGACATCACCAATAATGCCTGCCCAAACGTTCACAGAAAATCTGTGTTGATGACGTGATTGCACAATTGCGTGCGGATTTTCGTCAGCCCACACATGTTGATTGTGAAAATTTACAATCTGATTACGTTGGAATGAAGCCTCATCCGTAAAGAGAACATTTGCATTGAAATGAGGATTGACACATTGTTGGATGAACCATTCGCAGATGTGTACCCGTGGAGCTGCTGATAGTGCCTGCACACGCTGTACATGGTACGGAAACAACTGGTTCTCCCCTAGCACTCTCCATACAGTGACGTGGCCAACGTTGCCTTGTACAGGAGAAACTTCTCTGACGCTGACATTAGGGTTATCTTCAACTGCACGAAGAATTGCCTCGCCTATTGCAAGTGTCCTCGTAGTTCGAGCCCCAGTCGCGAGTCATAGGCTGGAATGTTCCGTGCTCCCTAAGACGCCGATCAATTGCTTCGAACGTCTTCCTGTCGGGACACCTTCGTTCTGGAAATCTGTCTCGATACAAACGTACCGCGCCACAGCTATTGCCCCGTGCTAATCCATACATCAAATGGGCATCTGCCAACTCCGCATTTGTAAACATTGCACTGACTGCAAAACCACGTTCGTGATGAACACTAACCTGTTGATGCTACGTACTGATGTGCTTGATGCTAGTACTGTAGAGCAATGAGTCGCATGTTAACACAAGCACCGAAGTCAACATTACCTTCCTTCAATTGGGCCAACTGGCGGTGAATCGAGGAAGTACAGTACATACTGACGAAACTAAAATGAGCTCTAACATGGAAATTAAGCGTTTCCGGACACATGTCCACATAACATCTTTTCTTTATTTGCGTGTGAGGAATGTTTCCTGAAAGTTTGGCCGTACCTTTTTGTAACACCCTGTATAATGTATGATGAGTTCCATTTTGATTTCCTTTGACACATCGTTATTCCTTTTCTGATCCCATTTGATGTACCCAACTGTTCGTCTCATCGTTATTCCTTTTCTGATCCCATTTGATGTACCAAGCTGTTCGTCTCATGAATTTCCTTTCACTGGCTGTTAGTCTTTTCTGGACTTTTATGTTCCACGCCTCGCTACAGTAGCCCTGCACAGGTCTTACTAAGGGTTGTAAAGACATAGTCTAAGATTCATCTGGACGACAAGCATTTTTCTCTCCCTTGTGTCTGCATTTAGAATATAAAAGTGGAGCCATGTGCCATGAACGAAGGTGGAGAGTATAATTTAAAATTTGTATTTCCTGAACAGTTTCATTTCTTGGAGAAAAGACTCTTTTTAAAAACTCTCTTCATTTGCCAGCAGAACTGAGTAGATCGACATCTCACCAGAACGATTCCAATACCTCGTGGAATCCGTGCTTCGACGAGTTTGCGGTTTCACAAAGAAACGACTCACTATTAACGTCACCTCCTGTGCCTCCATCACAGGTGAAATTACAGTGGGTCCCTCACACAGAGCCAAATACACCAAGTAGTTGCATTTTCCGACAAATTACTTGACGCTACATGTTCTGTGCTAGACTTGGCGACGTAATGCGATTTGATTGTACGGACGAGGGAAACGGTAATCAACAGCTTCATAGCAGTGATCTTAGTGGAAAATTAAATTTTAATGGCAATTATCGTTCGCCACACTGCAGGAATGCGTCACAGATGTTTACGAATTTATATACGATTGAAATACTAACGTTATCAGAAGGATCAGCGGCTGAATTCATGTGAATGCAGCTGGAACGACACCTTCTGAGAGCGGACAAAATAGTATCGCAGCTTCACAATTCAAACAGCGTGACGTGCCTTGCTCGCTATCGGGAAACCATCAGGGTTACAATAATTTATGACCTGGCTACAGAATATGGCAACAGCATATATTGGATGTGTGGAGAAAGGGATGCTAACGACTGATGTGGGGATATAATAATAATGGCAATAGTAGCCAGGCTTTGAAAGAAAAGGAAATAAGTATGAACCGGAGAATCCAGTTAATGTGCAACGTTCTTTGAACAAATGTGGCGCAGATTGACATTCATGATAGGTGCCCCCAAAACTACCCTAAAACATGCAGACAATTTTCTCAAGGTCACTACTGACCTGAATTCCAGATCCGTCAGTCGGCCGCTGTGGCTGAGCGGTTCTAGGCGCTTCAGTCCGGAACAGCGCTGCTGCTAGGGTCGCAGGTTCGAATCCTGCCTTGGGCATGGATGTGTGTGACGTCCTTAGGTTAGTTAGGTTCAAGTAGTTCTAAATCTAGGGGACTGATGACCTCAGATGTTAAGTCCCACAGTGCACAGAGCCATTTGAACCAGATGCGTCGCGCTGACTGGAGGGGACCAAAGTCACGTAAATGAAAGATGACAGAGAAGGAAAGGGCAGGGGGGTGGGGACTAAGTTTTGTGGCAAGGTTAGATATGCTGAAATATGCTGGCGGCATAGCAGTGTTACCTGACAGAGACGAAATCTTGAAGCTGTGTTCACTTCACTGAACTAATTTATATGAAAAGAATATAACACGACAATTAACAAATTTAACAAAAATGATAATATTCGACAAAACAGGGCAAGTGAAAGATCTATGCATGTTCGTGACAAGCTACTGCCAACAAGCTGAGTCACCCATTTAGGAAGCAAGATCAGTAGAAATGAAAGAATCAAAGAACGAAAAAACACAGACTTGCTCAAGTTCAAAAGTGCCTTCACTAAAAACAGATTAATCTGAAAAAAGTAACAGCCTGTGATTATTCTTGTGGTTTTCTATCCATAAGCTATTTTGAAGTATCTCTCCTCTCTAGTGAATCTTGTACAAGCATAATCATCTCAGGACAGTTGTTGCAACATACATCTATTGATCCATTTGAAGGTACACGTCATTCCATATGACGTTTGTTGCATTTTGAATTTGAGGGGCCGCACTGTTAATGGTCAGCAGTATAAGTGAAACAGGTTTATCCACAACAATGTTAAATATTAACTCTCTGAAAGAACATTAATTTTAAGCACAGTATTGTGAAAGTTTAATTAGAAGTTTCTTTACGTTAATCCTAAGCACAGTAATACGAAAATTTAATTGGACGTTTCTTTACCAAATTGCTCCTACACATAAGTTATGATGTTGGTCAGTACTACACAAATCGTCCGATTCCGGTTCAAAGTTCTGTACTATTTAGGATGACAATCAAGTCTACGGTGGATGGATAGTCAAGTGACAAATTTGAGTGCAAGATTACCCAAGGCCACTCGAGTTTACAGTGGACGCAAGCTGGTGAACCAACAAAGATTACACCTCTGCTCGCGGTATTTACCATAAGCTGCGACGTGCTGCTGTCTGCAAGGCGCTCTCTCTCACTGAAATTCCTACAAAGCTAATCTGGCCTTTGGTGAACTTGCCAGCAGAAACTTTCCCTATGTTTCTCATTATGCAAGAAAGCATGTACTCAGCCCTAGTCTTATTATGTGGCGATGTACACTTACATGGTTGGAGCAACATGCATATTATAGTGCCCTCTCAGTTCTCGCAAGAACAGTTAACTAATTTGGCTGGTTCGTTTCTCCACAGTTGGAGCTAAACGTTGCTACAGTTAATTTCAGCTGTAGTGCAGCCACTGTGAACGCAGTGTCCACACCAATGTCTTCTCTGTGTCGTACAGAGCGTTAAGCGCTCCGTTCTGCACTTGACGCCAGTTCAGAGAAGAGTCCCCTTTACAAAATTTCTCTCTTGTCCTCTCATGGAAGAACTGCCTCCCCCCACATGGGTTCCTTTCTCACGTCACGGCTTTTTTCGACCAATAGGAGCGTTCCTCTCATTTTGTAGAAACACCCTCTACCAATCGCAACGTCCCTTCTATCAAACTGCGTCGAAACTTCAGTAGTTTTCTCCTTCCTAGTGAGTTTCCGCCAATCTGACGTTTTGTGCCCGTTCTAGACGCTTAAAGTACATTGACCTTTCCGTGTGTCGCACTCGGTGGACGAAAATGCGTCACTTGCTTTTGTTCGTCTCCCGTTGGAATTTTGAAACGCAGTTTCCTAAAGCTTGTCCTTGTATCGATGCCCTCGCTACAGGCAGCCCTCTAGCTTGAATCACCTGACCCGTGATCGCTGTCCTCTTCCCTGCCACCCCCATAAGTGGTCGCCGGCGTAAATCCTGCAGTGCGGTTTCGGCACGCCGTTCTGGTGCTGGCTTTTCAAAACTAAAAGCGACTCGACTCGTATTCCCTGTTCTACCTTCCACTCAGAGACATGCATTGTATAGGAATGTTGTGTTAATTACCGTCGATTGACTGTCATCCCTTTTAGCATTACATATTGATAGGCAAATGTTCTCGTAACTGTCGATTTACGTTAGGTGTCATCTTCACTTTCTCATTGCGATTTGTAAAGGTTTCATGTAAGGTGAGAATCTGACCATTTATTCTGCCACCTTACAATATCATATTACTATTAGGCCTTAAAGAGATGTACTTCGACACTTCACTTATCTTCCTAGTGCCTTCTGTTCTCGAGATGTCATGAATTTAATACTTTATTAGATGAAAACTTGTTTTGACAGATATCACATAATTGCAAATTTTTTATGTGAAAAATAGCTAGCGTTCGACGAGATGAACATTTTGATACTTCATTTACCTAGCTAGCAGCAGTTACTCCTGAAATATTTCAGTTTTCTCCGAAATCACTAAATAAGTTTTTCTTTATTACCATGATTCGTTTCAAGCAGTTAAATACATTTTAAAAAAAAGTTGATCTCACATTGTTCAGTTTGATACCGAATTAATCCATTTCCCACTCCTAGTTTGGCTATAAAAGTTCAGGTAAAAATTTTTCCCTTAATTCATTAAATAACTTTTTCTTACTTGTAAGGATTAATTTCAAAAAATTACTTAACACTGGTTAGTTTTCTACCGCTTTCGTCTACTTCCCACTCATCCTTTGAGTATGAATATTCAGACAAAAATATATTATGTAATTTTCACTCAAATCACTGATTAATTTTTTCTAAATATGTCTAAATTTTCTTCTTTTCGAAAGTAATCCTCACATTGTTCAGCTTGATGCCCGTTTACCCATATTCCATTCTTAGTTTGGTTATGAAAATTTGGAGCCAAGTACGAGGGGCGTTCAATAAGTAATGCAAGCAGGTTGGTTTCTTTACATATAAAACAGTTTCTCCTTTAGTCACTTGCCTATGTTGCACTACGGGTTTCGATGGTTCACACCATCATCTTCAGGTGCAGAATTGCTTATTTACAGGGCTTATGTTGGTGAAGAGCACAGACATCTTTCCACAGTCCCAGATAAAGGGCAGTGTAGATTATTTTGCGTCTTTTGATAAGAATAATATTTGTTACTATAGGAAAGGCACTTTAGAGGTTAAAAAAAACATGTACTTCTGACAGGGAATTGTATTTACAGCGACTATATCGTGAATGGTCTGCACACCGTACCTTGATGTATGTTCTCGCCACTGCACATTACATTTACATTGTTTCTTCAAAGATATCGTACATGTTGCAGATAAGTTTGCATTGGATACAGATATTGAAAGATAAAATGATTTCTACGTAAAAATGTTTTTTTTTTATTTTTAAAAATATGAACTGACTGCATCAGAATGTTGATATGTGCACAACTCTGTTGTTATATTAGGAACTTATAAATACTTTTATTTTTTATTTATTCATTTATTTATTTATTTTAAATATGAATGTACTGCGCCATTGGATACAAAAATATTGATAAAATGTTGTTTAAACGGTTATGTACACAAATATGTTTTCCTTCTGTTTCAAAAAATGTGAATGGGCTGCACTTGAATATAGGTAGTGCACACTTCAATTACTATATTAATTTATTATATATAAAAATATTATGCAAATTTGATACAGACTGACCTTATTGAGGCATGAATAGGAGTGGTTAGATAAATTGCTGTGCACCGAAACTGCAAATTATGAGTCTGCATCAAGTACTTCCCAAAGCTTTTGAAAACGCTGATTGAGTGTGCTTCACAGTAGTCGTTGAGTAGAGGTGCCCCAAATTTCTTTATGTGTACGTAGGTTCCAAGTTCAGGTTCTTCATATCCTTTGTTCAGTGAATGTAGAATTTCAACGCTGTTTCTACATTGTCAAATGGATGTCCTGGGTCTTTTATATGACAGGCTACTGCAGATTTGTGTGGTGTGTGGTATCAGAAGGCGTTGATGTGTTCTTTGAATGTGGTGTAGACAATACGCCCTATGTATTGAGCTGGGCATTTAACCACTAAAGTGCCTTTTCTAAACAAGCAAATGTTATCATTACCAAAAGACACAAAATAACCTACGCTGCAACTGGTCTGCGACTGTGAAAAGACTTCCGAACTCTTCGCCAACACCAGTCATGGTAAAGACAATAGTGTGAAACATCGAAAGCGAAGTAGCGAAATAAACAAGTGGCTAATGCAGAAACTGTTTTATTTGTATTTATCAACAGTGGCAGTCCTCATAATGCCGTCTCCTATGGACGAAATATTCAGCTTGGTTTCATTCAGAACTGCAGTACACATTGTTATTCCCACCTGTTTTGGTTTCAGAACGCTATTTTTCAACAGAATCTCTGCTGAATGCAACGGCGTTACGCCGTGGTATTGGGAGAGCCTGTACGCTCGCATGTTACCGCTCTACGGGTCGACGTCTTGCTGCATCAGTAACCTGCCCATAATCCACTACTGCAATCTGCAGAGTGCATTATTCTTTGGACGAAACAAATGGAAGTCGGAAGGAGTAACAGTGCAGTGAAGTTCTCTGAGTTCCTCTCGGTTCTGCAGACTTGTTGAAGGCCCTGCGATGTTGCGTAGATGGAGAAGTTCGTTTGGCTTTTTGTGATCACGAACACGTTGAAGTCGCTTCTTGATTTCGTGAGAGTAGTCCACAACACTTGAGAGTTGCTCGTTGCAGCACGAGGGAGGACATCAAACAGGATAACCACTTCAGTGTATCAAAAGACCGTCCCCGTCTGAGGGTGTGGCTTTGAACACTTTCTTCGGAGGAAAGTGTTGTGGCGCCACTCATGGATTGACAATTTGTTTCCGGTTTTTCCGGTTGTAAGTGATTTAACTCATGTTTAGTCGCCTGAGACGATGGTCAACAAAAATATTGTCACGATCGCCCTCGCTACACGCAAGCAGTTCGGCACACATAGCCCTTCGTCGATCTTTATCGCCTTTTGTTAGTCGGCGAGGAACCCACTGGGCACGTACATTTGAGTACCCCAAATGGTGGATGAGTGTGCCAGCGTTACCACCAGAGACGGCCAGTTGAGCAGCGAGGTGTTCGTGATCCTTTCATCACCTCGGGCGAGAGTGTCCGCATGTTCCAACATTTCAGGAGTCGCAGCAGTGTGGCAGCCGGCTGGCAAGCGGGAGAAATGGTTCAAATGGCTCTGAGCTCTATGGGTCCTAACTTATGAGGTCATCAGTCCCCTAGAACTTAGAACTACTTAAACCTAACTAACCTAAGGACATCACACACATCCATGCCCGAGGCAGGATTCGAACCTGCGACCGTAGCGGTCGCACGGTTCCAGACTGTAGCGCCTAGAACCGCTCGACTATTCTGGCCGGCCAAGCGGAAGACTGGACAAGTCTACGCTACCTTGCTACGATGACGACAGACGCTCTCGCCCTAAGACTCACCGCGCTTTTGTTCACTGCCAGATCTTCGTACTCATTCTTTGTCTATGAATATCTTCGACGCTCTGGCTTCCGTCAAAAGAAACTCAGTGACAGCTCTCTGCTTGGAACGCACCTCCATTAGGCAGACACCATTATGAAGGCTACGTATTGCGCCGACACCCCCCGGAAATTTATGAAACTGTAGGGGCTGAAGCGTGAATATCCCACGATGTCCCACAGCAAATTCTGCATTTTTTGAACAGAAACTTCCAGAGAAGAAAAAATGAGTCCCATTACTTATTGAATGTAGTAGTGTAGCTTTCCCTCAAATCATAAATTAAAAATTTCGTAGTTACCTTGAGTAATTTAAGGCAATTAAACAATTAATTTTTTTTTTCAAAATAAAGCTCATGGTGTTAAGTTCAAATTGTTCAAATGGCTCTAAGCTCTATGTGACTTAACATCTGAGGTCATCAGTCACCTAGACTAAGAACTACTTAAACCTAACTAACCTAAAGACATCACACCCATCCATGCCCGAGGCAGGATTCGAACCTGAGGCCGTAGTGGCAGCGCGGTTCCGGACTGAAGCGCCTAGAACTGCTCGGCCACAGCGGCCGGAATGCTGTTCAAGTGGATACCATGTTTGTCCATCTCGCAGTCTTCATTTGCTTATGGAAATTCGGACAAAAAACCACTGTGTAATTTATAGGGAATGCAGTTTTCGCTCCGCTCTGCATTTGGCCAAATAATGAGTCGGATGATCACCCGGTAGCACACCATTAATCAGTCACGCCGAAAAGATGTGAGAGGTCACCAAAGAGCTGGGTAGTTCCAGTATAACAGAAAAAGTGAATTTGTCGCTTCTCGGTTATTCCACAGCAGGTGTATGCAGAGCGCGCAGGCGATTGGAAGCCAGCCAGCGGCCGCGGCATCAGGATGCGCGCGGCGTGCGCCGGCTGCTCATTTAATTTGCGGCCGGCTGTATGTGGCGAAGGCCCCGGGCCCGGCCTCGGCCTTAGCCTTAGCCTTAGCCTCAGGCTACCCTGCGCCGTCCAGAGCCCGCAATTACCTGCGCGGCCCGGCCGGACCGCCTGACGTCACCGCTCGGGCTTCTTGCGGGAGCCGCGCGCGGGCCACGTGTGGCGTGACGCGCTTGCGGGAACAGCGGCCCCCAGGTCACGGCCGGCCGCCGGGACCACTCGTCCGGAAAAAATTGCGAGAGCTTCAACGCTCCAGGGTCATAAACACAGTAACTAAGTAAATACACTACTGGCCATTAAAATTGCTACACCAAGAAGAAATGCGGATGATAAACGGGTATTCATTGGACAAATATATTATACTAGAACTGATATGTGATTACGTTTTCACGCAGTTTGGGTGCATAGATCCTAAGAAATCCGTACCCAGAACAACCACCTCTGGCCGTAATAACGGCCTTGATACGCCTGGGCATTGAGACAAACAGAGCTTGGATGGCGTGTACAGGTACAGCTGCCCATGCAGCATCTACACGATACCACAGTTCATCAACAGTAGTGACTGGCGTATTGTGACGAGCCAGTTGTTCGGCCACCATTGACCAGACGTTCTCAGTTGGTGAGAGATCTGGAGAATGTGCTGGCCGGGGCAGCAGTGGAACACTTTCTGCATCCAGAAGGGCCCGTACAGGACCTGCAACATGCGGTCGTGCATTATCCTGCTGAAATGTAGGGTGTCGCTGGGATCGGATGAAGAGTAGAGCCACGGGTCGTAACACATCTGAAACGTAGCCTCCACTGTTCAAAGTGTCGCCAATGCGAACAAGAGGTGACAGAGACGTGTAACCAATGGCACCCCATACCATCACGCCGGGTGATACGCCAGTATGCCGATGACGAATACACGCTTCCAATGTGCGTTCACCGCGATGTCGCCAAACACAGATGTGACCATCGTGATGCTGTAAACAGAACCTGGATTCATCGGAAAAAAAATGACGTTTTGCCATTCGAGCACCCAGGTTCGTCGTTGAGTACACCATCGCAGGCGCTCCTGTCAGTGATGCAGCGTCAAGGTTAACCGCAGCCATGGTCTCCGAGCTGATAGTCCATGCTGCTGCAAACGTCGTCGAACTGTTCATGCAGATGGTTGTTGTCTTGCAAACATCCCCATCTGTTGACTCAGGGATCGAGACGTGCCTGCACGAGCCGTTATAGCCAGGCGGGTAAGACGCCTGTCACCTCGACTGCTAGTGATACGAGGCCGTTGGGATCCAGCACGGCGTTCCGTATTACCCTCCTGAACCCACCTATTCCATATTCTGCTAAAAGTCATTGGATCTCGACCAACGCGAGCAGCGATGTCGCGATACAATAAACCGCAAACGGGATAGGCTACAATTCGACCTTTATCAAAGTCGGAAACGTGATGATACGCATTTAACCTCCTTACATGAGGCATCACAACAACGTTTCACCAGGCAGCGCCGGTGAACTGCTGTTTGTGTATGAGAAATCGGTTGGAAACTTTCCTCATGTCAGCACGTTGTAGGTCTCGCCACCGGTGCCAACCATGTGTGAATGCTCTGAAAAGCTAATCATTTGCATATCACAGCATCTTCTTCCTTTCGGTTAAATTTCGCGTCTGTAGCACGTCATCTTCGTGGTGTAGCAATTATAATGGCCAGCTATAAACTAAAGTGAGCAGTGTAGCATTCACTTTCAAATCTGCATATAAAAGGTGTATTCCATATTTTTAGAGGTGATAGTATGTACCAAAACAAGATACAAATGCGGTGTAAGCGATGGTTGCCAAAGTGAATACGTAAAGAGCTACGAACATTGAAATAGGTACTTATAGTGAAAACTGTAAATTTTAACGTGTTATCTAAGAGCATAGGCGATATTTCGATTACATAGATGTACGTGTGAAAAAACGCTGCGAGGCAGCTATCGGTGAGTCAGAGTATGTGTAACAATGAGCTTCTGTTAGGTCGCACGGTACTGGGCAGTGGCTGGTCAGGCGTAGCGCTCCAGAGACTGGCGGTGTCTGTTGCGATGCTCCAGAATGGACAGTCGCTTAGTACTAAATAATCGCTTTAGTAATTTCAGTGCTGTGTATTAATGATATATGGAAGAAATAAGATTTGAAGCAAAATTAATTAAGAAAATACTACACATATTATGAAATTTTGATGAAGAATCTTCCTACATATTGTTACATCGATCTACAATAAGGTAATCAGTATTCATGTATTTATGCGCCTTTTCTGTACAACGAATTAAAGTGAGACCACCTTTATATGCAACTCCGAGTTTTTATTGTATTTTTTTCGTAAAGATCGTTTGTTTGCGTAAATGTAATTTTTATGATATGGCTTAATGTTTGCAAATCAGTTTCACAATACAGTATGATTTTCTCCTCAGTCATATTTCGCCTCCCAATTACAGGTCGTTTTTATTTAAACAAATTCTAAATGTGTGTCAGTCAAATATTTAGCATTTTGGCTTTTCCAACTGTAGTTAGTTCAGCAGTGTTGAGAACAGAACAACACGTTACCCAAAGCGACAACAACATGAGGTAAGAAATTTATTTCACGCAGTATATGGATTTTCGCACAGGAACTATTTTTGTACTTATTCAGATTTACAGGGCCGTCTGGAGTACAGCATTGTGTGGTAGTGAAACATGGATTGTGGGAAAACCGGAACGGACGAGAATCGAAGCATTTGAAATGTGGTGCTACAGACGAATGTTGAAAATTAGGAGGACTCATAAGGTAAGGAATGAGGAGGTTCTACGCAGAATCAGATAGAAAAGGAATATGTGGAAAACACTGATAAGGAGAAGAGGCAGGATGATAGGACATCTGTTAAGACATGAGGGAATGACTTCCTTGGCATTAGAGGGAGCTGTAGAGGGCAAAAACTGCAGAGGATGACAGAGAATGGAATATATCCAGCAAATAATTGAGGACGTATGTTGCAAGTGCTACTCTGAGATGAAGTGGTTAGCACAGGAGAGGAATTCGTGGCGGGCCGCATCAAACCAGTCAGAAGACTGAAGAAAAAAATAAAAAATAAAAAATCGAGTAGATCTGAATATACTTAACTCTAATTTGTCATTATCGATTATCGCGCACAGGTTTTGATTAGTTTGGGTTTACTGGTATTGCTTTCTTGCTAGTAGACAGATTGTTTAAAACAGGGTAAGGTAAATACACAGATACACGTAATCAGATACGCAGTAAGCTCACCACTTGATATAACTATTCTTTGTTACACATAAACATCGCATCTAACTTTAGACAAACATTACAACATGTCACTCCTAGAGAAAGCACTTTCCTATTACCAACTACCTATAGAAAGTAGTGAACTAATGAGAACACATTACCCTGTCATTGTGAAACACGACAGCTTCTAATATGATCTGCTTGCTATTACGCTCTAGCCAGTTTCTAAGGATCAACGGACACTTGGTAAAGACCTACTTCCACTTGCTATGGAAAAGCCAACTATTTCTATGGAATACACGTCCGATGACAGAAAAGGAAATGTTAAGAGCGGAATGTGTTAACTGCGGCGAAGCCTGTACACTAACGCTCTGTGTGCATTAGACAGTCAATGCAGTACTTTATCTGACGAAGGTTGTTGTGGAACCCAATAGTGTGACACACCGTGTGGTATGGCAACAAGGTCTACTAGACGTCATTTGGCTACTTGCAATTGTGGACTAGTAGTTTAACGGCTCGAAGCCGGTTAAAGTATCACTACGTGGCCATGGTAAAGGGTGTGTTCAAAAGTGTCAACTCGTGATGTAAAAAAGCCGCTGAAGGTGGAAATACAATGTGGAAATACTATGTGAAAACACGCCGGTGTCGCAGACGGATCACCATGCCGCTCCAGTGGTGAAAGGGAACAGACATCTCACCATTAGGCAGATTGATGCAGACGTTGCAACCACTACCGGTACACGTTTCCTTGCCTGAATCATTTTGCAGCGATTACAGAAGGCTGGTTTCTATGCTAGAAAGTCCGATAAATGTATAATAATTCAACCACGCCATTGATGAGGAATCGTTCTTTGGTATAGGGAGCATAGTGGTTGGGGTCAGCAGCAGTAGTCCAGAGTTATGTTCTCCAACGAATCCAGCTTCACAGCTGCAAGTGATTCTGGCCACCAGTTAGTGCTGAGAGAGGGGGAACACGTTACACGACACAGAAGGTTCATGAACATCATCGGTATGGAGCAGCTCACAATTTGTTCACCTCTTACTTTAGCAACAGACAGCAAAAGCTCTTGATTCACAATGTTGAGAATGGCTGTGATGTGGGGTCTCAGTGGGGTATGGTCAAGTGGGGGTGGGGGTTGCCCCAGGGATCAGAGTTGGGGCCACTCCTGTTCCTTATTTATATAAATGATATGCCCTCTAGTGTTACAGGTAACTGTAAAATATTTCTGCTTGCTAATGGCACTAGATTGGTAGTAAAGGATGTTGTGTGCAACATTGGCTCGGTTTCAAATAGTGCAGTTCTTGACATAAGTTCATGGCTTGTAGAGAATAAATTAACGCTGAATCACAGTGATACTCAGTTTTTACAGCTTCTAACACGCAACTCAATAAAACCTGACTTTTTAATTTCACAGAATGGGCATATGATTAGTGAGACTGGACAGTTTAAATTTCTAGGTGTTCAGACAGAGAATCAACTGTCGTGAAAAGCCCACGTTCAGGATCTTGTTCAAAGACTTAATGCTGCCATTTCACTATTCGAACGGTATATGAAGTGAGTGATAGTTCGACACGAAAATTAATCTATCCACGCGCTTTCAAATAGAAACTGAAGAGTTTCCTCATGGGTTACTTCTTCTATTCTGTTGAGGAGTTTCTTGAAAAATTAAGCTGATTCTTATTGTATTGTTGATTGCGTTTATTTAACATTACGGCTTGATTTTTTTCGGGTTCATAAATATTTTATTTTTATCTTTTATTACTTTTACGTTGTAATTTCATGTACTGACACGTTCTATGACGTTGAGATTTGCTCCTCAATTCGGTCCTACGGAACTTGACTTATAATAAATAAACAGGCGTTATGGTGTGAGCGGACATATGCACAATAGCCGAACACCGCTGCATGTCTTTGGGCGAAGTACCGTAAAGCACAGTGGATTGGTAGAGAGATTATAACCGTCTGTTTAAGCATGCAGTAGATCCAGACTTTTAAGGACGACAGCGCTAGGCAACACAGGACCGCTGTGGTGTAGGACAAGCTGAAGATATTGAACTAACCTAAACCCTATAGAACACGCATGGGATCCTCTCGACCGATGTGTTTCTCAACGAACACCCCTCCCTGAATCGTGAAAGAACTGAAAACCACCTTGATAGAAGAGTGGGACAATATTCCATAAGGACTCCTCTATAGTTTAGTAGCCTGGGCTATCACGTGGATGGATGACCATCCGGTCTGCCGAGCGCTGTTGGCAAGCGGGCTGCACTCAGCCCTTGTGAGGCAAACTGAGGAGCTACTTGACTGAGAAGTTGCGGCTACGATCTCGTAAACTGACATACGGCTGGGAGAGCGGTATGCTGAGCACGTGCCCCTCCACAACCGCATCCATTAACGTCTATGGGCTGAAGATGACACGGCGGTCAGTCAGTACCGTTGAGACTTCCGAGGTCTGTTCCGACGGAGTCTAGTTTTTATTATTGATTTCTGTTATCCCGCTTTCCCATGTGGTGAAATCTGTAACTCTTTTCGTTATAGATATACCACGCAACCTCTATTACGTATGTCGTGTGTTTAATGTTGTCCATCATTGCCTGTGATTATTCCTGTCCAAAAATTCTCTCTTCCGTAGTAATTGTAAAGCAATGTGCATACGAGCTGCACTTATGAGCCTTCACTTAATGAATTGCTCGATGTGGCATGAATTTGTCTCCCGTCCTATGGAAACATACGTTCTCTGAAAAACTTCAGGTTGATGACGGACGCTGTGGCAGTTCTTGATGACACGTTTGTACATCACTAATGGGACCTGTATTCAGTAAAGATTTCAGGTGTCCACAACTACAAGTCCAAGAGATTAAGACCGGACTTGTGAGGTGTTCTCCATCATTTCGGAGAAAATAGGCTGGTACTCCATCGTGCAAGAACCACATCTCCAGCTTTTGTTTAAGTCTCCTGCGTATTTCTCAACATACAGGACACGGGGCCCGTTGTGGCTGCCATTTTCTAGAACATAACAGATAATGTTTACCATTTTGCATGTGATAGGCTTCCATTACCCTGTTAAATGCAAATCTACAACCTAAAAGCGTTTTACAGACTTATCAAAACACAAACTGGTTCCATGGGAACTGACATTTTACAGAATTGTGAATCAGCATACAGTAACATCACTAATCGATGCTTACTGTATGCTGTATCCATAGACAATAACAGAGGAATGTTTCTTCATTTGTTTGCTGCATTCTGTAGGTCTAAAGAGCTTGTAGTAGCAGCAGGTATGTTTCATAGTAGCGAAGATGAACTGGCTTATAGCTCGTAAGGAATGTTTCTGTGAGCCCGCGTTTGCTGGAAATTTTTGCCTTATTTTTGTCCGTCTTACAACCTCTCAGAATATGGAATACTTTATTCTTTACATCCAGTATACTCCGCAAGCCAAGCCAGGGCGAAGGTACCTTTGTGTACCACTGTAACTTGCCCACTTTTCTGCTCCAGTCGCGAATGCTAGAAGGAACAAGCGATTGTCGGCAAGCCTCCGTCTGACCTCAAAAGTCTAACTTTACCTTCAGGTTCTTTTCGCGAGACATGTCTAGAAAGAAGCAACATGTAGATCATCTCTAATAGGAACGGACGCTTTAAGAATTTTAAAAGAGGACCACAGCTCTATGAAGAACACCTCTCTTGCAGCGTAAGCCACTAGAGTAAACTGAGAATTTCCGTAGCGATTTCATGCCTACTAAACGAATCTGGAATGAAACGAGCTGCTCTTCTACACATCTTCTCTATTTACTTTATAAGTTCTCTCTCTTATGGATCCAAGAACTGTGATACAGCGGAAATTCAAGCGGCAACGTAGGCTATGGAGAGGAAGTTGTTCCCGGTTTTCAAGACATAATTATAGTTTAGCTATGACACCATTTGTTGACAATCAGTTACTGAACACAATAAGTAAAATATTACGTAAAGCACTTCCCAAATAGATTATTTAAAATGAGCACAATAATTATAAACTCTCGCGATTCACATTTTCTAAACATCTTATACGAGAGGTATAGCAATACCCAGAGTTCCAGTAACTGTAGAAATAAATCACACTTCAAAGGTCTATTAAAAATGTCAGAACCTTTAAATAAGTACTGGCTAAAAATCCTAGATATCCTCGAAAAGCAAACACTAAAACCCTTCCCTAACACACAGAAGATACCACCATAATTGGTTCAAATGGCTCTGAGCACTATGGGACTCAACATCTTAGGTCATCAGTCCCCTAGAACTAAGAACTACTTAAACCTAACTAACCTAAGGACATCACACACATCCATGCCCGAGGCAGGATTCGAACCTGCGACCGTAGCGGCCGCGCGGTTCCAGACTGTAGCGCCTAGAACCGCATGACCACACCGGCCGACTACCACCATAATTAATACATAATTTACAAAGAATAAATGCAAGAACACAACGAGACAACAACGCGTTCCTGTCTTAAGGCAACCTTGTTACAAGAACTGAAAACCTGTTTCCTTGAAAACACATGTGCCATCTAACCTAACAGAATAATATCAGTCAGCAAGCCCACAACAAGAAACTAAGCAGCTAAGTACCAGTCAAGGAAGGAAATGCGACGCTTGGCTCAAAGCATGAGAATTTAAGAATCAGTGTTTCATAAGTAACAACATTAATCTGCCACAAGAACTTCCCAACACCCAGGTTGAAATGACACCGATCAATGTAAGGAAAATCACTTTGTGCTAACCGTCGTGCCTGTGTTGCATACTGTGAGTAGTTGTTTGCAGTAAGCTGCATTGTCTCGAGAAGGCAACTAACACATATCCAAGCGATATCACAGCGACACGGCAAAGGAAGGCGTAACTATAATCAAGGAATCGTTAATTGCACACTGCAACACACGGGACCTTCCTTGAGTAGTCCTGCGTAGTGGCACACTGCACTAGCACCGTCGCTGCCATGCGCGCGCTTCCTGCCACCAGAAAAACACCGGCTGGCCCGTTCTCCAGCCACTAGTCCCCGCACTCCCTTGCGTCGTCACCTGCCGACTACCAGTCGGCTCCACAGGCGCGCACCTTTAATTCCAGGCTGTTTCACCGTTGACAAATTGCCAATTGGCTTCTGTGTCGGGTTCTTCGACCGACGGTCATCTAATGATTTTACGGGCGTTTCGCCAGCACGAGTGACTGGCGTTGTCAAAGCTTCACCCTCCACTGCAGGTAATGGAATCATTAGATGAACGTCGGCCGAAGAACCCGAGACAGAAGCCAATAGGCAGTTTGTCACCAAGTGGCCCCGAAAGCCTTAACAATATTGTTTCACCGTTCTCCAACAGACTTAGAATGGATTTCTCGGAACCAAGACAACACCGAACAGCCCATCCGCGGTGTACTAGGTGTAGCTGTCCAAATGTTCCCAGCCAGCAGCTTCTCACAGTGACAGCTCCAACCTTTAGCTGTTCCATTGCTCACGGCAAGGCTCCAGGAACAGACCAGCTAGGAACACAGATACGTGCACATATCGCGCCCCCGTACATTCGACGCTGCTCTCTGAGTGCCAACCAGCAGCCACCCTTTATCTCCTCGGTGCTGGCACCAAGTTCCAGCTCGTCCGCTACCCGACACAAGAGTCTGGGACCAACCACTCGAGAAGCGGACTGCTCGGAACGGCTCGTCCAGCTGGTGCACTCAAACCCAGTCTCTGAGTGTAGTCAGTCAGCAGACACTCTTCGTCATTCGAGGCACTGGCTTCAAGTTCCGACCAGTCTGCTGCCCAACTCAGTACTCAAGAACAGAGACAACACCAATACCATGCTTCCGACGCCACTCTCGATGTTTTCTTAGCCACCAGATGTCCGGCGACTTCCCCGGCGCTGGCTCCGTTTTCCCGATGGTCATGTGCCGTACACGAGACCCGTCACCTTTGCTGCGGTCGTCTAGTAGTCGACACTGATGGCTGATTTCTTGTTCGGTGCACCCTCTGGGCCAGCGAGCAGACGCTGCTAGCCTTGGCGCCATCTGCAGAGCGGGGCAGAAATGGAACTGAGGACGAGAGGCCACGATGGTGAGGTCACAAATTTACTTCAACTTGAGCACACATTTCATAGTCCATTAGGACAATATGATGTGCTACTATATAATATACTAAGACGTCCTACTCAGGTGATTTAGAGAATATCGTAAGAGAAGTTTTATGCATCAGTGACGTACCGGTTAGTTGCGACACTAAGCACGAGCTGGCAGCGGTTTTGTGCCAAGTGTTCAAGTTCAGCAATCGGTCGATAGCTGGACCAAGTCCCGCTCATCTTTCTTTTTTTTTTTAATTTATATTTGTCTCAGCACTAGTCATGTTATTTCTACATTATTATATCTGAAAGGTAATATCAAGCGCCTTCAGATTTTTTCGTATTTGATTGACATCGAATGAGAAATTGCTTCTCGTGAAGAGCCTATAAAAATACATTCAGTCGTACATTACCAATCTGTGTCACAGATATTAAGGAAAATGTTGCTTTCGCGTGGCTCGGATGCAATTTGTCAAAATGATGAAATTTTTCAAGATGTCAACGAGCTTTGATTTTCCTTCGAAACTCTGAAATTTACTTGTGCATGTGGGGAAACTGCGTTCATTAGATATAGCAGATGACGTTTTAATTAATGTTGTCTGTGTCTATATAAAAATATATTGTAGCTTGTAATGTCGAAAGCTCATTCGACGATTAATAGTACATTATTCTCATATTCTGGCATATGGTAACTCATTGTATTATCGAAAGAAGTTATTTACAATTTTATCGACGTTTGTCTTTGACTTTCTAAGCCTGCCCATCGTTCTCGAGACGTATTTGGAGACCAAAAAGTCCGGGTACAAAGCGGTTCTGGCACCTCATCTGATGGCAAGTATAAAGAATTTCTGAAATCACGTCAGGGATACATTTTCAGGGAAACATTATGCATTTAGTCGTTTGCTTTTCGATACTTGTAAATATGATATTTGTTGCGATAGTAAAAGTTTGCGAACAACGGAATGACATCGGAAATTGAATAAAAGTCCATGCAAACACCCGTATCTTTATAATATTATCTTTAAAATGCAGCTCTCGTATGGAAAATTATAAATTTAAAAAATTCGGGGTTGGGTCCAGCGATCTATCCACGAGGGAGCTTGAAAGCTAACCACACGACTGCTGCCATTTCTGGCTGAGGGTTGCAGTTCACTGGTACATCACTGATGCATAGAACATCTCTTGTAATTTTCTCGAAAGCGCCTAAGCGGCACGCCTTACTGCTTGCACATTATGTTGTCCTAATGAACAAAGTTTGAAGTAATTCGCGATCCGAATGTCGTAGCCTCGCCCTTTGAGTAGCGAAATGACGGCATAACTCTCGACCAATAGTGAAGTATTGCTCGAGAAAGGGTTTCTGAAAGTTACCTCCAATGTGTCTATACCCAGTATCTGCCTTACATGCGATTAAATTTATTTCGTTGCACCAATTTAAATCGCTAAGTACGCATAATTCTAGATATTTAATCGATGTGGCTTCTCCCAGTGATTGTTCCACAATCGTATAATCGCCCAAAAACTGGTTTTCCTGCCTATTCCTGCGCAATACATTACCTTTGTTTCAAAGCCAACAGGGTCACGCGCAAGAACCGGCATGGAGCTTCCATCGTTAGCCACTACGGCAGATACATACTTACAGTGAAAAGTAATACTCTAGATTGCGTACATTACAAAACATTGGGATGTGATAACTAGTTTCAGTTGACTAAGCGACCATCTTCATACCACTCACCGTAAAGTATACGTCAGCATATAGTGTAGTGAAAACCCTTCGTCGCCTATACAGCTGGTAGCATGTCCGTGTTACTCATACATCTCTATAGACGACGCTGGGTTTTCAATACGCCATATGCTGACATAGATTTTACCGTGAGCGATCTCAAAATGGTTGCTTAATGAACGTATTTATATTTCATCGTCGTTTCCTTTCTTGACAATCCTGACAATTTCAGATATAAGTAATAACACTCCATTGGGGTACGACCGAAGGAAAACCAAAGATAGAACAAGACCAGGTAAACCTCATGTTCATAGTAACACGAATCATCGAGAAATGCGGAGTGTGGGTTCTGAAAAATCTTATGCAGTCGGTGTAAGTCGGCAGTTCACCTAGCACTGTGACTGTGCTTAGCGAGTTAAAAGAAATGTGGGTAGAATGTTAGAGCAGCTCATCATAAGTCACGCATTTATATAATCCGTGGTAAGCGAGGCTACAAGTAGTGCAAAGTGCGAATGAAAAAGAGTGAGTTGGAGTGTTGAATTGCGCTATTTCCAGTGGGAATTCGATGAAAGGGTTTGAGTTTCACGAATACCTGGAGAACGTCCCATGCCATCATGTGTAGCACCAAAATGAAGAACGGAGGAGGTGGTGTTGGCGCATGGGTGTGGTTTTCGAGATTAAGGTGTTGTCCCCTAATTCTGCTTAAAAAACGCTAAGTTTGGAAGGATACGAAAACCTTTTACAGCCCAGTGTACTTTGTACACTAGAGGAACAGTTCGGAGACAATGATTGTACCAGCATGGTGAAGTACCCTGTTACAAAGCACCATCTGTGAGAGTGATTTGTGGACAATATCATGGGCTGCCCAAGGTCACGTTCTGAACCAAATGGAGCACATTTGACATTAGTCAGTACATTGACTTCGCCCGAGACCCAGCGTCCAGCATCACTACCTTCTGTCGCATCGGGTCATGAGCAAGAATGGGATGCCGATGCTCTACAGATATTCAGACACCTGACTGGAAGTGTCCCCGGCGGAGTTCAAGCCCCGTATTAAAGTCCACTAATTGGTCTCCTGGTACTTGCGATCAGATAGTGTATTGTTCAACTGTAAATGGGTTTCGACTCAAAACGCACATTAAAAAAAGTCTTGTTATAAATAGTGAGAGTGAATGTGTATTCATCTGCGTTATGTTGATAATCATTCGTATCTTTGTGAAGTCAGTGGGCTACAGAGTGGTTGCAGAGTCAAAATCTTGTAACTTCGTCGGAAACGTTATGCAATCAATTCAGTTCTCTTTCCTTCGGTTTGGTTCATTCCTAAACTTTCCGTGAATGGAATTGAGTTCATATGTTGCTAATGTATCTGACTCGGTTTCACTTGCGGTTGTAATGCAGTGGGGTTGGATGTCACTACGTTCATTTGGTTTTGAAGAAGTTACATAATTCAAATTCAGATACTATTTCTCATTCAACATTCCCGATCATTTACTGGGTGGTTTAGTGTAACCTTGTCTGCCACCATTTCATGATTGCATATTAAGAGATGCAACCTTTGTCTGAATCAAAGGTGGTGGTATTTGATGAATTTCATCTGATATTAAGTTGTACAGATACTAATTCCAATTTTCAACAATACGCATCTTCAGCTAAGGAGGTAGGTCTTAATTATAAACATTGATCGGATGGACGATGGGCAAGATCCTGTAAAAGTGTGTTTGTTGATGTTTTACAAACTATCTCGAACAGGATATTATGTACCACGTCTTGCCAAACCATGCACATTCAGATCTTTGAAACCACAACATCATTCAACCGACTTTAAGTTGTATACCCATTAGGTCTTCAGTGTTTCTTGTTTGCCAATTAGGATTAAAGTACTGGGTCTACATCCGCAATGCACATTGATCAACTATAAGCTGTTCACTGCTACACTCTTGATACTATCTTGTGGGTGATACTGGTTTTCACTGATGTTCAATTTTTAAAAATATGCATGATATTCCTCGTTTTGCGACTTAATGCAAACGTGTGTTGCTAGTTTAATTTTCTTTTCTCATAGTATTGCTTCCATTAATGAATTAGTTCGGTTATTACCGGGTCTGTTACGAAGCATACCAGGGAAAGTTTGATTTACTATGCATCAGATAGTGACTGCTGAAATGAGCAAACGTTTTACAGTCTGGTATTTCAAATTAGATCCAACACTTATTTCGCCTGCCCATAATACTCGTATCAACGAATATCCACTGTTTGGTAATGGCGCAATAGTAATAAACTCAGAAACAGATTTGTTTCTTACCCGAAGCCCACTGTAGATTTTGCTAATAGGCACAGTGCAATAGTTAAGAGCAGTTAAAGGAACTATCTCTGCAGATGATGAAGAAATTGATGAAATGTATGATGAGATAAAAGAAATTATTCAGGTAGTGAAGGGGGACGAAAATTTAATAGTCATGGGTGACTGGAATTCGAGAGTAGGAAAAGGGAGAGAAGGAAACATAGTAGGTGAATATCGATTAGGGGTACGAAATGAAAGAGGAAGACGTCTGGTAGAATTTTGCACAGAGCATAACTTAATCATAGCTAACACTTGGTTCAAGAATCATAAAAGAAGGTTGTATACATGGAAGAATCCCAGAGATACTAAGAGGTATCAGATAGATTATATAATGGTAAGACAGAGATTTAGGAACCAGGTTTTAAATAGTAAGACATTTCCAGGGGCAGATGTGGATTCTGACCACAATCTATTGGTTATGAACTGTGGATAAAACAGAAGAAAAACTGCAAAAAGGTAGGAATTTAAGGAGATGGGACCTGGATAAACTGACTAAACCAGAGGTTTACAGAGTTTCAGGGAGAGCATAAGGGAACAATTGACAGCAGTGGGGGAAAGAAGTACAGTAGAAGAAGAATGCGTAGCTCTGAGGGATGAAGTAGTGAAGGCAGCAGAGGACCAAGTAGGTAAAAAGACGAGGGCTAGTAGATCTCCTTGAGTAACAGAAGAAATATTGAATTGAATTGATGAAAGGAGAAAATATAAAAATGCAGTAAATGAAGCAGGCAAAAAGGAATACAAACGTCTCAAAAATGAGATCGACAAAAAGTGCAAAATGGCTAAGCAGGGATGGCTGGAGGACAAATGTAAGGATAGACGCTTATCTCACTAAGGGGTAAGATAGATACTGCCTACAGGAAAATTAAAAACACCTTTGGAGAAAAGCCAAAGAAGGGAAAGCAGAAAGGTAGAAGGAGTATATAGAGGGTCTATACAAGAGCGATGTACTTGAGGACAATATTATGGAAATGGAAGCGAATGTAGATGAACATGAAATGGGAGATACGATACTGCGTGAAGAGTTTGACACAGCACTGAAAGACCTAAGTCAACATTCCATTAGAACTACTGACGGCCTTGGGAGAGGCTGTCCTGACAAAACTCTACCATCTGGTGAGCAAGATGTATGAGACAGGCGAAATACCCTCAGACTTCAAGAAGAATATAATAATTTCAATCCCAAAGAAAGCAGGTGTTTACAGATGTGAAGATTAACGAACTATCAGTACAATAAGTCACAGCTGCAAAATACTAACACGAATTCTTTACAGACGAATGAAAAACTGGTAGCGGCCGACTTCGGGGAAGATCAGTTTGGATTCCGTAGAAATATTGGAGCACGTGAGGCAATACTGACCTTACGACTTACCTTAGAAGAAAGATAAAGGAAAGGCAAACCTACGTTTCTACCATTTGTAGACTTAGAGAAAGCTTTTGACAATGTTGATTGGAACACTATCTTTCAAATTCTGAAGGTGGCAAGGGTAAAATACAGGGAGCGAAAGGCTATTTACAATTTGTACAGAAACCAGATGGCGGTTATAAGAGTCGAGGGACATGAAAGGGAAGCAGTGGTTAGGAAGGGAGTGAGACAGGGTTGTAGCCTCTCCCCGATGTTATTCAATCTGTATGTTGAGCAAGCAGTGAAGGAAACAATAGAAAAATTCGGCGTAGGTATTAAAATCCATGGAGAAGAAATAAAAACTTTAAGGTTCGCCGATGACATTGTAATTCTGTCAGAGACAGCAAAGGACTTGGAAGAGCAGTTGAACGGAATGGACAGTGTCTTGAAAGGAGGGTATAAGATGAACATCAACAAAACCAAAACTAGGATAATGGAATATAGTCGAATTAAGTCTGGTGATTCTGAGGGGATTAGATTAGGAAATGAGACAAAATAGTAAAGGAGTTTTGCTATTTGGGGAGCAAAATAACTGATGATGTTCGAAGTAGAGAAGATATAAAATGTAGACTGGCAATGGCAAGGAAAGCGTTTCTGAAGAAGAGAAATTTGTTAACATCCAGTATAGATTTAAGTGTCAGGAAGTCGTTTCTGGAAGTATTCGTATGGAATGTAGCCAAGTATGGAAGTGAAACATGGACGATAAATAGTTTGGACAAGAAGAGAATGGAAGCTTTCGAATGTGGTGCTACAGAAAAATGCCGAAGATTAGATGGGTCGATCACATAACTAATGAGGAGGTATTGAACAGAATTGGGGAGAAGAGGAGATTGTGGCACAACTTGACGAGAAGAAGGGACCGGTTGGTAGGACATGTTCTGAGGCATCTAGGGATCACAAGTTTAGTATTGGAGGGTAGCGTGGAGGGTATAAATCGTAGAAGGAGACCAAGAGATGAATACACTAAGCAGATTCAGAAGGATGTAGGTTGCAGTAGGTACTGGGAGATGAGGGGGCTTGCACAGGATAGAGTAGCTTGGAGAACCGCGTCAAACCAGGTTCTGGACTGAAGACTACAACATCAACAAGGAACTGGAAATCTACTAGAAGTTTTAGTAACCGTTACTGAACAATCATTTGTAACAATTTAATATCTCTTTAGGAGTTAACTGGAATCCTACTGGAAGTTTTAGTAACCGTTACTGAACAATCGTTTGTAACAATTTAATATCTCTTTAGGAGTTGCTGGCAGAAGAGTCGAAAGTTGAACACGTCTTATATGTGATCGCACAAGTTATTTATATGGCTCAAAGAGTCATTATGACTGAGAGAGAAAGATTATCTGTGACTCGTGATATAAAGACTCTATAGATATAATGCGGAACATTGCTTGTACAAGTAATTACTTACTTCTGATTTAGAATTGCGGAGAGTAGGATCGCAATGGGACTGTAATTAGCGGCATTGTTGTAAGCGGTAATTATGAATACCAAATGTAATTTGATGAATTATGATAATATGTAATCTCGTACAATAGGATGATGCATACTGGAATGGTTGTTCATTGAACCTTCTGTCAGGCGCTTTATTGTGAATAGCAGAGTAATCACGCAGATGTAGACGAATGTAGCTATAAAGATCACTTATGGGAAAACACAATTTCATGAGTGTAAAATATTTTATTTCAACTTCTCCCTTGTCTGTGACTCGGAGCAATATTTGGTGTGTCGTTGCTCGTAGCGAACTTTATATTTTGGGAAATCAGTAGAGCCTGCAACGCGGTAGTTTATACTCTATTTTAAGAGATTAAATTGTGGACTTTTATCGAAAATGATATACAGGTTGAACAACGATTCCCATGCTGCAGAGTAAATACGTCGTAGTACCCAAGACGGCTTCTCCAAGGCGTACGACTGTGCCTCTGATTATTTTAAGAATTTCCAGTGTCAACAATCGTGGTATTCTGCAGAGCCACAGAGATATCATACCAGGTGCTGACTTCGAGAACGAGCGTCAGACAGAGTGCGATTATGAAATGCAACTTCTAATCATTTTGTTTTATAGACTTGAGAATTCAAAATAGTAACAAAATTTCTACGTGGAAGATCGAGAGATAATTGTGTAAAAATATTGGGGAAGCGACTTCTCTGACCCAAAAGCTTCCATTCAAGGAACTAGATGTTATTCAGTGACAATAATTGAACTTCAGTTTCATGGCGAGGGAGGTTAAAGGTATAAATTCGAAGCACAACGGATGTCATTCCATTTGCATGGACTGTCTCAGTCCTTACACACGCTTATGATGAAGAAGGATGTGGTGAGGTGGAACTGGAGGCTGCGTTATTTTCATCGTGGGGGCCTTCTTTATCATCCAAGCTCTCGACAAATGGCTGCCAGCAAGGGGCTCTAGGTGAACCTCAGCTGGTATCCCTTTCAGCATTGAGAAACTGCCTTAAATCTACGGGCTGCTTTGCTACACGGTCCACACACATTAATGAGACCACCGCGCTATGTCCGGCGTCAACGGGCAATAACCACACACATGGCAGCACTAGCAGTGGAGAGTATATGGAATCCGTTGGGGAAAATGGGGGGCGGCGGGCCGGAGCAGTACAGCCGTTGTCGTAATGCGGAAACGGAACGATTCATCTGACGTCCAAAAGGGCGTGATCATTGGCTTTCGGGCCAAGGCTGGTAAGACTTACGAAATCGCTAAATTTGTAAACTGTTCGCGTACCAGTGTTGTTAAGGTATACCGCAAAATGTTATCCAAAACAGGCGCCGACGCACCTGTAGTGCACCACGGTCCATAGATAACAGGATTGAACGATGGCTGCGGAGAATTGTACGGGCTGACAGACTTGCAGCTGTTGAGCAACAGAGCAGCCGGATGAACCAAGGAGCTACCAATAGCGTCTCCGCAACAACTGTTCTGCAAGCATTGCTGCTTAAGACCCTCCGCAGCAGGCACCTGATTCACGCATCCATGCTGACTGCTGTTCATCGGCGATGAATGCTGGAATTTGCACCTAATACGGTAACTGGACGTCCACTGAGTGGCTGTTTCAGATGAATCATACATCATCTCCATCGGACAGATCGCCCTTGTTGTGTACGATGTGAAACGTCTCAAAGAAAAGAAGCTGCAAGACTCGTCGGTAGCGTCCAGGCCGGAGGGTCTTCCCTGGGAGATCAAGTCATTCTGCGAGGCACAGTGGATCAACACAAGTATTCATCTATCCTTATGTACCATGTTCACCCCAACATGAAATCTGTTTTTCCTCGGCACGATGGCTTCTATCAGCAGAACATTTCAACGTATCCCACAGCTCGCATTACACGTGAGTGTTATGAAGATCACTAGGATGAGTTTGCCATCTTCACATGCCCACCAAACTAAAAAACCAATCAGAATGTGTAGGACACCTCGAATAAACTATTTGCGCCGTGGATCCTGAACCGCGAATGCTGGGCAGCTCGCTGCAGCGCTTGAGTCGACTTGGCTCCACACTCCTGGTTATACCTTCCAGAAACTGACTCTCTTCCTGCACGTATCGCAGGGGTTCGTGCTGCAAAATCTGCCTGTTCAGACTTTTGATAGGTGGTCACATCAATGTAACTGGACATTATATATCTCTTCAATAACCGTTGGTTTCATCCACTCTCTTGCTTTTTTTCCGGAATCAAACATTTGGTATTCAACGAGACTGTCCTTGCACCCCATTACAGTATTTTTTTTTTTCCAGCTGACACTCACATGTAGAGTGTTCCACGTAGCGCTTACTTTGTAGATATATTTTCGTAGATTTTGCACATACCGATACACAACGGAGTAAGCACTATGAAATGTGCAATAGACGTACAATGCGGCTGTCGCTTCCGGCGTTTGACACTTCTCTGTCGTGTACTGTCTGCTCCCGGTAGCTGAGTGGTCAGCGCGACAGAATATCAATCCTAAGGGCCAGGGTTCGATTCCCGGCTGGGTCGGAGATTTTCTCCGCTCAGGGCCTGGGTGCTGTGTTGTCCTAGTCATCATCATTTCATCCTCATCAACGCGCAGGTCGTCGAAGTGTCGTCAAATAGAAAGGCTTTCAGCCGGTGTAAGGTCTACCCAACGGGAGGCCCTAGTCACACGACGTTTATTTGTTTTATCGCGTACTGCATCACTTGCATGACGATCAAAAACGGTGGACGTAATTCTTCTTCCAGCCACTCATCAGGTTAGAGATGTGATAGTTTTTAAACAGAAGCGGCTGAAGACGCCTAGGAACAGAACCAGCAGTAGTTAGACCCTTGCAAGGTATTGAAGAGTTTCATCCCTTCGTTGACTCACCTCGGAAGATGTTCTCCATAGTTGAGAACAAAACGTCAGGGAGAAGAAGTTCTACAGATCGACCACGGCAACTTAGCCCGGAAGTGTTTACTGATGAAGACGCCGGCCGTGAAATCCTACATGGAATGATACGAGTAGTCATTTTCAAGGTAAGTCAACTCTGCAGCGCCGAAACGGAAGACCGGAGAGAAGTGAGGCAGCGCTCAAAAAGCAAACGAAATAATTTTATATTTTCTTGTTTTAGCAAACGAAGCCCGCAATCTCTGAACATTTGAGGAGTTCTGAATTGAAATACAGTTTGCTGGTACCTTTCGTGGATATATGCGTTTTACATTATCGAGTCAAATGAAATTTGTATTTACTTAATTATAGAAGGAAGGTGCATATGTGCACTAGAGCCAGACTATACTGTTAATATAAAAAGATATGTACGTTTTCTAAAGTAACATCTCAGTCATTTTCATCGTATTCTGATTGTGCTGGCCGGCCGATGTGGCCGAGCGGTTCTAGGCGCTTCAGTCTGGAACCGCGTGACCGCTACGGTCACAGGTTCGAATCCTGCCTCGGGCATGGATGTATGTGATGTCCTTAGGTTAGTTAGGTTTAAGTAGTTCTAAGTTCTAGGGGACTGATGACCTTAGAAGTTAAGTCCCATAGTGCTCAGAACCATTTGAACCATTTTTTTCTGATTGTGTTGAAGTTCACATCCTACATATTTTTCATTCTGTAGCGTAGGGTTTGGATGGAATGACGTTCGGGATGGGGATAAGCAGGCGTAGGCTCAATTTTACAAGGAGTTTGTTAAACATAACACCTTCTTGACAGAAGAATAACAAACAGAACTTAACTTGAAGTCCAATATAATTCTTGAAACAGGGCTCACGTATAACTGAATGCCTTCCACGCAGTTCAAAAATGGCTCTGAGCACTATGGGACTTAGCCGGCCGTGGTGGCCGAGCGGTTCTAGGCGCTTCAGTCCGGAAGCACGCGACTGCTACGGTCGCAGGTTCGAATCCTGCCTCGGGCATGGATGTGTGTGATGTCCTTAGGTTAGTTACGTTTAAGTAGTTCTAAGTTCTAGGGGACTGATGACCTCAGAAGTCCCATAGTGCTCAGAGCCATTTCGAACTATGGGACTTAACTGCTGAGGTCATCAGTCCCCTAGAACATAGAACTACTTAAACCTAGCTAACCTAAGAACATCACACGCATCCATGGCCGAGGCAGGATTCGAACCTGCGACCGCAGCGGTCTAGCGGTTCCAGACTGTAGCGCTTAGAACTGCTCGTCCACTCCGGCCGGCCTTCCACGCAGTGAAACAGAATTAAAATCAACCTTTCCTCAGTAGACAGAATCGGGCAACCACAACAGTAATTACGACATAAGGCTCTTGACCACAGACGGGAAAAGACAATAATCAGAGCTGCTCTATTTAAACATATAAAACTGTGACGGAATCACAGCATGGAGCTAAGTATTATCCTAAGGCGAGTCCCACCACCAACTATTCACTACGACAAGCTACTATCCATTATCTACAGAACTTCCATTGTGTTTTTAGTCAACACGTGCATTATATGTGGCTGTCGTTTACAATGATTCCCATTACTGTATTAACTGTGTCCCACGAAAGCGCTCACATGTCTTTTGTGAGTGCCGTAAGCCACTGCAGTACTTCTTCCTTTGCTGTGATTCGTACTTCTTCCTATCCTGTGGTGCAGTTTTACTCTCTGTCTGTACCTTTTCTCAGACTTATTCTCTGGGACAGATTCCCTGTTGACAACCTAAGTCACCCATAGTATGTCAATTAATGCTTTGCCTCTCTATTACCCTTATTGTACACCACATACTTTGTTTAACTGTTGTTTGGTTCCACACATGGTGTTGACCTCCACCTTTTCTAAATTCTTTTGTAGAATGAGTGGGTCACGAGGGGAAGATCGGCCAGTACCCAGGTAACCATAAGCTGGTAACCCCTGACCACATGGGGATGTCCAAGATGCACATGTCAAGTAGTCGGGGACTCCGGCCAGTGGCCATTATGCCAGGTGGACTTTCTTCTGGCTGCATGGAGACTGCGGTAGGAGCACTCATTCGGAATCGATGGTATCATTGCGGAGATAGAAACGAGGTTCCGATACTCTCTTCAGACAAATCGAAATTCAGTACACATCGTTAAGATCCTGATAAACGTTCCCTCCTTGGCCACGCCAAGGGAGAAAAACAAAACCTAAGACTTGCAGTCACTTACTCCTGTTGTAGCACCTATTTGCGACCTATGTTCATCTGTATCGATATTTCTATGTCAATTTGTAGTTTTGCCTATGCTGAGTGCTGTATGCGTCATGGAAATTCTTTGACTATGTATACTTATTTTTGTTATGTGCACTTTTTGAACGATGTTGTTTGAAATGTGCTTGTGGATTTAGACAACTACTGGAATGAATGTTATATAATGTACTCTACATGACTTGGTCGATAGTTAGGCAACGTAGAGTTAAATGTAAAAGATGTGGGGAAGCCCCGCAGCTATGGAAGTAGCCTGGCGGAGTGAAAAAGGTGTGGTTGGCGCGCAAGTGGCAATTCGTCCTTTGTTATGGGTAAGCAGTCTGGGCAGAGCAGTGCTGTGGTTAATTGTGGCTCATGTTCTTGGAGTTTTGAGGCCAGAGGAGCTTAAGAGCAGTATTTATTTGCCTCGGATGCTGGATTTGGTGATACTATTATCATGGCATGGTTTTTGGCCCCGTAAAAATTTAATTCAGACACCAACAAGATATGTAACAGGACGAGATCAACAGTACTGCCATGACTGCATCACCGTCATTTTAACAGCCATAGCAAATAACGCCACCAGTGCCACCAGCCGTCCACTAAATTGTTTATATTTGGCACTCTGTAAATGGACCAGGTATTTGTGAAATTTGGTTGATTTTAATAATAATCGTTGTGTCGTTAAAAACTCTGTCTTACACCTGCGATTATCTCAAATCACATACTTAGACAGGAATCTATAAATAATATTATAAATAATAATATTGCTTCTGCATGTGAGGATGAGCATACAGATCACACAATTTTAACATTTCGAAATATTCAGATTAAACAATGCCATTTTCCCACACATTGTCTGGCGTGTGAACAATGGCATTGGTAGCTGAGGTCGTGCGTTTGCTAAGTATTTTTGTATCACTGTGTGCCTTGCAAGTTCCCAAAACAAAATATCGGACTTCTTGCAGGAAAATTTCCGTGAAGTTTAACTTATGATTCTTTTATGCTAGGACTTAATAGTTTGTCATCAGACGGCACACAAACCGCTGCCATGTAGCTGTCGCTTACATCATTGTTAAAACTACTAAAATGAAATAAATACATAGAGATTAATGAAATATATATTCAAGAAATCACATAAATTATGAATAGACACTTATATGTAAATAATAATTGTTGCTTGTCAGTATATCAATGTAAATGAGTACGCCGATGCGCCTCTTTAAATCTGCCTATGTTCAGTATATAATAAAATGTCTGGAGTTACGGAGCAATGAATAAATGCGTCCGTACAGAAACAAGATTATCGCACCACTCTAAGTAGCTTGAGAGGAGTCAGAGCTGAAGTAGAATATTAAAACACTTGCTGTTTTTCCACTGCAACTACATATTGTTTATTGATACCGCTTATATTATCGCCTTCGCGTGTGGATGAGCCCTTAGAAATCCTATCCTACTAAATTTAATTCCGAGTGTGTTAATTTATTATGGAAAGACTTATTCGGCAGCTGTAAAAATAGTTGTGATTACTTTCTAATCTGTAGAGAACTAGTGCTAAAAGTTCAGTATTATAGTTTGAGAAATACCCCACTTCCATTACATTTTTAAACCAAACTGTAGTCGTTTGTTAAATAATTTGCCTTACTTGAAAAGCTGCCTAAAAATAGTAAAGTTGTTCACTAAAAGAACAATATCATTGATTTGAGGTGAAAAAGACGATTAGTTTTTGCATTTATGCACTTTCATCAGAATTACAAAGTTTTATCAGTGTTCATTTCATGGCAAAGTGTTTGAACTGGAATTTAATGTTGTGTTAGCATCTGCACAGCAAACTATATTTTGAGTAGGTCAAAAGACTGATTGTCGAAGCACATTTGTTATTTAAACAGTTATAGTTTATTGTGCTTTGATTAATTAATAATTATTGATGAGAATACTTACCATTTCTAATGTATACTTGCGTAGTTTTGTTATTGAGCATGGTTCTTCAAAACATGAAAATTTAAGGGCTCTCATGTGCTAGGTTTTTTAATCAATAAAGAAAAGCAAACGCTCGTTCAGAGACATTGTAGTTAGATTTACATTCTGTTGAATTGCTTCAAACTGAGCTTAAGAAAGAAATATTTACTGTGTTAGCTATTCTATTCCAAGTTGGTTACTGCTCAGGCATAGAGACCCTGTATTAAGCAATGATGTTATACAGTATGATTATTAATAGAGCCCCTGATTTAAGTCAAAACCATTTCATGCTTCTTCCTGTTTAGTATTGCTATTAGTTTCAAGTGTGTTGTGGCTGGTTCTATAAACTGGTGCTTCTAGTTCATTGAAAGTACGTGTTTTTGAGAAGCATGTGTTACTGTTTGCTATCTCATTGGCCATTTGTTTGTCTGACTTTCAAGTTAGTAGTAATTTTATCTGCTAAGACAGGTTACTGTGTAGTAACGTGAAGAGACATAAAGAAAGATTTTAGTGTCTGTGTCAAGGAAGGTTAGGTTAGCCTTAGCACTGCCTTCTGCTTTATTATTTTTCTTGACAAAAGAATGCCTAATTAGGCTGGCGACCGATATTAGTACGTAATATTACAACTTGCCTTTGTGCTGGGAGAACATCTCTTCTGATGCACCTGTTTACTATTGATTACACTCTGCTGGAGTGTTTCGGAAACGAATACCAATCCGATTGTTCTGTTCCCATTAGGTTATCTCATGGTCACAACATTCTCAAAAATTCCTTACAGAGGTTTAATGTTAGAATCGGAACGGTTGCCATTTACGGTGGTCGGTGTTACCGTTACACTTCGCGCCGCGTGACAGGACGTTTATTGTTATCGATCATAAAATACAATAAGTATCTAGTGAAAAACTAGTGTGGTTCGAGCAGTGAGGGTGCAATCAAGTCCAGAAGAGAGAACAACAGTAGACGTTGCATAAAAAAGTAAATTGTAGTATAAAATCAGGATGGACAAAGGTATGAGTGCAGTAACTTCGCCAAGTGAACTAAAATGAATAGTTCCGGGCACTATGGGAAGTGCTGCCAGCAGAAGTATAGTTCACGTGAGCAGATAACATATGGCCATTAGTTATAGGCAACTAGCCTACACGCAATATCATGAACACTTAACTGAACAGATAGAGATGTTGGGACCGTAAGTGATGAAGTCTTTGTTGACAATAACGTTATTTGAACAAATTAGTTGACATGTTCCATTCGCAACGAATAAAGAAAGAACCGTGAGAAGTATATGAGGCGGAACAAGAAAGTAGACCACTGTTGAGTGTGATTAACAATTTAAAAATGTTGTCTGATCGAATGAAAACACTATTGAGTGGCCTTGATAACCAAATTGCAACCCAAGGTAGCAATTTAGAAAGCCAGCTTAAAACACTGGTTAGCGATCTCAAAAGTCAAATTAAGTTTCATAACACGGAAATAAGTTACTGAGTTGAACAGGTAGACCAAAAAGTAGGTACTTTAAGTTTCACTATCACAGAAATGAAAAATTAAAATTAAATCCATAAATGAAAACTTGGCTAATATGAAGGGACAAATTAATGACATTAATGAAAGGTTGGATGTTGAAATCATTAACATCCAGAAAAGCACAGAACCTTTGGTAGTGACGAAAGCGGACGAAAACATTTTGGGTCCGAAAACTGAAATAGTAGACGAGTGCAAGAACGACATCTCACATTTGAGAAGAACAGTTTCAGTTATTGAAAAATTTTTAAGTAACAAGTTTTTGAATGCGAACTAAAGTGTGATCAAAACACTTCACAAATTCAAGGAAAAAATTCTGACCTTGAATGTAAAATACGAGACAGGCCTAGTGTCATTAGTAAATTAACACCACTTAACAATTTTTTGTAAGGCAAGGAAAGGTTCGATCCCGCCAAGAAAGATAATGGATGGCGTCCGTCAGATTTCGTAAAGAATTGTGAAAGAAATTTTCCTGATTATTTATCTGATTACGAAAAGATAAATGTGATGATCAGCGCCTTGGCAGGCAATGCCAAGTGCTGGGGACTTACATGAACACTGCGTAAATGACTTTTGACGACTTTAACAAAAATTCACAGAAGAGAACTGGTCTTACCAAAAGCAGGATTACTTATGGCGGAAGTTTACGAAAGATAAACTCCATGATAATAGGTGCAGGAACTCTTTAAAAGATTTCTGTGAATACATTTACCGGAAGTTGATACACTTCAGAAGTAAATGATGAGAATCCGAAATTATCTGGGAACTTATGGAAAAAGCTCCCTGAAGATACTGAAAGATGCGTAGGGAGCAACCACTGAAGCTTCTGAGCGTTCTTAGAAAGGGTGGAAGACGAAGGAAATAGAGATAACTACCAGAATAATACTAAAAGAAAAAACCGCAATCGTAACGGACAAAACGACGGCTTTGGTTATCGCATCGGTGTGATTCAAAGAGGTATGTCTAGGGCAGAGGAAGAGGAAACTCTGTCGGTCACTATAGATGTCTTTCCGCACAAAACGCACAACAAAGCGAATACAACTGAATACCGCCGATGTTAAGGGCCAAACTGACGCGGACAGAATTTACCGAAATAGTCACCTAATAATGAAACAGGAAAGCAGTCACGTGGCGCAGCGCGACGCCACAAATACAGTGACAGGTGTGTGCTCGGGTGATTCCCCAGTACCAAGCAATGGGCCTGGGTTTAGCAAACTTATAAGCTATCAGGGAGCAACAACCGAAATGAATGTTCCAGCTGTTCCAAGAGAAGCCGTATGTGAAGCGGCGGAACAAAATGTAAACAACTCAGCAGGTAGCAGCGAAACTACTAGGGCAAATAATAGTTGCGTAGACGAGGAAAGAGTGCGCGGGTTCATAGACGTAAGAGAAAGCGCGATGACAAATAGTAGTGTAACTGGCGAAAATGATATTTCAGAGGTGACAGAATGGTGTGTGCAGATGGGAGATCTGTACAGGGGCCTCACAAAACGCAAATGGGATGATTTTAAGAAAACATATGCGACCAAACAGTTAATTGAAGCTAGGAGAGATAATAGGGACGCGGATAAGGTGAGATGGCCCGAAAATAAGGAGGAGAAGGTAAAAAGCGCCATGCAACATTCATGTGCAGCCAATAGAAAGGTCGTTATGTACAGAAGGATGCTGCAGGGCGAAATCTTCAGTATTAATGAGGGAATCACCTGTGTTAACGATTCACAAACTATGTAAACTCCTACCGAGAGGCACGAATTTGAAAATAATGAAAATATAGAAAATTGTTTACGTGTTCTCGAAGACCATGAAGATTATAAGTAGTATGAAGTACCTGTGGACGTTATTAGAGCTGACGAGGATGATAGCTCACAAGAAGAAAACTGCGAGCCTGAGTTAAGGTCTGACGAGAAATCAGAAAACGAACTTTGCGCCTGTCGTAGTAAAGCTCCAGATCCAGAAAGCGAAGTAGAGTTGTCGGTTTGGATTCGGGCAACTGCTCAGATGACAAAAATTTCGGTATACCTGAAACATATGAAGGTGCAACTAGCTGCAATGTTGTACCAACCAATGATGATGTTTCAAAACAAAGTTCTAATGTCTAATTACTGAACAAATAAGGAAAGAACCACCTGATGACATGGTACCATTTCAGCGAACTTTGAACTCTAGAGACCAGAGAAGCCACCAGATGTAAGAGATTTGCAGGAGAAGGACATGTCTTTGGCCGATATTATGGTCAAAAAAGATCTCTTGTGGGAGGAGCAATATAATGACAATAATTTAACAACCAAACAGACCATAATCCCGGTTGATATTTACAATGTCAAAATAGAAGTACTTCTGGATACTGGTTCTCAGATAAGTACCATATCTCAATCATTTTTCGAATACGTCTGTGATAAACCTGGACTGGTCAAGATGTCGGCTAGTTGAGTAAAGATTGCAGATGCCACAGATAAATCTGTAAGCCAAAAAAGAACCAAGCATTGGCTGAGTTCAGTATGAAAGGCCATGAGCTTAAACATGATTCCTTGGTCGTACCAGATTTAAATACTGAAATGATCCTTGGCGTAAATGGTTGGAAAAAGAAAAAGTAATAACTATGAAATTTCAAAATTGTGATATATGGACCATTCATTACACAAGAAATAACTCACAACAATGCCTACTATTTAATGAGTAAATGAAGTATATTCAGAAATGATACTGGAATAAAAATGTATACTATGCTCTAAAAGGAATATACCTATCTTATGAGCTATTGTACTGTATTTAACTATTTAACTGTATGCTATGTCGTTATAAAAATAGTGTTACCTATGTAAAATTGCTGATACTTTCTTGTAAGATTGAGATTCTAAAAATTGTTGTAAAAAGAGTGGAACCCTATACTGAAATGACTAAAGGCAAATGTTGCCCAACTGAAAAGAAGTGTGGACTGCCTTAAATACATAGTGGGCAGCATAAAAGACTTCCCAAAGTGGGGCAGTAAAATATGTCTGAAATAGACTGCCAAAACCCAAACTGGGCAGTCAGATGTGTAATATATAGTGTATATATGGTGTTGAAATGCTTGCAAACATGGACTGCCAGATGCTATTGCAAGCAGCCAATTTATTTGATTATTATCTTGGTTAGTGTTGTATGTGCACTGCTATGGTTTTCAAAGATGGACTGTCTGTTTCAAATCAGGGCAGTTAGAAAAGAATACCAAGTTAAATTTGGATATGTTTGTATGTTTATGTAAACATCAATGAATGTACTGCTATTATTAGAAGCAGCACTGAAAGTTTCTTGGTTAGTAACTCCAAAACGATACTGCAAAATGTATTAAATGTACAGCGTAAAACCTCTTGTGATATTGTTAGATGTATACTTGTATATGTGTACCTACATTATTTTGAACACTTACAACATGCTACTTAATGTTCTTGGCAGTACAGAAACATTTTGATTACTACTCAACTTATTGTTTCACAAAATGAGAGTCAGTTATGATAGGGGTATATATTTGAATAATGATACTTAAGTCTTGTTATGGGAATGATGTGTATGAAGTGTATAGTGTTTTAGTGTGTTTTGTGATGTAATTTTTTCATGACAAATTCTCGTTGGATCGTTTTTTTAACTGCTCGACACTTTAGGTGTTATTGATGATTCATTGACGTTTTCCTAACATCAATTAATCATGGGGCATATGTAACACCTATTTTCGACCTATTTTGTATCTGTACCGATATTTCTATGTCACTTTGTAGTGTTGCTTATGAGGAGTGTTGTATCTGTCATGGAAATTCTTTGACTATGTATATGTATTTTAGCTACATGAACTTTTTGAACATTGTTGTTTTAACTGTGCTTATGGATTTAAATAACTACTGGAATGAATGTTGTATAAGGTAATGTGCATTACTTGGTCCATAGTTACGGAATGTAGAGTTGAATGTAAATGATGTGGGGAAGCCCCGTAGCTAGGTAAATAGCCAGAAGAGGGGAAAAGGTGGGATTTGGGCGCAAGTGGCAACTCTTCCTTTCTGATGGGTAAGGAGTCAGGACCAATCAGTGCTGTGGTTAACATCTCACAAGCAGTAGCGGCGCATTGTGGCTCATATTCTTGGGGTTTTGAGGCCAGAGGATCTTAAGAGCAGTATGTATGAGCCTCGGATGGTGCTTTTGAGGATACTACTATCAAGGCATGGTTTTTGACCCTGTAAAAATATAATTCCAATGCCGAGAAGATCTGTAACAAGGCGAGGCCATCAGTACTGCCATGACTGCATCGACGCCATGTTAACAGGCACTGTAAATTACGTCACCAGTGCCAACAGCCTTCCACTAAACTGTTTACATTTGACACTCCGTATTTGTGAAATTTGGTTGATTTTAATAATAATCGTGGTGTTGCTAAAAACTTTATTTTAAATCCATGATTATTCCAAATAACGAACCTGGGTAGGAATCCTATACTAGTGAGTTTAATACCGAGTGTCCTAATGTATAATGGAAAGACGTATTTGGCACCTGTGAAAATAGTTGTGATTGCTTTCTAATATGTGGAGTCATAGTGTTTATAGTTCAGTTTTATAGTTTGAGAAGCACTCTACTTCCAGTGCATTTTTAAATCAATGTGCAGTTCTTTTCTTAAATAATTTGCGTTACTTGAAAAGCTGACTGAAAATAGTAAAGCTGTTAGTTTAAAGAACAATAATATTGATCTGAAGTGATAAAGATTATTAATTGTTACATTTATTTACTTTGACCTGAATAACAAGGTTTTTTCAGCGTTCCTTTCATGGAAAAGTGTTTGAACTTGAATTTAATGTTGTGTTGCCATTTTCATAACCAAATATATTTTGAGTAGGCTAAAACACCGCTTATCAAAGCACATTCGTTATTTAAAGAGTTATAGGATCTTTGCTTTATTTAAATAACAAATATTAATGAGAATACCCACCATTTCTCATACGTACTCGTGTAGCTTTGTTAATGAGCATGTTTCTTCAGAGCATGAAGGTTTAAGGGCCCTCATGTGCTAGGATAGTTAGTTAATGAAGCAGAGTGTAGCTAGATTTGCATTCTGCTTAACTGCTTCAAATTGAGCTTAAGAAAGAAATATTTACTGTGTTAGCTATTCTATTGAAAGTTGGTTAATGCGCAAGCATAGAGACCCTGTACTAAGCAACCATATTATGAAGTACAATTATTAACAGACCCCCTGATTCAAGTCAGAATCATTGCATGCTCTTCCCTGTTTAGTACTGCTATTAGTTTCATGTGTGCTGGTGATTGGTCCTATAAACCGCTGCATATAACTCACACAAGGTGCGTATTGTTGAGAGGCATATGTTATTGTTTGCTCTATCTCATTGACTATTTGTTTGTCTGACTTCCAAGTTCGTAGTACATTTATCTATAAGGTTAGGTTACTGTTCTATAGTGTGAACAGATACGAGGAAAGAGTTTAGTTTGTCACGGGAGGGTAGTTTAGCCTTAGCGCTGCCACCTGCTTTGGTTCAAATGGCTCTGAGCACTATGGGACTTAACATCTATGGTTATCAGTCCCCTAGAACTTAGAACTACTTAAACCTAACTAACCTAAGGACAGCACACAACACCCAGCCAACACGAGGCAGAGAAAATCCCTGACCCCGCCGGGAATCGAACCCGGGAACCCGGGCGTGGGAAGCGAGAACGCTACCGCACGACCACGAGATGCGGGCTGCCACCTGCTTTATTATATTGCTTTACACAAGAATATCTAATTAGGCTGGCGACCGATATTAATACGTATTACTGCAACTTGTTCTTGTGCTGGGAGAACGTCTGTTCCTGAATCTGCTGTTTACTGTTGTTTATATTCTGCTGCAGTGTTTCGAAAACGAATCCCAATATGATTGTTCTATTCTCATTAGGTTACCTCTCTGTCACAACGTTCTCAAAAATTCCTCGCAGAGGTTTAACGTTGCCATCGATTGCCGATTAAGGTGGTCGGTGCTACCGTTAAACTGTCGCTTCCTGGTTTTTACTCAAGCATATGATGGTCCTTACTTTCTATTAATCCAGTGTACTTCTCGTAGATTACTGAAACCACATTAGACGATCTCTTATCTTTGATGATCCTTACTTTGTGCTAAGCCAGTTTTCTTCACAGAGATTACTGAACACACATTTGGCGAACTCTTATCCTTTAGTGACTGCGTGGTGTTTCCATCTGAACTGAGTTAGTCCTAGGGTTACCCCCTTGTAACAACTTGGTGGTGAACCTGTAATCGCAAGACTGCATAAGAAACTAAATACTGGTCCGATATTAATTTTTCATCAGAACTGATCGCTACAGACGGATGTAAACTACGTGGACACCTGGACGCGAGGGATTCGTTTCGTACCTCGTGTTGTCCGAGATCCGCCACACAAATAAATTGACACCATTTCGTTTATTCTCACTTTTTAGGGGATTTGTTTTCAGACAAGGTGACAATCTTATATGACACTGCAACATCAGGACGTATTTCGCAATCCTAATGCGGTGCTTTAAATGCCGGTGCATCGGTCATATGTCTTCCTGACGTATATCCGACCCGGTCTGTGAAGACTATAAATAGCCACTTGTAAGAGGTATGCGCTGCCTGCGATATAGAATCGCTGACCAGAGAGCAGTGTTGACTGCAGTACGACCTGTGTAACTGTAGCAGTTAGTCGTGGCTAGTCGCTAGTCTGAGGTTGTCTGCGCTTGTCTGCAGTTTGCTCTGGTCGGGAATCTGGAGATGGAGTATTACTGTATAAGGTAAAGAAGCAGCGTCGCGCATATCTAGTAATGTATCTGAGCTGTCATCCAAATGTTTTTGAAAATGTACTAATAATAATTTTGGTGATATAAAGTAATTTTTTTTAAAAAAAGCATTCATTTCAAAAAAATCAGTTGCTTCCTTTCACAAATCACAAATGTATAAGCTAGCATTGCACGGAGCTGTGCCGAAAAAATTTTTTTAGGTAAGAGCAGATATATTCGCCGTTTTTTTTTTATTGAGGTAAGAATTTTTGCCTTTTATTCAGAATGATCTTACAGGGCCACGACGCAGCACTGCTGTCGTCCAAATTTTACCAGGTTACTGAATTTATTTTTTATTATGAGGTTTAGGAATTTTTGTTTCGAGCTTACATTAAATGAGAAAAGAATTTTGTGGGCACATTAAATGTGAATGGATTTGTGCACGGAGATTATAAATGGGAACCAATTTTGTTCTGAGGTCACGCAAAAATTGGAATCGCTATCTATAATAATTATTTTTAATTTCAATATAAATTTTGTGGGGAAGTTACACTTGGCGTGAATATTATTTATGTTCACATTTTCTGATGAGAGGTTGCGGTGAAAAATTTTGTGGGGAGGTTACACTTGGCGACATCCGGCCAGGATCGTATTTCTTTGTGAATTTCTGAGAAGTCGTCATATATCGGCTCTTATTTACTTAAATGTAGTTTGCATCTGGCGCTACGCATTTACTGATTAGTCACTCTTGCTTTCACAGATCATCGGCAATATATTGCTCTTTGTTGTAATTGTGTTTGTTCCATTTTTGTTTTGTCTTTGTTTCATTTTGTGCTTAATTTTGATTTGTGAAAAATGCCGCGAAAAACTGTTAACAGTACATCGCGATGTGCAATGAGTGAAATAGCCGACTCGAATAATTTGACCGATAATACTTGCGGCACTCAGTGTCTTAATGACAGTCCTCCATTTACAGACAATCAGTGCGTACCGATCACTAATAATGATTTTAATGCTAATTATGAGCAAACAAATTCAATTGTGTCCTCTGTTAATTTAACGACAATTAATGACGCGGCATGTTCCGATACAATGAACGCTGCGCAGTTTGACATACCCGGTTTGCAAAATTTGAATAGTAAACAGATAAATTTTTGTCACGAAGATGAACAATGTAGTCAAAATACGTCAGATTTATTTGATTCCGAGATAGTGACTAACAGTACACATCCAATTAGCAAACCTTTTCGCGAGTCAGACAATGACCAAATGGTTTCACGAAACGTGACGAATGCAAATACACCATCACACAGTACAGAGAATAGAGCCGATAACTTTGGCTGGGATCAAGTTATGGCTTTATTACTACAAATGAATGAAAAACTAGACAATGAGCACAAACAACTTAATGAAAATCTCAAACGAATTAAGGAATCGTACAAACAACGTAATGAAAATCTCGGACAGTGGAATGAAAAACTAAACAACAATTTCAAACAACTTAATGAAAAACAAGATAACAATACCAAACAGTTGAATGAAAATTTCAAACAGTTGAATGAAAAACAAGACAACCTTAATGAAAATTTCAAACAGTTGAATGAAAAACACGACAACTTAAATGAACAGAACAAACAACTTAGTGAACAGATTACAGCCGTTGCCGTGCAATGTCACGATACTAAAGAACAATTGCGTGAGGAAATTAAGGCTTGTGCTAGGAACAATAGTGAAGAAAGTAGATCTGTGGCTCAAGAATTAAGTAATACACATGCAGCCACAACTAAAGTACTTAGAGACGAAATTGGTGCAGTCACTGAACAATGTTCAGAAAACGCAACACAGATACGCGACGAGTATAATTTAAAGTCACCAGAACTTTCACACAATCTGGATACGGAAGTCGATAAGAAATGTGAACATCAGATCAGCCAAATAGACGAACGTATTAAAGTGACGGAAATGAAAAATGTTTCAGTCACTAACACGTCACAGCATACGCCACTTTGCGAACATTTGTCAAACTGACACAGCCAGTATCATGTAGGTAATTTACAGAGAATACGTGAGTTAGAATCCGAAGAGACACAGACAAACAGATTGTCATACAATCCTGAACCTGTTCAGACATTACGAGACGATAATTCTGATTACAAGCAATTTTTATCTGTAAAGAAATCTAAGGTAGTTAATAATGACAGAACACAGATTCACTCTTTCGACTGGATACGACAATTTGCTTCTGTATTTTCATCAGCTTGGCCTGCAACACAGAAACTAGAATTGGATTGGATACGACAATTTGCTTTTAAATTTTAACCGGCATTGCCTGTAACGCAGAAACTAAAATTAATTTGCAGCGCGTAATTAACCTCAGGGGATTCATTACACTTCGATGAATATGTGCAGTAGCGTGCACAGGGTCCCGAGCCTTAGTAGTGCTGTTTCCTCTTCAGTTTTCTGCACTGCTGCCTTCTCTTCTACTATCCTTTATATCTATCAAAACAGCTCTTCAACTATCGATTTATCTAGAATTAGGAATGAGTAAGGAAAACCTGATATGACAAAATTTACCGAAAGTGACAGTTTTCATTAGACACTCCCGAAATGAAAAGAAATACCAGCATAACTTTAATAACAGACAAAATTTTTATTATCAGTATCGTCAAAATTATCAGCAACAGGAACCACATTTTGTTAACAATAGACGTTTTTCACCGCAACAGCATGAAAGCCAGCCGGTTAGCATACCTAACCAACAATGCAGTCTGCAAGGTCAAACAAGCTTTAATGTTTCGCCGCCTGCACGTATAGAGTCAGCTCCAACAAATAGTAATGCACCGAACAGGGAAATCATACGTGCAGAAGACACACCATTTTAGCTCATATCGCAACGCGCCATATAGCAGTGACTATCATGAGAGACGTAAAAGTAATGAGCACAATTTTCAGCGTACGTTTAATAACAGTCGGTCTTATCAGCAGCAAAATCATCCGCAATAACATATTATCATGAACGAACCAGACAGTAGATATCATCCCGAACGTAATACGTCAGGACGAAATAACAAAACAGTTCAAATACTCGAAATGCTACAGCATCCTCCCGCAAATGATAGTACGTCAGATAGAATTTCACTAGATACAGTACAGGTTGCATCTTCCAGCAACGCAAGCAATGCTTTTGACACGCAGAATCTTGTTCACGAAAATGTTATTACTTTTGACGAGATCAGATACGCACTTTTGCATTAAAAGACAGAATCATAACGTATGTAGACGACATTCTTATTGCAGAAACTAACTGGTCTGAACGCAGTCTGATTCTTGAACAACTGTTACGAACTTTTCGTGCACAAGGACTCACAATTAATCTTAGCAAATCGCACTTTGGCAAAGCTTCTATAAAATTTCTTGGACATGTAATTTCAGCAGAAGGCATTGCTCCTGACCCGGAAAAATTTCAAGCTTTAAGTGAAATTACTGTTCCTACGACGAAGAAACAACTACGCTGCTTTTTGGGTTTAATTAACTTTTTTCGTATATTTATACATTACTCTACTTTAGACGCCCCTAGATTATGTCAATTGACAGGTAAAAACACTATTTGGTCATGGGATAGGCAAGCACATTCTGAATTTATGAACCTGAAAGAAGCTTTGTTAAATGCACCACTTTTATCACATCCAGATATTGCTAGAAATTTTTCCATTGCCACCGACAGTTCTAACACCGCTTTAGGCGTACACATTTTTCAGGAAATTAAAGAAGATGGTACTACAGTAATTAAAAACATCGCCTTTGCAAGTCGCATTCTGTCACCTGCTGAACGCAATTATTCTGTTACAGAACTTGAAACACTATGTGTTGTTTGGGCATTTACGAGATTTCGGCATTTTCTTTATGGAAGACACACTACCGTTTACACAGATCATAGAGCTATACAGTTTTTACTTTCCGCTAAATTTACACACTACAGATTAAGCAGATGGAAACTTTATTTACAGGAATTTAATTTTACAATTGTTCACATTCCCGGCACACAAAATATTGTAGCAGACGCATTATCCCGTTCTCTCAGCAACAATCAGCAAGACATCGCAACCAACTTCTGCAAAGCAAATTTCAGCGTCATGTACATTCAACAAGTTGCATTTGAAAATTTCATTTTGTCGTCATTACAAGACGTAGCACAAGAGCAGAGTAAAGACAACGTATGGAAAGAAATTAAACACCTTTGGCAAGATAGGAATAATGTTACCATTAGAAACCATTACATTGTACGGAATAATATACTGTTTCGCCGCTCTCACCCTGACAGCCACAATTGGTTATTATGTATTCCTGACGAGCTTGTTAACAAATTAATTTGGTATACTCATTTAAGTTACGCACATTGCGGAGCCAGAAAATGTTTTCTTATACTGAGACAGAACTGTTATGTTACCAACATGGAGAAACGTATTCGACGAGTTTTAGCGTCATGTAAAATCTGCCAAAAAGCTAAGTCACATACGACTTCACATATTCCTCCGTTACATCCCATTGTACCTGTTAAATTGAGACACATGGCTGCTGTAGATATTTTTGGTCCGATTCCCAGAACTAATAGAGGTTTTTGCTACATCTTTGTCGCTGTTGAACTCACTTCAAAATTTGTTACTTTCACTCCGTTACGCAGAGCTACTGCTAAAACTGTTTCGAAAGCATTTGTAAAACATTTTCTATTTCATGTAGGGCATGTATTGAAAGTAATTTCCGACAATGGAACACAGTTTAGATCTGCTATATGGACACGTATGTTACGAGCTAGAAACATTTCTCCGATCTATATATCCAGGTACCATGCTTCTTCGAATCTTTGTGAACGACTAATGAAAGAAATTGGTAAACTGTGTAGAATATACTCCCATAAAAAACATATTGATTGGGACAGACACATACTCTCATTCCAAGATGTAGTTAATTCCATACCAAATGAATCTACTATGCTATCTCCGACTGTTATACTGAAAAATGTTGAACCACCTAACAAAATTAAAGAATTAGTAACCTTTCCTACATCTCGTCTACTACGACACCGTGAAATAATTGACATTGCGCTGAACAACATCAAACGTGCCGCAGAGCGCCGGAGAAGACAGCAAAAACAGGTTTGTACACGCCGTGACTTTCACATTGGACAGAATATACTGGTACGCACACATTATTTATCTAACAGAAGAAAGAGTAGCTGTAGTAAATTTGAGCTTCTATACGTAGGTCCATATCGAATTCGCAGCATTCCTCACTCCAATGTAGTACACATCGAAACTTTGAGAACCAGAAAAAGTAAAGGCAATCACCATGTCTCCAATATTAAACCCTTTATTAAATGAATATACTTTATGATTTATCACACTGTAATGCCATTTCCTGAATTTTATATGACCAATGATGCAATTATATTTATGTGACTACTTACTGATGATTATCGTATTTTTTCTTGGCAAGTGCCCGGCAAGGTAAGGTTAGCTGGTCGCTTTTCTTGTCATTACACATCAGACCATGCACATTTTTCCAGATAGGCTTACATATTTTATGACCAATTATGCAATTCTATCTAGTGACATATTAATTTTATCAAATTCTTTCTCCATTAAAGCCTTCGACTTTCGCCTCTATCAACTACAGAACATACAAGCTGAACAAAGAAAGGCTTTTCTTGTCGCTACACATCAGACCGTGCACATTTTCCATTCTTCATGTATGTATGATTGTTTTCCTGTTTTGTTTGTATGCACTATGAAATCTTTAAGATATAACAAACACCAGTTGACTTTGATATTTTGCGTTATGATATCTCAACATCGTGACTATTTTACATTTTTTTTTTTTTTTTGCTGCTATATTGTGATACTCTGTGTACATTTTTTGCACCTGCACACTCCCTATGTTTTTGACATATTACGTTTTCTGTCATGCTATGCTGTATGCTCAATTATATCACTAGAAACCAGTTTTTATTTAATGGGTATATGATTTAAATGCAAGACATTAATCATTGTTCATCATTTTCTGAAAGCAATAACGTGTAAAAGAAATAAATGAAACAAACCACAGTGGATTACTATGAAATGGGAATTTCACCTTCGGAATGAACGAAAGAAGATGCAATACCTCGTCACGAAGAGTAAATGGATCAGAATTAACAAGCATTAACAAGAATATACTATACACATGGTATGATAGCGGTCTTAACTAATTTTTTTCTTTCAGAATACGAGACGATTGATGCAGGCTGTCAGACAGAACTACGCATCTTAGTTTTAGTGATGAAATATGCTAGAAATAAGGAACTCTATACTACGAATAGTTGTATGAAGTAAATGGTAATATGAATAACGAATAATGAAGTGTCTTTTTGCAGATGATAATGAATGGTGATGAATAGTGATGAAGAATATGGTAATATGAATAATGAAGTTTTTCATTACAGGTGATGATAATAATGAAGTTATGGTGATATGAATAATGAAGTTTTTGTTTACAGGTGTTGATAGTGCTAAACTTTATATGGCCACTAAACGCACCACTTTTAAGTTTTTCTTTGCAGATGAGGATAATGATGAAGTTTATATATTTACTGTTAGTTAAGAAATGCTATGTAGTTATTTAAGTATTTGTTCCAGTTCGTTTTGACAGTATGTCTTATGTCGCATGGTATGATGACTGAAGGTTTTGGAAAGGACAGCTAGAGAACATATATATTTAATACACATTTCATTACCTGTTAATTCGAAGTTCACTACTTTTCAGCATAATATGCGTTTCTTCTTTCAGCTTAATAATCCATTTTGTATTTTTTCCAGGAGAGGCTATTCATGAAATTAATGTGCTATAAGCAGTAGGTCATTAAACCTGTTCTAGTACTTGCATTTTTTTTACCCATTTGTTTGTGTTATTCATGAATGTGATCACATATACTCTACTGGTTTCATAACCTTGCTACAGCTGACTCATGATGAATGACGTTACCTATCCTCATTTGCAACTATAAGTCAAGAGTAAATATTTTTATGCCCCAGCAATTAATAATCGATCCCAACACAATGCATTGCTAGTATATATAAAAAAATGTATTAACAGTCCCAAATAATGCTACCAGTTTAAGAGTTCTGAGTAATACTGAATGATGTTTTTCTAATCACAGACCTTGAGTAATAGTTACAGTGTGTTACATTTTAAATATGTCATATGTCACTTGAATGATGAGTTCTGAATAATAGTGAATGATATTTTGTAATAATGCATACATGCTCTACACTCATTAGCTCCTGTTTGAATGATGACTTCTGATGATTTGTAACTGGCCAATGAGTGCAAATAATTATTTTAAATATGTCATATGTCACTTGAATGATGAAAAATGTTTTGTAATATTTAATACTTGCTGTATGTTTAGTAACTGGCCAATGAATGCCACTGTTTCTTATATTTGTATTATGTCACTTACATGCTATTATATATGAATACCAGTAGCTTGATGCTACACTCATTAGCTCCTGTTTTGAATGATGACTTCTGATGATTTGTAACTGGCCAATGAGTACCAATAATTCTCTTAAATATGTCGTATGTCACTTGAATGATGAAAAATGTTTTGTAATATTCAATATTTGCTATATGTTTAGTAACTGGCCAATGAATGCCACTGTTTCTTATATTTGTATTATGTCACTTACATGCTATGTATATGAATACTAGTAGCTTGATGATACATTCTTTAACTCCTGTTTTGAAGGATGACTTCTGATGGTTTGTAACTGGCCAATGAGTGCCAATGATTACTATAACTAGCTGAATTATGTAAATAGTATGCCATTAATTAACTCTTGTTGAATGATCACTTTTGAATAATGCATAAAATGGTTTGAAACAGGGCAGTGAGTGCCAATGTTCACTATAATCAGATAACTTATGTACATTATTCTGTAATACTTCATACATAGTACAGAAATGTTCAGTAACTAGGCGATGAGTGCCACCAATTACTCAAATCAGTTGATAGACTAGTGTAATTCTCAATGATGACTGGCATAAGACTTAATATCCTTCACCATCTGACCTAATTACCAGGAATTACTGCAATATCCGTTTGTCCTGTCTATCCTCACGATCATGGAGCACTATATTTGGTTTTTGCACTAATTCTACGTTGGTGTACCTTACAAGAACGTGGTGTTGACACGACGTGCTGTCCACCACCTTGAGCGATGGAGATGTTATTATGGTCCCACTGTTTGGTGTACCTAATGTACTACCAAAATGATAACATTGAATATTAATACATAATTTCAGTGTCTTGGCTACACTGATTAATACTTCAGGGAAGAGAACTTGAGATTGTCTCACTTGGTGTTGTGCTTCTGTAGAAAGATATGGACTTTCAGTGCAGCAACGTGTAACCTACTGTGCTACAACCATGATGCAATCCTCCCCTTCCCTATCCTAGTTCTGATAAAATGGAAAAAAATACTACAGTGTGCATGCACTTTATGTCATTTGCTAATATGATTTGTACTCATTTCGTATACATTTTGTCATTGCCTGATATGTTCTGTACTACAGTGCGTGTGTACTTTATGTCATTTGTTAATATGTTTTGTACTCATTGCGTATACATTTTATCATTGCTTGATACGTTCTGTACTCAGTGCATGTGCACTATATTTTATTTCATGTTCTGCACTTATATACATATGTATATATTCTGTGACTGTAAACTTAGTTAATTAAGAAAAATTTGTTGCTCATGGTAAGTCCAATTGACTCACCATCGCTGCCAAATTTTTGCCCCCCCCCCCAGTGGAGGGTTATGTAAGAGGTATGCGCTGCCTGCGATATAGAATCGCTGACCAGAGAGCAGTGTTGACTGCAGTACGAACTGTGTAACTGTAGCAGTTAGTCGTGGCTAGTCGCTTGTCTGAGGTTGTCTGCGCTTGTCTGCAGTTTGCTCTGGTCAGGAATCTGGAGATGGAGTATTATTGTATAAGGTAAAGAAGCAGCGTCGCGCATATCTAGTAATGTATCTGAACTGTCATCCGAATGCTTTTAAAAATGTCCTAATAATAATTTTGGTAATATAAAGTATTTTTTTTTTAAAAAAAGCATTCATTTCAAAAAAATCAGTTGCTTCCTTTAACAGATCACGAATGTATAAGCCAGCATTGCACGGAGCTGTGCCGAAAAATTTTTTTTAGGTAAGAGCAGATATATTCGCCGTTTTTTTATTGAGGTAAGAATTTTTGCCTTTTATTCAGAATGATCTTACAGGGCCACGACGCAGCACTGCTGTCGTCCAAATTTTACCAGGTTACTGAATTTATTTTTTATTATGAGGTTTAGGAATTTTTGTGTTTCGAGCTTACATTAAATGAGAAAAGAATTTTGTGGGCACATTAAATGTGAATGATTTGTGCATGGAGATTATAAATGGGAACCAATTTTGTTCTGAGGTCACACAAAAATTAGAATCGCTATCCATAATAATTATTTTAATTTCAATTTAATAATTTTTTGTGGGGAGGTTACACACTTCACGAAAATTCACCATATGCACTACCAGGTACCTGTGTCAGCTGTGGGGTCGACCACTCTCTTCGAACTCCAGTGTTGCAATCCTGACCGAGGAATGTAAAATTCAGGAATGGAGACTATCTCTCATATTTTGAAGATGGGAAAAAATACAAGAGTTAGTATCCAATCTCAGTGATACCGGCTATTTCCCCTACTGTGGACAGATCGTCGACTGTATGGGAAAGCTTAATTCTCTCTGCCTCCTTGCCCACATCCCTTGGGGTACGGATCGTGCCTCTCTATGTTTGCCGAGCCCTGCTCTTACTCTAAGTGGTCGATATTTGCGAGGTTTATGGCTCAGCGGCAACTCTGAACATCGAGTAAGACTGGCCACTGTCGCATTCCAGACTAGTCCCATAGACAGTCGCTTTGTTGAAATGGGTTCTTCCGCCTTCGCTTCCAGCGGTATCAACTCTTTTCATATATGCAATCGCTATCCGACGATTGAATAACCATCCGCTGAGCTAGGTAGAGCAGTGGTTAGCACACAAGAATCGCACTCGGGAGGACGACGGTTCCATTGCGCGTCCGGCCCTCCAGATTTACACTACGTGATCAAAAGTATCCGAACACACCCAAAAACATACGTTTTTCATATTAGGTTCATTGTGCTGCCACCTACTGCCAGGTACTCCATATCAGCGACCTCAGTAGTCATTAGTCATCGCGAGAGAGCAGAATGGGGCGCTCTGCGAAACTCCCGGATTTCGAACGTGGTCAGGTGACTGGGCGTCACTTGTGTCACACGTCTGTATGCGAGATTTCCACACTCCTAAACATCCCTAGGTGCACTGTTCCCGATGTGATAGTGCAGTGGAAAAGTGAAAGGGCAAGTACAGCACAAAATCGTACAGGCTGACCTCGTCTGTTGACTGACAGAGACCGCAGACAGTTGAGGAGGGTCATAACGTGTAATAGGCAGACATCTATCCAGACTATCACACAGGATTTCCAAACTGCATCAGGACCCATTAGAAGTACTATGACAGTTAGGCGGGACGTGAGAAAACTTGGATTTCATGGTCGAGCGGCTGCTCATAAGCCATACATCACTCCGGTAAATGCCAAGCGACGCGTCGCGTGGTGTAAGAAGCTCAAACATTGGACGATTGAACTGCGGAAAAACGTTGTGTGGAGTGACGAATCACGGTACACAATGTGGCGATCCGACGGCAGGGTGTGGGTATGGCGAACGTGATCTGCCAGCGTGTGCAGTGCCAACAGTAAAATTCGGAAGGGGTGGTGTTAACGTGTGGTGCTTTTGCAAGGCACTATCATAGCACAGACCTTCATTGATCTTTTAAGCACCTTCTTGCTTTCCACTGTTGAAGGTCAATTCGGGGATGGTGACTGCATCTTTCAACACGATCGACCACCTGTTTATAATGCACGGCCTGTGGCGGAGTGTTTACACGACTGTAACATCCCTGTAATGAACTGGCCTGCGCAGAGTGTTGACTTGAATCCTATAGAACACTTTTGGCATGTTTTGGAACGCCGACTTCGTGGCAGGCCTCACCAACAGACATCGATACCTCTTCTCAGTGCAGCACTCCGTGGAGAATGGGCTGCCATTCCCCAAGAAACTTTCCAGCACCTGAGTGAACGTGTGCCTGCGAGGGTGGAAGCTGTCATCAAGGCTAAGAGTCAACCAGCACCATATTGAATTCCACCATTGTCGGTGGAGGGCGCTACGACCTTGTAAGTCATTTCCAGCCAGGTATCCGTTCACTTTTGATCACATATTGTAGGTTTTCCGTGATTGCCTTTAACTAGCTCCAGGTAAATGACGGGATGGTCTCTTTGAAAGGTCACAGTCGATTTCCTCCTTCGTCTTTGAAACAATCCGCGCTCCTACATCATCTCTAATTACCTCGCTGTTGATGGGGTGTTGAACCCCACTATTTCTTTTTTCTTCCTTCCTAACTATCCGACCTAAGAAATTATTTTAGCATACAGATGCATCTGAGCTGTTATGCGAGGATCAATAGCTCACGCTACACATATTGGTCCCATAAATTTTGCTCTCAAAATCGTTCGCCGACAGGTGGTGCGGAAGACATGCACCGAGTTCTCTTCCTTGACGGGATACGGACATGGTAGGACATGATTGCTTGAAGAGGAGTCTGCTATTGTCTGAGGTCGCTTCTTCCGACTGAGTCCGAGGTTCACTGCCCATATTCAGAGAGCACGCTGGTCGTATGGAAAGAGAGAGCAGAGGGCAGTTGGCCAAGTTGAGCAGTGCGGAATCGACCGTTCGGGCGGGCAGTCTGCCTTTAGCAGCCGAGACAGGAGGTTTTCCGTCTGGCCAAGGATACACAGCCTGTACTGGATCATGGCAGATTACACCGGCACACAGAGTAAATCGTATCAGCAAAGCTCCGTCAGTCGAAGCCTGGAGGTAATCATCGACTGTGAGGGCACGGTCAACAAATCTACGCAGATCTGCTATCACCGGCATGCCCCAGCCAAGAGACTGCACCAGGTCAGAGCCTTCTCGGAATGTTACAACATGGTCACTCGGCTGTTTTGTGTCAGCCGGAAGAAGTAATTATAGCTTGGCATCAAGTGTTGGCCAACATGTTGAGAGACTGACATTTAATAACTTTTGAGAAATGTACCCTTGTGTCAACGATGTTAATCTCCAACTCTAAGTGCTTTTAAACCAAAAAGGATTCTAAAAATCAGTATTTTGATCTATAGTAGGGCTCCGTCTCGCGCGGAGTACATTTGTAATGAATTCTTGTTTCCAGTATTTATCAATTGGTTCTGAGGTTATTTCAAATTGTGTTATTATTATATGCCAAATATTAATTGGATTTTCTTCAGTAATAATAATTTTGGATCAAGAGTAGTTTGTGTGCCGTTAATAGTTTTTCCGCCAATTACGTGGCTCTTTAGCCGCATTAAGAATTTGTGCTTCACTTGTAAATTGTCCCGGAATTTAGTGATTGATTATTGTTAATCCATCTAAACGTATTGGTGGGGCGTTCCCTTGCAAACTTGGCTTTGCCTGTCATTTTAATTCAGCTGTTTAGTGACATTTTACGGAAGTATTTTCATTATACTACGTGTCACCGCGATAACAATTAGTAGTTTTTTTATTTTTTTTTTATTTTTAGGAGCAGGTATTATTTCATCAGTGAGCAACTCACTTTTCACTTTTCCTCCTTTTTATATAGGAAAAAAATTACAACAATCGACAGACGGGATTCACAGTTATGTACATCAAGAAGCACTTTTTGTTAAATTTACGGGCATGGGGCACCTGAAGAAATCGGTGGTATGCATGGTAAAATTTCTGAAATAGCACCCATCATTCCACTTTCAGTTGCAACAATTTTCACTGGAAGTCAACAAAGAATGTGGCAGCTTGATATGACTAAAAAGTGCACTGGTTTAGTCAAGCGGCTCACCTGTACCGATTTTTCGATTTAAATCTCGCTGTTGTTCAATTTATGAGGAAAGCAAAATTAGAAAATCTCGCATTGTAAGAGGACTTGGCTGAACGCTGCCCACAGTAAGTAATTGCAAGATAACTTCTTTCTGATTTGATCGAGATGCATTTAAAAATAAAATCGTGTTGTAGAAGGGACGCATTCTGACAAAATCCATTGCCCTACGTTCACTGGCATTAAGGGAAGCGCGAGGTTTGAAGAATTCATTGTGGCCTTTCAAGGATGACAGCAATAGTTTTACAAGGTTTTGCATCTGTTTTCGAGACCGTTTACTGTTTCGGTTGAAAGCTTGCCTGTACACGTTCAAATGTAACTGACTGACCTGTAAGATAATCAATTATTAATTACAAATCTTTTTACATTAAAACTGTCCGTTGAAATCACTCTTTCGTAGTATAGTAATCGAAATATTTATTTATACTTAATTTGAGTTTTTAGATGATTTGTTATGTCACTTTCTGTTTGAAATTTATAACTTTATTAATGTAATAAAATAATTTAGATTTTTCAAGGAAGATAAAGGCTTCGGAATAACAATTAGGTGTTCCAGTGTTCAACGTTTTGTTTTTGGTAGTATATGGTTTACACCGTAGCGATATCTTCTTCTGTTCTGTTAGCTCTCTCGCAGTTAGAATCTCGGTTACGTTTATATTTCTTGTTGAAAATTGTTATTTGTGAAAGTTTCGATTGGTTTTAAAATACTAGCAGTGCACTTACTTCAATTTTGAAGTCAGTTTCAGTTCACAAGCATTTAAATAAGTTTCATGAAAAAGTTAACTTTCGACCGCAGCATAGAGCGATCACCTGCCTGTCATTTATTTGAAGAATTTCACCGACTTCATTCCAGCAACCTCTCTGAGTTTCAGGGTCTAATCTGACGTGAAAATTAATTACGACGAATATAAGGTTTCAAGACATTTTCAATTCTGAGTGCTTGAAATTCGTTCTACTTAAAAACAAATAGTGTTTGTTCACCGAATCAGACTGAGCTCGCTTAGTAACAGGAATGAACAATTTACGACGATGTCTAGCCACGTTATGTCCGTTATTACTGTTTCAAGAGATTTTAATGAAGTTTGTGACTTGTCCTCTCAGCTTTGGACAAGCTTTGGACAAAAATAAACTGAACACGACCCTGGAGAACGAAGAAATCGTTACCCACCAACTTAATAAACTAAAATTTAGGACCCACGAAGGAGGAGAAGCCAGACAGTGATGTCTTCACTGTTTTTCTCAGGTAGATTTTCCAATTCCACATAGCGAGACTGCAAAAGTGCTACTATATTTCGATCGACATATTTGTGTGAAAGATCTTTTTTCGATTATGGAACCAAGTAAGTGACGAGCACATGGAAAATTGAGTCTGTATGCCGACAATGCAAAAAATAATTAATACTGAAAACTTGTTCGGCGTGTGATCGGTATTGCTGAGCAATGTGAAATAGAAAATCAGATCATAAGCACTACGACTATACGGCCATTTAAATGCGGTGAGTTCGCTGTTTTCCCCTCTTCCCATTCCTCAGACAGCGCAGTATGGCGAAGGAGGAAATGTGAAGCGAGGCTGAGCGCTTTGGCACTCGATTCCTGCCAAGGCCCGTGTGTCAAAATCTTGGCCACTCTTGTCTCAACAGATGTCTGACTATCTTGTCCATGCTTCTTGTCAGTGTTTTCAATATATTCTTTTCCTCGTCTCGTCGATTCTGCAGAGAATTTCCTCACTTCTTGCCTCATCACTCCACCTAATTTTCAACATTCTCCTCTAGCACCACATAGCAAATGTGATTCTCCTAAGATCCGATTTCTCCACAGTCCACGTTTCACAGTCCATGTACATGTACCGCGTACTAGCAGATTTCTCTCGGCCGAGAATGACCTTTATGCCAGTGCTTTTTATGTCCCCCTTGCTCCGTCCATCATTGGTTATTTTCCTGCCATTGTAACAGAATTCCTTAGCTTCGTCTCCTTTGTGATTCCCAATACAGATGTTGAGTTTCTCGCTGTTCTCATTTTTGTTACTCCTCCTTACTTCGTCTTTTTCGATTTACTCTCAGTCCATATTATTTACTCATTAGACTGTTCATTCCATTCGACAAATCCTGTAATTCTTCTTCACTTGTAGTATATTCATTATTCCTTGCTACTGTAGTGTTGTCTTGAAGCTGTGAGAAAGGAGGACATGCGCTCTAAGGCGCGGAGCAGAGACGATGCTGAGGGCAGACGAAACTAGGAGAGATATTATTACATGAAGTAAACTGTAAGGGGAGAGCCTTGCGAAAATGCCGACTCCCCCAGACACGGTCCTAGGGCGTTAGTTACTCTTCAAGGAATTAACATGTAACTTCATATGTCGTCTAGATGCTGTGGTAGGTTGCCACCTAGAACTTTGTAACCAGCAGGCACGTACTATCATATAAAGCCAGCTTGGTACCAGCCCTGAGAACAGCAACGTCAATAGGCTCGGGTTAGAAAGAGAGCGAAAACGCCAACAAACTGTTGACCTAACAGTCCCTACTCACAGGGAACCTGAAAAAATGGTTCAAATGGCTCTGAGCACTATGGGACTTAACTACTGTGGTCATCAGTCCCCTAGAACTTAGAACTACTTAAACCTAACTAACCTAAGGACATCACACACATCCATGCCCGAGGCAGGATTCGAACCTTCGACCGTAGCAGTCGCGCGGTTCCGGACTGTGCGCCTAGAACCGCTAGACCACCGCGGCCGGCACAGGGAACCTGAGGGGCGGGGCTAAATGACGTATAACAGTAATGATGAAAGCCTTATTTGGCAGGGCAGTTACGTTTAGCTTTCAGCTGAACAATGTTCATACCAAATACGAACTTAGTGGAACTGCATTAACATCCCCGCCTTAGGAGCAGTAGAGGGGAACTAACTAAACCTTGATTGGCAGGCGCCTGCAAGAGACCTGCGGGATTGGCTGGGTGGTTTTAAGTGGGAAAAACAGTGCTCCCACGCTACTCTTTAAAACCCCAAGATTTCGATTTTTGGCAGAGTTCTCAGTCAGACGATCTGGGCGCCGAATCCGCGTCCGTCGACTCCAGCCTCGGTCCAACTCCGCGTAAGTCTGCACTCTCACTTGGAGTGCCTCAGTGAACAGTGTCACATTCAGTATGTTTGGTTTTGCAACTAAGTTGTTGCCTTAAGATGCTTCTAGTGTTTGCTACTGTGGTTAGCATCCACTCCTGGGACTTCTGAACTGGCTTCTGTTGTAACAGTGTTATTCATGCTTTTAGAACTAGCCTCCACTGTATTAGTTAGTCCTGTCTGGAATAAACAACTATTTCAAAACCCTGTTTGTCCAAGAGTCTCCACAACGAGTTCCCTACCACGTCTCTCCACGTGCATTTCTAGTAAATACCTGTACCAGTATTGGCTCAGATAGAAGAAAACAACCAAGCGCCTTCTGCTCTGTACCGCTCCGGAGCGTAGACTTACCAGTAACCCCTTTCTCCCTCTCCGACCTATGTCAGGACACGACACACTTTCACTGATGATTGCAAAGTCATTAGCGAAACTTATCACTGACGTACTTTCACCGTGATTTTAATCCCACCCATGAACCTTTCTTTTATTTCCTTCGTTGCTTCTTCGATATACAGAATGAGCAATAGGCCGAAAGACTACATCCCTGTCTTACATTCATTTTAATTCGAACACTTCATTCTCTGTCTTCCTCTCCTATTGTTCTCTCTTCATTCCTGTACATATTGTTATCACCCATCTTTCCCTACAGGGTGGCCGTGCGGTTCTAGGCGTTACAGTCTGGAACCGCGTGACCGCTACGGTCGCAGGTTCAAATCCTGCCTCAGGCATGGATGTGTGTGATGTCTTTAGGTTAGTTAGGTTCAAGTAGTTCTAAGTTCTGGGGGATTAAAGACCTCAGAAGTTAAGTCCCATAGTGCTCAGAGCCATTTTTTCCCTACAGCCAACCCCTATTTTTCTCAGTTCGAGTATCTTGCACCACTTTACATTGTGAAACGCTTTTTCCAGGGCGACAGATCCTATGAGTGTGTCTTGGTTTTTATTCATTCTCGCTAACAGTATCATTCCGAATGTCTGAACTGTCTCTCTGGTGTCTTACCTTTCCTAACGCCAAACTGATCGTTATCTAATGGATCCTGAGCTTTCTTTTCCACTCTTCTGTTATCATTCTTGTCATTCCTGAATTTTCCTCCACATTTTCTGCTTCCTTCTTTCGTCGATCAACTGAAGTATTTCTTCAGTTCCCCCTGATGCCTTCGCAGTTACCTTTCTTATGCCTACGTTTTTCTTTCCATCTTCTGTGCTTGCCCTGTTTAATCATGTCCGCTCCTCTGCAACTGAACTGCCTACTCAGCTGGTCGTTACCACATCATTATAGGCTCAAAGAATTTCAAGCGTATCTCCTCATTCTTAAATGCTTCCCTATACTACTTCTTTATGCATTGACTCATCCTGAGTAGTCTCTTAAACTTCAGCCTCCTCTCCATTATTACTAAATTGTGATCTGAGTCTGTGTTTCCTCCTGAGTACGCCTTACGGTCCAATATATGATTTCTGTATCTCTACCTGACCATGGTGTAATCATTATTTATTACAGAAATCAAATATCTTTCTGCTCCCTCATTTCTATTTCGAACCCCATGTTCTCCCCTGCAACCGCGTGTCAGTCCCCCATGAGTATTAGATTTTCATCTCCTTTTACGAACTGAATTACCCTTTCAATATTCTCATACACTTTCTCCATCTCTTGAAATTCTGCTTGCTACGTCGGGACATATACCTGAGCTACTGTTCTCAGTGGTGGTTCGCTGTTGATTCTGACGAAAACAACCCTGACACGGAACCTTTTACATTAACTCAAACCCTGCCCTATCTTCCTGTTCATAACGAATCTGACTACTGTCACATTATTTTCTGCTGCTGTTGACATTACCCTATACTTGTCTGACCAGAATCCTCGTCGTCTTTCCATTTCACTTCACCACCCCAGCTATATCTAGGGTGAACCTTAGCAATTTGTTTTTCATATTTTCTAGTTTCCCGAGTAGTATTAGAATTTTTACCTTGTTATGTGTTTATCACAGCTTAGGTAAATTTAATAAATTGTGTTATTGTTATGAATGATTTTCAGTTTCCCAACTGCCGAGTTCTTTCACTCCCCAAGCAACCATTGACAGCTGGTCATGTAATAGCATCAACCCTCTGATGGAATTTGCAGTTGGGATGAGTTTCTCTAGGTCCTCTGCTAGGATCTCCATGTAACCTCCTTAGAATGTGCTGTCCATGGCTTCCTGACCTACACATCAACCCTCCCCCCCCCCTTCTTCGTTAATACACAGACCACGAATTAGGACCGATATATTTCAAGGACCTGAAGTTTCTGCCCCCCCCCCCCCCCCCCCACCACCAACTGACCTTTCGGCATCTGTTCCTCTTAGTTCTTGAATAGTATGAGGGTCCTGCCTTCAATTGCACTGACGGCGCTAAAGCCACAGATAAGACAGGATAGGCTTGAACAACTCCTGACAATCAGGTACAATATTTCTTGCCGGGACCATGTAGTATTTTCACGGCTGATATGACAGCCATTCAGAAAACCTTGTTTTCTTCTGTTTTCTTTTTTTTTTTAAACAGACCTTGCATGGGGGCTTAATTAAAAATACGAATGCAAATACTTTTTATTATTTTAGTAGCTGTATGTCCGATTACGAAGTCTCGTAAACGGTTGGCCCTGACTAGTATTAGTACACAATCTGACTGCATAGAATAACAACAAAGAATGAGAGAAAACTTCCGTTAACACAATTAATTAATTAAGTTCCCAGCAAGTATAAAACCTACGAAACAACAAAACACAAGTGTAGCTGTTCTGTGTGTGGAAGTGTGATTCAACGTACACATCTGGCACGGTTCTTCCTCAATAAGACCAGATATTTTAAACACCATTTATACTGAAGTAATTTTAAAAAAAACAGAAATACTATAATTGCACATAGAAACCAGAAATACAGTTTAATACTAGAACACGAGCCAGATGCTTTGTTGACTGAACTTGTAACCAATAGGCATTATCGTTTAAGACATTGAAATAATACAAAAAAAAGGAATTTTTTACCTTCATATATTGACGAAAAGCACACTATGATCATTACAGCATCCCCAGTCCAACAATATCTGGTGTCTAGCCCATCAAAACAATATGACAACATCTGAACAAGCACTCTCCATGGGAACCTCTCAACAATGACTCACCACTGCTACATCTCAATAAGCACTGCCTACCACGACTTCTCGAAAAGCACTGCCAGTGGAGGCGGCTGAATAGTACTCTTTGGCACGAACTGCCCACCACGACTTCTCGAAAAGCACTGCCAGTGGAGGCGGCTGAATAATACTCTTTGGCGCAATCTCTGGCGCTGTGGCTCAGTGTAGCCACCTTTCAACCTCTTTGACCTTTTAATCTGTAGTGATTTGATGAGCAGTCTGGTCACCCTGTGATATGTTGTGTTGATTACTTTCGTTCTAATTCTGTCAGCTCACTTGTCTCTCTCTACGTCCCAAGTCATGTGGGTAATCCAGTGTAGCGATTACTCACCCTGCGTTTGCTTTGACAATTCCTGGTGTGGCTTTTCAGGTGCAAATAAGACCTCTGCTCATTCGAAAATGGAAAAATCCTCCTAGGGGCTATTGCCTCATCTAACAAACTCCGCCATATCAAGAAGATTACTGCTCTATGGCACTTCTCCTTGCGTTCCTCCAAGAAGAAACCCACCATCCTATTTCGGTTTCTCATTGGCTGTACCAGATTAGCCCATAATTCAGTTTTTTGTTGCGATCCATTCTGAATCTGCAGACATTACTTCACATCCTGGTGGAATGCCACGTCCTCCTTAATCTCCGTACTAACATTATCTTCCGGATGTGTTGTCTCCAACACTGGCGAAAGACTCATGGACAGTTTAAATGATTTTTCATTATCTCTGTGAAAGTGGTTTTTATTCTGATATTAAGGCTTCAAGCTACTTGCGGAGCGGGATCAGAGCGGCTGGGATTGAGGCGACTCCTGCTGCATGCTGACTCAGGAAGACCCTCTAACCTATTTGCTTTTACAGTGCCATAGTCATCCCTTTTTAGCCTGTTTCTTTTAGATGTAGTTAGCCTCATTTTTACGCCGAACCCTATTTTTCTTTTTAGGGGTAGCGCTCCAGTGAATAGTGGGTGCTGTCTTCCTCATTGAGCCTTACGGACTATTCGGACCTACAAAGGAACGGGAGTGGGACCAATTAAGGAGGGACGGCCCTCATCACATACAGAGCCGCAGGGGACACTTGGCAGACTCCACCTTATTACTGGCCTGATTATTCCTTTCATCTTTATTATTTCCAGTCCAGCTGCTGTCCATCGCGTCTTCAACGTTCTTTTACTGTTACCAATCTCTCAGCTCGAAGGCATTCTTTACTCTTTAACTGTCTTCGCCCTTAACCGGTTCAGCGGGGAAAAAGAGGCAGGTGGGCAGGTGGGTCTTCTGTCACCGCAAATGAAAAGTGAAAGATCTCTCACTTTCTATGATCTATGTACCGGCCGATCCATATACACTACTTTAACTTCTCTTTTAATTATTTCTCAGCTCTGGCATCAACATTACTACCGATGTTGCCCGCATCTCGTGGTCGTGCGGTAGCGTTCTCGCTTCCCACGCCCGGGTTCCCGGGTTCGATTCCCGGCGGGGTCAGGGATTTTCTCTGCCTCGTGATGGCTGGGTGTGTGTGATGTCCTTAGGTTAGTTAGGTTTAAGTAGTTCTAAGTTCTAGGGGACTGATGACCATTGATGTTAAGTCCCATAGTGCTCAGAGCCATTTGAACCATTTTGAACTAGCGATGTCTCGACTTCTATCCCTCATAAATACTGTCATAATTCATTCCAATTTGAAGATGACAACTCCAGATTAACTACCTCTTGATCGAGTGACTACAGACCTCGCCGTTAAGTTCCTTAATCCACAACCAACCAACCTATCAACTTATAAACAAAATTGAATGTATATGAGAAGTGGAGTCATTTAGACAGTTATGATGCAGGGAGAATGCCCCACGATTTTGTTCCCTTTCTAGGCCAGTTTATCGTAGTCACTGGAGCAAGAAGCATACGGAGCGGTTGACAATAAAAACACAGGTCATTTCCATTTACATGTGTAGTCGAACGGATGGTATAGGGGTGTGGAACACGTTTTATGCGCTACGACGTTCTTGCAGAAAGAAAATATCTTCCATAAAATCGTCATGTATTGCGCAGACAGGGACTTTGTGGTACTCAGTACGCTCTGCTCGTTCCATGAAATCCAGGATGGCCTGGACAAGCGCACCCAGCTGAATTCTTTGACTTACGAAAGATATCTCATTCAGTTCTACGCTGGAGCTTGGTGACTAAGAGACTATTTTATGGAATATCGGTCCAAATTTGTGACCAGGTTAAGGACTTCTTAGTAGACAGAACTCTTCATGCCATTCTTAACGGCGCAAAATCTACACATACGTTGATCATCAACCTGGAAATGCCCTTCAAATCACGTAGGGAACCACGAAATTCATAAATCGGGATGGCGAGACCGAAATTTAAGCGCCGTCGTTCCAAATTCCAGTCAATTGCATTACCTATTGTTCCATTTCTTCCGGTATTAATGAGAACTGAATGAGACTGCGGTGTGTTTAGCACTAAAACTAAAAAGTGAAATAAACGAGGAAATATTGTAATGACGAAATATTATACCTCATGTAACCGTAATATTTAATAAGATGCGCATAATTTCATGTCAAAGGGTATCACAACTAGTGAGGGAGAGCCGTTAGTTAAAGGCAGAAATTCAGACGCTTTCTCGCGTTTGTAACTGAATAATTCTTTGAGGCGTTTTGTCTGTCGGTTTGTTAAACTCCATTACAGAAAAATTTAGTAAGGATGTTAAAGTCCACTGTCCTATTTTCACCGAGTTCATTGAATACAAAGCACTGGTTGATATAGAGGAGGACCAAAAACTACACCGTAACAACAAAACAAAACAAAAAAAACAGAGATATAATTTTATAATGTCACGGAACACGGCGCGCACAGAACTAACGTAAATGTCTGGCGCACTTTAAGTATCTGCACTAGCAGAATAGAAATGCGGAAAACACAGGTCCGGAAACAATTTATTGTAATCACCAAACTAAACTATAATGCAATCTCCAAAAGAACATCAGACTCGATCCAGACTGCGGATCGTCACAAATATAAAATAAGAAACAATAATGGGGAAGTCCGTCTCTTCACGGGGAGAGATCACAACGAAACAATTTCACAGTGTCAAGAAGTTTGTCGAATATACCAAGTCCATCCGCAAGAGATCGGCTAGCTAGAAGAGGCGTCTGCCAGTGGCTGCCAGGGTGGTATATCTTTAAACTACCAAGCGGGGCATCTAACTGCCCTTTGCGGCAGTGCACCGCCCTATAAAGCCCGTTTGGCGGATGTATCGGCCGGATCTATTTTCGACCACGTGCCTGGCGTATGAAAATAGTTTCTGAGCTTGCTGCGATCTCTGGTAAAGGTGTTCTGCAGGCTCTGAGAACGGGTAGTGGTCCCTGGCGGCCGCTGTTGGAGTCCTGGTATTGTGTTGTGTTGTGGGGGCCGGTAAATATTTGTGTGACAACGTAGATTTTCGTGGTGAATACACTACCTGTGCTGCAGGCATCCCGTGTTGGTTGGAAGTAAAGTGGGATGCCGATGCAGTAGACGCTACGATGCATGAAGTGGGCGGCCAGAGCAGCAGTCACACAACGAAAACTGAAAAAATAGAACCTCAATACAATAAGCTCACTGCTGTCAACATAGCTCTGCCATCTGCCTTAGCGCCTCTTTTGGGTACCGCTATTTTTCCATGTACAGTATACTTTAACCATGGCGACACGCAAACCGTTTACAAATTGAGCCGTTTCGAAAATGCTTCCAACCTTGGCCCGAAAGCCATTTTGGACGTCAGATAAAGCTCTCCGTTTCCGCATTACGGCAACGACTGTACTATTTGCCAGGTTCCCCGGCAATGCTTGCGCTGCCACCTGCCGTCTGAGAATGGTTATTGCACACTGACGTCAAACATAGGCAGTAGTCACATTGATGAGTGGGATGTGCAGAAAACCCAGTGCAAGAACACAAAGAACCCCTTCCAGATAGTTCCAAGAGGATCCCAACGTTTTATGTTTTCATCAAATGGACATATCATTATAAACATGCAGTCACAGTATGTCGAGACGCTGCGAGGACAAGTTTAATCTACGACAGTGGATGTAGATCCACTAATTAGAAACTACATGCCGCCAAATCTCTTCCCCTAAATGGTCACATACTGGTGGTGTAAATTTCTTCGAATCGGCTAGCTCCTAGTTATGCAGAGCTGAAGAGGCTTGCCGAGGACAGACTAGCTTGGAGAGCTATATTGAATCTGTGTTCGTCCTGTAGACCACAACCAACTCCCAGTCGTGAGTCTTCAGCTAAGACATGCTTTATTACTGAAAATAATCATCACTGTGGAGCACTTAACTCCAATGACTTAAGGTAAAAGTAAATAAGACATGTATTACTAGCCTATTACCAGGATGCTGAAGTGTCTGCAAGGCAGAATGGACCCCTCGCCCCGACTGCCGTTTACTCCAAGGAAAACCCCCAGTACTCACTTGATAGCAGGCTCAGTGGACCAAGGGCCGTCCAGGAGTGACTGGAACGAGAAAAGTACCCACTGCTGTCTAGGGTCAAACCTATGATCTTTGGGGTCTGAATCCAGAATGCTCTACCTGCTAGAACACAACAGCCAGCGGTGGCTAAAGATAGATGAGTTAAATCTGATTGTTAGTTGCAACAAACCCCTTTTACTATTCACACCTAGAATAACTTACCACTTTTTAGTGCAAAATAACAAAATTTCTTTAAAATCAGTACCGCCATTAGACTGTTGTTTACTTACTGTGTTACATTACAACACAATCATGATTTCTGCTTCAAAGTGCCATTGTCAAGTGTTTTAAGTGTTATAAATTGCCTAAGATGGCATACTGTCGAATTAAAATACACTATTAGACACATTGTCTAAGAGTCGATACTTCTGGCAGAGACAGTGTGTCTAATAGAGTTTTTAATACGACAGTATGCCATCTTAGACAATTTATAATAATGGCACTTTCAAGCCGGAATCATGATTGTGTAAGTGTAAGGTAGCACTGTAAATAAACAACAGTCTAATGGCGGTACTGACTTTAAGGAACATATTATGACTGTAGCCCCGCGTTATGAAAAAAAAATTATAACAAAATTTTTTTTGTCCACACTCTAGGTGACGGCTTTTGTAAATTGCTTTGAGTACTGTGGTGGTTTATCGTAGTCAATATGAAATTTGCCCTGGCATTGCTGCTTTGCGCATCTGGCACAATCAATCACATAACGCGATTTCGTTTGTTTACGTGTTTCTGGCGACGTGTCAATATTACCACATGATTACGCCACTGTCGCTTTCGGTTTTGCGGCGGACGTTTGCACTTTACGGTTGAAGCTACCAACAGCGCCACTAGCTGTCATTGATCTTTTATCATACAGAGTACAGAAGTGCCTCTAATCGGTGTTGCATTCCCTTGCCTTCCTCTAGCCGCTACACAGACTTACACTGCCAGTAATAGGGGAACCTCCAGTTCGACGTGGTTTCCAAGTTACAGTGCGACTTTTTTTTTTTAATATCTGCATCTACACACACGCAATTATCTGAAGTTCACACTCAAGTGTCTTACAGATACATTCTTTGATTTTATGTAGAATTGTGCTGTACGTGTTTATGGATAGACTCCTTTAACTACAGAATTGTGTCATAGAGGGCGTCTGTACAGTCCTGATACCATTTCAAGAGATCGTAACTAGTAAATTAGTAGATAAAGAGCGTCATAAAACGCTTAGCAGCTTTCAGAACTTTTTGTCTGTTATGCCAGGATTTCAGTGTGTGCACCGTTCGTCGCTCGTAAAACATCGAGACGATATTCGAGTTCTGCCCGTATACAAGTCAGCATTGCAACATCAGCAGCTCTGATTGCTTCATTGGTTTGTGCACTAAAGACAGTAGTATCAATGACTGTGTTGTGTACACGTGATCCTTTATGTAACACAACCAAAAGGAGTCTAGTTGGGTGGTTATCCGGAGACTGTGCGATACGACCATCAAGGCCCATCTACTTCTCAGGAAATGTGTCATTCAGCACATCCCGCTCGTTGAAACTCTGAACTGGTTGAGCATAGTCACGCTGGAAGATGATGGACAGGTGCAGTTCTTCGATCTGTGGTACCAGGAAATATTCGAACACCTCCAGCTAAACATTTCTATTTGCTGTTTTAAATTATTTACTGAATACTAATTTCATGTAATCAGCTGCAGTGGGTATACATGTATTACCCAGTTGTAACACATAAAGATTTGTGCCAGACCGAGAGCTCAACTCGGATTTCTCAGTTATCGAGAAGTCGCCTCAACCGGCTCGACACAAACCTCCATATGTCGCAGTCCACGTCCTTACGTCCTAATTTCATGTAAATCTCTCTTTTCAGCTTGCAACAATACTTGATTTTCGCTTATGGAGAATGACATCACCACAAGGAATCGATACCACTTTCATTGTGAGATGTCCTTGTTTTTGTTGCAAGCTTAAAAGGGAATGTAGATAATATTATGATATAAGAACACTGATTATGACATATGGAGGTTTAGGTTGGGCCAGAAGGCTTGCCCGGATACTCAACATAGTTAAGTCGACCACTTAAGATAAAGTGATAAGTCTGGGATCATGTCCTGGCCTAGCACAGCCGGGTAATTCATCTGTACATACTGCAGCTAATGTCATGAAACAAACATTCAGTGAATAATTTGGAATAGTATTTCATACAGTTGTTAATCGTCAAATCATCAGTAAATTCTTCATTTGTGTGGCCATAGTGATCGCATTTCCCGGTGTAAGCGAGAAATCAGCCTAAAACACATCACCACTGATGATGTTTTATCTCAATAAAGCGAAACGCGTCTGGTGAAAAAATCACTCATTTTTGTAGTTGCAATGACAGACAAAAAGTACCCTCATCTGCAAATTTCTGTTTATGAATTTCTCTGCAAAGAAAAATTGGTCTACGATCCTATTGTGTATTAGGCTACAGCAATCACTAAGTCTCAGGCCGTCAAAGATACGTTTATGTGTGTGTTCATCGGGTTTGTGGAGGCACAAATCGTAGTGCTGAGGCGGTTCACACGGAAACAAATGTGAGATGTTGCGTCTTCTGGAAACAGGAGCTTTTCACTTAATAGCACGTATAGAGGCTAGCATGGAGGACTTTAAAGTGTACTGCATTGGAAGAACGCTCGACTCCTGTTCATGGACCTTTCAGACTTTGTACACAATAAAGCCTAGCAGTTTATGGAACACTTTATAGACAGCTGATCTTGCATCCTGCAATCCATGTGATGCACGAAGAATTGACTTCTAGGGCCTGCATTGAAATACGGCTTGCATCATGTCAACACATGTTTGAGTACAAAGGTACATTCGCTTCAAGGTAGGTTTTTGACGTTGCCTTTTTCATTAAAGTTTCTAAATACCTTGTTCTTGCCTGTGGTGCCCTCCCATAGTGGCACCAGTAATTGTCTCTGATTTAGTTTCAATATAGCCCATGACACATAGCACCTTCTTCTTGTGTGTCACCTTTTTGATGCTTAACAATTCAAATGGACAAAGGACTAAGGCAAGAAATTTACTAAGAGACCTATACGTTTTACAACAAACCATGAATCTCCATCTGCAATAGTTTCCAAGATATGATTTTTGATAGCGCAGTTTATGGACACTCTGGATATGTTTGTGGATTCACAGGTGGGACATAACCATGTACCCTAACGCTGTCCACAATGCGAGACTTTTTTGCACCTCCACATATGTCATGAAATGGAAAGTACAGGTAACATCCTTGGTGCGCATGAAACATAATGCCCAAGTGATGGTTGTGTAGCGCCAACATCAACTGCAAGGAGAATGAACCCACCGGGGAGTGCTGTTGGCCTTACATACACATCTGACCAAGGCAGCACCACGTCGCTGCAGGTGTGGGTCCCCAGACGTCGGAGCTGCGTGGTCGCTCCGGATTTACGAGATGAATTAATTTAGGGTCAGCCGCTGTGGTCGGGCGGAGGGAGGGAACGTGCGCTGCAAGGTGAGAGGGGGTTCCCCCGGGAGGCGGCCCGGCGCTCGCTCCGCCAGTTTGTATTCCGCGCAGCGCCGGCCAGCCCTGGGGGCGGACACCGCCATCTGTTGCCGCCGCTGCAGCTCACAGCACACAGCACTGTGGCCAGCCAGCGAGCACACGCGGCACGGCAGTTCTGTGGGGAATGTGGAATTCTATCGCGGCTACGCACACTACGCCGTTCTATTCATGAGGTTCTGCAACTCTTGATTTTCATTGATGATATGAATGTCATCAACGAATCGATTCCTTTCACCCCCATATTTAATCCCACTGTTGACCATTTCTTTTCGATGGACAGTGGCTCGACAGGAACCTACATTCCGAGTATGTTAGGTAAGCGCCGTTTACCCAAACCAGCTCTGAAAATGAAAAGTGAAAAAGAAAAATTTTATTATTAATCGTTCTCCTACTTTCCGGAGACTTAGAAGTTCCTCCCGCAGTTCGCTTTTCTGCAATGGAAAAGCTGCAATTCGTAGTGCTGAACTGAGAGCTACTTGTGCGATACTCGTGAAGGAGCACAGGCACCCTAGACATGATTTTCAGCGACAAGTGGTAGATGTGATTGCTGCGACTCTTCCGGCGTCCAGCTGGTTAGCTGGCGCATGGCGAAAGATTTTTTCCAAGTGAAAGTGAAATTAGAATTAGAACTATTGTTTCCGACTTCGGAAAAAAATGGTTCAAATGGCTCTGAGCACTATGGGACTTATCATCTATGGTCATCAGTCCCCTAGAACTTAGAACTACTTAAACCTAACTAACCTAAGGACATCACACAACACCCAGCCATCACGAGGCAGAGAAAATCCCTGACCCCGCCGGGAATCGAACCCGGGAACCCGGGCGAGGGAAGCGAGAACGCTACCGCACGACCAAGAGATGCGGGCTCCGACTTCGGAGATTCGATTCCAATATCAGTACTATCTAATTATGTAATTTATTTATTTACATTATGTTTCATTCCCTTGATTTGTCGATTGCGATACAATCAATGATTATATTCTTCTTTATTCCCTGTTTGCAGTATGATGGAGTGAGAGTGTTTAATATGACGAATGCTTCAAAGACCGTTCCGTCTAGAGCCTAAACGAAAAACTGTAAATTCTGCCATCTGGCAGACCCTGTCCAGAATTACTTAATCTCAGAGCATCTCATAAAGACAAAAATCGAGAATATGTTCGAAATTTCCACATGTGTCAATGTAGCCGGACAGAATGGATCACGCCGAGCGGTCTAAGGCGCTGCAGTCATGGACTGTGCGGCTGGCCCCGGCGGAGACTCGAGTCCTCCCTCGGGCATGGGAGTGTGTGTTCGTCCTTACGATAATTTAGGTTAAGTAGTGTGTAAGCTTAGGGACTGATGACCTTAGCAGTTAAGTCCCACAAGATTTCACACACATTTGAACATTTAGAACGGATCGCAGGGAGTTAGAAACTTAGCAATCCTTCTTTGCTGGCCATGTTTATTGTTCGCAAAAGAACAAATTGTGTTACCAAACATTGGGTACAGTACTAGTAGTAGTTGTTGTATCCGGATTCCGCTCCAGCTGCTGACGGGTTTGGGTTGTTACTATAGAGTTTGACAATGTTAGTTTCAGAGGGTGGCCGGATGCCCTTCCTGTTTTTGTTTTGTTTTCTTTACTGCTTCCTTAATATGCAGATTGAATACCGTCAGAGATAGACTACAGTTCTGTCTCATTCCCTTCTCAACCACTGCTTCCCTCTAGTGACCCTCGACTGTTATAACTGCCATCTGGTTCCTGTACGAATTGTAAATAGCCTTTCGCTCCCTGTATTTTATTCCTGCCACCTTCAGAATTTGAAAGAGAGTGTTCCAGTTAACATTATCAAAAGCTTTCTCTAAGTCTATAAATGTTAGAAACATGCGTTTGCCTTTCCTTAACCTATCTACTAAGATAAGACGTAGGGTCAGTGTTTGCTCGCGTGTTCCAACATTTCTATGGAATCCAAACTGATCTTCTCCGAGGTCGGCTTCTACCAGTTTTTCTATCCGTCTGTAAAGAATTGTGTTTATATTTTACAACAGCGACTTATTAAACTGATACACTGCGTGATTAAAAGTATCCGGACACCACCCAAAACCATACGTTTTTCATAAAAGGTGCATTGTGTTGCCACCTGCTGCCACATACTCCATATCAGGACCTCAGTAGTCATTAGCCGTCATGAGAGAGCAGAATGGGGCGCTCCGCGGAACTTACGGCCAGGTGATTGGGTGTCACTTGTGTCATACGTCTGTAAGCAAGATTTCCACACACCTAAACATCCCTATGTCCACTGTTTCCGATCTGGTAGTGAAGCAGAAACGTGAAGGGACGCGTACAGCACAAAAACGTACACGCCGACCTCGTCTGTTGACTGATAGAGACTGCCGACAATTGAAGAGGGTTATAAAGTGTAATAGGCATACACCTATCCAGACCATCACACAGTAATTCGAAACTGCTTCAGGATCCATTGCAAGTACTGTGACAGTTAGGCGGGAAGTGAGAAAACCTGGATTTCATGGTCGAGCGGCTGCTCATATCTACATCTACATCTACATTTATACTCCGCAAGCCACCCAACGGTGTGCGGCGGAGGGCACTTTACGTGCCACTGTCATTACCTCCCTTTCCTGTTCCAGTCGCGTATGGTTCACGGGAAGAACGACTGTCTGAAAGCCTCCGTGCGCGCTCTAATCTCTCTAATTTTACATTCGTGATCTCCTCGGGAGGTATAAGTAGGGGGAAGCAATATATTCGATACCTCATCCAGAAACGCACCCTCTCGAAACCTGGCGAGCAATCTACACCGCGATGCAGAGCGCCTCTCTTGCAGAGTCTGCCACTTGAGTTTATTAAACATCTCCGTAACGTTATCACGGTTACCAAATAACCCTGTGACGAAACGCGCCGCTCTTCTTTGGATCTTCTCTATCTCCTCCGTCAAACCGATCTGGTACGGATCCCATACTGATGAGCGATACTCAAGTATAGGTCGAACGAGTGTTTTGTAAGCCACGTCCTTTGTTGATGGACCACATTTTCTAAGCACTCTCCCAATGAATCTCAACCTGGTACCCGCCTTACCAACAATTAATTTTATATGATCATTCCACTTCAAATCGTTCCGCACGCATACTCCCAGATATTTTACAGAAGTAACTGCTACCAGTGTTTGTTCCGCTATCATATAATCATACAATAACGGATCCTTCTTTCTATGTATTCGCAATACATTACATTTGTCTATGTTAAGGGACAGTTGCCACTCCCTGCACCAAGTGCCTATCCGCTGCAGATCTTCCTGCATTTCGCTACAATTTTCTAATGCTGCAACTTCTCTGTATACTACAGCATCATCCGCGAAAAGCCGCATGGAACTTCCGACACTATCTACTAGGTCATTTATATATATTGTGAAAAGCAATGGTCCCATAACACTCCCCTGTGGCACGCCAGAGGTTACTTTAGCGTCTGTAGACGTCTCTCCATTGATAACAACATGCTGTGTTCTGTTTGCTAAAAACTCTTCAATCCAGCCACACAGCTGGTCTGATATTCCGTAGGCTCTTACTTTATCAGACTACAGTGCGGAACTGTATCGAACGCCTTCCGGAAGTCAAGAAAAATAGCATCTACCTGGGAGCCTGTATCTAATATTTTCTGGGTCTCATGAACAAATAAAGCGAGTTGGGTCTCACACGATCGCTGTTTCCGGAATCCATGTTGATTCCTACATAGTAGATTCTGGGTTTCCAAAAACGACATGACACTCGAGCAAAAAACATGTTCTCAAATTCTACAACAGATCGACGTCAGAGATATAGGTCTATAGTTTTGCGCATCTGTTCGACGACCCTTCTTGAAGACTGGGACTACCTGTGTTTTCCAGTCATTTGGAACCTTCCGTTCCTCTAGAGACTTGCGGTACACGGCTGTTAGAAGGGGGGCAAGTTCTTTCGCGTACTCTGCGTGGAATCGAATTGGTATCCAGTCAGGTCCAGTGGACTTTCCTCTATTGAGTGATTCCAGTTGCTTTTCACTCCGGTAAATGCCAAACGACGCCTTGCTCGGTGTATGGAGCATATACATTGGACGATTGAACATTAGAAAAATGTTGTGTGGAATGACGAATAACGGTACACAATGTGACGATCCGACGGCACGGTGAGGGTATGGTGAAAGCCCGTTGAGCGTCATTTGCCAGCGTGTGTACTGCCAACAGTAAAACGCGGAGGCGGTGGTGTTATGTTGTGGTCGCGTTGTTATGGAGGGGCTTGCACCCCTTGTTGTTTCGCGTGACACTATCACAGCACAGGCCTACATTGATTTGTTTTAAGCAGCTTCTTGCTTCCCACTGTTGAAGATCAATACGGGGATGGCGACTGCATCTTTCAACACGATCCAGCACCAATTCATAACGCACGGCTTGTGGCGGAGTGGTTACAATCTCTGTAATGTACTGGCCGGCACAGAGCCTTGACATGAATCCAATGGAACACCCTTCGGGTGCTTTGGAACGCCGACTTCGTGCCAGACTTCATCGACCGACATCGATACCTCTCCTGAGTGCGGCACTCCGCGAAGAATGGGCTGCCATTCCCCAAGAAACCTTCCACCACCCGATTGAACGTATGCCTGCGAGAGAGGAAGCTGTCATCAAGGCTAAGGGTGGGCCAACACCTTATTGAATTCCAGCATTACCGTTGGAGGGCACTACGAACTTGTAAGTCATTTACAGCCATGTGTCCGGACACTTTTGATCACATAGTGCAGTTCGGTAATTTTCACATCTGTCAGCACCTGCTTTCCTTGGGATTGGAATTATTATATTCTTATTGAAGTTCAAGGCTATTTCGCCTGTGTCATACATCTAGCTGACCAGATTGAAGAGTTTTGTTATGGCTGGCTCTCCCAAGGCTATCAATAGTTCTGATGGAATTTTTTCTACTCCTGGGGCCTTGTTTCGACTTAGGTGTTTCAGTGCTCTTTCAAATTCTTCACGCAGTATCATATCTCCCATTTCATCTTCATCTACGTCCTCTTCCATTTCCATAATATTGCCTTCAAGTACATCGCCCTTGTATACGCCCTCTATATACTCTTTCAACCTTTCTGCTTTCCTTTCTTTGCTTGGGACCGGTTTTCCATCTGAGATCTTGATATTCATACAGGGGGTCCTCTTTTTTCCAAACGTCTCTTTAATTTTCCTGTAGGCGGTATCCACAGTATCTATCTTACCCCTAGTGATACATGTTTCTACAGCCTTACATTAGTCCTCTAGCCATATCTCCTCACCCATTTTGCACTTCTTGTCCATCTCATTTTTGAGACTTTTGTATTCCTTTTTGCGTGCTTCATTTACTGCATTTTTATATATCCTTCTTTCATCAATTAAATTCAATATATCCTCTGTTACCCGTGGATTTCTACTACCCGTTTTACCTACTTGATCCTCTGCTGGCTTCACTATTTCATTTCTCGAAGCTATCTATTATTCTTCTAATGCTCTCTCTGAAACTCTCTATACCCTCTGATTCTTTCAGTTTATCCAGCTCCCATCTCCTTAAATTCCCACCTTTTTGAATTTTCTTCAGTTTTAGTCTACAGGTCATAACCAAATAATTGTGGTCAGAGTTCACATCTGCCCGCATCTCGTGGTCGTGCGGTAGCGTTCTCGCTTCCCACGCCCGGGTTCCCGGGTTCGATTCCCGGCGGGGTCAGGGATTTTCTCTGCCTCGTGATGGCTGGGTGTTGTGTGATGTCCTTAGGTTAGTTAGGTTTAAGTAGTTCTAAGTTCTAGGGGACTGATGACCATAGATGTTAAGTCCCATAGTGCTCAGAGCCATTTAGTTCACATCTGCCCCTGGAAATGTCTTACAACTTAAAAGCTGATTCCGAAATCTCTGTCTTCTACCAGGCGGCTTCCTCTTTCATTCCTTACCCTCGGTCCATATTCACATACTACTTTTCCTTCTCTTCCTTTTCCTACTTAAGAAACCAATGAAAGCTTGCAGTTCATGTACTTTGGTAGAATACTGTGGCTCGTTCTTCCACTTTCAGTTTCCTGAATAATGCTATTTAGCAGCTCAAAAATGTCCAGTGACATATAACACTCTAGAGCACTCGCAATAATTTCGTGTTTAATTTGTGTCAGATCACCTACATTGCCGAAACTGTAATTACGATTTTTCTTAGACCATATTGCCGTTGGTTCACACTTTTTTCTTTTTACAGGAAGTATTCTGCGGTTGTGACTGACTTCAGTTTCCTTGGCATTACATGAAAAAGTTTCAAAATAGCATGGAGCGTCGTCGTCGTCGTCCTCTGGCACTTTGATTTCTACAGTCCCTGGAATATCCAGCTCCTTAGGACAGCCTGTTTCATCATAATCGAAACTCCCTTCATCTGTCACCTCAACAATATCAGCTGGTAATACAACCATATCTTCCTCTATATCCTCAGAAGACAAGTATTCTACAACATCTTCTGCTGATTTGAATATTTTCTGCCAATACATATTAGAATTCTTGACAGGAAAGGATACCGGCCGTGAGTATTATAACAGTCCAGTGTCCTATTTATAGAACTCGATTTTCAGCTCAAATTTTTTTGTACGAGATTCTTAGTTTTCATCAGGTATCTTATACAGCTGGCATAAATAGACTTTCAACATTGAAATACTGAGTAATCTAGCTCACCTACCCTTCTCGGAAGACATCTAGCGAAACAGAAAGCAAATAATATGCACAGGAAAAAAATCAGTAATATTGACTTAAAGACATACAAACACGGACGAAGACACATGGTTTCCAAATCGACTGTAGTTGTAGCTGAAATCAAGGCTGCAGCGATGAATGCAGACAGAAATTACGCGGCGTATATTGTTTAATGTTTCAACAATGGAAAGCAAGTGTTCTACAACTAGGTCGCTGGGCGCTTAGGGGGTTGTCTTTTTTTCATTATCAATCGCAACCTCAGAACTGCTTTTCTGCCCTTACCTTCCCGTAAGCCAAACTAATCACCATCCAACAGATCTTCAATTTTCTTTTCCATCTGTGTGCATTATCGTCATCAACAATTTGGATTCGGCCGGTGTGGCCGAGCGGTTGTAGGCGCTTCAGTCTGGAACCGTGCGACCGCTACGGTCGCAGGTTCGAATCCTGCCTCGGGCATGGATGTGTGTGATGTCCTTAGGTTAGTTAGGTTTAAGTAGTTCTAAGTTCTAGTGGACTGATGACCTCAGATATTGAGTCCCATAGTGCTCAGTGCCATTTGAACCATTTGAAAAATTTGGATACATGAGCCGATAGACAGACTTCGTGACAATTCTGACACTTATCTGCCCTTTCTGTCATCAGTATTGTCTCGACAACATTTTTCCCAAAGTTCGGTGGCACATCTTCAGTCTCACGGATTCTGACTAACTTGAATAACCGTTTCATTATGTTTGCGCATTGACTCCATAAATTTTTCATCTTGTTTTAATGCAGTCTTTCCAAAGCCCTATGTCTTCCAAATCTGTATGGAATTCTTTTTTAATGACTTTTACAACTATTTAACCTCCACCCTTTCAGTTATCGGCTCTGTCTCTCTGCGTTCAACAAACGATTTCCTTTATCATTCTTGATGTTCACTGTTGAAATCTTTGATTCGATTACTTCACACTTTTTCAGCAGACATTGTGTTTTGGTTTCTGTATTCTTTTAACAGCTATTCTTAAATATTTATATGTCCTATGCACTCATATCCAGTCTTGCCTAGTCCATCAAATACATTTTTGAGAAATCACTTACCTCATAATATCTTAAATACAATACGTTGTTAATTAGGCATTCTTTACCGTCCACTCCTTGCAGAACATTTTCATTCCTTGCTCGATCAATTCATTGGATTTTCAACAGAATCCTGAAACACCACTTTCCAAACTTTCTAATGTCTTGCCGATTTTCGATGTTTCAGAACGAAAGGCAACTGTGCTCCAGTTATAAATGTTTATGAAGCCTTCATACAGGGTTGAAGCCTATCTTTCTAGTCATTTCACCAGTACGTTGAACAAGCAGTAAAGGAAAACAAGGGCAAGGAATTAAAGCTTAGGGATAGAAAATATAAACTGTAATGTTTGGTGATGACGTATGTCAGTGGCAGCAAAGAACGTGGAAGATCGAATGAATATCGTCTTGAAAAAAGGTAATAAAACGAACATCAGCAAATGTAAAGTAGACTATTGAAATATACTTTGGCCGGCAGGAGTGGCCGAGCGGTTCAGGCGCTTCAATCTGGAACCGCGCGACCGCTACGGTCGCAGGTTCGAATCCTGCCTCGGGCATGGATGTGTGTGATGTCCGTAGGTTACTTAGGTTTAAGCAGTTCTAAGTTCTGGGGGACTGATGACCTCAGCTGTTAAGTCCTATAGTGCTCAGAGCCATTTTTGAAATATACTTTAATAACAACAGTTTCTGAGGTATTTAGACCCGGAAATACGACATTAAAATGCGTAGTTTTGCCGTTTGGGAAGTAAAACAAATTACGATGGCAAAAATAAAGATGATATAAAATCTGGACTGGCAATAAGAAGAAAGACTATTCTGAAAGACAGAACATAAATTTTTGTTTTGTTTAATCTTTACTGATTATGTTTGTAGTGTAGCATTCAATGGATTCGTGGTCGATAAGACGCACATATGAGATGGGACTAAAAGATCTTGAAATGTGGTGCTACAGGAAAGTACTGAAGATTAACTGCGTAGCTCCGTTAACCAATGTAGCAGTACAGGATGGAGTCGTGGAGTCAAGATCTTGGATAACTTAACTAATAGGAGTGACAGGACCGATTGAACATATCCTGAGGCTTCAAGAAAATCTTAATTTCTTAATGGAAGAAACGTGGGGACTGCAGACTGTCAAGACAAAGGTCGACTGTGGAAGCAAGTTCAAGTGGATGTGGCTTGCTGCAGTTATGTAGAGCGTTGCACCGGTTGGACTACCAACTGGAGCTGCCTCGTACCTGTCTCCAGAATGAAGATCGCAACAACTACATGTCTTGTACCCAGGTTTGATAATTCCGTTTGGTACCTACTGTTTCTTTTGTAAAAGGTCCGTTAGTCTTGTGTAGTCCTTTCCATTTCCATTTCTCCCACTGAACAGCGCTATACCCAATTTATTATTATAAAAAAGCCACTAAATTAAAACTGTATAAAACAATGGCAGTGCCTGTGCACCTTGATGGCGGCGAATCCTGGATTGAGGGACAGTGGGATGAAAATACGATATGGTCAGCAGCAATGAGACTTTTAGCACAACGAAAGGGGGTGCTCAAAGAGAGACCACATAAAAAGTGATGGCATCCGGACAGATCTGGGAATTTATAATGTAAATATAGAGCAGAATGTATGAAGACAGCATTCCAATCGCTGTAAATAAGTACAAGCCCAGAAGAGGAGGTGTAGGACGGCCGAAAAAGAAATGGAGTTAATTACGCGAAGTCGGAACCACCGTATTGCCTAAACCTTGAAGGGCATAAGGTGAAGATTTTTTTAAAAATTTTTTTCAGTCCAGCATGTCCAGTTGGTGTACACTCCATTACACCAGGATTCTTATTGTTCGTACACTGCTGAAAATAAAAATGCAAAACCCTCAGGGACAATGTCATTTTATTGACAAATGATGTGACAGTGATCATTGTACGAGTATATAATGAGAAATTCAGACCAAATGAAACACACATGTGACAATAAAAGCTGCTCAGACAGTCGCATCAATGCACAGTGTACCCCGCTCTGGCAGCACCGCAGGTGTTTATTCTCATATGCCAATTATCATAAAGGCGTCGAATTGCATTCAGCGATAGACTGTTCCAATCACCTAGAGCATTTTGTTGCAGACTCTGGAGAACGAGGAAGTTCCCGGTTCATCACTCTCCATACGAGTTCAATTGGCGAACGATCTGGTGATCTTGCTGGGCACGGCAGTTGTTTTACGCAACGAAGAGCACACTGCGTCACAGCAGACGTTTGTGGATGGGATAACAGCCTGTACGATGCAGAGGACCCTGATTACTTTGCCCTGCAGAATCACCAAAAGTGTCCGCTAATTGTAGCTTCCTGCCTCCCACACAATGAAGCGTGGGATGGTATCTTTGCGTTGAGGCGAATGCTCTGCAGTATAGGCAACTCACCAGATATACGCCATACATGTGTAGTCCGTCACTCTAATTCTGACAGATCGAACCCTCATCACTTACGAACAGAGCGCTACTTCGTTCTTCAATCGACTATTCCACTATACTAAAGAAGGTATGATTGGCAATGTTGTGGCGTCAGTGGTAGCGCGGCCAGAGGCACACATGATTTTAGTCCAGCTGCAAGTAGACGGTTCCCAATGGTCCCTGATGACGTAACAGCTGCAATATTTGCCCAGATTTCGTCCCTGGATGAAGTTCAGTGGGACACCATCGCTCGCATAATGCGTCGTTTTTGACGTGGCAGTAACACGTGGAGGTCCATAACTTGGTATGTAGGTGTACGAACGTTCCACAGACCACTCCTGAAAGCAGAGCCTATAGTTCATGGCCAAAATCCAGCTGGTTGCAGGCCCAAAATGCGACCCAGTTCTATTGGCTGAAGCTCTTCAAGAGGAGTACATACTCATCGGTGGGGCGTGGTTGTAGCCTGGAATGAATGTTGTAACCCCTGTTCACCTCTAGACTCTGTACAGTTACAGCCTGCAGAGTCAAAACAGTGGGTGCACACACAGTCCCCCCGAATCACCGATAAACATGACAAATGAATCACTAACATTACAACCCCTCGGAATGCACATATTATACCTGCTGAGCCCTGTCCACTCGTCTAATATACACTGCCTAGGAAACCTGCTTTCCAGGATCGCTCGACAACAATTCAAGCAAGGCGTATTACTGAATTTTTAGTACAGTAAGATAAATGACAATACTTAACTTTTGTGAAATACAGAAGTGTCGCAAGCAATGGGTGAGAGACAATTAAGAAGTCCCTTCAGTATACACAATTCGTAATACAAGCGAGACAATATACACATATCAAAAAAAGTTTTGAATCACCTCGATTTCGAGAGTTCCGGAACATGTGCAGAAATAGATGGTTCAAATGGCTCTGAGCACTGTGGGACTCAACTGCTGTGGTCATAAGTCCCCTAGAACTTAGAACTACTTAAACCTAACTAACCTAGGGACATCACACACATCCATGCCCGAGGCAGGATTCGAACCTGCGACCGTAGCGGTCGTGCGGTTCCAGACTGTAGCGCCTTTAACCGCTCGGCCACTCCGGCCGGCCGCAGAAATAGAGATCAACATAAACATCATTTCTGCCCTTTTTATTGCTCATGAAAACAACACATTGTATGTTGTACCACCATACGGCGAGACCTTCAGAGGCAGTGGTCCAGACTGCTGTACACTCCGATACCTCTAATACCTAGTAGCACGTCCTCTTGCATGCCTGTATTCGTCGTGGCATACTATCCACACGTTCATCAAGGCACTGTTGGTCCATGTTGTCCCATTCCTCAACGACGATTCGGTGTAGACCCCTCAGAGTGATCGGTGAGTCATGTCGTCCATAAACAGGCCTTTTCAATCCGTCCCAGGCATGTCCGATAGGGTTCATGTCTGGAGGACATGCTGGCCACTTCAATTGATCGATGTCATTATCCTGAAGGAAGTCATTCACAAGATGTGCACGATGGGGGGTGTGAATTGTAGTCCACGAAGACGAATGCCTCGCCAATATGCTGCTGATATGGTTGCACTATCGGTCGGATGATCGCATTCACGTATCGTACAGCCGTTATGGGGCCTTCCATCACCACCAGCGGCGCACGTCGGTGCCACATAATGCCACCCCAAAATAGCAGGGAACCTCCACCTTGCTGCACTCGCTGGAGAGTGTGTCTAAGACATTCAGCCCCACTGGGTTACCTCCAAACACGTCTCCAACGATTGTCTGATTGAAGCCATATGCGAGACTCATCGACGAAGAGTACATGATACCAGTCCTGAGCGGTCCATTCGGCATGTTGTTGGGCCCATCTGTACCACGTTGCATGGTGTCGTGGTTGTAAAGATGGACCTCGCCATAGACACCGGGAGTGAAGCTGCGCATCATGCAGCCTATTGGGCACAGTTTCAGTCGTAACACGACGTCCTGTGGCTGCACTGGGATCATTATTCAACATGGTGGCGTTGCTGTCAGGGTTCCTCCGAGCTATAATCCATAGGTAGCGGTCATCCACTGTAAGTAGTAGCCCTTGGACGGCCTGAGCAAGACATTTGATCAACAGTTCCTGTCTCTCTGTATCGCCTCCATGGTCGAACAACATGGCTTTGGATCACCCCGACACACCTGCCCTTCCTGGCACAAAGTAACAATGCAGACTTGACCGAACCGCGTTATTGACCGTCACGCATGGTTGAACTACAGACGACACGATCCTTCTACCTCCTTCCTGGTGGAATGACTGGAACTGATCGGCTGTCGGTCACCCTCTGTCTAACAGGCGCTGCTCATGCATGGTTGTTTTCATCTTTGGGCGGGTTTAGTGACATCTCTGAACAGTCAAAAGGACTGTGTCTGTGAAGCAATATCCACAGTCAATGTCTATCTGGGAACCGGGATTGATGCAAAACGTTTTTTGATGTGTGTTGTTAGTAAGTCGCTGCTGTAGCTTTCGCAGAACGCCTCGTCTTCAATTGGGCCACGACCAGGCAGTGCGGCGCTTACGTCCTCTTCGTGTAGATGGCGCTACTACCTCGTTGTCGTCATAGAGTCTCACAGCCTTCTCTGCTCCAACATTGCTGCCCGTCGTGCCGGCGCTTGACTTTATGCCGGGTGCCACTGAACACAGACATTTAGGGAGTTGGATTTCTTTTCCGACAGTGTATGTACATCGCAGTCATCTGTTAACACTTGTCCCATTTCCGTAAAACACCGATTCTATTCTTCATTTTCAGCTACTATTGCTATATTATCAGCTAACCGCAGTAGACTGATATCAATAACTTGCGTTTATTAAAACAGTTAAAAATTTTGCCCCAAAATCTGGTTTCATTGCTTAATAAAATTGTTTGAGAAATATCTGTATTTTTACGGACTTGAGACGAGTGAAAGAGAGAGTGCTGTTCAAATAATGAGTAATCATGCTAGAACGCGGAGAGAGGCAGCTAACACAGAGCAAACCAATATATATTACAACTAGTAAATAAAAGTTGTCCATAAATTCACTTAGCATTTTCCCCTTGAAATTCTGTTATGGACTATAAACAACATGAACATATATTGAGACATTTCAATGTGATGCTCATCGGACCTGATAAATATCCAGATGAAAAAGTCCACTGGGTTTAGATCTGGCGAGCGAGAAACCCTAATTCTTGGCGATGCAAGGGCAATCGATCTTCTAGGAAAAGTGGCATTTAAGAAGTCTTGTATGAAGTCAGTCTGCAACAACAGCTATTATTTCTTCTATTTTGTACATTCTTTTACATTAAATGCAACAACGTCAAAATTTTAAAAGTGGAGATGTGGACCGTAAAAAATTCATGAAGTCTCTGCAGGGCGCTGTGATTTTGCTACCTTACGGCGACCAGAGTGGTGAATTTTCTGACGTAATTTATAACAATTGGAATAGATCGCTCACCAAAACGTCATCAGCTGGTGAATGAATGACATTAATGTTACGCATTTCGGAATAACTCATAGACTGGTATCAGACGAACTCAAGCTGTATGTTACATATACAAGGTTATTCAGCTGCCCCTAACGATGTAGTTCTAAGCAACATGCAATGTTTCATCTGACCATCAAAAACGACGCTCGAAATTCTCTTGCTCCCTACGTGTAAACTATTAGAATCGCAGAAGAAATGGACAGAATCTTTTTACAGGAAATTTAATGTAGTTAAGTTTTGTATTTGGATAAGTTTTCGCTGGTGGCCAAGGTTTCCGAGTTAGTCAAGACAAACGTACAATAGTTACCCTCATACTCACCTCTGTCCCCACACTCATCCCTCACCAGTCAGCATTTCTAATATATTATTCATGGCACTCCCACCTAACAATGTACAAAAATTTCTGACTACATGAACTATCCCCGATATTAAAGCTTTATCGGTCTCTGCTGTTTAGGCTATTGCGCCACCTCCATAGTTGGCTAGGTTGTTGACATTATTAATTTAAATGTGCCCCTGAAGGATATCAAAGAAGAACGAGTTTTGCAAATGTCACGTAATAGTACTTACGTTGTTAATTCGATCCATACTTAATCCTTAAAAGCACAATAATTTCGTAATCAGAAGACCTGACGAACACAACTATGTGATTGCTTATTTTATGCTATTAAAATTCACAACATTGTTAGGTAACATTTACACAAACAAATAACGATTTGCTATTGCTCGACTAAGCCGATGGCGTAATGAGGCCAGTCATTGAAGATCAAAAATGTTCGAATATCGGAAATAATTCGTGCAGTCAATATGTTTTGTACAGTGGTAGCAAGGAGTGCCATGAACAGCATACCAGGAATCGTGACCGGTCGAAGGTCAGTGTGGGATGGGGGTGAATTTGAATCTCACGTTGGTAGAAGGACCTGAATCGAAAACGTACGGAGTTACAAAATTTAACTAAATCACACTTCGTACAAACACGTCATGATCATTTCTTCTGTAGGACTACCAGTTTGCGCATACAGAGCGAGGGCCTATGAAAATCTCATGAATAGTTTTTGAAGGCCAGAGATAACATTGCGGGTTGCATAAAACGACATCGGTAGGGGCACGTGACTCGCCCTGTATAACTGACAGAGGCAGCATGCCATGCAGTCTGCGTCTGACAGTTACCCAGGTAATATATAACTTCTGTTCATCTGCACAGCTCGATGTGTCTGGTATATGATGATGGATTATCTCGAAACGCGTAACATTAGTCATTCTTTCTCCAACTGATGACGTTTTACTATTGACCTATTAAGAATTTGTGCAGTGTACCAGTTATATAACGTAGTTTCATGCTTCCTACGGCATCTTGCTGCATCTCAAAGTAATTTTTAAAGTTTTAATGTTGCTGAATCACGAGACCAACTTTGCTTTATTCAATTCATCTACTTTTTCTGAGACACCGGAAAGAGTCGAGGCAAAGGATTTCAATAATGTAACATGTATGAAACTTGTCGAATAGTAACATGATGACAGCGTCGCGTCTAAAAAAGAGGTCCAATAAACGCCTGCCTACTGTGGCACATTTTAAAAACACTGAATTCAGGTCCTGTTCCTAAGTCTGTTGTAATCGCTATATATTAAGTGCTGGAAATATTAACCTTGGACGCCGATACATGCAATTAATCGATCCAGGGTAGACAATACTGCTCACCGACTTTCATCCAGAATTATCGCAGCATAAGCCTGCATTTTAAGGCCTTTCATGTCATCTGGAGCTATCAATGTTTCCTTGTAGGCATTTTAAATTTCCTCCCAAAAATATGCCAGGCGTGTTAAGTCTGCTGAGCGTATAAAATATCTTTAATTCCCTAACGACCGAGTCAACGATATCCAAATATTCTGTGAACAAGGAATGGGACGTCCACCATTTTGGTACCGCCTGTCCAATGGCCTGTCTGTCAATGACTGCGGCAGAATTTCTTTTAGGAATAGGAACAGCCCACTCGACCTGTTGACAGACTAACATCGTTATTTATCCACTTCTCTCAGCTGGCGTGGATTTTGAGTTATCATTCGTGCATACAGCGAAGGCTGATTCTTTCATGGTCTGCTAGCAATAGGGGTCCGTGTTGGCCTAACGACTATAGTAGGAGACTCTGATCCTTCAGGTCCGATTTCAGTACCGGTTAGGGGCGAGGATCTTTCTTCGTCCCAGTCCCTCCAGAACGTCCGCAGGTTCACTCTGCCCGCTGTTCCCGGCGTGAAAGCAAAACGACGGACCCGCCACTTGCGCCCTCCTCTTGTCACGCTGAATATGAAAGCTGCACTCCACCTGCAAGCAGGCCAATTGATCGAGAGGTTCGCGCCACAGAATTTTCGTTTACGTGTTAACGATACTTCACGCATAAACAAAATCGTGCACAGACACGTCGCGTGACAGTTGTAGACAATATTCAGAGTTCACGGTAAACAAATCCGCCACATTTGTCAAATGTTTTTATTGATCGAAATCTTACACGTCAGCACATGGTCGTTACTTAGTTTAACATTGGTCTAGTGCGTGACGTCCACTTTTTTTTTTTTTTATAAAAAAATCTTTATTTGATCATTATCGTGATACAATGTAACCTACTACCTAAATACATTAGTAGGTCCTATTTTTAACTATTTCTATATTCTATCTGTAGCTCTTATGTTTAACACTACAGGTTTTTACTACAATCCATCACCACTATGGGGGTTATTCTACTATACTATACTATGTTATTATTTGTCTAGTGTTACCTTGATTTTAGCTTCTATTGTTAAGACACTACTTGCAGATGGTTATTATTATGACTACTCTACCTGCAGCGTTAAAAGTGAGCCAGAATAAGATACAAACCTAATTTTTTGGCCATTCCCACTGAGCTAATCCCAGTGGGAGTGCCCCTGGCACTGGGCTGGCCGGTGACGTCATCGCTGCAGTTCTATACTTATTCAACTATCCTAGTTTGAACCTATAACTAACCTTATATCTAATGTCATAATCGGTGCGTGGTCAGGTCCGGTGGTAATGTACTGCCCCCCCAACCTATTCCGAAAACCTGGCGGATTCCAGCCATGAGGCGGCTGGCCAAGTCCAAGTCCCGGCGAAACAGGGAGGGTGTACGTGACAAGTCTGGTGTTTATTTATTTATTGATTATTTCTTAAATATTCTTTGAGGACTTTTTCAGAAATTACGTCTGCTAGATGATTCAAAACATTGAAGGTGTTTTCGTGCCTGAGCAGATGGTGCGTGTCGTTATTCGGCAGTTGTTCCCTTAATTGTTGTGCTACATCGTCGAAGAGGGGACACTCGTACACCACATGGTCTGGAGTGCCCTGCACTACTCCACAGTCACACGCTGATGTTGCCCTTTTCCCGAACCGACACAGATATGTCGGGTAGGGTCCGTGCCCAGTAAGAAAGTGCAGCAATCCCCTGGTGGGTTTAATGTAGGTAAGTTTTAGACGTTCCTGTATATTTGGAAGCAGCTCGTGTGTTCTTCGACCAGTCTCATCACTATCCCAGAGTTCCTGCCATAATTACATTCCCCTTCTTTTGATGCTTTGTTTATCCCCTACATATATCCCCATGATTTCTTCAATTTTTTCTCTTCTATTTTTCTTTATCCAATACCAGGTGGCCTGTTCCCTAATTTTTATGTCCAGTGGACATAACCCCATCAGTACTAAAAGTGCCCCTCCTGGAGTTGTTCTATATGCGCCTACTGACCGTAGGAGCATATTTCGCTGCACTCTTCTTACGGCCACAGCAGGCATGACCCTCGTGAGCCTGTGTGCCCAGACCGCTGACCCGTAGCCTACTATGGATGTGAGGATGCTGTTATGGTACAATTTAATAAGATCAGGTGGGAGGTGGTATCTTTTGTGTCCTATTCCGATTAAGTTGTGTAGTACTGTGATCTTTGTGTCACTGTGTCAATATGCGATGCATAGTTCCACCTCTCGTCGACGATGACACCAAGATATCAGGCTTCTCGGCGCCTGAGGACTGGTAGGCCATTTATTCTGATGGTAGGATTTCTTATGAGTTGACCTTTGAGCAGCAGGTAGGTTGACTTATTAGGTGCGATGGTCATTTTTGTTTTATGACACCATGTGGTCAGTATTGTAATAGCTCTTTCTACTTTTGGTTCCAAATCTTCGCGGCTGCAGCCGCCGACCAGCAGGAGGAGGTCATCTGTGTAGGCTATGACCTCTAGCACATCTTCACTGCTCTTTAGTTCTTCTAAGAGTGGTTCCATGTTTATGTCCCAAAAGAGTGACCACAGGACAGATCCCTGAGGACACCCCTTGGTGATTTTTTTACTGACTTTGCTGCTAGGGGCCGATAGCCAGACCTCCCTTTCTTCACAATAGCTCCTGAGACAGCCATACAGCGGCCCTGGGCATTCTTTCTCCCGCAAGCAGGAGAAGAGCGAAGGCCACCACAGGTTATCAAAGGCGCCACTGATGTCCACCATGATGCCGACTATGTACTTGTGCGGGGCAGAGTCACAGACATTCACAGCCAGGGCGATTGCGTCAGACGCCGACCGTCCTGTCTGAAAACCGAATTGCCTGTCACTCATCCCGCACAGGACTCGGTGTGCAGCCAGCCTGTCTGCCAGCAACCTGTCAAAGAGCTTGCCCAACAAGTCCAGTAGACATATGGGTCTGTATGACTTGGCTTCTTTAGGGTCTTTGTCCGGGCCTTTTTTGATTATGGCTACATTCGTCTTCTTCCATATTGAGGGGAATGTCTGAAGCTGTAAACACTCGTTGTACAGCTGAGTGAGAGGTGCCACCAGCTGGGGGGCGAGGTACTGTATCACCTCCGCAATAACGCCGTCTGGGCCAGGAGCTTTGCCTTTTTTGAGAGCTTTTATTTGGGAGCTTACCTCCTCTTCAGAGAAGGGGTAGACCACACGGTTGTTTTCATAGACCCTTTGGTTCTCTCTTCTTATTCGCTGTTGTTCATCAGAGTCATCTTCCTCTCTATCGTCAGGTAACAGGGCACGGAGTAGGACCTCCACAGTTTCCTGCCAGGTCTCCGTCATCCGGTCCCCGTCCCTAACGGTAGATAGCACCATAGGTGATTTAATTTTTTCTCTTACTATTTTGTAAGGTAATCCCCAGGGGTCTGTAGCCAATTGGCTTTACACATACTTCTCCCAGCTCCTCATCCTGCCAGCCTTGAGTTCCTGTTGGAACTGTTCTTTGGCTTCTCTATATACCTGCAGCCAGCGCTGCTTTTCATGCCAGACGACACACCGCTGGTAATACCCCCTCGCCCTCCTTGCTGCCTGGCGCATTTGCCCCAGTTCGGCTGACCATGGTGAGGGGGAGGCCGCGACGGCCCTCCTCCTGGTTGGTACAGCTGCCTTCACTGCCCTGGTTATCACACTTGTAAGATCTCTGGCATACTCTTCTACGTTGACATCACCCTCCAGTAACGCCAGGCGGACCCAGTCGGTTTTATTACAGTTGAGCTGCGTTTCCCACCCCATGTCCCAGTGGCACCCGCTGTCTCCAATGGTGAATGTTATTATGTTATGGTCACTAGTAGTAATCTGATCCCAAACTGTCCAGTTCGATATTTTTGTTGCAAGGTTTGGCGTTACCAGGGTAACGTCAATGTTTGTACCTTGTCCTCCCCCCCCCCCCCCCAGTGTAGGTGGAAGGGTTTCCCTGTTTGTTAGCGACCATTAATTTTAATGACATGATTGTGTCGACAGCTGTTTCTCCTCGGTCGTCCTGAGTACCACTGAACCACAGGGGGGATTTTGCATTGATGTCTGCAGTCACAAGAATTTTTTGTCCCCGCAACGTCGTGGCTATTTGGACGAGCATGTCCAGGAATTCATCTATTTGTCTTCCGTACTGGAAGTACATGTTAACCATTTATAGTATCCCGTGGGTGAATGAAGCTCCACGGCGTTGCAGTGGTCATCTGAAAATTGTGCTAATATGGTGGCTCTCAACGCTTTATTTATGATTATTACCGCAGCTCTTGGTTCTGCTCCACTATAAATTTGTTGCCAGTTGACTGCAGTGAACGGGATCCGTCCAGCCCGGGAGTATGGCTCCTGTATGCAGAATACATCTAGACTCTTCTCCTCCACCACTTTCTGGAGTTCCTGCAGAACCAGTTTACTATTATGTGTGTTTATCTGTCCCACTCTTAACTGTCTCATGTGGGAAGTATGTGTGTATATGAGACTCCGGCCAGTTTTTGCGCCAGTCGTATGCTATTCTGCCGTTAGTGATGACAGATTGGTTGTATAATTCGTTAAGGTCGAATTTTTCATTTCGCCTTTCGAATACTTTCTTGACCAGGTCTCGCAGGGCTCCGAAGTCTGTGGGGAGATTTATTGTCTTGAGCTGTATTCTGTCTACAGCCTCCATCACTGGGAATGTAATGTCTCTGCTGTATTCATGGCCGACACGCACCACATGCCTCAAGGCTGTTGTGAGGGTGGCTGGCTCTTCTAGTCTAGACAGCTGTAAGGCGTGCTCCAGGTTGGGGTAAATCCTGGCAGGATCTATTCCTGGCCCTCGTTCGATATGTGGGCTTATTGGTGTACCTATGTTGGTCGGTAAACTAGTGCTACTTATTTTATTTACTTGCGCTTGCTCTTCCTGGCTTTTTGTCTTTGGGTCTTCTGTCATTAATAATTTCCCTACCACAGGATGACCAAGTGGTCGTGCTTGATCTTTAGGCGACCTTTGTCCCCCATTCGGAGGGGAGGGTGCATCATTCTGATCACAAGGATCTGTTTGGATACAGACATCTTTCATTATGATTGTGAGGTGTTGTGGCCTGGTGATCTTCTGTATAAATTCTCTGAATTTGTTGGCCCTTATTGCATCCCTCAACCTCTTGCTAGGAGACTTTCTTTTGGGCTTCCTGTTCCCATTTAGGGACTCAGCCATAGTCGATTCGGGCTATGAGTCTCTCCTCAAGCATCCTGTAGGTAGGGCAATTTCTACCAGTGGTGTTACATGACATTTTGCCTCTCTTTATGCAGGGTATGAAGATTCCAGCTTTGCTGCAGTTTTTCCTCGTGTGATCCTCTGCCCCACACCTGGAACAGGCCGGCTTCCTCTCACAGTACTTATGTATGTGATCTAAGTCGCCACAGTTGTGGCATCTGGGAACCACTAGGTAATCTCGTACGTTTATCGCGTGGAAACCTATGTAGACTCTCCCCATAGTGGTGATTCTGCGCCACATCTTTCCAGAGACCTCGGCAACGTGATGTACGACGTCACGCTCCCGGGGCCCTGTTCTGAAACGTAATTTGAAGTCGTTTCTGAATGTTTCCCACTCCATTTCATCGAAATTTTGATTATATAGCGTCTCATATATGTCTGATTCTGTTAATGCTACTGGTACATCATATAGGATCACCAGCGGATTTCGCTTTTTCGGTGGTTCACATTTGACTGCTGTATTCAGTTTAGTGTTGTTTAAAATTTTGTCTCTGTCTTCCTCAGTTGCTACGTCAACTACTACTACATTTTTTGTTGCCTCAACTTTGTTTATTTTGATTTTGTCTTTAGCGGGGTCAATTGTAGTGGTGAATATTTCTTGTACTTTTTTGACTGTTTGTCCGAGCAGGGGTCTTAAAAAGACCGCCGTGTCCGGCCTTTTTGTAACCTTAGCAATTGTTTCCTTGGTGGTTTGGGGTTTTGTGACTGCTTGTGCAGCCACTGCAGCCCAGGATTTGGTTGGTTGCTGCCTTAATCTGTTGTGCTCTTTTTCCAGTTCTTCGAGTCGCCCCTCAAGCTTTGCACTTGCAATGGCCCAGGCGGCGAGCTCATTTTTGATTGCCAGGACTGCAGCCTGGCTGATTTTGCCGTTTTTCACACTCGAGTCCAAAATTTAATTTTAGTATGTCTTTCGAAAGTGTTTTGCTCGTTCTGTTCCGCTTCCTCCTGTGAGGCAGGAACAGTCGCGATCGACGCCCTCGAGGTCGCACTACAGTCACTCGTCTCTGATTCAGCCATGTTTATAGACGAGTGAAAAAATGATGGGAGTCCATCTCTTGCCCCGGACCGGCTCCACTGTCATGGGGGGGGGGGGGGGGGGAGGGGACTTCTGCAGCTCGCCGACCAACCTCGCCCCTAGGTCAAGGGCACTCCAGAGCTGCCGGGTTCAGCGCGCCGTTGCCAGCGCACTGGTCCCCGTCGAAAGCCTCGTCGTCGACGATTTCACACGACGCTCCTCGGTAAGTGCACCCCGCACTCCGGAGAGGCGGATGCACCCCTCGCCCTTCGCCGCCTACTAGCCTGAGCTTCCACCTGAAGGCCAAGGACCCACTCCTACTCAGGTGGTGGGTCGGTCCCCCAGTCGTTCGACGGTCTGGGCCCATCTAACCTAGCCCAGGCGATGTCACCACCTCCTGGGTTTGGCAGAACACGCCCCGGTTACCCAGGGGCGCGGCGAAGCACCCTTGCCGACTCGCGCCGTGATCCCACGCCTACAAACGAAGTCGCCGGCATGCAGAGCACCTGCTGGTCTGTGCCCTGCGAACAGAAAGGGACTGGTGTTCGGTCCCTCGACACAGCTCCCCCTGTGCCACGCACCCTTCGCTTTCGCATCAGGCTGGGTCGCAGCTCTCCTTTTTGTCGCAAGGCAGAATGCCAAGCTTAACGTCAGGCACCACGGGAAGGCGGAAAGAGCCACTTGGGAAGGAGAGGCTATAAGAGACGCGTCACTTCCCCTGTGAGGACTGCCACGGCACACCCGACTGGAAGCGATACGCCCCAGTGTGAGCTTCCGTACCTTACTGAAAGGTGGAATTCTTTGCACCCATAATTTGCAATGTTATTTGACGGTCCACCTACGAGAGATGTTTGTCTACCTGTCATCTGGTCATTGACGTGACGTCATATTACTGCGAGGTAAGCTACTTTTTTTAGTTATTTCACCCGATTTTTCGGTTTCTGAATGATAATCCATTTCTTAATTGTTTAATGGAGTGGGCTACAAATGTTGGTTTACTTCTTATTTCAGATATATCTGAAGCCGTGGCATATAGTGACTTTTGTCGTGTGAGACTTTGGTCAAAACAATTTTACAGCTGTGAATGCAGAAAATCTGTGGATCTGCCACAAATAAAGAGCTGTAATAGTCTCTAGAGTAGTAACTGATTAAGAAAGTCGTTGTTATGAAACTGTTGATGGAGTGAAACGCATCGAAATGTAGTAATCGCAGAACTCTCCTTTGTCTGATCTCGCTTGCACACTTGCGTCATGGTCATATCAGGACTGTGTGCTACCACTGTTAAACTGTTAGTTGTATTTCTATCGTCACTTGTGGTTATTTTACGTTGACGTATTTTGTTCATAACATGACCAGTTTCTCGATTTTTTATGTTTGTAAAGAAGTATTATGAGGGCTTGGCACGATCAGAGAATACCGTTAAGTACACAACCGCACATGCTGCTCTAACAGTTCGAGGACAATCGCTCGCAAACGAAAACCGTATCCACTTTTCGGTTGACGTAAACACTGTGAAAGCCTCAATAGCGACACGAGAAAGTTATCGGATTGCTAAAACGGCAGAGCATGTATAAGCCCTTCTAGCACACCGCTAAACACACGAACAGTACCTGAGTTACGTGTTTGATTACATTTAGTACAGCAGGCCAGACTTTTTTGGAGCTCCTTCCCTGACGGTGACACAAGCGTTTACGACGCTGTTACGTTATTACTATTGGTTCACATTATATCGTTTAAGTGTTCTTTTCCCAATGCCACAGAACAAATATGCGCTTCCAATCAAAGAAATCAATCTAGATAACAGAATTTTAAAGAATAACACGATCTGAGTTGAGTAGTGGTAAGGAGCGGGAGCTTACGCAAAAGTGTAACAACAGGGAGGAGAAATTCTGATTTTCAGCGTATCGTGTCTTGCATAACTCAAATACTGAGGAAAAGATATTTTTAAATGTTAAACACCGAAGTTGCTAATTGTTTATTAGCTGCCTAGTTTCGGACTTCGCTCATTTTTTCAACAGACGTGTATTGTTTTTGTTATGTGTTTAGAGCAGACAGTTCTGTTCACGATAACACCTAAGAAAAATAAACCAGCATGACACTGAGTATATTCCAATGTGAAGAAGTTGTCCATTGTATATAATACTGGTATATCGTTGTCACGTGGAGCAGATCTTGTTGGTTAATGAAGACTTTGTAAGCATACTGTCATATCGCTGGTTTAGTTGTGGAGTATCTTTGCGAGCAGCGGCGTCTGTAGAGTGTCGAGCATGGGACACGGAACTGTTATGTTGTGTAGTGTGTAGTTCTGCAAGTGAGAGGCATTGTTAGTATGGAAGTTGAAGTGTTGCTAGACGTGCTATTACAGTAAAGTGATAAAATAAGTAAATGATTCAGAGGAAAGTGCGTCAAGAAGTAATTTAAAAATGAGCAGTGCTGCTGATAACGTATTTGTGTATCCTCTCGTTGCGTATCGTACCGTACTGTATCAATCATCCTCGCCGTGTTCGGTCCTCCAGAGGGAAATGATGTGAATCAGTAGAAATTAGTTACCATAAAAGAGTGCAGTCAAGTGCCAGTGTCTTGTAGCGAGCGTGAGAACGCGCGCTCGATCATCGCGTTTCGCATTATCAACTATCAGCCGCACCGCGACGGTTACGCGCACGCTCGTACAAGTGAGAACTGAGAACTGAAAAATTAACTCTATAATCAGTGTTACATCATTACAAGTGTCAAGGAGGACTATTACCAGATATCAGTATGCGTGGCGAGCGTCAGAACTTTCGTTCGATCATTCGGCTTCCGCATCATCAACAATCACCCGCGTCGGTTACCGGTACGCTCGTCTGATTGATATTGTGGACAGATAATCATCATGATTGTTAATTGGGATAAACACTTATGAATTAGAATGTAACAGGAAGCATAATCTAAATACAGAATATGTGCCTTGTGAAAATGAGCAAAGCTCGAAACTAGTCGGCCAGTAAATAATTAGCAGCTTTGGTATTAAACATTTAGAAATGTCCTATCTCCTGTGGCTGAAAATTCATTTAGCAGCAATGGCTTACTGATAATTAAACATGCATTGTGAAGTGTGAGATCGTAGTTTCACTATCTCAAAGCGTATCAAGTAACACCTAAATGGGTTCTGTAAATTTCGAAAAGGTGGATAATCTTCCGTTACCCATTAGTGTTTAACAACCTGAAAATCACAGCTATTTGACCAACAGTAATAAGTGAAAGTCGTTGGTCTTCCCCGTCTGAAGCTTTCGGAGAAACTGCATCAGCGTCAAACTTATCTTACAATCTGAAAATCTCTTACTAAAAATTGGTTCAAAGGGAACACGCTAGCGCAATGCATCCCTTACATATCAGGTTCTAAGGATTAAATTCCTTTACTTATTCGTGTCAAAAGCGTTGCGTAGAAAAAAAGACAAAAATAAACAAAAATACAAGATGTAGAACCTTGCTTCCGCCGTTTTTTCCCCAACATTTGAGGCTTTAATGAAACAAATTGGCTACACATGTATCATTCGAAGTATTTTCCATCGCTGGCCACTTCTTTCTCCCATCTTTCGGGCAGTGTACGAATCCCAAGTCGAAAAAATTGTTCATCTTTTGAAGCGATCCACGTATCGATCCAATTTGTGACTTCTTCATGAGATCGGAAGTGTTGGTCAGCCAGACGATGCGCCATTGATCTAAGCAGGTGATAGAAGGAGCAATGTCTGTAGAATACGGCGGGTGGGGTAGCACTTCCCATTTTAAGGTTTCCAAGTGCGTTTTGACCTCTTTTGCAACGTGGGGTCGAGTGTTGTCGTGCTGCAAAATCACTTTATCGTACCTCTCGCTGTATTGCGGCCGTTTGTCTTTTAATGCTCTGCTCAAACGCATTAAGTGCGTGCGATAACGAGCACCTATGATTGTTTCACTTGATTTTCACACCTCATAGTACACGATGCCGAGCTGGTCCCGCCAAATGCAGAGCATGATCTTGGAGCTGTGAATATTCGGTTTGGCCGTCGACGTGGAAGCATGGCCGGGATATCCCCATGATTTCTTTGCGTTTAGGGTTATCGCAATGAAACCATTTTCGTTCCCGGTCACAATGCCTTTAAGAAATCCCTTCCGTTTCTGCCTCTGAAGCAACTGTTTACAAACACACAAACGCCGCTCAACGTTTCTTGGTTTAGCTCACACGGGACGCAAGTTCGTTCTTTCTGAATCATGCCCATAGCCTTGAGACATTTTGAAATGGCTTGCTGTGTCACTCCCACTAACAGTGCCAATTCTTCTTGAGTTTGACGTGAGTCTTCACTCGGAAATGTCTCCAATTCTGCATCTTCGAAACCATTCTCTCTTCTACCTCTATGCCGGTCTACGACGTTAAAATCACCGTTCTTGAAGCGTTGAAACCACTCACGACGCGTTCCTTCACTAATAGCGTCCTTAACATACGTACTTGAGAGCATTCTATGAGACTCAGCCGCTGTTTTCTTCATATTGAAACAGAACTGTAACACCTCCCGCAAATGACGAGAATTAGGCTCGTAAACTGACATTTTGAATCAAGAACAACTTTATGATGCAGACACGAATCGACTAATGTTTGAATGAGGTTATGCTGACCGAGGTCCAAGCTAACTGCCTGCCGTCTGCGAGGTGTTTTTTTCGACCGCTACTTACTGTTGTCGCCACGTATCGGCAAACGGCGGAAGCAAAGTTGTACACCTTTTATACTAAATACACTCCTGGAAATGGAAAAAAGAACACATTGACACCGGTGTGTCAGACCCACCATACTTGCTCCGGACACTGCGAGAGGGCTGTACAAGCAATGATCACACGCACGGCACAGCGGACACACCAGGAACCGCGGTGTTGGCCGTCGAATGGCGCTAGCTGCGCAGCATTTGTGCACCGCCGCCGTCAGTGTCAGCCAGTTTGCCGTGGCCTACGGAGCTCCATCGCAGTCTTTAACACTGGTAGCATGCCGCGACAGCGTGGACGTGAACCGTATGTGCAGTTAACGGACTTTGAGCGAGGGCGTATAGTGGGCATGCGGGAGGCCGGGTGGACGTACCGCCGAATTGCTCAACACGTGGGGCGTGAGGTCTCCACAGTACATCGATGTTGTCGCCAGTGGTCGGCGGAAGGTGCACGTGCCCGTCGACCTGAGACCGGACCGCAGCGACGCACGGATGCACGCCAAGACCGTAGGATCCTACGCAGTGCCGTAGGGGACCGCATCGCCACTTCCCAGCAAATTAGGGACACTGTTGCTCCTGGGGTATCGGCGAGGACCTTTCGCAACCGTCTCCATGAAGCTGGGCTACGGTCCCGCACACCGTTAGGCCGTCTTCCGCTCACGCCCCAACATCGTGCAGCCCGCCTCCAGTGGTGTCGCGACAGGCGTGAATGGAGGGACGAATGGAGACGTGTCGTCTTCAGCGATGAGAGTCGCTTCTGCCTTGGTGCCAATGATGGTCGTATGCGTGTTTGGCGCCGTGCAGGTGAGCGCCACAATCAGGACTGCATACGACCGAGGCACACAGGGCCAACACCCGGCATCATGGTGTGGGGAGCGATCTCCTACACTGGCCGTACGCCACTGGTGATCGTCGAGGGGACACTGAATAGTGCACGGTACATCCAAACCGTCATCGAACCCATCGTTCTACCATTCCTAGACCGGCAAGGGAACTTGCTGTTCCAACAGGACAATGCACGTCCGCATGTATCCCGTGCCACCCAACGTGCTCTAGAAGGTGTAAGTCAACTACCCTGGCCAGCAAGATCTCCGGATCTGTCCCCCATTCAGCATGTTTGGGACTGGATCAAGCGTCGTCTCACGCGGTCTGCACGTCCAGCACGAACGCTGGTCCAACTGAGGCGCCAGGTGGAAATGGCATGGCAAGCCGTTCCACAGGACTACATCCAGCATCTCTACGATCGTCTCCATGGGAGAATAGCAGCCTGCATTGCTGCGAAAGGTGGATATACACTGTACTAGTGCCGACATTGTGCATGCTCTGTTGCCTGTGTCTATGTGCCTGTGGTTCTGTCAGTGTGATCATGTGATGTATCTGACCCCAGGAATGTGTCAATAAAGTTTCCCCTTCCTGGGACAATGAATTCACGGTGTTCTTATTTCAATTTCCAGGAGTGTATATAGAATTAATACGTATACAAGAAATACAGATACAATGTGAGACAGTTTCTGCCATATTATAACAGTTGTATATAAATGCATTAAGAACTCTAAATATAATCAGACCGAGAATTAGCTACCTCGGCAGCATTGTCCCGGGCATGTAACTGGTCCTCTAGCGTACAGGAAACTGTGCACTGAGCGTACTTGTACAGAAGCTTGGTGATTTGTTCGGCTCCACATTCGCGTAAGGTTTATGGGTCCGCAAGATAGTTCCATTTCGCCATATTATCCTTTGTCATATCCGCCCCTGTCTTAGTCTGTTGAGGGACTTCCACGTTTTCCAATGCAGATTTTCTACTGGGGGGAGGGCCTCCGAAGGTGAGATCCATGACGTGGTATCTGCATTTCTTGTTGTCAATAGGTTTTGTCGTGCCATTGACGGTGATGTGCAATCATTGACAGAAGTTTTTAGAAAGATCTTCCAAGATTTCAGCCTGCTTAGCAGATCTTGGTGTCCATGCAACGGGTAAGCTGCGTTTAGTATCACTTCGAGTTTCTCGGTGTTAGCGGCAACTTCCCGTCTTATATCTGGTGGAGTGATCCCACCCAGGCTGTCGAGTTCGTAGGTAGGCGTTGCCCTCAAGCATCCTGATATTATTCTACACGTCTTTTTCAATGTAATATGGATTAAATGAGCTCCTTGAATGATTTCATTCACAAATCTCATATTAATGCCGTGCCACATGGTGCGTTTGTGATTCAGGGAAAAGCGAAGTAGATTCATGAATATCTGTAGCCAAATTAAATTTTCAGATACTATAATAGAATAAAACATAAAAAATATAGTTCATCCCTGGTGGCTGCACTCAGACACTGACATAGTGTGTAAATCTGTGTAAAAAGGTATACTTGTTCGCCATCTACTTGTCCTGTCAGTTATTTTCAACTTTGAATAGGTGTAGTCAAGTGAATCCGGGTGGACATACATGCATTTTGTTTCGTTGCAGACGTGTTGCATGAAGTAAAGATGACCACTTCATGTTTTATGATTGACATTTTATCGACCTGGGTTTGTCCTTACCTTTAGTTTTGTTACTGCTTATTCCATTTACTGCTACAGGATGACTCAAAATAACGCGAAATTTTTGGAGTGTAGATTAATGGATGAGCCCAGTTACTTTACACGTATTTATTTACGTCAACGTATAGTAGAATGTGTGCCATTACTCAGTGTAGCAAACATTTTTATTGCTTGAATATCACAACCGACAGATGAGTTCTCCCCTCGGCGTACACACTGCTGCAGCCTGATAGGAACATAATGCGTGGTTCGATCTAACATTTCAAAAGGAATCCTGAAGATTTCCTCTCGTATTCCTGCTGTAAGTTCTTCGGTGGTAGCAGGTCGAGTACAGTACACAGCGCCTTTAAGATGGTTCCACAAGAAAAATATCGAGTGCTGTCAGGTCAGGCGATATTGGGGGCCATGCACAGCGAGCGTGCATTGAAATGACACCGTTACCAAACAATAGTCGGACACCTCCCGTCGATATCCGTACCGAATTTGCCGCTGCTCCGTCATCTGTTGGCAGGAAAATAGGGGAATTCATGGCCAACAAAACTTCCCATTACAGCAACATACCGAATAGACGTTACAGTGGTTGCGCACCCATCATCATCTTCAAAAAAAGTAGGATACTATAAAGCAATTCGCTGATACTGTGCACCACACAGAAACCTTGTTGTTGTACAATGGACGCTCGTGTAGCTCGCGTGTATACTGCTGAGACCAGTTGCAAAATTTCTGTCTACTGACAAAGCCACTGAGGTGGTAGTGAGTTTCGTGCGACATGCACGGGTTGTTAACGAAATTGTCGTTTTTGCTGTCATGCGTTCAGCATATTGTCTACGGATTAGCAGATCACTGGAGTGAAATCGCTGAACGATCTGGGGCTTGTAGTGATGGAACTTTAAAACCACTTTCATTTTTCGTTGAACACTGGAACGATGCCAGGCTAGAGAGACTACGTGATGTTGAACAAAGCGCTGCTGGCTTCTTACAAAAGCAGTTCCCACAGCCTCCATATTGTCACCCGTACGGGCGGATTGTGGCCTCCCTGCAGATTGCTTCCCCATTGCGGAAGCCGTTACTTTAAAAAATGCGGAACCAGGTGTTGATTCTGCGCGCCGAGAGAACACGACCATTCGACGCCGACGCCGAAATTCTCGTCGCTCGGCCTCCGCACATTCATTCTTCTAATAGCCTTTTCTGCAAAGGCACACTGCGCACCGTCCTCCATATTTACTGTTTACTAAAGGGAAAAACAGTGCGAGCAGCATTCTATGTGTTATTCAGCACCACAGCACGTTCCATAATTTCCCCTACTTTTGAGTCGCCCTGTGTTTACAATGTATTGTATGGGTCGTTTCCCACAGGTGCAGAACTATTCTCAATTTACGTGCCGTCGCATAAAAGTTTTTCTCTGCCCTGCTTGCCTTTCGCATAATTACAAGTTAATGACTGATGTGGTTTTTCTGATAAAACCAGTTTTTGTTCAACTTGCTTCTCGCTCGAGTATGGTATGTTGTCAAATTATCGGTGCCAGACTGGAATCTTGTATTTTTACTTTCAGATGACTGTTGTATTGGATATTTTTTCCCTGTGTGCTGCCATAAACGATAGTTTTTGACTTTCTAATAGTGTCTCCTTCAGTCATTTTAAAATTTTTAAAGTTATTTGGTATGGAAAAACCAGTTTGCTAAGTTATTTGTTTTTTATCTTTTTTGTATGTATTCAAACATTTGTACGGCCTGACTCAGTTTTGTTGTTTCATTTAGCACCAAATTTCATATTCATGTTGCTTTCTACACAAATGCATGTTACTACATGATTATTACTGGAACAGATAGTGTTCAACTCCCATTTAATATATGAATGACAGGTTACAACAAAAAAAAGTTATTTGTTGGTGTAGCATTGTAAAGTGGATTGTGATCCTCGTTCATTTTGTACCTACGATGCTATAAACTGCAATTTTTTACTAGAGTAATAGGTTTCATGTTTGTTATTCGTGTTTTCTTCAAATATTTTTGTCTTGGATATTACTTATAAAGACGTTTCTCTGAGATGAATTTCTGTTCAAATGGTTCAAATGGCTCTAGGCACTATATGACTTAATATCTGAGGTCATCAGTCCCCTAGACTTATAACTACTTAAACCTAACTAACCTAAGGAAGTCACACACATCCATGGCCGAGGTGGGATTCGAACCTGCGACCGTAGCAGCAGCGCGGTTCCGGACTGAAGCGCCTAGAACCACTCGGTCACAAGGGCCGGCTGAATTTCTGTATTTCATATTTTTACAGATCTGAAGATGGTTGTTACATACAACCGAAACTACAGAAACGTCTCTTTTAGATTAGTTTCATAGTATTTAATTTGTATTTCGTGCTGTCACGCTCAATTATTTGTAATTTCATGTTTGTCCCCATTCATTGGTACAGAACTACATTGAAGTGTCAGATTTTCCAGTAAGCACCTATTCCTATATATATTACCTACATTTTCCGCTCCCAAATTGCTTTTCTCTCTTTATCATCTGTATGAATGAGTGCGTGAGCGTGCATCTTGACAGAACAGCATCTGGCTGTGTGTTGTGGTAACAACAGTGTAGCCGACGTAGCTTTTCTCTGTCAAGGCAAACAAATTTGCGTCCTTTCGGTAGTCAATCGACAGTAGTCAAGTTGGTGGCGGAAAGGACCCCTCTGGTCTCTTCCGGCCACCTGGGAGAAGTTCGCTGCAGGGAGAGTAAGCTCTGGTGAATGAAGACGGGACTCTTAAGAGCGACTTGGCACTGCTGGATGTGTTGTTGTGGAATGGTGTGTAGCTATTCCAACTGGTGTACACGTTTGTTCTGATAGTTCAGTTTTAAGTTCGGTAGTCGAATTCTTACATTTTTCAGAGTATATTTTTCTGTATGTAGTAAGTTTTCTCGGTCCTCGCGTGGTCCTACACGTGATGTAGGAAGTTCGTTACTCCAGCACAGGTTTAAAATTCAGTTGTCTGATCTTTCAACAGGAATGTATGTGTGAACTTTCCTCGTGTGCATATGCTTTATTTCTTCTACTTTTCATTTCGTTTGAGTTTCAAGATCGTGTAGATTTTTCATACCACGTAGTGGTAATTTCACTGTATGTAATTTCACCACCATCTTGATGAAGTGTGAGTCTTAATTCCGCGCGATATTTTATTGCTATTTGTGCCTATACTATTTACTTTTGTGTTCTTGAAGTTTCCACGGATCTTAACAATTTTGCTTTGTTCACGAATATTTAACGGCTTTTGCGAGTGTTTCACGCCACGGTAGCTTAGTTTCATGTGCAAGGTGATGTATATAAGTTTTTTGTGGGCAAGTGCTCCATAGTATTCGTATTTACATTGATTCAGTCGTAGCGGTAGGGATAAACCTCTGAGCCTGTGACTTTCTGTGATGAGCAAAAATTTTTTTGATCTCTATTCTTGTGTGCATGAATCGTGCATGTTTGTGTGAACTTTTCCCATGCGCGCCAAAGATTTCCTTTTCACTTGTTATCGCAATGTACCACAGTACTCAACATCATAATACAAGTGAATTAATTAATTAAAGAACAGACAACGACATATCATAGTTAGAACTGCTTTCGTAATTTTTAATGTGATGTTTTATTATAATAAACTATGTTAAACTGAGATGACTGTTTCTCAGACAAACCCGTCCGCTTTTATAAAATTATTTTCAATGCATCCCACCCGTCGTTTCTGAAGCACAAAAGGCAGGTCTTATATTTGTAGACTTTGATCATCTTATTCTTATTCTCTCTCTCTCTATTTTTATTTTTCAGCCTGAAGCTCCTCCTTACTCGGAATTATTTGACTTAACGGTTGTAGTTAAATTGTCCCAATATACTCATTCTATTTATTCACTTGAATCTTTTCATTAATATTGACACGTTAGTTATATTTCCAATTCACTGATTAATTCAGTTCTTATATTTTCCAAATTTTAATTAAATTGGGTGGCGACCCAGAAAAATTTTGTGACACACAGAACTTACAGTAGACAGCAGAGTTTCACAGCTGGCCGAAGTGGCCGTGCGGTTCTAGGCGCAGTCTGGAACCGCGAGACCGCTACGGTCGCAGGTTCGAATCCTGCCTCGGGCATGGATGTGTGTGATGTCCTTAGGTTAGTTAGGTTTAACTAGTTCTAGGGGACTAATGACATCAGAAGTTGAGTCCCATAGTGCTCAGAGCCATTTGAACCAGATTTTCACACTGGCTAACTTCCCCCCAGTTTCTGTTTGCAAATTACACTCCAGATTACCATTCACCCATCAATAACCATTTACTAGCTTGTCATCATGTTTTTGCATTATTACGTAAGTGTGATCCAGGCATTAAAAGATTTTTGTAAAACAATCTTTTATATTTTAAAACACCAAACTATCTTGAAAATCTGGAAATTAAGCTGCCAAGAATTCTTCTGGGTTGTATGGCCGTGGTCCATGGAACTCTTCTATCCCTGACGTTTCGTCCAAGGCTACGTTGGACACCTTCGGAGGTGCTCCTGGTTGTGCTGAGTCTTACCGACTGACGAGGCGGACGTCGAAGAACGGTCTAAATACTGTGGAAAGTGGACGTGGTCTGGATTTCACGTGCCAGCAGAGATAAACCTTGTCAAGGATAAAATATAGCTATCGATAATAGTACGTCAAAGATAAAAACTTCCCATCGATTCTGTAAGAGCCACTGGCCAGATATCGCTGAGTTTCAAAGCTTCTTCTTTTCTGTTACAATTATCCCCATGTTTATATATTTCGATGGCTTCTCTATATGTTGTTGTTGTTGTGGTCTTCAGTCCTGAAAAAAATGGCTCTGAGCACTATGGGACTCAACTGCTGAGGTCATTAGTCCCCTAGAACTTAGAACTAAGTAAACCTAACTAACCTAAGGACATCACAAACATCCATGCCCGAGGCAGGATTCGAACCTGCGACCGTAGCGGTCTTGCGGTTCCAGACAGCGGCGCCTTTAACCGCACGGCCACTCCGGCCGGCCTTCAGTCCTGAGACTGGTTTGATGCAGCTCTCTATGCTACTCTATCCTGTGCAAGCTTCTTCATCTCCCTGTACCTACTACAACCTACACCCTTCTGAATCTGCTTAGAGTATTCATCTCTTGGTTTCCCTCTACGATTTTTACCCTCCACGCTGCCCTCCAATGCTATATTTGTGATCCCTTGATGCCTCAAAACATGTCCTACCAACCGGTCCCTTCATTTTGTCAAGTTGTGCCACAAACTCCTCTTCTCCCCGATTCTATTCAGTACCTCTTCATTAGTTATGTGATCTACCCATCTAATCTTCAGCATTCTTCTGTAGCACCACATTTCGAAAGCTTCTATTCTCTTCTTGTCCAAGCTACTCGTATTTATCGTCCATGTTTCACTTCCATACATGGCTACACTCCATACAAATACTTTCAGAAACGACTTCCTGACACTTAAATCTGTACTCGATGTTAACAAACTTCTCTTCTTCAGAAACTATTTCCTTGCCATTGCCAGTCTACATTTTATATCCTCTCTACTTCGACCATCATCAGTTATTTTACTCCCTAAATAACAAAACTCCTTTACTACTTTAAGTGTCCCATTTCCTAATCGAATTCCCTCAGCATCACCCGATTTAATTTGACTACATTCCGTTATCCTCGTCTTGCTTTTTATGATGTTCGTCTTGTATCCTCCTTTCAAGACACTGTCCATTCAGTTCAGCTGCTCTTGCAGGTCCTTTGCTGTCTCTGACAGAATTACAATGTCATCGGCGAACCTCAAAGTTTTTATTTCTTCTCCATGAACTTTAATATTTACTCCGAATTTTTCTTTTGTTTCCTTTACTGCTTGCTCAATATACAGATTGAATAACATCGGGGAGAGGCTACATCCCTGTCTCACTCCCTTCCCAACCACTGCTTCCCTTTCATGCCCCCCGACTCTTATAACTGCCATCTGGTTTCTGTACAAATTGTAAATAGCCTTTCGCTCCCTTTATTTTACCCCTGACACCTTTCGAATTTGAAAGAGAGTATTCCAGCTAACATTGTCAAAAGCTTTCTCTAAGTCTACAAATGCTAGAAACGTAGGTTTGCCTTTTCTTAATCTTTCTTCTAAGATAAGTCGTAAGGTTAGTATTGCCTCACGTGTTCCAACATTTCTACGGAATCCAAACTGATCTGCCCCGAGGTACGCTTCTACGAGTTTTTCCATTCGTCTGTAAAGAATTCGCGTTAGTATTTTGCAGCTGTGACTTATTAAACTGATAGTTCGGTAATTTGCACATCCGTCAACACCTGCTCTCTTTGGGACTGGAATTATTATATTCTTCTTGAAGTCTGAGGGTATGTCGCCTGTCTCATACATACATCACATCGCCCTTGTATAGACCCTCTATATATTCCTTCCACCTTTCTGCTTTCCCTTCTTTGCTTAGAACTGGGTTTCCATCTGAGCTCTTGATATTCATACAAGGGTCTCTTTAATTTTCCTGTAGGCAGTATCTATCTTACCCCTAGTGAGATATGCCTCTACATCCTTAAATTTGTCCTCTAGCCATCCCAGCTTAGCCATTTTGCACTTCCTGTCGATCTCATTTTTGAGACGTTTGTATTCCTTTTTGCCTGCTTCATTTACTGCATTTTTATATTTTCTCCTTTCATCAATTAAATTTAGTATTTCTTCTGGTTGCTGCCTTAATCTGTTGTGCTCTTTTTCCAGTTCTTCGAGTCGCCCCTCAAGCTTTGCACTTGCAATGGCCCAGGCGGCGAGCTCATTTTTGATTGCCAGGACTGCAGCCTGGCTGATTTTGCCGTTTTTCACACTCGAGTCCAAAATTTAATTTTAGTATGTCTTTCGAAAGTGTTTTGCTCGTTCTGTTCCGCTTCCTCCTGTGAGGCAGGAACAGTCGCGATCGACGCCCTCGAGGTCGCACTACAGTCACTCGTCTCTGATTCAGCCATGTTTATAGACGAGTGAAAAAATGATGGGAGTCCATCTCTTGCCCCGGACCGGCTCCACTGTCATGGGGGGGGGGGGGGGGGGGGAGGGGACTTCTGCAGCTCGCCGACCAACCTCGCCCCTAGGTCAAGGGCACTCCAGAGCTGCCGGGTTCAGCGCGCCGTTGCCAGCGCACTGGTCCCCGTCGAAAGCCTCGTCGTCGACGATTTCACACGACGCTCCTCGGTAAGTGCACCCCGCACTCCGGAGAGGCGGATGCACCCCTCGCCCTTCGCCGCCTACTAGCCTGAGCTTCCACCTGAAGGCCAAGGACCCACTCCTACTCAGGTGGTGGGTCGGTCCCCCAGTCGTTCGACGGTCTGGGCCCATCTAACCTAGCCCAGGCGATGTCACCACCTCCTGGGTTTGGCAGAACACGCCCCGGTTACCCAGGGGCGCGGCGAAGCACCCTTGCCGACTCGCGCCGTGATCCCACGCCTACAAACGAAGTCGCCGGCATGCAGAGCACCTGCTGGTCTGTGCCCTGCGAACAGAAAGGGACTGGTGTTCGGTCCCTCGACACAGCTCCCCCTGTGCCACGCACCCTTCGCTTTCGCATCAGGCTGGGTCGCAGCTCTCCTTTTTGTCGCAAGGCAGAATGCCAAGCTTAACGTCAGGCACCACGGGAAGGCGGAAAGAGCCACTTGGGAAGGAGAGGCTATAAGAGACGCGTCACTTCCCCTGTGAGGACTGCCACGGCACACCCGACTGGAAGCGATACGCCCCAGTGTGAGCTTCCGTACCTTACTGAAAGGTGGAATTCTTTGCACCCATAATTTGCAATGTTATTTGACGGTCCACCTACGAGAGATGTTTGTCTACCTGTCATCTGGTCATTGACGTGACGTCATATTACTGCGAGGTAAGCTACTTTTTTTAGTTATTTCACCCGATTTTTCGGTTTCTGAATGATAATCCATTTCTTAATTGTTTAATGGAGTGGGCTACAAATGTTGGTTTACTTCTTATTTCAGATATATCTGAAGCCGTGGCATATAGTGACTTTTGTCGTGTGAGACTTTGGTCAAAACAATTTTACAGCTGTGAATGCAGAAAATCTGTGGATCTGCCACAAATAAAGAGCTGTAATAGTCTCTAGAGTAGTAACTGATTAAGAAAGTCGTTGTTATGAAACTGTTGATGGAGTGAAACGCATCGAAATGTAGTAATCGCAGAACTCTCCTTTGTCTGATCTCGCTTGCACACTTGCGTCATGGTCATATCAGGACTGTGTGCTACCACTGTTAAACTGTTAGTTGTATTTCTATCGTCACTTGTGGTTATTTTACGTTGACGTATTTTGTTCATAACATGACCAGTTTCTCGATTTTTTATGTTTGTAAAGAAGTATTATGAGGGCTTGGCACGATCAGAGAATACCGTTAAGTACACAACCGCACATGCTGCTCTAACAGTTCGAGGACAATCGCTCGCAAACGAAAACCGTATCCACTTTTCGGTTGACGTAAACACTGTGAAAGCCTCAATAGCGACACGAGAAAGTTATCGGATTGCTAAAACGGCAGAGCATGTATAAGCCCTTCTAGCACACCGCTAAACACACGAACAGTACCTGAGTTACGTGTTTGATTACATTTAGTACAGCAGGCCAGACTTTTTTGGAGCTCCTTCCCTGACGGTGACACAAGCGTTTACGACGCTGTTACGTTATTACTATTGGTTCACATTATATCGTTTAAGTGTTCTTTTCCCAATGCCACAGAACAAATATGCGCTTCCAATCAAAGAAATCAATCTAGATAACAGAATTTTAAAGAATAACACGATCTGAGTTGAGTAGTGGTAAGGAGCGGGAGCTTACGCAAAAGTGTAACAACAGGGAGGAGAAATTCTGATTTTCAGCGTATCGTGTCTTGCATAACTCAAATACTGAGGAAAAGATATTTTTAAATGTTAAACACCGAAGTTGCTAATTGTTTATTAGCTGCCTAGTTTCGGACTTCGCTCATTTTTTCAACAGACGTGTATTGTTTTTGTTATGTGTTTAGAGCAGACAGTTCTGTTCACGATAACACCTAAGAAAAATAAACCAGCATGACACTGAGTATATTCCAATGTGAAGAAGCTTTTCTTTTGTTTCCTTTACTGCTTGCTCAATATACAGATTGAATAACATCGGGGAGAGGCTACATCCCTGTCTCACTCCCTTCCCAACCACTGCTTCCCTTTCATGCCCCCCGACTCTTATAACTGCCATCTGGTTTCTGTACAAATTGTAAATAGCCTTTCGCTCCCTTTATTTTACCCCTGACACCTTTCGAATTTGAAAGAGAGTATTCCAGCTAACATTGTCAAAAGCTTTCTCTAAGTCTACAAATGCTAGAAACGTAGGTTTGCCTTTTCTTAATCTTTCTTCTAAGATAAGTCGTAAGGTTAGTATTGCCTCACGTGTTCCAACATTTCTACGGAATCCAAACTGATCTGCCCCGAGGTACGCTTCTACGAGTTTTTCCATTCGTCTGTAAAGAATTCGCGTTAGTATTTTGCAGCTGTGACTTATTAAACTGATAGTTCGGTAATTTGCACATCCGTCAACACCTGCTCTCTTTGGGACTGGAATTATTATATTCTTCTTGAAGTCTGAGGGTATGTCGCCTGTCTCATACATACATCACATCGCCCTTGTATAGACCCTCTATATATTCCTTCCACCTTTCTGCTTTCCCTTCTTTGCTTAGAACTGGGTTTCCATCTGAGCTCTTGATATTCATACAAGGGTCTCTTTAATTTTCCTGTAGGCAGTATCTATCTTACCCCTAGTGAGATATGCCTCTACATCCTTAAATTTGTCCTCTAGCCATCCCAGCTTAGCCATTTTGCACTTCCTGTCGATCTCATTTTTGAGACGTTTGTATTCCTTTTTGCCTGCTTCATTTACTGCATTTTTATATTTTCTCCTTTCATCAATTAAATTTAGTATTTCTTCTGTTACCCAAGGATTTCTATTAGCCCTCGTCTTTTTACCTACTTGATCGTCTGCTGCCTTCCCTACTTCATCCCTCAGAGCTACCCATTCTTCTTCTACTGTATTTCTTTCCCCCATTCTTGTCAATTGTTCCCTTATGCCCTCCCTGAAACTCTCTACAACCATTGGTTTAGTCAGGTCCCATCTCCTTAAATTAGCACCTTTTTGTAGTTTCTTCAGTTTTAATCTACATAACCAATAGATTGTGGTCAGAGTCCACATCTGCCCCTGGAAATGTCTTACAATTTAAAACCTGATTCCTAAATCTCTGTCTTACTATTATATAATCTTTCTGATAGCTTTTAGTATCCACAGGATTGTTCCATGTATACAACCTCTTTTATGATTGTTGAACCAAGTGTTAGCTATGATTAAGTTACGCTGTGCGCAAAATTCTACCAGACGGCTTCCTCTTTCATTTCTTCCCCCCAGTCCATATTCACCTACTATGTTTCCTTCTCTGCCTTTTCCTACTCTCGAGTTCCAGTCACCCATGACTATTAAATTTTCGTCTCCCTTCACTACCTGAATAATTTCTTTTATCTCATCATACATTTCATCAATTTCTTCATCATCTGCAGAGCTAGTTGGCATATACACTTGTACTACTGTAGTAGGCATGGGCTTTGTGTCTATCGTGGCCACAATAATGCGTTCACTATGCTGTTTGTAGTAGCTTACCCGCACTCCTATTTTTTTATTCATTATTAAACCCACTCCTGCATTACCCCTATTTGATTTTGTATTTATAACCCTGTATTCACCTGAAATAATAATTCGCCGGCCGAAGTGGCCGAGAGGTTCTAGGCGGTACAGTCGCGAACCGCGCGACCGCTACGGCCGCAGGTTCGAATCCTGCCACGGGCATGGTTGTGTGTGATGTCCTTAGGTTAGTTAGGTTTAAGTAGTTCTAAGTTCTAGGGTACTGATGACCACAGCAGTTAAGTCCCATAGTGCTCAGAGCCATTTGAACCATTTGATAATAGTTCGTCATAGTACATAAAACTTCAGATTCCGAAAATTTCACTACGTGATCATCCGACTGATGAGCATGTTCCTCCACGACTGACTTGTCTGTTTTCCCTAGTCGGCAAAGACTTCACTTTGTAGTTCCAATGTAGACTCTACCACACGTACACGGAATCTTGTATACATCACTTGCAGGTCACTTGTATTTAGACCGTTCTTCGATTTCCGACTCGTCCGTCGGCAAGACTCAGCACAACCAGGAGCACCTCCGATGATGTCCAACGTAGCTTTTGACGAAACGTCAGGGGTTGAAGGGTTCCATGGACCACGGCCATACAACCCGTAATAAATCTCGGCAGCTGAAACATCCCGTCGTGAAAGCCTTCATAGGCTGGAAATTAAATTTGCAAAGTCTAAAATACAGAATTATACCACTGCCTAAGAGTTGACAACTTGTCTCAGTAATTGGTAACCCTACTTAATAATGTTTCATGATAAAAAAAAAAAAAAAAACATTATGCAGGGGGTGACCTAGGCAACCAGCTTGTTACCTAAAACTATCAGCGAAGAGATGATCAAGATGCCACGAACAGAGTATAAAGCGTTCTGCACTGTAACTGGCAACTGTGATGACACGACTGGCAATAACTTCATCAACAGGATTACTTCAAAAAGTCACGCTGAAATACATGTAACTCTTTTGGGAGGAATTAAACAACATTCTATGGCTGCGTCACCGAGTCACTCGGTGTCCCGCACACCAATACCAAGACGGCTGCTGGGGTGCTCCGACTGTGGGGTTGCTCTTCCGTCAAGCTCCCGCGGAAGATCCGACTCATGCAGCGCGTAGCCCTCCGGTATCGTGGATTTTCCGACCGTGGGGTTTGTTACATGCGACTTCAGCATGTCGTTTTCTACCACAAATATTTTAATTGTGGGTTTTTCGACCGTCAAAGGAAATCGCAACAGTCGTCCATTAATCCAAGCTTAGGACTGCTGACTATGTACATAGTACATAGCCATATTCAAATGTTGTGTTTTTAAAGTTTTTATTTGTACCTTTTTATTTTTATTCTTTATTTTCACCTTTTTCCTTTATAAAACATTATTTCAGCAAATGCTTAACCTTCTTGTCCCATATATTTCTTATAAGAAAGCCGGAGATTTTAAATAGCATTTTAAGATACTGCCTGAGATTTGCTAAGGAACAAGGATAGGAATAATTGAAATGTTCAAATGTGTGTGAAATCTTACGGACTTAACGGCTAAGGTCACCAGTCCCTAAGCTTACACACTACTTTAACTAAACTATCCTAAGGACAAAGACACACACCCATGCCCGAGGGAGGACTCGAACCTCCGCCGGGACCAGCCGCACAGTCCATGACTGTAGAGCCTTAGACCGCTCGGCTAATCCCGCGCAGCCAGGAATAATTACAGGCAATGATAGACGACATGAAACGCAGGACGTACGTAATAGAGGTAGAGTTGTATACTTACAATGAAAAATGGTACAGATTTCATAACATGGGAAAGCAGGTCAGACTCCCAGTGTAAGGGTCGATATCGGACTTTCAGTAAGGAATGTGACTTCCTTGGTCACTAACGCACATTTTTTTTTTACCTGTTGTTAATACCGGCTACCAATCTGCCAGGAGCATCCCAGGCATGCGCTATTGGATTTAGGCTCGCGGAATAGGCAGGCCATGCCATATGTTCAGTGTCTTCCGCTTGCAGTGTCTCCGACACCTCAGCGGTCCTGTATGGACGTTTAGAGAAACGTGATCCAGAATAATCTCCCTGCTAAACCACTGTGCAGCAACGGTATCTCGGCCATTGCACATAATGCCGGCCCACACCTTAAAGTTTACACCATATCGATTACGTTCATGAATGTCGTGTGTCCCACGTTCCCCTCTCTCTCCACACCACTTGTTGTGTTGACCGGAATCACTTGCCACAGTGAACCGGAATTCGTCGGAGAACATCACTCTGGACCACTGTCGCTGACCCCAGCTAATATGCTGCGTACACGAAAGAACTTTTTCTCGACGATGGCATGGGTCAAGAGGGATGCATACCAAAGCATTCCGAGCATGAAGCCCGCCCGATTTAATCACCGCGAATTGGTTCCGGCAGAGAGACGTGTACCGGTAGGTGTTGCAAGGTGTGCAGCGATCTGCCTTCGAGTGAGATGTCAGTTCCTTATCGCCAGGAGAGCTAGTATCCATCCTCTTGCGGTGTGGTGGACCATCTACTACCATCGGTATCTTTCGCATAGTATTTCCGTCTTCATCGGCGGTTTTGAATCATGATATGATACTTTTGGACACACCCTAAAGCGTAGTCACAGTGCATCCAACTGCTCGTATGCACTCAAATGACGTCTTGCAGACGTGTTGCCATACCACACAGGAATATCGCATTAATCATTTCCACAGCAACGTTCGTACTGCATGAACTGTCGAATGCATATAGAGCATTCGTGCACAGGCTATGGTGAAGTTAACACCTACTGCCCCTTACATTTCCTTTTACTATCATTGGTCGAACGTTCCATAGCAGTTGGCGGTTAGTCCGTAACAATTGGCAGTTATTCATAGGCAAGTATCAGTTGATCATTTTCAATTGGCAGCAGTCTTTCAATATTTTATGAAACTGACCCGCTGGTAGCAGTGCATTTTAACGCACCGCCTCGGTATCATACCGACGAGGATCGGTGTGCCGGCCAGCCTGCATGCGGTTTTTAGGCGGTTTTCTACATCCCACTAAATGAGTGCCGGTGGTATGCACTATTGATGTAACATTGCCTAGGAGAGGAAATACCGCCCAAATAAGGACTGATCATCATTCGTATCAAGATTTTTAACAGTCCTCTGGAAAAATAATTGTACCAATTAGGTCAAGAGGACTTCAACTTTTTATGACAAAACTATTCGATTAGATAAAACAATTAAACAACAATTACTGATAATCGATCGACAACGTTAACAAATGTTTCACTGAGATCAAATAATAAAAAAATCACAGTCTTAATTCAAATGCTCGCTCTTCAATCTCCAAAACCCATTTGGGGGTACATAAAGTATGAAAGTTTACATTTACAAGAAATTTTATTCTCTTTTTCAAAATATATTATTTTTGTGTGCCACTGTTTACTGTTGTTGAAATATTTACAGCCAATTCCAATAAGAGAATGAGGATAATATTTCACCAATTGAAGTTACATAACAATCTCTTCAGAGATTCTAGGGAAACCAAAACTTTTGACTAAAATACAACAAATAATTCAGGTTTACCTAAAAAGGAGTTCATGAAATTGAAACAAAACAATTGAAGCACGAACAGACTCGAAATTACTTATGGGAGCCCCGATGTGATGTTCAGCACGCCACTCCTTTTCTAAGCAACCAATTAGTACACGTACAAGGGCACTAAAGCGCAATGATAGCCTGATGAACAACTTCTAAGTAAGACGGGTAAAACTTAAGTCATCAGATTACATGCTGGCAGCGTAAAGAAAACAGTTGCGAGAAGTTGCTAAAAGATAGAAGGTTAACTGCCAAGGCAACAACTCCCGCTTACGCCTGACTGTAGAGAAGCTCAGAGGCTAACCGAGATTCAACTTCAAATCAAGCCACAAGGCGGAAACGGTAAATACTTAACCGTCGTGTGGGACTGGAAACGTAGGTGGAAGGAAGTCGCGAACGATTGGCTGACAACAATCGCCTATATAAACACCACTTAAATACATACAACAAGATTTGAATCCACTAGGCTCATAAGATTTTGGGCTCCGAAATACTCAAGAAAGCCAACTGGCGGTTTAGTGCACAACGCACGAGGAAAAAACAACTGTACTTCATGAACAATGACACATTGAACATAAAGCAAATGTACGAAACCCCAATAATTTCAAACCACATAATCAGATCACAGCTCTAATGAAACCTATTATACGTTGATACGAGCAACACGCTCCGCATATCCCTCGACCAGAGCAAAGGAACAAAGAACAACAACACCAGGAGGCTGAATCGAGTCCGGTATACAGGGTGGTCCTTTGATAGTGACCGGGTCAAATACCTCATGAAATAAGCATCAAACGAAAAAACTACAAAGAACTAAACTCGTCTAGCCTGAAGGGGGAAACCAGATGGCGCTATGGTTGGCCTGCTAGATGGCGCTGCCATAGGTCAAACGGATATCAACTGTGTGTTTTTTTTTAAATAGGAACCCCCATTTTTATTACATATTTGTGTAGTACGTAAAGTAATATGAATGTTTTAGTTGGACCACTTTTTCGCTTTGTGTTAGATGGCGCTGTAATAGTCACAAACGTATAAGTACGAGGTATCACGTAACATACCGCCAGTGCGGACGGTATATGCTTCATGATACATTACCCGTGTCAAAATGGACCGTTTACCAACTGCGGAAACGGTCGATATCGTGTTGGTTTACGGCTATTGTGATCAAAATGCCCAACGGGCGTGTGCTATGCATGCTGCTTCTCCCATGCGTGTAACATGACCCCACCATTTCAGCCTGTTCGCCCTGACTGCTACATCTATAGAGTTCATTACCAGTTTTTCTTTGATCTCCTCATTGTGGACACCCTCCTGCCATTGTTCCCATCTACTAGTACCTGCAATCATCCTAGCTACTTTCATATCCGTAACCTCAACCTTACTGATAAGATAACCTGAATCCACCCAGCTTTCGCTCCCATACAAAAAAGTTGGTCGAAAGATTGAACGGTGCACAGATAACTTAGTCTTGGTACTGACTTCCTTCTTGCAGAAGAGAGTAGATCGTAGCTGAGCGCTCACTGCATTAGCTTTGCTACACCTCGCTTCCAGTTCTTTCACTATGTTGCCATCCTGTGAGAATATGCATCCTAAGTACTTGAAACCGTCCACCTGTTCTAACGTTGTTCCTCCTATTTGGCACTCAATCCGTTTATATCTCTTTCCCACTGACATGACTTTCGTTTTCGAAATGCTAATCTTCATACCATAGTCCTTACATTTCTGATCTAGCTCTGAAATATTACTTTGCAAACTTTCAATCGAATCTGCCATCACAACTAAGTCATCCACATATGAGAGACTGCTTATTTTGTGTTCACATATCTTAATCTCACCCAACCAGTCTATTGTTTTCAACATATGATCCATAAATAATATGAACAACAGTGGAGAGAGGTTGCAGCCTTGTCTTACCCCTGAAACTATATCCCGTGGAAATCCAAGGGATCGGTCTGAGTTTGCCGAACACCTGGAAACGTTGCCTGCCATCATATTCAGTGCCAACAGTGAAGTGCAGAGGAGGTGGTATTACGGTATGGGGATGTTCTTCATGGTTAGAGTGTGATTCCTTATTGCGGTTAAGAAAACGCTAAACACGGAAGGATATGGACAGGTTGTATTGCGTACCGAAGGAGAACAGTTCGGAGAGTTTCACAGTATGTATCAGCATGATAATACACCGTGTCATAAAGCTGCATTTGTGAGCCATTGGCTTATGAACAGCAGCATTCTGAATGGGCTTACCAGCCTAGAGTCCCCACTTGAGCCCAATGGAACGTTTTTGGGATGAGTTAGAACGTCGACTACGCGCCAGCGTCCGTAACACGAACTTCTTTGTTTTCGGCTCCTGAGGAAGAATAGGCTGCCATTCCTTCAAAGACATTCAGACACCTTGTAAGCGTATTGTCATATCGCTGGCTTAGTTGTGGAGTATCTTTGCGGGCACCCGCGTCTGTAGAGAGTCGAGCTCTGTATGTGAGAGGCTTTTTCTAGTATTCACGTTGAAGTGTTGCTAGAAGTGCTGTTACAGTAAAGTGATGAAATATGGAAGTGATTCAGAGGAAAGTGCGTCAAGAAGTAATTGAAAATGAGCAGTGGCGTTAATAACGTATTTATGTATCCTCTCGTTGCGTGTCGCATAGCATCGATCATCCGCGCCGTGTTCGGTCTCCAAGAATGAACAAATGTGAATCAGTAATACTATTTACCACAAAAGAGTGCAATCAAGTGCCAGTCATTTGTAGCGAGCGTGAGAACGTGCGTTCGATCATCGCGTTCCGCATCATCAACAATCAGCCGCGCCGCGGCGGTTACGCGCACGCTCGTACAAGTGAGAACTGAGAACTGAAAAATTAACTTTACGAACAGTGTTATATCATTAGTAGTGACAAGGAGGACTATTACCAGATATCTGTATGTGTGACGAGCGTAAGAACTTTCGTTCGATCATTCGGCTTCCGCATCATCAACAATCACCCGCGTCGTGTCGGTTACGCGTACGCTCGTCTGAAATATATTTTTGACTGTTAACCATCAAGATTGTTAATTGGGATAAGCATTTACGATTTAGAGCGTAAACAGTGCAACCTGTGGTTTCCATATCGTCTCAGAATATAGATGTTCATACCAGACATAGGACAGTGTTGTGTTTTAATGTTGAGTGGCTCCCCTAAACCCGCTTGCATATTTCGATAGACAATTTCAGGCAAGCCAACAGCAATGTGGAGCAGAGCAGTGCGACCCCCGCGGGATTACCAGGTACGTGGTGTGGACAGTGCGCACGGTCAAGAAAAACAAAGTCCGCAACGACAACCACTTTAAGGTACCCCACCCTTTCGTACCCCGGGCGTGTTACAACCTCACTGACACTTTCCCCAGCAGAGGCTAAGCCCTGATAACGGTGAAAGATGGACGAGTCCCATATTACTGTCCACTGTATCCAGTTCCTTTTGATTGGGAAGTAAATTTGGCTCTGAGCACTATGGGACTTAACATCTGAGGTCATCAGTCCCCTAGACTTAGAACTACTTAAACCTGAGGACATCACACACATCCATGCCCGAGGCAGAATTCGAACCTGCGACCGTAGCAGCAGCGCGGTTCCGGACTGAAGCGCCTAGAACCGCTCGGCCACAGCGGCCGGCGAAAGGATATTTGGTATCGAGCGGGGGAGAGACTGATAAATTTAGACTTCCTCAAGAATCAAATGCTTGACCAGCACCTGATTGAATAACTGTACTATTCACCAGCACTTGCAGCTCTTAAGGCGGCCCCGTAACTACGTGTTGTAGTCCCTTGCGAACGTGATACCGTCGCCTGGTGTTCTGCCGCCACTACGGGTGAACAGCCGAGAGGCGGCGCTGAATGTCCGGGGCGTCGCCCGAGGTTCACGGAGCGACAACTCCTGTCCACCTCACCCCCCCCCCCCCCCCCCCCCAACTCCAACCACGCCGTCACACTCCTGGCTGAGAGTCAGAGTCCTAGCGACCGTTGTCCGAGTTCACGGAGCAGCTTAACGAGTTAGTGCTAATGAAATAAGTTATCCTGCCGCCTCCGAGCGCACGGCCTCGCTAATTATGCCTTGTTTACGGGACGGTCGCGGAACCGTCGGGGCTGGTGCGTGAGGCGGGCCGCGCCTACAGTAACGACCCGTTACCGGCGGCGTAACCAGCTAATTAGCTGGGGGTTGCCGCCTCTCACAAGTGTCGCCCTTATCATATAGTGGGGCTGCCGCAAGGAGAAACCCTGCTTCAGCTTCTGGCCTGTCACCTTGTAAGCCGCTAACCGGAGTCACAGGGCGCGTACCTCTTTCCACTTCTCATTCGTCGTACAAGCCACTCAAATTTCTAGAAAGGCAAAATCGCTAGAAGTGTTGGGAGGTGCTCCCAGAAACTGGTACTTTTCTACAAAATTGACCTTCGTGGCCGCTTGTTGACAAATCGCCTGCTGTCTCGAGTCCTTATTCATTGTGAAGCTGAAACAAAAACTTGGACCAAACGATATCATGTTCAGATTTCATTTTGTTTCTTTGTTTACCAAAGCGTCGTTCAATGATTCTCTGAAGCATATCGGTTTTCTCCCACATGGCATTACCAGCGTCTTTCAAGTATCTCTTACCGCGATCTATTTCATGCGCAATGGTGATTTCTAAAAGGGGCGTTCGATGAATAAAGCTTCACTTTTTCTCCCAAAACAGGTTGGTTTTTGATACAAAATCCTATTTTTTTACGTAATCTCCGTTCAAAGCGACGTCCTTACGAATCTTACTGGGAGGGCCTGTAGGCCCGCAAGGTACCAGTATGCTAGTCGACGTCGAAGCCAACGTTTTACTGAATCAATAACCTCCACATCATCCACGTACTCCTTCCCACAAGTGCATCCTTCATTGATCCTGACAGGTGGACGTCGGAAGGAGCGAGATGCGGGATGTAGGGCGGATGAGGAAGAATATTCGAATGCTGTTTTGTGAGCTCCTTTCGCGTGCAGGGACTTGCATGAGGCCTTGCCTTGTCATGGAAAAGGAGAAGCTCGTTTTAATTTTTGTGGCGACGAACACATTGAAGTCCTTTCTTTAGTTTCCTGTGGGTAGCACAATACACTACGGGGTTGACCCTCCAATGAGTGAAGACATTAAACAGAATAACCCCTTTAGGGTCTGATTGCCATACGTAGGTCGTCTCGAATAAGAGTGTCCGCACGTTCCAAACTCTGCAGGAGTCACAGCTGTGTGCGGCCAGCCGTCACACGCGACATCGGACGAGTTTGCGCGATCTTGTTGCCATGATGACAGACGATTCACCCAACGATTCACAGTGCTTTTTTCATTACCAGAGCTCTGTATACTCTCTACCAGTGACAATGAATATCTGTGATGTTCTGGTTTCCCACAAAAAAAAAGAAAAACACTGACACCTCTCTGTTTGGCACCCACCTTTGTTACAGAGACCATTTTGGAGGCTACGTATTTGAACGCCCCTCATGTGAGGAGCTGAAAGGCATCGCCATGGGCATTTCACTTCGCCCAGTGGTGGCCAGTTCCTTCATGGACTAGTTCGGCAAACAATGCTGGACTTGGCACCTCGTAAACCTGAGGTGTGATACAGGTACCACGACGTCATATTCGTCATGTGAGACCACAGTGAAAAACAGCTCGATGACTTCCCAAGACGTCTATACAATGTCTATGCTAACATAAAATTTACTACGAAGATAGAAAAGGACCAACAGCTACGAGGAATGGTAAGAAACTGGGGCATAGCGTGTGTAGAAAACCGACGCGTAAGGACCATTATCTGCATAATCTGTCAGATCATCACGATCATCACCCGAATCAGAAAAGGATAATTAATACTTGTTTAAGGGGCGCATGACGAATAGCACCTTGAAAGCATTGTGAGTAGCAATGATTACTCATAAGAAAGGTCACGAAATTTAACATTCTGCGGAATAAGAGATGTCGACTACAGCCTTCCTACGTACATCCACAGGGTGATGGACCAAACTTGCTGTATATTGTGCACAAACAGGTAAAGACTATTTACAAACCGACCAAGAAGATCAAAGTTTGTCTTAGATCAACAAGGCAAAAAAGAAAGCCACTTGCAAACGTCGCCAACGTACCGCGTACCTGGTACCAAAGGGAAAAAATCTGTGGTGAAATGAGTGGACGATCCATCAACAGCATGATCATCGAGTGTAAATAGTATTGTAGACTAAGGCATGCGAAGAAACCGGCCATAACGGAGTTAGGCCTGTGTAGGACACACCATACAACAAAATTCACCAACACAGAAAGAGAAAATCCTCAGACTGCCCACGACACTTAAACATTTTTTTTTAATCATCAATCTTCTGACTGGTTTGATGCGGCCCGCCATGAATTCCTCTCCTGTGCCAACCTCTTCATCTGAGGACAGCTCTTGCAACCAACGTTTACAATTATTTGTTGGATGTATTCCCATTTTCTGTTTACTTCTACAGTTTTTACTGTCTACAGCTCCCTCTAGTACAATGGAAGTTATTCCGTGATGTCTTAACAAATGCACTAATCTCCTGTCCCTTCTTATTGTCAGTGTTTGGTAAGTGGTTGATTTAGGGTAGGGCACCATACAGCGAGGTCATCCGTCCCATCGGATTAGGAACGATGGGGAAGGAAGACGGGCGTGCTCTTTCAAAGGAACCATCCCGGCATTTGTCTGAAGCAATTTATGGAAATCACGGAAAACCTAAATCAGGGGGCCGGACATGGGTTTCAACCGACGTCCTCCCGAATGCTAGCCACTGCGCCATCTCCCTCAGTCTTTTCCATACATTCCTTTCCTCGTCGATTTTCCGGAGCACCTCCACATTCCTTACCTTATCACTCCACTCAATTTTCAACATTCGTCTGTAGTACCACATCCAAAGTGCTTCGATTCCTTTTCTTTTCGGATTTCCCACAGTCCATGTTTCATAACCATAAAGTTCTGTGCTCCAGACGTACGATCTCAGAAATTTCTTCGTCAAATTAAGAGCTGTGTTTCTGATACCAACAGACTTCTCTTGGCTAGGAGTGCCCTATTTTGCCAGTACTAGTCTGCTTTTTATGTCCTCTTGCTCCATCATCGGTTATGTTGGTGCCTTTGTAAGAGAATGCCTTACCTTTATCTGCTTCATGATCAGCAACATTCGTGTTATGTTTCTCGCTGTTCCCATTTCTGCTGCTCCTCAACACTTTCGTCTTTCTTCTATTTCCTCTTAGTCCATGTTCTGTACATATTAGACAGTTCATTCCATTAAGCAGTTCCTGTAATTCTTTTTCACATTCTGTCAGGACATCAGTATCACCAGCGAATCGTATCAAAGATATCTTTTCACCTTGAATTGTAATTCCCCTCTTCAACATTTATTTTATTTCCGTAATGGATTGAACAGTGTGGGCGAAAGACTACATCGCTGCCTTACACCGTTTTTAATCCGAGCACTTCGTTCTTGCACTTCCACTCTAATTATTGCCTCTTTCCTCATGTACTTACTGTGTATTACCCGTCTTTCCCTATAACTTACCCCTACTTTTCTAAGAATTTTGAACGTCTTGCAGTATTTTACACTGTCTTATGCTTTTTCCAGATCGACAAATCCTACCAGCGACTCTTGATTTTTCTTTAGTCTTCCTTCCTTTATCCAACACAACGTCACAATTGCTTCTGGCGCCTTACCTCTCCTAAAGCCAAAGTGATCGTCATCCAGCAGATTGACAGTTTTATTTTAATTCTCATAGAGGCCTTCACGAACTCCTCCGCCCCCCAAATCCGCTCTCTCCTCTGCATGTAATAGAGTAATTGCCGTCACACCCTTGGTGTCCCCACCCTTACTTTTAATTTTTTGTCTTTCCTATACGCTGAGTCAGTCGTTCCAACAACCATTTGTTTTTCGATTTCTTCCATTTTTCGTGCAACCACATCGTCCTAGCATCTCTGCACTTCCTATTTATTTCATCCCTCATCAACTTGTGTTTCTTTACTCCTGAATTTCCCTGATATGTTTGTACTTTCTTCTTTCATCAACGGAAGTATTTTTTCAGTTACCTATGACTTCTTCTAAGTTACCTCCTTTGTACGTAATTTTCTCTTTCCCAATTATGTGATTGTCCTCTTTAGAGATATCCATTCATCTTCAGCTGAACGTTCTACTGAGCTATTTCTTATCTCAGGATCTATAGCCTCAGAGAATTTCATTCATTGATAATTCCGTATCACACTTCTTTGCGCACTGATTCGTACTGGTTCGTCTCTTAAACTTCAGCCTACTCTTCATCAATGCTAAACTGTGATCTGAGTCTATATATGCCCCTGGGTAAGCCTTACAATCCGTTTCGGAATCTCTGCCTGACCATGATGTAATGTAACTAAAATCTTCCCTTATATACTGGTCTTTTCCATGTATACCTCCTCCTCTTGTGATTCTTGAGCAGAGTATTTGCTGTTAATATCTGAAATTTATTTCAGAACTCAGTCAGTCTTTCTCCTTTCTCTCTTCTTGTACTAAGCCAATATTCTCCCGCAACACTTTCTTCTACTACTTAACCTACGATCGCATTCCCGTCACCCATGACTATGAGATTTTCATCTCCCTTTTACCGTTCAAAATCCTCATATACTTTCTTTATCTCTTCATGTTTGGTTTGTGACCTCGGCATGTATACCTGAGCTATCGTTGCCGGTGTTGGTCTGCTGTCGATTCTGATGAGAATAACTCTATCGCTCCACTGGTTACAGTAACTCACTCTCTGTCCTACCTTGCTATTCAGAATGGATCCTACTCCCGTTATACCATTTCCTGCTGCTGTTGATTTTACCCTATACTCATCTAACCAAAACTCCTTGCCTTCTTTCCATGTCACTTCACCGACCCTCACTACATTTACCTTGTGCATTAATATTTCCCTTTTCAGATGTTCTAGTTTGTCTACCACGTTCAAACGTCTCTCATTCCACACCCTGACTCCTAGAACATTATCACTTCGTTGGTTATTCAATCTTTTTCTCATGGTCACCTCCCCTTTGGCAGACCTCTCCTGGAGATCCGAACGGGGGAAAGTTGCGGAATCTTTTGGCAATGGGATGATCTTCATGACCCTCTTTCGATAACAGGCCACATGCCCTGAGGATACGCATTATGAGTCTTTAATGCAGTGGTTTCCATTGTCTTTTGCATCCGAATGCCGTTGATCATTGCTCATTCTTCCGCCTTTAGGGACAGTTTCCTAAACTGTGGCTATTGTACACGTTCAGCACCAGTCTACAACGGTGTAAAATTCGTATCAACTGGCGAAAAGCCAAGCTCATAGCTAAACAGGGTAAAGGAGCCGGCGACCCAAGGAGTTACCACCTAACCTCCCTGTTACGTGGTACACACAAAATTTTCGAAAGACTCATATAAAACCGCCTCACACTGACCGTGGAACCTATCCTCATACCTGCCGGCCGGTGTGGCCGAGCGGTTCTAGGCGCTTCAGTCTAGAACCGCGCGACCGCTACGGGCGCAGGTTCGAATCCTGCCTCGGGCATGGATGTGTGTGATGTCCTTAGGTTAGTTAGGTTTAAGTAGTTCTAAGTTCTAGGGAACTGATGACTTCAGATGTTAAGTCCCATAGTGCTCAGAGCCATTTTTTTATCCTCATACCGCAACAGGCTGGATTCAGTTCTGAAAAAAGCTGTACCGCACAAGTGCTCAGTCTAACTCGCATCTCGACGATGGTTTCCTCGCTATATAACGGATTCCGTTTTCATCGAGATTGTGACTACGTAAGATACCAACGATCTCCCACTCCTGAAGCAGAAGGCACGTGCTACAAAAAAAAAAAAAAAAGGCATTAATCTTACAAACATCATCAGAAACCTGCACCACAATCGGAGCTTCCTAGTGGAGCTTCAGGGAAAACGAAGCAGATGGAGAAACCAGAGGAATGGCCTGCCACAGGCAAGTGTGTTGTCATTGGTACTGATCAACATTTAAACCGATGATGAACCCCTCCCTGCAGGTACAGGGTGCATCAAATAAAAGTGGCCCGTAGCACAGAGTTCCCGGGTACACAGAAACACAAGAGAGGAAAGGAAATACAGTATTAACTTCGCTACATCAGATGCTAAAAGTGACCATCATTCATCTCTTGGCACTTCTGGGCCCTGGTCAACAAATTGCTGAAGGCGGATCGAAGCTGTACTACTGGAATTGCTACAATCTCATCCAAAATGTTCTGCCACAAACTATGAGTGTTGCTGCGGTACACTTTAGACTTTAGGGCTCCCCATGCAAAGCAATCGCACACAGACAGGTCAAATGATCTGGCTTGCCAGCTAAGGGCCTTGACGAGACTTACCTCTTCTAACAAATCTGTCAGCTAAAGATTCTGTAAATGTGCTCCAAGGAACAGCCAGCTGTGTGGGCAGCTGCTCCATCCTGTTGGAAGTAGGTATTTTCCCCCACCGTTAAATGCATAAATTCACGTCCAGTCGTATCCAGTAGTCCGAGCCACTTTCGTTTTCCTCGCCCTGCACAAATCGTTGCATATACGTAGACGTCAGGGCTGTTTCAGCACTAGGAACATTCAAGGAGTTGGAGAAATGTCTGAGTAAGGCCGTAGCAGAACTAGATCATCATTACCGAAATAAACAGTTCAAGCCAAATCCAACGAAAACACAAGTATGTGCCTTCCACCTTTAGAACAATCAGGTCGATAGAAAATTACAGATAGAATGGTAAGTGATGCTATTAGAGCGTTGTCCCAGCCCTAAATACTTGGACGTAACACTAGATAGAGCCCTAATTATACAAACAGCACTGCAAATGTTTTTTATTTTTCCAGTCTTTGATCACAATATCAATTCTATAGATGATGACCGGTTTCAGTCAAAAATGACCATCCTCAGATCTTATTTACACCATGTCCTAAAGCGATAAGGCCGTAATGGAGATCTGAGGATGGTCATTACGGACATGAAACCGGTCATCATCTAAAAAATTGATTGGATTGGATTGGATTGTTTGGGGGAGGAGACCAGACAGCGAGGTCATCGGTCTCATCGGATTAGGGAAAGACGGGGAAGGAAGCCGGCTGTGCCTTTTCAAAGGAACCATCCCAGCATTTGCCTGGAGTAATTCAGGGAAATCACGGAAAACCTAAATCAGCATAGCCGGACGCGGGATTGAACCGTCGTCCTCCCGAATGCGAGTCCAGTGTGTTACCAACTGCGCCACCTCGCTCGGTAAAGAATTGATATTGTGTCCAAAGACTGGAAAAATAAAAAACATTTGAGAATATTGGATCACTGTTTGTATACGCATCATGTCGCAGTTGGTGAAACAGCACTGCCTTAACACCAAACTAAAAGTTAGCAGAAGAAATAATATTATTCGCAAGCTGATAAGCTCTAAATGGGGAGCCAAAGCAATGGTTCTCAATACCTCATCACTCTCACTCTGTCGCTCTGTCGGCAAGTACGCATGCTTGGTTTGGTACGCATCAGAACACGCAAAGCAAGTTAATGTCACCCTCAACAAAACCAGCAGAATCATCACGGGATGTCTGAAGCCCACACTTCTGGACAAGATCCACCACCTGTCTGCTCCACTCGACAATTTGTGGTAGGAAACCTGGGGTCGGGGAAGCCAGGTTAAGAAAATATGAAAGTAAACTTGTCTGCCATCCTTAGAGAGACAGCATCGGAACGCCACAGCCTCTACGGTCTCCAACCTGCTCATCAGCGATTAAAATCAAAGCAAAGTTTCCTGAGATCGACGGAGGATTATGAAGAACCTAAAACACGAGTGGACCTTCGGAGGAAGACCTCAAATCAACATTACATGGAGTCGTAAGAGAAACTAGCAACACACTGCGCTGCAGTCCGGAACCGCGGGACTGCTACGGTCGCAGGTTCGAATCCTGCCTCGGGCATGGATGTGTGTGATGTCCTTAGGTTAGTTAGGTTTAAGTAGTTCTAAGTTCTAGGGGACTGATGACCTAAGATGTTAAGTCCCATAGTGCTCAGACCCATTTGAACACACTGCGGCGAAAACTGGGACACTTGAAAGGCACCGCAAGAGCAAGAGATACTGTTAGTAAATGGGCCTACCCGGTAGATTAACCTCTGCGAATGTGGACTACTACAAACCAAGTTTCATACAGGGCGTTTCCGTAAGAGCGGGCAAAGATATAACAAGATATAGGAAATGCTCCACTGAAGAATTTGAGGTTGGAATCCTGGGCTCGGAGAACCAGCTTAAAGAGATATGGAAGCAAACTCGTCTACCGCTTTGTCTAGCACTACTGTTTTCGAGATTATGTATAACTAACATACGTACTGTGAGGTTTATTTACATGCACATTCTTTACTTCCTGAAAGGAAACAATGAGGACCAACCTGATTACTAGGAAGTCTAATACAGGTTTTGTTTACTTTACTTGTCCGTAAGGTGGCTCTGTTGTATCGAATTTACATTGTCCCATGACAGAACGTGCTATGAATCAACGACAGACAATACACTACCTCACTTCACTGTGGATGTCCGCAACCATCTCATTGCCGTATTTCCCTGTCTCCGGATTGGAAGGGGATGTCATATTCGATGACCTTTGTAGTCACCTGACCTGAATCCTCTTGATTATTTCGTAAGGGAATATCTAAAGTTACTTGTGTGGGAGGTTCCAATGAATATGCAGATGGTATTCGTTGCCGGAGTTTTAGATGTCTATGATGTGATTCCAAAGACACTAGGGATATATGTCAGAATGTGTCAGAATCTTGTTCGCCCGATGTTATGGTTGCACTCAGGTTGATGACCGTCAGTTTCAGCACATTTTGTGAGATACAGTACAAATGATACGTTCATTGTGCCAATTGTGGTATCTGCAGTTAACTGTAATTGTAAATGTAGAAGTCCACAATAATCTTATTTTATTCCTATTACCTTCTTAAGCTGGCTTCTACGACTCCAGGTTCCCTACCTCAAATTGTTCAGTGGAGCATCCTCTATGTCGTGTTAAAGTTTTCCACGCTCTTACGGAAAGACCCTTTATGAACACCTGCGCACTGTATCCCGCGAAATGCATTATAGGACATTAAGGCAGCAAAGCAAAATGCAACTGGAGTCGGCACTTTCTGGACAAGAAATGTTTAACTCTAGCTTGAAACCACGACATGTATTTCCTACTTTTATACTTGATGTACTGTAATCTTTACATGGTTTTATATCTACAATTCTACGTTGTATTTCTCTGTATGTATTTTATGTGGAATGTTCTACACACTATAATATGTACCATGGTGCTGCTTCTGACAGTGATAAATAAAATGAGAATGGTGCTTCTTCTGACACTAATAAATAAAATAACATGAGAACAAGGGTACTCGTTATCCAATAATGAGCGCAGTATATTACGGATTCTTTTTATAATATTACATACTGAAAACGTGAGCAAAATAAACCTGTTATAGAATAAAGGAATAATGTGATTTAAATAGTAGAAAGGCCAGTTTCACACTGTAGACTTAATACAGAACAGTAGAGTAGTTAATTTATGATTGGCTTTCGATAACAAGATAAAACCAATAATTATATCTTAATACTGGTATATATGACTATGAGTACCGACTACATCTTCGACAACTGCAGCCAAATAAAAGCTGTTAAGATTTCTGACAGTTGGCGTACATGAATGCTGCTGTCTATCTAATGCTTTGTGGTTATTTTTTTAGGTCCATAATTATAGAAGCTCTCATGAATGTAAAAAAAAGCAGAGCATCAAATCCGCGACTGAGCTGTGTGCGGCTCGCGATGATCCCGTTCATAGCTTGGCATCTTTGGAGCGGCCTCTAACATTTCCGGGTCGTCGTGTGTCGAGGGAGGAGAGTTGGGATGGAGCAGCAGTGCGGTCCAGACAGCCAGTACTCGCCCGACCGCTGGCAAAACACGGACTGAAGGAAGTGGTCGCGAGAGTGGAAGTCCACGTCAAGGGCCGTATTAAGCGAGTTTTAGTTGAATGGAGCGTGATATTCGAGTAGTGCAGCTTTCACTTGTGTGTGTGTCCGCCATTCGAAGTGACCTCAAGGCAATAAGTGGTCAGTCGACGATTTATACGGGGATCTTTCCCGTGCCTGACTTGAGTGGGGACGACCGTTGGTTGGTCGTTCGGTCGATCGTCGCAGCGGACGACGTGCATTTGGTCTTCCGATAGCTTCCGGCTTCTCTGCGTCTGTGTCAACTCATAATTCGTCCGTGTTGTGTCACAGTGACTGGTTTTAGTATTGTGAGTTGTTAGTAGAATTGTTTTCCCGGATCCGTGTGTATCTTGTGGTTTTGAATGAGGAGTTATTTTAATGCTGTCTGCGTACTGGATTTGGTGGGGAGTTGCGAACGGACATCAGGTCGGTTGGGGGCGCAGCAGCGAGCAGGTCCGTCCAGCGCGAGGGCAAGCGGGGGCCGCTGGCGGCGTGCTGCCACTGCCGGATGGAGGAGGGATAGCTGCGAGAGCGACTTCGTTGCACACCCAACCCTGGACGTTTAAGTTGAGTGAAGAGTTAACTGCTAATGCAGCGACTATTCTGAGATCTCGCCTTTGGTCGGCAGGTTGTTGCTCCCAGGGCCACTTATCCTGGCGACAACGAATGAAGTGTTTCGAGGCGGTGAAGCTCTGCAGCCGTCTTTCTCTATTTGTCACTCATCATTGAATTTAGTATTATTCTTATTAGTGAAGTCCAACCAGCGGTATTTTCCGCCTTGTGGCCGATAACGCCCCAGTTACCTCCCCTGGAGATTAGCGTACTTTTCCAGCAGTGTATCTTCCCTCATCATGTTTGTGCTGTCCAACACGGCGTGTAGTTCGACAGCCTCTTGTATTGTATTGTATTGTGCATTTTTTTTTGGGAGGTCTACCTTGGTTCTGGTGTTTCCTTCGGCCTTGGGTGTTTTCTGAAGACGTAGTGCTGTCTCTCTCTTCGCCCTTGCCAAAAAATATTCCATCGTTGTGCCGGTGATCGGACGTTAGGCAGATTAGTTAGTCGCTCGGTCGACGCTTAAGCTGCCCCTAGTTGAGCTGCCATCCTGTTACGTGAGTACAACTCATGGCTGCCTGTCTCACCTTACCTTATGTTTGAGTTACCTTTCCAGGGCCACTCTTGGAACACTTGCTGAGAACTGCTTGTCCTGGTTCCTTAGATTGTGATGTTTGTTTTAAGGATATTTGTAATTTTCTAATTATCGTTGGTGTGGCTTTCAGTCGAGCAATAATTTCACTTCTTTAGTGATAAGGCTTTCAGCCGTGTTACAGTAAGTACTTTTAAGCAACTTGTTTTAAAGCAAGGTATTTATTTTAAAAGTTCTATTTGGAATTGTTTTCCTGACTTCTAATTTGGGCCTTCAGCTCTTTGTTATTTGAAATAGTTTGTGGCCTTCAGCCGCGTCATAATTTCACTTCTTTTATAATACGGCCTTCGGCCATGTTACAGTTTGATTTAAAACGAAGTATTTATCCTAATATGTGCTATTTGGATTTGTTCTTCTGACTTGTAATTCAGGACTTCTGCCGTTAGTGCTTTGAAGTTGTGTGTGGCCTTCAGCGGAGCAATAATTTCACTTCCTTCACAATAATTCCTTCAGCCGTGTTACAATAAGTTTTCTTTTTAAAGCAAACCTGTTTTAAAAGCAAAATATTTGTTGAAATGTGTGCTATTTGGAATTGTTCTTCTGACTTCTAATTGAGACCTTCAGCTGGTTGTTGTTTGAGGTTATTATTGGTGGCCTTCGGCCCCAAAATTGTGGAATTTTTTTGCTGTGATAAGGCCTTCAGCCGTCACACAGTCAATTGTGTTTTTAAGAGATTGTTTTAAAATTTTAAGTTCTTTAAATAAAGTTTACGTATTTGTTGTGCAACTGAGAGTAACTGATTACGACCCCATCCACAATCGTAACCTTATCCTGCCCCATCCTGAGAAACCAGCTCTGAGTGACCTTGGTGGATAGCACAAGCTTCTGTTTAGCTTCGCTGTGTTGTTGACAATCAGAGATCCCCACTTACTTTTCAGGCTCTGAACGATGTTACCATATGTAACTAGCAAGTTCAATGTATGACAAATCTTTCCATAATATAAGTGTTGTTTGTTTACTGCTTTGTAAGAAAACAGAAGACGTTGGCTTAAAAGTAAACATGGCTAAGATCAGTGTTGCCAAGACAAAACACCTGTCAAATACACATCTTGACAGCTACACAAGTAACACGTGTCGCACATATAGAGCCTCAATCTTTAATTGCTCCTGCTCCAAACTCAGCTAAGGCAGACCTAAATCTGTGATTGTGTACAGTGTACGAGTGACAGGTTAAATATATGTCACAATTATGTGATATATAGGTCAGTTATTGGCTAAAGATCGTTAATTTACGGTGAAGTTCATTTTACTGTGTATTTCAGCGATTCATAATATGGAAGACAGTTCATCACAGAGTGCCTCTTGTTTATTCACACCAACCATGTTTGCAAGATTTTGACTGAACCTGCTGGCACGAGAGTTCCAGAGATAGAAACACAAAAAAAATTACCAAACTGAAAGTTAAATATAATGTCAATAAATAGGAGATTAAGAATATGTGCCCAAATAAATCTTGCATCATCACCTAAAAAATTCATAGAGATAGGAAGCAAATAGCAGAAAAACAACATTCAAGATAATCGTATTTGAAACAACTAATTTACAATTGTATGTAACAAGGTTCTCTCCTCAAAATCCAACACGAAGTAATCCATAGTTCTGCCCCAGAGACCCAGTAGAAAATATTTTTAAGTGGAAATAGCAAGGTTTAAATGCACATATATTATTATTTTCTGTCTGCTAAATTATTTATTCTGCATATCAGACTATAGCATTTGGTTTGTGAAATATGAATCTGGAAACGCCTTTCTCCTATCAACGTTTTTGAAAAGTAGTCCATGTTTTCATCCCGGAATTGTAATGGATTCATTTCAGTTATGATGTCTTTCTGGGTGTGGAACGAGATGTCTGAATCAACTTTAACCTCCTCCTGATTGAGATAGCTCTATTATTTGGTAAGTCTGGCCTTCTGGCAAGGTCAGATATGAGGAATCATAAATGGGCGAATAAAGAATTCATTGGGGAAATGAATAACGTTGTATCCACTTCTCAGCTTCGGATGAGCTTCTTTTCATCGTTTAGTTAAATTGTGAAAGTCAGCAAACTGGAAAGAGGGAAACCCCCATCGTGTGAAGCGATGCAGCTTTTTGATTGGTTAGCGCCCATTACTATACCTCAAGTGGTGGCTTCTATGATGTATTCTTTGAGGTGCATTCACATGCTTCCTGTTACCAATGAGAAAAGTTATCAGTTGACTGTTATTAGCGAGTTGTACTGTGAGCTTTGGCAGCACGTTTCGAGTCCATCCAACTGTGATCCATCTTTGATTCGTTGGGCGCCGTTTGGTTAGGTGGCGCTCTGGGGCAGGGAGATAAGCGAAGCGAGAGGGAGTTGCGTGGCGTTAGTGAGGCGAGTGCAACGATCTTGTCAAGGCCGTTTACGACGAAGTGTGTGCTGCTGGACGTACTGCAAGCTGGTGGCAGCTCCACGGGCTTTGGAGGCTGGCAGTGGTCGCTATCCTGGTGGTCGTGACGTATTTTTATTGCATGTCGACGTTGGTCGACGGACGGAACTGATTTTTGGCGCCTTCCGTTTGTCTAATGAAGCCACATTTGCGGAGAACGAAGCCGATCTCCTGGAAACGAAAGTATTTCTGACCCGAACTCTGGATCCGAGCATTGTAACTGCTTCCTTCTGCATTTGTATTGCCAGCATGGCTGAGAGCTTGTATTTTAAATGACTGTCTCCACTTGCTTTGGTTCATGTGTAATGTGACATTGCTTAGGTTTGCATGTGAGCTATTTGTTTTAAATTCATGCAACTATTTGTACAGAAAAATCGATGGATCTTGGTGTGTTCCAGTATTGCCAATGTGGACTGCTAAGTTTAAACTGTGCTACGACACTGAATGATTGTTCTGCTTGGTGTGCATGACTTGTTATTTACTCTTGGACTCATTGATAAATCTGTGGTAAACTGTCAGCTACTGACATGTAATTTTAGTTGTTTTAAATTATGGCATTTTACTTTTAGCAAACTGCATAGCGATGCAAGTCTTTGTGATGTAAATTTGTGAACTAGCTAGTATTTTATTGAAATTTATATATAAAAGATTTCTATAAGTTTCTTGTTCTGCCTAGTCAGCAGATTAATTGCATTTTATTGTGTTTGTAAGATTGTTCATGTTCTTGATGTTTCAAGGTAGTAAGTCCCAGGCATTTAGGACGACTGCTTAAATTTGTGTCATTCCCAAGCGTAGTGGCCTGGTGCAAGGCATAGCTAAAGCAAATTTAATATTAGTACTGTAGTTCAAATTTTTCCTATCACTCTGTGTAGTTAACGCTAGTTTTCTCTGTTCTATCTCGACTAATAAATTCTTATACCCTAGGCCTTTCTCGCATCCTTGTTGTTAATGTACTTGCTTGCGTGAAGCTGTCTTCCTTGCTTGCTTTAAGCTAACTTGCTTGGGTCGCTGAGTGTCGCCCTGACCAGTGCGCACATCTGCGATCTGAAAGAGACCTCTAGACGTCGGGGGACACACCTTGTTGTTGTAACTATTGGAACGTGGGTGCTTATTCTAGAATTGAGAACAACTGTGTAAGTTGAAATGACAAGTTTAATGTCGCAAATTTTAGCACAAAAATTACAGCTTTTACACAGTTTTCAACACGAGGACATAAAAACAGCGCAATGGATAACGCATCTCGCCAACATCAAAAAGTTAAATAATCCTGTACACAATACTACTAAATATTAATTCTCTGAAAGAACATTAACCCTAAGCACAATCATATGAAAGTTTAATTGGAAGTTTCTTTACAGAATTTCTCCTACACATACATTATGATGTTGGTAAATGCTACGAAAATCGTCCGATTCCGGTTCAAAGTTTGGTACTATTTAGGATGACAATCAAATCTACGGTTGATGGTTAGTTATGTGACAAATTTGAGAACAAGATCACCCAAGGCCGCTCGAGTTTACAGTGGACTCAAGCTGGTGAACCAACAAAGTTTACGCCCCTGTACGCGGTATTTACCTTAAGCTGCGACGAGCAGCCGGCTGCAAGGCCACTCTCTCCCAATGAAATTCCTACAAAACTAATCTGGCCTTTGCTGCACTTCCCAGCAGAAACTTTGCCTATGTTTCTCGTTATGCGAGAAAACATCTACTCAGCCCTAGTCTTAGTATGTGGCGATACGTACGCTCATGGTTGGAACAGCATGCAGTTCTTGCAAGAACAATTAACTAATTTGGCTGGTTTGGTTCTCCACAGCTAGAGCTAAACGTTGCTACAGCTAATCTCTAGCTGGATTACAGCCCCTGTGAATGCAGTGTCCACACACAAATTTCTTCTCTGTGTCGTACAGAGCGTTAAGCGCTCCATTCTGCATTTGATGCCATTTCAGAGAAGAGTCCACGAAAATTTCTCTCTTCTCCTACTCATGGCAGAACTTCCTCCCCCACATGGGTTCATTCGTTCTTCAAATCACGGCCTTTTTGGTCCAATAGGAGCGTTCCTCTTATTTTGTGGAAACTCTCTCTACCAACCGCAATGTCTCTTCCACCAAACTGCTTCGAAACTTCAGTACTTTTCTTCTTCCTGGTTTGTTTCCGTCAATCGGACGTTTTGTGTCCGTTCTAGTCGTCTAAAGTACATTGACCTTTCCGTGTGTCGCACTCGCTTAACACGTGATCAAAATGCGTTACTACTTTGTGTTCGTATCCTCGTCGAATTCCGAAACGCAGCTTTCTATAGCATTTTCTCTGTTCCTTGTGCAGATGTACCACTACATGCGGTCCTCCCCCCTGAATCACCTGGTCAGTGTCGCTGATCTTCCTACTGCCACCCCTTTATGCGGTTTTCGTCGTAACCCCTGCTGTAGTGCACCTTCGCTACGCCATTGTCAGCCTGGCTTTTCAAACTAAAAACGACTCACTTTGCCTGTTCCACCTTCCGCTCAAAGACATACAGTGTATAGGAACAGTGTGTTAATTACCATTTACTGACTGTCATCCCTTTTTGTATTACATACTGATAGGCAAATGTTCTCATAGCCGCCGAATTACGTTAGGTGTCGTATTCACCTTCTCGTTGCTATGTATCAAGGTCTCATGTAAGTTGTGAATCTGACCACTTATTTTGCCACCTTACAGTATTCCACAGGGACTCCATCTATAAATTGTACCTGTTGCAACTAGTCCACTTAACTAATTGGCAAAGTTAAGTTTTTGTTCATTGTGGTTAGAAACTGACATTGGGCCTTTAATACTTCATTTAATAACTGAAACTCATTTGTATTTAACGTTGTACTGTCTAATGTTTTTGAATTTAGTCTGTTACTATGTTGATTAATAGTTTGAAGAGTCTAGTCTCCTCTTCATTGTGTGTTTTTCTGACTCTTGTGTCTCCAAGGCGATTTTACTGATGAAATGCTTATTGTTCTTATAATCTTGATCCACGTAATTTTATTGAAGGGTGCAATTTTTTTCTAAGCACAGGAGGCTGGTTTCCCAAGGCGTTTTCTTAAGTAAAATATTTCACTGTACAGTTTTATTCTGAGCATTAGCAGACCTGCGAACTTTGATTTTGATGTTATTAATTAGCTTCTCATTACATACTGTTGAGATCGGCAAAGGAAATTCTGGATCAATTGATGGTTTAAAGGCCATGCTATCACGAATACTGAAAGCGCGTAAGCTTAGTTTGCTCACCTCATGCGTACCTCTCGCCAGAACGACTACAATGAGAGACTGGATGCTCTCTGATCTTCCGTGTAGTCGTAAGCATAGACGGTGGTAAGACTAGGGAGCAGCAAGACGGTAGAGGAACACAGGGCCGAAAGGGATACTTATTGTTTAAGATTTTTTGTAAAATAAAGGAGAGGAAGAAAAAACTTCTTAAAAGTATAAAAAATCTTCTTGTATGAACTAATGTACCTCACTTGAGAATTACTTAAAACTATATTTTACGTATTTTTTACATTTTGTCAAAGAAGTGGATACATATTTTCAGTTCTGCCCCATCCACAGAGCAGAATAGTATAAGGCAGGTATTGCGAAATTACTGCAGAAACTTTGGACGATTAGATCTTAGCTCTTAAAACTAACATAAAGTTGGTTAATGAACAATTTACTTTAAGGAATATCGACACTTCAACAGAATCGTTGAAAATATGAAAATATTTTGTCACTTTGTAAAGTGTAGTTATTAAGAATGCTTAGCACGAAGTTAGTGTTACTGTTACTTTGCTCAATCCCGTCGCTCGTGCAGCAGAGGTATTTTATGTCTTCCGAATAGGATGCCTTCTATTAAATTATATAACCCAGTTCTGCCCACTGAAAGTTTTTTTTTTTTTTTGTCAAACCTGTGTGGATGATGTCTTTGCGCTGCCTATTTACAGTTTGACTACGGTATGTTTCATCGTCGTACTAGAACGTCTGATGTCCATTGACTTCAGGTATGCTTCAGGCTCATCGTTTTGCTCTACAATGAACACTTTTTTAAATTTCCCATCAGATTTGTCAATTCTTTGGTTGGGATTGTTACCTTTACGAGAGTGTCTCCCCAAAGTTGATTTCGGTATGTTAAACTCCTCAGATGCTTTTAAAACTCACAAGATAAAACAGCTGAAACTGTCATTTCCATTGATTTAGTGTCAATTTGTTGTGTTATTAATCTTTCTAGTGTACGTTAACGCCTTTATGAGATACCATCCCAATTCGTCCCGTCCCATTGCGCCCCAGGAACACATTCCGAGTTAACAACATTTATGGAGCGTAATAACTGACGGATTTAAACGTACTTTGTATTACATGTGATTTAATGACGCACAATTAACAATCAACGGCTCCTCTTGCGTCTAAATTCACCAAAAGCTATAAAAATAGAACCGGAAATGTTAATCATTACAGTTCACTCACAAATCGCACTCCAAACCAAGTCAAAATGGGTGTCGCACTTTCCGTTCCATTCAGAGACACGTCACATGTCTCAAAATAGGTTGCAGCACTCTCCAGTCTAGAAAAAAACACACTTCCGTTCTGTCCTGAGTCTTCCTACTTTTTTTATCTATTCAGGACGCATTTCAAAAGAAACTGATCGTAAAGTGTGTGATCACCTGCAGGAGCAACGTGAACTCTACTGGTCAAACTGAAAGTATGGTTAAATGCCGCTGTATTCTACATAAGCGTCAAATACGCTTATAACGGCCACAAAATCAGTGCTAGAGGTGTTAGTGTTAGCTGTCGATAACATTCCAGCGGTAGCTACCTCCTGTTGTCAGACAGCGGTAGAGTCCGCCACGTGTAGCTGGAAAATTTCGAAAATGCTCTGTAGTTGGGATGAACGCCAACTGTATTTTCTCAGAAATGCTCTGCAGAGCGACTGCGTCAGGTATTTGTCCCTGTCAGATTAATCGCTATGTGTCAGAAGACCCAGTAAAGAGTGGATCCCGATTATGTCTTTACAAAGATTCTGTTACGACATTTGCAGTATCAGGACATTATTTATCATAAAGCAGCAGCATTTCTTGTCCATAACGCTTCTTTTTGATACATATGTTGCCCCATATACATTCTTCATTCGCCAATGGAAGTCTACCGGTGTTTGTCCATTGGGAGTCAAAAAAAGAATTACTGTACGTCTGTACGAGTTTGATAATAACGTCAAAATAGTTCTCGATTCCGCATTGACCGCATGGAGGTCGGAAAGAAACGAATGACACACCAATCCCTCCTGTACGTCGGTGCTTATGTACTCGCATCGGAGTTTCACTATGTAGGCTATACGCAGCGGCAACGCCCTCAAATATAAAAATTTTGATCGCCCCTGCTACAGTAACACTGAATGCGGTGAACATCATTTTAAGACAATCAAGCATTGAGGACGAGAAAGGTGATGAATTACAAGAGCAAGAAAAAGTCAGTTCAGTCACTACTACCCTTGGATGATAATTGTAAATGTCAGGGGAAGCATCTTCTGAATGTGATGTTTTCTTTTACTTTACAACGGCAAAACATAGTATTGAGAAGTTTCACAGTTTACAAAACGCTACGTTAGATACGTTTTGTCTTATTCTTCTCCTTGTTGTTGTTGTTATTCTTCTTCTTCTTCTTCCTTCCTTTCTTCAAGGTTTGTAGCTTTGACTCTTTCCGCCCTTCTTCCATCTTTTCCCTGGTCGGCCGACATCTTTCCTTCCCCCTGGTATGTAGGATCTTGCCACTCTCGGTATTCAATTTTCCTCCATCTTGCCCACATAATTTTCCTATTTTTCCTGTAGACGGTTATATTGTCTTTCAGCACAAAAGATGTTTAGCTCCTGACGAATACATTCATTCCTTATTCTGTTCTGTCTTGTGCGCTCCTTACTGATCTTAAAAATCTCATTTCTGCTGCATTAGTTATTTTTTTCCTCCGTCACCCATGCTTCGCCTACACATATTAAACTAGGAACTACCTTAATTTCTATAAAAATTCACTGAAGTTTCTTTTCTAACTTTATTCCCGAATGTCCTTCTTATTGTTCAACGCAATAGTTCGTACTTACTCAACATTTCCATAGTTAAAAACACCTCTACAGACTAGATACATAAAATGATTTCTTTGGTCTATTATTTTTCCAAAAGTGACAAGCTTACTTTTGTTGGATATTTTCCCCAGAATGTAATTACTTTGGTTTTGCTTGTTGAGATCTCAAAATTACGTGGGCAAGTCTGTGTACCTGCATTTGCAGTTATTCTGTTTTTCCACGCGTACACATACTGAAACATACCATCAAGTCCAAACGCCCATGAATGTTGACGGAAAGCGTCATTCTATTGCATGTTAACGCCCTCTCAGATATTCCTTCTACTACGCTGCAGAAGTTACGCTGAGAAGAACTTACACATTCTCCATACTGTCCCGATCTCTCCCGATGCGATATCCTTATGTATGGAGCCCCGAAGAAAGGCATTCGTGGCCGCCGATTTACTTCGGACGAAGAGGTTCACCCCTGGGCACAATCATGGCTCCTTAGGCAACCGCAAATATGTTTCAAAGAAGGCATCAACCGTCTTGTCTCAGAGTGGCCTAAATGTATTAACATTAATGGCCTTTGCTTTTGAAATAATAAATAGTTTACTTAATTTTTTCCATCCGGTTCTTTTTAATTTGACTGACCCTTACAGATACCAAAATCGGAAAGCTGAAATGAGCCTGTATTTAACATTTTCCACAGCTACATTTGCTATTCCCCATATACTTTAACTTGAGGCATTTCCTAACATATTTTTTCCACATCATTCTCGACTTGATCTCTGAGATAACACAATTTAGTGTATTGCCTATGGCGAATCAGTACAAGTCAATTGAATTTTTTTTCTGAAATATTCTGAAAATCCCGGTATCTTACTGAGCGGGATGCAAAAGCTAAGTGATACACTGGGAAGGCCAGCCGGAGTGGCCTAGCGGTTCTAGGCGCTTCAATCTGGAACCGCGCGACAGCTACGGTCGCAGGTTCGAATCCTGCCTCCGGCATGGATATGTGTGATATCCTTAGGTTTGTTAGGTTTAAGTAGTTCTAAGTTCTAGGGGACGGATGACCTCAGAAATTAAGTCCCATAGTGCTCATAGCCATTTGAACCAACACTGGCAAGTTAAATCTTTTCGTTCTTCTTTTGTCTCCCAACCAGTAGCGTAGAAATGTTGTTCCCTTAAATATAGAAATTTAATATCCTCTCTTATTCCATTTCGAAATAATGGCATTCGCATTCTGTGCGCTCAATACGTTTTTTGAAATGACGAGAATTAGTCCGGAAAAAAGGTTTTTACTAATGTAAAAAACTATTCGAAGGTACAACATGGTTACGCAAATAGAAACAAATGTTCTATTCACATTAAAAAGTGTTTCAGTTGAGAAAATCTTTGCAGTACTGTTGTTAATAGTCGATCTATTGCTTTGTTATTCTACTACAATCAAATAAGCAGCAAGTGAATTCAAATTAACCAGGTACAAATGGCTCTGATCACTATGGGACTTAACTTCTAAGGTCATCAGTCCCCTAGAACTTAGAACTACTTAAACCTAACCAACCTAAGGACATCACATACACCCATGCCCGCGGCAGGATTCGAACCTGTGACCGCAGCGGTCACGCGGTTGCAGACTGAAGCGCCTAGACCCGCACGGCCACACCGGCCGGCCTCACACTGTGTCGTTTCAATTTCGTTGTGGGCTGTTGGGACATTCCCACGAGCATCAGTGTTTGTTTTCAAGTTGACGAAATCCTAACTGCCCTGTCGAGTTTAACTTAACTGCCTTGTGGCCGTTAACGTTCCGGTTACCTGCCCTGCCCAGGCAGTGTATTTCCCTCGTCGAGCTGTCGCTGTCCACCACGGCGTGTAGTTTGACAGCTGAATTTGTAATTCGTTGTGGGCTCCGATACCTTCTGCGTTGTTCCATTGATCTCCCTGTTCTGTGCTGGTAGGGTGAGCGGATGTTATCCTGTTGTCTGGTCTGTTGACTGTCGTTTGTTGTCGTCGGACCGAGATTGGTTGGGCCGACTGCCTGTCTCACATAAGCGAGCGTTAGTGTTTGAATTCCAGGACGACTCTTGGAAACTTCTGATCGCCGTTTGTTGTGAAGCCTTTTCTTACTTGTCCTTGTTGTTTGTTTATGTATGGCCTCTAACAGATTTTAAATTAAGGCTGTTTTGCCCTTAAGGCGTGAGATTGTTTGGGCCTTCAACCTGGTTTAAAGAAATTTAGGACAAGGCTTTCTGCCTTTTAAAATTGAAATACCTGTTTTGGGCCTTAAGTGATTGGCCTTCAGCCAGTTTTAAATTAAAGTTGTTTTGCCCTTGAGACTTGAGATTGAATGGAGAATTAGGTTCTAAAATTAAAGCTTGGCTTGCTCTGTTGTTAATGTTTTCTTTACTTTTGTAATGAATAAAATAGTATGTTCGAGTGCAGCTGACAGCCACTCATTTTGGCCCCTTTCCACAAATTAAAGTATCTGCCCTGTCCTCCGGGTATAGCAGGGGATCTGAGGGCTTTTCAGATGAACCACGTTTCGTGCTCCATCAGACAGATGGCTGTTGGCGTGCACGACTTGGAATGTCTGAAAGCAAACAATGAGGAAGTATTATGGTCTGAGGAATGTTATAGTGGAATTTCCTGGATGATCTCGTCGTCCTGAAATACACAATGGAACTATCCTTGGGACCAAATTGACCCTTACAGGCAGTTTATTTTTCCACGGCACAGTGGCGTCTACCAGCAGGACAACGCAACTTTCACACAGGTCGCAATGAACGTGTGTGGTTCTAAGAACACCGTGTTCCCCTAGCCACCAAAATCCTTGGATTTAAGCCCAATCTATAATCTATGGGACACCATTGGTCGAGCTGTTCGCGCCATAGATGCTCAACCGACAAACGTAAAGCAGCTGGCCAAGTCATTGCAGTTAGCATGGCTCCACGTCTCTCTTCCAGAACATTTCGCATCAGCCTGCGTTGCAAAGGATAGTTATTTAGGCTTTTGGCAGGTGGTTATACAAAAGAGACTGGACAGTGTATATTGCACAGCACTTACAATGTAGAACTCATAATATTTACAAACGCTCTGAAAACACAAGCTCATTTCTCACAATAAAAACGGTAGAGAAGGTCATAAACTGCTTATGGTGGTTTCTAGTGCACATTCTAGTAATCCTAAAATCAGTCACCGACCAAGAAACATCATGTGTCCCCAGGTTCACTATCCTCCAGTTACTTTTCAATGCATTTGTTCCACTTCGTGTCATATATGTATATCTTTTCAAAATATTGACAACCTTGCGTACTCTGCTATGTATGAAGGGCTGTAAGATAACTGAATGTGATAAATAGCGTACAGGACGGTAGAATATTCAGCCGGTCTTCTGTACAGTTTATTCTAGCTAATGTTCACGACATTGTTATTGGTTATAAAGGTTTCGGGGACTCATCTTCTTAGGCCAAAATATACAGAATTATGTGCCGCACATAAGTATAATTGTAGTAGGGGAAAACTAGATAAAGTGGTCACCATCAGAAAAATGTGTTTCTGTGACAGCCGGCCGGTGTGGCCAAGCGGTGCTAGGCGCTGCAGTTTGGAACCGCGTGACCGCTACGGTCGCAGGTTCGAATTCTGCCTCGGGCATGGATGTGTGTGATGTCCTTAGGTTTAAGTAGTTCTGAGTTCTAGGGGACTGATGACCTCAGATGTTGAGTCGCATAGTGCTCAGAGCCATTTGAACCATTTTGTTTCTGTGACATCATGCCATAGCTAATCATGTGAATTATATCTGTACAAACTGTATTCATTCTGTAACTACAAAACAATTGTATTGTTATTCAAATCCTTCTTTTGCAGTCGAAAAGTGAGCTTAAGTGGAAGCCTGCAAAATGACCACTTTGCTCTGCAGGTATGGCATAGCATCCACAAACAAAGAAAAGGAAAAATAAGACTCAGATGAAGTGTAATGTGCTTTTCTAAGGCTTACGTCTGTGCCTCTCTTACTAAACTGTGCTACTCAATTCTAGCCTGCCATCTTCTTGTCTTTGTTGAATGGGTGTGCTAGACATTCCGTTCAGCAAGCTAAAAAGAATGCGAGGTAACTCAGTTACTAACATGCTATAACACTTTCCTTTAGTGTCAAAAATATGGATGACGTATCATTCACCTTGTTCTTAGTTGAATACGTATTTGAAGGTCCCAAAATCTTCTTGCCTTCAGTAGTATTACAGTTGCTTTCAAGAACTCTTCTTTTAACTGTCTTTCATGAGGTACTGAATAATTTCGCTGTTGTAACACGCAGCATCGTTCCTTTTCTTATACGACCAGTACCTGTTGTATAACTTGGAAATCTCTAGACTGTTGTATTGATTTTCTTAAATAATTTAATGGCACATTAACATACACCTGTGTAGAAACTCCCACATTTTAAGATTTTGCATAAGTCGCCACAGGAAAGCCTTAAGTAGAAGTTTGATAGAGATCAGGGAGATAGGATTGAGCTGTAAGTTGTCAGGCCATGAAAAATCACAATTTTTTACTAGGTTATTTGCGCAGACAATTTTATTAGGTTGGCCCTCTGCAGAAATAACAGAATATCTCAACATAGGATTTTCTGAAAATTAGATTTCATCATTTAACAAGAGAACAACATTTACTCAGTATTTTTGTGAAATTAATAAGCAATGAAGGCCTTCGCATGACTAGTACAACTAATTAAATAATTTTTACTTCAGCACAATTAAAGAGATGTACTTCCGTAACAATTAGGTTCACTAACGTTGACATAACAAACCCACTGGTACCTTGGAATACTAATAACAAATATTCAGGGTAACAAATGATGCTGAACTATAACAGAGAAACAAAACTGAAAGGAGCATTAGCAACATTAAAACACCTATTTAGACAGCTAGTCATATTTGGCTATAGAAAAACAAGTGAGATGTCAATAATGATTAAATAACTAAAAGCTTAACATCCTAGACTTTTTTTGTCACCTGTGATCTCAATTGTTTAACATGAACCGTCATGAATTCGTCTTCTGTGTCAATCTACGTCGTCTTAATTTTTTTTTTTTTTTTTTAGATTGTGTTCCTGTCTCTATCTTCCTCAAAAGTTTTTAACATCAACAGCTCCCTCTAGTACCATGAAAGTTATTCCTTGGTGTCTCAAAAGATGTCCTATCATTGTGTACCTTCTTCTTATTCATTTTCCCACCGATTTTGCAGAGAACCTCCTCATTCCTTATCAGCTCACCTAATCGCCAGCCTTCTTCTTTAGCACCACATCTCAAATGCTTCGATTTTCTTCTGTTCCGGATTTCTTACAGTCCATGTTTCACTACCAAACAATGCTGTGCTCCAAATCTACAGTCTCAGAAATTTCTTCTTCAAATTAAGGCCTATGTTTGATACTAGTAGACTTGTCTCGCCTAGGAATTCCCGTTTTACCATTGATAATATGCTTTTCATGTCCTCCTAGCTGCGTGTACCATGGTTTATTGTACTGCCTAGGTAGCAGAATTCCTCAACTTCATATTCTTCGTGACTATCAATCGTGATAAGTTTCTCGCTGTTCTCACTTCTAATTACATTCATCTTTCTTCAGTTTACTCTCAGTACATACTCTGTACGCATTATATTGTCCATTCCATTCAACAAATCCCATATTATTCTTCACTTTGACTGAGGATAGCAATGTCACAGGCGAATCTTATCACTGATATTCTCTTTACTCTGAATTATAATCCCACACTTAATCCCGTTCCTGAACTTCCCAGATACATTTTAAAAACATTTAAAGAGGTTACAGCAGAATATACATAAAATATAATTGCGGTTATGTGCTGGTAACATTGTGTTCTGGTATTTCCTGGAATATCACAATAACTTTAGGAATAAACAGTAGTCACACTGACGAGCCAAAATATTATGACTACCTGCTTCATATCTTGTTGGGAAATCTTTATAAGCAATGTATCACCGATTCTGAGCATAATCGATTCTACAGTTCTTTGGTAGATTTATGGAGCTATGCGACACCAGATGTTTACGCACAAGACGTGCAATTTCCATAAAAATCTGGCCGCTGATTTTGGTACGTAGCGACGGCGCTCGATAGCGACCCACATAAGGTTCATATCAGGCAAATTCGGTGGCTACGACATTAATATGATTTTACTATCATGCTTCTCGAACCACTGTAGCACGATTCTGGCTTCGAGACACGGGCAATTATACTGCTGAATAATGACATCGTCGTCAGGGAAGAAATTAACTACGAAAGGGTGCAGGTGGTCCTCAGCTGAGTGGTGTCTTCGATTACTACCACAGGTGCCACGCAATAATACTGTTCCCAACAGCCTGCGTCCGTGGAGCACTACACGCTTCGAGCAGCTGCTCGCCTGCATAACAACGTTTGTGGACACGACTATCGACCTAGTGTAGCAAAAACGTGGTTCATCCGTCGAGCTGGCTCGTTTCCGGGTACACACGGTCCAATCTTTGTAATGGATGTGTCGTTGGGCCAACATGTGAACGTGCAGGGGTCCTTTGGTTTTGGAGCCCATTGTTCAACAATGGTGTGAATGGTGTGTTCCGAAACACATGTGCATCCAACGCAATTGTGCACTTTCGTCAGAGGTGCCGCAGATCCTCATCTATCCTGCATTCCACAGCAGACAAGCCTCCACTCCTCTCGTTCTGTGAAGAGTCGTGGACGTAATGGTAGCTTCACTCCCTTCTACCACTGTCTTTAATTGCTCACGATAGTAGCACGTGAACATTCGACCAGCTTCGCCATTTTCGAGATACTCGTTCACAGGCTCTGCGTAATAACAATCTGCGCTTTGGAAAAGTTGCTTATCTCGGTGGATTTCTCCATTTGTAGCGCGTACCTTCGCCAGGGTGATCCCCCATCCGTCTCTCCTCGACTTACATGCTTGTTTTACTGCGAGCTGTGCACACAACACCACCAGGAAGCATCCAGTCTTGCAGTGGGCAGTGGTTATAATGTTTTGGCTGATCAGTGTAAAAGGGCTCCCAGCTGAGAAAACAAATCAGTAACATTAAACACTTTACATACAGCAACCGGCCCAGAGGAAAAAAAGGCGTATTATATAAATATCGGTAATTGTCATGATCACACTAACATTTAGATGATATTGATAAAAACACAAGTAAAATGTTAACAATAGCAAACAGAAGAGTTAAAGATTCAGTGGCAATTTCCGCACGTCTCGTACACATTGATTTCTGCGCGCTTTAATTTTTCTGGAAATCTTCTACTTTGCCGTATCGTTCCACAAACTCGAATTTTCTTTTCAGGTACCTTCTCTGCAACTTCTACACTGTTATAATAATTATCCATGTAGACGTGATGCCACTTTCCATAAGAAGTTGTCAATAGTTCCATCACTGTTTTTGCTAAAGGTTGTCCAGCGCCGGAATATATCTTGAATGAGGAAATGTGTCCCGTACTCGAATCAAACAGCATCCGAATGAGTATTCCATATTTCGTAATTTTGGACGGATTGTAAACTTTAAAATTTAACTGTCCACGCCGCGGTGTCATATCTTCTTCAATTTAGATGTTTTGACTTAGATTAAACGTTTCTTTAAACTTTTTGGAAAAATGATCAATTGCGAATTGCACTTTGAACAGCCGGTCGACATTTTCCGGTTTATTTTTGTCGGAAAAATGTAAAAATTATAATATTTGTCTGAATCTGTTGCGGGACATCGTGTTGCCAAATATCGATGTGTCTGTCAACGGATTCGTTGACCAGTAATTATCGATCCTTGCTTCTTTTACAATTCCCATAAGTATAGCAGGCCCAAACCATTTTCTAAATTCGGGTCCCGTAACGTCGACAAGTTTGGCATTTTTTTATCCAGTTTCCTTCTATTGCAATTTTGACGGTAATACTTGTTGGTTTCGTTCATAATATATTGAAATAGATCGTTCCCAATGTATAATTCTACGATATCCACGACACTCTGTATATCTTTGGGAAATTGTTTGGACCTGGAGGGCCTTCAAATTTATTATTGGTCCTCAGTAAATCATAATCTATCTTCTTCGTCTGATTCATCCGAATCAGTTCGCAACCGAAGCGTTCGCCGAATTATTCTTGGACGTATTTCACTATCTTCCGACGATTCTACTTCACTTTCATTATTATGATACGCAATGTCTTCTTCCCAATCGGACAAGTCGTCCGACACGTCAGACAAGACTTCCGCGCATTCATCGTAAATAATCTTATCGTCACTTTTGTCTGCCATCATGAAAGTGCACAAGCACTTATAAAAACAAAGAACTTCCTGACGTGTGTAACTTATTGTTATCTAAATAAAACACCATCACAATGAAAAAGATACTAAAGTACTATCACCGGCCACTGCGCGATAATATGCTCACGATACCACTTTAGTGTCGGCATCCACTGAGCGATACCATGCACACGACACCACTCTGGTGTCGCCGGTCGTTGACCGCTATTTCGCGCACGACACCACTGTGGTGTCACCAGTGGGTAAAATGTTTATCAACTCTGGCTCCCTTCCTTCTCAAGGCTCTTCAACAAGTTAACAGCCAGGCTTGGACTGGGGGTAACGCACTGTATGTAGAAAGTCACCGAGAATAACTTCCTCAATCGCCAGCAACACAGGGTAATGTGGCAATGTTCCACGCTCATCACCACTGATAGTCTCACAACTCACTCCAGCACCGCGACTGACTCGGCGAAATCGACGATCCGCTAAAGCTGGCGGTACGCTAGCTGCCCACCGTGGACGTGGAAAGTAAACACGTACTCACCAGTTAAAAAAAGATACTTTGATGTATACTATCAATCCCACGCATTCGCACGGGTAAGAGTTCTTTGGAAAATCGCCGTCAGCTCAACATCAAAATCGACCAATAATTAAGAACTGAGCATGTTTCGCATATTATAGTAAAGACGAACAATGCAGCATCTCCCACATCGAAAACATGAAAAATCTACATCTTCATCTACATCTACGTACAAACTCCGCAATCCACCATACGGTGCGTGGCGGAGGATACCTCGTACCATAACTAGCATCTTCTCTCCCTGTTCCACTACCAAACAGAACGAGGGAAAAATGACTGCCTATATTCCTCTATACAAGCCCTAATCTCTCTTATCTTATCCTTGTGGTCTTTTCGCGAAATATAAGTTGGCGGCAGTACAATTGTACTGCAGTCAGCCTCAAATGTTGGTTCTCTACATTTCCTCAGTAGCGATACACGAAAAGAACGCCTCCTTTCCTCTAGGGACACCCACCCGAGTTCCTGAAGCATTTCCGTAACACTAGCGTGATGATCAAACCTACCAGTAACAAATCTAGGGCCCGCCTCTGAATTCCTTCTATGTCCTCTCTCAATCCGACCTGATGGGGATCCCAAACGCTCGAGCAGTACTCAAGAATAGGTCGTATTAGTGTTTTATAAGCGGTCTCCTTTCCAAAATTCTACCAATGAACCGAAGACGACATCCGCCTTCCCCACAACTGCCATTACATGCTTGTCCCACTTCATATCGTTCTGCAATGTTACGCCCAAATATTTAATCGACGTGACTGTGTCAAGCGCTACACTACTAATGGAATAATCAGACATTACGGAATTCTTTTTCCTATTCATCTGCATTAATTTACATTTACCTATATTTAGAGTTAGCCGCCATTCTTCACACCAATCACAAATCCTGTCAAAGTCATCTTGTATCCTCCTACAGTCACACAACAACGACACCTTCCCATACACCGCAGCATCATCAGCAAACAGCCGCCTATTGCTATCCACTCTATCCAAAAGATCATTTATGTATATAGAAAACAACAGCGGACCTACCACACTTCTTTGGGGCACTCCAGATGATACCCTCACCTCCGACGAACACTCACCACCGAGGACAACGTAATAAATGACATAGCATAAAAGAAATTCACTGGAAAAATGTGAGTCATTTCCCGAAACGCCTCGTCCAAAATACAAATAAATAGAAAACCGTGACTGCTGGCAGAAAGAGTTATTTTACAATTAAACCAATTACTTGTTCATAATTATTAGTTCTGTTACGCTTAGACAAAAATGAGATAAAATCATAGCCGCTGCTGTTTCTACATGTTTCTCCCCTAATCGAACCAGTCGAAATTAATTTCTCGCGAAAGCTCGCAGCGGTCCAGAGGCTCACAAATGTATCAACGAGTGCAGTTTAATTACATTATCTTAAGCTCGCGTATCATACGGCAGGACGTTAATTGTGCCGTAAGTTATTGCGGCTCGGACCTGCCTAATCCTCGGCGCGAGCGGTACGAGTGTAAATGTTGGCGATTATTTCAGGAGGCGAGAGTCCGGGCACATGTGTTTTAAGCGAAGGCGTAATTAGCGGCCGCGGCCGGCGCCGTGACTAATGGAAGCTCCGCATCGGCGATGGTCCCACTCCACGCATCTTCCGGGAGGCGCCGTTCTCCTCGCAGCCCATTACTTACCGCTCACAGCCGGCACTTTCCTAGCCCCAGATAAGCTCGGCGTTTGTAAATGATATCTGTCCGCACATGGGATGTCACTGATACACTTCGTAATAACACACTTCTGGACATTGAAGTTGCAACACCGTGTCTGCGGCATCCAACAAATCTAAAATTGGCATGAAGTGTGTTACACACTTATATAGGCAATGTTGTTGTTGTGGTCTTCAGTCCAGAGACTGGTTTGATCAGCTCTCCATGCTACTCAATCCTGTGCAAGCTCCTTCATCTCCTAGTACCTACTGCAACCTACATCCTTCTAAATCTGTTTAGTGTACTCATCACTTGGTCTCCCTCTACGATTTTTACCCACCCTCCAATACTAAATTGGTGATCCCTTGATGCCTCAGAATATGCACTACCAAACGATCCCTTCTTCTAGTCAAGTTGTGCCACAAATTTCTCTTCTCTCCAATTCTATTCAATACCTCCTCATTAGTTATGTGATCTACCCATCTAATCTTCAGCATTCTTCTGTGGCACCACATTTCGAAAGCTTCTATTCTCTTCTTGTCTAAACTATTTATCGTCCACGTTTCACTTCCATACATGGCTACACTCCATACAAATACTTTCAGAAACGACTTGCTCACATTTGAATCTAAAATCGATGTTAACAAATTTCTCTCCTTCAGAAACGCTTTCCTTGCTATTGCCAGTCTACATTTTATACCCTCTCTACTTCTCTACTTCGACCATCATCAGTTATTTTGCTCCTCAAATAGCAAAACTCCTTTACTACTTTAAGTGTCTCATTTCCCAATCTAATTCCGGCAGCATCACCCGATGTAATTCGACTACATTCCATTATCCTCGTTTTGCTTTCGTTGATGTTCATCTTGTATCCTCCTTTCAAGACACTGTCCATTCCGTTCAGCTGCTCCTCCAGGTCCTTTGCTCTCTCTGACAGAATTACAATGTCATCGGCGAATCTCAAAGTTTTTATTTCTTCTCCATGGGTTTTAATTCCTAGTCCGAATTTTTCTTTTGTTTCCTTTACTGATTGCTCAATATAGAGATTGAATAACATCGGGGATACGCTACAACCCTGTCTCACTCCTTTCCAAACCACTGCTTCCCTTTCATGCCCCTCGACTCTTATAACTGCTTTCTGGTTTCTGTTCAAATTGTAAATAGCCTTTCTCTCCCTGTATTTTACCCCTGTCCCCTTCATAATTTGAAAGAGAGTACTCCACTCAACATTGTCAAAAGCTTTCTCTAAGTCTACAAATGCTAGAAACGTAGGTTTGCCTCTCCTCAATCTATTTTCTAAGATAAGTGGTAGGGTCAGTATTGCCGCACGTTTTGTAACATTTCTGCGGAATCCAAACTGATCTTCCCCGAGGTCGGCTTCTACCAGTTTTTCCATTCGTCTGTAAAGAATTCGTGTTAGTATTTTACAGCCGTGGCTTATTAAACTGATAGTTCGGTAATTTTCACTCTGTCAACACCTGCTTTCTTTGGGATTCCAAATTATTATATTCTTCTTGAAGTCTGAGGGTATTTCGCCTGTCTCATACATCTTGCTCACTAGAAGATAGAGTTTTGTTAGGCCTGGCTCTCCCAAGGCTGTCATTAGTTCTAATGGGATGTTGCCTAATCCCGGGGCGTTTCGACTTAGGTCTTTCAGTGCCAAATGGACAGCATTTTATTACGACACAAAGGTGGTAACAGTAACGTCATCTAATTTCTGCGTCGACGCACGCAAGCCAATACATGTTGCATGACGGAGCATACCTTCTACCACAGCTGGTCATTATTCCCTTTCCTTTTCCGTCAGCAGATGTGACGAGAGAAAAACGACTGTCCCTATGCTTCAACACGAGCACTGATACCTTGTCTTCACAGTCCATACGTGAGTTGTACACAGTTGAACAAAAATATCGAAACACCGCGAAAAATCCAGGCTTGAAAATAAATGGTGACTCTAGCAAAGCTTGCAGATTGCTCTGTTGTATTTGAGTACGAATGACACCTGTACAATGTTCTCAGCTTGTTGCAAGTGTCAATTCCTGGTCAGAACTGTTTCCTGTGTAGTTATGAGTGCATGTTTGGAAGCTAATTCGAACCTGGGCAAATTGTTGGTGGCGTAGGGTGAGTGCTTCCACAACCAAGAGAGCCATAGTGTTTCATGTTTAAAGACTCACTGTATCGAAGATCTATGTCGCGTAAAGAGTAAGCCTAAAAACATCTCCGCAATCTCACAACGAGGACGAAAGTGCGTGTTGAGAGATCGTGATAGTGTTTCACTGGAGAGGATTGCGACGAAAAGTACGAAGACGACAGCTGTAAAAGTCAATGCAGAACTAAATTTCACACTCGCGAACTCTGTCAGCACCAAAGCAGCACATAAGGAGCTCCATTACCAGGGAATTCCAGATGGAGCTGGAATTCCAAAACCACCCAATAGTGATGCTAACGCCCTTAACAGGAAAACGTGAAACCTGGACAATCGAGTGAAGGTATGACGTCATTTGGTCGGATGAGTCTTGTTTCACACTCTTTCCAACTTCTGCCCGAGTTTTCAGCCCTTGAGCGAAATATGTCGAGGGTGCTATGATGATCTGGGCACCCATACCGTCGTAGTCCGTAGGCCATATGGTTACAGTCCAAGGTCGCCTTACTACCAAGGGTTACGTGACCACTTTAGCTGATCAGGCCCATCCTGCGGTATAAAGTTTATTTAACAACGATGGAAATGGAAATGAGCGTTTGGCGTCATTGGCCGGGAGGCCCCTCGCGGGGCAGGTCCGGCCGCCATATCGCAGGTCTTATTACATTCGGCGCCACATTGGGCGACCTGCACGCCGGATGGGGATGAAATGATGATGAACACAACACAACACCCAGTCCCTGAGCGGAGAAAATCTCCGACCCAGCCGGGAATCGAACCCGGGCCCAGAGGACGGCAATCCGTCACGCTGACCACTCAGCTACTGGGGCGGACTTAACAACGATGATGCTGTGTTCCAAGAAGACATGGTATTCTTCGCACGACTAGCACCGTCCAGGGCTGTTTTTGTAAGCATGAGGATGAATTGTGTCCCCCTGGCAACCATAGTTACCACATTTTAATATTATTGAGCTTCCGTGGTCTAATTTGGAGAAAAAGGCTCACCACCCCCATCATCGTTACCTGAACTTGCCACTGTTTAACTGGAAATTACACAACTGACCATTAAAATTGCTACACCACGAAGATGACGTGCTACAGACGCGACATTTAACCTACAGGAAGAAGATGCTGTGATATGCAAATGATTAGCTTTTCAGAGCATTCACACAAGGTTGGCGCCGGTGGCGACACCTACGACGTGCTGATATGAGGAAAGTGTACAACCGATTTCTCATACACAAACAGAAATTGACCGGCGTTGCCTGGTGAAACGTTGTTGTGATGCCTCGAGTAAGGAGGAGGAATGCCTACCATCACGTTTCCGACTTCGATAAAGGTCGGATTGAGGCCTATCGCGATAACGGTTTATCGTATCGCGACATTGCTGCTCGCGTTGGTCGAGATCCAATGACTGTTAGCAGAATATGGAATCGGTGGGTTCTAGAGGGTAATATGGAACGCCGTGCTGGATCCCAGCGGCCTCGTATCACTAGCAGTCGAGATGACAGGCATCTTATCCGCATGGCTGTAAAGGATCTTGCATCCATGTCTCGATCCATGAGTTAACAGATGGGGACGTTTGCAAGACAACAACCATATTCACGAAAAGTTCGACGACGTTTGCAGCAGCAACAACTATCAGCTCGGAGACCATAGCTGCGGTTACCCTTGCCGCTGCATCACAGACAGGAGCGCCTGCGATTGTGTACTCAACGACGAACCTGGGTGCACGAATGGCAAAACGTCATTTTTTCGGATGAATCCAGGTTCTTTTTACAGCATCATGATGGTCGCATCCGTGTTTGGCGACATCGGGGTGAACGCACATTGCAAGCGTGTATTCGTCATCGCCATACTGGCGCATCACCCGGCGTGATGGTATGGGGTGCCATTGGTTAAACGTCTCGGTCACCTCTTGTTGGCATTGGCGGCACATTGAACAGTGGATGTTACATTTCCGATGTGCTACGACCCGTGGCTCTACCCTTCATTCGATCCCTTCACAACCCAACATTTCAGCAGGATAATGCACGACCGCACGTTGCAGGTCCTGTACGGGCCTTTCTGGATACAGAAAATGTTCGACTGCTGCCCTGGCCAGCCTATTCTCCAGATCTCTCACCAATTGAAAACGTCTGGTTAATGGTGGCCGAGCAAATGGCTCGTCACAATACGCCAATCACTACTCTTGATGAACTGTGGTATCGTGTTGAAGCAGCACGGGCGGCTGTACCTGTACACGCCATCCAAGCTCTGTTTGAGTCAATGCCCAGGCGTATCAAGGCCGTAATTACGGCCAGATGTGGTTGTTCTGGGTAATGATTTCTCAGGATATATGCACGCAAATTGCGTGAAAATGTAACCCCATGTCAGTTCTAGTATAATATATCTGTCCAATGAATACCCGTTTATCATCTGCATTTCTTCTTGGTGTAGCAATTTTAATGGCCAGTAGTGTAGTATAAAATTCCCTTGAGAACCGTACAGGACCTGTATTTATCCATTCAGAGACGACCAGAAAGATGTGTGGAATGCCAACAGGTTTCCTACTCCTTATGGTTATGTGTTTTGCTTATGCTGGTGGCAGTCAAATCGTTATTCAGTCCGTCCCAAATGTCGGCTCTCTAAACTACCTCCAAGTTGAAAGTTGTCTGTTATGATCTGCCAATTTTCATGTATCCTGTTTTGTGTGTCTCTTGCTCGTGAGCAGCCTTTGTCATAGTCGACATTGGTCGATTATCCGTGTAGTCACTTCTCCTCCTGCTGCGCTGGTGTTTAAGATCTTAGAGGCGAGCAAACACTCTGTCAATGAGAATTGAAAGCGTGGTTACCGTTCACATGGCTTGCATGTTTAAAGGAAATAAGTTTTCTCTGTTCTGTTCTAGTCTGTTCTGGGCCGGCCGCGGTGGCCGAGCGGTTGTAGGCGCTACAGTCAGGAACCGCGCGACCGCTATGGTCGCAGGTTCGAATCCTGCCTCCGGCATGGATGTGTGTGATGTCCTTAGGTTAGCTAGGTTTAAGTAGTTCTAAGTTCTAGGGGATTGATGACTTCAGAAGTTAAGTCCCATAGTGCTCAGAGCCATTTGAACCATTTTTAGTCTGTTCTGGCGGTTGGGGATGTGCATTTCCTTTTTGTGTGTTATGTGTTGCCTTGAATTATTTTAAGAAGGAAGGAGAGTGGTCTACGAACTAAACCGCGGGTTTGTATACATGAGGCTTACTGAAAACTGCACATAATATTTCTGTACGCATCTACTCTGGAAGCTAAGGTAATATTTTTCTAAATTTCTCTAATACAACTAGCCGAGTCATAGTGGAAAGGTAATCTCTTTGGAGTACTGAAGTAATATGAATAGCTGAGTAAAGCTAGCAATTGAGATTAATGTGGATCTGTTTCCGTTCTATTTACACGGTTCATTTAATCCATAATCGAGTTAAGGAAACAGGTTTTTCATTCACCAAAGGTTTCTAGCATTTAGTTAGTTTCACAACTACACTGTGAGTAAAGCCAATGATTTGGCTGTGGGTACCACGTGTCTTTCGTGTTACTAACTATGACGTTACCAATAAAAGAATTTGTGTCTTGTGGCTTTTCAGTAATCATTCATTGCTACAAAATCTCTTCCACTTATTTACATGTTGATCTGTAGGCAAATTAAATACGAAAGCACATACTTATAAAATTTGTGAAAGTCATGAGGCTAAGAGCACTCCTATCTTACAGTAACGATTAATTATGATTTTGTGCAACCTGCACGACCATTATTTCCACCAGAAAGTTTCCCAAACTACACTCCTGGAAATTGAAATAAGAACACCGTGAATTCATTGTCCCAGGAAGGGGAAACTTTATTGACACATTCCTGGGTTCAGATACATCACATGATCACACTGACAGAACCACAGGCACATAGACACAGGCAACAGAGCATGCACAATGTCGGCACTAGTACAGTGTATCCACCTTTCGCAGCAATGCAGGCTGCTATTCTCCCATGGAGACGATCGTAGAGATGCTGGATGTAGTCCTGTGGAACGGCTTGCCATGCCATTTCCACCTGGCGCCTCAGTTGGACCAGCGTTCGTGCTGGACGTGCAGACCGCGTGAGACGACGCTTCATCCAGTCCCAAACATGCTCAATGGGGGACAGATCCGGAGATCTTGCTGGCCAGGGTAGTTGACTTACACCTTCTAGAGCACGTTGGGTGGCACGGGATACATGCGGACGTGCATTGTCCTGTTGGAACAGCAAGTTCCCTTGCCGGTCTAGGAATGGTAGAACGATGGGTTCGATGACGGTTTGGATGTACCGTGCACTATTCAGTGTCCCCTCGACGATCACCAGTGGTGTACGGCCAGTGTAGGAGATCGCTCCCCACACCATGATGCCGGGTGTTGGCCCTGTGTGCCTCGGTCGTATGCAGTCCTGATTGTGGCGCTCACCTGCACGGCGCCAAACACGCATACGACCATCATTGGCACCAAGGCAGAAGCGACTCTCATCGCTGAAGACGACACGTCTCCATTCGTCCCTCCAATCACGCCTGTCGCGACACCACTGGAGGCGGGCTGCACGATGTTGGGGCGTGAGTGGAAGACGGCCTAACGGTGTGCGGGACCGTAGCCCAGCTTCATGGAGACGGTTGCGAATGGTCCTCGCCGATACCCCAGGAGCAACAGTGTCCCTAATGTGCTGGGAAGTGGCGGTGCGGTTCCCTACGGCACTGCGTAGGATCCTACGGTCTTGGCGTGCATCCGTGCATCGCTGCGGTCCGGTCCCAGGTCGACGGGCACGTGCACCTTCCGCCGACCACTGGCGACAACATCGATGTACTGTGGAGACCTCACGCCCCACGTGTTGAGCAATTCGGCGGTACGTCCACCCGGCCTCCCGCATGCCCACTATACGCCCTCGCTCAAAGTCCGTCAACTGCACATACGGTTCACGTCCACGCTGTCGCGGCATGCTACCAGTGTTAAAGACTGCGATGGAGCTCCGTATGCCACGGCAAACTGGCTGACACTGACGGCGGCGGTGCACAAATGCTGCGCAGCTAGCGCCATTCGACGGCCAACACCGCGGTTCCTGGTGTGTCCGCTGTGCCGTGCGTGTGATCATTGCTTGTACAGCCCTCTCGCAGTGTCCGGAGCAAGTATGGTGGGTCTGACACACCGGTGTCAATGTGTTCTTTTTTCCATTTCCAGGAGTGTAAATATATTTTTCAAAAGCTAGAGATTACTTGCAGTATTCTAGGATATCTATTACACGTTCCAGAAGGCAAGTTCAAGTCGAGAACTTTAAAGGAGAAATGGCGGTCCCTTGTTCTATGTAACCTGTGTAGTAAGCTCGTGTTCTGAGCTTCATTGTAGGAAGCAATCAAGAGCCAAGCGCCATCCTTGCACATGCCTTCCCTCTGAGATGTAAGGTAAGAAACCTTTAGAGGATCACTTGTTAGCTTATGTGATAGGGAATTTGTGCACTATTAAATTATAAATAATTTGTAATTCCCAATTAACAGTTGCACTAATTAAATTGGCTTGTGTTAAGAGGGAATTTTCATAATGGCAAGATTCTGTGGAATTTTTCAGGGATATTCAGTTATGTGGCCACCAGCATGCGCCACCTGCCATAGCAGACTGATTGATGAGCGATGCACTAGTGTGTTTATGTATGTCATAGGCCTCACAGTGCGCCGACAATCTTCCATCTAAACCCAAATAACACGATAAACGCATCCATGTTGGCGGAACTAGGGAGAACATTAAGCTCTTTGTATTTACTGGAAAACGTCATCGTGAATGTTAGAACAAGCATTACGGGAAAACTTACTCTGTTCATTAAGATTCTGGTCGGGTTCATTTCTTTTGGTAATATTTTAAGTTCTTCAAGCAAGTCAAGATACCGCCCCTTGCTTCGACTATGCAAAATCTGCATGTTATTGTTGATGCAAGGCATTTTATTTAATATAATCGTTAGGATACTTAAAAGTACATTGTATGTTTTTTTGTACTGGTTTTATTTTCACTAGGTGCGTAAGCTGGAGTTAAACCATCAAGAACATAGTGAATTCGTGCCAACGCTGCACGAATTCACCAAACGTTTGCGGAGACATTCAGACACGTGAGCCCTGAAAACTAGGCAACCTCAACAACGTCGCAGCACATGAGGTGGCCTTACTTTTACAATGAAGGTGGTGAACGACCACTATAATGGATTTTACAGAGCAAAAATGATAAAAGGCAGTGGGCCGATGGCGTGTGTACGGTTTCGTTAATCTGGAGTGATCTGAGGAAACTCCAAAAAAAGCAACTAGCGTTTCTGAATTTTAATGTGTTCTGGTACTTTCTGTTGCAATCATTGTTACGGCTTCAGTACCGCATTACCTGCCACGGCGACTGCGCACTGTTCGTATTTCAAATTGTCTAATAAGTGGTGTTTCTAAGAGCCAGAGGAAATAGCATTTATTCATATAGCCTCCCTTCCATTTTCTCGTACCACCTTTCTTTTGTGTCTAGTCATTCTTTCCACAAGCGCGTTTTCACTGTGTAAATGTACATTGACAATAATAATAGTTATATAAAGCATCAAAATAACAGGCCTGTGGTGAAGCTATGGGAGTGATAATCAAGTTGAAAAGCTAGAAACTTGGCTTACATCCTTTTTATTATCTGCTTCTGTTCCGTAGGTTACTGTTTCCTTAATTATTTGTACACGCTGTCAATGATTCGTACGGCTCTCTGATTCATTCTTATCCTTCTCACTGGTCGGACTATTTTATTTTACACACTCTCGTCACACTTTTTTCCAACTTTACGAAGTCAATTAATGTGTTTTAGATTTTCGTTTGGCGTTCCATTTGGAGGTCCGTAATTAAACCTACGTTCAACATTATTGTACCTTGACCACTTCTAAATTCTAGGATCTTTCCATTAATAAACGTAAGATCGGAATTCCTTCCTCCGTTCCTGAATTCCAACACAACTTATTTTTGTATTATTTTGTATTCAATTTTGATGATAAATTTGGAAGTATTGGATGACAAACTGAGTTTGGAATAATTTCTACACTTTCGTCGATAATGTAAGGCGAAAGCCTTTTCTGAAAGTAACCATCAGCTTGCCTGATTTCGTACATATACGAGCCCTCTTAGTTCTCACTCGCACTGCAAGATTTTTCTTCTCGTTGTCACACATCTCCGACAACCAGTTTTCATCTATTTGCTCGTTCTTTTGCGGTTTACTGCGGCCTCGCTTTACCTTTCTTACTCTTGCGATCTTATTGCAAACTTTGTGTATACTTTTGTGCGCAGTAGTAGTGTAAGTGGAGTTTTATGACGCTGTTGCTATCATATTAAATGTAATAATGGACTCTCAGTATTCTACGGTGAATTTCCCTGTAATTATCTACGGCTTCCCAAAGAAATTATAAGATTATTATTAACCCTTAGGTGGTAACATTTGAAAAATTGGCTCTAGCGTTAACAGCCGTCTGGAGGAATAATATCACCGAATTTTGCAGTTTATGTCCACTTCAATGAGTACTGAAAGTAAATAGACCTTAATGTAATATTAATACTAACATATTTATTGTGTTTTGCAATGCAGTGTGCAAGAGTTACAAAATTAAGTAAGTTTTCCATATTAAATATCTCTAAGCACTTCCGACGCTACCTGATTGACACCATTCCAGCTCGTTGAATTGGAAGAGGAGATGCAGAAAGTGAATTTCATCGCCGGTGGCCTCCCCGGTCTCTAGACCTTATACCTTGCAACTCTTGTCTGTGAGGTTACGCAAAAGATCGCGTTTTTTATCCGCACTATGCCTGATAGTCTAGAAAGTCTCCGACACCGCATTCTTTAAGCCGTGAATTCGGTACCAGGAGACCAGCTGCTTCGTGTAAGGCAGAAAATGAGCCACCGCTTTGACATTTGTCGTGTAACACATGGTGCTGACACTGAATGCGTAGAATTTGAAATGTTCTCTGTCCAGGAACCTTGGAACTGTTTTTCTATGTTTTGTAATTTGGAATCAATAAACGTTTGAAATCTGTTCCTTCTTTTTGAGCAGCCCTGTATTCGTGTTTCAAATGAAATGGTTTCTAAAGCTGACATATATTTTCTCGGACATCTTGAGATATAGGCAAATAAAGGGAGAATTGAAAACTTTCTACACTCATTTACATATTTTCAAGGAGCAGTGTAATTAGTTAGGCTTATAACATTATAAGGATTTGTATGTCGTCATTCTGTTCGGTCTGAAAGAAAAATACCGACAGATTTTCTTTTTTTTACTTAGTCGCTTCTTTTTCTTTTTGTTGTGTCAACATCTTTTTGCTCTTCACCCACAACGTCTAAGTAGTTCTCCTGAGGTTAACCGGTATGTTCGGAATCTGGAGCCTTCTTTGTATATGTCCTCTGATGAAGCAACCTCTTTTTTTGTGTTTTGATGTGCTGTCTTAGTACCTCTGTTGGGTCCTCTCGAACTCCTAGAGCACCGTCCATCTTGCCATGATAAACGGTGTCGATTTCGTTGTCATAATTAACCCTACTCTGAAAAGAGTCAGCACCGTATCGTTCATTCTCGGAAGTGTTGAGAATATCATTCACATCTATTTCAGGATCACTGGCAGCGCCTGAATCTGATCTGTGTTTTTCTTCTGGAACATTAGTCTGATTGACAGAAAGTCATGGATATTTGGACAAGTTAAACCTCGGTGTCATATTTTATGTCGGTTGCGGGAAAACAATTACATATCTTAAGTGGCATGAGACGGGCAGTGATAAAACAATGTCGCAGCTGGACAATGAATAATCAACGCAGATACAGTAGCCATTTATAACCTATATTATGTGTTATTATACAAGACAGGATATGGTGATTGCTCCACCGTTAGAAGCATATTTCCCAGCGATCTTAATTCACTTTATATCAAAATGACACTGCATGGTGCTGCTTTTAAGATCCCTGGCTCGTAAGTGCTTTAGTATCTTTAAAATTGCCTTCCCTTTTTAAAAAAAAATTGATATTAACGTAATGAATTTGAGCTCTGTCGCCCTGAATTCCATGGGTTTCCTAGTAGATTCTTTCCAGCAATAAAGAAACCTTTGCTCATTGTACTTACGTATACGAGAGACATATCCAGAGGTGGTCCAACGTGACCTCTTTTTTTGTGTTTTGATGTGCTGTCTTAGTACCTCTGTTGGGTCCTCTCGAACTCCTAGAGCACCGTCCATCTTGCCATGATAAACGGTGTCGATTTCGTTGTCATAATTAACCCTACTCTGAAAAGAGTCAGCACCGTATCGTTCATTCTCGGAAGTGTTGAGAATATCATTCACATCTATTTCAGGATCACTGGCAGCGCCTGAATCTGATCTGTGTTTTTCTTCTGGAACATTAGTCTGATTGACAGAAAGTCATGGATATTTGGACAAGTTAAACCTCGGTGTCATATTTTATGTCGGTTGCGGGAAAACAATTACATATCTTAAGTGGCATGAGACGGGCAGTGATAAAACAATGTCGCAGCTGGACAATGAATAATCAACGCAGATACAGTAGCCATTTATAACCTATATTATGTGTTATTATACAAGACAGGATATGGTGATTGCTCCACCGTTAGAAGCATATTTCCCAGCGATCTTAATTCACTTTATATCAAAATGACACTGCATGGTGCTGCTTTTAAGATCCCTGGCTCGTAAGTGCTTTAGTATCTTTAAAATTGCCTTCCCTTTTTAAAAAAAAATTGATATTAACGTAATGAATTTGAGCTCTGTCGCCCTGAATTCCATGGGTTTCCTAGTAGATTCTTTCCAGCAATAAAGAAACCTTTGCTCATTGTACTTACGTATACGAGAGACATATCCAGAGGTGGTCCAACGTGATACTTTTCTCAATTTGCGAAGCTCTTTCTGTTGAACAAATCATCGATTTTTTAAAAAATTGTGGTCATTAGTTATTCTCACATTTACATCACATCGACCCATTTGGATAATTCTTTCGTCGTGCGTCCTTTACTTCTTTTTCTTCTTCTTTGTCTTAGCGTGTATATGCACTTTTGATGTACCTGTTTCCTAATTATCGCTCACGTAAACATTCGGCAACGCTGTTGTTAGTATTGCCTAAGAACTTCAGCCAGAAAAAGTTGCGAAAACTGATTGCATTACATCATTCCCTAGACTGCATCATGTTTGCAGTTTATTTCTACAAAGTTTGTTCTGCACTCAGGGATTAGGTTCTCCACTAACTGATCTGTTCTTTGAGGAGTATCCGATTTGTATTTTCAAATGGCAAAGTCACAAGAACTCTTAATTAATCCGCAGTATGACTACAAGTTTCCGGCGAGCAGTTCATGGCGTGCAATTAATTCCACTCCTCAGATCAGATAACACCTGTACCCCAGATCGAGACACGAATCTGCACCTTTGTCTTAAACCGGCCAGTGCTGTACCGTCTGAGCCATCCAAGCACGGCTCACAACACGCCCTCGCAGTTTCACTTCGGTCAGAGCTTGCATAGCTGGTTTTGTTGAGCACTTGCCCACGAAACGAATTGATCGCGGGTTCGACCCCGGTCCAGCAAACAGGTTTGGTCTACTAGAAAGTTTCGGACTCAAGACCTTCTGTTAAGGAACCATGAAAGTCATCTTACTAATAGGCTGAATTTTGCACGGTATTCAATAGTTTTTTATGATCTAAACGACGTCTGTGTAACATGCCAAGTGGTATTACTAGATTTAGTAAGAAGTGCACATCTAACTCATCAAAATAAACTTTTAGAAACGATTACACATAACAACTTTATACTGTACGTAATCACATTGTGCCTTACCAAATGTAATTTTTTATCCCGTTACCAAAATTGTCAGAGCCAGGATTGTCATAGCCGCTAATACACAACGTTATTGTCTACTGACGAGTTTACAACTCCTAGATACGCTAGCCCGTGCAGCAGCTGCAGAGCGTGGAACGGGATCTCTTCTGAATTCCTGATCCGACTAGGTCCAACGAGTATTGCATCTGTTTTCATATAACTATGTAACAGCCCTATGTGACCGGTATATGTCTTAAATCAAATTTACATCTAAAGCCAAAATATATTTTCAAAAATTCCGAACAAATTTAGTTAACCAGACGCTTACATATTACTCTGCATCTATAAATACCAGCTGGGTTTTACGTTATGCCTTACACTTAGCGCATGTAAACCTCCTGCTGCTGTGAAACCTTATACACGTGCTTCCCGATATTCTTAATCGCTCAAATTCTTCACGTATACTTCCAATTCTCTCCGCATACTTAATTTCCCATTCCCTCCACACACATCCCAATAATACATAGACTGCATCTTATTATTTACTAAAAGATATTTTCGGTTTTAGGTAATTTTCAATACTTCAGATATTATCAAAGATACTGAATTGAAATTGACTTAGTAAACTACACTGGTGTGCAAAACTTAAGGATGGAAGTAGTGAACCGTGGTACTATTCAAGTCCTTAGAAAATAAAAAATTACTATCTCACCACACTTATTTGAAGGAACCAGGAAGCCTTGGATCACTGGTGATGGACAAGTTTGTGACTGTTTTACAATTTTAATTTGACTCAAAACAGACATTATTATAAACTTCAGTACGGTTCAAATGGCTCTGAGCACTATGCGCCTTAACTTCTGAGGTCATCAGTCGCCTAGAACTCAGAACTACTTAAACCTAACTAACCTAAGGACATCACACACAGCCATGCCCGAGGCAGGGTTCGAACCTGCGACCGCAGCGGTCGCTCGGCTCCAGACTGCAGCGCCTAGAACCGCACGGCCACTCCGGCCGGCAAACTTCAGAACGGACATATACCCTCTTACTGATGCAAAATACAAATCTTCACTTTAATTGAATTACATGAACACGAATGAGAATCATATTTTGCGTCCGCAACCAAAATCGTAGATAGTAGGCACGGTGAATAATCAATCATCAACAATCGTTCTTGTTTAACCATATCTCAAAAGACTATTCACACTATACACTTCCAACCCAAAGTTACACAGCCACATAATACCACAACTTCATTTAAAAAAGAACTAAGATCTTAAAGCTTAATAAAACTGAACTGTCCACATAAAGGTTCACAGTGAAACATGCTTACACTAAAAATGCAAAGTGGGTCAACCAAGGTCGCAAAACTGGCACACAGGAAAAATAACAAGTTGCACGTTCATTAAAAATACAGAAATGATTAACATAAGTGTTAAATAAGAATGGCTAGTAATAACTCAACCTGTAACGTAACTTACAGAAACACACATATTAACAAAGTGGCCTCAGTTAACTTTAGAGAACAGCGTTAAGGCCCACAGCAGTATTTGGAAGCAATATTGCTACGGCCGGCATGCAATACGAGCGTTCACTCCCCACGGCTTGTGCACAGGCTCACTAGCAGGCGGTTTATACACTACTGGCCATTAAAATTGCTACACCACGAAGATGACGTGCACAGACGCGAAATTTAGCCGACAGGAAGAAGTTGCTGTGATATGCAAATGATTAGCTTTTCAGAACATTCACACAAGGTTGGCGCCGGTGGCAACACCTACAACGTGCTGACGTAAGGAAAGTTTCCAACCGATTTCTCATACACAAACAGCAGTTCACCGGCGTTGCCTGGTGAAACGTTGTTGAGATGCCTCATGTAAGGACGAGAAATGCGTACCATCACGTTTCCGACTTTGATAAAGGTCGGATTGTAGCCTATCGCGATTGCGGTTTATCGTGTCGCGACATTGCTGCTCGCGTTGGTCGAGATCCAACGACTGTTAGCAGAATATGGAATCAGGGTTCAGGAGGGTAATGCGGAACGCCGTGCTGGATACCAACGGCCTCGTATCACTAGCAGTCGAGATGACAGGCATCTCATCTGCATGGCTGTAACGGATCGAGCAGCCACGTCTCGATCCCTTAGACAACAGATGTGGACGTTTGCAAGACAACAACCATCTGGACGAACAGTTCGATGACGTTTGCAGCAGCATGGACTATCAGCTCGGAGACCACGACTGCGGTTACCCTCGACGCTGCATCATAGACAGGAGCGCCTGCGATGGTGCACTCAACGACGAACCTAGTTGCACGAATGTCAAAACGTCATTTTTTCGGATGAATCCAGGTCTGTTTATAGCATCATGATGGTCGCATCCGTGTTTGGCAACGTCGCGGTGAACGCACATTGGAAGCGTGTATTCGTCATCGCCGTACTGGCGTATCACCCGGCGTGATGGTATGGGGTGCCATTGGTTACACGTCTCGGTTACCTCTTGTTTGCACTGACAGCACTTTGAACAGTGGACGTTACATTTTACATGTGTTACGACCCGTGGCTCTACCCTTCATTCGATCCCTGCGAAACCCTACATTTCAGCAGGATAATGCACGCCCGCATGTTGCAGGTCCTGTACGGGCCTTTCTGGATACAGAAAATGTTCGACTGCTGTCCTGGTCAGCACATTCTCCAGATCTCTTACCAATTGAAAACGTGTGGTCAATGGTGGCTGAGCAACTGGTTCGTCACAATACGCCAGTCACTACTCTTGATGAACTGTGGTATCGTGTTGAAGCTGCATGGGCAGCTGTACCTGTATAAGCCATCCGTGCTCCGTTTGACTCAATGCCCAGGCGTACCAAGGCCGTTATTACGGCCAGAGGTGAATGTTCTGGGTACTGATTTCTCAGAATCTATGCACCAAAATTGCTTGAAAATGTAATCACCACATGTCAGTTGTAGTATAATACATTTGTCCAATGAATACCCGTTTATCTGCATTTCTTCTTGGTGTACCAATGTTAATGGCCAGTAGTGTATTTATATATTGTCTGACTCGCCTTACAATGAGCGGTCCTGACAAGAGCCCATAACCGCAGCGACGCCAGGAAACGAGCATACTTAACAAATTACCTGCAGCACACATTGATTGCAATGAAAACAAGGTCAAATCATAGCCACTTTGGAATATATAATAAGCATGCGGTGGTGGTGGTTGTTGGGATGTTTAAGGGGGACTAAATAAGCATGCCCCCAAATTCATACGGAGCAATACCCTAACATTACCCGTCTCCCAGTAAATTAACAGGGAACTTAGAGATCACTTCCAGTTGCCTTAAGGCACTTTCAACATTAAATAAACACACCAAATGCTGCCGTGACAAATGATTAAACGATTAACTCTACGGCTTCCGGGCGCTTACAAAACGGCAACCAGTTCCCAAGCGGTCAATATGTCCTAAAACAATTTAAAAATTGTATGAAAATCACTTAAAACACTCACTGCACAGATGATGAGAAACTAAATGAGGAACATCAGCCTCCTTAAAATATCCACTATGGAACCAAGTTCAGAACCATCTCCGGCAACTACCCATGTTACAGTCTTCTTAGTTAAACACAGAATAAGGTCATACGCAACTTGGAGCTTGCAATTACAAGCTGGGAAGCCGTTCAGCGTGAGACGACGAACCCACCACAATTTTGCACGTCAAAGAGCCCAAGGATCCGCACCGTACATCCGGGACGGCGAGCACGGCGAGGCCCATGCACCACGGTTAGGGACGCCGGCTTGTTTTCAACACAAGTTGGCTCGTTGAACGCCGACCGGAGCCTCTCCCGTCAGACGTTCACCCGGAAAACCACCGGGGGGAGCAGTCAAAGATAGCAAGACAGCCGAATATCGATATCAGCGATGCAAGTAGAACATCCTAGCGCCAGCGGCCACGGCTCAAGTAGCTTTCGCATGATGTGTCACTGGTAAGTAACATAGTTCTATAAAGAGTGGACCATACATACAAAGAGCTGCTACAGTTCAGTACAGATGGTAAACGAAAGAAATGAGCAGTGAGAAGAACAGAAATGATACTTTAATTCAGGGACAACTGTTATACTGAAATCACCAGAATTTATTATGGTCCCCCGGACATTGCAAAAGGCGGAACATTGTCCTTAATGGGGTGTGTGATCACCAGACAGAGCAGTGCACGCTCCGCAACGTGTTCAAGGTCGATAAAGGGTTTTTGTGGTAGCGCGTTCCATTCCTCTGTCAGCGTGTTTGAACTGCTGGATGGTCATTGGTGTGTTCGGACGTGCTGCACTACGTTCCTGGCTGCATTATGTGTTCACACCTCTCACCATGTGAGGGTACGTAATGCATCCGAGAACATTGTCGAACGTGATCGTTTTGGCGGTCCATGTGTTTTGGTATGGAGATGTACGATGTTGCATTGGCGTTCTCACATCCAAATATTTGAACATAGTTCACCCACCTGTCACCGTTATTGCGACACTGTAATCCTCCCCGATGTGCTTCTGTTCAGAGGTGTATTCTGTACTGACTTCAGTTTTATGGCTGAGGACGTACGACAGCATCAAACTGCGCATGTAGAGGAGTTTTTGGATGAAAGGATACTCCATGCATAGACTTGCCTCTCCTCCCCCCTCCCCCCCCCCCCCCCTCGACGTAAATCCCATCTATCACTGTCAACCGCGCTGGTGGATGAATGGTACGCCCCACAACTTTACTAACCTTGGGACCAGTATCGGAGGAAGTTGCAAATGTCAACTTGTGATTGTACTTCTGTCCGCTTCAGTGAGCCAATTTTAATGACACGACGGTGATATATGGCAAAGGAAATGGAAATGTCTTATGGCTAGGGCCTCTCGTCGGGTAGACTTTTCGCCTGGTGCAAATCTTTAGAGTTGACGTCACTTCGCGACTTGCGTGTCGATGGGGATGAAATGATGATGATAAGGACAACACAACACGCAGTCCCTGAGCGGAGAAGATCTCCGATCCAGCCGGTAATGGAACCCGGGCCGTTAGTTATGACATTCCGAGGCGCTGACCACTCAGCTACCAGGGGACGGACTTGCATGGCAATAATTCACCGATGTGGAAAACTTAAGGACGAAAGTAGTTTGCGAATGAGGTGTCACTGCCAAGAAAGGCGGAAAAATTGCACCATACATAGAAAGAACTTCCGTCCATGGTGATCAAACATTCTATTACGAACGTTGTCCCAGAGAACTCCTGCTGACTTCGATGTAATTATTGTCTTCGAATAAAGATGTAATTTCTGTACTTTTTATTGCGTGTTTCTTTTAGTTATCTTCTGTACTATACTGTAGCATTTCTTTCTGTGTATCATGCAACTTTCTATTTTTCTTGCAGTGACATATCATTCGCAAACTTCTTTCATCCTTACCTTTCCCACATGGGTGAAATATTGCCGTGTCATTAAAATTGGTTCATTGAAGCGGCTACACACTCGTACCGCATTATGCATTACGCCAATTGACGCATGCATAGCGTGGGAACAGGCCACACGGGTATAGCTCTACACAGCCACTGCACAGGCATGCAATATTGCAATTAAAAACTGATTATATACTGCTGCCCTACGAGTTAGTCCTAATTTTCTAAACTGGATTGTCAGCGGCCTACCTTAAGACCTGGTACATAATGATTAATAAAAAACGGTTGGTAATGGAAGAGGTACTACAATATATTGGTAATTTGTTATCAGTAAAGCTTACTCCTTTTTCGTTAAATATCTTGCTACTCGTTCAAAAACTCGATCACTTTACAGATAATTATATCTTCAGACCAAGAAGAAAATATGGATTGTTATAGAGTATTATTTTGTTTTGTTTTATTTATGCCTCCAGAGTTTGCACTCTATTTAGCAGTCGATAACACATGCTTATATAGATTACGTAACTGCATGTAGGAAATAGGAAAACGGCTATTTACACAAATGAGAGCTCAAGTGTTACCACGATAATGTTCAACAAAAAGAAAGTGAAGTAAACTAGTCATATTTATGAATCAGTTCAAACTACTAAAATTTAATAATAACTGATACAGATAAATGAAAATGTGAGTGCTCGAGATTTTACCTTATACTCTTAAGAAAAGTGACTATCACTTTATCCAGGCGAATATCCTTAGAAACCAAAACAGAGGATACTGATTGAGAAGCCGGTCCTCTTACGAATCAAAAAAGTTTTGCATCACACCAGTTCCCAGAACTCCTGAAGATATACGTTGACTGTGGACATTGTGTCACAGACACCGTCCCTTTGAGCCGGCCGGGGTGGGCGAGCGGTTCTAGGCGCTTCAGTCCGGAACCGCGCGAGTGCTACGGTCGCAGGTTCGAATCCTACCTCCGGCATGGCTGAGTGTGATGTCCTTAGGTTAGTTAGGTTTAAGCAGTTCAAAGTTCTAGGGGACTGATGACCTCGGATGTTAAGTCCCATAGTGCTCAGAGCCATTTGAACCATTTTTTTCCATTATTGATTTGTCGTCGTTAGCAAACACTAATTATTTAGAAATTCCCACAAGGCTGTTGCTATGCACGCTACAAATTTGCTATGTCTCTTTTTGGGCTAATTTTGAGGTACAGGTGTTAATAAACATGTTTAGACAATTTTCTTCCAAAATAATATGTACTGTACTATAAAGGCACAATTGCAATACTTTATTATACACTGAAGAGACAAAGAAACTGGCACACCTGCCTAATATCGAGTAGCGCCCCCGCGACTACGCAGAAGTGCCGCAACAGGACGTGGAATGGACTCGACTAATATCTGAAGTGGTGCTGGAGGGAATTGACACCACGAATCCTACGGTGCTGTCCATGAATCCGTAAGAGAACGACGGGGTGGAGATCTCTTCTGAACAGCACGTTGCAAGACATCCCAGATATACTCAATAATGTTCATATCTGGGGACTTCGGTGGTCAACAGAAGTGTTCAAACTCAGAAGAGTGTTCCTGGATCCATTCTATAGCAATTCTGGACGTGTGTTGTGTTGCATTGTTCTGCTGGAATTGCCCAAGTCCGTCGGAATGATCATTGGACATGAATGGATGCAGATGATTAGAAAGAATGCTTACTTACGCGTCATCTGTCAGAGTCGTATCTAGACGTATCAAGGGTCCCACATCACTCCGACTGCACATGCGCCACACAGTTATAGAGCGTCCACCAGCTTGAGCAGTCCCCTGCTGACTTTCAGGTCCATGGATTCCTGAGGTTGCTTCCACACCCGTACACGTCCATCCGCTCGATACAATTTGAAACGAGACTCGTCCGAGCAGGCAACATATTTCCAGCCATCAAGAGACATGTTGGTGATGACGGGCCCAGGCGAGGGTAAAGTTTTGTGTCATGAAGTCATCAAGGGTAGAAGAGTGGGCCTTCGGATCCGAAAGCCCATATTCATGATGTTTCGCTGAATGGCTCGCGCGCTGAGACTTGTAGATGGCCCAGCACTGAAATCTGCAGCAGTTTACGGAAGGTTGCACTTCTTTCACTTTGAACGATTGCCTTCAGTCGTCGTTTGGTCCCGTTCTTGGAGGATCAGTTTTTGCCCACAACGATGTCGGAGATTTGATGGTTCGTCGTACGGGAGAACCCACTGTATTGCTACGTCGGAGATGCTGCGTTCCATAGCTAGTGAGCCGACTATAACACCACGCTCAAACGCACTGCGCCAGACGGTTTTTGTCTTATATAGGTGTTGCCGATCGCAGCTCCGTATCGAGTCTGTTTACATATCTGGCGTTTCATTGTACATTGCTAGAAATAAGTACCACTTGTGAAGGTCGTTGTAACGAGCTTCCACGAACCTTGTTACTTCCGGACGTCAAGCGGTCAGAACATACCGCCAGCTGCGTTTGGTACCAGCACTGTGGTAAATGTCCCTACCGCAACATTCCTCGTCACATGGCCGCAATACCGTTAAACCTTTCGTTCCCTTAGGTAACGGCTGGCATGGCTCAAGAAAAGTTGGACAGTCTGTAGCTCATTTTATCAACGTGCTGTAGTGTTGAATTACGAGCAAAATTTCTGCTTCAGGACAAGACGGTGACTGATATATCTGTGGCGCAGGGAGCGGGCCGATGGCCACCAAACTCCAAAGACATGGACATTATTGAGCACATCTGGGATCCCTTGCAACGTGATCTTCAGACGAGATCTCTATCCCTACGTACTCATCCGGATTTATGGACAGCCCCGCAGGATTCTAGGTGTCAGTTCCCCCCAGCACTACTTCAGACATTAGTAGAGTCCATGCCACGTCGTGTTGCGGCACTTCTGCGTGCTCGTGGGGGCCCTACACGAAGTATATACTACTTTCTTGTATATGAAACGAAATGAAAGCGGCAGTTCAAGGTGAAAAAATAAGCAATTCATTGCAAAATGACTACTGCGGCTTAGTGTCAGCTCAGAAACACTGCCAGCAGTGCAAATCGTCACGAAAAATTCTAGTTACCGCCGAGGAGTTCCGAGCAGTACTAGGGTATGAGGTCTCACGAAAACTTAGACACACTGTAGTTGCGTCTTGGCCCTTGGGACTTAGTGTAAGAGCCAGTGTGGCCATTAGGCTAAAATGTTGGGAGACCTCTGCTCTAGAGCATTCGGGATTCCACGGCGGAGGGGGATGTAGCTTTATAACAGTAAATGCTTAATGCTTTTTTCTGGGGAATGCTGATATCCGCAGCGGATTCCGTAGCATTCATTAAAATTTGGTAAGCTTCTTTTTCCTGTAAGGTTCAATCTATAGTTTCGTGGTTTCTTCGAACTGTCTCCCTATACTTTTCCACTTACTATTGGCGTAAAATATTTGATTAGTGTCAAAGTTTATGCTAATGAAGAATTCTGTTGGGAGATGATCTGATCCCACCGAGTCAGCGTAAGGTGTTAAAATTCAGAAAATCTAGCGGTGCAAAGCGTTATATCTATTGCAGAACATCTACGGAAGGGAGCAGACACCTTAGTGGCAGCTCCATCGTTCACTGTCGCTAGGTTAATGTCTTCGATAACAGCCATCGAAGCCCTGCCATTCCTCTGTCATTCAGACCCGTCTTCTTCCCCTGCAACATGATGAGAATTCAAGGTCATAAATGGAGGCCGGAGCGGGCTTATTAGGAGTATCACTTCAACTGACAGAATTCTATAGTTGGGAGATTTATACTCAGATTTCTGTAAATGTTTTTTGAACACCTTGTAATTGAACAGCAAGTAATTCTGTTTCATTGTTTCTTGCATTGAGCGGGAATTTTTTATACGTCAGCGCACTTTAAACTAATACAGCGACGCCAGCTTTCCCACGGAGACGGTCCTCCATTATTACGAAATAATTTTTAAAGCGAACAGTCTGCTGAGACTTGAACCATGTTTCGCATAACTGGACTATATCAGGTTCGCAAGGTTTCTCTGTTGCAGTTAACTGATCTTGCGTTCTCAGCTGCAGTACTTTTATAAGGTCCATAATTTAGACTGGGAGACAATCGAAGATTCAGAAATTAATGAAATCAGCCTTCAGTTGCAAGGTAAAGTTTTATTAGTTTACCTAGGTTTGGATGCCAATAATGGTATATTCTTCAGAACAAAAATTTATTTTGAGGACCAAATTTAATTTTTGTTCTGAAGAAGATACCATTACTGGCATCGAAACCTAGGTAAACTAATAAAATTTTACCTTGCAATTGAAGGCTGATTTTTCTTAATTTCTGAATAATTCACAGTTGCTGAAGAGTTGCACTATGTTAAAGATTTACAACGAAAGATACCTGTTACGAGAATCCTGATACCGTTATCGTTTATAGCAGTGTTTAGTCGCTCATTTTGAATTATAATGACTATAACCTTTATTACCTTATTACTCGGGAAGTTGTTACTCTGTGGGAACCAGGCACATAGGGATTCTGACATACAGGAATGATTGCATGTTGCCTGACGTATAGCAGGTTTCGGTACTGAGACCACTCATATACATTAGCGTTCGCTTACTATGGCTTGTCGGCGGTAAGGTCGATGACCAATGTTTGACTGAAGAGGCTCGTCCACCCGTTTAGCACCAATTCCATTTGCACGCTGATAACGATGTAAGCTTGCCAAGGGCAGTGGCAGGAAATGTTCTTTTTTTGGTGATATGTCACACTGTTGTTTATTTGAAAAGAAATTATCAACCAGGGATAGAAGACTTATTGTCAACCCTGTGACGGAAGCGAAGGTTGGCGTGCGAGTCAAGTTCAGCGCATCCCTAAAGTCTGTGTTATTAAATGTAATTAGTTCCACAGCTTTGCGCTGTCTATGATATTCAGGAAAGGATCGATCTTTGGATGAGTGTTGACCATCACAGGGAGCACAAATAGCAACAGGTGAGGCGCAGAATTCTGAATAATGAGGCCCACTACATTTATTGCATCTCACCTGAGACGGACGTTTGTTTGCTGATGTGCCCGCATCGGAGGCATTTAAAGCACTGCCTGAAAGCTGCCACATAGGGTTCTATAGGACATATTGTTCCATGGGCAGACACAGGGCCTGGTAATGTTTGAGGGTCGAAGGTCTACAGTTTCACAATTTGTCGATTACCGTCGATTACATATTACTTGTAAGCTGTATAACGCCTTTTTTCTTTCTTTTTGTTAAGTCATCAGTCTTCTGACTGGTTTGATGCGGCCCGCCACGAATTCCTCTCCTGTGCCAACCTCTTCTTCTCAGACTAGTACTTGTAACCTACGTCCTCAATTGTATGCTGGATGTACTACAATCTCTGTCTTCCTTTACAGTTTTTGTCCTCAACAGGTCCCTTTAGTAGCATAGAAGTTATTCCCTGATGCCTTAACAGACGTCCTATCATCTTGTCCCTCCTTGTCAGTGTTTCCCACATATTCCTTTCCTCTCCAATTCTGCGCAGAATCTCGTCATTCCTTACCTTATCAGTCCACCGAACTCTGAGCATTCGTATGTAGCGCTAAATTTCAAATGCTGCGATTCTCTTCTGTTCTGGTTTTCCAACAATCCATGTTTCACATCCATACAGTGCTGTGCTCCAAAAGCACTTTGTCAGAAATATCTTCCTCAAATAAAGCCCTATGTTTGATACCAACAGACTTCTCTTTGCCAGTAATGCCCTTTTTGGCAGTGCTTTTCGTGACCATCAATCCTGATGTTAAGTTTGAAGTTTTTCTCATTTCTGCTACTTCTCATTACTTTCGTCTTTCTTCGATTTAATCTCAACCCATATTCTGTACTCGCATAACTGTTCGTTGCATTCAGTGGATCGTGTAATTCTTCTTGACCTACACTCAGGATAGCAATGTCGTCAGCCATCACCTTAAATTTTAATTCCACTCCTGAACTTTCCTTTCATTTCCATCATTGCTTCTTCGACGAGCAAATTGAATATTAGGGGCGAAAGATTACATCCCTGACTGCCACCCTTTTTAACCCGAGCACTTCTTTCTTGGTCGTCCACTCTCATTATTCCCTCTTGGCTCTTGTACATATTGTATATTACACGTCTCTCCTTTTAGCTTACCCATAGTTTTCTCAGAATATCGAATATCTTGCATCATTTTACAATGTCGAACTCTTTTTTTTAGTGGGACTTAATTGCTAAGGTCACCAGTCCCTAAACTTACACGCTACTTAACCTAAATCATCCTAAGGACAAACTCACACACCCATGCCCGAGGGAGGACTCGAACCTCGGCTGGGACCAGCCGCACAGTCCATGACTGCAGCGCCCTCGACCGCTCGGCTAATTCCTCGCGGCTCGAACTCTTTTTTTCCAGGTCGACAAGTCCTATGAACGTGTCTTCATTTTTCTTTAGTCTTGTTTCCATTATCAACCGCAACGTCAAAATTGCCTCACGGGTGCCTGTACCTTTCCCAAAGCCAAACTGTTTGTCATCTAACACACTCTCAATTTTCTTTTCTATTCTTCTATATACTAGACCTGTAAGCAACGTGGATGCGTGAGCTGTTCAGCCGATTGTGCGATAGCTCTCGCACTTGTCAGTTCTTGCAGTCTTCGGAATTGTGTGGGTGATATTTTTCCGAGAGTCAGATGGTATGTCACTAGACTCATACATTCTACACACCAACGTGAATAATCGTTTTGTTGCCCCTTCCCCCCCATGATTTTAGGAATTCTGATGGAATGTTATCCATCCCTCCTGTCTTACTTGATCTTAAGTCCTCCAAAGCTCTCTTAAATTCTAATTCTAATGCTGGATCCCCTGTATCTTCTAAATTGACTCCTGTTTCTTCGTTCATCACATTATACAAACTTTGCGCCCTCATGGACGACTTCCAAAATCTATGCTGCTTCAAGAATTGTGGCAACTTTGCTTATTACTCCATGTTTGTGGACAAAGAAATAAGGAATGCAAGCTTCTACATTTTTAGATTTTAATAATTCACTGTTTACCAAGCAACTGGCCTTATCTAGAGTTTTTAATTCAACCTTCAATTTGGTTTTCCCGCAGAAGGTATACTGATCAGCCATAACACTATAATTACCTACCCAATAGCCGGTATGTCCACCGTTTGGCACAGATAACGGCGGTGATTCGTCGTGGCAGGGAAGCAATGAGGCCTTGGTAGGTCGCTGGAAGGAGTTGGCACCACATCTGCACACACAAGACACCTAATACCCGTAAATTCCGGGGAGGAGGGGAAATGAGCCCTGACACCACGTTCAATTCCGGCCCAGTTGCGTTCGATCGGGTTCAGATTTGGCGTGTTGGGGGCCCAGCACATCAACTGTAACTCCCAACTGTGCTCCTGGAACCACTCCATCACAGTCCTGGGTTCGTAACATAGCGCATTAATGGGTCGAAATATGCCACTGCCCTTGTGAATCTTGATCACGATGAAGGGGTGTACGTGGTATGAAACCATTGTATGATACTTCTTGGCCGTCATGGTGCCTTCCACGAGTTCCACTGGACAGTGAATGCCAAGATAAATGTTCCCCAAAGCATATTGGAGCTGTCGCCAGCTTGTCTCCATCCCGCAGTAAGGGTGTCAGGGAGCTGTTCTCGGGAAAGACGACAGATTCGCGACCTACCGTTAGCATGATAAAGAGGGTATCACGATTCATGAGACCATGCAACGCTTGACATTGCGCAAGCGTCCAGTGCCGATAATGACGCGCTCATTTCAGCGTAGTTACCATGTCGTGGTCATAACATTGGCACATACATGGCTCGTCGACTGCGGAGGCCCATCGTTAAGAGTGTTCGGTGCACTGTTTGTTCAGACACACTTGTACTCTGCCCAGCATTAAATTCTGATGTTAGTTCCGTAAGAGTGCGCTACCTATTCTGTTTTACTAGTCCACCGAGCCCACAACGTCGCACCTGTAATAGGGGGTGGCCGCCGAACATCACGACCTCTGGACGTGGTTTCACCTTGATTCCACCATATGCTGAAGAAACCACAGCACTCCTCGAACGCGAGTCATGCAGTTTCCGAAATGCTCGTGCATAGCCTCGGCCCATCACACTCTGCCCAAGGTCAAACTCAGATAAATCGCGAGCCTTCCCCATTCTGCACACGGAGAGCACGCACGTTTACTGACGCCCCGTGCGTGTGTCTTACACCTCACCAGGTGACGAGTCTATCGCCTGGACGGATTTATATCGGTAGCAGATCGGTGGTCATAATGTTCTGGCTGATTGGTGTATGCTAATTATAGCATTCTTCAGCTCATGTTGAGAAAGATGCAAAATTTTCTGTAGAGTCATAGGATGGTTGGTTGGTTGAATGATTCGGGGGAGGGGACCAAACAGCGAGGTCATCGCTTCCATCGTATTATGGATGGATGGGGAAGGATGTCGGCCGTGCCCTTTCAAAGGAACCATCCCGGCATTTTCCTGAAGCGATTTAGGGAAATCACGGAAAACCTAAATTAGGATGCGAGTCCAGTGTGCTAACCACTGCGCCACCTCGCTCAGTATAGGATGCAAGCGGTCTATGTATTTATCCAAAATTTCCATAGAAATTACATTCGGGCCATTATCTGTTCGTCTGTAGAAATTACAAAGCTTCTGAGTCGTTAGAGACTCTACAGGAAGTATGTTTCCCATATTTTGCTGACAAGTGTCAGAGGCAGAAACTGCGTTTACACGGGGGCCAGGTACATTTGAAACAATAGTGGCAGATGGTACCTGGTCAGCTACTGCAGGGATGGTTTTTGGATTTCTTAAATTCAGACTAGCCTCACTTTGGCGCATTTTTCTCGTGCTGGGAAAGCTGGGCTGATCCTGTTGTGATACCTCCGTAGACTCCTCTTCAGCGTGTATTGCAGATTTTTTTACTAACAACCGCCAACGAATGGGAGTGGGAGTCCAACATAGTTCCTGGAGATGTCTGAAAGGGAACAGAATCTTTTGCAACCGCAGCTCAGCCGTCTGTTGTCTGTGTTGTACTGTAGGGGCATCGAAATCACCCCTCCTTCGCCTATACTCAACACACACGTGTGGATACGAAATTTGCCGAATCAAACGTAAAACCTGAATTCACTAACTAAAAAGAAAACTATTAAACCGAGACGCACTCAGAGATACTGCCAAATACACTGAATTTAAGAAAACATTTTCAGAGCACTCGTTTAACCATTGCTATTGTCGTTGATAACTGGAGACATTTGCGATTGTTACAAGGGGTCAACGGTAATGTGGAACCAATGCTAGCAACGGATGCTTCAACATAAATGTAGATGGTAACCATACATGCAAGGTGTGCCATTGTATTTGGGCATCAACGGCACTCGTGCAATGCCTCAGTACGTTGCAACTGTCAGTCGTTGATAGAACAGTATTCTGCGTGTTCAGATATCTTACGTGAATGTATCAGGATGACGTCGTCGACAACCACCGATATTTCGACGGGAGCACATCCCTTCCATTTTCAAGTTGTCGAGGACGTCATCCGGCTACGTTCTCGTGAGTTGTCTGTACATTGTATGTGCCAGGACAAACTAAAGTCTCACAATGTGTGTGTACTCGAGAGTGCGTTATGCCGGAGGTAAGTCAGTTCGGTGCTCTTGTGATAGGCGCTTCCCTAACCAAGGCAGCCGACGTGTTTGGTGTTTCAAAAGTCACCGAATCAAAGATTTGTACCGCAAGGGGGAAATGGAAAGACATCGTCCGTTATGTCACAACGCGTGCGAAAGTGTGTGTTGTGTGATGGTGACAGACGGCCATTGAAAGTGGTTGTGACGAAAATAGGAGAGGTCGATAGATGCAAAAGTCACCGCAGAACTGACCATCGCACTCGCAAATTCTCTCAGCGCCAAAGCAACGGGAAGGGTGCCCCATGGGATTTCAAAATCACCAACAGTGATGCAAATACCTCAGAAAAGAAAATATGGTGCGGACGCCATAAAACCTGAACTGTGGAGTGGCTAAGTCTTGTTTCACACTTTTTCCGACTTTACGTCCCAAAAGTGAAACTTGGCGGGGGTTCGGTGATGATTTGGGCAGCCATATCGTGATGTTTCTTGGCCCCCACCGTTACTCAGCAAGTTCGCATCACTGCGAAGGATTGTTGATGATTTTGGCTGATCATGAACATACCGTGATATGAAGTTTGTTCCGCAACATGACGCTGTGTTCCAAGAAGGCACGGTCCCTGTTCACATTTCGCATCTCCCCTGACCACCACTATTATTGAGCCTTTGTGGTCTATTTTTGAGCGAATAATGAGCGATCGCTATCCATCTTCTTCTTCGGTTCCTGATCTTGGCACAATTTTGCGGGAAGAATGTTACCTCAATATGCTACACTCTTGTGGGAAGAAAACCATACATTCCGAGACGACTGGAAGCTGTTTTGAATGTCAGCGGCTTAGGCATGGTAGTATATTGCGATTTTTATGTTAAAATCTTCTTGTTAAACACCTGTACATCAAAAACTGAAGCCACTTTACCCAACATTCTATTACTTTTTTCTTTTTCTTTCAGTCGTGGCGTGAAATGTAAATTGATCTCATGTAATCGCTGGTTATTGCAATGCAAGATATTTTTTTCTGGGAGGATTTCTTTACAAAATCCTATTTTACAACATAAACAACACAGGTCTGCAAAAAATATTTTTTGAAAGTTGTTTGAAATTTGATAACTCATTTTCATGTAAGTTTCAGCGCAGATTTCAAAAATTCAATCCTTTTTTCTCTAGCACGTCAGATTTTCTCACAAAAAAGGGAGTTTCTTTGGGTATAATAACCATATTTAAGCAATTTGCCACATTTTTTCCAATAATATAAAATTTTGTTTTATTGATAAATCATGCTCTAAACTACATTTCCAGTACACTTCCATTTCTCTTTAAGCTCATAAGTCCTTGTAATAACGCTTTCGCTTTCTGTCGAAGCTTCTTTTGTTGCTATTCCGGCTGTAGACTCGTTGAGGATAATCTCTTTTTATAATCCAGCAGTAGTCCGCTATCATGTTGACGTTCCATCTTCCTTGACATCTTCTTTCCATTTCTTTGATGTCTCGGTAGAATCCTTCGCCTTGCCCTTCAGTTACATCACGAAGGTTTGCAGGGAAGTAGTTAAGATGTGAGTGGAGAAAATGAACTTTAACGCTCATGTTACACCCAAGCTTCTTAAAGTTGTCGAGTATGTCTGCGACGATTGTCTTGTAGTCTGGATCTCTTTTGTTTCCTAAGAAAGAGGTAACAACTAATTTATGTCCATGCTGCCGTTTCTTTTGTTTCCATTTTGTCCACAAATTTGGATCTGTCATCAGTTTCCTAATGTCTGGTCCTTCAAAGATTCCTTCCTTTAGCTTTGCCTCGGATTAACCACGAAACTGTCCACAAAGATATTTGAAACACTCCCCTTCTTTCGGCAATGCCTTAAATTGTTTCATCAACCCCCACGTAATGTCAAGTGGTGGAAGTAACACCTTTTTGGGATCCACAAGGCTTTTCCTCTAAACATTTTTAACCCCTACGTGTAAGGTTTTTCTCAAGGGCCAAGCTTCTTTCATGTAGTGTTGTTTTCTGTCTCTACTGTCCCATTAACAGCGAAAGCGAGGGAACTTTGTATAGCCACTTTGTTGACCAACAGCACTGAAATAACTTTTAAATCACCGCATAGTGTCTGTGGTCTGAATAACAGTTTGCTTAAAACCAGTTCAGGGTTTTCGTAACATTCATTTAAGTGAACCGAGTGTCCAACTGGTATAGAAGCATACTTACTGCCATTGTGTAGAAGTACTGTTTTATGGCTTCTTTTTGAAGAATCAATAAAAAGTCTCCACTCATCAGGAGCATATTCTATTTTGAAACGCACCACAAGTCCGAGAACATCACTGCAAAACAGCAGGTCACCTTCTTGAGAGAAGAAAGATACAAACTCCTTTTCCCGTGATCGATACCAAGAAACCTGGAGCCGACATATGTTTATCTTTCAAACTAGATCCTAAAACCTCTGCCGATTGTTCAGAAACGCCTAGGTCTCTAACTAAATCGTTCAGTTCAGATTGTGAGAATGGAATGCGATCGGTGGTACAAGGATCGTAGCAATCTCTGTCTTCTTCACTATCACCTTGCTGAGCCAGTGGCTCGTGATCATCTGTAACATCCAAACAATAAGGAGGAGAGGGTATTGGTATTTCAGGTCGATGAGGAACAGGGCGAATGGCTGATTGAATGTTAAAGTAAGAAATATCCTTTTTGTTTTTCAGATTGAAAACTCATACGTTGCAAGAACAAAACTACCAGTCATCACTATGAATTTTCGGGCTCCCTCCAAACCATTCGTATTCCAAAACGAAAGCACTGCTTTTTACGTTGAAACCATTGCCTCAGTTCTTCAACACACACTGAACAAACTTTTTGTGGGGGCCCAAGGCTTAACTTGAGCGCCTAACTTTATACCAAAATGGACGAAATATACTTCTTCAACAAAATCGGAAATGTTTCTTTATTGCTATTTAACGGTATAGTTACCACAAATGTAGCAGAGTTTATACATCCTCTGGTAGCCATTGTCCATTATCCATAAAACAACTTCACAACACAAGAAAACAGTCAGTACTTTAAAGCACTAGTAACAACAACACGCGAACAGCACAGAGTGAAGAGGTACTGTGAACTGAAGGACAATAGCAGAAGCTCACTGCTTAGTGATGGCGGGGAAAGGGGCAGCGTGACAGACAGGCACTGACATGAAAATACTGCTGGTTTCACCTAATTGCGCTTTACTTTACGTATATGTAGTATAAAAACGGCTAAATAACAGTTTAAGTAGATCCTAAAAACCAAAATTCAAACTCACTAGAGTGCTGAAATATCGAAAAAAGACAAATTAGACAAGTAGTTTGTGAAATAACTGTACTTTATTGAATTTTTTCTCTATTTTTCCTGAAATCAGCGTTGAAAACACTATAAAAATCACTTAATAAATTTGAAACATTTTTTTATGTCTCAAACCTGTATAATCTCTGAAAGTTCCTGGAAGATTAAAACTGTGTGTCGGACCGAGACTCGAACTCGGGACCTTTGCCTTTCGCGAACAAGTGCTCTACCAACTGAGCTACCCAAGCACGACTCACGCCCCGTCCTCACAGCTTTACTTCTGCCAGTATCTCGTCTCCTACCTTGCAAACTTTATAGAAGCTCTCCTGCGAACCCTACAGAACTAGCACTCCTGAAAGAACGGATATTGCGGAGACATGGTTTAGCCACAGCCTGGGGGATATTTCCAGAATGAGATTTTCACTCGACAGCGGAGTGTGCGCTGATATGAAACTTCCTGGCGGATTAAAATCTGTTCAATGCGATGGCCTTACGCCATCTTAATGGAAGGGCCTATATACCCGTTTGGTACCACTCTACTGGTCGACGACAGAACCAACGTCTTCCCCATCATCCAAGGACTGCTTCTTGTGGAGTGCAACCTTCATTGCGCCATACTCATTGCTCTTTACGGTCTTCTGCTAGGAGGCGATGAACCCTGCGGACACACACCCTCGAGTACCCTAACTGGTGTACGAATGTGTCTGCAGTACCAAAAGAGATGTCCAGCAGTGGAACGAGGTGTTTGATTGTGACCCGTCCCTCATCTCAAATGAGAGTGCACACACGTTTCAAAATTACACGTGTCATAGCTGTTCAACGATTCACCATGTTTTTATTGACGTAGGTCTTCATACGCATTCTGGAAGTGCCTATGAATATCTGCCGTGTTTTGACTTTCCGCCAAAAGAAACTCAATGACAGCTCCCTGCTTGGAACACACTTCTGTTACACACGCCATTTTGAAGGCTACTTAGAGCGCCGCCACCAATCGGAACTTCGTGAAACTACGGAGGTTGAAGTGGGAATATTCCACAATGTTGCACAACAAATTCGCATTTTTTCGACAGAAACTGACCGAGAGAAAAAAAGTGTTCCATTATTTATTGAACGCCCCTCGTAAATGGCTAAACCGTTCCAGGGAAAAGCCTCGGATAAGCAGGTTCCGACGGTCCTCGTATCGAGCCGTGCGCGACGTGCCGGCAAACAGTTTCGGGGAGCCCGTCGATCTCTGGCGCGTCGCGTTCTGTAACGTTGGCAGCCCCGACAGCTGCCGCGCGGCGCTGTGCTGGCAGTGGGTGGCGACAAGTGCGGGGCGGCGTCTGCACCGTGCCTTAATGCGGCGCCCGGCGCCGCGCCGCCCTGAATATTAATTACGGCGGCAGCTAATAAAGCACGCCCGCCCATAAATTAGGCAGGCCGGGCCAGGGCTCGCGGTCTCCATCAACACCGGTCGCAGCGCCGCACCAGCCAGCGCCGGACCGCCCATCCCAGCCCGCGCGAGCGATCCGGCCCGCCTTTATGTAGCGGAAGTGACAGATGCCGCGCCGCCACGGGTTATCGCCTACTCTCGGTTCGTTTGTCTCGTTCGCGCCTTTCTCATACATTCACAGTGAGGGTGGAAGTATCCGGTTCTCGACGACCGTTTGTTTACATTGGCGAAAACGAGCGTTTCTGAGCAGTACTTCAGCTGGAAATCTTCGGACTCCACGCATACAGGATGGTCCATTGATAGTGACCAGGCCAAATATCTCACGAAATAAGCATCAAACGAAAAACTACAAAGAACAAAACTCGTCTAGCTTCAAGGGGGAAACCAGATGGTGCTATGGTTGTCCCGCTAGTGGCGCTGTCATAGGTCAAACACATATCAACTGCGTTCTTTAAAACAGAAATGGTTCAAATGGCCCTGAGCACTATGGGACTTAACATCTGTGGTCATCAGTCCCCTAGAACTTAGAACTACTTAAACCTAATTAACCTAAGGACATCACACACATCCATGCCCGAGGCAGGATTCGAACCTGCGACCGTAGCAGTCCCGCGGTTCCGGACTGAGCGCCTGAACCGCTAGACCACCGCGGCCGGCTTTTAAAACAGAAACCCCCATTTTTTTTAATTACATATTCGTGTAGTACGTAAGGTAATATGAATGTTTTAGTTGGACCACTTTTTTTGCTTAGTCATAGATGGCGCTGTAACAGTCGCAAACGTTTAAGTACGTGGTATCAAGCAACATTCCGCCAGTGCGGACGGTATTTGCTTGGTGATACATTACCCCTGTTAAAATGTACCGTTTACCAATTGCAGAAAAGGTCGATATCGTGTTGATGTATGGCTATTGTGATGAAAATGCCCAACGGGCGTGTGCTGTGTTTGCTGCTCGGTATCCTGGACGACATCATCCAAGTGACCGGACCGTTCGCCGGACAGTTACGTTATTTAAGGAAACAGGAAGTGTTCAGCCACATGTGAAACATCAACCACGACCTGCAACAAACGATGATGCCCAAGTAGGTGTTTTAGCTGCTGTCGCGGTTAATCCGCACATCAGTAGCAGACAAATTGCGCGAGATTCGGGAATCTCAAAATCGTCGGTGTTGAGAATGCTACATCAACATCGATTGCACGCGCACCATGTTTCTGTCCACTAGGAATTGCATGGCGACGTCTTTGAATGTCGCGTACAGTTCTGCCACTGTGCACAAGAGAAATTACGGGACGATGATAGATTTCTTGCACGCGTTCTATTTAGCGACGAGGAGTCATTCACCAACAGTGGTAACGTAAACCGGCATAATATGCACTATTGGGCAACGGAAAATCCACTGCGGCTGCGATAAGTGGAACATCAGCGACCTTCTTCCGTCTGGAACCGCGTGACCGCTCCGGTCGCAGGTTCGAATCCTGCATCGGGCATGGATGTGTGTGATGTCCTTAGGTTAGTTAGGTTTAAGTAGTTCTAAGTTCTAGGGGACTGATGACCACAGCAGTTAAGTCCCATAGTGCTCAGAGCCATTTGAACCATTTTCAGCGACCTTGGCGGGTTAATGTATGGTGTGGCATTATGGGAGGAAGGATAATTGGCCCCCATTTTATCGATGGCAACCTAATGGAGCAATGTATGCTGATTTCCTACGTAATGTTCTACCGATGTTACAACAAGGTGTTTCACTACATAACAGAATGGCAATGTACTTCCAACGCGATGGATGTCCGGCACATAGCTCGCCTGCGTTTGAAGCGGTATTGATTAGTATATTTCATGACAGGTGGATTGGTCGTCGAAGCACCACACCATGGCCCGCACGTTCACCAGATCTGACGTCCCCGGATTTCTTCCTATTGTGATCCACCGACAACACCTGACAACATGCGTCAGCGCATTGTCAATGCACGTGCGAACATTACGGAAGGCGAACTACTCGCTGTTGAGAGAAATGTCGTTACACTTATTGCCAAATGCATTGAGGTTGACGGACATCATTTTGAACATTTATTGCATTAATGTGGTATTTACAGGTAATCACACTGTAACAGCATGCGTCCTCAGAAACTATATGTTCAGTGGGCTCTGGGCACTATGCGACTTAACTTCTGAAGTCATCAGTCGCCTATAAGTTAGAACTAATTAAACCTAACTAACCTAAGGACATCACACACATCCATGCCCGAGGCAGGATTCGAACCTGCGACCATACCGGTAGCTCAGTTACAGACTGTAGCGCCTAGAACCGCACGGCCACTACGGCCGGCCTGATATGTTCACAAAGGTACATGTATCACATTGGAACAACCGAAATAAAATGTTCAAACGTACCTACGTTCTATACTTTAACTTAAAAAACCTACCTGTTACCAGCTATTCGTCTAAAACTGTGGGCCATATGTTTGTGAATATTACAGCGCCATCTATCACAAAGCAGAGGCCGATGGCTTTCACTTAACGACCGGGAGCAGCAAAATGATCCTAATGGCTCTGAGCACTATGGGACTCAACATCCCCTAGGACTTAGAACTACTTAAACCTAACTAAGCTAAGGACATCGCACACATCCATGCCCGAGGCAGGATTCGAACCTGCGACCGTAGCGGTCGCGCGGTTCCAGACTGTAGCACCTAGAACCGCTCGCTACTCCGGTCGGCCGGGAGCAGCAGCGTTCGCGTAGAGTTGGTCAGTGCTAACAGACAAGCAACAATGCGTGAAATACACGCATCAATGTTGGATGTAAAGGAGACCGCTTATAAAACACTAATATGACCTATTCTTGAGTACTGCTCGAGCATTTGGGATCCCTATCAGGTCGGATTGAGGGAGGACATAGAAGCATTTCACAGGCGGGCTGCTAGATTTGTTCCAAAGCTACCCAATGACTGATCGCCGTTTGATAATCATGCCTCCCAGTGCAGGGCGGAAATTTTCTGACTTGGGTGGGTCTTTGCGTGAGCCGGGAACTGGTGTCTTTCTCTTGTGTTCTCTGTTGGGACTGTTCCCAATGTTTGTAGCACGTGGTCCCGATGTTCTTCCGCACTCCTGATGCTGTGAAAGTAGCCACACAACACTTCTTCGTCGTTTTCGATTCAATAGGAATGATAGTGCTCCACGTTCTTGAAGTAATCCAGGACAGAAAGAAGGTCGGCATCGATCGTAATGCATGGCAGATCTAGATATCAACTGACAGTGCAGCAATCATCAGTGTGTTATTTGTAGTCATGTAGACTGAACATATTTATAACGACACGTATTCAGTCTAACTCAGTCACGTACACGTACTAGTGCCTTTCATGACGTTTCGTTAGCAGAATTGTTACATCGTTATCGCCACCGCTCTCTGCAGCATGTATTTCACCCTCGATACCCTGCTTCACGCTCCACCATCGCAAAGAAGTTCCACATAAAGGAAAAAGTTTTCTATCATGTCTGTAACAACCTTCACAACTTCGAATCCGACACTGTCACTCAGATGACAGGCCAAACCGCGGTCAAAACTTGCTGCCAAACAGGCACCCATCCATGACAGAAAAACGCGATTATAGTGATCCTGCCGAAGATTATCGTGTTTCAGCAGCCCCGCCTGCAACCTAGACTGCTGCCCCCGAGCAGGCCTTCCCGGTGCCACATGGCTCAATGGACGACTCTGCCATGGAGTTCAACTCCTGCCCACCTACGCAACCATTCTGAGCGTCAGTCACGGACATAAAGCCCGTGTCAACCGTTCAATCTTCGACGTCTGCAGCAACGCCAATGCAACACCCACTTGTGCCGCTGGATGGAGGTCCTACCTTCAGCATTTTCCTAGGGCTAATCGTATGGCTAATCTTGGGATGCAAATTGGTTGATACCAACTGCCATTGCGCCACACCCAACTCCTTCAGCAGCACCTCACGCTGTTGCCCGAGCCCATGGGCATGTTTTGTTTCTCCTTTTTCTTGGGGAGGGGGGGGAGGGAGGGGAGGAATGCTGTCTTGGTCGGCCGCACAAGGCGTGACGTGCGCTGCACAGATTACCTCGGAAGACGAGATTCAAAATAGTCCCCAGCGTGCCGCTGCGGACCACTGCGCAGAGCTTATTGTCCTCCGATAGGGGGGCCTTTAACACCCCCCCTGCTTCCCGGGATTTGCGAAATTACAAGTTGCAATGACCGTGAATTATGAATTTTGACCCGTGTCGGGATAAGGCATCCGAATCCGAAGTAAATCATGATTACTCCGCGGGAAACAGGAGACGTTTTAACTTGATCGTTATTGAACGAGTAATTTCATTCAATAACGGTCGGTAAATCAAATAATGGAAATAATTTGGAAATAAGTTTTGCCAGTGGAAATTTTGCCGAAAGAAATGATTAAGTTGTAAAAGCAATTAAAAAATCGGTCGCCAGCTCAACTGATGAGCGACAGTACTGTTAAGTACGTGAATAATTGTTTCAAAAATAAAGTTTACCTGTTTGTAGCGCAGCAGGTGGAACAGGAACTTTTAAGTAAGTGCTGTGTCAGGCTCAGTAGTCATATAAAACAATGTCATAACAATTTAACTACACTTAAACATTAATGGTTAACTTTCAATAAGTATTTTGATAATTATTTTGTTCATAATTTGTCAACTCAGTGCAATGCTGACAACACAGATAATTATCTATCGAGATTTTGAATAATGGACTGTCATTCTGTCTTTAAAATTAGGTACTTTGCACAGTTTAATCTACTGATAATGAAATATATTGCCAATAATTGATTAACTATGTTTTGACTGAATAATTATTCATTAATCGGGAATTGTCAGGTGGAATAAGCTTTATAGTTTCATGAAATATCCTTGAACTAACTTCAGCCGAATATGCATTGAAATAAACCTTAATAATCAAATTTATTACTTCAGTCTATTATTAAGTTACTACGCTTGGCGTAAGCTTATTAAGTGCAACAATTAACTACGATAACCAGTCTGAAATTTAGTCTTCACCGTCTATGCAAATAATTTGATAATTAACATATTTTCCCTTGATAATGGCGTGACACACTTGGTTCAATAAGGTAAGAATCGGAAGGAACCTACTTGGTGTTATGGTCGGGTGGGATGTAATTGCAACACTTCGATTATAAAGTGCTTGTTATTAATTGTTCCACTTCAGAGAAAAGCGCAGCCACTGCAAGCCCTCTACAAATTTATCCTACGAAAATTACGTTGATCTTACTTCCCTCGTTGTCGGTGGATCGATGGAAGTCCACGGCAGCGACACAATGTGGTAGCGGGCTTTTGCTGTTGCGACTTGGGCCCACAGTGCGCTTCACATTTAAGTCCTCGTTTCTGCAGCACTATGCCCATTAATCCATAATAACTTGCCTGGCCATGCTTCCAGATATGCCGACCATTACTTTCCCGTCGTACTTAGATCCACACACTAGCCGTTAGATGTAACGCAGCTAGGACTAGCAGCACTCGACTGTACGTCTTACTCCTGGCACGGCGTCTCTGCTACAAGTTACTACCCGCTGGCGCGCTCCCGCGCCCAGCGGCACCACAAAACAATCTCTCTGACTTCAACGTTAATGAAATATGCCCTGACTTGCCAGTGTTAAATATTACATAATTTAAACATAGTATTTACAGTACATGTTTATACTAGACAATACATCGTATACAAACAGTTTCATGTGTTAAGGAAGCGAAAAAATTCATAGCAAGGACTGCGTATTAGCGTCACAGACCATATTCGCGAATAGGGTACACCGTCATCGCTTCGACACTGCAACCAAATATAATCCTTCATGCATCTTTTTAAGTGGCTATGCTCTGGGATTCTTCCCAGATCTCGCAAATGTCGCAGTGAGAATGAATGCATCTAGCATGACGCTACTGATACTAATTCGGCAAGTGATTGAATATTGTATTGACAATCAGTGGTCCACAGTAGTATCGGACTGTCAGAGTGGGATAGAAGAAGAAAGTTATGCATTTATCTTGTTCCTCTTTATGTATTACAATCAGTGTAAATAAAGATGCTCATGTTTTAAGCATTTAATAAATGTTGAAGTGTCTGTGTCACCTCGTGCTATCACGGGCTGAACAGTGTGCAATATGCAGTGCGTTCGTTTTAACTAGAGAAAACTAAATATCTCGAAAACGAAGCACTGTACGAAAAAAATGTTCTAAGAAAAAAATTAGCAAAATGTTCTAAGAGAAAAATTAGCAAAATTAGCAAAATAGGATACCTATCTGCGCTACAAATGGCCACCTCTTAACCACCCCTCCTGCGTCGACAGGACCTACTTGGTATTTTCACATGGGAACTTCCCTTCCCCATAGTAGGATTCTACGCCAGACACAAGTACGGTTCACTCAATCCACAGTTTTCTATTCGTGGTAGATGGCGCTGTAGTCGATAAATATCAAGTGTGCCTGTTTTTGCTAAAAAGAACCGACGCATTTGATTCTTCATTTCATTTACCATTTAAGTGTAAACGTCTGCCTTCTAAAGAGGCACACTTAATATTTGTCGATTACAGCGCCATCTGCAACGAAAGAAACCAATAGACTGAGAAAACCGCACCTTTCTTTTTCTTGCGTGGAATCCGAATATGCAATAAAAATGAGGGGTTCCATTTGAAAACACAAGGCTGACTCCATCTATGCAGGAGGTGTGTTTAGAAGCCGGCCATTTGTAGCGCAAACACATCCCCCTTACTATACTAACATCACTTTTTCACCTAGAATATTTATGTCGTACGATGAGTCGAGATATTTAGTTGCGTAGTGTTACGTCAAACAACTTCGAAACAGGGTTTACAATACAGTTGAAAGTACATGATACTAGAAACAAAAGCGTCTCAGTAAACATAGGGTCGAAAATGCATTCCTTAAGAGCTACGAGCAATTTTTCATCTTCTATACTGTGGAGTACATCTCTCCTACTGCAAGCTCTTTGCTTTACATATTTCGGGAAGTGATAATATGGACCAAAACAAGAAAAAAATGTGCAGTAAACATGTGCTCTAAAATGCATAACTGAAGAGCTATGAGCACTTGTTCATCTTTGGTACTTTGGAACACAACTCTTCTAATGAACAAGTGCTCATGACTTTTAAGGTATGCATTTTAGAGCATATGTTTATTGACATTTTTTCTTGTTTTTGTCCATATTACCACTTCCCAAAATATGGAAAGCAAAGAGCCTGCAGCAAAAGAGATTTACTTGACAGTATCGAAGGAAAAAAATTGCTTGCAGCTCTTAAGGTATGCATTTTCGACCCTATGTTTACTGAGACTTTTATGCTTCTAGCATCGTGTACTTTCAACTGTGTGCGTTTACGTCATTAATTATGATACACCCTGTATATGATGATCCTCACATGGAAAGAATTGAAATTCTGAACATAGCTACAACATTTCATGTGACTCAGTGTTGCCAGTCAGATGCTGCAGAAAAGAATGAGAAGCCAACACTAATGTAAATGTCTAACATAAATATCAACTTTTACAACGCCAAGATTTACACTTACATCAAAAATGAAATGTAAAATCAAATGTGTCAGTTCTTAACTACAAAAAATAGGCAAACAGCAATGCTGTCTACTGTTATTGTACCAATAACCACGAAAGAAAACAACGCCCACAAATTAGAACATAACAAGGTCTGTGGGCAGATAGTAAGACATTGCAAGCGGTTGAAATGGGTCACATAATAACGTTCCTCCATCCAAAATTACAATATAACAAAGCTAATTTATACCGTATTACTATCTCTTCGCTGCACGTAAAAAAGAAAATAAATCTGACATGAAAATAGCTCACGAGAATGCAGCTTCTTCTCGAGGATGTTACCCAGTTGGGTTCACGTAAGTTATTTGAACATTCAGTACGGTGGGGACAGCTCAAGCTGAAATATCTGTTCAAAAATGGTTCAAATGGCTCTGAGAACTATGAGACTTAACATCTGTGGTCATCAGTCCCCTAGAACTTAGAACTACTTAAACCTAACTAACCTAAGGACATCACACACATCCATGCCCGAGGCAGGATTCGAACCTGCGACCGTAGCAGTCCGCGGTTCCGGACTGAGCGCCTAGAACCGCTAGACCACCGCGGCCGGCTGAAATATCTGTCATACAATCAGTCTGATCTAATAGAAAGTAAAGTTTAGTAGTTGAAACCACGCAGAAATGAAGTAACAGAATTCTAGATGAAAACCAGCCATTAAAAACTGATGGATTCAGATGTTCTTCACTAATGAATCACCTACAATTTTTAATCTTGTATCAGATAAATAGATTATACAAAAGCTTTAAGATTTGTATTGCATAACATAATGTTTAAAGTATGACAATGAAATCTTTCACAACGCCACTGGTATGTAAAACATTCTAGAGTTTTCTTGCCGCGTCACTTCGAGATAAAATCTCGAGCTTTCGACAATACCCTCCATCGTCATCATCAGGAGCAAGCGACTCTTCACTGCTGCTGTGGTGGCCTTATATAGATAAAAACACGGCATTTCAGTCTTTGATCGCTATTTTTTTATTCTCAATGACCGGTTTCAGGCTAGCTGCCCATCTTGAGATCTGTTAGACAAAGTTAAAAATATAATTAACCAGAGACATACATTTACTGATGAAAATATCGTAGTTCACAAAAAGAAGAAATTTTGGAATGTATTAAATGCCAACAGACCATATACTGCAGTTACCGAGTAACTTGTCAGTACAGAAATATCAGTTCACTGTCATAACTAAAGTAAATTTTAATCTGTTTAAAGCTTATATCGCAGTTTTGGCGAAACCTTATTGGAAACAGTAACTGCGATATAAGCTTTTAACAGATTAAAATTTACTTTAGTTATGACAGTGAACCGATAGTTCCGTACTGACAAGTTACTTGATAACTGCAATATATGATATGTTGGCATTTAATACATTCCAAAATTTCTTCTTTTTGTAAACTACGATATTTTCATCAGTAAATGTATCTCTCTGGTTAATTATATTTTTAACTTTGTGTAACAGATCTGAAGATGGGCAGCTAGCCTGAAACCTGTCATTGAAAATAAAAAATACCGATCAAAGACTGAAATGCCGTATTTTTATTTAAAGAACGATCGCGGAAATCCCATTAAAACAATCATGTCTAGTTTTGGCCTTATGTAGAACGAGGGAGACTTGCGATTGGTCAGCGATTAAGTATTGCTGTCGCAGACGATGTCAATGTCTGCGGTGGTGGCGCCACCGCTTCCGTGAGAAAGTAAACTTTGCAAGGAATGTCTGTGCTGCTTCTCTGCATCAAGCGCTCGTTTCCATGCACCGCTCAGATAGTTTCCACTATCAGAGTTAAAGTTCTTCTCGCTCATTCTTATTTCAACAGCCTCCTTAATAACAGAATCCTAGTATGTGGAGGCATGGGACAAAATTTTTATTTCATCAAACAGTATTTTATGTTCGTTAGTGAGGCTGTGCTTCGCAGTTGCTGATTTTTCTATTTCTCTATTTTTAATATGCCGTTGGTGTTCTGCATAGCGGTTGGCAACGGTACGAATGGTCTAAGGTATACAATTGCGTCCACGATCACATGGGATATTATAAATTCCAGCCACCCTGAGGCTGAGACTGTCCTTACCAGCTAACGTATTATCCAGAGCGGTTCGATACGAGGACCGTCGGAACCTGCTTATCCGAGGCGTTTCCTCGAACAGTTTAATCATTTACGAGAGTCGTTCAATAAATAATGCAACACTTTTTTCTCGGCCAATTTCTGTTGAAAAAGGACGTAATTTGTTGCGGGACGCCGTGGAATATCCCCACTCCTGCCACTATAGTTTCATGAAGTTCCGGCTGGTGGCGGTGCTATAAGAAGCCTTCAAAATGGCGTCTGTAAAGGAAATGCGTTCCAAGCAGAGAGTTGTCACTGAATTTCTTTTTTATGAAAACCAGAGCATCACAGATATTCGTAAGCACTTGCTGAGTATCTATGGAGACCTGGCAGTGAACAACAGCACAGTCAATCGTCGGGCGAAGTGTCTGCAATCACAGTAACAAGGTCGCGCAAACCTGTCCGATATCCGGTGTGTCGGTCAGCCGCACATACCTGTGACTTCTGCTACGATGGGACTGCGGACACTCTCACTCGTGATGATCGATGTATCACAGTCATCGCTGCTCAACTCGATGTCTCTGTTGGTAATGCTGACATACTCGTCCCCCAGTTAGCGCACTCGAGTGTGTGCCGCTGGGTCCCTCGCCGCCTAACAAAAGACCATGAATAACAACTAAGGACCATCTGTGAGGAATTGATTGAACGTTAAGAGGCTGATTGTGACAATTTTTTGTCGATTATCGTCACAGGCGGTAAAACATGGGTTCATAAATTCGAACACGAAACAAAATGGAAATCCTTAAGGTGGTGCCGCACCACCTCTCTGCCGAAGGAAAAGTTCAAAGCGTACCCTCGGCAGATAAAGTCATGGCGGCGGCTTTCTGGGACTTTTGAGGGGTTATTCTATTTCACGTCGTATTTCATCGTGCATTGATCAACCCTGAAGTTTACTGTGCTACCTCAGAAAACTGAAGAAACGACTTCAGCGTTCGTCGTCACAAAAATCCACAGAAACTTCTCCTCCATGACAACGCGAGGTCTCAAACAAGTCTTCGCACCCGAGAGAAGCTCACAAAACTTCTTGGACTGTTCTTCCACATCCACCCTGCAGCCCAGATCTCACACGATCTTTTTGGCCCAATGAAGAATGCACTCTGCAGGAAGCAATTCATTCGTTATGGGGAGGTTACTGATCAAGCAAATCGTTGGCTACGACGTCGACCTGTAATGTAGTACCAAATGAACATACGGGCCGTCCTAGTAAGAGACTATATTGACAAATAGTGTTTTATAGCCAAAAGAGTGAGGAATTATGTAATGTACTCGAACCAATAAGCCTTCAGAAAAAAAAGTGTTACATTACTTGCAGAAATCCCCATTTAAACTGACATGTTTATTATTTCTTCTGGTGTGTGTACTAATATAGTTTTATTTGAAGTCTATAATTTGCTCTACTATGATGAAGATGAAATTTAAAGCAGTCGTGGGTTAATGCTGGTACTGCTTTCTACTCTTGGTTCATACAACTCATTCATATATAGTTGTATTTGGCTCATGATTGCCGAAATATGAAAATCAGTGGTGCCCATTGAGCCACATTACCTACAGCTATGGAGAACTACAAAATATTGAGTAGATTTTTTGTTCCGAGACTGCATAACGTTGCTGCATCTGACGCTCAAACCTGCAGATGTCGGTCAGATCAGCATCAAACGGTGTACATCGACAGAGCATAAACCAAACTCCGGTATAGTTTGGGCTGCGTGCTCTCGCCCAGGAGAACGGGCGTAAACAGAACGTAATAGGTAACAAATGACCTACAGAGCACAGGAAAAGTATAACTGTGAACATCTGTCACGCAGAGCTCCCTTTGGGAAGATGCTAGAGCGTTAGTTTCTCGTACAAGGCGTCCCGAGATCGAGCCGTGTTTTTATCAATTTTTATACTGTAGTACTTGCGAAACTGTTGTATGGGACAATATCGTCTTGACATGTAAAAGGACTAGTCGGAGTTTACAACAATATTCCATTGGTAGTCTGCTTACCTTTCGTTTATTTGAAAGTTGCAAACTTATAGAATATATATACAGTTTCGCACAATAAGCACAACAGAAGTATAAAGAAATAATTGTATCAAACTTGCGAAGTATTAACAACAACAACAATAAGAATAAAATCAAGAATAGTAGAGTAATTTACTGACAGCTGACAGCACCGCCGTTCACCTATGAACTCTGATCAGTCATGTTACATGAGAGGAATGTGTTATCTCATATAACTGTTTCATATAGATCAAAACCTGGCAACACATTGGCTCGAAACAGTGACCCTTGATACGACGAGCTAAAGCTCTACCAACTTCCCACGGGAGCTCTACGAGACGGATTCTCATAGTTGTGCTTTTCCCATGCTCCGCAGGTCATGTGGTACTTATTACTCAGCAGTTATGCATTTTCTCCTGTACAACAGCACTTAGCACAAGCTATATCGGTGTTTTTGTTGATACTGTAACGATGTACACGATCTGACTGTCTGACATCTGGAGGTTTTAGTGTGAGACTACGCCTTCCACGGCAGCTCTTTCTACACTACTGGCCATTAAAATTGCTACACCAAGAAGAAATACAGATGATAAACGGGTATTCATTGGACAAATACACTCCTGGAAATGGAAAAAAGAACACATTGACACCGGTGTGTCAGACCCACCATACTTGCTCCGGACACTGCGAGAGGGCTGTACAAGCAATGATCACACGCACGGCAAAGCGGACACACCAGGAACCGCGGTGTTGGCCGTCGAATGGCGCTAGCTGCGCAGCATTTGTGCACCGCCGCCGTCAGTGTCAGCCAGTTTGCCGTGGCATACGGAGCTCCATCGCAGTCTTTAACACTTGTAGCATGCCGCGACAGCGTGGACGTGAACCGTATGTGCAGTTGACGGACTTTGAGCGAGGGCGTATAGTGGGCATGCGGGAGGCCGGGTGGACGTACCGCCGAATTGCTCAACACGTGGGACGTGAGGTCTCCACAGTACATCGATGTTGTCGCCAGTGGTCGGCGGAAGGTGCACGTGCCCGTCGACCTGGGACCGGACCGCAGCGACGCACGGATGCACGCCAAGACCGTAGGATCCTACGCTGTGCCGTAGGGAACCGCACCGCCACTTCCCAGCAAATTAGGGACACTGTTGCTCCTGGGGTATCGGCGAGGACCATTCGCAACCGTCTCCATGAAGCTGGGCTACGGTCCTGCACACCGTTAGGCCGTCTTCCGCTCACGCCCCAACATCGTGCAGCCCGCCTCCAGTGGTGTCGCGACAGGCGTGAATGGAGGGACGAATGGAGACGTGTCGTCTTCAGCGATGAGAGTCGCTTCTGCCTTGGTGCCAATGATGGTCGTATGCGTGTTTGGCGCCGTGCAGGTGAGCGCCACAATCAGGACTGCATACGACCGAGGCACACAGGGCCAACACCCGGCATCATGGTGTGGGGAGCGATCTCCTACACTGGCCGCATACCACTGGTGATCGTCGAGGGGACACTGAATAGTGCTCGGTACATACAAACCGTCATCGAACCCATCGTTCTAACATTCCTAGACCGGCAAGGGAACGTGCTGTTCCAACAGGACAATGCACGTCCGCATGTATCCTGTGCCACCCAACGTGCTCTAGAAGGTGTAAGTCAACTACCCTGGCCAGCAAGATCTCCGGATCTGTCCCCCATTGAGCATGTTTGGGACTGGATGAAGCGTCGTCTCACGCGGTCTGCACGTCCAGCACGAACGCTGGTCCAACTGAGGCGCCAGGTGGAAATGGCATGGCAAGCCGTTCCACAGGACTACATCCAGCATCTCTACGATCGTCTCCATGGGAGAATAGCAGCCTGCATTGCTGCGAAAGGTGGATATACACTGTACTAGTGCCGACATTGTGCATGCTCTGTTGCCTGTATCTATGTGCCTGTGGTTCTGTCAGTGTGATCATGTGATGTATCTGACCCCAGGAATGTGTCAATAAAGTTTCCCCTTCCTGGGACAATGAATTCACGGTGTTCTTATTTCAATTTCCAGGAGTGTATATTATACTAGAACTGACATGAGATTACGTTTTCACGCAATTTGGGTGCATAGATCCTGTGAAACCTGTACCCAGAACAACCACCTCTGGCCGTAATAACGGCCTTGATACGCCTGGGCATTGAGTCATTGGATGGCGTGTACAGGTACAGCTGCCCATGACGCTTCAACACGATACCACAGTTCATCAAGAGCAGTGACTGGCGTATTGTGACGAGCCAGTTGCTCGGCCACCATTGACCAGACGTTGTCAATTGGTGACAGATCTGGAGAATGTGCTGGCCAGGGCAGCAGTCGAACATTTTCTGTATCCAGAAAGGCCCGCACAGGACCTGCAACGTGCGGTCGTACATTATCCTGCTGATATGTAGGGTTTCGCAGGGATCGAATGAACGGTAGAGCCACGGATCATAACACATCTGAAATGTAACGTCCACTCTTCAAAGTGCCGTCAATGCGAACAAGAGGTGACCGAGACGTGTAACCAATGGCACCCCATATCATCACGCCGGGTGATACGCCAGTATGGCGATGACGAATACATGCTTCCAATGTGCGTTCACCGCAATGTCGCCAAACACGCATGCGACCATAATGATGCTGTAAATAGAACCTGGATTCATCCGAAAAAATAACGTTTTGCCATTCGTACCCCCAGGTTCGTCGTTGAGTACACCATCACAGGCGCTCCCACCTGTGATGCAGCGTCAAGGGTAACCGCAGCCATGGTCTCCGAGCTGATAGTCCATACTGCCGCAAATGTCGTCGAACTGTCCGTGCGGATGGTTGTTGTCTTGCGAACGTCCCCATCTGATGACTCAGGGATCGAGATTTGACTGCTCGATCCGTTACAGCCATGCGGATAAGATGCGTGTCATCTCGACTGCTAGTGATACGAGGCCGTTGGGATCCAATACGGCGTTCCGTATTACCCTCCTAAACCCACCAATTCCATATTCTGCTAACAGTTATTGGATCTCGACCAACGGGAGCAGCAGTGTCACGATTCGATAAACCGCAATCGCGATAGGCTACAATTCGACCTTTATCGAAGTCGGAAACGTGACGGTACGCATTTCTCCTCCTTACACGAGGTATCACAACAACGTTTCACCAGGCAACGCCGGTCAACTGCTGTTTGCATATGAGAAATCGGTTGGAAACTTTCCTCGTGTCAGCACGTTGTAGGCGTCGCCACCGGCGCCAACCATGTGTGAATGCTCTGAAAAGCTAATCATTTGCATATCACAGAATCTTCTTCCAGTCGGTTCAATTTCGAGTCTGTAGCACGTCATCTTCGTGGTGTAGCAATTTTAATGGCCAGTAGTATAGTAACACACCCCAGTCGCTGTGGGGCTTACCTCCTCCGCTAAGCCCTTCTAGCTTCACTAAGCTAATAATATACGATCTTTTGATTGGTATATTAAAAGTCACGTTATGTAAACCAAGTGTGGAGGGGGGACAAAGGTAAAGGACGAAACGTTGACATCAGCTGTATCGCAACTTTATGTGGAATCAGCAGCTACAAGTGAAAATGTGTGCTTGACCGGGTTACGAACCCGGGGTCTCTTATTTACGAGACAGCTGCGTTGACCATTACGCCATCCGGACACAGTGTTTCTCGACCCACTTTCCCACCTAGCCCCATCGCAGTCCCTGCCTATGTCCTCCATGCTACTTTGCGATTTCCGCAGTTGAGGAATCATTGCCCGTCGAGACGAATCTATTGTATGAATAAATGGTGTCTGTTCTTTCGGACATGTCCTAAAGATCAGACACCACGCATTCATAAAACAGTCATATTATTTTGTGTAAGGCTACGGCCACACTTGAGTTTTTTGAAGCTTGATGCTCATTGTCAAACGAAGGAGCTTCAAAAGTCGTCTGGTAGTGCCCACGCTCGGCCCCTTGTATAGTAGCTTCATTCAACACAACGCGTCCTAGCGTCCGAAAACGTGATTGTGGCCATGTCTGGCTCAGCAGCGTTTCAGACCTGTGTGGGTGACATCGCAGCATAGAAATATAGAAATGGATGTATTAAGCAAACGATCTGCAACAACAATATGTGCTGCGTTGTTATTGGTTTGACGCAGACGACGCAGACAAAGATTTTTTTGGATTCATCCAATAACTGAGGACAGATCAGAAAGAGAATAATTCGGTCTACTGCACATCAAACTTCCAGAAAAACCTGAAAATTTTTTGAATATTACGGGATGTCTATTAAGTCGTACGAAACTCTGCGAACTAATCATTAGTAGTGGAAGAAACACTCGACTACGTTGTTGCGTAAGGGCTGAAGAAAAACTATCAATTACTATGAGGTAAATGAAGTTGTATTATCAATTTTATTATTTCTTTACAATGGAAAAGGGACAGGACTGATTCCTCTCATTCTTTCTCAGAGTTCATTGCAGCTGTCCTGCTTGTGGGATGAGATGATAGTCGGTGTCATACAGATGTAATTCTGGACGGTTGTGCATGTCTGTAGGACTGAACCAATTGCACATATTTTAACTGAAAATCCATCTTCAGCTGGGAAAAGTTCTTAATAAGGTGCATTTGCGAAAGCAAGAACATTTCATCCGCTCAACAATTCTAGAGGCCTCTGATTGCGGTCGTTGCAAATTCGTTTGCAGAACGCCCAAAAAATTTTTTTCGAGCTCATCCTGTTTCCATTTCTTCGGAAGCGGAATTTATTTCTGCTTTTGCGCTTTGCGAACAGCGGGAGAGGCTGTATGTTGTACTGCACGTGTCGGTGTCAAGCTGCGGGCCTATGGGGTATCGTCTCGGTTGTGCGACTGGATTCGTGATTTCCTGTCAGGAAGGTCGCAGTTTGTAGTAATAGACGACAAATCATCGAGAAAAACTGAAGTCATATCAGGTGTTCCCCAGGGAAGCGTCCTGGGACCTCTGCTATTCCTGATCTATATAAATGACCAGGGTGACAATCTGAGCAGTTCTCTTAGATTGTTCGCAGATGATGCTGTAATTTACCGTCTAGTAAGGTCATCCGAAGACCAGTATCAGTTGCAAAGCGATTTAGAAAAGATTGCTGTATGGTGTAGCAGGTGGCAGTTGACGCTAAATAACGAAAAGTTTGAGGTGAACCACATGAGTTCCAAAAGAAATCCGTTGGAATTCGATTACTCGATAAATAGTACAATTCTCAAGGCTCTCAATTCAACTAAGTACCTGGGTGTTAAAATTACGAACAACTTCAGTTGGAAAGACCACATAGATAATATTGTGGGGATGGCGAGCCAAAGGTTGCGTTTCATTGGCAGGACACTTAGAAGATGCAACAAGTCCACTAGAGAGACGGCTTACACTACACTCGTTCGTCCTCTGTTAGAATATTGCTGCGCGGTGTGGGATCGTTACCTGGTGGGATTGACGGAGGACATCGAAAGGGTGCAAGAAAGGGCAGCTCGTTTTGTATTATCACGTAATAGGGGAGGGAGTGTGGCAGATATGATACGCGAGTTGGTATGGAAGTCAATAAAGCAAAGACGTTTTTCGTCGCGGCGAGATCTATTTACGAAATTTCAGTCACCAACTTTCTCTTCCGAATGCGAAAATATTTTGTTGAGCCCGACCTACATAGGTAGGAATGATCATCAAAATAAAATAAGACAAATCAGAGCTCGAACAGAAAGGTTTAGGTGTTCGTTTTTCCCGCGCGCTGTTCGGGAGTGGAATGGTAGAGAGTTAGTACGATTGTGGTTCGATGAACCCTCTGCCAAGCACTTAAATGTGAATTGCATAGTAATCATGTAAATGTAGATGTAGATTTATTTCTTTTTGTGCAGTGTTGTTGTCGGCATCTTGTCTACATTCTGTTAGATCGACTGCCATAATCCCAGAGGTCCTGTCGAAGAAAGGGAAAATTGTAATTATCAAAAGTAAAATTTTACGATTTGTTTTAAGAGATACGTATTTTACCACATATACTCAGCACATACATATGTAAAATATGTAGCCCTATATGTAGCCCACCTTGGTACCATGGCAACCATAATTGTAGCCAGGATTTGATTTGGGGGGAGAGGTAGGGGTTTCAACAGACGGACTTCGTAATGAAGTAGACTTGTAATGGAATAAAAAATGGCAGTAAGATACTGTCCTATTATTCACGTAGAATGAACTAGGAAGTTGATTATAAAATCGCTTCGCCTTCTTTTCCCTTTTTTTTTTTTTTTTTTTTTTTTTTTTTGACATTCCTGGATGGAGGGAGGCAGTGTTGAACACCCAAACCCACGCCAACCTCCCTATGATACACCCATGCAACCGCCACCTTGTTACTATGACCACTATTACCAAGACAACTACCATCGATGGATATATTTAGGCAAAAACGTTATCATGATTTTTAGATCTTAGCAACTAGGCAGACTACCTACTGCTTTTATATTAGTTATTTAATAACTATTCTTATTGAATTATGCACATGTAACGATGCTATAACTTATTTTTTCTGACAATAATTTTAGTTTCAAATTATAAAGACTGTACAATATATTTTTACAAGAAAGGCTACTCTTGCTCCTCATTTGATTTCCAACACAAATTAAAATTGTTCAATGAATGCCATTATCACAAATCTATGAACTTTTTGCTTATGAACAGGAACCTAAAATTGCAGTAACAGTATAAATATGAAGTACTCTCTGTCTCCTCTACACATGGAGATTGGAGAAATGATAGTTGAATATGATAAATGTAATGTTTTCTCGATTTTGATGGCTTTCCACACTTGCCACCCTCATTTTTCAAAGTTTTGTAGTAGCTATCCTTTATATTTTTCCACGTTTTTTGCACATCCTTCCCTCAAAAAGACACTTAATATACATATTTGCCCTACTTTTATGCAATTATAAATGTTACGTTGTAGATATCTCGCAAATGGCAATTCCATCACTTGTTACACTTCTTGTTTCTACTTGGACGTATCAGCAACTTCAAAGATTATTGGAGAGACATGCTCAGCAAACTGGGAAACAATGCAGTACCGATATACGAAACAGTTAACTGTTGAAGATTGGTTGAATACTGGTTTACACTTTGAAACAAATGCTAATTTCCCACATTGCGTGGAATGTAGTGACGGCAAGCATATTAGAGTGATTAAGCCATAGAGATCGAGTAGTCAATACTTTAAATACAAGATATATTTTTCAAAAATTTTAATGGCGGTAACTAACATAAATTACAGCTTGAGATATGTGATGTTGGGGCGTGCGAGATGGTGCACACTAGTCTCGCATTCGGGAGGACTACGGTACATACCCACGTCCAGCTACTCCGGTTTAGATTTTCCGTGATTCCCCCAAAATCGCTTCAGGCAAATGCTGGGATGGTTCCTCCGAAAGGGCACGGTCGATTTCCTTCCCCATCCTTCCCCAATACGATGGGACCAATGACTTCGCTATTTGGTCCCCTCCCCCAAATCAACCAACCAACCTACCAACCAACAGAGGAGATTCAGATATATCGAAAAGTACTGATTTTGGCAAAGTACCCTTTTGAAACAACTTACCGACACCACAACCAGCCCTCTTACCAAACGACTATAACGGGCACATGTAATTGGGGCAGATGAAGCCTTTGCTCTATGTGAAAATAAGTCAATACCCTAGAAAAGACGTGACCAACATTAAAAGAATTTTTAACTGCTGTTGATTGAATGCCAGGCGGTACGTGTAATGTGCATTTGGTAGTTTAGCCAATAAATGGCATATATTTCACCGTCAGGTTGATGTTAGTATCGACTTGATTGATATCGATGCTAAGGCTATTTCTGTACTGTAAAACTTTATGAGGGAAAACGATGGATTCAACTTTGAGGACACGTTATCGGGTCCTTTGGACACCATTCCCGCACAGGGGACAAGAAGGACCGTGACACGAACACATGAAAGAGATCAGTTCGCTGAAAAGTTCTGTTCTACCGCAGGTTCTGCACCCTGACAAAACCGATGTGCAAACATTGATGAATAAAAGAAGACTGCTCTCATAACAAGACAGATCTAATATTCTATAAGTCAATGAAGCACATGTATTGTGATATAACGTGCTTAGTGTAAGAAATGTAATTTACCAAATACACTTCATAAAATTTAAATATTAAGATTCACGTATTGTTGGTCCTCTTACGCATCAAAAAAAGTTTTGCATCACTCCAGTTCCCAGAACTCCTGAAGATATACGTTGACTGTGGACATTGTGTCACAGACACCGTCCCTTTGAGCCGGCCGGGGTGGCCGAGCGGTTCTAGGCGCTACAGTCTGGAACCGCGCGACCGCTACGGTCGCAGGTTCGAATCCTGCCTCGGGCATGGATGTGTGTGATGTCCTTAGGTTAGTTAGGTTTAAGTAGTTCTAAGTCCTAGGGGACTGATGACCTTAGGAGTTAAGTCCCATAGTGCTCAGAGCCATTTTAGCCACGTCCCTTTGACTGTAACTAAACCCGCCCAAATATGTAACCAACTATGCATAATAAGCACCTATTAGACGAACGGCGTCCGACAGCCGATCACTTCAAGTCATTGCAGCAGGAAGGAGGTACACGGTAATGTTGTCTGTACTTCAAACATGCCGAGACGGTCAATACTGGCTGATCGGGCGGTGTGGCCAAGCGGTTCTAGGCGCTACGGTCTCAGGTTCGAATCCTGCCACTGGCATGGATGTGTGTGATGTCCTTAGGTTAGTTAGGTTTGAGTAGTTCTAAGTTCTAGGGGACTGATGACCTCAGATGTTAAATCCAATAGTTCTCAGAGGCGTTTGAATTTTTTGGTCAATACTGGCCGTTACTTTGTGCCAGGAAGGGGTCTCAACGAAGGAAGTGCTCAGGCGTCTCAGAGTGAAACAAAGCGATGTTGTTCGGACATGGAGGAGATACAGAGAGACATGAACTGTCGATGACATCTCTCGCTCAGGCTGCCCAAGGGCTACTACTGCAGTGGATAACCGCTACCTACGGATTATGGCTCGGAGGAACCCTGACAGCCACGCCACCATGTTGAATTATGCTTTTCGTGCAGCGACAGGACGTCGTGTTACGACTCAAAATATGCACAACAGACTGCATGAAGCGCAAATTCACTCCCGACGTCCATGGTCAGGTTCATCTTTGCAACCACAACACCATGCAGCGCCTTACAGATGGGCCCAAGAACATGCCCAATAGACCGCTCAGATTGGCATCATGTTCTCTTCACCGATTAGTGCCCCTTGTGCCTTCAACCAGACAAGCGTTGGAGACGTGTTTGGAGACTACCCGGTCAGGTTGAATGCCTTAGACACACTGTCGAGCGAGTGCAGCGAGGTGGAGGTTCCTTGCTGTTTTGGGGTGGCATTATGTGGGGCCGACGTAGGCCGCTGATAGTCATAGAAAGCACCATAATGGTTGTACCATACGTGAATGCCATCCTCAGAAAGTACGACCACATCGGCAGCACATTGGCGAGGCATTCGTCTTCATGGACGACAATCTTCGCCCCCATCGCGCACATCTTGTGAATGACTTCCTTCAGGACAACGACATCGCTCGACTAGAGTGGCCAGTATGTCCTCTAGACATGAACCCTATCGAACATGCCTGGGATGGATTCAAAAGGGCTGCTTATGGACGACCTGACCCACCAACCACCGTTGAGGAGTGGGACAATCTGGCTGGACCAACAGTGCCTTGATGAACTTTTGGATAGTATGCCATGACGAATACAGGCATGCATCACTACAAGAGTGCGTGCTACTGGGTATTAGAGGTACCGATGTGTATAGCCGTCTAGACCACCACCACTGAAAGTCTCGCTGTATGGTGGTACAACATACAATGTGTGGTTTTCATGAGCAATAAAAAGAGCAGAAATGGTGTTTATGATTACCTCTATTCCAATTTTCTGTATAGATTCCGGAAGTCTCGGAACCCAGGCGATTCAAAACTTCTTTTGATGTATGTATACTACCGTGACTGAATGTTTTTATTACGCATACTCAAGGCCTCTTTCTCTTCTTTTTCCATCTCGTCCCAACCTTCACCAACAACACTAGATGTCATATCTACCCTACCCCCTTTTCCTTTTTGTCTATTTTTATAATACGCGTATTGAATGTCGTATAAAAAAGGTCGAGCTTGAACTTAAAAAATAATACGTTCGGTGTCATGCTCCATTTTTTCTGTCACACACATCGAAAGAACTGTAATTTAGCACATCGCCACATGCATTATACTACATGTGTTGCACATACTACTTGGGAATGCAAAGGGAGCAGCGTAAACTGGCGCTGGGAAATGGGTCTCGGCCTATCCGACCAGCACCTGGCCTTGAGGATGCGACTTCCCGTGTGACGCTGGCAGAAGAAAACGCTGTGTATGGTCCCACTGGCCCCCTCCAGCATGCCTACAACTGTGGCTTCTTTTGGTGCTGAGCATCCAGCTTCAAAAACGCAAGTGTGGCCGCAGCGGAACGCCTTATGGAGTGATAATCACGACGTAGTGGAGGTCCCAGCCCGCTCAGCAGGTGACGACGAGGTCAGCTGGCAGCTTTCACGCTATGGGCGAGAGGCGAGAGGGCGCAGTTAAGATCGGAGGCGCCGCCATTAGCGCCCCCTATGTCCTTCTGTATTGTTCATAGCGTTCGGTGCACTAAGTAAACCTCGGTAGTGACGTCATTTTCGGTTCTTTATCTGAAGTTCCTATTCAGCAAGCTTCGGAGACCTGTTACCGATCGGTCCTCTTGCCGATTTTTCGACAACTGTACCGAGAGCTTTTGGATTTCGGTATGCCCCTCTCGTTCGGTTCATTGTGGTTTATTCACACCTAGAGTTTGTTATTTTAAACATATTGAGCGGTTTTAGGTTCGGATTTAGTGACTGCTACTGAAGAATCACCACGATGCGTCCAGGTGGAAAGTGAATTCATAATAGATTATTTTCCTTTGATAGAAATATGGTTTGTATTGTCGTTATTATGTATGCTTATAACATAAAAAAACAGTTTCGGTCAATATTCTCATAAAATACCTATTACTTTTACGTAATTAAGAGCTTAAAAAAAACATTACATTTCAAAGGTCAGCTATGCTAACATATATCACATGAGTGTTAGCTGAAATTACTAGTGACTTGGCGTACTTTTTTCCGCAAATGGTTTACTTATTAACTATCGAAACGCATTTAAAACTTTTGAGTAACAATACAAAGGAATTTTGTGAAGTCTGATAGAGGAAACCTCCAAAGATCCATGCATTTGCGGCTTACTCCCGCATCATTCGGCAACGAAGTCAGCCTGTATCTCTCTTGGCTCGAATTATGTAGAATTAAGCATGAATACTATGTTTATTATAAAGAAAGGACTAAATGAAAGACTATCACATGATACGAAGCCTGAAACTTTCGATAAATAATTCAAAATATATTATTTACGAAGGTTAAAGCCCAGACCATAAATAGATCAGATAACATTTATCCAAGAAGAGAGTTGTGGCCGCCTCGAGCTGTAAGTTCCCTGCGACTACAATGTAACACTGCAATGGAGATGTTAATTCAGTTTCTCTTGAAGACGTCACAGTAGTAGAAGCCTATTGAACGCTACTGGATTGTTTCATACCGATCTGAAGTTTTAAAAGTTTTCCAGTATCGACTTGGCGTACTAGTCAGAATTTCTAACTGAAGTAAAATAACATTTACAGTTTAGCCAGACAACGGAGCAGTTATTATATGTGAAATAAAAGTAAATCGTGTGACACCTGATTAACGCTGGGACTTAGCCTTCATGATCTGTGATTGTCACGAACATCGAAGGACACAGCAATATACCAACCACCGACATAAACCATTATTAACCATTACTAAGAAACAGATACACGCGATTATGAAGAACTTACAGTTACGCCGTGTTGTCGGAAGCTGTAGTCAGTATCAGAATCGCTGATGCAAATAGATTCAAGACCCTGTACGACAGATCGGTGTGTTTTAAGTGCAGATTTAAATAATTACGAAGTTCCATAAACTCCAATACCTTAATGCTTCGTGTGGGCTATGTCATTTAATGGAAATTTACTGTGTAATTGTGAAATTAACTATTTCTTGAGAGAACTCAGAAGTTAAAGGTTATTTAGTGATTTTATTAACAGTGAACAGCAAGTGTACACCGGAATACGACGCCTTCTGTACGATGTCAAAAGAGTATTTTATCTATGGAATTACGTCGTATTAGTTGTTGAATTAACACCGTATCAATTAATAAATCAACATCCTCGCAAATCTATGATGTGGCATCGGCTTGAGTGATGGACTTTATAATTGAAGATATCCTATTATCTGCGTTTGAACACTCATTCGGAAACCGGGCATAAGAACTACAGTTATCAAGTTCGCCTAAGTGTATCAGCCTGTCGGGAACACGCGAAGCATATTTGATTAATTGCTTCAGATCAAGGGAATTGTTGTGGTAACGAGTGGTGCAGTCGCTGTGGATTCGAAGTAAAGAAGACCGACAGACTTCGAACACCAGTGCTTCAATTTTAAACAAGGGCTGCTTACACATTCCAGCGTGCTGCTCCATCGACACGCTGATATGAGTCTAAGGGAGACAGCGTCTGAAGGTAATCAACCAAGCGAGGAGTTTGTTTTTAACGGTTACGGATCGGAATTGTCGCGATCGACGGACGCTGTTCCATGTCAACCAGGCCGGGGCAACCATCACCGTCGAGCCGACACAAATAAAACGCCACATTATTGGTTTTTCCTTCCGGTTATCTTTTCACAATATTAACAGTCGATGTGGACAGCTTTTAGAGTATTTAAATAACTGCAATGGACTTGTTACTTAGGAGACATCCAATGACTAACCCACTTCCGAAGTGACTGATCTCTGCTGACAGCCTGCTGTTGCTGGTGTTCTAAGGACTGTTTTATAGAGGAGTCTCAATTTGTTGTGACATCTAGTGGTCAGTTACGCATTACATACGGGTATGCGGATACTTCAGCTGAAATAATTTTAACCGGCGGCACCTTCACCCTTCCGCTGTTCGTCCAGACTGCTCGCTTTCTGGCCATCGTAGTCGCGGCCACGCCCCGCCCGATAGCAGACAGCCGCACGCGTGCTGGGAATCGCGCGCCCCTGCTAACACTTCCGCGGAAGCAAAAATCCTCCTCCGGCCGCCCCCGGGGGCGCAAGTTGCGGCGCAGTTGCGGCCGGGCCGGCGCTGTGCGACGTGCCGCTCATAAATTCCGCCCCCGCCGCCCCCAGCGGGAACTAAGCCGCCCCCGCAGCTCGCAGCTCGCCGATAAACAACAATAAGCGGCGCTACCGAGCGGGAGCCAGCCGGCCGGCCGGTCACGTATAGCGCAGTGTGGGGACACGACTGGTCCTCCCTTTTTGTGCGACGGTCGGCGACCAACTGTCCAGAGCTGCGAACCCGTCACGGAGCACCAGGCGGTTTCCATTGTGACAAAACGACACTTTAACCACGTAGATGGCGGAATAATAAAAACGATCTACCTCAAATTACTATAGCAGACACTATTATTATTTTAAGAAGGGAGAAGTGGAGCTATCCCACAGGCATGGCTACAAGCAAAGGTAATAACATTGTTTAAAAAAGGAAACAGTAATAACTTGAAGAACTATACGGTTTGACAAAATTAATAAAATGTTCCTGGCTATTATGCCGTGGTCTAATGAATTTCACCTTACAATCCAACAACAAAAGCGGCATCATAAACCGTTGGCGAATAGAGCAAGAAAAATCTGCGAATAAGAGCAGCTTGACACAGGATTAAAACATCTCAACAAGTCATTGCTCAAGAATGGTTATTCCATCGCTGAGGTGAAAACGGCTTTAAGACGACAGCGTAGAAATCATATCGATGCTCAAGCGCCGGTGAAATCGAAAGTTATCCTGCGTTTCATTAAGGACGTTACTGAATGGACAGGAAAAATTTTGAAAAAGCGGAACATCGCGGTAATCTGAAAGCCCGACAGGAAGATACAAGATCACCAAAACTCGGTCAAGGATGCTCACGAAGAGGTGGAAAAAGCAGGAATTTATAGGATTCCGGGTAGCTGAGGTGAGGTCTACATGGGTAATACAAAAAGAACGCTCAAGAAAAGACTAGAAGAGCCAATGGTAATTGCAGAACAGAAGAGACCGACAGAGCAGCTGTTGCGCAACATGCTTTCTAGCCAGGAGGCCACAAAACTTTCATTTTGATAGGACTGAAGTACTAGCAGTTACAAGCGGATACCATGAAAGACTATACAAAGAGGCTATATAGATTCTAAAACACCCCAGGAATTTCAGTAGGAAGGCGGAGGGCATGATATTGAATGACATCTGGATTCCGGTGCTGAAGAAGATGTGTACCAGTCTTCTACCATGGGTTGTTAGCAACAGCAGACGACGAAGTCGATAACGGTCAATTGCGCTCGTGTATTAAAAACATGTGACGTCACGCCAGTGCGCAGAAGCGGAACCTTGCTGTAGTCAATAGCGAGCCAGGATGTGAATCTTACATTCAAAGAAGCTACGACCTCCCTTGAAAATGTTCTTCCCAGATGGAGACGAAACGTTGGGTTTTTGACGTGAAATCCATTAGACCGCGGCATAATAGTCCTGAACACTTTATTAACTACGACAATTCCGGCCGTGAAAGTTTACAACTATACCGGAAATTTCACAATTCACGTTACACACTTCTACAGTTTTTACAAGGGATTGGTTGGATCACGTTCTACATAGGAACTCGAGTCCGGAAACGGTTCGTTTCCATGTTAGAAGGAAAACATGAGCTAATCAATTGCGAGATAGATGTTTCTTACGCAGTTTTTCTGTAATGGTAGGCTACCGACATTCATGAATGGTACGATGACGCGATGTCACGTGATGTCCTCTGTTCTCATCTGTCTTTTGTTTTCATGCTTCATGGTGATGTGTAAATGACGTGCTGTTAAATTACGGCGAAGCTCGCGGCGGTAGAAGAGAATCTCAACGTCCATACCACAAGTACTTTCCACATCGTATGACTTCATTTCATCCCACATTTCCCAGAGTAGAATAACAGTTGCAAGAACGTGGGAAATTCAGATCCGACAGAACAAACTGTGATACTCCAAGAAGCTGCTCTAAAACGCATCCCTTACGAGATATGAGCACTTGTTCATCTTTGCTACTTTGAAACACAACTGTTCTAATGGTCAAATTCTCGTACCTTTTAAGGTATGCGTTTTAAAGCACATGTTTGCTTGACTTTTTTTCTTATTTTGGTCCATACTACCACTTCACAAAATATGGAAAGCAAAGGATTTGCAGTAGAAGAGATTTTTTTCACAGTATCGAAGACGAAAAAATGCTCGTAGCTTTTAAGGTATGCATTTTCGACCCTATGTTTACTGCACATTTTTGCTTCTAGTATCATTTACTTTCAACTGTGTGTGTTTACACCATTATTTATGATACACCCTATATATATATATATATATATATATATATATATATATATATATATATATATATATATATATGTGTGTGTGTGTGTGTGTGTGTGTGTGTGTGTGTGACGTCACGCCAGTGCGCAGAAGCGGAATCTTGCTGTAGACAATAGCGAGCCAGAATGTGAATCTTACATTCAAAGAAGCTACGACCTCCCTCTAGACATCGCATTGAAAATACTGATAGCTGTAACATTATAATTCAGGTGGTAGCATTCTGGTTTCCCGAGCACGAGACTTCAGGTTCGATTCATGGCGGGGTCAGGGATTTTCACCTGCCCCGAGATGCCTGGTGTTGTTGTGTCGTCTTCATCAACATCATTCATCCCCATTACAGTCGGAAGAAGGCAGCGGCAAACCACCTCCATACCTCCATTAGGACCTTGCCTAGTACGGCGGTGTGGGTCTCCCGAATCGTTCCCCTACGCTCTGTAGGGAATTCCCATTCTACTTGACAGAGCGTAGGGGAACGATTCGGGAGACCCACACCGCCATACTAGGCAAGGTCCTAATGGAGGTATGGAGGTGGTTTGCCGCTGCCTTCCTCCGACCGTAATGGGGATGAATGATGTTGATGAAGACGACACAACAACACCAGGCATCTCGGGGCAGATGAAAATCCCTGACCCCGCCGTGAATCGAACCTGAAGTCCCGTGCTCGGGAGACCAGAACGCTACCACCTGAATTATAATGTTACAGCTATCAGTATTTTCAATGTGATGTCTAGAATACTGCAACAGCAGCAAGCTGTGTGAACCGCGTCAGCGTCTTCAGTCATTATTAAACTGAAAGACAGACAACATGACCTGGTGTACATACACCCTGTAGCTTATTTGAGGACATTTATTTCCTATAAACATTCCACACCGTCAGTATCATGGCGGGGTGGGTGTAGCATCCACAACACAAGGAATTTGTTGTGAGTGACTAGTCCTGTAACGATGCAGAAGAAGACCAGAAGAAATAGAAGAAGAATGGGACACTCCTCCCCCATAATAAACGTGTGACAATTATAGGTCCACCCACCTGTGGAAAGTCATTGCTAACACACCTGGATGGAGTCTGATTTGAGCATGTATGAATGTTTCCAAAAACACTGTTCAAAGTACAGACTGCTGAAAAAGATACTATAAGGTGTTGATTGTGTAACATACACAATATTCAGTCAAAGAAGTGAAATCCTCCCATCAGAAAAAGTAAATCCAAACACCATGATCATATTTGATGATGTTGCCACGGAAAACCAGAGCAAAATTCTGTGTTGTTTTTGTTTTGGATCTAATATGGGTATTAATACAGTTTATTTGAGTCATATTCCAGAATCCCAAAACAGTTGGTAAGGATAACACAAACCTCATTATTCAAATAAAGCAATTTGGATGTAAAGCAAATTTACCAAGCACGTGTAGAGACCAACATGTCATTCAAATAATTGGCGAAAATTGTGGAGATTGCTGGAATCACGCACAGTATTGGTTTTTCATTACTGACAAAACAAGAAAACTGAATGATGCCACTTAGAGGTATACATCAAGCAATGGAGAAGTAAAGTCGTGCACATTATTTTCAAATCTATCAAGCTTTACAGCGAAGTCATTTACTTTCTTTTTAAGTTGGGTAATCCTAGAATTTAATGCACTGATTTTTCTTAGGAGCTGTAGGGAACACGTCTCGAGGTCATTAACTCCACGTTCGAGAGTCCGAAACTTTCCTTTTGTAAATAGACGAATTCCCTGTCTGTGTGCCCCCACTCTCTTGGGTGGAGTGCCTGACTTACATGTTCACTGCTTGATATATGCTGAATTTCAAGCCTCTTTCATAGCTATACATACATATCTTTTTTCCTGTCGTGTAAAAATGCTGGATTCGTGTAAACAGAATTTTACTGTAGGTGCGTATCTGAAAACACAAGACAGCATCTGAGAAGTCATACCTCCCAAATTGCTAGAGTGAGATATTTAGTTTCCGAACTGCAGAGAAACATCACAGAATCTACGTCTTAGAGGATTGCTGTGGCACTGAAATTTCAGGATCCTTTACACCAAGCAAATGCAGAAGAGCTCAGAACCCTACACGTTTCTCATAGTGTGTGTCGTAAGACGTCGAGTGAAAACAGCACAAGTTACAGGGCTTGGTTTTCCTGAAACACAAAACTGACGATTTGCCGTATAACTGGGTGCACAGAGCACAACCAGCAAAGTAGAATAACATGCATGATAAGAGAGGTCGTGGTTTTCTCAACAAACCTCCATTTGATCTGCACATTCTGGGGTATAACTAGACCTGGTACAAAGCTTCGAAAACGTTTGAGCTGTGGTGCTATGGGGATTAAGCTGTTTCACGAGAAGTATTGAAACACAATATAGCATATGCAAAACGCAGACATCTCCTAAGACGTCGCGCTGCAGACCGAATTTTATCTGATAAGGCCAAAGCAATAGGTGCAAGACAAGATATTGATAAAGGGCAGACCATTGCAGCATTTTTATTTGATGAAACGATGGGCGGTAAAATTAAGTTGTTCTTTGGTGTGAATTTCAACCAAGTTATGAACGCCACAAGCCGTGCACTGAAGAAGATGAAGAAGAAGAAGAAGAAGAAGAAGAGGAAGAGGAAGAGGAAGAAGAAGAAGACAACGATGAAGAAGAAGAAACCAAGGCAACGGTTTTTAAAAAACTGTACCCTAACAGGGATGTATGTAAACAAAAGCGCACTGGATCTTAATGGGCCAATCAAACCACCGCACATTGCAGTGATACCCACGACATCAGGAAGGATTAGGTCGGTGAAAAGCCTGAAGATGGTCTGAGGAAAGGGCTGCCAACAAATCTGTAAACAGTATAGAGACCATTTTTATTTGATTTTTAGGAATTACCTCCTTCCTCATACCTGCCATCGTGGGCCCCTCAGTGATTGGTTCTCTGGCTGGTGATGCTGCAGCTATTGCCAGAACAATCACCATAACCCACACAACACCCAGGAACAGCTAGAGGAAGCACGAAGATGCAACCCCATGATGAAAGCAGCTGCCATCAACAAAAGACTAGGTTTCTTCATAAATACCGGATAGGCCGCTTACAAATATAGGCCTGCTCACGTTTGTTAGGCAAAAACTCAGCTTTCCGAGGTCCCGTGGTGTGTTTATGAGGGGTGCATTACAGAAGACTACGTGGAAATCCAGAGAATGTGGGACTGTGAAATTGAAGTTGCTGGGGGACCAGGAAACCAATGGGTGGCGTATGTTAAGAAAAATACAAATAATGTCTACTATTTCGATTCATTTGGAGACTTAAAGCTACAAGAAGAGTTACAGTGATATTTCACCGACAGAAGACAACTTTCATCGCTAACAAGGCTTCAATGCATGCTGATGTAGGCATATGCGCACTGTATTCCTACTAACGTTTACGAAGAAGCATGTATATAATGAGGTGCAGTAAACGTCCACCCGTCAGTTGAGGTCGTATACTTTGACTTTAAAAGAACGATCGTCAGTATTATGTGCGAACTAATTCCAACTAATTGAATTAAGCAGTGGAGAATGGAGTATTGGACAGATTGGACTGGAAAATACAACAGCATTCCAAATATCACAGAGGCCAACAATAAACTTCATCCGGAAATTAATGGTAGAGAAGAAATTGTGGAAGCAGAACCTGTTGCATTCGATACTGGCGATTTAAACGACGTTTTAAAACGATCTGGAAAAATGTTGTGATAAGTGCAGTACCTCAATAGGTATAGAAAGGGAAGGCTGGCAAAGATTATAGGTGACAGTGTAGGGGGTGGTGGTGGGATCACTCATGGAAAAATTCCTGTAATAGTTGGTGTTACAGCTGCACCATTTTTAGATTGAAGTCAGCTGATAGGTATACCTGCTTAAAGGAAGTCCCTCTAACTAAGGGGTCAGCTCCAGAGGACGTCATGTTTCCATGAAGAGAAGGAATTAGCATGTTTCATCAAAACATTAGAGTTATTAGAGATAAAGTTAGTGAACTGCTTATAGTTGTTGATTCTGAAATTATTGCTATATCGAAGCACCACTTACATAATCTGACAGTGCATAGGCTTCCTTTACGAGGATACAGATTAGCTGGCTGTTTTTAAAGGAGTTCCTTGAGGAGTGGGGGAGTGGCCAAGTATGTAAAAAGCAATATTCCATTTCAGTCCATAGACATATCACGACACTGCACTAAAAAAGTATTTGAATGTTGTGCAGGGGCAGTTGAATTTGTTGTTTACAGGTCCCCTAACTCTGACTTCAGAGCATTTCTGCTCAAGCTAGAGAAGGTTCTTGATTCACTTTATAGGAAGTACCAGAAGTCAATTACATGTGATGACTTCAATATTAATTTTGTGTATGATGGTGCAAGAGGAAGGATCTTCGTAGATCTCATAAATTCATATGATCTGATGCAGACTATGTTTCTTCCAACTAGGGATTACCGACCACGAGGCAGTTGCTGCTAGGCTGAATACCGTAACACCTATAACAGTCAAAAAGAAAAGTAAAGTATATCTATTTAAAAAAAGCTGATAAAAATGCTCTTAATGCCTTTTCAAGAGACAGTCCTCACTCCTTCCGATCTGATCATATAAGTGAAGAAAAGTTGTGGAATGTTTTCAAAGAAATAGTATCGACAGCAATTGAGAGTTATATATCACATAAATTAATAAGTGATGGTACTGATCCCCTATGGTACACAAAACGGGACAGAGCTTTGTCGCAGAAGCAACGAACAAAGCACGCAAAATTTAAAAGAACGCAAAATCTCCAAGTTTGGCAAAGTTTTACAGAAGTTCGAAATATGGCGCGTACTTCAATGCGATATGCTTTTATTAATTTCCACAACGAAATTCTGTCTCGAAATCTGGCAGGAAACCCAAAGAGATTCTGGTGATACATAAAGCGCACCAGTGGCAAGACGCAATCAGTATCTTCACCGCACGATAACAACGGTGAAGTCACTGATGAGAGTGTCACTACATCTGAGTTATTAAACACGGTTTTCCGAAACTCCTTCACCGAAGAAGACGAATTAAATATTCCTGAATTCCTATCAAGAACAACTGCCAAGATGAGAAACATAGAAGTATATTTCCTCGGAGTAACGAAGCAGCTTAAATCACTTAATAAAGGCAAGGGTTCCGGTCCAGCTTGTATACCAGTCTGGTTCCTCTCAGAGTATGCTGATAAGATAGCTCCATATTCAGCAATTATAAACAACTACTCGCTCACAGGAAGATCCGTACCTAAAGACTGTAAAACTGCTGAAGTCACACCATAATCTGCTGAATTACAGGCCTGTATCACCAACGTCGATTTGCAGTAGGGTTTTGGAACATATACTGTATTCGAACAATATGAAGTACCTCGAAGAAAACGATTTATTGACACATAGTCAGCACGCTTTCAGAAAACGTCGTTCTTGTGAAACACAACTAGCCTTTTATACTCATGAAGTAATAATTGCTACCGACAGGGGATGTCAAATTGATTCCATATTTTTAGGTTTTCAGGAGGCTTTCGACACCGTTCCTCACAAGCGTCTTCTAATCAAACTGCATGCCTACGGACAATCGCCTCAGTTGTGCGACTGGATTCATGATTTCCTGTCAAAAATGTCACAGTTCGTAGTAACAGACGGAAATACATCTAGTAAAACGGAAGTAATATCAGGCGTTCCCCAAGGAAGTGTTATAGGCCCTCCTTGATTCCTGATCTATATTGACGACATAGGAGAAAATCTGAGTAGACGTCTTGGATCGTTTGCAGGTGATGCTGTCATTTACCGTCTTGTAAAGTCATCAGACGATCAAAACGACTTGCAAAAAGATTTAGATAAGATTTCTGTAAGGTACGAAAAGTGGCAATTGACCCTGAATAAGGAAAAGTGTGAAGTTATTCACATGAGTACTAAAAGAAATCCGCTAAATTTCGATTACGCGATAAGTCACACAAATCTGAAGGCTGTAAATTCAACTAAATACTTAGGGATCACAATTACAAATAACCTAAATTGGAACGATCACATAGATAATATTGTGTGTAGAGCAAACCAGTGACTGCGATTCATTGGCAGAACACTTAGAATTTGCAACAGGTCTACTAAAGAGACTGCTTACACCACGCTTGTCCGCCCTATTCTAGAGTAATGCTGTGCGGTGTGGGATCCGCATCAGGTGGACTGACAGATGACATCGAAAAAGTACAGCGAAGGGCAGCTCATTTTGTATTATCGCGAAACAGAGGAGATAGTGCCACAGACATGATACGTGTATTGGAGTGGCAATCATTAAAACAAAGGCGTTTTTCGTTGCGACGGGATCTTCTCATGAAATTTCCATCACCAGTTTTCTCCTCCGATTGCGAAAACATTCTGTTGGCACCCACCTACATAGGGAGAAATGATCTTCACGATAAAATAAGAGAAATCAGGGCTCGCACAGAAAAGTTTAAGTGCTCGTTTTTCCCGCGTGCCGTTCGAGAGTGGAACGGTAGAGAGACAACGTGAAGGTGGTTCATTGAACCCTCTGCCAGGCATTTTATTATGAATAGAAGAGTAATCACGTAGATGTAGATCCGGCTGGATCGGAGATATTCTCCGCTCAGGGACTGGGTGTTGTGTTGTCCTGATCATCATCATTTCATCCTCATCGACGCGAAAGTCGCAGAAGCGGCGTCAAATCGAAAGACTTGCACCAGGCAAACGGTCTACCCGACGTGAGGCCCTAGTCACAGGACATTATATATTATATACAAATATAATTCTTTCCTTAGCACATTTATCATGCTCTTTGAGAGTTGCTTTACATTAGAACGTTCTAAACGGGGTACTAGCAGTAAAATGCAGCCTGAGTGGCTGACTAACGGGATAAGGATATCATTTAGAACAAAGTGTGAACTATATCAGAATGTAAGAAGTAGTCACAATCAAGCTACAGTAGCCCGTTACAAACAGTACTGTAAGGTCCTTGAAAATGTTATTAGGAAGGCAAAGAGTATGTGGTAACCAAACACAATAGCTAATTCACACGATAAAATTAAAATCATATTGTCTGTTGTGAAAGAAGAGTCTGGTCAGCAGCACAAGTTGACAATATAAAGCCTGTTCGTAGTAAAAATACTTCTGTTACTGATAAATCAGATATATGTACAGTACTCAACAACCATTTTCTGAGCATTGTTGGTGAATTAAATAAAAATTTAGTCTCTACAGTGAATCATACACTCTCCTGGCAGTTGCCTTTCCAAAATTAATGTCTGAGATACTCCTCTATGATACAAGCAAGGGGGAGGTTGAGTCAGTAATTAAATCACTGAAGACTAAGGACTCTCATGGATATGATGGAGTGCCTAGCAGAATATTAAGGTACTGGGCTGCACATGTTAGCCTTGTATTTAGCCATATTTGTAATTTTCCTTTGGGAATGGACAGTGTGCTGAACGGTTTAAGTGCTAAGTAGTAAAGCCGCTTTATAAAAAGGGAGAAGGGGATAATGTAGACAATTTTAGACCTATTTCTATGCCATCAGTTTTTGCTAAAGTTATTGGAAATCAGGAAATTTGTGGTAAGTTCTCATGGGACTAAACTGCTGAGGTCATCGGTCCTTAGACTTACACACTACTTAATGTAACTTAAACTAACTTAGACTAAGGAAAACACACACACCTATGCCCGAGGGAGGACTTGAACCGCCGACGGGGACAGCCGCGTGAACCGTGGCAAGGCACCCAGACCGCACGGCTACCCCGCGCGGCTTAAGTTATTGATAAGGCTGCGTATGTAAGGATAATTGTTCATTTTATATCACACAATTTGCTATCAAATGTACAGTTCGGCTTTAGAAGTCGTTTAACAATTGAAAATGATATATTCTCTTTCCTCTGTGAGGTACTGGACGGGTTAAAGAAAAGGTTTCGAACTCTAGGCGTATTTTTTTTATTTAATTAAGGCGTTTGATTGTATTAGTGTCAATATATTGCTCCAGAAGTAAAAAAAAATGGCTCTTAGCACTATGGGACTTAACATCTGAGGTCATCAGTCCCCTAGATCAAATGGTTCAAATGGCTCTGAGCACTATGGGACTCAACTGCTGTGGTCATAAGTCCCCTAGAACTTAGAACTACTTAAACCTAACTAAGGACAGCACACAACACCCAGCCATCACGAGGCAGAGAAAATCCCTGACCCCGCCGGGAATCGAACCCGGTAACCCGGGCGTGGGAAGCGAGAACGCTACCGCACGACCATGAGATGCGGGCCAGTCCCCTAGAACTTAGAACTACTTAAACCTAACTACCCTAAGAACATCACACACGTCCATGTCCAAGGCAGGATTCGAACCTGTGACTAGCTGTCGCGCGGTTTCAGACTGAAGCGCCTAGAACCGCTCGGCAACATCAGCCGGCGCTCCAGGAGTCGGACCATTACAGAATACGGGTGGTAGCTCACAATTGGTTCATCTCTTACTTTAGCAACAGACAGCAATAGGTCATTATTCGCAGTGTTGAGAATGGTTGTGATGTGGGATCTGAGTGAGTACAGTAAAATGGGGTGTGCTCCAGGGATCAGTGTTGGGGCCACTCCTGTTCCTTATTTATATAAATGATAAGCCCTCTAGTATTATGGGTAACTCTAAAATATTTCTGTTTGCTGAAGGCACTAGTTTGGCGGTAAAGGATGTTGTGTGCAACACTGGCTCAGTTTCAAATATTGCAGTTCATGACAAGTTCATGACTTGTAGAAAATAAGCTAACGCAAAATCACAGTAAGACTCAGTTTTTCAATTTCTAACAGACAATTTAAAGTCCCCTGAGATTTTAATTTCACATAATTGGTATATTGCTTGTGAAACTGAACAGTTCAAATTTCCAGGTGTTCAGGTAGATAGTAAACTGTTGTGGAAAGCCCACATTCAGGACCTTGATCAAAGACTTAATACTGCCATTTTTACTATTCGAAAGGTATCTGAAGTAAGTGATTGTTCGACGTGAAAGTTAGTCTACTTTGCTTATTTTCATTCACTTATGTCGTATGATATTTTATTTTGGTGGTGTCTTTCCCCATTCTAAAAGAATAGTTTTGCCTCGAAAATGAGCGGTTCAGACAGTAAGTGGTGTAGGTTCACGAACCTCTTGTCGACCCCTTTTCACTAGTCTGGGTATTTTGACAATGGCTTCCCAATATGTATATTATTTACTGTCATTTCATGTTAACAATGTCAGCTTATTCCCAAGAATAAGGAGTTTTCACTCAGTTAATGCCTTGCAGAAATCAAACCTGCATTTGTATCGGACTTCCGTAACTCTTGTGCAGAAAGATGTGCAGTATACTGGTGCATCCATTTTCAATAAGCTGCAACAAGAATTCAAAAATCTTAGCAGTAATCCATGCGCTTTCAAATCGAAACTGAAGAGTTTCCTCAAGGGTCACTCCTTCTATTCCGTCGAGGAGTTCCTTGAAAAATTAGGCTGATTCTTGTTGTATTGTTGATTGCGTGTACTTAAACTTATGGCTTGACTTTTTTGGGTTCATAAACATTTAATTTTTATCTGTCATTACTTTTACATTGTAATTCCATGTACTGACACGTTCCGTGACCTTGGAGATTTGCTACTCAATTTAGTCCTACAGAACCTGACGTATAAATAAAAATAATTAAAATCAAAACACTTAAATCTGAAATAAAGACAGCGAGTGCATCGACGGAGTTTAACCAGAAAGTTTCAGTAGGATAGCTAGTTGTTTTCACGAAAGGAGAGGCTTTGAAAAAGGTTCGTAATAAATTTTACATATCAGTGGATATATTTCCTGTCAGTACAGTCCATGTAGAATGTAACACTGCAGCTAAATATTATCTCAACAATTGATTGATCATACAGTTTAAGGATTCTCCTAATAAGTTGGAATATGGTGTAAGATCGTTAAGATCCCTACCAACAGTATGTACCATCTAGTAACAGCTCAGACATTGGACTATCTAGAGCTGCATGTTGTGGACCAGGGTAAACAACTTGTTGACTTTCATAGTGAGGAAATCATTGTACGACTACATCTAAAGAGGAATCATAACTAACCTCGTACGTACAGAGACCCAGAAGCAACGGTGACCTTCAACCAGCCAGGACGTGTCGAAGGAGGAAGCAATGACGACGACCTTCAATTTGCTGAAATCTGTCGGGGCCAGAAGCGGTGATTACCGCAAACCAGCCGGGATTCGCAGCAGCCACCAGCTTTCTAGCGTCCTTGTATTATCAACGAAGACAGTGCTTCTTATTATGAGAAGGGAGGATGCCTGCCAAGTCCACAAAAATTCAAGGAGTTGGTGTCAATCTTCATAATAGATGCTCAAATCAGAACGAGATAATTAAATCTGGAGCTATAGATGTACGATTTGAATTTGAATCCTTGGCAAATTTCCCAGAGTACACTACAGTGTGTGCCCTAGTTCTACACGACTGTGTGATTAACTACTGCCCACTCACTGGTGCCGTGCAACGAACTGTAGGAATGAACATATGATGAGCCATGCATATAGCATTCAAAAATGGTATCTGAAGGTATAAACATCATCGCAGTTGCTCAGATTTTCTGTAATGATGACAGTGAGCAGTTCATAATTAAAGAAGCTGCATTCGTAGCGTACGCAGAAGATGCCAGTTTACTTGTAATACAATCATTCTCACCAAACGTTGCATCATCGAGGTCTTTCACGTATGTGAAGTGTGCTAAAACCCATAGGAGAGCAGAATGATTAACACGTTTCTACCACGGAATTCACTGGGAGGAGCCTGGTATACCCTATAAATATATGGTGACGTCACTTCGATTATTCCATCACAAGGATAATTACTCTACCACGCAAGCATTTTGGGTTACACTCGTCTGGTATGAGACGTTCCAGGGGATCGGACTGGTCGCCGCATATCTTTGACGAGTTGGCTTCCGGCGCGCCACAAGGCGACAGAACGAGGAAGAAGACGGCTGCTGGTAGCTAGCTCTGTAGCTCTGGACTGTGCATGAGTAGCGATCTCGGTGTCGGAGAGCAAGGCCGCTTGGTCAGTGGGTCCCACGGAAGAGATCGGTTGGGGACGGAACACCGTGGGCTCGAAGACCCTAGTGTGGAGGGCTTGTGTTATCCCGATGACGGTCATCGTGTGGTCATTCAAGGACTGCGAAGTGATTTCTTGGTTCTGCCCTTGTATTCTGACGAAGAATTATGGCAAGTTTAGGGTACAAGGTGAAGATAAGAATTCTAAAAAGTGCATGTTGGTGGCGGGTATATCAGACTTGTGAATGGTGTAAGCTTTGATTCGGTACTGCAGTCTCCAGTTACAGCGCTGCTTGGAAGGAGAGTACTGACATCGGCGTTGTCATCTATTTTTAGCTGCCTTCAAGTAAATGACTGTTTTGGATCGAAGGTCGATCCAAGTGAAGGACCGAATCATTGCTTGTGATATGAAACCTAAGTCGGCCTCCAGCGTGTTAAACTCTGTTATCTAAGGAATGAGATTTTCACTCTGCAGTGGAGTGTGCGCTGATATGAAACTTCCTGGCAGATTAAAACTGTGTGCCTGACCGAGACTCGAACTCGGGACCTTTGCCTTTCGCGGGCAGGTGCTCTACCATCTGAGCTACCGAAGCACGACTCACGCCCGGTACTCACAGCTTTACTTCTGCCAGTATCTCGTCTCCTACCTTCCAAACTTTACAGAAGCTCTTCATATCAGCGCACACTCCGCTGCAGAGTGAAAATCTCATTCTGGAAACATCCCCCAGGCTGTGGCTAAGCCATGTCTCCGCTATATCCTTTCTTTCAGGAGTGCTAGTTCTGCAAGGTTCGCAGGAGAGCTTCTGTAAAGTTTGGAAGGTAGGAGACGAGATACTGGTAGAAGTAAAGCTGTGAGTACCGGGCGTGAGTCGTGCTTCGGTAGCTCAGATGGTACAGCACCTGCCCACGAAAGGCAAAGGTCCCGAGTTCGAGTCTCGGTCGGGCACACAGTTTTAATCTGCCACGAAGTTTCTGTTATCTACAGTTATAACGAGTAATTTGACATTCTGGTAGTGTCTACGGGTGAACATCGGACGTACTGTTACGTGTTTGTAGTAATGGAAAGATTGACTGGGGAGCGTTTCAGTCGGCCGCTTATGAATCGTCTTAAATGCAGTTCACTTCTTATGGTACTTTACTGTTCTACTTGTCGTGGCGAAATCGCCGAGAGTGTTTTCATAATTTAGCTTGGGACGTGATTCTGTGGTTTGCTGTGGCCCTCCCAAGAGTTTTAAGTCCCAAATATTTTGTTACTGCCTTGATAAGGTTGCCTTGCAGCAGTTGTTGATTTGTCTCTTATCGGTATAGTCGAAGTGTTCGGTAGTACCGCATCTACTCCCTCGCCCGTTTTAAGATTTGCGAGCCGCATCCATATCGATGTATAATCCCATATGCAATTTTTGTAAGTTGGTTGCGCCTTGTTAAGGTTTTTTATAATCTTTCCCGTGCCACATGTGATCCTGAAGGACAGCACGTGACACTACAGCGCATGACCAGCACGAAATCATAAAACTTGTATTGTATATTATTTTTTTAACATATTATTTTTTAACGGGTGTAGTCAATGAGCTTAAGAGTTGATCTTTGTATTATTTTGATTTATTTTAAAGGGAAAAGATTTACATACCTGCTTAATTATTTGTCATAATTCTTTGGGACAGTGCGCACCATCGAAGACCGTTGCCGAGAAAATTAGAGGCACACTCGACTTATGTACCCCAACAAGTTGGCGGTCGCAGGGCACTGGTTGTCCGAAAATCACGAAATGGACTATCAACATACCAGTGTCATGGCACAGACTTCTAAATACTAGAGCAGCTTCATTACAGAGATTATCGAAATTCCTACCAGGGACGGACTCAACAACCGCGATTGCAGCTATAAAATCCAAAGAGATTCTGGTCCTATGCGAAGTATGTTAGCGGCAAGAAACAATCAATGCCTTCTCTGCGCGATAGCAATGGAGATACTATCGAAGACAGTGCTGTCAAAGCAGAGTTACTAAACAGAGCCTTCCTAAACGCCTTCACAAAAGAAGACAAAGTAAATATTCCAGAATTCGAATTGAGAACAGCTGCTAACATGAGTAACGTAGAAGTAAATATCCTCGGAGTAGTGAAGAAACTTAAATCACTTCAGAAAAGCAAGTCTTCTGGCCCAGACTGCATACCAATTAGGATCTTTTCGGAGTATGCTGATGCATTAGCTCCATACTTAACAATCATACACAACCGTTCGCTAGACGAAAGATCCGTACCCAAAGACTGGAAAGTTGCACAGGTCACACCAATAATCAAGAAAGGTAGTAGGAGTAATCTACTAAATTACAGGCCCATATCGTTAAAGTCGATATGCAGCAGGATTTTGGACATATATGGTGTTCGATCATTACGAATTACCTAGAAGAAAACGGTCCATTGACACACAGTCAACATGGGTTTAGAAAACATCGTTCCTGTGAAACACAACTAGTTCTTTATTCACATGATGTGTTGAGTGCTATTGACAAGGGATTTCAGATCTATTCCATATTTTTGGATTTCCGGAAGGCTTTTGACACTGTACCACACAAGCGGCTCGTAGTGAAATTGCGTGCTTATGGAATATCGTCTCAGTTATGTGACTGGATTTGTGATTTCCTGTCAGAGAGGTCACAGCTCGTAGTACCTGATGGGAAGTCATCGAGTAAAAAGAAAGTGATTTCTGGCTTTCCAAGGTAGTGTTATAGGCCCTTTGCTGTTCCTTACCTACATAAACGATTTGGAAGACAATCTGAGCAGCCGTCTTCGGTTGCTTGCAGATGACGCCGTCGTTTATCGACTAATAAAGTCATCAGAAGATCAACAGAAACTGCAAAGCCATTTGGAAAAGATATCTGAATGGGGTGAAAAGTGGCAGTTGACCCTAAATAAGGAAAAGTGTGAGGTCATCCACATGAGTGCTAAAAGGAACTCGTTAAACTTCGGTTACACGAATAATCAGTCTAATCTAAAAGCTGTAAATTCAACTAAATACCTAGGTATTACGATTACGAACAACTTAAATTGGAAGGAAAACACAGAAAATGTTGTGGGGAAGGCTAACCAAAGACTGTGTTTCATTGGCATGACACTTAGAAAAAGTAACACACGTACTAAGGAGACTGCCTACACTACGCTTGTCCGTCCTCTTTTAGAATACTGCTGCGCGATGTGGGATCCTTAGCAGATAGGACTGACGGAGTACATCGAAAAAGTTCAAAGAAAGGCAGCACGTTCTGTAATATCGCGGAATATGGGAGAGAGTGTCACAGAAATGATGCAGGACTAGGGCTGGACATCATTAAAAAAAGGCGTTTCTGGTTGCGACGGAATCTTCTCTCTAATCACCAATTTTCTCCTCCGAATGCGAAAATATTTTGTTGACACCGACCTACATTGGGAGCAACGATCACCACGATAAAATAACGGAAATCAGAGCTCGTACAGAAAGATATAGGCGTTCATTCTTTCCGCGCGCTATACGAGATTGGATTAATCAAGAGTTTTGAAGGTGGTTCGATGAGCCCTCTGCCAGGCACTTAAATGTTATTTGTAGAGTATCCATGTAGATGTAGATGTAGATGTAGATGTACTTCGAAGTTTTTTTCGCGTTATGTGATTACGCTCAACCCGTTTACAAAGTATTTTTAGACATGTACACCAGTTTACAGGATTAGTTCAGTTATTATTTGGGGAATGTCCTCGCAATTTCGAGTGATTTTGTCGGCTAGGGCACCTATCAGGATGAACGTATACACACCCGATCGAAATAAGTTGGCTGGGGGCAGGGGGGGGGGGGGGGGGATGGCGCGAAAGTGTCGAGATGAATGTGGTGGAGTCTGGAGGCAGCTGTAGGACACCCGGCCGGAGTGGCCGATCGGTTCTAGGCACTACAATCTGGAACCGCGCTACTGCTACGGTCGCAGCTTCGAATCCTGCCTCGGGCATGGATGTGTGTGATGTCCTTAGGTTAGTTAGGTTTAAATAGTTCTACGTTCTAGGGGACTGATGACCTCAGAAGTTAAGTCCCACAGTGCTCAGAGCCATTGGATTTTTGAGCTGTAGGACAAACCAGCAGCAGGATAACACTCATGAGTAAATAAAGTCGATAATTAAAAGACACAACCTTACATCCTTTCTCCCCAGCAGCTCAGCACAGAGTGAGTAATTTCCCTGCCAATCACAAGTGGGGCGTAGGAAGTGGTTTGTGGGGGGGGGGGGGGGGAGGGAATGAAGGGAATGTGGGGGAGGGGGATGGAGTAGAGGTGGTGATGTCATCAGTGTGACATTGCCACATCTACCCCCAGGAAGAGGAGATGGGTGCCACAATTTTGAATAAATTTCGCCCCACTTGTGGGCAAGTATCTGTGATTGTCATGTGACTGGATCACACATCCTTTCTCCCCACCTAATAGGTGTCAGGTACTTGATATTCCTGCAAGTGCTGGCAAAGATTTTGGAAGATGTGCCATTGGTCAGTCAGCATTAATTTCCACAATTAGGTGGGGAGAAAGGATGTGTGATCCAGTCACATGACAATCACAGATACTTGCCCACAAGTGGGGCGAAATTTGTTCAAGATTATGGCACCTATCTCCTCTCCCTGGGGGTAGATGTGGCAATGTCGCACTGATGACATCACCACCTCCACTCCATCCCCCTCTCCCACTTTTCCTTCATTCCCTCCCACCCCTCCCCCCCCCCCCCCCCCGCTCCCACAAACCACTTCCTACCCCCCACTTGTGATTGGCAGGGAAATTACTCAGTCTGTGCTGAGCTGCTGGGGAGAAAGGAAGTAAGGTTGTATCTTTTAATTATCTACTTTATTTACTTATGAGTGTTATCCTGCTGCTAGTTTGTCCTACAGCTCAAAAGTCAAATGGCTCTGAGCACTATGCGACTTAACTTCTGAGGTCATCAGTCCTGTAGAACTTAGAACTACTTAAACATAACTAACCTGAGGACGTCACACACATCCATGCCCGAGGCAGGATTCGAACCTGCGACCGTAGCAGCAGCGCGGTTCCAGACTGTAGTGCCTAGAACCGATCGGCCACTATGGCCGGGTGTCCTACAGCTGCCTCCAGACTCCACCACATTCATCTCGACACTTTCGCGCCATCCCCCCCCTCCCTCCCTGCCACCAGCCAACTTATTTCGATCGGGTGTGTATACGTTCATCCTGATAGGTGCCCTAGCCGACAAAATCACTCGAAATTGCGAGGACATTGCCCAAATAATAACTGAACTAATCCTGTAAACTGGTCTACACATCTAAAAATACTTTGTAAACGGGCTGAGCGTAATCGCATAACGCGAAAAAAACTTCGAAGTACATCTACATCTACATCTACATGGACATTCTACAAATAACATTTAAGTGCCTGGCAGAGGGCTCATCGAACCACCTTCAAAACTCTCTATTATTCCAATCTCGTATAGCGCGCGGAAAGCATGAACACCTATATCTTTCCGTACGAGCTTTGATTTCCCTTATTTTATCGTGGTGATCGTTGCTCCCTATGTAGGTCGTTGTCAACAAAATATTTTCGCATTCGGAGGAGAAAGTTGGTGATTAGTGAGAAGATTCCGTCGCAACCAGAAACGCCTTTTTTTTAATGATGTCCAGCCGAGGATAGCATGTTAATACATGTTGCAGTTCACGTCCAAAGCCATTTCAATGTAGTCTACAGAGGTAGATAGATCGGTCGAGGTGGACCACATGCTTGGCCATCAAGATCTCGAGATTTAACATGAAGAGTCTTCTTTACGAATTGGAGAAAGATCTGGTTGCATGGATCATGGCTGCAGCAGAATATATTAACCATAAACCACCAATGCTGGACACAGTTTATGTAAACTTATCTTGCATGTACATTGTATGCACCGAATCTGGTGATCGTCATATCGAACAGCTATTGTTATATCACAGTAAATCGGTGTGAAATCTGTACATCTTGTTTTCCTGTTATCATGGAAACAAACCGTTTTCTGGACAGGGTTCCCATGTAAAACGTTATCTAATAAGCCCCTCTACGATCTCATAACATGAATTGTGAAACACTCTATGGAGAAATCAGCTTACTGACAAGTATATTTGTTGCATTCACGGGCTGGGCAAAAATATGCAAACACCAAAAGCGTAACACATTACCATGTCTAACGAAGTGTAGGAAAACGATTGGCCTTCAAAACAGCTCCCAGTCATTTCGGAGTGGATAAATGAAGTGCATAGTACGACATTGGAGATTAATAGGGAACATACACTCATCTCACCAAAGTACACCACAAAGTATTATGTAAATTGTAGATGGAGAGGTGAGAAAGGAAAGGAAATAAAATGAACTGTAATAACAGCCTCAGCGGGACTTTGTGCGGAATCGCCGGTGACGAGTCAAAATGTGTGCCGAACTGGGACTCGAACCCCAGATGTCCTATTTACTAGGCGGTTGCGTTAAACACTGTACTATCCGGACACAGTGCTTATCGTGAAAACACGAACAATCTCGGTACACTCCCTAGCCAACGCACATTCCCACCCAGAACCACCTATCCGCGATCCCCGTCCATGTCTTCCATACTCGCTAGTTTTAAATTCATGCAAGAAGTCGAACGTGATAGTGTATCCACGCTGAAGGTTGCTGATTCGTCGCCCATCGAGATAAATCAATTATATGAATGCGTGGCATCTACTCTTTCGGATATACCCTGCTGTGACTGGAAAAAAGAATAGGGGTCAGGCGGGGTGCAGCGTAAGTACAATGGAGGTAGTTCCCAAATCTTTGATTTTTTGATTAGATAGAGTGCATGGATAGACTGCAGAACAAGTAGCTGACCCATCAGGCAACAGCAGGGCACTCATAAAATAAGGGTCAAAGAAGATGACTAGAGACCAAAAAGTCAGTTAGTATGATAACACACCGAAACATCCCCTTTGGAAAATTATGAATTACTGTCCTACGTTATTTGAGTTTCAAACAGGTGAGCAAAACTGAACGTGCTCAGACATTTCTCTCTTTACTTATTCCGATCAACAGTAAACTGCCACACATTTTTTTTTTTTTTTAGTGCAACGTAATTGGACTTCAAATAATCTCTACAAAAGAATGGCTCTGACTAACAATAACCTATACCTTTCATGAATCACTTACCTCACAAATACCTTCTTTACTCAAACTACTGCAATACAGGTTGCGCCAATACTGCCAGCTAAATAAAAGACTCTAACTACTGAAGGCACTAACTACTGATAGGCACAGTTAGCAAATGAAAGGTTTTGATGGAGAACAAACAATTTATTTTCCTTAATAGTGTTCAAAAGTCATAATATCAGTTCATGACATCCGGTCTTACAAATTTCCTTTTTCTGACGAACACACGTCCAGATTGTCCGCTCTCAAAACTCTGCCATCTCTCTCCCCACATCCACCACTGCTGGCGGCTCACCTCCAACTGTGAAATGCTACGTGCTGTTCACTTCCAACTGCCCAGTACTCCAATAATCCAACAACGCAAATCAGGCACAGACTGCACACAGCACAGTCAGTGATTTTCATACAGAGCGCTACTTGGCGTTATCACCATAGAAACCTAAACAGCCTACCTTCATAGCCCCCATGCTCCCCACAAAAAATTTTACAAATTGTTTTGGGCAGTGCCCAATAATGATTTCCATGTAAGTAGGTTGTTTAGGTTTTTATGTTGGTAACGCCACGTAGCGCTCTGTATGAAAATCACTAACTGTGCTGTGTGCAGTCTGTGCCTGATTTGTATTGTTGGAATATTTGCTATTGTAGTGTTGAGCAGTTAGATGTGAACAGCGCGTAGTGTTATGCAGTTGGAGGTGAGCCGCTAGCAGTGGTGGATTTTGAACACTGTTAAGGTAAATACATTGTTTGTTCTCCATCAAAATCTTTCATTTGATAACTATGCCTATCAGTAGTTAGTGCCTTCAGTAGTTAGAATCTTTTATTTTGCTAGCAGTATTGACGCACACTGTATTGCAGTAGTTAGAGAAACGAAGATTTTCGTGAGGTAAGTGATTCATGAAAGGTGTAGGTTATTGTTAGTCAGGGCCATTCTTTTGTAGGGATTATTGAAAGTCAGACTGCGTTGCCCTAAAAAAAATACACTGTGTGTCAGTTTACTGTTGATCGGAATAAGTAAAGAGAGAAATGTCCAAGTACGTTCAGTTTCGCTCAGCTGTTTGAAAATCAAGTAACGTAAGAGATTTACCAGGACAGTAATTCATAATTTTCCAAAGGGGATGTTTCAATACTTCCAGCAAATAGCTTCCTTAACAAGCAATCGAGAATAGGGTACAATATTTAACAAAATTCGAGGATTAGCGTACTAAACTAAGACTTTCAAGAACAGTACAATTTTAGCACGGTGAGATCCAAGAAAAAGTATATTAATATAAGCAACCTTTCTGGGTTGAAGTCCTGGTTCTGTTAATAATATAATAGTCAGATACCAGTACAAGACGGCCTCAGATCCAATCAGGCTTCAAGGACCAAGTAAGATATCCCGCCTTAGAAGATCCAAGGGTGCCACAACAGAAAATTTCGCAGCTCTCCGGCAGAGCACATGGTATAATAATAGATGTGGCCAGGAAAATATCTAAATATCATTAAAAGTAATGTAACGATGTTAGGCATCATCTGGCGAGAAGAAACTCGATTAAGGGAGAAAGTTCCTACGGAGAAAATAACTCTGTTACCGGAGGTATATTAAAACAAAACAGTGACAAAACATGGGAGAAACTTCACCACGATGAAAATAGCTCCGTTACCGGAGGTATCTTAAAACCAAACAGTGAAGAACTGTCACCACAATCGTGACACCCGGGGAACAAAACTAAATTACTTTTCAGGAAAGCAACATGCGGCGCTCAGCAAACACCGAAAGGGGCAGACTCAAACAGTTTGAGCCCTTCCGTTGTGGCCGAGCATTCTAGGCGCTTCAATCCGAAACCGCGCTGCTGCTACGGTCGCAGGTTCTAATCCTGTCTCGGTCATGGATGTGTGTGATGTCCTTAGGTTAGTTAGGTTTAAGTAGTTGTAAGTCTAGGGGACTGATGACCTCAGATGATAAGTCCCGTATTGCATAGAGCCATTTGAACCATCCAGCAGTTTCTACACTGGTGTCCAAAATTAAAGCAACAAACCGCTGTTTCCCCCTCTTGTGTCTAATACAGGATATAATAATACTGTCAACAAGATAATTGTCCACGAGATGTCCTTACGGTCATGTTCTGCACGGAAGGTGGCATTCCGATCCACGGATAACCGTGGCAACAATGACGTCAGGACACCTATGAAACGAGTTAGTGTTTGCAGGCTAGACTTACACCCACAATCGCTGTGACACAGTCACAGATGGTACAATACGGCACACAGAAGATGCATACCAGGCTCTCTGCTGTGGAGAGCCACATAAAGAAAAGAAGCAGGACAGTCGCAAACTGATTTGGCGCGAGGCTTAATGTGTATCGTATTGTTGTTTCTCCGATGTGGCGTTAGTTTATAGAGATGGAAACTGTATCCCGAAGACCAGGGCCGGCCTCGTGTGCCTTCTGAAGAGAGGACCTTTATTTGGCTGTAAGGGGACGACATTACGCCTTAGTACTGCACGTCAAGTGACATATGAGCTCGCTGCATCCGATGGACGTGTTGTATCGAGACAAACGGTGTGTAGAATGCTTCGGGAGAGTGGCCTTTGTCGGAGACATGCTATAAGTCTAGCTCTGACACGTCTTTACGGAAGGGAACGTCTAGAGTGGAGTCATCAACATGCCATGCCAACTGGGCGGTCGAACATGGAGCTAATGTTGATTACTCAGTTGTTATTGTTGTGGTATTCAGTCCTGAGACTGGTTTGATGCAGCTCTCCATGCTACTTTATCCTGTGCAAGCTGCTTCATCTCCCAGTACGTACTACAGCCTACATCCTTCTGAACCTACTTAGTGTATTCATCTTTTGGTCTCCCTTTACGATTTTTACCCTCCACGCTGCCCTCCAATACTAAACTGGTGATCCCTTGATGCCTCAGAACATGTCCTACCAACCGATCCCTTCTTCTAGTCAAGTTGTGCCACAACGACTCAGATGAGTCCCGATTTAGTCTGAAGAGTGATTCTCTATGGATTCGCTTCTAGAGGGAACGTGGAACCCAAACATTGCTGAAAGAGACCAATCAAGAGACGGATCGCTAATGAAGTAAGCGGGGGTTGTATTTACCACACGTACCCCTCTTCCTGAAATCCACAAGAACCCTTCTTCTTTAAAGCGTACAGTTCAATCGGCAAAGTTTAACTGCTGTCGGGTATCGTGACGAGATCTTGGGACCTCATCAGCGGTTATTGCGAGGTGCCATGGCCCCAGACGCGGTATTGATGGACGATAATGCACGATCTCACAGAACACGGGTGGTTGATGTTTTCTGGGAAACGGAAGATACTGCACGCATGGCGTAGCCTGCTCGCTTTCCCGATTTGAATCCCACAGAGCATGTCTGGGATGCGCTAGGGAGTCTGCTTGCATGACGTAAGCGTCCACCAACCACTCTCCAAGACTGCGAACAGCTCTGCAAAAAGAATGGACGTTAATGCCTCAATATGGAACTTATGACATCATCCACAGCTTGCACCGTCGTTGCCAGGCCTGTACTGCTGCCAGAGGCGGTCACACCCCATACTGAGCAAATTAACCAGTTGTCGGAGTGTATGTACAATTCCGATAAGTTGGAAAAAGTGAAGAACAATTTTGTCTACCGTTAAGCATTGTGCAGTTGTTTTCGTTTTGTATTACGAGTAATTACATTGTACCTGTTTTACTATCACCTGTTCATATTGTTTTGTGGCAATATAAAGGCAACCTTGCAAAATTTGCTTTTGTTACTGTAATTTTGGACACAGTGGATAAGCGACACAGACCACACCAACGCCCGATCCATACTTCCAGAAAAGCACAAGTTCATAACTCAGGACATAATCACAAAGGGCAGAGCAGTAACAACATAGCCCAATAAGGCCCCAAAGTAGACCACGCAACACTGCTTGACTGCAGCCCTTGCAGCGCACCGAGGTCAGCTAATCATAATCAAACTCGTTCCCGTTGCATTAGTTCCCCAGAGCGAATTGGTCAAGACACCGACTACGAGCCTGTGTCAACACACGATTCCTCCAATCGACTTCTTTCCTCCAGTTCCTCGGTGACCGTTCATTCCGCACTCGCCAGCCACGCTAACATTTCAAACCGGATGATGCGGCGCAAGAGCTTCGCCCAGTGACCGTAGGGAAGAACTGACTAGAGGTTCGATCTGCAGGCAATCGATACGAGCCGACACAGAGCAGACTACTACACTGCAACGGCAGCTAATATAAGGTTTTGGAAGGCTAGCATCTGTAACCTTAGCGTGTTTCAGCTAAAAATATCCCAAGTTATACCAACGTCAATTTTTCCAGGATGTATATTGCAGTATCGCACAATTCCTTGTAAGTGGCCAGAGTAGTTCATTCTAAATTCCCAAATGCATTGTAGTGAACACAAAGTTCGATTTTCATATCGTGTTAATCTTAAAAGTACATATCTGAAAGAAGAAACTTTCCTTTCATATTAAGCTTCCTTCACACTCTTTTACACATCACTAGGATGTCATTTTGAATATCCACTGAGCCGTGTTTTTTCCTGTTTCAATCAATGATTGCCCTAGGCTCAGAATGCCTAGACAACGCTAAATGGCAAGTCCTTAGTACAAATTTTCACACACCTGTCATCCACGAAGTCTGTCCTCGTTTAAATTATTTATGGACAGAAGAAACTGCTGCTCTAATTCACAAACATATATCAAACGGGAAGTTCCGGAAACAGTGTTCAGTAAATTTTACACAGTTTGCTTTGCGAGACACCTACCGATTTAGACTCGGCCTCCGTTTCGTTACTGGTATATATTTCCCAGTTCTTCTCCTCAGTCTCCTTTAAATTAGATTTGTTCATTTTGCTGCTCCCACCGTTATGATAAATGAGCTATAGTGAATGTACCTACAAAAATAAATACCATTCTAGTCACGATGGATCGTCAGCGCAATCTGTTGTCGGGTGAAGCAGCCTGAACGAGTCCCTCGAAGCTTGTCGAGCTTGAAGGAAACCTAACTGATGTGTTTTAGCCACTGTGCTTCAGTATACATGTACTCTTGTGTCTCGTTGCGGCAGGTTGAACTTCTTTAATGGTTGCAGCGGAGATGGGCAGGAAGGCTGGGAGGAATATTCGTACACCTCTGGTATCCACCTATCGACGGGAGAACGTTTCTTGCTTTCAGTCTGTCACCATGTCTCTGAGGATCGTTTCAAGCTTGGATAGTGCTCGAAATCCGACTTTACGACAGTAAGATCTGCTGGCGCAGGAAGCTGACCACCGAATGTAGTGTTCACAGTTGCAACGCCATGCCAACATCTAGCCGTTGTCGCGATACACAAGACATTGAATATCTGCTTCTAAGTGTTTTCCCGCGGTCAGCAACATTAAATTAGGACCAGTTGTAAGACGTATGCGTTACCGGCGATGGGCAAGGCATGGGAGAGTCTCTGACCAGAGAGCAGTATGTAGTTAGTTGTTGCTTGTCGCTAGTCGGCAGTAGTCTTGTGTAGTCTGCGTGATTCGGCAGTAATCGGCAGTTGTGTGCGCGTGTCGGCGCGTGTCCGGAGTCTGCTCTGGTCGAGACTGTGGAGGATGAGTATTACTGTAGAAGGTAAAGACGCAGCCTTGCGCATGTCTAGTAATGTATGTGAATTGTCATCAAATTTCTTTTTAAAAAAATTACTTTATATTATAAAAATTATTTGGTAAATTTTATGACGACAGCAACGCTGCGCCTCGGCCCTGCATTCTGAATAAAAAAAAAAAGGCAAAAATTCTTACCTCAATAAAAACTGCGAATATATCTGCTCTTACATAAAAAAATTTCGGCACAGCTCCGTGCAATGCTGGCCTATGCTTTGTGATTCATGACACGCCGACACGCGCACACAACTGCCGATTACTGCCGACTCACGCAGACTACACAAGACTACTGCCGACTAGCGACAACCAACAACTAACTACATACTGCTCTCTGGCCAGAGACTCTCCCATGTCTTGCCCATCGCCGGCAACGCATACGTCTTACATAGTACCTATTATCGCTCTTGATTAACATTGGAAACTGACGAGAACTGCGGGTTGCATTTCTGAGGTAACCAGAATTGTCTCTGCCCTTCAATAGACAAACATCTCCACAGTATCGATTTTGTCTCTAGGAATCCTTTATCAACGACTGCACAAACACTCTCAACCAAAGAGGTACGCCGACAATTTGGGCAAGAGATCACCTGGAATGGAATCTGAGGAGAGGATTCTCTTTTCTGACGAGAGCATTGTGCCTGAAGACTGTCATAGAAGACATATTCATGTGCCAATGACCGTCTCAGGCAAGCACTCCTATGGATTCAGCTGAAAGACCATTCAGTTACGTACTGGGGTGGTACCATATGAGGACGACGTCTCCCATCGCTGTGGAGAGTAATCTGGTGACAGTGCCGTGTCTGGACAGCATCTACTGTCCAGCAGTACAAACAGTATGTAGACAATGTGTGCAAGACGATGACACAAAAGTACGTAGCGTTCACAGCGAGGTTTCAGTCTATCCCATCTCGTACTGTGCCGCTACACCGTTAGGTGTGAGCCTCATACGCGCACAAGCTCTCCCGTTCTGACTTTGTGAATTCAGTATACATGATAAACGGAAAGAAAACGTACACAGTTAGCATTGTTCCAGTGTCAACTTAGTTATCACTTTAAAGAAATGTAAGACAATAACCTTTTTCTGTTAGTAACACTAGTTAGTAACACCCCCATGGACCTCGCCGTTGGTGGGGAGGCTTGCGTGCCTCAGCGATACAGATGGCCGTACAGTAGGTGCAACCACAACGGGGAGGTATCTGTTGAGAGGCCAGACAAACGTGTGGTCCCTGAAGAGGGGCAGCAGCCTTTTCGGTAGTTGCAGGGGCCACAGTCTGGATGATTGACTGATCTGGCCATGTAACACTAACCAAAACGGCCTTGCTGTGCTGGTACTGCGAACGGCTGAAAGCAAGGGGAAACTACGGCCGTAATTTTTCCCGAGGGCATGCAGCTTTACTGTATGGTTAAATGATGATGACGTCCTCTTGGATAAAATATTCCGAAGGTAAAATAGTCCCCCATTCGGATCTCCGGGCGGGGACTGCTCAACAGGACGTCGTTATCAGGAGAAAGAAAACTGACGTTCTACGGATCGGAGCGTGGAATGTCAGATCCCTTAATCTGGCAGGTAGGTTAGAAAATTTAAAAAGGGAAATGGAAAGGTTAAAGTTAGATATAGTGGGAATTAATGAAGTTTGGTTGCAGGAGGAACAAGACTTTCTGTCAGGTGAATACAGGGTTATAAATACAAAATGAGATAGGGGTAATGCAGGAGTAGGTTTAATAATGAATAAAAAAATAGGAGTGCGGGTAAGCTACTACAAACAGCATAGTGAACGCATTATTGTGGCCAAGTTAGATACAAAGCCCATGCCTACTACAGTAGTACAAGTTTATATGCCAACTAGCTCTGCATTTGATGAAGAAATTGATGAAATGTATGATGAGATAAAAGAAATTATTCAGGTAGTGAAGGGAGACGAAAATTTAATAGTCATGGGTGACTGGAATTCGAGAGTAGGAAAAGGGAGAGAAGGAAACATAAGAGGTGAACATGGATTGGGGGTGAGAAATGAAAAAGGAAGCCGTCTGTTAGAATTTTGCACAAAGCATAACTTAATCATAGCTAACACTTGGTACAGGAATCATAAAAGAAGGTTGTATACATGGAAGAATCCTGGAGATACTAGAATGTATCAGATAGATTATATAATGGTAAGACAGAGATTTAGGAACCAGGTTTTAAATTGTAAGACATTTCCAGGGGCGGATGTGGACTCTGACCACAATCTACTGGTTATGAACTGTAGATTAAATGGAAATGGTAGAGGATGTAGATGAATATGAAATGGGGGATACGATAGTGCGTGAAGAGTTTGACAGAGCACTGAAAGACCTGAGTCGAAACAAGGCCCCGGGAGTAGACAACATTCCATTAGAACTACTGACGGCCTTGGGAGAGCCAGTCCTGACAAAAATCTACCATCTGGTGAGCAAGATGTATGAGACAGACGAAATACCATCAGACTTCAAGAAGAATATAATAATTACAATCCCAAAGAAAGCATGTGTTGACAGATGTGAAAATTACCAAACGATCAGGTTAATAAGTCACAGCTGCAAAATACTAACACGGATTCTTTACAGACGAATGGAAAAACTGGTCGAAGCCGACCTCGGGCAAGATCAGTTTGGATTCCGTAGAAATGTTGGAACACGTGAGGCAATACTGACCCTACGACTTATCTTAGAAAATAGATTAAGGAAAGGCAAACCTACGTTTCTAGCATTTGTAGACTTAGAGAAAGCATGACAATGTTGACTGGAATACTCTCTTTCAAATTCTAAAGGTTACAGGGGTAAAATACAGGGAGCGAAAGGTTATTTACAATTTGTACAGAAACGAGATGGCAGTTATAAGAGTCGAGGGGCACGAAAGAGAAGCAGTGGTTGGGAAGGGAGTGAGACAGGGTTGTAACCTCTCCCCGATGTTATTCAATCTGTATATTGAGCAAGCAGTAAAGGAAACAAAAGAAAAATTCGGAGTAGGAATTAAAATTCATGGAGAAGGAATACAAACTTTGAGGTTCGCTGATGACATTGTAGTTCTGTCAGAGACAGCAAAGGACTTGGAAGAGCAGTTGAACGGAATGGACAGTGTCTTGAAAGGAGGATATGAGATGAACATCAACAAAAGCAAAACGAGGATAATGGAATGTAGTCGAATTAAGTCGGGTGATGCTGAGGGGATTAGATTAGGAAATGAGACACTTAAAGTGGTAAAGGAGTTTTGCTATTTGGGGAGCAAAATAAATTATGATGGTCGAAGTAGAGAGGATATAAATTGTAGACTGGCAATGGCAAGGAAAGGTTTTCTGAAGAAGATAAATTTGTTAACATCTAGTACAGATTTAAGTGTAAGGAAGTCGTTTCTGAAAGTATTTGTATGGAGTGTAGCCATGTATGGAAGTGAAACATGGACGATAAATAGTTTGGACAAGAAGAGAATAGAAACTTTCGAAATGTAGTGCTACAGAAGAATGTTGAAGATTAGATGGGCAGATCTCGTAACTAATGAGGAGATATTGAATACAGTTGCGGAGAAGAGGAGTTTGTGGCACAACTTGACAAGAAGAAGGGATCGGTTGGTAGGACATGTTCTGAGGCATCAAGGGATCACCAATGTAGCATTGGAGGGCAGCGTGGAGGGTAAAAATCGTAGGGGGGGGACCAACAGATGAATACACTAAACAGATTCAGAAGGATGTAGATTGCAGTAAGTACTGGGAGATGAAGAAGCTTGCACAGGATAGAGTAGCATGGAGAGCTGCATCAAACCAGTCTCAGGACTGAAGGCCACAACAACAACAACACTAAAGTCGACCAGCATGACAAATCTCCCCCGAGTGGATGTGCCTAACACTTTATAATGCTGTAACAAATGACTTGTGAAATATGTGGCAAGATGTGGTGCTTCTTCTACGTCGAAAACAGCATAACTTTCAACTAATGGACAAAATCAGATTCTGTGTTACAGAAATGCACCTCAGCTTGAAGTACTTCTCCAGCACTCACTGCTATATTGTGAAATTAAATAATAACGAGGAGCATCAGTGGGAAATGAATAAGACATTGGCAATAACATTGATGGTATCAATCATATGCTTCCGTTTCAAGTTAGCTTTAAAATTGTATCATTCTTTGTGGAAATTCAGCTCATCGACCATCAGTTTAAAATTAAGTTCAGGTAAGAATAAAACTTTTTTCAAAATAATATTTTCCAATACTCTTTGCAAATAGGTATTCGTAACTTCTGAAGGTTGGTTGGCAAATCTAAATCTCGCAATCGCCTTCTTAAAATATTTTAATTTCACTAAATTACGTACTGGTAAAAATCTTTAATGAATCCTATATCCATAAATAAATTGTACTGCACACCCTAAGTCAGTCACAGTACTGACTGAAAACTCTGTATACTCACAGACATCTTAATGAGGTGTTAAAATCGTAGTATGAATGTTTCGCTAGCATAGCTATGAAATGTTTCGCTGATACTTCGGCTGTGCTGACTGATTACACACTCATTTAGTAGCATTTGGTCCACACTCAATTCCAGTACTTTGCATCACTTATGATATAATAAATATAATTAATGTCTTAGTTATTTTCAGTGAGAAGAATTTTAATATTGTTATAATTTGTTTATTTTATTCAGCCAAGAATAAAAACCTATTAACACAAACTAGGTATCATGTACCTCATTTATTTACGTACAAATACTATCGATAGCACAAAATGCCTTAACCATTTAACTTCCCAACCAAATTACGATTAGTTAAGTAATTAATGGGTCGGTACAACAAATAATAAATCATAAAATTTTGACAAATGTCCTATACAGATTTCCTTGTTCAAAGAAACTCTGGAAAGTAACAATATATATGACTCAAGACGAAATATAATAGCGAAAGAAGAACAGTAAGCAATTAACGCGACCTAACGGGTGTAATTACAACGGATATAACAACTGTGGTCTTTGGCATCTACTCATTTCAGAGCAGAAACGTTCGTAACAAGCTTGCTATGTGACATAAGTTATTCTTTGATGGCGATGGCAGACCCATCTAGTGGCAGCTCTTGGATTGATGAAGATGTACCCTAGTGGTCGATAGCAGTCACTTTCCTGTTGGTGTACCAGGTAACTTCTTTTTCGTAATACAACCCCACTGTTGTAAAAGAAAAAAATACGTGTGTATATTTATTCTTATCACCTACAACGCAGGTTATTAAAGTTATTTAATCCCATTGTAATAAATTCACTTGTCTTATAGCTGAAAATGTATTCACCAGTGTATCCAAATACCAATGGCGCGACAATGTAACGAAGCCAGTAATGCATGCTAAATTTACAATAAACCTGACAGTAAGACCATAAAACGACGAGATCTAGCCAACTAGATGAAAATGCAGGTTTACCATAGTGTTGTGACACTGCTTCGTTACATAACTTCATGAACTCTTTCCTCCACAAGGCAGGGATTAGGCGAATGGAGCGATGTCCGTAACCTGTTGCGTGCAATGGGATGTTAATGCTTGGGACCAGTTCATACTTGCAGTGTGTCGTTGCATTAATCTTCCTCACTGAACACATGACACCTGAAGATTCGCATCGAAGCCTGGAGCAGAAATCCGAGGAGAATCGAAGTATCGCGCACTAAGCGAGATTGTGCAACAAGGAATCGAATATACTCCAGACTATCGAAGCTGTGCACTTTTACATTGGCTTCCCATGTTTCAATAATGGTTTGCATTTACTTCAAATTTAGTTTTTCGTGCTCATGCAGCTTATTCTTTCATTCCATGCAGCCTTTATTTAATCCCATACAAATTCAAGGAATGGGTTTCAGAACATTATTTTGGCAGTTTCGTTAGAAAGTGTATAGATGGGTACATGGGAAATAGGCAGCCCATGCTACTGAAGGACGTGCATACTGCGTGAACTGAAATCCTGGCAATGTGAGCCTCTCTTGCACTGGAGATGTAATCAGTTGATACCTTGGTCCATGTTTTGATCCAACTGAACATAATTAAATACGTAAAAAATGATTTTATTATACGTCGATGAAAAATCAAACTAAACGGATTTCCATTATTTGCTTTTACAAGGGGCATTGCACAAGTAATGCAGCACTTTTTTTCCTCGGCCACATTCGGTTGAAAAACTTTGGAATTTGTTGCGGAACGCTGTGGAACATTCCCACTTCAGATCAAATAATTTAATGAAGCTCCAATCGATGGCGGCGCTCTACGTAGTCTTCAAAATGGCGTCTGTAATGGAGTGCGATCCAAGCATATGAATTTGCGAAAAGGAACAAACTAGGTAACAATTTCAACCCCGTCGGGCATATACCGGGAAGAGACAGATTTTGAGCGTTTTCTGAAGAGCAGTCGCAATATTTCTGTAAGGAAGCCAGAACCAATCAGCGTGAGCCGGATTGGAAGCTTCAGTAAGGCAGAATATACATATTCTATGTTCTTCTGGCTGGAAGATCCAGTAATGTAAATGAAAATCAGGATGCAATATCTTTCAACAAAAGAAATGGCTCTGAAAACTATGGGACTTAACATCTGAGGTCATCAGTTCCCTAGACCTAGAACTACTTAAGCCTAACTAACCTAAGGACATCACACACATCCATGCCCGAGGCAGGATTCGAAGCTGCGACCGTAGCAGCAGCGCGGTTCGGGACTGAAGCGCCTAGAAACGCTCGGCCACAACGGCCGGCAGCAAAAGAAAGTCATTTGCAAAAATATCACCAATTCCCCGTACTAGCAACGCCCTGAAGAGCAGACCAGGATATAAATGGCGACAGTCACTAATCCTGAGTCCCTCATGAAAAGAATTCTGAAGAAGAACGGGCAAATAAGGCGATAAAGATAAAGAAAGAGATATCAAAGACTTTACAGAAGGGGAAACCATTCCTTCCGAAGAAAATTATAGGACCGAGAAGGAATCTAGCTCCTGCATGTGATGTGTGGAGGGCATTGAGACCTGTGCGATGATAATTTTGACAACGACTTTGAAATTGGCAGGGAAAAGTGCTAGTTTGTGCAGACTATGGAAAGAATGGTGAAATATGGTATAGGTGTACAATCTGTGGTCTATGGCACATTCTGGTTGTTCAGGGTGGGATGGACCAGGCTACTATAAGAGTGATTTTTGTGTAGAAGATTGCGAACTACGTAGGAAGCATTCACGTATTCAAATTTCGCCACGCTATTATTTTTTTGAATTTCATATTTCTTACATCCCATAATATGGAGTTTAAATATGGTTGCGCTGTATTCCACTTGATTTGAGAGTTGGTGTGGTGTGCGTACTGCAAGACCTTTGGTACACACACCATAAGATTATTTGACTTGTCGCTCTAACGAAGTAGGCGAGTGTCAGAGCAAGATGTCTCGTGGTCTTATCGTGGCGTGTTTATCTTCTGCCGTTAGGTCAGACGATAGAAATGCCACTTGCACACTTAGAGTAGCAGATTGACGGTGACCAGCTTTAAACAAAACGTGATTAATTTTCACACACATTTATTAAAATAATAAAAAGCATAGACATTATGTAACTTGATTCTGGATGCTGTTTACAATTGACAATCTGAGGTTCCTTTGGTCTTGGTACGTTAATCTTATTCTCACATCTCTCTGATACTTGACAAAGTGTCTATTCATTTGTCTTCGTGGCTATGTACAGGAATATGGTAATCTTCTTAGGTGCAGACTGAAACTTGACTATAGACTGGTACAGACTAATGCAGACTGGTACAGGCTGGTGCAGACAAATGCAGACTGACTAATCGGAGGTCTGTACACTCGTTTAATACCTCGCGCGTTCAGGTATCACTGCGCGAGTGTGATCCGCGAGGAGAAAAGGTTCTACGTTAGCAGCAATCTCATTGGCTGCGTTACATATTAATACGCGTATCGGCGGAGGCAGAATTTGGTACGTCTCTAAGGCAGCGCCATCTCGTAGTGCGGAGACGGACGAGCGGTGCGCCTGCGCTGTTGTGCTTAGCGGGGCGCACTCTAGTGGGAAAGTTTTGTACGCGCTGACTACGCGGAACTATGTACACAACAGTTGGTTTCCTTCATTATAAAGCTATATTTGTGTTCTTCCATTGTTTGTGACAATGTAACATTTATTGCTTAAACCCAACCCCATAAAAGATTTCTGTGACCATTACTACTTCCATCTGTGGGTACTGCCAGTCAAAACTGTATTTTCACTTGATTCACTTAGTACAAGAGAGCGTCCAAACAAAATTGTTCCCAAATTTACATACTTCAGCGAAATTACTTCAATGAAATTTATAGAATTCAATAAAAATGCAGTCTAATAAATAAGCACCCAAGTTTTTGACATTCTAATTTTGATTCCTCCGTAAGAGTCCACCATTTCCCCATCGCTCCTACAGTTTATAGATGTTGTTACCCCTGACTACTTTGTACAGTTGTGCACTTGTGAAGCCACAGTCTCCAGTAGTTGCAATTTGTCATAAAGAATTACGTTAATTATACATTAACCCCATATTAACGACTCACCTCCGTGCTCCGCAAATCCGCATCATATCAAAGCGAAGTTAAGACATTGAAGGTTAACAGCTTTTGAGTGCAAATTCACAGTAGGTGCAAGTACTTCACGAAGTGACCACAGCCTCTCACGTGCGACTGCATCGACCAAGCTGTTCGCTCCTTTGTTCGAGACACTAGAGAAGTTGTAGCCATTTTTTGAACAATTAAAGTTAGTAACAAAGGAGTTTACTTCTGAAAATTGTTTGGTCTATAGTATCTTGGACGTGACGTATATCACACGTTGATGCAATAAATTAGTTGCAAGTGACAGTTAGTTGTAGAACGCTGTTTGTGTAAAATGCGCTTCATTAGGTATTTTTGTACCTTTATCGGCACATGCGAGAGATGAAATCAAGCAAGGTGAAAGCTGGTATTTCAGTTGATCTGTTACACTAGAATACATCAGCGACCAATGGCACTCATTATTTACGGATATATGTATTCTTTGATTTATTATGCTTCTAATAATTCGTATGAACATCCAACCACAACAGTTTTAATGTATATGGAAAATATAACGAACTGCTAATACTCTGAAGCTTTTATTTTATTATCAATGGATCGCCGACCTTTTATTCTCCACGAAATGCAAATGGAGATTTAAAATCTCTTGTACCACTGCAGAGAAGAACTGTGACATTATGAAAATACCACATGATAAACAAAACGATCTACCATAATTCAAATCCAGAATAGCAGAGTCACTCTGCTAGGACGGAAAAGACTTGCGAATAATACGACCATACAGGTAGAAGCACTAAGCAAGAAACATCAGGGTCAAATAAGACTTAATGTAAAACTTCCTGGCAGATTAAAACTGTGTGTCCGACCGAGACTCGAACTCGGAACCTTTACCTTTCGCGGGCAAGTGCTCTACCACCTTTTTTTTTTATTTTTTATTCTGTCTCGCTAACCACTTTTTTTTTATCTTTTTTTTTTTTTAGTGAGGTTTTTTTTTTAATTTATTTATATGAAGGAAGGTAGGAGAAACAGAAACCTTTATTATTCACAAAATAAACATAGTACGTCCTGTCACATGATAACTGTTCTGGAAGGATCCTTGCTGCCGTCCTACCATGCAGCATGAAATAACAACAAAATCGAAGTGGGGCCACCTCCGGCACCCTAAAGAAAAGTATTTTGGATATGAAAACAAAATTTGAAATACATCCATTTGATAACTGTTCAAGCGTGAGTTTTTCGCAAGTCGCATACTCGCATAGTGTTCTTAGTCGATCACTTTAACTTGGTCGGTTTCACAAGACAACACCGCCGCTCATCTTTGCGCACCCGGCACACCCCAGGTATATGGCGGGTCCGCAAAAACCGTTACTAGGAAATTGGCATACCAATCCTTGTACTTTTGTAGCCGTAATAGTTTTGTGTGTCCATCTTGCAAGTATTGCCAGTAATCCAGGACGTTCAGTAAGTTCGTACGTGTGTCTCTATAAATGTAATGGACCGTCATACCTGTGATCCACGCCACCGCGTTCGTCTTATGACGCGGAAAATACGTTTCCTCTGGAAAAAATACTATGTCAGAAGAGACTGCTGTATAGATAGTGCGCCGCATGAACGCTATTATCTTTCTTGCGAGAGTCCAGACAGCCAATGCCTCGCCGCAGACCAGCCGATAGTCGTCCGTATCCAGCACGCCGCATTGCTGACACAAGGGCGAATCCGCCAAATGTATTGCGTACTTTTTATCATTTGTAGGGTATTTTCGGTTGACGACAAGGTACCATGTTGATCTGACTGATGTAGGTAGGTGGGGGTGGTGGACCGTGCGCCACACTACGTGCCAATTAACAGCTGGATGTTTGCGTTCCACCCTATTCCGGGCGATCTGTCGAAGGAGCAGATGGTACACGTCCTTCGATGTCGACTGTCGGGTCGTCGGTAAACGCTCTCGAACGTAACTGTGTTCCACGATGAACGTGCGCACATACGTTAAAGGGGGCGATATATGGCCGACACTGACTGGAGGAAGATGCGATGTTGGTACGAGTTCTTCGATGATCGTCCCCGTAAGCGAGTGGTTCCTGTTGCGCCACCGTTTGAGCATAGTATTAATAAACATGGCACGCGCCTTCTCGTGCACGTTCACTAAACCAACGCCCCCCTCTCGCGCTGGGAGGGTAAGCGTGTTGTACTGTACCTTAAAGAGTTGTCCCAGGCACACATAGTACCCAAAAGCCGCCTGAATCCTCATAGCCATCGTACGCGTCAAGGGGAGAAGGTGTGTCAGGTGGCACATCATGGGCGCGAGATAAAGGTTGACGAGTAACACTCGCTGCAGCATATCCATCGACCGTAGGGCGTTTAGTCGTACTGCCGTGCGGACTCTGAGTAACAGTCTTCGGTAGTTGTCCGCAGCCGTTCCCGCTGTCTCTTTATGAAAGGTGATACCCAAACAGCGAAGGGTTTCCACCGCAGGTAAGGGTCCTTCCGTTCCTGGTTCTAGGCCACGCCCCACATGCATGAATTGTGATTTTCGGTAGTTGACCACACTTCCAGCTGCCATCCCATACGTCTGTAGCCAATCCAGTGCTGTTTGAGTCTCCCTCTCATTCCGTACGAGGAACACAATATCATCCGCATATGCTCTGCATTTGAATGATAAATGCCGTAGGGAGATCCCGGTAAGACGGCGGCGAAGGCCTGCGAGGCACGGTTCTAAGGCAATCGCATAAAGGAGGATCGACGAGGGGCAACCCTGTCTCACTGATCTTAAGATCTTAAAATACTCAGTTCTCCCTCCGTTGACCACCATCGCTGATCTGGCGCCGTGCAACAGCCGCATCACAGCATTGGTCAGTAATGGCGAGACACCCATCCTGTTCATCACCGCCGCGAGGTACACATGATCCACGCGATCAAAAGCATGATCGAAATCTACAGCAACCATCGCCCCCCGGAGGCGGCATGCAGCCGCGAGGGCGACGACGTCACGATAGTCTCCCAAGGCTGTGTGGATATTACTGATGCCGCCAAGACAAGTCTGATCGGCATGTATTCGATGCTCCAGCGACTTTTTGATACGACTTCCCAGGATGCGCATGAAGATCTTGTAGTCACTATTAAGGAGGGTCAAGGGGCGATAATCACAAGGCCGTTTGCCACCACGGGGCTTCGGTATCGGTATCATGAGTCCGTCCGGGAACTGAATGTGAACCGGTACTTCTTGCCGCAGAAGCTCATTAAACATACATAGCCACATCGGTGTCATAATGGTCACGAAGGCACGGTAAAATTCCAACGGGAATCCATCTGGACCTGGGGACTTGTTGCAAGCACCTCGTGTAATCGCTTCTTCCAGCTCTTCACACGTAATTTCGGATAACCCGTCTGCTTCCCCGTTCACAGTCGTCGCGTCAGGGATCTCTTCCAGGACGTTCTCCAGCTCCCTCTGACCCTCCCCGTTGCTCGCATAGAATCTGCTAAAATGATCCGTGAACGCCTGTGCTATGCCCCTTTGTGTTGTATAACGACGTCCATCGCCGAGATCGATCTCATGTATTAAATTCCTGCGTCTTCTTCGTCTTTCCTTTATCACGTAATGCATCGAGGGAACCTCGTTGGGCAGGAAATCCTGCGACCTCGCGCGTATCATCGTACCTGCCATCCTCTGCGTCGCAAGTTGTACCAGCTTCGCCTTAACGCGGTGGACGGCCGTCTGGCGTTCTGGTGTAGGTGGTTGAGCTAACAGTTCCCGGAGAGCCGTAAAGTAAAACTCAGTGGTCGTGCGCTGCCATTGAGAAACCTCCTTCCCATAACCTATTAACGTCCTCCGTAAAGCTGGCTTCGCGCACTCGATCCACCACTGCAGGATAGAACCGAAAGAATTTCGTCGACGGAGGCAGCCATGCCACGCGTCCTCCACCATGCGTCGGCATTCTGCATCTCGCAGGTGGGAGACGTTCATCTTCCAATTACCCCTCCGTCTCCACACCTGCTGTCTATCAAGGTTAACTGTACAAATATATGCCTCGTGGTCTGTAAACGCTGTCGGCCATATTTCTGCGTCCACCGTCGACACTGCTAACGCCCTTGAAACGTAGATTCGATCCAAACGGCCCGCGGAGTGGCTAGTAAAAAATGTATATCCTGGTTGGTTGCGATACTTCAGGTCCCATGTATCGACCAATTCCATCCCGTTGACCAGCTCCCTAAGTTCTTGGCTAGTAGTATAGTTAGGTTGTTGATCCTTTCTGTCAAGCACACAATTAAAATCTCCGCCGAGTATGCAACCATCGTATCGTCCCTGGAACAACGGTGCAACCTCATGGGCGTAAAAATCTGCTCTGTCCCTTCTCTTATCCGAACCTGACGGTGCGTATATGTTGATCAAACGTATTCTTCCTATGGTCACGGCCGTACCACGGGCAGAAGGCAAATACTCTACTTCGTCTGCACGTATCCCTTCCTTTAATAGTATAGCTGTACCAACGCCTCTCTCGTCACACGGGGAACAGTAAATGTCGTAACCGTAAAAGTCCGAGGGGGGAAGTACCCGAACTTCTTGTAATAGTGCGATGTCTAAATCCGCAGCCTTTATCATGTCACTGAGCATCTTGATTTTCACCGGCGTCCCAATGCGATTGATGTTAACAGACCCTATCCGATAAGCTTGGTGCATGGCGATCAACGTAGATAGGGTAGCGTACGGTCGCTAATTTTGCCGTACATGGGCTGCTGTCGGACTAACGTCCCCCGCCGTCCCCTCATATAGTCTGCCATTATTCCGTGCACCCTGCCGGTCGTACACCGGGAGAGTGCGTGGGAGCAGTTCCTCCGGCATCATCTGTTCCCGAAGGGGGTGGCTCTTCTGACCAGTCCCCTAGTGTCCCATCGTTGTCGTGCGATGCAGGCGCCGTAGCCTCCTCAGTAGCCTGTTGCCGTCTATCGAGCTCCTTCGCTGTGTCTGGAGCATCGTCAGCAGTAGGTCGTGCCGCCGTCCCGCTGGCCACCGTTGCATCCACGCGATGTAGTTCTTCTGTATCCATGGTCTCTGTTCTGTACCCGTAAACTTCTCAGAATTATCTACTAGATCAGAGTGATCGTTCTCCACCGTGAGGCGGCGCTTCTTCCGGCGTTTTGGTGAGCGCTGTTTACGTTGCCGGGCCTCAGAATCAGAGGTCAGCATGGTCTCCAGTTGTTCGTGCGGGACGTCAGAATCGTGCGCCGTCGTATTTTCGACGTCTCCAAGTGCCTTATCTGAAGGGGCCTCAAGCGGAACCGAAGAGAGGGCGTCCTGTGACTGCTGCAGGCGGTCCAGCGCAACGTCGTCTTGCTGTGGCTCGCCACGATCCGCCGCTGTCTGTGTGTTCTGGTACGCGTCTGTCTCGCGGCCCACGTCATCGCGTAATGCGGCGACGTAAGTCATGGGGAGCACAGTCGGATGCGGCGTGAGGGGTGGATCATCCCGTGGCAGCTGTAATAACCTTCGTTGAGCACACTCAGAACGTATGTGTCCCTCCTTCCCACATCCAGAGCACGTCCTTGGTTGTCCGTCGTAAATGACAATCGCCCTACAACCGGCGATGTACAAGTATGACGGGACGTGTTTTCGGAGTTCAATCCGTATTTGTCTGACGCCATTGAGGACAGGATACGTCTTGAAGCTCGCCCATTTTTCAGCCACGTGGGATAGGACCGTTCCGTAAGGACGCAGGGCGTCTGTCACCAATTCTTCTGGCACTTCGAATGGAAGCTCAAAGACGCGGATCGTTCTGAGTCCCATGCCGGCGTGTTCAACTGTTACCGCTCCAACATTCCCGTCCGAATGACAGAAACGAAGTCCTTGTCTGTGTCGAAGTAGTAGTTCGTCACATGCCGCTTCATTTATAAGCTTGACATAAACCACGCTGCTGACTATAGATAAGTAGATTCCAACTAGAACGTCAGGTTCGATTTTCACCTCGTCCCGTAAATAACGTTCGATCTCGTAAGCCTTCGGTCGAGCATATTCGTTAACAAAACTAAATTTCAGTGTCGATTTGCGGAAGGACAAGGCCATGATTCGTTCTATGTATTACCGCGACACACCGCTACACACGTAACGTAAACACCTCTCGCGCAGACGTGCGGCAGGGACGTAAACACCGTCCGAACCGCTGCGCCGCCGAAGGCTGACTGCCACCTGAGCTACCGAAGCACACTTGACGCACGGTCCTGACAGCTTTACTTCTGCCAGTATCTCGTCTCCTACCTTCCAAACTTGCCCGCGAAAGGCAAAGGTCCCGAGTTCGAGTCTCGGTCGGGCACACAATTTTAATCTGCTAGGAAGTTTCATATCAGCGCACACTCCGCTGCAGAGTGAATGTCTCATTCTGAAGACTTAATATAGGTTAATTCTTACAAAGAAGAAAACATCAACCAGCCACTATTAATACTGCTATTTAATAGTGGCTGGTTGCTGTTTTCTTCTTTGTAAGAATTAACCTACATTAATTGTACACAGCCACGGTATCGCCATGTCAGTTTTAGACAAAATAGCATCAAATAAGACTTATTCCAGATAGATCAAAATGTTAAATAAAAATCTTTTACTAAATGAAGTACTGCTACTGTCCAGTTTCTCAAATGCATATTGCTGAAAATATGCGACATATCAAAATTATACCTAACAAATACAAGATATTGTAGTTTTGATCTTACGTGCTTTCTTAACATTTGATTATCGGTTACAAAAATATTATTATTTTGTGTCTTCATACCATATTGTGTTGTTGAAAAGTACGATGCAAAGACACTGCGGCGACTACAGCCGTTATTTTTTTCTTTTACATAACCATTGAGGCTAACGACGACATAATATTGGCAGACAAATGAAAACGGTGAAGATGGATGAAATGAAGTAAACTGTTTATTATTTCAAAAGTAAACTCCATAACTGTTAATCCATATATTCCACTGTGAGGGAAGACGCTGACTGCCTTCATAGAAAGATGTTTGCGTTTGACTACGGAACCATGATTGTAACCATCCAGGCGTGTGGACGGGCCCGCGTATTGGCAACGTTGTTTGCACTACGCTGCAGAAGTGCATCCATTAAGAAAGACATATGTGGCCGTTAATGTACTTCGAACAAGGATGTACACACCTTCTTAACCAACTGCAAACAACTTTGTATGAGAGAATTGATCGTCGAGTCTCATTGTGGAACAAAACTTTAATGTATCAAGCAGGACACTACTAATGCTGTATCCGAATATTACGTGTTTGTTTTTCCCAATCATCTGAATTAAAATAAGTTTTTCTACATTTAGAGGTAGCTGCCATTCATCACAACAACTCGAAATTTTGTCTAAGTCATCTTCTGTCATCCTACAGTCACTCAACTTCGACAGCTTCCCGTACACCACAGCATCATCACCAAAATCTGCAGACAGCTTCCCACCTTGCCCGTGAGACCGTTTGTGTATATAGAAAATAACAGCAATCCTATCACACTTCCATGGTGAAATCCTGACTATACTCTTGTCTCTGCTGAAGCCGGCCGCGGTCGTCTCGCGGTTCTAGGCGCGCAGTCCGGAACCGCGCGACTGCTACGGTCGCAGGTTCGAATCCTGCCTCGGGCATGGGTGTGTGTGATGTCCTTAGGTTAGTTAGGTTTAAGTAGTTCTAAGTTCTAGGGGACTGATGACCACAGCTGTTAAGTCCCATAGTGCTCAGAGCCATTTGAACCTTGTCTCTGATGAACACTCGCCATCGAGGAGATCACACAGTGTTCCATAATTTAACAAGTCATATCTTTGAAATTACTCCATATGCTAGTATCTTCGTTAACAGCCTGCAATGGGGCATCCTGTCAAACGCTTTGCCGGCCGGAGTGTCCGAGCGGTTCTAGGCGCTACAGTCTGGAACCACGCGACCGCTACGGTCGCAGGTTCGAATCCTGCCTCGGGCATGGATGTGTGTGATGTCTTTAGGTTAGTTAGGTTTAAGTAGTTCTAAGTTCTAGGGGACTGATGACCTCAGAAGTTAAGTCCCATAGTGCTCGGACCCATTTGAACCATTTTTTCAAACGCTTTTCGGTAATCTAGCAATATGTTATCTGCCTGTTGCCCTTCACTGATAATTCGCAGTATACCATGTGAGAAAAGAGCAAGCGGAATTTCGCACGAGCGATGCTTTCGAAAAGCATGCTGATTCGTGGACAAAAGCTTCTCGGTCACAATAAAATTCATTATGTTCGAACTGTGAATATATTTAAGGATTCTGCAGCAAACCCATTTTATGGATATTGGCTTGTAATTTTGTGGATCCGTTCTTTCGTCCTTCTTGTACACAGGAGTCACCTGCCCTTTTCTCGTCTCTTGGGACTTCGCGCTGGGCTAGAAATCTACAATGATTTTAGAAATTCTGATGGGATGTTATCTATTAAGTCTTCCAAAGCTCTTATAAATTCTGATTCTGGTAACGGATCTCTCAACGATTCTGTAATTTTCGTCTCCTATTTCTATTTCTCTACATCGAACAAATCTTCCCCCTGACAGAGGTGTTCGATGTACTATTTTCAGCTATCCGCTCTCACCTCTGAATTTAACAATAGAATTTCCATTGTACTGTTAATGTTACCACCCTTGCTATTAATTTCACAGAAAGTAGTTTTGACTTTTATATATACTGACTCAGACCTTCCGACAATCATTTATTTTTCGATTTTTTCATATTCTCATGCAGCTATATCGTCTTAGCTTCCCTGCACTTCCTGTTTATATCATTCATCAGTGTTTTGTACATACGCACTCCTGAATTTCTGTGAACGTTTTTCTACTTCCTTCTTCATCGATCAACTGAAGTATTTCTTCAGTCACCCATGGTTTCTTCACTGTTACCTTCTTTGTACCTATGTGTTTCTTTCCAATTTCTGTGATTTCCCTTTTCCGAGATGTCCTTTCCACTTCGAGCGAACTGCCTACTGCGCTATTCATTACCGCAGTATCTATAGCCTCAGAGAACTTCAAGTTATCTCTTCTTTCCGTAATACATGCGTATCGTACTTCTTTGAGCACTGATTCTTCCCAACTACTCTCTTGGCTTTAGCCTACTCTCCATCACTACTAAATTGTGATCTGAGTCTGTACCTGCTCCTGAATATACCTTACAATCCAGCATCTAATTTCACAATCTCTGTCTGGCCATGACGTAATCTAACGGGTCTCTTCCAGGTATACTTACTCCTCTTGTGTTTCTTGAACAGAGTATTCTCTATTACAACCTAAAACTTATAACAGAACTCAATTAGTCCTTCTCCTATCTCATTTCTAGTACAAACCCATATTCTACCGTAACCCTTTCTTCTATTCCTTCCTCTACAACCGCTTTCCAGTCCCCCATGACGATTTCCATCTGTATTTACGTACTCACTTATTCGATCAATATCTTCATATACTTTATCTCTTTATTGCAAGCTTGCGAATTCGGCATGTATACCAGAACTATCATTGTCGATGTTGGTTTGCTGATAAGAGCAATCAGATCACTGATCTGTTCGCAGTACCACATTCTCTGCCCTGCCTTCCCATTCATAGCGAATCTCACTCCCATTATACCATTTTCTCCTGCTGTTAGTACGACCCCATCTTGTCTTGCCAGAAGTCCTTGTCTTCTTCTTCCATTTCACTTCTGTGAACCCCACTATCTCTAGCCTGAGACTTTGCATTTCCTTTTTCAGATTTTCTAGCTTCCCTCTCACGTTAAAACTCCTGACATTCTACCTCCCGACTCGTATAACGTTATCATTTCGCTGCTTAATTAATCTTTCTTTCAGGGCCATCTCCTCCTTGGCAGTGTTGCCGGAGATTCAAATGAAGAGATCATCATGAAACTTTTTCATTTACAGGCCACATGTACTGTGGATAGATATTATGTCTTTTTAATGCAGTGCTTTCCATTGTCCTCAGCATCCTCATACCGTTGTTCACTGGTGATTATTCTGCCTTTAGAGGCAGTTCCCCACCCGAAATAAAAGAGATTGCGCTGAATCTCTATCCGCTCATCTGCCCTATTTGACAAGGCTGTCGGCAGAACGAGGGTGACTTCTTATGCCGGAAGTCTTCGGCCTCCAATGCTCATCATTTTAATTCAAAATTTAAGCGGTTGCTTGGTTCGAACCCGGGACCTAGAACTGTTTGATTATTGATCAAAGACGCTACTTTTTTACCTGAATTTGTCCGTTGCACTTATTGTTCGGCACTGACGTCCCACGAGACCCTTTCAGATTCATCGATATCCATTCACTCAATTTTTTTTTATTTCAGAGAGCAGCTAACTCTCTGAGCCCACCCGCTGTGCTACCGTGCCGGCTCCTACAGACCACAAGTGCGCCTTAATTACGAGTTTTACTTCTTCATTTTGCGGTTTCATTGTCGGAGAATTGTGTCCCGGTCCAAGAACACCTATCTTCTATGTATGCACTTTTTCCACTTATTTCACCTTGTTCCATCATGTAGTTTCACTGATAATACACTCTAACGAAAAAAGGTAAGGACACACTTCGACGCAGTTATTCGAAACAGACGAAAATCGTTAGACTGATGTACACAAACAAACAGATTATTGCAATTTCAAAAAAAAAAAAAAAAACTGAATGATTTATTGAAAAGTAAAAGCTTCACAAATTGAGCGTGTCAATAACGCGTTGGTCCACCTCTGTCCCTTATGCAGGAAGTTATTCGGCTTGCCACCGATTGACAGAGCTATTGGATGTCCTCCTAAGGGAAATCGTGCCAAATTCTGACCAATTTGTTCGTTAAATTATCAAAATCCCAAGATGGTTGGAGGTCTCTGCCCATAATGCTACAAACGCCTCAATTGGGGAGAGATCCGGTGACCTTGCTAACCAAGATAGGGTTAGACAAAGATGAAGACAGTAAGTAGAAACTCTCGTCATGTGAGGCCGGACATTATCTTACCGAAATGTAAGCTCAGGATGGCTTGCCACAAAGGGCAACAAAACGAGGCACAGAATATCGTTGACATATTTCTGTGCTGTAGGGGTGCTACGAATAATAACCAAACGGGCCCTGCAGTGAAATTAAATTGAACTCCCGACCATCACTGGTGGCCGTATAAATGGCGACAGTCAGGCTGGTGTCCAACTGCTGTCTGGGGCGTGTCCAGACGTCTTCGCTGGTCAATTCGAAGCGAGACTCATCACTGAAGACATTTATACTCCAGTCAAAGGCATCACAGGCCGAAGATGTGTCTGGAGAGGTCCTGGACAGCGATAGGATTGCAGCCTGAATGTCTCCTGCCGTGCGGCCCGACAACCAGAAATGATGGTATGGGATGCCATTTGTTTTCATAACACGACTTCTTTGGCTATCGTCCGCACTTCACAGCGGTAAGTCTACGATATTCTAAGCCCCGATTTGTTGCCCTACATGACAAGTAAACCTGGGCTTACATTTTCGCAAGATAATGTCCGCCCGCACACGGCGAGAGCTTCTATTGCTTGTCTTTCATTGCCAAGCCCTACCTTGGCTAACTAGGTCACCGGGTTTCTCCGCAATTGAGAACATTTTGAGCATTATGGGCAGGACCCTTCAAGCAGCTCGGGATTTTGACGACCTAACGTGCGGACAGCATTGGTACGATATCCCTGGCGGACATCCATAAATTCTGTTAATCAGTTCCAAGCCGAATAACTGCTTCCATAACTGCCAGAAGTGGACCAACGCATTATTCACTTGTTCAGTTTGTGAAGGTCTTTGTCTTGAATAAATTACCCCATTTTTCTGAAACTGTAATAATTGGTTGACTGTACATGTACACATAGCTACCGATTTCCGTCTCATTCGAAGAATTCTTTCTCGGTGTGTCGTTTTCTCTCCTCTCCCCTCCCCTCCCCTCCCCACCCTTCATCTCCCCTCCCTCCTCTCCCCTCTCCTCTCCTTCCCTCCCCTCTCCTCCCCTCTCCTCCTCTCCCCTCTCCTCTCCTTCACCTCCCTTCTCTTCCCCTCCCCAACCCTCCCCTCTCCTTCCCTCTCTTTTCTTTTCTTTTCTTAGAACGCGTATTTGTGTGTCTTTATCAAAATATTTAATCGATTTTGTAGTCGACTTTTACTTCAATTGGCGTTTCATGTAAATTTCACGTTTTGTGAGGTGCTGATTGAGTTGTTTATCATACCGCTAAGATGCTGTATGTTTTATCCCTGGTAAGCTACGGAGAGGGGAAGCTCTCCATAAGACCACAGAAATTGAAGAAATATCAATGTCCCACTGTGGAAATTTCTTATTGAAGGAAAATTATTTGGTGTGGCACAATTAATCATTAAAATTAGGGTATCACACCACACATGGACATTTTAACAATAGGGTTGATATATGTTAAGAAAGGAAATTGGTGGTTGCTGTAACAATTTGATTCATTACAATAAAGCATCAGACATATGAAGTACCCACTCAGATACATATGTGAACACTGAAATGGTCAATAGATTTGAATTATGAAATCTGAACTTGGCACCGGAGTGTGAATGCAATAAAACCATAGTCATGAAACTAAATCACAGATACAGTCAATGAGTGCAATGTTCGAAAGAACAGCACTATATCCATATAAGTATATAGTTCTGGCAATACCGGCCATGAGGATGCACACACATTCCCCGAACTCTTACGGGACTTGGTAAGAATGTCTTCCACGAGTAATGAGTGTGTTGGGGTGGGACACTACGAATGTAGTGTGTGGATATACACGGTGAGAATGTGGGTCTCGCGGAAGGCGTGCGCGAGAAAGTCCCTGCAGTCGCATTGTCTTCTGTGCTCTCGGTGGTGTAACGTTCCCTGGCAAACTCACACTATTAATAAACAAAAATTTAATTGTACCATATACGCTGCTATGAAGCAATTTGTATATACTGTAATTATTTAACAAAAAATATTATTTAATTTTGTGTAAAAGACATTCGTTATTATTGTAATATTTTCTGTAGTAATATTCTCGATGTATTTATGATTGTAATATTTCTATACTAATAATGTAATTGCGAAATGTGTCAATATCTGCGATAACAAAAATGTAAAATTCAGCCACAGAGGAAAATAATGTTGTAAGATTACAAAGAGATGTTAATGGTCAGCAGTAATATAGAAACCACCACGTAGTGTGTATTCTTTGTCGTCTCCCTGTAGAGCTGAAAGCGAGAGCAAGCTGTGACGTAGCATTTTATGAACGGGTAGACTTCTTCTGTCTGTATCTAGATTTAGCCGCCATTAGAGGAGAAATTGACTTATTGTTGTGGTCTAAATACATTGTAATTTATCAAAAGTGTGTATTATTAATGTAAATTAGCTTGCCCATGTCATCTATAATATTTCTTTAAACAATTTTCAGCGTTTTTAGCGGTGTTGCTGGGCTGTGCCGCGACCGAACGATTTGCAGCGGCGGCACATTTAAAAAATTGTTTCCGCTAAGAAAAATTAACCAAACCCGTAAATCGGGAGCAGATAAAAATTAGCAGTGAATTAAGAAAATATTTTTTCTTTTACAGCGATCCTGAGACTGACGGAGTTATTTACTAGTTTCACATTTGTGCATTCATAGGCGGATAGTTAACGTTGGAATTTAACAATTTTGGTTCTTTCAAATAACTTAAATGTATAGTGAAGTGTGTTTTATCGATGATAATTAAACGTCGGCTTGGCAGTATTTAACCATTTTCTGCTAATAGAGACAGTCTTGTGTTCCATAGCTAATGCCGGGAAAGAATTCAGTAAATATTAAAAAAAAAAAACCACTGCATTTAGAAAATGTGTGCCGAGGCCGAGTTATATAAAGGATTTAATTCTCAACTAAATATTCTTAATCAGTTAATATGAATTCACATAATTTTAAACGTACGTAATTCTGTGTAAATGAATTTTTATTACCACACGTAAATAAGAGATCCTACAACAAAGTTCGTACGTACAGAAGGAAAGAAAAATAAAATCAAAGACGCTATATTTTTTTAAAAAAAAGGTAACTATTAATTAATTACTTTTTTTTTTAATTTCATTAAAGTGACTACGATGGATGGAGCGTCTGCCATGTAAGCAGGACATCCCGGGTTCGAGTCCCTGTCGGAGCACACATTATCACCTCTCCCCGTTGATATATATCAACGACCGTCAGCAGCTGAAGATATTAATATAATTCGAACTTCGTTCGAAAGTTTACAAGCCTTCAGCCACCCTCAATTAGGCGACTGCATCGCCGGCGCCTTTTTACCACTCTTACACAGCATGAATATGGAAGGCGGCGGCGTCACTGGCTACCAGTTCTGAGTCCGTCTCATCCTCTCTACTCAGTACTAAACTGGAGACATCCTTCTTTATGAAAGTAAGTCTCGTCTCACCAGTCGCCTGCAAGCAGCTCTTGTCTCGTCAAACGTCTGCCAGTAATTGTTGTCTCACTTAATTTTCTGAAACGGCTGTTTCCGCCAGAGTAGGATCGCGCGGGCCAAATTGCAACAGAACTTGCAAGTACTGGCCGGCCGAAGTGGCCGTGCGGTTAAAGGCGCTGCAGTCTGGAACCGCAAGACCGCTACGGTCGCAGGTTCGAATCCTGCCTCGGGCATGGATGTTTGTGATGTCCTTAGGTTAGTTAGGTTTAACTAGTTCTAAGTTCTAGGGGACTAATGATCTCAGCAGTTGAGTCCCATAGTGCTCAGAGCCATTTTTTTTTTGCGAGTACTGACCAGTTGTAATTTTGTAAATAACTTGAACAAACACCTACTCTCACAGATTTTTTGGCGATTAACCAACGATGCCCTGGTGTCGAGAGGAAGGCAGAAAACCTCTCCTACTCCGTGATAAGCTTCTAACCCCGGCCTATCAAACGGCTCACACATAGGCACAATTGGGAAATCACACGCTCCACTGAAATAATTACTGTGAGCCAGTGAGAGTGCCTGCTCCACTGAAATAATTACTGTGAGCCAGTGAGAGTGCCTGCTCCACTGAAATAATTACTGTGAGCCAGTGAGAGTGCCTGCTCCACTGAAATAATTACTGTGAGCCAGTGAGAGTGCCTGCTCCACTGAAATAATTACTGTGAGCCAGTGAGAGTGCCTATTGCAAGAATTCTGCATTGTCTTCTTGCTCTGAAGGACATCTTTCATCCCTGGACAAATTATTACCTCTACTAGTTTTAAGTAGATTTATATGTTGACCAAGCCAGCTAGAAAGATCTCACCAAGTCTACGGAAAATCACAGGACCGTCACCTTAACAAAAAGAATGGGAGAGAAGAAGTAATTAGCTGGGCAGTCACTGGCAGCATTCAACATGGTCTGTAGTTGTGATATAATGTTAAAAATAGATACATTGGCCATGGGGATGGACACATAGTATCACAAATTAGATGAAACACCACTCCACTTGCTTGTTTTTAGAACTTTATTAAGTTTACACGACCGATTTCGGTCCCTATGTTAGGCCATTACAAATGTATCTGAAACTGCCAAATGTCAGTACGGAAAGATCTCATTGTTTTCTGTGGACGTTATTGTTTCTTACAACAGGAGTTGAGAGACGATGCTTATACATGGACAGTACAAGTGCAGAAATATTACACAACTTATGTTAAGCTGCAGAGTAGCAACGTCAAATGATAAAAACAAGAAAAGTCAAGCAGATTTAAAAAAGTTTTGTGCCCAATGACGTCATGAAGAGAGTGGAGGTGTCGTAATCATAAAAAGTGTACAATCCGATACTTTACAACTGTTAACATGGTTTAGCCTAAATTGAGTTATTTGAAGCATTTCAAAAGTACATTGCATGCTTGTCATGCCCGAGTTTATTTTAAAAAGTTTTGCGCAAAATGGCATCATGAGAAAACGGGCATGTCGTAATTATAAAAATGTACAATCCAGAAACTGTTCGCATGATTTACCTTAAAGGAGTTATATTCTTTCGTATTTAAGAATTATAACTGTCTTTTAAAAAGAAAGCGGAACGTAAGTAAATGGAATTAATAAAAGTGTAAAATAATTGCAATGGGTGAGGTGTCCAAGTCGAACGTAAAGATACGACCTCCAACGAGTAAAATTAGAAGCACCGGGAACTGTTGAGGGCTCTCGCATACCTTGGATGAACCGTAGATTGCTTACAAAAGTATGTTTACAAACAGCTAGTTATAGCTGCGAACTTGCGGGAAAGCAAGTTTCAATAACTGGGTGGCAGATGTTGAAAAAATTAGGGCTTCTCAATGTGCGTTGTTCATTAATTGACTTCTCCTGAGCGTAAATTTCTGTCTCTACATAAATGTTCGTAAACTAGCCCTTCGTCATTGTATTAAGGTTTACAGTGTTTTTTTGATACAGTGTACCTTGTGACAATCTTGTATACTGTGAGGTACGAATGTGGATTCGCTACCTATGTTTTTTTTTCTTTTCCACTCAGACATGTAAAAACTAATAATGATAAAAGAACCTACGTGACAGTTTTGGGATAGGCTACCATGCTGCATTCCATCGTCAGAACGTTGCAGTATGCGTGGCGAGCAGTGTATTTCTCTTTTCGTCGTATTAAGAAGAGTTTACAGACAACAAATATAAATTTTCGAGAAAAGGCGAACAATATTCTTCACTCTTTCCTGATCGAAATGGTATATAAATTACATTCGTGTCATGGCTAAAAGTATTTTATTTTTAATTTTATTATATTACTTGGAAATCTCTAAAACTACGTAATTCCGGATATACATCTGTGTATAGGTGGATATCTTGAACATTAGAAGACTGTGATTTCAACAGTCGACAAAAAATACTCGTAGGATATTTGCGAAAGAGGATAGGCCCGTGCCACAGAAAAATTAAACTATTCGCACCACAGTATTATTAGATGGTAAGCCCCTGAGGAGCGGACTGACTGATGAAACAACAGATCAGCTTCAGCAGTGTTATGCAACGACTATCATAAATAATAGAAGTGATTTAGATAGTACAAAGAAAGCAATTTTGGCGTCAGACATCCAAAAACTCTCAACTGACAGGAAACCGATACTTCCAGTGTTATCACCTGGACCTGAATCACGGTGTAAATTCCGTGGGGCTGAAGTTTCAGGAGTTGGTTTTTAACAGAAGAACTCTATTCCTGAAGCTGGTTTGAAAGCCACCAGTCCAATTTCTACTTACCTAGCTCACCCAAATCTCCTCAGAAATCCAATGCGTCTTTCAACAACATCTGGACACGAGTGGCAAAAAATGTGTTTGTAGGATTTAGTACACTGAAATAGGGAGTCAGTGATGGTGTATTAATATTTAATGATGGAAATATGAGAAGAATAATAGTTCTAATTCGTGTAAACATCAACCACGGCTGTCATTCTCTAAATCGGTTGAAATTAAAAGAGAAGCTGAGTCATGCCAAGTCAGCGGGTGCAGCTGTGTTGACCACCAAAGATGGAAGATCATCCAGAGGGAAGGTGTTTTCAGAGACGAAAGTTTGCAAAGATGATGAGGCTGACTGTGCTATTGCGTGTTCTTGAACATTAATTTAAAAATGTGAGTTCGTTCTTATCACTTTAAACTTCAATCGTGATTTTCTTAAAATGACTACTTTATGCTTTTTGTATACATAGACTGACGGACAAACTTGCGACACCAAAAAATAATCAATTTAGAGCAATGAAATTTGGGGAATACGTTTGTCTATCTAATATATTGAAGTCATTAACACTGCAAAAAACACATGTTAACATAAGTGCGAGATAAGCTTTGCAAACGTGAAACGCTGGAACGTTAACAAGCTGTGTAATCACTAGAATGTCGCATGCAAACGTGCATGCATTTCGTTGTATAGGTGCTGGATGTTAGTTTGTGGGATAGATTTACATGTCTTTTGTACTTTGTCGGCGAATACAGGGACGGTTAATGCTAGTTGTGGATGACACTTAAGTCGTTGTTTAAGGATGGTTCAAATGGCTCTGAGCACTATGGGACTTAACATCGGAGGGCATCAGTCCCCTAGAACTTAGAACTACTTAAACCTGACTAACCTAAGGACATCACACACATCCATACCCAAGGCAGGATTCGAACCTGCGACAATAGCAGTCGCGCGGTTCCGGAGTGAAGCTCATAGAACCGCTCGGCCACCGAGGCCGGCCGTTTAAGGATTTCCCATATATGCTGATTGGAAACAGATCTGATGATCGAGCAAGCCAAGTCAACTTGTCGACACTATATAGCATTTTGGGTTACAACAGCGGTATGTGTGTGGAGTTATCCTGTTGGAGAAAAAAACTGGAATGCTGTTCCTGAATGGTAGCACAACAGGTCGAACCATCCGGCTAAAGTACAAATCTGCTGCCATGGTGCATGGGTTAACCACGAGGATGCTCCCGCCGTCATACGAGGTCGCACCCTCGAACATAACTTAAGGCCTGTGGTTCAAATGGTTCAAATGGCTCTGAGCACTATGGGACTTAACATCTGAGGTCATCAGTCCCCTAGGACTTAGAACTACTTAAGGCTAACCAACCTAAGGACATCACACACATCCATGCCCGAGGCAGGATTCCAACCTGCAAAAATAGCGGTCGCGCGGTTCCAGACTGAAGCGCCTAGAACCGCTCGGCCACACCGGCCGGCTCAGGCCTATGTGTAGTGTGTTTAGCTCGGAGACAAGTCGGTGGCAGGCCATCATCTGGCGTATTTCTAACCAACGCAGCGCCATCAGTAGCAACAAGGCAGAACGAATTTTCATCGGAAAACACAACAAACCCCACCCTGCTCTCCAATGAGCTCTCGCTTTACACCACTGAAGTTGCAAATGGCGGTGGTTTGGTGTCAGCGGAATGCAGGCTACAGGGTGTCTGGCTGAGTGCTGTCCTTGAAGTATCCGGTTTGTAACAGTTCGTTGTGTCACTGTGGTACCAACTGCTGGTCAAATTGCTCCTGCGCATGCAGTGCGATTCACCAGAGACATAAGCCAAACACGATGGTTTGTCCTCTCGATAATGCCACATGTCAGTGCGGAGCTCTTTACTCTTGCGACCGTACATTGTTGTGACTACAGCTGCCAACAATCATGCACAGTGGCTACATTACTGCCAGGCCTTTCCGCAGTATCGCGGAAGCGACATCCATCTCCTCGTAGCCAGATTACACGACCTCGTTCGAACTCAGTGACGTTTTGATAATGGTATCTTTGTCGAGTTAACGGAATTGTTAACTAACAACTCATCACGTCTAGCCTGTCCGCCCCCAGTAGCTGAGTGGTCAGTGAGACAGAATGTAAATCCTAATGGCCCGGGTTCGATTCCCGGCTGGGTCGGAGATTTTCTCCGTTCAGGGACTGGGTTTTGTGTTGTCCTAATCATCATCATTTCATCCCCCCATCGACGCGCAAGTCGCCAAAGTGGCGTCAAATCGAAAGACTTGCACCTGGAGAACGCTCTACCCGACGGGAGGCCGTAGTCACACGACGTTTTACGTCCAGCCTCAAAGTTAACTAACGCTCACGACCGCCACAACATGTGTTTAAAACAAACCAGATTTACATTCTCGAATTGGAGCTACTAGCGCCACTCTTACGCAACTGGTGCGAAATTTGAATAGGCGTCCTCATGAAGATGTAAAAACTACCAACTAGTTATCGTTCACAGCGCACAACTCCTTGGTGTTGCGGTTTCTTGTTCCGTCATTGTATGTCAAAAACTACTTGCGATATTTACATGAAACTTTGTGACCTATTTCGTTGTAACATAATACACCTACTGAAGCATTATCATGGTAGTGATTTGAATAAGCACAAATCTATGGGCCAACATGTAAAAATATCCAAAATAGAGTAACTTAAAAATTATGTCTCTGGTTTTTTTGTATCTTATCTGTTAAATAACGTGGAAAAGTTTTCGATTGTTATCTTCAATGGTTCCCCTTTTTTCTAGCTGGTTCCTCTTTTTTCTACCTAGGAAGCATACTGTCGTCTAACTGCTCATCTGGAAAAGATGTGGAGAATAGATTACGTGCTGCCATGTAGCATTTGAACGTCTTACAAAGCGTGTCTTCCTGAATAAAGACCTAACACTGCACACCAAACTGATGTTGTACAAAGCTGTAGTCATTTCCACCCTGCTATATGGTTGCGAAACCTGGACGTTATATTGCTGTGACCTGAAGAAACTAGAACGCTTCAACCAACAGAAGCTAAGATATATCATGAACCCGAAATGGGATGACTTCATATCCAACACGGCTGTTCTTGAGAAAGCAAAAATGTATACCATGGAAGCATCAACTCAGATGGGTCGGACATGTCCAGCGGATGAAAAATGACAGACTTCCATGCCAAATGCTGTACAGCGAAGTGAGCACAGGTAAAAGGCCATGAGGTGCCCCTCCCAAAGGTTATAAGGATATGAAAAACTTGAACACCGATCCGAGTAACTGGTCCACAATAGCTGAAGCTCGAAGTCACTGGCACTCAGGTACCTGAAATGCTGTTCAAAACTTTGAGCTGGAACGTCGAAGAATGGAGAATGACAAACGCCGGAGACGTAAACGCCTCCAGGCTCAGCCACGCCCTCCACCATCAGCTGTAATGTCTGTGGCCGCCTGTTCTACGCTAGGATTGGATTGCTAAGCTATCTACGACACTTCCACGCCTGAACCGTGACAAAGGAAATCTCAAAAGAGAAATGAAAACCCGGATACGAGTATCAGCCGACGACGACTTCGACGATATGTAATGTTGCAAGGATGGATGGAAGCAAAAGAAAAGCACCCTCTCGTTAGCTGTAAAATTATTTCATGAAGGCGGTGAGATGTGCAAAAAAATGCCACTGTGAGAGAAAGCTAAAAGTCGTGATGTTTACTCGTACTCTGGTTGATGTGGGCCCCTGACGACGAGTGTAGTTGTATTTTCCAACGCAGGCTGAGGTGGGTGACGGAGGCGTCTGCTGAAAGCCACTCGCTATCCGCTCCCCTCCAGATGCTGGCGACAGCCGCTGGCTGGCGGAGCGGGCTGAGGGTGGAGTAGCGGCGGCAGCTAAGCGAGCAGCGCTCCCTGATGTCTTTCATCAGCCGCGCCCAAGTTTGTCAATGCGGCGGCCTGCAGACCGTAATGAGGCGCCGTGTTCCGCCCCTGGTGCTCCCTCCCGCAAAAGTCGTCCGCTCAGCGCCCAGATCCCTGCGGCTCAGCCAGCAGGCGAAGGCAGGCGCTCGGCTGCAAGTATCAGCGGCGAAGATCACAGCGCCCTAAGCGGCTCGGCAAGTGTCCCAGCCGCAGACGGGCGACGTCCTTAGAGGCAGCCCGTTGTCTAGTAGTCTTTTATGTTCTCGTTAGACAGGGCCAATTTATTAACCTTGTTGTAATTTATAGGCGTACGTGGCCTTTGTACGAGGGGCATTCGATAAAATTGCAAAATTTGTTTGCACAGTGTATTTAGGGGTAAAAGCGCCCAGTAGGGAGTGTTATTTATTTACTGCCTGATTAGTACTGGGCGCAGTTGCCCATTATCAGCCACACCTGCAGTACATAATACAAGCTAGTTTCGAAAATTGATTTATCTCTAGCGTATAGTGTTATGTCTAATTACTATGAGCTTTTTTTCGTATACGAGGGGCATTCAGAACTAACGCAAAACATTTTTCCACGGCCAGTTACCGTTGAAAAAACACGGATTTTGCTGTGGGAAATCGTGGAATATCCCCGCTCCAGCCACTAAAGTTTCGTGAATTTCCTACAGGTGGCGGTGCTATATGTATCCTTCCAAAACGGCGTCTTTAACGGAGGTGCATTCCAACCAGAGAGCTGTCATTGAGTTACTTTTTGCGGAAAACCAGAGCATCGCAGATATTCGTAGGCGCTTCCGGAATATCTACAGTTTCCTGACAGTGAACAAATATACGGTGAGTCGTCGGGCGAGGCGTCTGTCACCATTGCAACGAGGTCGCGCAAACCCGTCCGATCTCCCGCGTGCTGGCCGGCCGCCCATAGGTATGACTCCTGCAGTGTTGGAACGTCTGGACGCACTCATTCGAAGTGATCGACTGATCACCATCAAGCACTTCGTTCCACAACTGGACATTTCCCACTTTAGTCCCTTAGTTTCATGAAGTTTCGATGGGTGGTGGTGCTATACGTAGCCACCAAAATATCGTCTGTAACATAGGTGTGTTCCAGCAGCTGCTGCCATTGACTTTCCTTCGGGGGAAAACCAGAGCGTCGCAGATATTTATAGGTGCTCGTAGAATGTATACACAGAACTGACAGTGAACTAAAGCACGGTGACTCATTGGGCGAGGCGTCTGTCATCAATGCAACAAGATCGCGCAAACCTTTCCAATCTCCCCCGTGCCGGCACGCTATACACAGCTGTGACTCCTGCAACGCTGAAACGTGCGGACACTCTCTTTCGAGGTGATCGATGGATCACAATCTAACACCTCGCTGCTCATCTGGACGTATCTGCTGGTAGTGCTACCCATTCGGCCAACAGTTGGGTTCCCCGCCATCAACTAGAAGACAGTCAAGAGGAACAAGAGACCATATGTGCGGAACTGCTTGCGCGTTATGAGGCTAATCGTCGCATGTTTTTGACAAACATCGATACAGGTTATGAAACGTGGGTTCCTTATTTTGAACCGGAAACAAAACGACAATCCACGGACTGGCGCCACACTATCTTCCGGAGAAAAATTTCACATCCGCACCCTCTAACATTCTGCGTGGTGTCTGTTTGTTCCATATCGTGTCTCCCTACCACTTTCGCGCAACGACGCTCTGAGCGTGTTTTTTAGGGAATTGACTAGTTTGAACCTGGGACCTGTTGCTGGTAAGGAGACTCTAGACCGCACATGACATGTAGAGTTCAGAAGAGTTCAGTGAGACTAGCGATGATATAACCAAATACTTAATGATTTCAGCGTCAGCTCCACTGCACTCCCTGTCAAAAAATCTTAATACTAACTAAATTTAGTGGAAGCGGTTCAAGGCTTTCCTATTTTTAGTTAGCTGGTAAAATAACGTCGAAAAGCAGTTAAGTTTACCATTGGAAATTTTATTCTACTCACAAAACATTGTTTATAAATTTGCACTATTGATAAAAGGAAATGTTTTAATACAGGATGATAAAAATCAACTGCATTCAACAAAAATGTGAACGAATATTCCCTGAGTGGGTTTCCAAGTTCTACAATGGATCGAAGGATGACCTATGCCATATCACATCTATAATCTAGGTTTAAATTAAGTTTCACAAGAGAGAAAACTATCAAAATGGTCTACAGTGACCCTCAATTATCTTTAATTACTTATCTAACTTGTCGTAAATTACAGTGGCTGATGCGGCTTCTCAAAAACTATATAACAGAAAAATAATCGTGTTTCAGATTTTTACTTCAAGTGGCAAATGTGAACACCATGAGCTTTAATTGACGATCGACACTAGTATTACGCAAAAAGGGGGTGTAACAGATGAGACTTCTGCAGTTCTGAGTGAAGCTTTATGCGCTGTTATGCGGCATCGCGTGCGTTCATTACCTTGTCGGTGTTCGTCAGGGGGCGGCGGTTAGCACAGCTCTGCTCACCTCGCCGTCTCGGAAGCAACTCTAACTTCTCCTTACTACAATTTACCGAAGTTGGTTTAAAAAAACTATCTGGCTGTGCTTTCATCTGACCAATCAGGGTCTCAATGTTAACCTTAAGCTCCGCCTACAAAAATTCTGTCTATCCAATGAGAAACGTTATACTTTTCGTGGTGGGGCAATGTTTTTAAAGTTTGCAACGTAACAGAGACGCGGAAGTCTCACGCTAAAACTTGCAGCTGGTGTGGTCCTTTTAGTGTTATCGTAAGATCTATACTGTTCTGCCGGCCGGAGTGGCCGTGCGGTTATAGGCGCTACAGTCTGGAACCGCGTGACCGCTACGATCGCAGGTTCGAATCCTGCCTCGGGCATGGATGTGTGTGATGTCCTTAGGTTAGTTAGGTTTAAGTAGTTCTAAGTTCTAGGGGACTGATGACCACAGTAGTTAAGTCCCATAGTACTCAGAGCCATTTGAACCATTTATACTGTTCTTCTGGAGGGCTCTATCTTTTAACATGGGCTGGGGGGTGGTCCTGACGTAACAGAGACGCGAAAAAGTCTCACGCTAAAATTTGTGGTTGGGGTGGCCCTTTTTGTGTTATCGTAAGATCTATACTGTTCTTCTGGAGGGCTCTAGCTTTTAACATGGGATGGGGGGGGGGGGGGTGGGGGGGGATGGTCCTAGCGGTTAGCTGGCGACGTGGGTGTCCGTCCCTCATCGTAGGGCCTTCTAACTTAACACGGTTCTGCTCTCGGCTTCTGTTCTCGTTTCTCCACTCGGAACTGCGTCTGTCTCACGGGGGTCAGGTATGACATACATTTAGGCATTCTTGTGTTGGTCTGTGGTATTCCATTTGCTCACTCGTTACTCGTATTACTTTGGTTAATTTAATGTCACGATTTATTCGGAGCTATGTGACATACTACTGGATTTGCTTATCATGTCAGGGTTTTCATGGAAGGTGTTGGATTTGCCTGACACCTTACAACCCTAACATGGTAAAGTCATGGCCTCGGGGTCATTCTGTCTGTTGTGCAACGGTCAACTCTGAAGTGCCGGCCGCTGTGGCCGAGCGGTTCGAGACTCTTCAGTCCGGAACCGCGCTGTTGCTCTGGTCGCCGGTTCGAATCCTGTCTCGGGCATGGATGTGTGTGATGTTGAAAGGTGGATACACTGAGTCACAGTGCCAGAGATGGCGCCAAAAGAGTTTTATTCCGCCGCCTCCACTGGCAGTAGTAGTTGAGAAGTTGCCGTGAGCTGTGTAGTTCTGAGGTGGCTGTGGTCAGTGCTTGTTGAGAGGATGTCGATAGCACTACTAGTTGTGAGCAAGTCGTGTGCAGTTGTTCTGATGGGTTAGACAGCCGATGCTGTTCGATTGGTGATGTTGTAATGATCAGAGTGTGTTTTTCGTCAATATATATGAGGTAATAAAACAAAATATTTTTATTTCAAATTTCCTAACTAACAATGTCTTTTGGTCACAGGTTCAGTCAACAAAGCATCTGGCTTGTGTTCATGTATTAGAGTGCAATTCTGGTTTCTATGTGCAATTATAGTATTTCTGGTTTTTTTTTAATTACTTCAGTGTAAATGGTTTTAAAATATCTTGTCGTATTGAGGATGAACCGTGCCAGATGTGTACGCTGAATCACACTTCCACACACAGAACAGTTACACTTGTGCTTTGTTGTTTCGTAGTTGTGGTTTCGTAGCTTTTATAGTTGCTGGGGACTTAATTAATTAATTGTGTTAACGGAAATTCCCTTTCATTCTTTGTTGTTATTCTATGCAATCAGATTGCGTGCTAATACTACTCAAGGCCAACCGGTTACGAGACTGCGTAACCAGACAGACAGCTACTAAAATTAAAATTATTTGCATTTTATTTAATTAAGCCCCTATGCACGTAGCGACCGCTGCTTCGGATCATCCCTTGGAATTCTTTTGATAGTAAAAATAACAGACAGTAATATTGTTGAAGTAATCTGTAATTTAGTAATTGTAGTCTATATTGCGTGTATAGATTTTGTAATTGAACATTTGTAGTTGTCTTGTCATTCTTCTGATGGTATTTTTGTGGAATTTAATTTTTGATGGGTCGTACACGGGTTTGACAATTTTGTGCAATTGTGAAGGTTTTAATGGTTTGTTAGGCGTGTTTGTCGGGAAGCATTTCGTGTGAATGTTATTGTTGGTGATAAAGTGTTATATTGTGTGTAATTTTCGTATAGTGACGAGTTTTGTATGTTTTGTAAATGATTACGAGATCGATGAAAAAGGCAAAAATGATGGATAGTCAGAATGACGAAATTGTTAACACGGCGAACTCGCCAACACAGGAGAACAGTATGATGAATAATGAAGTAGAAAACAATTTAATGAACCGGGAAAATAGTCCGGAACCAGTTCAAAATTTTTCACAATCGGTAAATTTTCAGAATATGAGATTAACGATAGGAGATTCTGAAATACACAGATAGCGTTACAGCTATGACGTAGGAAGTTAGTTTTACGGGAAACATTAGGGGCGAAAAGAATTTTGAACCAGTTAATATGGAGCAGTTGATGTGTGCGATATTAAATTTGGGATCACAGATGGGAACATTGGCAACTCGGTTAGACTCACAGATAGGAACAATTAAAACTGGTATGGGAACAATGGAAACACAGTTAAGATCTGAATTAAAAAGAGAGATGGGATCATTGGCAACACGGTTAGAAACTGATATGGGAACAATGGAAACACGGTTAGACTCACGAATAGGGACATGTTTTAAAAACATGAAAGATGAATTAAAGAAAGAAATTAGAGAAGAAGTACAACCAATTTTGAATGCTCACAATAATAGATTAGTTTCAATAGAAATTAGACCAAAGGAGCAGGATAGAAGAAAGAGATCGCGTGATAGTACAAAAATTTTCAGAGTTACATTTACAACGTGCACACGATAAGGAAGAAATATTTGAAAGAATCGAGGAATCAACACCAATTGACAGAATAGATAACCTAACGAAACAGTATAAACAGTTAGCTACTAAATGTGTCAATACCGAAACCCGAGTAGCGACACTTACGGAAGACGTAAATAAACAGAAACAACAGATAGGTGACTTATCGGAAAGAGTTGAGGAGATTTCAGATAAATTGACAAGTCTTAGTTTAAATGGAGACAGAGATTCAAATGATACAGCTTCATTGCAATTTGCAGAAGCAGAAGAGTACCAGAACATAAATAAACATGTGGAAAATCAGGGAAAATTTAATGAACGCGTTAAAAGGGAATTTGAGGCGTTACGTAAGCAAGTCAAACAAATTGAAAGCGAAATCGTAGGAAAGGACAGTAGAAGGTATTTAGAATCACAGATAGCAGAGAGCTTTGAAGAAAATTTATTTCATTTACGAGATGCAACAAGAGACCGCCAGGCGCGCGAACTTGACAATAATCGACATTCGGACTGGGACAGAAGCGGTAGGTCTTTGTCGCCATGAGGCGAAAACTTTGACTATAAACACTTTTTAACTGTTCGGAAATTTAAGATCTTTCGCAATTCTAAGAATGACATCATCCATGTTCATGGATAGATCAATTATGTACGCACTTCCACCAAATTGGCCACTAAGTCACAAACTGTAATTTGTGTGTAGATATTTAGAAAACGAACCGGCGACGCGGATGTGCGCACTTATTAGAGATTGTAATAATTTAAATGATTTTTATCATGCATTTCTATCGGCATATTGGTCCGAAAACACGCAAGACAGAGTCAAACACAGTCTTATTATGCAGCGTAATTTTAAACAGTCTGAGTTCCGCACGCCAGCAGAATACTTTGAAGACATGATTCGAAAGAATCAGTTCCTTTCCAACCCCTATAGCCCGACTGAATTAATTCGCATTTATTTAACTAAGCTGCCACAATCGATAAGACAAATTGCTTTAGCCGGAAGATGTAAAGACGACATTGAGACTTTTAAGACTTTGCTACAAGAACTTGAGTATGACAATGACGACGGGACTTCTTGCAATTTTTTCAGTAACGGTAATCACAATAGATTTTCAGAGAGAAGGGATAATGATCGGAACGGACGTTATATGGGTAATTTTGAGAATGACAAACGAAACAGACAGGACAATAGATATCAGCCTTATGACAATAACAGACGTTCTAACAGAAATTACACAGACAATTATAATAACGGAAATTCCTACCGGAATGATCAATCATACGGAAACAGTAATCGGTATCATCAAGACAGAAATTATTCACACAACAATAGAAATTCTTACTACAAAAATAACCAGGGTAGTAGATATAACAATAATTTCAGAAGTGACAGTCGAAATTACACAAGAAGCAGTCATGCAGATAGACACGAAAATAGAAATTTTGATAACAGACACAACCAAGAATTTACATCTAACAGACAGGAGGGACCTAATTGGCATCCTCCGCGTGACATAAATTCCGAGAGACAAGTGCAAATCGTAGAAACTGATCCGCGAAATGACGCGAATAATGAAAGACGTGACGCAAACAATCGACAATGACTTCTAGCTTCGGCTTCTGGCAGCAATATAGACGGTTCAGAAAGTAATGACGCTACGACTTTACACTACGTACGCCTGGAAGACATGAGAGACATTTTGCTAGACGAAAAGGAAAATAATGTAGACGCGTTTTTACATCCTGTTATTGAAGTATGTGTGGATAAGAATAAGTTCACTGCAGTTTTAGATTCTGGGAGCCCATTGAATGTTATTAGTGAATCAGTTTTTCGTATATGTGTAAGAACTATTGCTTGTCCTGTGTTACCTGTTTCTAAAACTACAATTCTGTTGCCGGAATGCCGAAATGTTTGAAGTTTTTCGAGTGTTTAACGAAATCTGAATCAGACACAAAATGTTTAAGGTTTCTTACTTCTGATGTTTTCGCTGAGCATTAGGACGAAAATGTGTTCATTCATGACAACGACAATAGATACAGAGACGCGATGTATGATATAATTAATAGCGAAGAATTAATTAATGAAAATGTTAAGAAAGCTGATGTGCCAGATGACGTCGCATGAGAAGAACTGCACCAAATTTTGACTTCACATGCTACAGTATTTAGTCACCACACAGGAACTATACGAGGCTTACAATATTTATTTAAAGTAAAAGAACACACACCATTTCGGGGGAAAACGTACGCTGTTCCTTTGGCTTACAGAGACAAGGTTAAGAGTGAACTTCAATACATGTTAGATCAAGGCATTATTGAGCCAGCAGTCAGTCCTTATACGAGCCCATTACACGTCGATCTTAAAAAGGATGGGTCAATTCGTTTGGTTCTGGACTCCAGACAGATAAATAATATCATCATTCCTGAAACTGACCGTCCACAAAATCTAGATGAACTTCTTCAACATTTCCATGGAATTAAAGTTTTATCCACGATTGATATACGCGCAAGTTTTTGGCAAATAGAACTTCACCCTGATTGTAGAAAATACACTGCCTTTTTAGCCTTTGGTAACTGTTATCAATTTCGGATATTACCGTTTGGACTTACAGTATCTTCAGCAGCATTCATTCGTAGTTTAAACGAAATTTTACCTGTTTATCTGCGTGACAATATTACTTCATATGTTGACGATATTCTTATTGCAAAACGTTCTTGGAGTGAGCACAACAAAATTTTGGATTCATTATTACGTATTTTTGCAAGAGTTGGCATTACAGTGAACTTGAAAAAATCTGAATTTGGTCGTTCTCAGGTGAAATTTCTTGGGCATATTATTTCTACAGAAGGTATTCTTCCTGATCCAGAGAAACTAGACGTTATTCATAATTATGCTGTTCCTACTACAAAACGTGATGTTCGTAGTTTCCTTGGTGTCCGTAATTTTCTTAGACGCTTTGTTAGATTGGACAATTTGGCCACACCTCGTTTATGTGAACTATCCGGAAAGAATTCTAATTGGTGTTGGGATGAGGAAGCTCAATCAGAATTTCAACAACTTCGTGATGCTTTAGTTGCTGCTCCACTTCTTTCACATCCGGATTTATCCAAAGATTTTTGTTTGGCGACGGACTCATCATACAAGGGCCTAGGTGCACACTTATTTCAAGAGATAGAAGAAAACGGCGTTGTAGTACAGAAAACTATTGCATTTGGAAGTCGTGTTCTCTCTAAATCAGAAAAGAATTATTCGATTACGGAACATGAAGCCTTGGCTGTTGTTTGGGCTTTCACAAAATTTCGGACATTTTTGTATGGGAGACATACTAAGGTTTACACCGATCATCGAGCTCTGGAATTTCTTATGTCAACAAAATTAACTCATGGAAGATTGTCACGATGGGCGCTGTATCTACAGGAATTTGATTTTAGTATTGTTTACATACAGGGTTCTTCAAATATTGTTGCTGATGCTTTATCACGTGCACCTATGGGTTTGAAACAAAGTGCCGAGGAGGACTGGAAAGAAAACAATTATTGTTTGATGTATATTCAAGGTGCTGCGTTTGAAAATTTTATTTCTTCTTCGCTCCAGGACATCGCTAAGGAGCAAAACAAGGATCCAATCTGGAAGGACATTAAGGAGAAGTGGAGGAGGAAGGAAAGCCTAGCGATCAGACAGTATTATTTAGTTCGCAATGATATTCTTTTTAAACGAAAATCGGTCGACAATTCTGTTTGGTTAGTTTGCATTCCTGATGAGTGGGCTTATAAATTGATTTGGTATACACATTCCAGTTATGCACACTTTGGTCCCAGAAAATGCTTTCATAAATTACGAGAAAATTGCTACTTCAGTAATATGGAAAAACGTATTCGATCTGTTCTTGCCAAATGCAAATTATGTCCAAAGGCTAATCCGCCAACTATTTCTCACAGAGCACCGTTGTTTCCTATCATTCCAGCGAAATTAAAGGAGATGGCTGCAGTCGATTTGTTCGATCAAGTGGTTCGTTCTACTAATGGTTTTGTGTATATTTTGGTAGCAGTGGAACTGACATCCAAATATGTGTGTTTTACACCTTTACGCAAAGCAACAGCTCGTTCAGTATCTAATGCCTTCATCAAACATTTTCTTATAGAAGTGGGACATGTTGATAAAGTTATATCAGACAATGGAACACAGTTTCGCTCTAAAATTTGGCTTCATACTCTACGGCGTCGTAAGATTAAACGAATTTTCATTTCACTTTTTCACCCTCAATCTAACGCTTCAGAAAGATGGATGAAGGAAATCAATAAATTGTGTCGTCTTTATTGTCATCAGAATCACATAACGTGGGATCAGTTTCTTCATATTTTTCAAAACATTCTTAATGAACTCCCTAATGATTCAACTACTTTACTGCCTTTATTGATATTAAAAAATAAAGCACCGACAAATCGCATTTCTGAAATCGTTCCTTTTCCGCCTTCACGGAAACTGAGGCATTCTGAAGTTGTCAATGTGGCTCTACAAAATATTGCATCTGCGGCTGCTAGAAGAGAGAAGTCAGCTAAACGTCCTGGTCGTTTAAAAACCTTGTCAGTTGGTCAAAAGGCGTTAATTATGTCTCACCGTTTGTCTCACAAAGGAAAAGGCTTGTGTCGCAAATTTTTTCTGCTTTATTACGGTCCATATAGAGTTCGCAAAATTATTCATGATAACACTATCGATGTAGAAACTCTTAAATCTCGGCGCTCTAAGGGAATACATCATATATCGAACGTTAAAATCTTTGTGGAATGACATACTTTCGAGAAACTAACAGTTATACGTAAACACGCAGAGAATACAAGGATACCGCGCCGTGTTCTGGCGGCGGCACATACTCAAAGCAACAGTCAAGTCTGCGCGCCGCACAAGGCAGTCATTGACCGCAAACAATTACTTCCTACGTCACGCATACCTATAGCTTATCGAGCGCTCTGTGCGAATGCACTGACTGCCGTAAACAAGTACACAGTCCAATTTCTCTGAATAAATTCAGCATAAAGCTATAGTGACTTGATAAATTATGTTATTAACGTTCAGTATTTTTCAGGATACGGTAGTATAAAATATTTAAGAACTTCAGGTAAATTCTGTGTGTGTCCGACGTTAAGAGGACTTGCTATCGAGAAAATTTCACGAAGAATGTAATTTCGAAGAAGAAAGTAATAAACTAAAAAGGTAACTATTAATTGAGTTTATTTTTCAGGTAACGTATTTCCACTTAGGTACGTACTTTAGACGTAATTTGCTGCTCGCGATTACGTGATTTATACTGTGTGCTAAATTTTATGTTCTATGAATTTACTTGTGAAGCGACGTGCTTGCGTACATTTGCTGATTTTGACAATGTTTTATTAATGATCATGGTTGTTACTTGTGTATATTATGCATCGCTTGGCTGCTATGCTTTTTCACTGATGTCACATTTTTTTTATTATGTGCCTGCTGTGCTTATTTACTTAAATTATAGTTGTCACCTGATTAATTGTGCTGATTGTGGTTATGTATGTAAGTTATACTTTGTTATTTATCTGCTTGCGCCTTCATGTTTACTTATTAAGATTACATATGAACATTTATTTGCTTATGCTAATATGATGCTAATGACCTGTTTATTATGTAAGATACATAATTGCTGCTTTGCGTATGGATTGCATATTTGCACATTTCTGTTTGTTGTCATAACTACTCTTTAATTTGGTATATAAAAATGCTGATATGCGGTGTACGAACATGGAGTTTAGGTCACACTATGGTATTAATTATAGATTGTTCGCTTGGCAGAGCCTCGTTATAGGGATTGTGCTACATCCACTTGTTAACATTCTGTTCTCTACTGGTATATTTAATCGCTATTGCATGTTTTGCTTACGCTCAGTGCTTTATATTTTAAGATAAGAAAATTAACTGCTATAATTCCACGAACGACATTGGTACAAGAAACTTCATTGAAGTCACATAAGCTGTATAAATTTATGCTAATAGAAAGGAAGCTAACGACATGAAATACCAACACTAGGTTTAGACCATTGACAGTTATTACACTGCATTCTTCGTGAGCAATAGAAATAGCAAGTGACACTTGACACAAAAAATACTCCACATGTTTGCTTCTGTTTTGCCATGATTCTTAAAGTGGTGTACACACTGTAAAATATTACGATCATTAACACTCCGTACTCGTATTTACTTACTGAAAGTTATTCAAACTAAAGGCTGTTAGAGGTCATGTATGCATTTCTTTTATTTAATGATGGACAAGGTAACCAAAATGTATTTTATAATTCATAATGAGTAGAAGATTTGGGTCAGATGGATTACACAGAGGTTGTGTGTGGACATTGTGTCTTTGGACTGCATGGGATGATAAATTGAAGTTTGCACTGGGATTTATCTGTACTTGTTCGAGGAGACTGACTAGAGGAAAGAGTTGTTATGGAAGTGAAATGATATTGGCGGTAAGGTTTATATTTATCGAAGTATTGAAGAGGTATTATTGAGGTATTGAGATTGTGTGTTGTTGATGATTATTGGAGTTTTGGTGGACAAGAGGTAAGGTAAATGATATTGATGATAAGGTTTATATGTATCGACGTAAGAGGTATTATTGAAGTATTAAGATTATGTGATGCTGATGATTATTGGAGTTTTGGTGGATAAGAGGTAAAGTAAGTGAGGAGCATTTTTTTGTTGTTGTTGGTTTATATGGAACAAGGAGGATGAGGATGGCAGACTAGAACACTCAAGTGGAAGGAAGATTGTCTACACACACACTTTGTTAAATCAATGAGCAGTATATACTTTTTTTTGGAGAGATGAAGTAATTGCATATCTTGGCACACTGACAGTTGTTCAGCAACCGTACATTTTGATATGGCTTGGTAAACATTGGTCTTGACATCATGACTATGACGTTGACTAACTATTATTGACTGTTATACACTGTTGCCACTACTACTTGATACACGTGTTGAACATCAGATTTTGACAGAATTGCATTTACACAGTTAACACTATTCAATTACACAGTAGTACTTAAATGTGGACGAAAGATGAGTGAGTGTGTTTTGTGTGTTTTCCTTTCCTAATCCCAAATAATTGGTACCGACCTATCTCCTAAATATTATTTTACTTGTTTGTTGCGGCTTGCACTGGCACTCATTAATATTATAGGTTTATTGATATTTGTGTATTTGTAATATTTAATATGACAATTATCTGATATCATTTGTGTGTATATTATAATTTGTATGTTTAGTGTAAGAGCATTGATAACAATTTTGTAAAAGCAATTGTGTGTGCATTCAAACTGTTGTTCGCGCTTGCATCTATTTATCATTGATGGGTGCCTCTTGGAAATGTTTAATTTCTGCTGATGAACTCTGATGAACTTGATAGTGGATATTATGGACTGTTACCTGTACTTGTTCAATATTGATGGGTGCCACTTGGAAATGTTTAATTTCTGCTGATGAACTCTGGTGAACTGTCTAACTAGTGATACTGAATATTATGGACTGTTACCTGCACTTGTTCAACATTGATGGGTGCCACTTGGAAATGTTTAATTAATGCTGATGAACTGTGATGAACTGTTCAATTAGTGATAGTGAATATTATGGACTGTTACCGGCACTTGTTCAACATTGGTGGGTGCCACTTGGAAATGTTTAATTTCTGCTGATGAACTCTGATCAACTGTCTAATTAGAGATAGTGAATATTATGGACTGTTACCTGCACTGTTCAACATTGTTGGGTGCCACTGTGGGAACTACTTCTACTGATATAATGTCACTTGTTGGTGTCTGCACCTGTTCAACATTGCTGGGGCCACTTATGGAACAGCTTCTACAGAAATAATGTCACTTGTTGCTGTCTGCACCTGTTCAACATTGCTGGGTGCCACTGATGGAACTGCTTCTACTGAAATGATGTCACTTGTTGGTGTCTGCACCTGTTCAACATTGCTGGGTGCCGCTGATGGAACTGCTACTACTGATGTCACTTTTTGCTGTCTGCATCTGTTCAACATTGCTGGGTGCCACTGTTGGAACTGCTTCTACTGAGATGATGTCACTTGTTGTGTCTGCACCTGTCAACACTACTGGGTGCCACTGATGGAACTGCTTCTACTGAGATAATGTCACTTGTTGGTGTCTGCACCTGCTCAACATTGCTGGGTGCCATTGATGGAACTGCTGCTACTGAGATAATGTCACTTGTTGGTGTCTGCGCCTGCTCGCCATTGCTGGGTGCCACTGTTGGAGCTGTTTAAATACTGCTGATGAAATGTTATGAGACTGCTATTTGCACCTGTTGACCATTGCTGGGTGCTAATATTGGAACTGTCAATTACTCTGAGGAGTGCTACTTGTTTATTGAACTATTGAAACGATTTTATGTGAATATTTGTATAAACTGATTTTTTTGTGTATTTACTGTTTATGAAATGTTATGAGACTCTTACCTACACCTATTTGTCATTGCTGGTGCCATTGATTGAATGATACTTGTGTAAACTATTAGGTAAAATCACATGTATGCAAGCATTTGTATTCCTTACAGTATTTTATATATTAAGTTATTGAAGGGTCAGTGCAAAGCCAAAATTTATTTAGTTATGTGATATTTACTTATTAGTACTATCTTTTATTTTTGTCTGTATTTTTTTTTTGGACGAATTTGGTGCTATTTTCACCACCAATGCTGGCAAAAATATCATCAAATTCTAGCTGTGGAGGAGGGGCATATGAAAGGTGGCTACACTGAGTCACAGTGCCAGAGATGGCGCCAAAGAGTTTTATTCTGCCGCCTCCACTGGCAGTAGTAGTTGAGAAGTTGCCGTGAGCTGTAGTAGTTCTGAGGTAGCCGTGGTCAGTGCTTGTTGAGAGGATGTCGATAGCACTACTAGTTGTGAGCAAGTCGTGTGCAGTTGTTCTAATGGGCTAGACAGCCGATGCTGTTCGATTGGTGATATTGTAATGATCAGAGTTTATTTTTCGTCGATATATATGAGGTAATAAAACAAAATATTTTTATTTCAAATTTCCTAACTAACAATGTCTCTTGGTCGCAGGTTCAGTCAACAAAGCATCTGGCTTGTGTTCATGTATTAGAGTGCAATTCTAGTTTCTATGTGCAATTATAGTATTTCTGTTTTTTTTAATTACTTCAGTGTAAATGGTGTTTAAAATATCTTGTCTTATTGAGGAAGAACCGTTCCAGATGTGTACGTTAAATCACACTTCCACACACAGAACAGCTACACTTGTGCTTTGCTGTTTCGTAGTTGTTGTTTCGTAGCTTTTATAGTTGCTGGGGACTTAATTAATTAATTGTGTTAACGGAAATTTCCTTCCATTCTTTTTTGTTATTCTATGCAGTCAGATTGCGTACTAATACTACTCAGGGCCAACAGACAGCTACTGAAATTAAAATTATTTGCATTTTATTTAATTAAGCGCCCATGCAATGTCCTTAGGCTAGTTAGGTATAAGTAGTTCTAAGTTTAGGGGACTGATGCCATCAGATGTTAATCCCATAGTTCTTCCAGCCATTCTGAACCAACTCTGAAGTCTATTGTATTACCCTCAGGGAATTGAAGAAACGAATTCAGCGAGTTTGTCGCCACAACAAAGCGAATGAACTTCTCCTTCTCCATGACAACGCAAGCCTGCCCATCTGAGAAAAACTCAGAAAACTTCATTGAACGGTTCTTCCTGATCCACATTACAGGCAGGATCTCACACCTTCCCACTTCCATCTGGGTGGCCCAATCAACAACCCACTCCGTTGGAAGCAGTGCGATGATGATGGGGAAGTTAGTGATGTAATAAGACGTTGGCTCCGACTTCCATGATTACAATGCTACCAGGTGTGCATAAAGGCACAAGACCGTCGCATTGAACGGAGACTATGTTGAAAAATTGGACTTTGAAGCTAAAAGAGTGGGGAACAAAATGGAGTACTGGAATCCTGAATAAAACCAACCTAGCAAAGAATGTGTCGTATTACGTGTTTAACTCCCCTCGTGTAAAGGCGTGTCCAGGAATTTCGCTGAAAATGTAACAGCTGCAATATTGTGGTCAATTTAAGAGTTGCTCCTTCAACATAATTCAATGTATGATAAATTAATAGCTACTCACCCGTATCTGGCAAAGAGCCCTGATAATAAAGGCTAATTCAACTATCAAATAAAACAAATGTTTTGGTATCACAAAGTGTTTCCGGCGAGATATCCTAACGAATTACAAGAAACAAATATGAAATGAAATATAAATAAGAACAATGTAACTTCGGTAACGAGATGTTGGCTGAATTCGCGTACAGGAGAGGAATCAACGATCACGTTATAGAGTGCTATGAACTTTGTGAGTGAGAGTATGCCTTAGCACATTATCCCTGACAATTATGAACTATACTGATCGGGAATAATAGCCGTTGATGCTGGTCACACATGCAAGCCATGGCTGTGTATGGCGACAAGGTGACAACGTAAGCTGTAACGAGTCAAGTTAATTAGACAAGCCCTAGTGCGACAGTGTTGCAAATAAATTACCACATTAATCCAATAGCTAACTTACAACCAACATGTGGCCACCATTTAGGTAACATCAAAATACGACAGCTTCCTTCTTAAGCAAGCAGCAAATTACAATCACTTAACGAACAGTAAATTACATCAGAAGCACATCACAGTTAATATAATTCATTGACAAGAAATTTTTTGTTTTAATTATATGCGAGTTTATCAAACGGGCAGTGGCTCCAGGCTGACCTGGGCAAAAGGTGACTTAACTTTAAATGCCGGAAGCAGGAGACCAGCCGTCCAAAACAACACCTAAACGCCGGGGCCCAATCGGGAGTCACTTCCCATTAGACGACACGTCACAGCTTTTGCGCACGTAAGCAGAACGTGGCGCCGCTCCCACGCACCCCAACTCGCAGAAAACTGAAACACAAACAGACCGCATAAAACACGGCAAAAACCGAACAAACATCAATTAATATAATTTAAGAGATCAATAATATAAATTAAAAAATCAATAAGTGCTATTAATTAAAGTGACAGCTTTTGCAGCAATATCAATGCCGTAAAACATTTAAACTAAGAAATGTACACAAATCCAATGCTGAAAATGTATCAGACCATTACACCCTCATAGTTTCCCAACAATATTTCCACACATGATAAAGACCGACAATGTGTACAAGATGAAATGGAGAAATTTCAAGATAATATTACGTTATTCAAATGCACTTCAGCACAGACTAGGTTTTGTGCACCTTAATTCCCTTGCATAGGTCTGCAATGTAACTGAATTGTTTAAGTTTGGTATGCAGCAAATTACAACTAGATCATGACCTAATATCTTCAATAGTTTACAGTGACTACATCTTTCGGGGACGCTGATTTCCTGAAGGAAGTGTTGACTGCTGGTCTCCTTCCGGTCACTCCTCTTGCCGGTTCCTCTTACTTCAACAACACATACACTACACCAACAAACCAACCCACAAATGACAGTCGCTACAACGCAAATGGTTCCACAAAACGAAGGCACCTAAACCACTTACACGTACGATGGAGGGCGTTGTTCGAGATGGCCTCGAGGAATTGGTCTGTTCGAGAAAACAGGTACCAAAGCAATGTGACGAGCAGCGCCCGCAGATGACATCAGACAGGTCCGCCACAAACTCCCGACTGTCTTGCAAGGCAGACCGGCCGCGCCATCGCTGGCCGAGCCCGCGTGTTTGCTCCGTCGTCCCCTCAGGCACGTCCTAGCGCCTCGTATCGAGTCCGACGACCAACTCCTCTACTCCTAATACCCGCCGCCAGATCACAAAAGGCGCAAAGATCGAAGTACAGCCGGGTAATCGATAGTACTGCCAAAGAGATGGTGTGCCAGAAAAGGCGCACTACGGCTCAAGTTGTATTTGGTAAAGCCCGCCGAAGTAGCCGTGCGGTTAAAGGCGCTGCAGTCTGGAACCGCAGGACCGCTACGGTCGCAGGTTCGAATCCTGCCTCGGGCATGGATGTTTGTGATGTCCTTAGGTTAGTTAGGTTTAACTAGTTCTAAGTTCTAGGTGGCTAATGACCTCAGCTGTTGAGTCCCATAGTGCTCAGAGCCATTTTTTTTTTTTGTATTTAGTAACGACTTTCATTAGATTCATAAAGGCAGTGATTTGTTCGTCTGAAAGTTCTTTATTGAAATGACGTGAATTTTTTCTGCGATCCTAAGCGTTTCTTGTACCGGAACGTTTGTATAAAGATGTTTGATTTCTAGTGAAAACAACTTGGTATCTGGGCTGCGTACTAAATCTTTTTACTTTATGGACTAAGGCGTGACAGAATAATTGTTCTCGAAGATGAATGATTTTTTTTTCAGAGTTTCGTGGTTCATGGTGTGGGTTCCTGTAGTCATGTCCTAGTTCATGAACCACGGGCAACGTATGAGTGGCCAAGTAAGTGGTCCCGACAGTCGGGATACCAGTTACTTTGGAATAAGATTGGGCATCTTGGACATATTCTGAGTCGTGGTCACCTTTGTGCTCATACGGCAAAGACTACCAAATCCACCGGTTAGTCCCTCAGCCGTTAGGGGTAAAACCCAATGGGACTCGGGGCAAGTAAGGCTAGCAACCTGCTTCCCTGGTACTTTAAATATGATGCTGGCAACAATCAGAGCAAAATGCCTCGTACCTTTGGAGGTGACGGAGTCCCACCTCTAACTGACAAACCAGGGACTCCTAAGATACGATTTGGCAAACAAATGGTAATGAGATGGGGAGCTATTAATATCAATGGGGGCTACTCTGTGAAGAAGGTAGAGCTGGTAGAGGCTGCAAGTAAGATGGGGCTGGACGTTTTAGCTGTTAGTGACATTCGGGTAAGGGGTGAGAAAGAAGAGGAAGTGGGAGAATACAAGGTCTACCTGTCAGAAGTCAAAACAGGAATAGCACAATGGGGTGTAGGGCTTTACATCAGGAAAGAAATGGAACCCAGCGTCGTTGCAAAAAGGTATGTAAACGAACGACTAATGTGGATAGATTTGACAGTGTCTAGCAAGAAAATTAGGATTGTGTCAGTATATTCGCATTGTGAAGGGACAGATCAAGATAAGATGGATAGTTTTTATGACGCACTCAGTGATGTAGTTGTTATAGTAAAGGACAATGACATTGTTCTGCTCATGGGTGATTTTAACGCCAGGATTTGAAATCGAACAGAAGGGTATGAAAAGGTTATGGGTAAATTTGGAGAGGATATGGAGGCCAACAGGAACGGGAAACAACTCTTGGATTTCTGTGCCAGTATGGGCTTAGTAATCACAAACTCCTTTTTTAAACATAAGAACATTCACCGGTATACTTGGGAAGGCAGGGGAACCAGATCTGTCATTGACTATATAATAACAGATCAGGAGTTCAGGAAGGCTGTGAGGGACACACGTGTATTCAGGGGATTCTTTGATGACACTGATCATTATTTAATCTGCAGCGAAATTGGGATTGTGAGGCCGAAAGTGCTGGAGGTCAGGTCCATATGTAGGAGGATAAGAGTGGAGAAACTTCAGGATAAGGAAATCAGGCACAAGTACATAACAGCGATCTCAGAAAGAATGTAGTCAATTACAGTCATTGGAAAAGGAATGGACAAGGTACAGGGACACAGTACTAGAAGTGGCTAAAGAATGTCTTGGAACAGTGGTGCGTAAAAGTAGGATGAAGCAAACAGTTTGGTGGAATGATACAGTCAAGGCAGCCTGTAAAAGGAAAAAGAAGGCGTATCAAAAATGGCTACATACCAGAACCCAGGTAGACAGAGAAAGTTATGTTGAAGAAAGAAACAAAGCCAAACACATAATTGCAACATCCAAGAAGAAATCGTGGGAAGACTTTGGAAACAGGTTGGAGACTATGGGTCAAGCTGCTGTAAAACCATTCTGGAGTGTAATTAGCAGTCTTCGAAAGGGAGGTAAGAAGGAAATGACAAGTATTTTGGACAGGTCAGGAAAACTGCTGGTTAATCCTGTGGATGCCTTGGGCAGATGGAGGGAATATTTTGAAGAGTTGCTCAATGTAGGTGAAAATGCGATCAGTAATGTTTCAGATTTCGAGGTACAATGGGATAGGACTAATGATGGAAATAGGATCAAATTCGAGGAAGTGGAAAAAATGGTCAATAGATTGCAGTGCAATAAAGCGGCTGAGGTGGATGAAATTAAGTCGGAACTCATCAAATACAGTGTAATGTCAGGTCTTAAATGGCTACACAGGATAACTGAAATGGCCTGGGAGTTGGGACAGGTACCATCAGACTGGACAAAAGCAGTAATCACACCAATCTTTAAACATGGAAACAGAAAAGATTGTAACAACTACAGAGGTATCTCTTTAATCAGCGTTGTGGGTAAAATCTTCTCAGGTATTGTTGAAAGGAAAGTGCGAGTATTAGTTGAGGACCAATTGGATGAAAATCAGTGTGGGTTTAGGCCTCTTAGAGGTTGTCAGGACCAGATCTTTAGCTTACGGCAAATAATGGAGAAGTGTTATGAGTGGAACAGGGAATTGTATCTATGCTTTATAGATCTAGAAAAGGCATATGACCGGGTTCCTAGGAGGAAGTTATTGTCTGTTCTACAAGATTATGGAATAGGAGGCAAACTTTTGCAAGCAATTAAAGGTCTTTACATGGATAGACAGGCAGCAGTTAGAGTTGACCGTAAATTGAGTTCATGGTTCAGAGTAGTTTCAGGGGTAAGACAAGGCTGCAACCTGTCTCCACTGTTGTTCATATTATTTATGGATCATATGTTGAAAACAATAGACTGGCTGGGTGAGATTAAGATATGTGAACACAAAATAAGCAGTCTTGCATATGCGGATGACTTCGTTGTGATGGCAGATTCGATTGAAAGTTTGCAAAGTAATATTTCAGAGCTAGATCAGAAATGTAAGGACTATGGTATGAAGATTAGCATCTCCAAAACGAAAGTCATGTCAGTGGGATAGAAATATAAACGGATTGAGTGCCAAATAGGAGGAACAAAGTTAGAACAGGTGGACGGTTTCAAGTACTTAGGATGCATATTCTCACAGGATGGCAACATAGTGAAAGAACTGGAAGCGAGGTGTAGCAAAGCTAATGCAGTGAGCGCTCAGCTGCGATCTACTCTCTTCTGCAAGAAGGAAGTCAGTACCAAGACTAAGTTATCTGTGCACCGTTCAATCTTTCGACCAACTTTGTTGTATGGGAGCGAAAGCTGGGTGGATTCAGGTTACCTTATCAACAAGGTTGAGGTTACGGATATGAAAGTAGCTAGGATGATTGTAGGTACTAGTAGGTGGGAACAATGGCAGGAGGGTGTCCACAATGAGGAAATCAAAGAAAAACTGGGAATGAACTCTATAGATGTAGCAGTCAGGGCGAACAGGCGTAGATGGTGGGGTCATGTTACACGCATAGGAGAAGCAAGGTTACCCAAGAGACTCATGGATTCAGCAGTACAGGGTAGGAGGAGTCGGGGCAGACCGAGGAGAAGGTACCTGGATTCGGTTAAGAATGATTTTGAAGTAATAGGTTTAACATCAGAAGAGGCACCAATGTTAGCACTGAATAGGGGATCATGGAGGAACTGTATAAGGGGGGCTATGCTCCAGACTGAACGCTGAAAGGCATAATCAGTCTTAAATGATGATGATGATGATGATGAGTTTCGTGAAGAAATTTGGCTTAATCATGGTACGCGCTATTCATACTATTAGAAATCGGGCGTATCGGATGGTTAGGTTTGTGAATTTTAAACTAAGAATGAAGTTTTGGGGGCTGAGGGCTTGATTACAGGTCATACGCCTAAAGCTGTTTACGATATCAACATTTTGCACAGTGAGAAGAAAGAGCGTAGATTAGATATTCTCAATGAATTAAAAATTTTTAAACATCTTTCTCGAAATGATGGCCTCATTCTTAAAGATCAGATACAATTGCGTAATAAAAACTTTTTCTATGGTATAAAGCTGTTAGTTGATATTTGATTTTGTGTTCCCTCGTGCAGTTACCGAAATGTTTTTTCTATCTAAGTCGACTCGTAATTTTTTGCTTATTAAATTGTTTATATTGGCTACATTTCCTATTATATCGGTTTTCTACAGGCTGAGTCATTCAGCCCCCTTTGTAATTCTACAATAATGGCTTTTTGAGCCTTTAAACTGCACTTGCATGGTGCTGCTGACAGACAAATTATTGCCTTTTTCTTCATGTACTAAATATTTGTTCATCATAAAATTCGTCGGTCTAAATTCTGAATGTTAAGTAGCCAACTTGTGCTTGCAGCTACTAGATGGCACTCTCGGAGCAATGTTGACCTGCCCGCAGTTGATAACGCGGGCGCCTCAGTCTGTTGCTACCTGTGGCTTGACATGGATGAGCAGCCCGTAGTGGCTCACCTTTCATGTATTCTTTTTTTTTTAATTTCGTGACTAATGCTTTGTCGCTTGATATTTATTTTATACGTGACGTGTAAGTACTGTTTCTTTCTTTTACTATTAGTCAGTACTTACACTTGCATAAAAAAATTTCTCCTTAATTTTTGTACTTATGTTTGAATGTTTTACTTATAATGAAGGCGCTCGTAGTAGTGCCGAAACCAGGTCAAAAGACTTAATTTTTGCGACCGAAGGCTGTTCTTGTATTACTTTCACTTTTTAAACGGTCACTGACCATGCAGCTATATTTAAAACTTTATTACATTCAAATTTTTTATGTATCTGACCTTTAGTAGTGTCAAAATCACTGTCTAGTGTGGCACAACTGGGGTTGATGGCCAGCTATACTTGTGGGGGCAGGAAGGTGACAGTAAAAATCTGCGCCCCCCCCCCCCTTTGTCCCTCCCCTCCCGCGCCACCCTCCCCCTGCAAGAAAACGTCGACGGCTGGCGCCCTGATTGCTTAGCGGTGCAGTTGTTCGTAGCCAGAGACTACTATTATGATGACTGCTGCATCGTCTGCCCGGGCCCATTTCAGAAGTGATCGTATTTTCGCGTCACCCTGTATTTCGATACAGAAGCAAATGGATGAGGTGCGTTGTGATTCCCCTCTATAAAGAAATGATTTCTCTTGCCTTTATTGTTTGTCATGCTCCATAATTCTAACGCTTCTCTAAATAAATGGGTAGGGGAAGTGGTGGAAATTTCATTTCACTGGTACATCGATTTTTCCTACGACGAAGAAATGCCATGCCCGTTTATCCACGAAAGAGATCGAAATACAGACATTCAGTGACGGGTTTAACAGGAAGGAGGCAAGAAGAAAAGAATCTCAAGATAAATAGGACACTCGTTACGTCCCCTTCAAGATCCAAGTAAGAAAACACTACGGGGACTGAGAGGGGGGGGGGGGGGGGGGGTTCGCAATGGGGCACACTCATAATTAGTAAAATAAATATTTTTCATTGTTTCATCCGTTACAATTATTCTTCAGAACTTCTTAACATTCGGACTAAATCACTGTAGTCTTCTTCATCACGAAACAATGCCGCGCTTTACGAAGTTTTAATATTGCAATTCTTATATGAAAATTGACTGAGATGCGACAATATATGGTCCGAAATTAGTGACATATTTTAAGGGGCAACAAATTCAATTTCATAAATTTTTGAGGAATGGAAATTATTTTTCTTATTTTTAGGTTAAAGTACGCACTTCAATAAAATGAGGCTCCAGCATCTTGATACCGTTTGCGTAAACCAATGTACTGTATTGTCTCTTGAATTCATTGCCATCATAAACTGAAACTTTTTTCTGAAAATGGTGCACTTCGATACTTACAAACAAATGGTTATTTCTTCCAAGATCTGAGATATTGTCAAAGAAGATTTCTTGCTTGACGTAATTTTTTTAACAATGTTCCTGCCAAGCGTAGTTATTTTAATCTGTTCACATTCTATCGGATTCGGCCATCACGAATTCATCTTCATTTCCTTTTTCATTAGGCCAGGAAATTTCTTTCTATAAATTCTCTAGCAAATACTTGAATGGTTACAACGACATGTGTTAAACGGTACTAAAATCAATTCAGTTTCAGGCCATTCCGCAGAGCTCATAAAATTTTAGGAATACTTTGTAAAATTTGTTTCTGAGTCTTAGCTGAAGCACGATAATTTATGCAAAAGCGCACCTCAGAGTCGTTAAGGCTGGCAAAAGACGAGATTTATTACTTAAAATCAAAACTGGGACTCTGAGATAGCAGTGGTAAACATTAACGGTAAATAACTCATCAGTTGTGATATCAATCTGTTTATTGGGGATACACTTTACATCAAAGTTAACAATATCTCGTCAGAAACGTAAACCCATTACAAGTTCATTTACGAAATTTTCAGGTATTGTACACATTCCAATTCAGTTGTATAAGTCTTCAGTTCTTCCTTATCTGTTATTCCACATATTATCGAAAATATCTCTCAACCAAACGCTACAAATAAGGTTTTACTCTTCCTCCATATGTTCAAACTTGTGTGGGGTTGGTTCCAAGGGAGTAGGACACGAATGAATGAATTAGCAATAGCTTTTTTTATACACTGAAGTGCCAAAGAGACTTGTATAGTCATGCGTATTCAAATACAAGCATATGCAAACACGCAGAATACGGCGCTGCGATCGGCAACGCCTATATAAGACAAAAAGTGTCTGGCGCAGATGTTAGCGCGGTTACTGGTGCTACAATGGCAGGGTATCAGGATTTAAGTGAATTTGAGCATGGTGTTATAGTCGTTGCAAACAGCATTAAAAAAATGGTTCAAATGGCTCTGAGCACTATGGGACTTAACTGCTGTGGTCATCAGTCCCCTTGAACTTAGAACTACTTAAACCTAACTTACCTAAGGACATCACACACATCCATGCCCGAGGCAGGATTCGAACCTGCGACCGTAGCGGTCACGCGGTTCCAGACCGTAGCGCCTAGAACCGTACGGACACTTCTGCCGGCACATAGCATATAAGAGGTAGCGATGGAGTGGGATTTTTCCGTATGAGCATTTCACGGGTATATCGAGAATATTAGGAAACCTTTAAAACATCAAATTTCCGACATCGCTGCGGTCGGAAAGATTCTGCAAGAACAGGACCAACGACGACTGAAGAGAATCGTTCAACGTGACAGAAGTGCAACCCCTCCGCAAATTGCTTCAGATTTCAGTGCTGTGCCATCAACAAGTGTCAGAGTGCGAACCATTCAACGAAACATCATCGATATGGGGTTTCGGAGCCGAAGGCCCACTCGTGTACCCTTGATGACTTCACGACACAAAGCTTTACGCCTCGCCTGGCCCCGTCTTCACCGACATTGGAGGTTTGATGACTAGAAACATGCTGCCTGGTCGGAGAAGTCTCGTTTCAAATTGCATCGAGCGGATGGACGTGTACGATATAGAGTCAACCTCATGAACCCATGGACCCTCTTGTCAGCATGGGATTGTCCTAGCTGCTGGAGGCTTTGTAATGTTGTGAGGCATGTGCAGCTAGAGTGATATGGGACCCCTGATACGTCTAGATACGACTTTGACAGGTGACACATACATAAGCGACCTGTCCGATGACCTGCATCCATTCATGTCCGTTGCGCGTTCCGACGGCCTTGGGCAATTCCAGCAGGAGAATGCGACACCCCACACGTCCAAAATTGGTACATAGTGTTTCCAGGAACACTCTTCTGAGTTTAAACACTTCTGCTGATGATCGAACTCCCCACACATGAATATTATTAAGCACATTTGGAATGCCTTGTTCAGAAGAGATCCCCGCCCCTCGTACTCTTATGTATTTATCGACAGCCCTGCAGGATCCATGATGTCAGTTCCCCCCAGCACTACTTCAGACATTAGTTGCTGGCGCCAAACTAGTCGACGCGTTTCAGCTCTAGCCTGTACGGGAACAGCGAGCATAACAGCCATCCTAAGGTTTGGAGATGTCATCCTGTCCCTTCTGCTTGTCAGTTGCTTCCATGTATTCCTTTCCTCGCCACTTCAGCGGAGAACCTACTAACCTTATCAGTCCACCTAATTTTCAACATCCTTCTGCAGCACCACATACCAAATTCATCGATTCTCATCAGTTATGGTTTTCCCACAGTCCGTATGGTTTGCCCAAATGTACATTCTCAGAAATTTCTCCTTCAAATTGAGAGCTATGTTTGACACTAGCTGACTTCTCTTGGCCAGGAATACCCTCTTTGCCAGTGCTAGTTTGCTTTTTGTGTCCTCCTTACTCCGTCCGTCATAGGTTATTTTGCTGCATATGTAGCAGAATTCCTTAACTTCATCTACTTCGTGATCATCAATCCTTCCGTTTAGTTTCTCACTTTTATCATTTCTGCTACTTCTCATTCCTTTCGTCTTTTTTTCGATTTATTCTCCATCTATACTCTTTACTCAAAAGTCTGTTCATTCCAATACTTTCACTGAGGATAGCTAACTGATTAGCGAATCGTAACATCGGTACAATTCACCTTGAATCTTAATTTCGCTCTTGAACCTTTCTTTTATTTCTGTAACTAAATAAATAAACTATAATCCATATACTCCCATAAGTAATTAAATAATATTCCTTACATCGTATAAATTGTTTAAACAGTATTACATACACTTCAATCGAATTCCCTCCAAATGACCGATCACCAGAGTCTTCTTCCTGCGAATTTTCAGGAGGGAGGGTGGGAGGTGCAGGGTTTTACCAGGGGAGGAAGTCAATTAATTGTTCAATTTAATTAAGTAGGCAATCAAATTGATAAGAGTGAGAGTGGTTATTCTCATAACTCAAACCCGAAAGTGTACCTGTAACAGTGAGGGGAAGGGTGTTTCCTGAGGGCGGGGGGGGGGGGGGGGGGGGGAAGGGGGAGTGGGAGAGGAGGGCATTAGGTTAAGTGCCTGTCAATCAAAAAGAAGGATCCTTAGCAGAACAGTAGGTTAAGGAACTGTCAGTCAAAGGAGAACAATAGGTTAAGTACCTATTAATCAAGGGGGAACAATAGGTTTTCCCCTGAGTGCGTACCTGCCTCTAATATAGGTAACCAGCACTAATAAAATGTGCCACAAACGGCCTAGCCCACCTACTTTTATACCTCTCAAAGATCTTAGAACGTCTGTAATATCACCACATAATCATGCTATAACTCTGACACTCTATAGCGTCATTTGATGACGTTTCCAGACATGGGTTCCTATGTAAAATTTGATCTAGTAAGTCTCCTCTACAGGCTCGAAAAGAGTGTAACGTGAAACACCCTGTAGTTCAGGAAACTGTGAAGACATAAAAATGGAGTTGCTTGAAAACAAAACTGCAGGGCGAGATTCGCTAGAGATACAAGAAAAATATGCGTACAACTACTGTGAAGTAGCTTAAATATATTTTATGTGTATAGATTGAAGCGTCGAATCGAAATTTGTGCTAAGGCCAGAACCAAGGTCTCTTGCTTAGTAGGCAGGTGCGTTAGCCACTAAGCCAACTTGGCACAGAGGTTCACACAACTTCACGGACTAACCTGACACGACTCCCTCCTCGATCCAAATTCTTACTGCCGTCCCAGTCTAAATTCCCCCTTACATACAAATACAAATGACGAGGCTCTCCATGTTCTGGAGTAGCACCACAGTATCGAACGTAAATGGAGACCTAGGTTTGATGCCCAGCCTTGGTGCCAATTTTCACTCGCCGCTTCAGTCTATATACATAAAATCATATCTGCATGACACCAGCAGAGTCTCTGAAATTGTGTATCTTCATTTTTAGTACGTTAAATAGATGTCAAATATACACTACTGGCCATTAAAATTGCTACACCAAGAAGAAATGCAGATGATAAACGGGTATTGATTGGACAAATATATTATACTAAAACTGATATGTGATTACATTTTCACTTAATTTGGGTGCATAGATCCTGAGAAATCAGTACCCAGAACAACCACCTCTGGCCGTAAATAACGGCCTTGATACGCCTGGGCATTGAGTGAAACAGAGCTTGGGTGCCGTCTACAGGTACAGCTGCCCATGCAGCTTCAACACGATATAACAGTTCAACAAGAGTAGTGACTGGCGTATTGTGACGAGCCAGTTGCTCGGCCGCCATTGACCAGACGTTTTCAGTTGGTGAGAGATCTGGAGAATGTGCTGGCCAGGGCAGCAGTCTAACATTTTCTGTATCCAGAAAGTCCCGTACAGGATCTGCAACATGCGGTCGTGCATTATCCTGCTTAAATGTAGGGTTTCGCAGCGATCGAATGAAGGGTAGAGCCACGGGTCGTAAAACATCTGAAATGTAACGTCCACTGTTCAAAGTGCCGTCAATGCGAACAAGAGCTGACCGAGACGTGTAACCAATGGCACCCCATACCACAACGCTAGATGATATGCCAGGATGGCGATGACGAATACACGCAATGTGAGTTCACCGCGATGTCGCCAAACACGGATGCGACCATAACGATGCTGTAAACAGAAATGGATTCATCCGAAAAAATGACGTTTTGCCATTCGTGCACCCAGGTTCGTCGTTGAGTACACCATCGCAGGCGCTCCTGTCTGTGATGCAGCGTCAAGGGTAACCGCAGCCAGGTCTCCGAGCTGATAGTGCATGCTGCTGCAAACGTGGTCGAACTGTTCGTACAGATGGTTATCGTCTTGCAAACGTCCCCATCTGTTGACCCAGGGATCGAGACGTGGCTGCACGATCCGTTACAGCCATGCGGATAAGATTCCTGTCATCTCGACTGCTCGTGATACGAGGCCGTTGAGATTCAGCACGGCGTTCTGTATTACCCTCCTGAACCCACCGATTCCATATTCTGCTAACAGTCATTGGCGCGACCAGTAATGTCGCGATACGATAAACCGCAATCGCGATAGGCTACAATCCGACCTTTATCAAGGCGGAAACGTGATGGTACGCATTTCTCCTCCTTACACGAGGCATCACAACAACGTTCCTCCAGGCAACGCCGGTCAACTGCTGTTTGCGTATGAGAAATCGGTTGGAAACTTTCCTCATGTCAGCACGTTGTAGGTGTCGCCAGCGGCGCCAACCTTGAGTGAATGCTCTGAAAAGCTAACCATTTGCATATCACAGCATCTTCTTCCTGTCGGTTAAATTTCGCGTCTGTAGCACGTCATCTTCATGGTGTAGCAATTTTAATGGCCAGTAGTGTAGCTGACAGGGGTGTACATGGGCAAAGCCACTGGCAGCAACCTCGTCCTAAGCCTCTGAAACGATTTCATCTAAATATGGTACACACATTAAATACAATCTGGAATGAAGTACTCCACCACCAGCCAACTACTGGGGCGAGCGTGATACCGTCGAGAGGGAAACGGAAGGACGAGCTGAGCAGATGAATAGAGAGAGGAGCAGAAGGACATGGACAGAGAGTGGGGGAGGGAGATGGTGCACAGAGAGAGAGAGGGTGTGGGGGAGATGAACAGAAGGGGCTCAAAGAGGAAATGGAGAGAGAGGGGGTTGGGAGGAGTTGGACTAATATGAGTGAACCGTGGATTTATTTTCAAAGAATATACATAAATATTTACTTTATTTACTGGCGATTCATCAAGAACATTAACACATTTAATCACACTATGAGAGAGCGGAAGTAGTTGCCAGGGAGTAACTGATGAAATCAAAATGAAATTGCTTTTAGCAAATGGGAATTTTATTCCTAAAAGCTTTTTTTTAAAGAAACAGATTTAAAATTATAAACAGAAAGCACCCTCTAAATATCAAGTTACAATTTATTCAGAGCCAGAAAGAAACAAATTGTTTGAGTGTATGAGGTTTCGGGATGAGAACCTTGCCTCTCCCTTTTGACACGACCGTAGTCACGACCGCTCACAACAACCTCTGAAAGACTACATTGGCGCAAATCTGCAACACACCAGATTATCTTAAAGCAAAAGTTTTCACAATTCACACAAGCACACAAACTATGCACCCCGTACGAGGGGTGGAAATCGACAAACACTAAAATTAAAGATTAACTTGCCACTGAAGGTGCAACTTGATTTAACATCTAAGAAAAGTCTTACGGCGGAAGCATGGCAACTTTATGTACTAAAATGACCATTTAAAAAAAAGCCCATGAGATACAATCTTATATAAAATTATACAAGTTCAGCCAAACGAGTTAACATACTCTACAGTATACATATACCGCCTCTCAAGATGATAGGCAAGATAAAAACATATTTCAGGAATTAGGCCGTTACACTCCAAGCAATAAATTCGTTAACCCACCGAATTCGACAAACATGACAGACAGACACTAACTGCCTCACAAATGCGGACGAGAGACAGACTAGCAAGCTGGGGACGAGACACTGACCCAGACTGACTCCGACTGGCCCCAGACTCACCAACTGGCGAGCTCATAGCGCCCCTTAAATGCACGGGAACAGGCAACTTTTCCCCTTTCCCACCAGAGGGAGACACCAAAGCTGCGATTGCCACAGCAGCGCCACCGCCAGAAACGGAGGGCGACTGCTTCACACAACGCATTGCGGCGCGCTCTTCAAAACAGCAATTTTTACCACGGCTCAATGAAAGTATATACCCGTCAAATGACGCATGCGCAGTGCCGATGGTACTGTTAACGACGACTGAACGCAGTTTTCCGAAATTCCTTCACCAGGGAAGACGAATGGAGTGTTCCAGAATTTGAAACACGAGCAGCTGCTAGCATCAGTTTCTTAGAAGTAGATACCTTAGGGGCTGCGAAGCAACTCAAATCGCTTGATACGGGCAAGTCTTCAGGTCCAGATTGTATACCGATTAGGTTCCTCTCAGATTACGCTGATACAATAGCTCCCTACTTAGCAATCATATACAACCGCTCGCTCACCGATAGATCTGTACCTAAAGATTGGAAAATTGCGCAGGCCGCACCAGTGTTAAGGAGAGTAGTAGGAGTACTCCATCGAACTACAGACCTATATCATTGACGTCGGTTTGCAGTAGGGTTTTGGAGCATATACTGTATTCAAACATTATGAATCACCTCGAAGGGAACGATCTATTGATACGTAATCAGCATGGTTTCAGAAAACATCGTTCTTGCGCAACGCACGAGGTAATGGCCGCTATCGACAGGGGATCTCAAGTTGATTCCGTATTTCTAGATTTCAGGAAAGGTTCAAACGGCTCTGAGCACTCTGGGACTTAACTGCTGTGGTCATCAGTCCCCTAGAACTTAGAACTACTTAAACCTAACTAACCTAAGGACATCACACACATCCATGCCCGAGGCAGGATTCGAACCTGCGACCGTAGCGGTCGCGCTGTTCCAGACTGTAGCGCCTACAACCACTCGGCCATTTCGGCCGGCTTTCAGGAAAGCTTTTGACACCGTTCCTCACAAGCGACTTCTAATCAAGCTGCGGGCCTATGGGGTATCGTCTCAGTTGTGCGACTGGATTCGTGATTTCCTGTCAGGAAGGTCGCAGTTCGTAGTATAGACGGCAAATCATCGAGTAAAACTGAAGTGATATCAGGTGTTCCCCAGGGAAGCGTCCTGGGACTTCTGCTGTTCCTGATCTATATAAATGACCTGGGTGACAATCTCAGTAGTTCTCTTAGGTTGTTCGCAGATGATGCTGTAATTTACCGTCTAGTAAGGTCATCCGAAGACCAGTATCAGTTGCAAAGCGATTTAGAAAAGATTGCTGTATGGTGTGGCAGGTGGCACTTGACGCTAAATAACGAAAAGTGTGAGGTGATCCACATGAGTTCCAAAAGATATCCGTTGGAATTCGATTACTCGATAAATAGTACAATTTTAAAGGCTGTCAATTCAACTAAGTACCTGGGTGTTAAAATTACGAACAACTTCAGTTGGAAAGACCTCATAGATAATATTGTGGGGAAGGCGAGCCAAAGGTTGCGTTTCATTGGCAGGACACTTACACGATGCAACAAGTCTACTAAAGAGACAGCCTACACTACACTCGTTCGTCCTCTGTTAGAATATTGCTGCGCGGTGTGGGATCCTTACCAGGTGGGATTGACGGAGGACATCGAAAGGGTGCAAAAAAGGGCAGGTCGTTTTGTATTATCACGTAATAGGGGAGAGAGTGTGGCAGATATGATACGCGAGCTGGGATGGAAGTCATTAAAGCAAAGACGTTTTTCGTCGCGGCGAGATCTAGTTACGAAGTTTCAGTCACCAACTTTCTCTTCCTAATGCGAAAATATTTTGTTGAGCCCGACCTACATAGGTAGGAATGATCATCAAAATAAAATAAGAGAAATCAGAGCTCGAACAGAAAGGTTTAGATGTTCGTTTTTCCCGCGCGCTGTTCGGGAGTGGAATGGTAGAGAGATAGTATGATTGTGGTTCGATGAACCCTCTGCTAAGCACTTAAATGTGAATTGCAGAGTAGACATGTAGATGTAGATGTAGTCAGCTAGTTGTTCATGAAAAGGTGAGCTGAGGTTCGATCCAGCCTGAATGTTGAAAAATCAAAAAGGAAAAATGGTTCAAATGGCTCTGAGCACTATGGGACTCAACTGCTGTGTTCATAAGTCCCCTAGAACTTAGAACTACTTAAACCTAACTAACCTAAGGACATCACACACATCCAGGCCCGAGGCAGGATTCGAACCTGCGACCGTAGCGGTCGTGCGGTTCCAGAATGTAGCGCCTTTAACCGCTCGGCCACTCCGGCCGGCAACAAAAAGGAAGAAATAAAATGTAGAAAGTGAGAAGAGTCATGAGAGCGAGGTTCTAATCGCAACCGCAGAATGAGCGACTGATAATTAAAAGACAGTGGGACAGCGAAGAATCCGTGCAGTTCGGCGTTTGCGACTGGGACTTTTCCGGGCCGGCGCGGCGGTGTCGCTTCGCGCCCTGGTGTCGCAGCGGCTCAGCGCCCGCTCTGAATCACCGGGGCGAGTGGCGGCGGCAGGGGCAGCCCAGTCTGTTTTTAATGGGGAGTATCTAGAGCAGCTGGCCCCCGCGGCCCTAACCGAGTTAGCGGCCGGTGATTGGTGATTTCCTGGCCGCGCGCGCTCCCGCATTTCTCATCGCTGGGGTGCCGGCCGGGCCCCTAGCGCTGGCTGGCGTGTTTTGCTTGTTAGGCGGCAGGCATAGATGGCTGGCCGCCTGGCGGTCGATCCGTCCTGTGCTCTCCCCAGCCCTCCCCTCTGCCACTGCGGCTCTGCTTCTGGCTCTGCAGAGGGCCCGACACCCCCTATCCTCCCCCGCACAACTTCACGCCTCGCGGCGCACAAATGGGTGCTCCCTACTAATGGTCATTTTTATCTCCCTACTCCGCCATCTGACTGTGCGCCTCGCTAACAAACCTATATGGTGCTCTGGCCGTATTTGCACAAAATACTGCCGAGGATCGACGCTCCGTGCAGAGACTGGCTGCTGACTCTCGGCGTTATAAATGTTACGTAGAGTGCATAAATAGCCGGAAGCCGTGCCACATTTAGGCCTATTGTTCCTAATTTGAACTTGCTCCTTATTCCAGAAAGAACGAAGGGCAGCATCGGTTACTTTAATTTTTTTCGCTGAATATACTAGAATTGTTTATATCAGAATGTTGTTGGCTTTAATTTTTTAAGCAAATTTTTAATGGGTTTAATGCAGAGCGATTTCAGTTTCATGAATAAAAGAACATAATGAATACCAGGCATTAAAACACTAATTAATACCAGATCACAAAATTCATTTACATGTGAATTATATCGAAGTTATGGCCACTCACAGTAAACAAATTCGCATATGCTACCACGTTGCCATTACAGATAATAAACAGTTACAGTGAGCTTGATGCTTGTGTTTCCGTGTATGCGACGGCAATAGAAACTAGCGTCCTTTTTCTTATAGCCATTTGTACACTACAGTTTTAAAAAGTATTTTAAAAAGTAATCATTGTAGGAACTTTTTATGAGTCGTAACACTGGGTCATACTTCACAACAAAATAAGTAACTTTTCGTAATACAAGCTACGTTGGAAGAGGTAATTAAGCACTCCATATGCGATATGTTGCCGTTTTGTATAACTTCTTACTATTAGTATTGATTTAGGTTTTATACAAAAACCAAAGTTGTTTATTATTCCAATTTGCGCCACGTACGGAGTAAAAATTAATATGACAAACTGCAGGGACGGATTCCTGACTCGAAATGGTGGAAGAAAAGTCCTAAGAACATGTGGTCGGAAATGCATCGCTGCCGCGGTAGATGGGGCTGACGAATTAAGTTCCGCTGACGACGTGCCGTGTGTTCGTTGCGTGTTACAGACTGTGTGCTTAAGGGGAAGTTTACTCTCATTTGCTTCAAAAAATTGTTTTTTTTTTCATTGCATTTTTTGATCCATAAACGTGTTTCGAATCCACACCTGAAACGGTTTTTCAGAAGACGGAACGCAAATGTTTTTGTTATTCGCAGTTGAACAAAAAATTGTACCTGCCTGAAATCGACCTTTTTCACCCACCAGTTTTTTTTCATTCGGGGGACGAGTTATTGTACCGGTGCTTCCGAAGAAACACACGAAATTCAAATAAAAGTTTGAACGCGTGTGTTTGGAAGTTAGCCCAAAGCATTTGCATTCTGGTGCGAAGACTGTGGAGATTGCGACATTCCTGGCAGTGAGCAGTTTCAACGAAGGGTATTCACCAATTCTGAAGACCATGGCAACGATGTGCGTCACGCTGGGACTCTATTCGACGCAGTTCATCAAGCATTCGGACGACCACCGGATTCAAGCGGCCGCAAACCGCTTGTCACCGGCCGTACTAGCGGCTCTGGAGCAGCGCAGGATGGCCCAGATCGGGCAGAACGCCCTCCGTGAGGAAGAAGGACTAGTTTGTGGACCCGGAATAGCAGGTAGAACGTAAGTTGCGTAATATTGCATTTATATGTAGTCAAAACTTCAAACGCGTTTTTCTCGAAATGACTTTTTTTTGTCGCGCAGTATGGTAACTTCAAATCTACTTAACCGATTGGCATGATTCTCTGTTAACGACGAAGCTAACTAAATTGTCTAGGAGTTGTACCACTTTTATTCCGATCCATCAACTAAAAGTATTTTTACTTTGCCGACGAAGTCAAAAAATCGATGAAAAAACACCATTTTTTTCAGATGGCCGCCATTTTGTTTCCTGTGGTCCAAATAACTTAAGCGAGGTACAACTCCAAAATAATCTTATTACTTCGCTAACGTCAACTCAATTTTGATTTCAGACGAGCCGGCCGACCTGTGACATACCGCGCTTGGAGTTCTACATCGAAATTTTGTTTCGTTCCGAAAGCACTTCCGCCTTTGCTCTTCGACATTTCCGGTGGGAAAAATTCCAGTTTGTAGAGGAAATATCAATAAACATTTTGACCAAAGTTGACATTGATATCTATAACATATCCCGACTAAAAATTCTCAAAGAACACGCTTTTTCGGGCCAAAGATAGCAAACCTCCCTTTAACGCACTGTATTATAAGGAGCAGAATGGTCCGGTATCCATGTCGGGAACAAGCCGAGACAATGTTTGTGTACGGCCAAGCAGATGGAAACGGTCGAGAGGCACCACAGCAATACCAAACCAAGTACCCTCATAGATACCAACCGAGTCAGACAACATTTCAAATCCTTTTTGTCCGTTTATGTGAGCATGGGTCCTTTCAGACAGACGGCCGTGCAGGGAGAGGGCGGACTATGCATACAGCAGATTTAGAGGACCGGACTGGACAGAATGTTGTGACAATCCCTAGTGCAAGCTCTGGGTAAGCAGGCCCGCCAACATGGTGAAGCTGAAGTCCGATTATGTGTATCCTCCATTGCCTGCAACCCCAGGGCGGCCGCTCTGAACAGCTGTTGTGGCGTGGATGCGTTGCAGCTTTGTACTGGGTTCCCGGACGATTTCTTGTCGTTCCTCGACTCATAATCATAGGTCCTTTTATCCTCCATTTCCCGCCGGGAATCCGTCCCCAAGTTTGTCGGTTTTATTAATGCGCACCCTGTATATGAGGATTCTTCCTTTTGGTCATAACATAATTACTGCATGTATTTTCTGTTTAAGGACACCAGTGTAAATGTACGTAAGGCAACCGCATTTTATTTATTTTTAACTATTGTTTAAAAATGTAGTATACAAATGACTATAACAAAGAAGGCGCAAGTTACTACTGACATCACCTACCGCGGTTAGCTGCATGGAAATGTTCGCAGCAAGCTTAGTCTTACTGTTTCTTATTTGTAATGACAACGATCACTTGGATATAGTTGGTATGTAAATTTATGTTTTACAGACTGAGGTATTTCAGATCTGTTTTCAATTTGTGTTTCAATGTCTGATTCTCATTGTGTCCTTTTATTCCTGTGACTCTGAAGATAGCTACATAGCAGTTGGAATCGATCTGCAGATTAAAAATTTACGACCAGTGCTGCCACTCCTTTCTCGGCTCTCATTAATGCGATCGTGGAGCACGTAGTTCCTGGTATAAACAAACCCACTTCTGATTTACCAACAAAAGCAGATGTTTAGAGTAAACTTCGAACAAAAAATCTATAATGGAGCAAAAACGAAGCAAAGCAAACCTCCGTTGTTTCTGTTTCAGACGAGCCGATTGCCGCTGACCGACCGCCGTATCGTCCTCAGCTAATGGCGTCATTTGGGTGCGGAATCGAGGGGCGTGGACTCAGCGCACCACTCTCCCGACCGCTGTCGGCTTTCAAGAGCTTCCCATTCAGTAGCTCCTAAGTTGGCATAACGAGTCTGAGTGGACCCCAGACCAGTCCTCTCATCAAGAACAAATCCCTGACACAACCAGGAATTGAATCCAGATCCACGGCGTGGCAGTAGACCACACTGACCACTCTCCGACGGAATTGGACTGTAAAATAGTTCAAATGGTTCAAATGGCTCTGAGCACTATGGGACTTAACACCTGTGGTCATCAGTCCCCTAGAACTTAGAACTACTTAAATCTAACTAACCTAAGGACATCACACACATCCATGCCCGAGGCAAGATTCTAACCTGCGACCGTAGCAGTCGCGCGGTTCCGGACTGCGCGCCTAGAATCGCGAGACCACCGTGGCCGGCAACTGTAAAATAGATCTGAAGGATTGTTCATTAATTGTTTAAAATTTTACTAAACGACTTACGGTTTAATCAATCTATGGTATTAAAAATGCACAGTGTTCCACACGATTTGGGAGGGCTATTCGGAAAGTATGGTCCGATCGATCGCGAAATGGATATCACAGTGAAAATCCAATTGAAACTCTTCGTAGATATTTTGGGCAGTGTCTCTAGCATCCCCTCCGATCGCGTCACGCCCTCTTTTCATTTACGAGCGCACAGTGAGCACGTAAAAGTGTCTAGAATAATAGTGCCTCCTGCCAATAACGAGAGCCAGCGAGAGATTTCCCCTTATTTCATGCAACCCACACAACGTAACTGTCATGCATTTTATTCTTCAATGACAGTTTTAGGGTCAATGAGGACGCTCCTGCAGCGTTTTCTATGGGGAATGTTCCATCACCCACTGTACAGTCAGGACTTTTCTTCCTCTGTATTTTAGCTCTGTTCACATGAACCGATGGTTATGAAGACAGCATTCTTGCGCAGACAACAAGCTGCAAATCAGCGTATAGAATTGGCAGAAAGCACAGGTGACTGCTGTCTATGATGATGGTATTGGAAACTTGGTACAGTGCTATTACAAATGTCTTAGTTGGAGCGGTGACTATGCAGGGATGTACCTGAAATGTGTAGCTAAGTGTTGCAAATAAAACATTTTTAATTTTCACTGTGGTTTCCATTCCGTCACCTATCGGTATGTATGTATGTATGTATCGAACCGGGATCCTAGAAATGACGGAGAGGCTTCGTCCCGCTGTATCCCTCAGTGTTCACAACACCACAACAGGTCACAGCATTTGCGCAGTAATCGCCAACTTAATGTAACTGAGACGGAATAAGGGGAATAGCCCACATTCGCCGAGGCAGATGGAAAACCACCTTAAAAACCATCCTCAGGCTGGCTGGCACACCAGATCTCGACACTATTCCTCCGAGCGGATTCGTGCTGGGGACCTGCACGCCTACCCGCTCGGGAAGCGGCTCGTTCGACCATGCGGCTAGCTGGGTGGGCTATCGGACCTTACTTTCTGAATATTCCTCTTAGTAACTTTGCTATGGACGACCATACAGGCCAACTGCTAAATGTGGAAGAAAACTTCGTGAAACAATTTACAGGGGCAAGGACCAAAAATGGTCAAATTCGCATACGGCGAAAAATGATTTCGAGGAAGGTAAACCTTCCTGAAGATGGAAATATATGATGTTTGACAGTGACTGCATGAAACGATCCTACAGAGTATAAGGAGCAATAAAGGTCATATGAACATACAGCCAGAAATGCGTTTTCAGGGAGGTACATCCTCTTGAAGGGGGAAATAAAACACATTTGACAGTGACACCGGTATTGGCACCACGTAGAAGGCCCGCCAGACGAATGTACAGGACATTTTTCATTGCAAGTGCTCCTATCTGCATCACTTACAACACGTTCTGGCCCAGGCCTTATTACCCATGGACTTGCCTCCGCGGTGACTGTTTTGTCGCTCGTTCATGCAGAGGATGGTTGATGAGGCTATCTTTACAAGGGGTTGTATTGTCAACCTCCGAAGCTCCCACTTGTGGGCTATGGAGAATCTTCATGGTCATAGTATGTTGACAGTGAACCATAAGCCTCAATGTGTGGTCGGGGATTATTGGCAACCGCCTCGCGAGACGAGTCATCGTTCCACGACGATTCACAGGCTGGATATATCTGCACTTCCTGCTGGTGATCCTGCCTCTGCTGCTAAAAGACGTGCCTTTAGGGTAATGTGGCTATTACATGTGGTGCCCAAGGTCACTACGCCCGTCAGTTTTGTGCTAAGACGCTAGAATAGACAGAACTTTCCCACTTGTCTGATGTATTTTTTGGCCACTTTCTGTGCAGTACTAAGGCATCGACTGCACACCGACCAATGCACTGCCACGAAACGGCATCAAAAGGGCAATGAACCGCGCGCCAATTAAAAGAGCGGACAGCGCCACACCTTCATGAAGAGTCCAGCGCCCGCTGTCAATGCTGATTTAAGCAGCGGCCTATTGCTAGCGGTCCAGTTCTGTCGCAGACTTAAAGAGCATCGGTACTGAGTAATAGCAAAACGGTACTTAGCATGAATTCTGCAAGTAGTGATAATCGGTATGAGTAACTGCACATAGAAGACACAGAAGCACATACTTTGAAGTGTAAAAATAACTGGTACACCTGCCTAATAACGTATAGGGCCCCCAACAGCATTCAGAAATGCCGCAACACGACGTGGAATGTCTGAAGTAGTGCTAGAGGGAACTGACATCATGAATCCTGCAGGGCTGTCCATAAAATACATAAGACGGGTGGATGTCACTCCGGAACAAGGCATTCCAGATGTGCTTAATAACGTTCATATCTGTGAATTTGGTGGCCAACGGCAGTGTTTAAATTTGGTAGAGTGTTCCTGGAGCCCCTGTGTAGCAATTCTGGACGTGTGGGGTGTCGCATAGTCCTGCTGAAATCGCAGTTCGTCGTAAGGTACAGTGGACATGAATGGCTGCAGCTGATCAGACTGGATGTTTACATACGTTTCACCTGTCAGTGTTGTGTCGATGTATCAGGATCCCACATCACTCCAAGTGCACACGCCTCACTTCATTACAGAGCCTCCACGAGCTTGAACAGTCCCCCGCCGACGTGCAGGGTACATGGACTCACGAGGCTGTATCCATACCCGAACACGTCCATCCCCTCGATACAACTTGAAACGAGACTCGTCAGACCAGTCATTAACAGTCCAGTGTGGGGCCCAAGCAAGGTAAATTTTGTAAATTTGTGGTAAAATCTTATGGGTCCAAACTGCTTAGGTCATCGATCCCTAAGCCTACCCACTACTTAAACTAACTTTAACTTACACTATGGACAACACACACACACACACACACACACACGTACACACACACACACACACACACACACACACACACACACACACACACACACACACACATGCCCGAGGGAGGACTCGAACCTCCGACGGGGGAAGCCGTGCGGACCGTGGCATGGCGCCTTAGACCTATCGGCTACCCCGCGCGGCCTAGGCGAGGTGTAAAGCTTTGTGTCGTGCAGTGATCAACGGTACACGAGTGGGCCTTCGGCTCCGAGAGCACATACTGGTGATGTTTCGTTGAATGGTTCGCACGCTGACACCTGTGGATGGCCCAGCATTGAAATTCTGCACGATTTGCGGAAGGGTTGCACTTCTGTAACGTTGAACGATTCTCTTCATTAGTCGTTAGTCCGTTACATAGCAATGTATTTGTATTCGCATGCCTATACAATTGTCTTTGGCGCTTCAGTGTACAGCAAGTACAGTAATGGTTCTCGCACTTTGTAGAAATAAAGTGTTATATTAATCGTAAAGTTTAGTGTGCAGGTCATTTTGAATTTCTGCTTCCGGCCATCGGAATTTCTCTCCTTCCTTGTTTGTGTCTGTGCTGACTCCCACTGTAGCCAACACAATATCTGGCGCCGCAGATTACAGAACCAGCGCTGCCTTCGCTCTACGTCAGTCCGTCACAGCGTGTCACTAATATTTAACTCCATTCTCCACTCATTAAAAAGGTCTCTAACCCGTCTCCCACACCACCTGCGCCTACGCCTCCGGTTGCTGCTAGCTTTGATCTAATGCATTCTATTCAGTTTCAGAACCACTAAATGTTGCATTTCGTGACGGCAGTTCAGTAATGCACAAGCCGCTGCTGCATCAACTTCGACACAACAGCCAGCCAAATCCACAACGTCGCATCCGTGCATTCCGCCATTCTGTGCTTTTGATAATCAACAAGAGGACTGAAACAAGTAATAAACTAAGTTCATTGTGCTACACATCAAGTGCAAGGTACTATGAAACTTCCTTATTTTTCATGAACAGCCGGCAGAGGAGTTCACCGACTCACTCAAAAGTTTTCCAAGATTTTGTTTCCGCCCTCATTAAGTATTACGAGGATCAGGTACAGGTGCTGCAGTTCGATACAAGTCCTTTCGAGTGCCGAAGATGTCAGAGCAGACATTCCATCAAAAGGTCACTGGACGTCGGGGTCAGACACGACAGTGTCGTTTCCAATGCAGCCGTCGACAGTACTGTAGTGATGCAATGTGTACAATATGCCAAACAGTACGATTCCTGAACAAATTCTCAAACATTCTCATCCTACTTTGAAACAAGTTTGACGGATTATTGACCTTCGGGACACGTGTGATAATGCCATGGGAAACATTGAGGTATCTCCCATTTGCAGTGTACCGCAGAGTGACAAAGAGATACGGCTGTGCGATCGCCGGCCGCGGTGGTCTAGCGGTTCTAGGCGCGCAGTCCGGCACCGCGCGACTGCTACAGTCGCAGGTTCGAATCCTGCCTCGGGCATGGATGTGTGTGATGTCCTTAGGTTAGTTAGGTTTAAGTAGTTCTAAGTTCTAGGGGACTGATGACCACAGATATTAAGTCCCATAGTGCTCAGACCCATTTGAACCATTTTTGAGCTGTGCGATCGACCGCAGCGCGCTAATAGGCCACCGCGCCGTGTCCAGAGTAAACAAGTAAGTGTCAACAACGTGCGTGTCTGCTGTGAAATCATGTTACCGATGCTTTTTCACGAGCAAAAGATAACGTGGGCCTTCGCGGAACGCAACTTTCTTTGCTTGTGGAAGGCCATGTCATGTGCAGTCTGTGTGCCTGCAATAGAAAAAGAACTCTACCCATGTTCGCTCTCGTAAGAGCAGAGCACCTGCCCACTAAGTGGATGTAGTTTTTTTCTAAACCGGCTATCAGTACTACACTCATGCTCATAAATTAAGGATAATTGCAGAATGTGGTGCCACGCAACGTGGCACTACACAAAACTGGCACTAATAACATCAATATGGGATATGATCACCATGCACACTTACACAGGCCGCACAACGGGTTGGCTTACTCTGGATCAGGCGGTCGAGTAGATGCTGGGGTATAGCCTCCCATTCTTGCACCAGTGCCTGTCGGAGCTCCTGGGGTGTCGTAGGGGTTTCAAGACGTGCAGCGATACGACGACCGAGAGCATCCCTGACGTGCTCGATGGAGTTTAGGTCTGGAGAATAGGCAGACCACTCCATTAGCCTGATATCTTCTGTTTCAAGGTACTCCTCCACGATGGCAGCTCGGTGGGGCCGTGCGTTATCATCCATCAGGAAGAAGGTGGGACCCACTGCACGCCTGAAAAGGAGGACATACTTTTGCAAAATGACATCCCGATACACCTGACCTCTTACAGTTCCTTTGTCAAAGACATGCAGGGGTGTACGTGCACCAATCATAGTCCCACCCCACATCATCAAACCACGACCTCCATACAGGTCCCTTTCAAGGTTATTAAAGAGTTGTTATCTGGTTCCTGGTTCACGCCAGATAAAAACCCGGCTAGAATCACTGTTCAGACTATACCTGGACTCGACTGTGAACATGACCTGGGACCACTGTTCCAATGACCATGTACTGTGTTCTTGACATCAGGCTTTACGGGCTCTCCAGGTCAGTGGAAAGAACCTTGCAGGTCTCCGAGCGATGAAACCATGTCTGTTGAGTCGTCTGTAGACTGTGTGTCTGGAGACAACTGTTCCAGTGGCTGCGGTAAGATCGCGAGCAAAGCTACCTGCAGTACTCCGTGGCCGCCTGCGGGCACTGATGGTGAGATATCGGTCTTCTTGTGGACGTCCCGTACTTTAGAGCCTGGACACGATTCTTGTCTGCTGGAATCATTCCCATAATCTTGTGGCACACGGAGGACCCGTGGTATGACCTGCTGTGTTTGACCAGCCTGCAGTTGCCCGAGTATTCTACACCTCATAACGTTATCAATGTGTGTTCTTTGAGCCATTTTCAACACACAGTCACCATTAGCAAGTCTGAAAACGTCTGCGCACTTACTCGCTGCACTGTACTCTGACATGCACCGCCGGCCGAAGTGGCCGTGCGGTTAAAGGCGCTGCAGTCTGGAACCGCAAGACCGCTACGGTCGCAGGTTCGAATCCTGCCTCGGGCATGGTTGTTTGTGATGTCCTTAGGTTAGTTAGGTTTAACTAGTTCTAAGTTCTAGGGGACTAATGACCTCAGCAGTTGAGTCCCATAGTGCTCAGAGCCATTTGAACCATTTTGACATGCACCAACATACCTCTGTGTACGTGGACTGCTGCCAGCGCCACCATGCGACGACTGCACGTCAAATGTACCACATGGTCTTAGCCCGAGGTGATTTAAACCGGCAAACCGCCCACCAGAGCGTTGTTTCAGCATGTATCAGCATTATCCTTAACTTATGAGCATGAGTGTAGTAACGACCAAATTCAGGAAGTGCCTTTACCCCAACTGTTTTTTAATGACAGTCAAACTGTTTGTGAACTTAGTCAGTGCCGGACTTTGTGTGTACGACTTCAGTTAGACACTGGCGCTTCCGTAACATGGACGTCCACACTGAACAGACAGTGTCACGCTTGTGCTGAAAACCTATCGCATGCGTCACAGACCTTTTCAGCTTGGCCAAATTCTCAGGCGCTGTGGCCGACGAGTGCATATTGACTTTGCTGGCCTCTTTTGGAACACTCGCTGGCTTATTGTTGTGAACTCTTTGAGCAACTATTTGAACAATTTGTGCGAACGTTCAAGCAACAGATGAACAAATTACGTGCCTCCCATACACGGGAGGAAACGATCCTGCTGTTCCCCGCAACGTACCGCTCCCAACCCGCAACGGTCCGTCGACGGCGGAGCTCCTACATGGCCGGCGCCACCACACGCTGCTGCAGTTGCTGCACCAACCGCAAAGCACGGCGCCTCCCACGCTCCGCAAGTATCGCTTTGTGCCTAATGATTCTATCCTTTTCAGAGATTTTGGTCGCACTAGACTCTGGAAGAGGAACGATTCTCCGAAATTGGGACAGTTGCATGCATGTAATTCAGTGTCCTGCTGGATTGCTCGGCCCTCACCATGAACAGATTCGTGCTTGTCGATTGCGAGGTTCTTCCGCTGTTTTTCTGTCCCCAGATTCGCATCCTACCAGGAACATGCGGCCGGTGCGGTCGCCCTTGGGTGCCACTTCGGCACCGCCTGCGGTGTGATGGAGCTGGACCCATCGCCTTCGCCACCGAAGCAGCTGAACTTCCCGACGCTCTTCCCGGCACCCGCCGTGGGCATAGCGTCGCCGCCGTTCTCATTGAAACCGTTTTTCTTTGAACCGGTTCAGGAAGAGGCTGGGTGCCTTTCTGGGCGTTTTCCAGCCGACGTTCCCCTGAGCGCTGGATGGATGTCGGAGCGCGGCCAGGGGTTCGGCGTCGGTCCCAGTTGTTGCTCCCGGCTCCTGACTCCACCCAGCTTTCTGCTTCCCTCTCCCTCCACCCTCCCCCCCCCCCTGCCTTGTCGTAAGATGGCTCCCCACACGAAAACGTGGCGGCACTTTGGGGAAGGAATATGCAGTCCTGAAGCGTGCACACCGACCAGTGCAGCACCACGACATAGCATCAAGGAGGCGCTGATCCACGCACCAATGGAAACAGTGGGCAGCGCCACACCTCCAAAACACAGAGTTCAGCGCCCCCTGTCAATGCTGATTTAACCAGCCGCCCATCGCTGGTCGGTCCATTTGGGTCTTAGACTTCGAGAGCATCAGTACTGTGTAGTAACAAGACGATACTTAGCCCATGTTCCGAGAGTAGTAATTCTATAAGTAACTGCATCTAGGAGCCACAGCAGCACATACAACAAATAATGGTTCACTTCTTTGCAGAAATATAGTAACACATTAATCTTTAATGTACAGATCATTGTGGATTCCTGCCACCGGCCATCGCAACTTCTCTCATTCCTTGTTTGGGTCCGTGCTGACACCCACAGTAGCTGACACAACATTCCAATCACTGAAACCTACATTGTCAAAGATTTTTTATCTCCGATTCACGTAGATGTAGGGGAAAGCTGGGTTAAGTGGCCACTCTAAGGAAAATGTTGATCTTCTCTGACACCATGTATACATATGGATTTTATGTATTAGCATAAACCATTGCCCAGTTGGCAGAGCAAATTGGTTAGAGACAGAGAGGAAGGAGAAAATAAGACTCGGATGAAGTGGAATATGGTTTTGTAAGGCTTCTGTTTGGACGTCTCTTCCTAAACTGTGTAACCCAATACTTGCCTGCTACATTTTTCCCTTTTTTGAATGAGTGTGGTAGAGTATTACGCTCAGCAAGCTGAAATGTCGTAATAGTTATATCTTCGTTAAATACCAGTGATATGGTTAAGGAGTTCTTCCTCTTGCTCTTGGTTGAAGACCCAAGTTCAAGAGAATCTTCTTGTCTTCAATAACGCCACGTTTTTAAGAACCCTTCTTTGAAGTGTGTTTCCTGAGACAATGAATAGTTTGGGTACTGTAGCAAAACTGGGGAATCCTATGATTTCTGTAGTGGTTTTCTTACCTAATCTGATGGCATCTTAACATATTCCTGTAGTAAGAGATCATAGTGTTTCACCAAGATGTTAAAACATTAACTCCTCAGTAAACTTATTTCATGAAGCGCTCTTCTCTTATTATCGATTGCGTCCGCCAGTTACCCGCTTTGCCCCGTCAGATGGTTGGGCACATTGCCTGGCTGGACGCCATTATGCTAAATGTTGTCCGAATGCGAAATTACGTAACCTATGAAATTCACAAACCCGTGGTTTCGAAGGCTACAACGTAACGTCTTACCAGCATTGCAGCTAATAACTGCCAATGTATTTTTTAATACGAGCAACTGAATTTGTCATTTACATCTACATCTACATTTAAATTTATACTCCGCAAGCCACCCAACGGTGTGTGGCGGAGGGCACTTTACGTGCCAGTGTCATTGCCTCCCTTTCCTGTTCCAGTCGGGTATGGTTCGTGGGAAGAACGACTGCCGGAAAGCCTCCGTGCGCGCTCGAATCTCTCTAATTTTGCATTCGTGATCTTCTCGGGAAGTATAAGTAGGGGGAAGCAATATATTCGATACCTAATCCAGAAACGCACCCTCTCGAAACCTGGACAGCAAGCTACACCGCGATGCAGAGTGCCTCTCTTGCAGAGTCTGCCACTTGAGTTTGCTAAACATCTCCGTAACGCTATCACGCTTACCAAATAACCCTGTGACGAAACGCGCCGCTCTTCCTTGGATCTTCTCCATCTCCTCTGTCAACCCGACCTGGTACGGATCCCACACTGATGAGCAATACTCAAGTATAGGTCGAACGAGTGTTTTGTAAGCCACCTTCTTTGTTGATGGACTACATTTTCCAAGGACTCTCCCAATGAATGTCAACCTGGCACCTGCCTTACCAACAATTTTTATATGATCATTCCACTTCAAATCGTTCCGTACGCATATTCCCAGATATTTTACAGAAGTAACTGCTACCAGTGTTTGTTCCGCTACCATATAATCATACAATGAAGGACCCTTCTTTCTTTTTTTTTGGTCATCAGTCTACTGGCTGGTTTGATGCGGCCCGCCACGAATTCCTTTCCTGTGCTAACCTCTTCATCTCAGAGTAGCACTTGCAACCTACGTCCTCAATTATTTGCTTGACGTATTCCAATCTCTGTCTTCCTCTACAGTTTTTGCCCTCTACAGCTCCCTCTAGTACCATGGAAGTCATTCCCTCATGTCTTAGCAGATGTCCTATCATCCTGTCCCTTCTCCTTATCAGTGTTTTCCACATATTCCTATCCTCTCCGATTCTGCATAGAACCTCCTCATTCCTTATCTTATCAGTCCACCTAATTTTCAACATTCGTCTATAGCACCACATCTCAAATGCTTCGATTCTCTTCTGTTTCGGTTTTCCCACAATCCATGTTTCACTACCAATCAATGCTGTACTCCAGACGTACATCCTCAGAAATTTCTTCCTCAAATTAAGTCCGGTATTTGATATTAGTAGACTTCTCTTGGCCAGAAATGCCTTCTTTGCCACCGTCGTTGGTTATTTTACTGCCTAGGTAGCAGAATTCCTTAACTTCATTGACTTCGTGACCATCAATCCTGATGTTAAGTTTCTCGCTGTTCTCATTTCTACTACTTCTCATTACCTTCGTCTTTCTCCGATTTACTCTCAAACCATACTGTGTACTCATTAGACTGTTCATTGCGTTCAGCAGATCATTTAATTCTTCTTCACTTTCACTCAGGATAGCAATGTCATCAGCGAATCGTATCATTGATATCCTTTCACTTTGAATTTTAATTCCACTCCTGAACCTATCTTTTATTTCCATCATTGTTTCCTCGATGTACAGATTGAAGAGTAGGGGCGAAAGGCTACAGCCTTGTCTTACACCCTTCTTAATACGAGCACTTCGTTCTTGATCGTCCACTCTTATTAGTCCCTCTTGGTTGTTCTACATCTACATCTATACTCCGCGAGCCACCTTACGGTGTGTGGCGGAGGGTACTTATTGTACCACTATCTGATCCCCCCTTCCCTGTTCCATTCACGAATTGTGCGTGGGAAGAACGACTGCTTGTAAGTCTCCGTATTTGCTCTAATTTCTCGGATCTTTTCGTTGTGATCATTACGCGAGATATATGTGGGCGGTAGTAATATGTTGCCCATCTCTTCCCGGAATGTGCTCTCTCGTAATTTCGATAATAAACCTCTCCGTATTGCGTAACGCCTTTCTTGAAGTGTCCGCCACTGGAGCTTGTTCAGCATCTCCGTAACGCTCTCGCGCTGACTAAATGTCCCCATGACGAATCGCGCTGCTTTTCGCTGGATCATGTCTATCTCTTCTATTAATCCAACCTGGTAAGGGTCCCATACTGATGAGCAATACTCAAGAATCGGACGAACAAGCGTTTTTTAAGCTACTTCTTTCGTCGATGAGTCACATTTTCTTAGAATTCTTCCTATGAATCTCAACCTGGCGCCTGCTTTTCCCACTATTTGTTTTATGTGATCATTCCACTTCAGATCGCTCCGGATAGTAACTCCTAAGTATTTTACGGTCGTTACCGCTTCCAATGATTTACCACCTATGGCATAATCGTACTGGAATGGATTTCTGCCTCTATGTATGCGCATTATATTACATTTATCTACGTTTAGGGAAAGCTGCCAGCTGTCGCACCATGCATTAATCCTCTGCAGGTCCTCCTGGAGTACGTACGAGTCTTCTGATGTTGCTACTTTCTTGTAGACAACCGTGTCATCTGCAAATAGCCTCACGGAGCTACCGATGTTGTCAACTAAGTCATTTATGTATATTGTAAACAATAAAGGTCCTATCACGCTTCCCTGCGGTACTCCCGAAATTACCTCTACATCTGCAGATTTTGAACCGTTAAGAATGACATGTTGTGTTCTTTCTTCTAGGAAATCCTGAATCCAATCACAAACCTGGTCCGATATTCCGTAAGCTCGTATTTTTTTCACTAAACGTAAGTGCGGAACCGTATCAAATGCCTTCCTGAAGTCCAGGAATACGGCATCAATCTGCTCGCCAGTGTCTACGGCACTGTGAATTTCTTGGGCAAATAGGGCGAGCTACATTGTATATTGTATATTGTATATGACCCGTCTCTCCCTATAGCTTACCCCTACTTTTTTCAGAATCTCGAACAGCTTGCACCATTTTATATTGTCGAACGCTTTTTCCAGGTCGACAAATCCTATGAAAGTGTCTTGATTTTTCTTTAGCCTTGCTTCCATTATTAGCCGTAACGTCAGAATTGCCTCTCTCGTCCCTTTACTTTTCCTAAAGCCAAACTGATCGTCACCTAGCGCATTCTCAATTTTCTTTTCCATTCTTCTGTATATTATTCTTTTAAGCAGCTTCGATGCATGAGCTGTTAAGCTGATTGTGCGATAATTCTCGCACTTGTCAGCTCTTGCCGTCTTCGGAATTGTGTGGATGATGCTTTTCCGAAAGTCAGATGGTATGTCGCCAGATTCATATATCCTACACACCAACGTGAATAGTCGTTTTGTTGCCATTTCCCCCCATGATTTTAGAAATTCTGATGGAATGTTATCTATCCCTTCTGCCTTCTTTCTATGTATTCGCAATACAATACATTTGTCTATGTTAAGGGTCAGTTGCCACTCCCTTCCGCTGCAGATCTTCCTGAATTTCGCTGCAATTTTCTAATGCTGCAACTTCTCTGTATACTACAGCATCATCCACCGATTGTGAAAAGCAATGGTCCCATAACACTCCCCGGTGGCACGCCAGAGGTTACTTTAACGTCTGTAGACGTCTCTCCATTGAGAACAACATGCTGAGTTCTGTTTGCTAAAAACTCTTCAATCCAGCCACACAGCTGGTCTGATATTCCGTAGGCTCTTACTTTGTTTATCAGGCGACAGTGCGGAACTGTATCGAACGCCTTCCGGAAGTCAAGGAAAATGGCATCTACCTGGGAGCCTGTATCTAATATTTTCTGGGTTTCATCAACAAATAAAGCGAGTTGGGTCTCACACGATCGCTGTTTCCGTAATCCATGTTGATTCCTACAGAGTAGATTCTGGGTTTCCAGAAATGACATGATACGCGAGCAAAAAACATGTTCTAAAATTCTACAACAGATCGGTGTCAGAGATATAGGCCTATAGTTTTGCGCATCTGCTCGACGGCCCTTCTTGAAAACTGGAGCTACCTGTGCTCTTTTCCAATCATTTGGAACCTTCCGTTCCTCTAGAGACTTGCGTTACACGGTTGTTAGAAGGGGGGCAAGTTCTTTCGCGTACTCTGTGTAGAATCGAATTGGTATCCCGTCAGGTCCAGTGGACTTTCCTCTGTTGAGTGATTTCAGTCGCTTTTTTATACCTTGGACACTTATTTCGATGTCAGCCATTTTTTCGTTCGTGCGAGGATTTAGAGAAGGAACTGCAGTGCAGTCTTCTTCTGTGAAACAGCTTTGCAAAAAGGTGTTTAGTATTTCAGCTTTACGGGTGTCATCCTCTGTTTCAATGCCATCATCATCCCGGAGTGTCTGGATATGCTGTTTCGGTCCACTTACTGATTTAACTTAAGACCAGAACTTCCTAGGATTTTCTGTCAAGTCAGCACATAGAATTTTACTTTCGAATTCAGTGAATGCTTGACGCATAGCCCTCCTTACGCTAACTTTGACATCGTTTAGCTTCTGTTTGTCTGAGAGGTTTTGGCTGCGTTTAAACTTGCGGTGACGCTCTCTTTGCTTTCGCAGTAGTTTCCTAACTTTGTTGTTGAACCACGGTGGGTTTCTCCCGTCCCTCACAGTTTTACTCGTCACGTATCTGTCTAAAACGCATTTTACGATTGCCTTGAACTTTTTCCATAAACACTCAACATCGTCAGTGTCGTAACAGAAATTTTGATCTGTTAGGTAGTCTGAAATGTGCCTCCCATTACTCTTGCTAAGCAGATAAACCTTCCTCCCTTTTTTATACTCCTATTTACTTCCATATTCAGGGATGCTGCAATGGCCTTATGATCACTGATTCCCTGTTCCGCGCTTACAGAGTCGAAAAGTTCGGGTTTGTTTGTTATCAGTAGGTCCAAGATGTTATCTCCACGAGTCAGTTCTCTGTTTAATTGCTCGAGGTAATTTTCGGATAGTGCACTCAGTATAATGTCACTCGATGCTCTGTCCCTACCATCCGTCCTAAACATCTGAGTGTCCCAGTCTAGTTCTGGTAAATTGAAATTTGATAAATAATCATCATTGGCTGCACTAATAATGAGCATAGGCAGCCGAAGACTTCCGGTATATAAGGAGTCACCCTCATTCTGCAACGGCGTTTTCAAAGAGGATGGAGGAGCAGACAGAGGTTAAGGGAACTATCTTCTCCTTGGGATGGTAAACTGCCCCTAAAGGCGGAAGAATCAGTAATGATCAACGGCATGTGAATGCAGATGGTAGTTTAAACCAATGCATTAATGACGTAACGTATCCACAGGACATGTGGCCTGTAACTGAAAAAGTGTCATGATGATCTCTCCATTGGCAAAAGATTCTTGCACAGTCCCCCATTCGGATAACGGAGGGGACTGCCAAGGGGGAGGTGGCCGTGAAAAATATGGGATAACCGATGAAATTATAACGTTCTGCGAGTCGGGATGTGGAATGTCAGAAGCCGCAACGTAGTAGCAAAGCTAGAAAACCTGAAAAGGGAAATGCGAAGGTTCAGCCTAGATATAGTGGGGGCCAGTGGAGTGAAATGGAAAGAAGACAAGGATTTCTGGTAAGATGAGTACAGGGTAATATCAACACCAGCAGAAAATGGTATAACAGAAGTATGCTTCGTTATGAATCGAAATGTAGGGTACAGAGTGTGTTACTGTGATCAGTTCAGTGATAGGATTGCTCTTATCAGAATCGACAGCAAACCAACACCGACAACGATAGCTTAGGTACACATACCGATGTCACAACCTGAAGATTAAGAGATAGGGAAAGCATATGAAGATATTCAAAGGATCATACTGTACGTAAACGGATATGAAAATCTGATAGTCATGCGGGATTGGAATGTAGTTGTATGGGAAGGAAGAGAAAAAACAGTTACAGGAAAATATGTGCTTGGGTCAAGGAATGAGATAAGAAAAAGACTAATTGAATTCCGTAATAAATTTCAGCTAGTAATAGCGAATACTCTGTTCATGAATCACAAAAGGAAGAGGTACGCCACGCGGCATGAACGTATGTGTTGTCCTTAGCATAAGTTAGTGTAAGGGTAAGGAGTAAGTAGTGTGTAAGCCTATGGACCGATGACCTCAGCAGTTTGGTCCCACGGGAGCTTACTACAGCAGAGAGCGGTATACTTGAATTGGAAAAGGCCGAGTGATACGGGAAGATCGCAGTTAGATTACAATATGTTCAGACAGAGATTCCGAAATCAGATACTGGACTGTACGGCGTCCCACGAGCAGATATAGACTCAGTGCAGTGATGAAGAGCAGGCTGAAGTGGAACAGAATAGTCAGGAAGAATCAATATGGAAAGAAGTGGGATACGGTAGTGCTAAGGAATGACGAGATACGGTTGTTTCTCTAATGCGATAGATACAGAAATAAGAAATAGCTCAGTGGGCAGTATAGTTGTAGAGGAGTGGACATCTCTAAAAAAGGCCGTCACAAAAGATGCAAAGAAAAAAATAGGTACAAAGAAGGTAACTGCGAAGAAACCATGGGTAACAGAAGAAATACTTCAGTTGATCGATGAAAATACAAAAATGTTCAGGGAACATTAGGAATACAGAAATACAAGTCGTTAAGGAATGAAATAAACAGAAAGTGCAGGGAAGCTAAGACAAAATGGCTGAATGAAAAATATGAAGAGATCGAAAAAGAAACGATTATTGTAAGGATTGATTAAGCATATAGGAAAGTCAAAACTACCTTAGGTGAAATTAAAAGCAAGATGGTAACATGAAGAGCGAAACGGGAATTCCACTGCTAATTGCAGAGGAGAGAACGGATAGGTAGAAAGAATACATTGAAGGCCTCTATGAGGGGGAGACTTGTCTGATGTATACAAGACGAAACAGGAGTCCAATTAGAAGACATAGGGAATCCAGTATTAGAATCAGAATTTAGAAGAACTTAGGAAGATTTGATATCAAGTAAGGCAGAAGCGATAGATAACATGCCATCAGCATTTCTAAAATTATTGGCGGAAGAGGCAACAAAATGACTATTCATGTTATTGTGTGGAATGTGTGAGTGTGGCAACATACCATCCGACTTCCACCAAATTTCGAAGATTGCAGGAGCTGATAATTGCGGGAATTATCGCACAATCAGCGTAACAGCTAACAATAATGATATACAGAAGAATGGAAAAGGAAACTGACGATGTGTTAGATGACGATCGGTTTGGCTTTAGGAAAACGTAAAGGCACCAGAGAGGCAATTCTAAGGTTGCAGTTGATAATGGAAGCAAGACTAAAGAAAAACCCTGAAAAAGCGATCGACAATGTAAAATGGTCCAAAATGTTCGAAATTCTGAGAAAAATAGGGGCAAGGTATAGAAAGAGCGAAAGGAAATAAAGAGAGTGGACAACCAAGAACGAAGTACTCGGCGTAAAAGAGTGTACGTTGAGCCTCTACACTGAAGAAGTAATGAGGGAAACCAAAAGACTGGTACAGAAGTGCCATTAAATTTCAAGGCGGAAGGATATCTGTCATACGATTCGCTGATGACATTTCTGTCCTTAGTGAAAGTGAAGAAGAATTACATGATCTGCTGAATGAAATGAACAGTCTTAAGAACACAGAATATGGATTAAGGATAAACCGAAGAAAGAAGAAAGTAATGAGAAGTGGCAGAAATGAGAACAGTGAGAAACTTAACATCAGGACTGATGGCGAAGAAGTAGACAAAATTAAGGAATTCTGCTTACTAGGTAGCAAAATAACCAACGACGGACAGAGCAACGAGGCCTTCAAAAGTAGACCAGCACTGGCAAAAAGGGTATTCCTGGCGAAAAGAAGTCTACTAGTATTAAACCTAGATGTTAATTTCAGGAAGAAATTTCTGAGAATGTAGGTACGGAGCGCAGCGCAGCATTGTATGGTAATGAAACATGGACTAAGGGAAAACAGGCCCTGATCAAAGTCGATGCTATTGATATGTGGTGTTACAGAAGGATTTTGAAAATTTGTTGGACTGATGAAGTTAGGAATGAGGAGGTTCACCGCAGAATTGGTGACGAAAGGAATATATGGAAACGACTGACAACAAGAAGGGACAGGATGATATCTCCAAACTTCAGGATGTCCGTTATGCTTGCCTGTCCCCTACAGGTTAGAGCCGAAACGCGCCGACTAGTTTCGCGACAGCAACCCAAAGAGGCCAAGCACATTAAAAACACTCAGCCTAAAGTGACACGATACTGCATATTGACCGGAAGCATATTTTGATTTCACGGATGTACACTTTCGTACAGACTGCCCTTATTTGGCTATTGTTTTGTTTTTGTCACCAGTAAAGTTCTTATTTTAGTATTATAATACATATTTTTTTAGAAGTCAATTTCAAATGTCGGTTTCACAAAGTAAAATGTCTTATTTTAAGACTTTTTTGCGCCTTTGGATCCAAATACAAAAAAGCTATTGCTAGTTCACTCTTTCGTGACCAACTCCCTTGGATCTAACCCCACACACACTTGAAAATATGAAAGAAGAGTAAAACCTTATTTGTGCAGTTTAGTTGAGAGACACTTTCGATAACATAACTAATAATTGATAAGAGAGAACTGACGATTTATGTAACTGAATTGGAGTGCGTATGATACCTGAAAATTTATAATGGAGTCGCGTTTATGACGAGATATTGGTAACTGTCATGTAAAGTGTATCGTTAATATACAGAATATATCACGACTGATAATTTATTTACCATTAATGTTTACTATTACTATCTCAGAGTGCCAGTTTTGAAGTAATAAATCTTATCTTTTGACAACCTTAACAGCTCCTTGGTGTGGTATTGCTCAAATTTTCGTGCTCCATTGAATGCATTTTTAGACGTTCGAAATTGTTTAGATTCGACGCTGACGCACAGAAACGAGACACTGTTCCGGGAAAGATGTAACAAATTCCCACAATTACTTAAGACTCAGTAAAAATTTTACGAAGTATTCCTAAAATTTTATGAGCCGTGTAGGATAGGCTAAAACGGAATTGATTTTAGTCGCATTTAATACATATCGTTGTAACCATACAAGTATTTACTAGGGAGTTTCTAAAAACAAATAGCCTGGCTTTTTTGATTATGTTTCCTGACTTAACTACAAGTAGATTTTACGTTTCTCATTATATACAGTCACACTGGGCTTGCCCTACATGTCAGGTTTGATTGTGATGTATGTGATTCAGCACATACATAATATTACAGATGCTGCTAACTGAGCAAGGAGATGAAGATAAACCCATGAGGACCGAAACCGATAAAATGCTAGTGAAACATGGACTGTGGGAAAACCGGAACTGATGAGAATCGCTACATTTGATATTTGGTGCTACAGAAGGATCTTGAAAATTAGGCGACTTATAACGTAACGGTTGAGGAGGTTCTCCACAGAATTGGAAAGGAAAGGAATGTGTGGAAACCACTGGCAAGAAGAAGGGACTGAATGATATCTCAAAACCTTAGGATGGGCGCTACGCCTGCCATTCCCCTTCAGGCTTGAGCCAAAACGTCTGGACTAGTTTGGCGACAACAACCCAAAGAGGATGGAAGCATTTGAGATGTGATGATACAGATGCCTGTTGAAAATTGGATGGATTAATAAGGAGGAGATTCTGTGGAGAATCGGAGAGGAAGGGAATATGTTGAAAACTGACAAGATGGATGATAGGAAACCTGGTTAAGACATCTGGGAATAGCTACCACGTTACCAGAGGGAGCTCTAGAGGACAAAAACTGAAGAGGAAGACAGAGACTGGAATACATCCAGCAAATAATTGAGGACATGGGTTGCAAGTGCTACTCTGCTCTGAGATGAAGAGATTGGCATAGGAGAGGAATTCGTGGCGGGCCGCATTAAACTAGACAGTAAAAAAAGAAAAGAAATACAGTAAGGGATCGTCCCCAAAAGTTTGTGGCTATTTAATAGAATTGAGGAGGTTCTCCGCAGAATTGATGTATGATTATAATGACAAATCTTTTCTAATAAAAAACACACTATTTTTTTTATTTGCTAATGTAACTTTTGAATTTCCAGAAAAAAACTAGGTATATGAATAAGGTATCTGTCAAGAGTTATGAACATTAAGACATCTTGTATGTTTCCCACAATATCTCATGAGTGACAAAAATTAATTGAAAATGGGGTCGGTAATTCGTGTCTTGCGACACGAAGTAAAAACTATTACGAGCTCTGGAGTGAATGAAATTAGGTATGGAAGAACTGGCTCTCCTCGGAACTCATTAGAGTATTACGCAACTGCGAATTTGGCGTAAAGTAGACCGTGATTTAAGAAGTGAATACTGACTTAACTCGATAGGCTTTCCACTGAGCCTAATATGCCCATTCGAAATTATAACATCTACATCTTTGACAGAAAATCCGTAATCTAGGGGTATCGCCTTCGAGTAGAAATGAAAATATCCTACGTCACCGGTTAGATCCCACCAGCTGCGCAAGATCTGAATAAAAATCTCAGAAAGGCGGCCGAAGACTTCAGGTATAAGGTATCAGCCTTGTTCTGCCATCGGTTCTGTCAAAAAAGGCGGAGGTGCAGATAATGTTTCAAGGCTTTACGGGCCTCGCGGTGGGAAACTGCCATGAAAGGTGGATTAATGAGTATGCGTCAGCGGCGCGAGGATCCAAAGGGCAAAGGAAACTACTGCATTAAAGACACGGAATGTGTATCCACAGGGCATGTGGCCTGTAATTGAATATGTGTCCTGATTGTCCAAGCAAAAATCCGAATTATTCCCCTATTCGGATCTCCGAGAGGAGACTGCCAAGTGGAAGGTGACCATTAGAAAAAGTTCAACAGTCAAAGAAAGAGCGACATTCTGCAAGTAGGAGCGTGTGATGTCACAGTTTCAACATACCTCAGCGGGGAAGCGATAAAATCTAGAAATGCAAATGTTCAGTGTATAGTAGTGATCAATGAAATGAAACAAAAAGACGATAAGGATTTTTAGCCAGACGAATGTATGGTCATATCAAACAGCAGAAAATGGTATAATGGAAGTAGAATTCGTTATGAATACGAAGGTAGGGCAGTTCAATGATAGCTGTGTTCTCATCCGAATCAGCAGCAAACCAACGCCAACAACAGTTCAGACATACAAGCCGACTTCAGAAATAGAAAATGTAGAGAAAGTATATGAGGGTATTGAACGCGCAATTCCGAATATAAAGGGAAATGACAACCTAATAATCATGTCGGCTTGGATCGTGGTGGTAGTAGTGGAAAGAATAGAAGGCAGAGGTGCATGTGGGCTTGATACTAGGAATGAGAGACAAGAAAGACTAATTGAATTCAGCAATAATTTTCAGCTGCCAGTAAGGAACACGCCTTTGAAATATCACAGGTATAGAAGGTATACTTGAAAGATGTCGGGAGGCAGGATCTGATTCCAGTGGGATTACACTGTGGTCAGATACTGATTCCGGAATCAGATCCTGGAATGTAAGGCGTACTCAAGAGCACATACGGGTTCGGAACACAATTACGTAATAACGACGAGTAGATTCATCCAGAAGAATCAGTGTGGAAAGAAGTGGGACTAAGTTGCGGAAGAATGAGACGATGTGTCTGAAATTCTCTTAAGCTATAGATACTATGATAATGAATACCACAGTTCAATTAATGAGGAATGGACACCTCTAAAAAAGGCAATGACAGATGATGTTCGGACAAAGATATGTAAAGGAAGGTAACGGAGAAATACCTCAGCTAATCGATGCATAAAGGATGTACAACAACGTTCATGGAAAGTCAGGAATACAGCAATATAATTTACTTAGGAATAAAATAAATAGAACTTTCAGGAAGCAAGGCGAAATGAACGCTCGTAAAATGACATGAAATGTAAAAGAAAAGTCACCTTCAGTGACATTAAATGCAAAGGAGTCTACATTGTGCTTGAGGAATCTCATGGCTAAACGTAGAGGTAGACGGAAAGAATACATCCAAGGCATTTGCGAGGGAGATGAAATGTCTGATTATAGTTCAAATGGCTCTGAGCACTATGAGACTTAACATCAGTCCCCTAGAACTTAGAACTACTTAAGCCTAACTAACCTAAGGACATCACATACCTCCATGCCCGAGGCCGGATTCGAACCTGCGACCGCAGCAGTCGCGCGGTTCCGGACTGAAGCGCCTAGAACCGCTCGGCCTTAGGGGCCGGTTGTCTGATAATGGGATAGAAGAAGAGATAGGAGGCCACACGAAAAACGCATGTTGATCCAGTATTAGAATCAGAATTTAACACAGTTTTGTAAAACCTGCGATAAAATAAAGGAGGAAGGATAGATAACATTCTTTCGGAATTTCTAAAATCATTGGGGGAAGTGGCCACAGGACTATTATTCAAGTTGGTGTGTGGAATCTGTGAGACTTTCGGAAAAAATTCAGCCACATAATATGGAAAGTAACAAGGGCAGATAAGTGAGAGAACCATCGGACAATCGGCACAACGTCTCAAGCATCCAAGTTGCTGACAAGAACAATATACAGAAGAATAGAAGAGTAAACTGAAAATCTGATAAATGATGATCAGTATGGTATTAGGAAAAGGCATTTCTGACGCTCTGCTTGATAACGGAAGCAAGACTGAAAAATCAAGACACCAATTGAGTTACAGAACTCTAAAAGGGCGAAAGTAATGTGGAGTAGCAACAGTAAGATCAAAGTTAGTGACCGAGAAGTAGATGAAGTTAAGGAGTACAGCTACCTTGGAAGCAAAAAGTATCTGGACGTCCTTTGTAATGCGAAATTGACCTCTAGATGTCACGGTAGGTGGACCCGCCGTTATAAAAGGTTGTGTGGAGTTATTGTTAGTAGAGAAGCACTCACAGAAGAATGAATTGGCTGAAGTGCTTAGTGACTTCGAACGTCACCTAAGGACTGGATATCATTTGAGTAACAGATCCATCAAGGACATTTAAACCCCGCTAAGGCTGCAAAAGTCCCATCTGATTTTCGAGTGGTACTGCGAAGGAACAACATTAAGTCAAGGGCAGGCTGACCTCACGTGCTGACGGACTGGGGCCATCGAGTGTGGTGGAAGATGGTTGTAGAAAATCACATAAAACCAGCAGAAGGAATCACTCGTGAATTTTAGATTGCTGCCAGCAGTCTGTCACGATGGCTACGGATAGGGTATGAAAAAGGATGTTGTACAATGACCGAGCATCTGCTCATAAGCCAAGCATTTCTATAGTCAATGCCAAGCGATGCTTGAGATGGTGTAAAGAGAGACGCCACTCGACGGTATTTGAGAGGAAAAGAGTGATTTGGGATCATAAATCACACTATATTCTGCGACAGTCCGTTGGACGGGTTCGCATTTGGCGGATGTCTGGGGAATGTTAAGTGCCATCACGTGTAGTGCCAACAGTGAAGTACGGAGGATGTGGAGACATTTTTAGTACCTCATCGCGCTTAAGACAACGCTAAATGGCTTGTGTACTGAGTACATTATAGGAATGTTGTCCAGGTGCTGATTTTTTCAGCAGCATGACAATGCACGCTACCATAAATCAGTGTCTGTGAGACAATGATTTGCCTAGAGGTTCGAGTTAAACCCAATGGAGCACCTCTGGAACGCTCCAGACTCCTGTGTCCAAAATCACTTTTTTCTCAGGTTTCGGGGCTTGAGGATGAATAGGCTACCATTCCTGCATAAACATTCACACACCTCATTAAAAGTGTAGCCAGTAGAGTTCTTGCCATCCTAAAGGCGAAGGATGGACAGATCCCATACTGATGTCTAGTAATAGGTTTCCAGATGTTTTTCACGGATATTGTATAATGAATAACGCAACTAGCACGAAAAAGCCAGACTTGCACAAGCAAAGAGGGCATTCCCGGCCAGAGAGCTCTACCAGTAAACACAGTCCTTAATATGGGGAAAACATTTCAGAGATTGTACGTTTGGAGTACAGAATTGTTAGGCAGTGAATCATGGACTGTGGAAAATCGGAGAAGAAGGGAATCACAGAATCTGAGATGAGGTGGTATGTTGCTTTGGTGTAATGTTGCACATTACATGGAGCAATAAGAAATGATGAGGTTACCTGCAGTTTCGGCGAGGAATGGAGTGCGTGAAAATCACTGACAAGAAGTGGGGACAGGATGATGATACACATGTTAAAATTTCAGAGTATAGCTTGCATGGTTCCAGCTCGTGCTGCTCGCCGTTGTGAACATAAGCGCCGGCTTTCCGGTTCCTCGTGGTGGGCGATATTCTCCAGTTTGGAGAGAACGGGCTGGTCTGTCCTGAATGCACGTAAATAGGTGGTGGCCTGGGTCGACCATCTTTTCGTAAGCGAGTGGTTTTTATATGAGGGCCGATGTTTCCTAAACCTGTTGGGAAACAAACTTAGTACTGCCGGCAAGCAGCAGATTGCGGCACGTATTACTACCGTTATCATGAATAGCAAATTGCGATGCTTACATTCTGCCCTGGAGGCTGATTAGCCGAAAGTCCTGCATGGTAAAATAATTTTGTGGAACGGCTTGGAACTCGCCACTTATGGAGTCAGCCGGGAGCCCATATGAGGTTAGGAAGGGAATCATGGATCCTGTGAGAAAAAACACACACTCCAAATACGGAGACATTTGCTATTTAGCCGGCCGCGGTGGTCTAGCGGTTCTAGGCGCTCAGTCCGGAACCGCGCGACTGCTACGGTTGCAGGTTCGAATCCTGCCTCGGGCATGGATGTGTGTAATGTCCTTAGGTTAGTTAGGTTTAAGTAGTTCTAAGTTCTAGGGGACTGATGACCACAGTAGTTAAGTCCCATAGTGCTCAGAGCCATTTGCTATTTAAAGTTTACAGCGAAAGTGCATGTGTATCACGAATATCATGGATGTATTGTGGTGGGCAACAGATGCCTATTTGTTCGTGATGAAAGCTGCTTAGAAGATGATCTTTAGTAAAAAAAAAAGTCTGGGACCCTGCTGAGCTCTCCTAAGAAAGCACAGTGACAGGAAGTGCTCGTTTTTCAACGAATATGTAGGCATGGCTTTAATTCTGCCTAGACTAAACACAGTATTTAATTTAAAGTTTTACCAACCAATTTCATATTGTAAATATTGTTCTCGGGAGGAGAGTGTTCGCCGCACCTGAAGATACCGGTCAGTTGCGCAGACGAAATATTGTGGAGCTTTCACAACGACATCCGACGTCTCGCCCGAGAACCATATTTATAAGTACAATTAGTCCGTCGGGAAGGCCTCAAGCAACACAATTTTATATTGTTTTCTGTAACCTGGTGGACAGGGAGATCTCTGATTTTCATTCTCTGTTTACTTAGTGTTTCCTTTTTACTGCTTGTGAGAAGGTAATTAACTTTAGTTTCATGCAATCTTTAATTCATTTTGCTTATAAAATGAAAGACTTTTGCTTCATTTGTTTGGTGCTATCTGACGTCTTATTGAATTTGGGGATTCTTGTACTTTGCGGTATACTTATTTTATTTTACGTGACATAGACTGACCCCATATCTACATCTGCATGACTATTCTGCAAGTCACACTTAAGTGCCTGGCAAAGGGTCTCTCAAAACACCTTCACACTAAATCTCTACCGTTCCACTCTGTAACAGCATGTGGGAAAAATGAACACTTAAATCTTTCTGTACAATCCCTGATTTCTCTTATTTCACTACGATGTTCATTGTAGGCAGGTCACAAAGAAATATTTTCACATTCAGTTGTTGATCGAAATATCGTGAAAATATCACCTCACAAGGAAATATACATTCATTTTAATGATTGCCATCCCAGCTTGCTTATCATATCCATGAAACTAGCTTCCCTATTTTGCTATAATACATAACGAGCTGCCCTTCTTTTAACTGTTTCGACGTCCTCAGTCAGTCCTATCGAATTAAGATCCCAGACCGCACACCAGTAATCTAGAGCAAGATAAACAAGCCTAGTGTAGTGTTAAGGGACAGTGTTTTGGGACTGTCACACAACATGTCGAGAGTCATGTAAACTCACAGCAAAGACAACCCTCGCCCCGAATAATTAATTACAATCAGAATGAGCAAGCGACTGACAGTTCCAGTGATCTAAAACAGATTTGTATGCTAGTTGGAAATAAGGGGATGTTTGGAAGCACAGGGGGTGACATAGCTGAATTTGAGAGCTAGAACAATCCGTGACTCCGCTGACCTCTTTTGAGAGAAAGCAGAGAGAGGAAGTGTTCATTGTGGCCTCCAGGCCCAGCAAGTACCTTTGTGACTACCAACAATGCCCCACACAGTTAGGACATCCTGTGGCGTTCGCTCAGCCAAATGTTTTATGAGTTGGAGTGAGGAGAAATGTTAGTAAAAAGGTGCTATTATCCACCAAGCGCAGAATAGTCGACTGTGGGATGGATGCTGGAGATCATTTTCCTGCAGGTGAAAAGAAAACTCGCAGATAAGCCTTTGGAAGACGTGAGACGTCGTCGAACGCGTTGTTCTTACAAAAGACTATGTTTAAGGATGTAATATCGACAGACATAGATTCACATGAACTTCTTATACAGTGATAGCCTGTCAGAGGCCAAGGGAAGCTTGGCCAAGGAGAGAAATAGGAATAACGAAAAACGACTTTTTCACTGTGTAGTAAAACTTAGCCCAGCTCTCTGAGGACTATTTTCATCGATTGGAGCTCAGAAGATTGAGAGCCTAGCCAATCAAATTAAGCCGGTCTCGAAAAACGTGGCAAATTGAGGTTTCCTTGTCAGACGCTCTTGCCCAGAGAGAAAACAGATGGATCGACATAACTACTGGTCAAAGACAGGCTCCCCATCACAACCACTCCATTGATAAATTTAGAGGACTTAGAAATTATTCAGCCACTCAGCACTTAGCTGCAGGAGAGGGCCACTGGTGCTGCTACTGACTGAAGTCGCAGTACTTCGAACACCAACAGATACATTCAGACCAAGCCACTGCTGAGTATGGTGTAGGGAACTCCAAGTCAGTTTATAATGACGATCTCAGAGCCTCATTCTGAAGATTTGTGTTAGGAAACTCGTGAACAGTTTGCATCCAGAGGTGTGACCAACTACATTCTATAACCTTTTACCTTGCGTTGTTCTATTCTGTCCTAATCAGTTCCTCGACAATCACTCAATATTTCTGCGATTTATTATCAGTTTTCCCCTGACTCAATTAACTATGTGTTCTACATTGACGGAACATCATCTTCTCCTATGCTTCCAAGCAAAACCTGCCTAGTATATTTTCACAGAGAACTCCCAATATCACAATTGTATTTGCAAAAGTAAAAATCTGATAGAAAGTTATACAATATCGCCTTTATATTAATTAAATATTAAAAGCTAGCACATAATCATTTATGTAATGTTTCTAGCGAGGAACTGAAGAGGTTGGTTATGTATTTTTCCATTGTTGCGGAGAAGAAGACTCATCATTGAGATTTTGTAGACGAAATTTTGATCTGTGTATGTGTGTTATGTGTAACACAGAGAATGAAGGTAAGCGTACTCACGAATATTGAAGCACTTGTGTCAGGTTGTGGTATGAATGATAGAAATGTTTGGGATTTTCAGTTTTCCGTTGGGGTATGCCAAGAATTACGCGAGTGAGGCAAGAGCCCGAGTGAGTGAACTAGAAACAGAAGTTACAGATAAATCAGATCAGTGTACCGGAAATTTAGAGATTGAATCACCAAGGGAGATTATTCAGGGTACAAAGAACCGCAAACCGATGGAAGAGATTAATTAAGAGGAATGCAATATCTTTGAAGAACGAGATCAAGTAACCAGTACTAACGAAGTATAGAAAATAGAAACAGGAGGCACAGAGGCTTGTGAAATTTTGTTACGAGACCCAAAAGAATAGAACAGAGTAATGCTAGTCTATAACTGACACCACCGCCACTGATGTATCGACCTTTTTGCTTCAGCAGTTTACACAGAATGAGGATTTCATTAAGAACAGTCATGAGAAGCCTAACAAATAATTTGGGTGTATCAAAGAGAACATTGACGAACAGTTTAAATGTACTGAAGAAAAGAATGAACGACGATTTAAAGCCATTGCCGATTTCCTTGATAAGTGCAAAGAAACTTTTAAGGTAAGACAAGCATGAGGCACGATTTAAACGATGAGAAGAGGAAAACTAGAAACAAGTCGATAAGTTAATCAAAAAGCTGTATGATCAAATCAGTGCCATAGATAAGAAAATCAGTGATCACATTACAGAATGCGAAATGAAAGGAAGATGTGTCGATGGTAAGATACGTAAAATAAATTCGAGAGTGGATGTTAACATTAAAGCCATTGAAAAGATTAATTCGTGAAGAGCAGATTATACTAACTCGCAAAAGGAGGTGGACACTGTTTTGGAGACCGTGGACAAAGTGGTAGATCAGGTGGGAGTCTTAGTTATCATCGTGCAACTATTAGCAAATAGCTATGAGACCTCTTCTGACCAGACAGTACCGACAGATATTAATGAACAAGCGGAGATCTAACACAGTTCAAAACCGCACAAGAAACGCTAAATCGGAGAAACAGAGAAACATTACATGTATTGATGAAACAAAAAGAGGAAAGAAAATATTCCGCAAGCGATAACGAAAAAGAATGGAAGTGGTTCAAAGGGACAAACAAGAAATTCTCGAACTAACGGAAAGAGTATGTAGAATTAGGGGATATCCGCCACGCTCCGATACGACAGAAATTACTGATGTACCTACAGATACCGCATCGTGCGATGCAGATCAGGAAGAGTTTCGAAAACACTTTATGATGATACAGAAATTTTCACTGTTTCCGGGTAATGAGAATCATTTTAATTACCAATTATGAATAGAAGACTCGTGCAAAATGATGCTGAGATATTGACCGCATGCAGTGAATATCCGTTTCTTTACGCAAACATTTTAGATGAGAAGCTGCTACGAATATGAGAACAACGGCAAAGCAATGTAGCACGTTCTTCGAGTTTACAAGTGCATGCCTCGAGGTGTACTGGTCAAAAGAAAAATAAGAAGAAATTAAAATAACTCAATGATGATCAAAAATTATATAGGATCGAGACTGTCAGATTCATTGTAATACTTAAGACATAGTAAAGAACATTGTGCCATAGCCACCTTCCGAGTTGCTACAGACTTGTGTGAGTAGGCTACTGAATAAAATCAGAAGGGAATACGGATTTCTGGTTGGTATGTGGATGACATAAAGGGATTCCAGGAGCTGCCTCGGGCATGGATGTGTGTGACGTCCTTAGGTTACTTAGGTTTAATTAGTTCTAAGTTCTAGGCGACTGATGACCTCAGAAGTTAAGTCGCATAGTGCTCAGAGCCATTTGAACCATTTTGATTCCAGGAGTTGTTGCGTGAATAAGGGTATGACAGGAGTGGGGAAGCCAACAGGCCAGTGCACTTCGTACAACCAAATTTTCAACCTGTTCGCCTGCAAAGCAAATAATCCGCATTGGGGAGCGAGACCTTCTCCGCAGAGAAATTGGAATATATAGGATAGGAAGAACAACCACCACTGCCGGGAAGCGAGTAACGGAGCAGAAGTGAGGAATAACGATGTAAGATATGATAACCGGATATACGATTGGAAAAATAACCGCAGAGACAACGGTAGATACGATGCAAAAGGAAACGACGACAGATGGTACGACAGAAAATATTACGGACCATTAGGACGAATAGAAATAATCGAAGTCATAGGACCGAACTGATAGCAGAATTCAAGAAACGTGGAGCCACGGCATTACACGTGGGGTTTATGGGTGTGGTACGTTTAGGAAGCCCAATAAGTAATAGATTATCAACAGCTTTGTTTGTGGATTGTGCGGAGCTGAGAATGGCGTTAACAAAGGGAGGGAAGGTAGAACAGAACAGTAATGACATATCCGACCTTGGATGTATAAAGGGAGGAAAAGAGATTAAGTGCATATTCGACTCGTGCAGCCAGGTCTCGGTGCTGGATCGGGGATTACATGCTATGCATGATAAGAAGAAATGGTGACTGCCTCACAAGACGCAAGGAACGAAGACTCAGGATGCTCTGCACGCGAAATGTTCCGATATTAAACAACAAGTATGGATAGATTTTGAATGTCAGTCGACGATACTGACAGCTAACATTTTGATCGCAAAGAATTTGACAATGAAAACCATATCGGAATTGCATTTCCTTAAATATCGGGCGACACTGGATTTGAAAAGGGGATTAGCAAAGATAAACTTAAATGGAGAAGAGCTCAAATTACGATACATACAGAAACAACCACTGCGGAAGGATATTTATCAGGTCTGTTATTCGTTAGGAAGGAAGAATATTCGACTGGCGGAAGGAACGAGGAGGTGGCACCATTACCTACAAGTGAACCTGGCCATAATTCGCAAATTTAAGTACGGAAACGTAAGGCAAATCGCGACACTAGGTCCCACTATAAAAATCGATGATGTCACGGAAAGCGTAGCTCCTGTTTTGCCAGACGAAGAACAAGATGATAAGGGTGACGTGTCGCCAGGAGCCTTTGCAGGTGTGCTGGAACAAATTAAAGAGCTCAAATAGATGTTCAAGGTGACAACGAAAGGGAAGATGTATGGAAGAGTGCCTCTGAGATGAAGAAACAGAGTTCGTTAGCTGTAATTTAATAGTAGTAGTAGTAGTAGCTTTATTCATCCGTAGATATCTTTTGACAACAATATAGGGCATGTCAAAGTATTTACAAGATTAGATCAATTGAAAATAAGCTAATTCGTATACACATAGGTATACAGACTTCTAGTTAGAGGTAATCATTAGATTTACTCCAGGTATACAATATTTTTTTTACAAATAACTTATTAAATAATGTAATGCCACACTGTTCACTCATATCTCACTATCAGTCATTGCACACACTATACACACATTGTTTCATAACACTTCACACACAAATACAAACACACTGGTGATCTCTGGGCCATTTTCTGTACAACAACTTCTCATTTGCTGACCTGAAAAACTGAGTCAGCATCCCTCTGTAAGAAGTGAGATGTTGAACTCAGAAAGAATAAGAGGTGTTAGTATTGTGCAATGCGTAGCTTGGAGCTAAGTTTTTCTAGAAATAGAAAAAAGAAGGGCTTTCCCATTTTCGCGTTAAGAGGTTTTGTCACTGCGCTGTTAATGTATCTGGAAAGGAAGATGAGACAAGCGAGGATGAAGAGGTGTCATACGTGAGGGGACCTGATTGGAGTGGAAGATAGTTGCGACGATCGAAATGACAGTGCCACACTCGACAGTAATGATGAAGGTGATCCTTGGGGATGCCCGTTTTATGAAGCTTAGCAGGCCCACACGAGACTGCTGAGTTGTGAGAATGTGAGTTACATGATTTTGTGTAAGATTAGAAGATGTTTAGGGCAATACGTCGATTTAAATGACTATTTTAGTTTTCAGCTAATGAGAATAAGATGTGAGATTTTTACGTATCCCCAGCTACTGTTGAGGTGATGTGAGCCGTCAGAGACGATTACCCAAGTGACAGAACCAAAATTAAATTAAATTGAAAGAGGACGAATTACAAAATGGAGTCTTTCCTCGATCAGTTCCTGTGGAAACATACAAGAAATAACGATGGAACACAGTGAGAGTAAAATAAGAATAAAAATAGATAAGGTAAAAGATACAGTCAAAATAAAATGATAGAAAATAGCAGTAATTGTACAGGATGATTTTCATGTGTATTTTGGGACAAATGATATGTTTACTTTCGTTGCAGATTTACGATTTCCAACCATGAAGGATGCACATTGAATCGATAAAAAGGGACGTTGATTTTCAGTAGTTGAGTAAATAGATGACCGTTTCAATGTGTCAGAAGGTTAGGAGTAAGTAAATCAGGAATTGAAGGTGGGCACAGCAGACTAAAGGTGACCGAATTTGCAACTAGCATGGGTAATAACAAGAGACCCACACGCTACCGAAGGATTTGTCGGGTCTACCTTAGTGCATGTCAACTAATAACGAAAATATATCCCAGGTTCCACACCAACTGAATCCTACGCAATGTCTGATGAATGTGAATGTATGACTGATATAAAAAGAACAATGAAGGAGGTAGTGTAACATCAATATTTACATATTTAACTTCATGTCATAAGAAGAATTTTGAACTTATGGAATATTATCAGCATCATTGCTGTGTCAAGACAAAAGTTTTGAAGCAACAAGTATAGTTTCATTAATTGACGCTTGTAAATATAAGCAGTTTCATTTTTGTGTAAAGAAATAATTTCTAAGTAAACAAAATAAATTTTTCAAAGGTAGGTAGTTTCATTTTGTTGAAAAATATGTTTCACTCTGATGTGATTAGTAATTATTGTGATGAGTTTTAAAAAGAACAGCGTATGCGAGTTGTATTTATGAAATATGAATATTTTTGAGTAGAATGATGGAAAAACTACGAGTACTTTAAAGGAAGGACACAAAGTTGTGTATGAGCTCCACTGGATGGTAAATGAGTAGTCAAAATTTATATTTATGGACGTGTACTTTAATCATGAACAGTAACATACGTATTGTCATACAAAAAAGATTATCGCACCTACTGATGAAATTGCATTTATTGGAAAATTTATTGTTAAAATATTATTTAAACTTATGACTGATTGTTATGACTCACGTTTTATAATTCTAACCATGTACTGTATATGATTTTTTGTAAGTTACGACGCCATATTTTCGTAATGAACTTTGATGACATTTCTGTTTTATATGTATTTTGTGTGGTCCATCTTTTCATATTATCAAGTTTGATCTCTGGTACTATTTCGTAGTTAAATAATGTCACACGTGTCACGTAGAATGAAGGACTGAATGAGTTAACCAGCATATTGTTTGGGGAATGAATTTTAGATGATCATTGTCTTAGTCAAAGCACTGAATATGTGAGTGTAGGGTGCAAACCACAGGGGGAGCTAATCAACGAAATGTTATTACAGTTGTATAGTTTGCTATGGAAGCAGATAAATTAGGCTACAGTGACAAAATTTGAGGAATATGAAGCAGGAGATAGAATGTTTCTGGAACACAAAAGTTTAATTCGCAACCAACACTCATGGAAAAGTCTGCGGTTGTTTGCTAGGTAATGAATAAGTAAATAAACATATAACATTTGCAACATACATCCCAAAGTGTGTATCTTGCGAACATATAAACCCAGCGTCACTTAGGAATAAAATTTTCTTGATGCACTTGCACATTGGACGCCACGACCTAAGCAAACATTTTAAATTTTATGGAAGGTTGCATGGGGGCTTAATTAAATTTTAAAAATGCAAATATTTTTTAATTTTAGTCGCTGTCTGTCCGATTACGCAGTCTCGTAAACGGTTGGCCCTGACTAGTATTTGTACGCAATCTGACTGCATAGAATAACAACAAAGAATGAAAGGAAATTTCCGTTAACACAACTAATTAATTAAGTCCCCAGCAACTATAAAACCTACGAAACAACAAAACACAAGTGTAGCTGTTCTGTGTGTGGAAGTGTGATTCAACGTACACATCTGGCACGGTTCTTCCTCAATAAGACCAGATATTTTAAACACCATTTATACTGAAGTAATTTAAAAAAACCAGAAATACTATGATTGCACATAGAAACCAGAAAGACAGTCTAATTCAAGAACACGAGCCAGATGCTTTGTTGACTGTACCTGTGACCAAGAGGCATTATTGTTTAAGACATTGAAATAATGAAAAAAAACAATTTCTTTTACCTTCATATATATTGACAAAAAGCACACTCTAATTATTACAGCATACCCAATCCAACAACATCTGGTGTCTAGCCCATCAAAACAATACTACAAGTTCTGAACAAGCACTCTCCATGGGAACTTCTCATAACGACTCACCACTGCTACATCTCAACAAGCACTCTTACTGCTACTTCTCAATAAGCACTCTCCACTACCACATCTCAACCAACACTCTCCGCTACGACTTCACGACAAGCACTGCCCCGTGGAGGCGGCTGAATAATACTCTCTGGCGCAATCTCTGGCGCTGTGGCTCAGTGTAGCCACCTTTCAAGGTGTGTCCTTTCACGACAGTTTTTCGGAACTGTCGCACAAAATATGCAAATTCATGTAAGTTCGTAGTAGAGACCCACCCTCGACTTGAATAATTAGTTATAATCGGAGTATGGAACTGATATTAACTTCAAGAACGACTAACAGTTCCCGTAGTAAACTAAAACAGATTTGCGTGCTAGATGGGAGTAAGAGGATATCTGGAAGCACACTGGACAACACAGGCCGAGCTGCGAGCAGGAACAGTCAAGAACCATGCTGAGCTCTTCTGAGAAAGGACAGCTAGAGGAAGCGTTCAAGTTGCGTCCACGCTCAAGAAGAGCCTTTATGATTCCCGACAGTGCCGCCATGCTGTTGGACAATAGTTAGGACATCCTGTGGCGTTAGCCCAGCAGTGTTTTACGGAGTGAGGAGAGGCGATAGCAAAAAGAGGCTATTGTCTGCCGAATAGAGAAAAGCTGAATTTGGGATAGTCACTGGAGATCGGTATCTTGCAGGTGAGAAGAAAATTCTATTCCGTCTTCCTTACTCCTCCTCTCACTTTTTTACTACTGCAGTTAATTTTATTCAGCTTGTGGTTTTATTTATTTAGATGTGATTATATGTGTGTGTAACAGAAAGTAAGTTGGTGCATGGTAACTAGTAACTTTGCTTTACGATATTAAAGTTTGGATTTGCAATGTTCAGACTGATATAAAACTGAAACTGAGAGCTGATGGCAATACACAAAATTATTTGTAACAAGTTCCTATGGTTTCGATTCAGTGATATTACACTGTCTTTACTTGGTAATTCTTTCTTCATAAAAGCAAGTAACTTTGAGTAACGTTGAGTAAACATTTCACTTTGGCTGTATGAGTCACACTAGCACACATATGTTAAGTTCAGACATGGAGTGGGAGAGGGAATAAACACTTTTATTATAAATGTGGCACACCGTGGATCAAATTATTGCTTTTCCACATCTGCTCTGGATAATCATGTAGGAAACATTCACTTGCTACTGTAACGTAATCAAAAAAGAAAGAAAACTGTATCTAAACTCATTACCTTGCATCGTATTCAGAAAAATCAGTAATGAAATTCAAATGAGCCTCACAGCACTGAATATTGGTTACGTTATGCAGCGGATTTTTGAATACTGTTAATTAGAAGAGGCGGGCGGCTAACCCGCGTTCTCTTAATCTCAGGGAAAAAATGTAAAATATTGCTTTAGTTTCACAGAGCAGACCTTGCCACAAAATGTGAAAATGATAAAATCATAACAGTTATTCGTCATATTTTTGTGATCGCATAGAACATGTCGCACAGTACCTTCCAAATCAAATTGAGAAATGCACTGAATAATATAATATAGTCTACCGGCACTGCTGGAAGCTGCAAGAAAATGTTAAATATTATTATGTTACCTCGCTTTACCGGCGAGACGACTGCAATGCCTGAAATAAATATTTTTTAAATGTGTCGCGTCTGTGGCCGTTGCCCTCGCATATTTGTCCAGCGGCTTCCGCTAAATTAAATGGTGAAAATCTCTAAATTATTTACGGGACGAATGGCTGGCAACTTTACAAATTATTTTAAAAACATATTTGCTCAAACTCTAATATTCAAACAAAAATGCGTTAATTTTACACGCCTTTTTACAACAACTCGCCTAATGGCGGATCTCAAGCTTCATGAACAAAAGACTCACGGCCAGCGCATACATTTGCTTAACACGCAAGTGTTACTCGTAACGAAACCCAAAAAGAACAGAGAGATTATTACAATGCTTTTTACTGTTTATACATGTGCTGAAGTGTCCTTTTTATCTGAGGCACAGATCATAATCACTAATTCATTTAACAAGAATACGATTGTCAAAGATGTCATGGATTCAAAGTCAAAAAATGCATAAAACGTCAAATAATTATGAATGTTCTACTTACACACATAATATATTCATGAAATGTTTACACAGTCTTGCTTTATTACTTCACTTGGTCATGTTTATTCGTGTTTAAATTAATTATCTTTCGCTGTGTTCGAGGTACTATATCGATACATGTTAACTGGTCTTACACACACGGAAAAAATTCTGTCATACGCTTTTTATGACGATTGGCCAGGAGACGCTACAATTCCCAGTTCGGACTTCGAAAACTGTGATGTGCCGTCCAACGTGTAGTTCTTACAATAAACTTCGTTTAAGTACGTAAGACCTACAGATCTGAAACAAATTGAAAGGAATCGTTTAGCATAAAACCTTTGCAAAACGTTTCGAATTGCTTTACGTGATTCTACAAACCACAAGTATCTATGCCTCGTAGTTTTTAATTGCATCTGGAAATCAGGGAGCTTCGTGTGCACACCGTGTATACACTGCTGGAAGAAATCGCAGCACCAAGAAGGAGTTGTGGGACATTAACGAGAGCTAATAGATGTTCTTCTACACCATCAAGATGATGTCTATTCAAATCTCAAGCCAGTCACATAAGAGTGCCTCTCGTAGTGCCACTGTGAGGATGAAAATCAGGTTTGCTTTAAATACATGGACATGAACATGGTGAGTTGATGTTAGCCAAGAATGACTTTAAGGCGACAAGGACGCCATAATCAACAGCTGATTGAGTTCGAACGATTTCGCGTAATAGGGCTACGAGAAGAGTGATGTTTCTTCTGCGATATTGCAGAAATACTTGCCAGGAATGTAACCACAGTAAAAGATTTATGGCAGCGGTGGTAACGAGAATGTACCACTCGCAAGGAGTCCGGGCTCTGAACTGCCACGTGGCACTAATGACAGGGAACATCATCGTGTTCGGCTTATGTCTGTGACGGATCGTACTGCATCTGCAGCAGCAATTTGAGCGGCAGCCAGCATCGCAGTGATACAACGAACTGTCACAAATCGGTTAGTTCAAGGACAGCTCCGAGACAGATGCCTCTTAGAGTGCATTACACTGTTTGTAAGTAGGCTGTTTAGGTTTTAACGTTGGTAACGTCACTTACCGCTCTGTATGAAAATCACTGACTGCTGTGTGCAGTCTGTAGCTGGTTTGCATTGTTGGAATTTGCTATTGTAGTGTTGGGCACTTGGCTGTTAACAGCGAGTAGCGTTGCGCGGTTGGAGGCGAGCCGCCAGCAGTGGTGGATGTGGGAAGAGAGATGGCAGAAGTTTAAGAGCGGACGATCTGGACGTGTGTCCGCCAGAAACAGTAAATTTGTAATACTGGATATCATGAACTGATGTATACACTCCTGGAAATGGAAAAAAGAACACATTGACACCGGTGTGTCAGACCCACCATTCTTGCTCAGGACACTGCGAGAGGGCTGTACAAGCAATGATCACACGCACGGCACAGCGGACACACCAGGAACCGCGGTGTTGGCCGTCGAATGGCGCTAGCTGCGCAGCATTTGTGCACCGCCGCCGTCAGTGTCAGCCAGTTTGCCGTGGCATACGGAGCTCCATCGCAGTCTTTAACACTGGTAGCATGCCGCGACAGCTTGGACGTGAACCGTATGTGCAGTTGACGGACTTTGAGCGAGGGCGTATAGTGGGCATGCGGGAGGCCGGGTGGACGTACCGCCGAATTGCTCAACACGTGGGGCGTGAGGTCTCCACAGTACATCGATGTTGTCGCCAGTGGTCGGCGGAAGGTGCACGTGCCCGTCGACCTGGGACCGGACCGCAGCGACGCACGGATGCACGCCAAGACCGTAGGATCCTACGCAGTGCCGTAGGGGACCGCACCGCCACTTCCCAGCAAATTAGGGACACTGTTGCTCCTGGGGTATCGGCGAGGACCATTCGCAACCGTCTCCATGAAGCTGGACTATGGTCCCGCACACCGTTAGGCCGTCTTCCGCTCACGCCCCGACATCGTGCAGCCTGCCTCCAGTGGTGTCGCGACAGGCGTGAATGGAGGGACGAATGGAGACGTGTCGTCTTCAGCGATGAGAGTCGCTTCTGCCTTGGTGCCAATGATGGTCGTATGCGTGTTTGGCGCCGTGCAGGTGAGCGCCACAATCAGGACTGCATACGACCGAGGCACACAGGACCAACACCCGGCATCATGGTGTGGGGAGCGATCTCCTACACTGGCCGTACACCACTGGTGATCGTCGAGGGGACACTGAATAGTGCACGGTACATCCAAACCGTCATCGAACCCATCGTTCTACCATTCCTAGACCGGCAAGGGAACTTGCTGTTCCAACAGGACAATGCACGTCCGCATGTATCCCGTGCCACCCAACGTGCTCTAGAAGGTGTAAGTCAACTACCCTGGCCAGCAAGATCTCCGGATCTGTCCCCCATTGAGCATGTTTGGGACTGGATGAAGCGTCGTCTCACGCGGTCTGCACGTCCAGCACGAACGCTGGTCCAACTGAGGCGCCAGGTGGAAATGGCATGGCAAGCCGTTCCACAGAACTACATCCAGCATCTCTACGATCGTCTCCATGGGAGAATAGCAGCCTGCATTGCTGCGAAAGGTGGATATACACTGTACTAGTGCCGACATTGTGCATGCTCTGTTGCCTGTGTCTATGTGCCTGTGGTTCTGTCAGTGTGATCATGTGATGTATCTGACCCCAGGAATGTGTCAATAAAGTTTCCCCTTCCTGGGACAATGAATTCACGGTGTTCTTATTTCAATTTCCAGGAGTGTATATTATGACTTTTGAACACTATTAGGGTAAATACATTGTTTGTTCTCTATTAAAATCTTTCATTTGCTAACTATGCCTATCAGTAGTTAGTGCCTTCAGTAGTTAGAATCTTTTAATTAGCTGGCAGCATTGGCGCTCGCTGTATTGCAGTAGTTCGAGTAACGAAGATTTTTGTGAGGTAAGTGATTCATGAAAGGTGTAAGTTATTGTTAGTCAGGGCCATTCTTTTGTAGGGATTATTGAAAGTCAGATTGCGTTGCGCTAAAAATATTGTGTGTCAGTTTAGTGATGATCAGAATAAGTAAAGAGAGAAATGTCTGAGTACGTTCAGTTTTGCTCAGCTGTTTGAAAATCAAATAACATAAGGGGTTTACCAGCACAGTAATTCATTAATTTCTCTAAGGGGACGTTTCATATGTCGACCCTTAGCCGAGGATACCTCACTGGACTCTTCTGATTTTTTCTTGCGAGAGAATTTCCTTTGTAGTTATAGTTTTTCATTGTTGTACATTAAAACACTTGTGGCATGCATGTAAGATTTGCACCAAGCTATGCTTGCAATTATCGAGATATTAATGTGTTTTCTTATTTTGCTCTTCAAATTGTGCATTTCTGCGTTATCGTATGAAATATTGTGACAATAATGGCGTGTATAAAACATAATACTAGGGTCCAAAGTAAACTGAGAAATGACAAAGAGACGAAAGCAGTGTGTTAGCGCCTCCGTGTAGTGAATTAACTAATGTTCAACGTAGTAATTTGGTAATTGTGCATAGGGAAATGGAGCGGGCTGCAAATAATGGTGTAGACAGTGAATCAATTAGTGAACAGGGAAGCATTATCGATCGATCGGTCGGCAACAGCTCGCCTCAGGAATCCGAAATGACAGAACACAATCTTGCAAATACTGTAGATTCAGGTTTTGCGTCCTCACCGTATTCTCTAATAAGTCAAATCACATTTTCTGCTTTTCAAAATGCGAATATTGCCGGTTCAAATGCACTGCCGAAAAGCACTGAGGAACATGTTTCAGACGCCAGTGAATTGTTATTACAATTAATGAAACAAATGGGGCAAAAGCTTCAACAGTTAGACACAATGGAACAACACCAGCCACAGACTGCTCACAGCACAGTCAGTGATTTTCATACAGAACGCTACGTGACGTTACCAACATAAAAACCTAAACAGCCTACTTACATGTTCCCAAACCAGTTCCATTTGGACTTCATTGGAGGGCAGGTTGGAGGTCTTTTGTGTTTCCTAAAGAAAGCTGGTTCGGCTTCGGTGCTAGTGATGGCTGTGTGTTGGTTAGAAACAGGCCACTTGAGGGTATTCAATCAACCTGTCTGTGTGCTAGATATACCCCACCTACAGCTGCCGTTATGGTTTTGGGAGCGATTTCGTACGACAGCAGAAGCATTCTCGAGTTTGTCCCACACACCGTGACTCCAAATTTGTACGTCAGTCCGGTGATTCAACTTGTTGTGCTGCCATTCATCAAGAGCATTTCAGGGGGGTATTTCCCAACAGGATAAGGCTCGCTCACATACCACTGTTGTAGTCTAACATGCTCTACAGAGAGTTGACATGTTGTCTGTCTTTGTCGATTCCAATCGAGCACATATGGGGCGTCATGCGATGACGTCCAGCGTCATCCTCTAACAGCATTAATCGTCTGTTTGTTGACAAACTAAGTGGAACAGTGTAAGTAGGCTGTTTAGGTTTTCTTATTGGTAACGCCACGTAGCGCTCTGTATGAAAATCACTGGCTGTGCTGTGTGCAGTCTGTGGCTAGTTTGCATTGTTGTCTGCCATTGTAGTGTTGGGCAGCTGGATGTTAACAGCGCATAGCGTTCGGCAGTTGGAGGTGAGCCGCCAGCAATGGTGGATGTGGGGAGAGAGATGGCGGAGTTTTGAAAGTTGTAAGATTGGATGTCATGAACTGCTGTATACATTATGACTTTTGAACACTATTGAGGTAAATACATTGTTTGTTCTCTATCAAAATCTTTCATTTGCTAACTATGCCTATTAGTAGTTAGTGCCTTCAGTAGTTTGAATCTTTTATTTAGCTGGCAGTAGTGGCGCTCGCTGTATTGCAGTAGTTCGAGTAACGAAGATTTTTGGTGAGGTAAGTGATTTGTGAAAGGTATAGGTTAATGTTAGTCAGGGCCATTCTTTGTAGGGATTTTTGAAAGTCAGATTGCGTTGCGCTAAAAATATTGTGTGTCAGTTTAAGCACAGTCTCGTATATAATTTTTCTAAGGGGACGTTTCATATGTCGACCCTGCCAGGATACCTCACTGGAATCTTCTGATTTTTTCTTGTAGTTAGTGTAATTAGTGTAGCTTTTGTTTATTGCTAGCGCGTAATTATAGAGATAATTTCCTTTTTAGTAGTAGTTTTTCATTGTTGTACAGTAAAACAGTTGTGGCATGCATGTAGATTTACAGCAAGTATTTCGCAGCTGCGCTTGCAATTAACGAGATATTATTTTCAGTGCTACGTTAATGTGTTCTCTTCTTTTTGCTCTTCAAATTGTGCTTTTCTGCGTTATCGTTTGAAATATTGTGACAATAATGGAGTGTGAAAAACGTAACACTAGGCTCCAAAGTAAACTAAGAAATGACAGTGAAGACGAAAGCAGTGTGTTAGCGCCACCGAGTAATAAACTAACTAATGTTCAAAGTAGTAATTTGGTAATTGTGCATAGGGAAATGGAGCCGGCTGCAAACAGTGGTGTGGACAGTGAAACAATTAGTGAACAGGGAAGCATTATCGATCGATCGGTCGGCAACAGCTTGCCTCAGGAATCCGAAATGACAGGACACAATCTTGCAAATACTGTAGATTCAAGTTTTGCGTCCTCACCATTTTCTCAAATAAGTCAAGACACATTTTCTGCTTTTCAAACTGCGAATAATGCAGGTTCAAATGCATTGCCGAATAGCACTGAGGAACATGTTTCAGACACCAGTGCATTGTTATTACAATTAATGCAACAAATGGGACAAAAGCTTCAAAAGTTAGACACAATGGAACAAAATCAGTGACAAACATAGCAAAAGCTTCAAAAGTTAGACTCAATGGAACAAAATCAGAGACAAACACAGCAACAGTTAGACACCATGGAACAAAATCAGAGACAAACACAGCAAAAGCTTCAAAAGTTAGACACCACACTTGAACAAACACGTGAAGATTTGACTACTGAGTTGCATAACATTGAATCGAAATGTCAAAAAGTCTGTAATGCAGTAATAACACAGATCTGTGAGCATTTTCAACCTATTTTTTCGCGGCATGAAAATGCATTACAGAATCACGAAGCAGCCGTAAAAGAACTGCAAACTATTGTTCATCAAAATCATGAGACCTTGCAAGCTAAAATTGACTGAGTTGCATCTACCGATTCGGCTACACACTTGCAAAAACTCAAGAAAACTTAAAGGACACAGTAGATACTCTGAAAATTGGTTCAGAAAGACACATGAAGGAAATTATTTCATTATCGGAAAAAGTAGTTGAACTTTCAGATCAGCTAAATAATTTATCTAAAGGTAGATGATAATCTGAATGAGACAAAACCGGTAGTCTTTAATGACACAGAAGAGTGTGAACAAATTAGGAAATTCAAACAAAATCAGAATCAAATTAATACGCAACACCAAAGAGAAATCCGGGAAGTACAAGATCAGCTGACACAGGTAATACAAGAATAACTTATTTCAGAGGACATTCGCGCTCCAATACGGAAAGAGGGACTTAGAAATACAGAACAGCCACAAAGTAATAACACAGGGCACTTCGGAAATTATGAAAGAAATTGGCAAGGTACACCGAATTTTGAGACGGAACCGTCGAAACGACGTAACAATGACCGACATGCGACTCGCCGACATGATGATTTTGACTGTAAGCTTTTCATCACTACACATAAATTCAAAACATTTAAGAATTCTGGCAACGACATTCATCCACAAGCGTGGCTTCATCAATTCTCTCATTGTTTTCCTCCCAACTGGTCATTAGAACACAGATTAGAATTTATGTGTGGCTACTTAGAAAATGAACCAGCTGTAAGAATGCGATCGGTCATTCACGATTGCCACAGTGAAGGAGAGTTTTACAATGCCTTCCTATCAGCATATTGGTCTCAAGCCACACAAGACTGAGTAAAACATGGCATCATAATGATGAAACATTTCGAACAATCTGAATTCTCCAGTCTTGTGAAATATTTTGAAGACATGTTGCACAAGAATCAGTACCTGTTAAACCCATACAGCCCCTCAGAACTCATCCGCATTTACTTAAACAAATTGCCTGAACATTTACGACATATTATTTTGGCAGGACGTTGCAAAGAAGACATTGAAGGTTTTCAGGGACTCTTACAAGAATTAGAAATTGACACTGACAATCGCAGAACGCGAAAACAGGAACACAACAATTACAGGTCACACCCGTCACAATTCCGCGATGAAAGAAATAATAACTGGACGCGACAAGGCTATTCTCACAACACAAATCGTGACCAAAACAGACACCACCCGTGTGACAACCGTTGGCAGAGTAGTAATAATTACAGGGAAAGGTCACCTCTCCGCAGTAATGACTATCACAGAGACAATCAGAGAAACAGACTATATGGGAACCAAAATAAATATTATCAGGGGAGACAGAATAACTTTAGACGCAACAGTCTAGCGTGCAGTTACGATTCAGGGAGAAATTCTCCACCACGTGACCGACAAGAAAGAAACTATGGAATCTACCGACATGACGACAGACGATATGATCGTAACGACAGACCTGAATTGCACCAGAACTGGCAAGATTCAAACAGAGCAGGGCACTCTCAACAAGGTGAATTTGTAGAAGTTAGGTCTCCTAATCCCAATAACGACGCGCGCCAACAAAGGAACAGACAATGACTCGCACCGCAGGCAGCCGCATGCGCCAGCTGGCTCTGAGAAAAATAACAGATGCTAACCTTGAGAAAAATTCCAGTATTCTTTACCGACGTGTACCACATGATAATTGTGTTAAAGTTGAAATTCTGCGTACTAGGAAGAGCAAAGGGTTACACCACATTTCACATGTAAAACCGTTTATTGAAAGATAATCTGCTTTTTAACTTTGTCTTTGCCATAAAACTTTTCATTTCACATTTCTAGTATGCATTGTCAGATTTAGAAACTGTTACCATGCAACAATCTTTGAAGTTAAATATCCGCTCAAGAACCAAGAGAACTTATTGAAACAGAAATTACGAATGCATTGTTATGGTGATCAGACGACAAAGTGTTATTGTGTGTGTACATTCTTGCTTGTTAGTTGCACGATTATGGAACGGCTATAAGACTTACATACTTAGAACATATAATGGTACTGCTAATGAGATTTTAATGCAAGATTTTGGTTTACTTGAAAATACATTCTGGATTTAAAGTACTTTCTGAGAGATACCAGATGACACAGTGGTTAGTTTATGTGACAGCTATACGATTTTATCACGACACTACTAATGAGTGACAATTTACAATGTTGCTTTTGCAGTGTTTCTGTTTTATATCTGCACAGTTTTTCTGTATTATTCTGGAAAGTAAAACATGTTTTAGTAGTAACTTTTGTGGTATAGCTACAAGGAGACAGCCTTTTCCATAGCACAACAATACGTTACAGCACAGTACTTTCTTCATCACGGCAATAAGCGTAATAACTAAGATATCTATATGCAAAGCATTTCACTTTCGTTTATCATGAGGTAAGTACATTGACTTCTGCAGAACCTAGCTTTCGGAGGACGATAACTACGAGACTTCCACAGAGATTATCTTACAACATGATGCACAGTTTAGCGCTACAGTACACGTATTTGAGTGATTAATTTTGTACTTAAAACATTTATTTTTAAAGATATTTGAAGTACAATGATACAAAGGATTTCTGTGATACATTTCATTCCATTGCTGTAATCTGTAACACCTGAGGGTATAATTACATTAATCCTCAGGGGGGTACATGCTTACTTTGTGTATCATGTGTTTTGCAAGCACAAGGAGCCCTAGCTAACATGGTATTTGCTTATACAACTTTACACATCAGTACCATATATCTCTAACACATAATTACACAGCTATCTGATCATTTAACTGAGAGAGACAAACTTTTTTACTACGGCAGTGACAGATGTTTACGTAATTACACTGATGGATAACTTCACACTTATGAAATTGTATTTTGTCTGCACTTTGTGAACTGTTCATATTTTTTTGGACCCATTGTGGTATTATGAGAGCTTTGAATGAAATATTTGGTAAGGGAGCATGATTTTAAAGTACCTTTGAGGTAGATGACACTATTGAAATGAGCAGAGAATTTTTTTTTAGGTTTTGAAATTATTGGAGGAAGTTACGACGATTTTGAGAGTTCACTGAGGTGTTATGAGGTTATTATTACGATGACTATGTGTATTATGCTGTTGCGGTATATTTATGATCAATAAGCTGATGCTATATGAGTTATTTGAGTATGCTACGTATCTGTTATGATGAAATTTGAAGAAGTGTCGACGAATAAGGTAAGGAACAATGAGTAGTGGTTAGGGAATCTGGTTTGTGAAAAAGGTTGTTGGAAACCAAGAATCATACTTTAAGAGTTATGAAATGTATGTAAATGCGTGAATGTATTACAATGCCGACGAAAATTTTTTGGACTCTGTTATATCAATAGGATTTTGGTTCTACAGATTTGTAACGCAAATTCTTGACCTGTGAAATATTTTTATATGAGACTGTAGCGGAAACTGCTGTCGTAAATATTTCGGTAAGAAAGTTAAGTGACCACCTTTACATAATGCGTCGTGGGCACCCAGCTGCGCGACAGATGCCTGGAAAAAAGCCATTAGTGTGTGCCTTTCAGAGGCACAGGTGAAAAAAAAAGAGGCCATTAACCTCACTATTGACATTCCTTTGTAGAAAGCATCGTAGATACGACACCCTCAAACTTGAAAACATGATTACACTGTAGAGTTCTTAATTTATGATATTTACTGAAATGAAATGATGAGAAACATTTCGTGTCTATTGTCTTGCTAGTTGAAAGATTGTTTACTGCATTATGAAATGCCATATGGCTAGTGAATGACATTTCACGCCTTGCTTTGCCTATTTTGTTTAATATCTAGTTCCCAGCTGCACTGCAGCACTGGTTAAAATAAAATTCTATAGATGTACTAATATAAATATTTTATGCCTACAGATCCAGTAAAAAATAACTTTATGATGGATGTACTCCAAAAAAATGAGGGAGCACAAAAAGACATTTCCACTTTACAGGAATTGCATACATAATTTTTGTCAGTGACTTGGTAACTTGTCTGCTAAAGCAAGTTACATTGATGCATCACTCTAGTGTTAAGATGTGACGTAGGTATTAAACGTGGCCATTTTTACTGTAATATTTTTTCTGCTTGAGGTTTATCATGTTTAGATATAAGTTATTGCATTTGCTGCGGCTGTTTGCCAGGCATAGTGCTACTAAATTTCACTTTGTATTACTCTGTTAAGCTAGTTTTACTACTGATTTATTTTTCTTGTTGCTGCACATTGGCTCATATTAGTTGTAATGTTGCATTGCTTGGTAATTTAGATTTACTGTAGCTTGCTTTGCCAATTTCCATTTTTTTTGTCATTGCTGTTTGTGTTAATTGTTTTGTGCTGCTGCATTGCCTCATCCCTTAGTTTATGCATCTGAGCTCAGTAGATTTAAGTTAGCTTAAGAGGGGGTAGCCTATAAGAGAATGAGTTGCGATGAATTTGAAGAAATGCTCTGAGAGGTTATATGAGAAAATTACAAAAACAAGTATAGATAGGACTTTTTGGAAATAATGAAGAACGAAGGGAGATCTCTGAGAAGTAAAGAAAGTTTTGTTTGCAAAATACTGCAGTAAAACAAACCCTGTCCTTTCCTTGTGTTATCCCACTATGTGTTTGTGTATCCTTGTGTATATATGTTCTTCCTGTCTTTATATGTTTATCTGATAAGACATATGTTGTAGAATTTTTCTAATACTCAGCTACATGAACTATGATGAGGAATACTGTTATCCTCAAATATAATTTGCATTAATAATATGTTATTTACTTTGTAAAGATGTTAGACATTATTAATTCTGTTCTGTTTTAATGCTCATGTGTGAAGTTGATGTTTCAATAAGTATTCTGATCTTTTATGTATTTACTTATGTCATAATTCCTGTAACACTGATGTATATGTTTATTTCTATTCTTTTGTAAAACCCCTATTACTACAAAAGTTATCTGTATTATTATGTTTTTAATGATGTATTTTGTACCTTTGTTATTGTATTCTTGTTATAAAATTGTAATTGATACCAGTTCATCAAATTAAGTAACTTGTAAGTTACATTTCACTGCACATGTTTCTGTTGGTCAAGGTATATGGACAATATGCGAGAAGTAAGGACTCATAGTGTTTGCACGTGTGTTAATAATTCACCAAGGGACTGGATAACAGCATTGCTGGTTCTAAGGACAATTTAAAAAAAAAATTTGTGAGTGCACAAGGGGTGGTTTACGGACTTGCTATATTGTCCGCAAGACTCTTTGATGGTGATTGTGCACCTGCACAGTCGCAACAGATGGTTGCTGGCTGTCTCTACAAGGACTACAGTGGGTCTGCATCTTTGATGATCCACCAATACCATTATTTCTACAAGGACTGCAGTGGGTCTGCACCTCTGGTAGCACACCAATACCATAATCTCTACCAGGACTACAGTGGGTCTGCTCTGTGATGACCTACCTACCAATACTCTTCAAAAGGCCGGCCGAAGTGGCCGTGCGGTTAAAGGCGCTGCAGTCTGGAACCGCAAGACCGCTACGGTCGCAGGTTCGAATCCTGCCTCGGGCATGGATGTTTGTGATGTCCTTAGGTTAGTTAGGTTTAACTAGTTCTAAGTTCTAGGGGACTAATAACCTCAGCAGTTGAGTCCCATAGTGCTCAGAGCCATTTGAACTCTTCAAAATTTCGACTGACTCTGATGTGGGTTTGCTCTGTTGTGGACCAATACATGTCTGCATGTCAAGAGTCAGCACTGTCTCTCCGTTGGAAGGACAACACTACTTCCGTGTGTATTTTCTTTTACTGCTCAGACTTTGAGAAAAAAAAACACTGCAATTTTACTGTGATGGATGATCAGGACTGTCTTTATGGACTGTGAGAAAATTTTAGCTTTTGACCAACATTGTATCAATAAGTGTGTGCATTTGATTTCTTTGTTATTGTAATTGTGAAAAAAATTTTAACAAATGTGTATTGGCCAGTGCCCAAAAAAATTTGTAAAATTTTTTGTGGGGAGCATGGGGGCTATGTAAGTAGGCTGTTTAGGTTTTCTTATTGGTAACGCCACGTAGCGCTCTGTATGAAAATCACTGGCTGTGCTGTGTGCAGTCTGTGGCTAGTTTGCATTGTTGTCTGCCATTGTAGTGTTGGGCAGCTGGATGTTAACAGCGCATAGCGTTCGGCAGTTGGAGGTGAGCCGCCAGCAATGGTGGATGTGGGGAGAGAGATGGCGGAGTTTTGAAAGTTGTAAGACTGGATGTCATGAACTGCTGTATACATTATGACTTTTGAACACTATTGAGGTAAATACATTGTTTGTTCTCTATCAAAATCTTTCATTTGCTAACTATGCCTATTAGTAGTTAGTGCCTTCAGTAGTTTGAATCTTTTATTTAGCTGGCAGTAGTGGCGCTCGCTGTATTGCAGTAGTTCGAGTAACGAAGATTTTTGGTGAGGTAAGTGATTTGTGAAAGGTATAGGTTAATGTTAGTCAGGGCCATTCTTTTGTAGGGATTTTTGAAAGTCAGATTGCGTTGTGCTAAAAATATTGTGTGTCAGTATAAGCACAGTCTTGTATATAATTTTTCTAAAGGGACGTTTCAACAGGCACGGACCACCATCCCACAAACTGACATCTGGCACCTGTACAATATAATTCACGCACGTTTGCACGCCTGCACTCAACATTCCGATGGTTACACCGGTTTTTAATGTACCAATGGACCAGCATGTCACATTTGCAATGACTTATCTCACGCTTATATTAACCTGTGATCGTGCAAATTTAATCACCGAAATACGTTACCTACAAAATTATATTCCCGAAATTTCATTCTCTAAATTAATTATTTTTCCAGAATTAAATTTTCACTCTGTAGCGGAGTGTGCGCTGATATGAAACTTACTGGCAAATTAAAACTGTGTGCCAGACCGTGACTCGAACTCCGAACCTTTGCTTTTCGCGGTAGAGCACTTTTCCGTGAAAGACAAAGGTCCCGGGTTCGAGTTTCGGTCCGGTACACAGTTTTAATCTGCCAGTAACTTAAATATTTTTGATGTTGGGGTTTTTTATCCGTCAGTGGATTATTTATAGCATCCCTGGTGGAGATGCGTTCATCATCAGTGTCCTACACTTCCCAGTGGAAGATTCGAGTAGTATCACGCAGACATTTTCCCATGCGCCTTTTGGTGCCCACAAATGGGGCAACTGTATTTCACCCTGAAAAAGAGATTCGTCGGAGGCACTTGTCGACAAGTTCGTTGCCCAGTTAAGCTGTTGAGCCAGGCCACATCGTGGAACGGAGATATATTACGGTAGGAATAAAATGTTTCTTCTCGTCCACAGAGGAGTAGTTTCACCGGATGAAATCTCTGTCGCTGTTGCGACAGGAAACCACGCGGTCCTGGCTAGCAAGCCAAATCATGTGATGTACCCCTGCAAAGATTAACTAGATAATGTTTATTGGCTGCCTTAAAGCACTTCTGCACCTACAGTATCGTTTGAATTGCCGTCACGTGAGGTACGCAAGATGGTCAGCGAGGTAGCGGCCGCAACAGCGAGTCGCTCTCATGCTTGCCAGCTTCCTTAAGCCGTCGGCACACGGACCGTGCTGTCGAACGTTAACGTTGAGCGTGCCAAGTTCAACGTGCTGCTGAACGCTCAGGAACGATGCGACTTGTGCATACGGTACGTGGTATACGGGATCCCAACGCACTCCAGCGGCAGTTGAGGGATGTTTCTTGTTCATAAATCACACTGTTTACTCAACGGGCGTGCGTAAAATTCCCACGTTAGCTCTATTAAAACGTACATTTCCTCCATCGTCCACGAAAAGGAAAGTACCATATCCAATCAATAAGGACACAGGCTTATAAAAGTTCCATTACAAACAGTGCGGTACAAATTTGGAATACTTCTCCGCATAAGATAAATATTATTACTTCATCATTCCCACATTTTAGTTAAACCCCAAGGTCAGTCTTACTTAATCACTGTTCCTACCCAGCAGCAGAATCCTTGCAACATGTGAATTACGAAGACTACAAGAAAAAGGAGCACAATATCTTTATACAAGTAGTACAAGCTGTCCTGTAGATTAAGCCAATCGAACAAAGTCACCCCTCAAAAAAGGGTGAACTTATATTTACATAACATCGAATATTATAGTATATACTTACATTAAACTAATAATAAAGTATCAGAACCTAACATAAACGCGAATGTTAGGAAATAAAATTTAAGTGTGTCAAGACGCGAACCACCGCCCCTTCTAACAACTCAACACGAGCCAGTGACGTTACTCATTACGCTTTTATTTATTTTTTTTTTTTTTTAGTAGTCTCATTTTGTTCGATTTTCGTTCGTTGTTCTGCTCGGGGCGAACGTCGCAAGACACCCGTTTCAGTTCGTCGTTGATCCATTAACTCAGTCTTTTTATTACAGAGGGCGGCTAACCCTCTGACCGAACATGCTGAGTTACTGTTCCGGCACGCTAAACTATCAATTCAACGATTGTGACTAATCATGGTATGTTGCCCCTTGCAAAAGAAACCTTATCGTAGATATGTTACTAATTGAAATTTAGTTATAACAAATTGTACCAAGCACAATGCGTTTTGGGTGGATTTTTCAGTGTGTCGCTGCCTTCAAATAGCCTACACTCATAATACGCAAGTTACAATAATCCTTTTGCCATGAACATGACGTTTCTCGTTATTTTACTGGAACGAATCACACAGTTAACAACGGGTTTTCCAGTGATTCTCAATTTGCTGGTGCTCAGAAACGGAATATATACATATAAGTTTGAAATGAATGCCAATATGGCGCCTCACGACTCTGTACTGAATGGAGACGGCGTGCGTGTGACGTAGGTGGCGTTGTGCCATCTCATTGGTCAACGCTCAGACGCACGCTCAGAATATCTGACATGCCGGATATAGCTCTACACGTTCGGAAAGACCCCCGAACGTGCTACTCCACGCTATGACGTCAGAAACTCTGCACGCTCAACGCTCAACAATCGGATGCACGGTCCGTGTGCCGACGGCTTTACCCTCTGGACGTGTCCGCCAGCCCTTCTTATTGAGGGCGCAATGCTTTTCCCGTACTACGTGAGCTTCACTCCGCGGGGCGTAACCACTTTTCACGGATACTGTACCCCTTAGTGGTAGTTCTTGTGAATAAAACCCGTTTTGTCCTGAATACTGGCATTTCTCGTACAGGAAAAATACCACGGATGCCCACCCGAGCAGCTCTTATACCATGTATAAACAGGTGTCCGAGAGTGGGATCTTCCCCACCGTTCGATCCGAATCGATATTTTCCTGCCGATCCTATGTGCTGGCAACCATGGCGACTCCTAGCTGTTAGCCGTCGCGGACCGTTTAAAACGGAACGATATTTGTTTAGCTGTGTAATTAGGACAAGACATATTATTTATGTTTCACTATTAATAATAATTCTGGTTTGTGTTACAGGTTTCTAGCTAAAGGGGAGAGTTTCGTGTCCCTTGGATATGGTTTCCGGATATCACCAAGCTACGTGAGCATCATAGTTCGTGAAACAGTAGAAGCTATGTGCCAACTCTTGGCAGCTATCTTCTTGCCTCCTCCATCTCGAGAATCTTTCAGGGAAGGTGCGAAAGAATTCTACACTCTTTGGGGTTTCCCTAACTGCTGTGCTGCGATTGGTAGGAAACATATAAGGATACGGTGTCCTGGAAAAAGTGGTTCCCTTTTCTGGACTTACAAAGGGTACTTCTCCATAGTACTTTTGGCATTGGTTGATGCAAGCTGTAAATTCGTTGCGATAGACGTAGGTTCGTATGGGGAGGAAGGAGACAGTAGCATATTTAATAAGTCAGTAATGGGGAAAATGATCATGAAAGGAGACGTGTTTCTAGCAGATGAAGAGCTTCCATTAACTGACATCAAGATGCCATTTATTATTAATAGGTGACGATGCATTCCGCTTGCGAAAGCATATTCTCAAGCCTTACACCCGCTCGTCTGCCCAGCAAGACAAATCAAAAGCAACATTCAACTATAAATTGTCACGAGCGCGTCGAGTTTCTGAAAACGCTTTTGTGTCAGGTATTTCGAGTGTTCCACACAAATCTGAATCTGCAACCTAACACATGTGATAAACTCGTTACAGCTTGTTGCTGTCTACACAATCTCCTCTGGGACGCCTATTTAGAAAAAAGAGGACGACCTTTTTACGAACTTGACCATGACGTGAGTTTACCACAGAACATTATCCCCCTGCACCGAACAGGGAGATTCTACCAAGCTAAATGGTTTCAGGTAAGAGATACATTTAAGAATTACTTCTGTGAACCTATAAAGCAATGATTACAGCCTGGAAAAGAACTAAGGCTCAAATAAAGGAAATAAATTATTGTTACTACTCGTAACGACTATTGTTGTAATCATTTAATAACAGAAAGAATGGAAGCATTGTTGTAGCCTCCATATTGTACAATTTGTCACAGTAGGAAAAAACATAAATAAATGAATATGTATATGCTAAACACTTACCACCTTTTTTCATTGCTTCTCCTATCATCTTCCACACATCTTTTGCCATCACATTTATGAAATGTGTATGCTTATGATCATACAGTATAGAGTATCTGCTCACATACTCCACTAACTGTTCGTCGTCGTCATCGTGAAAACCTTTCTTCGACATAGCGCTTCGTTGATTTCTGCAGTCGTCACACACCTGGCAGTCGCGGCCCAACTGCTTGACGGCTTCTGCAGCGGCCGAGACGCGGCAGTCGCGATGACGTCACGACCGCTGACTCCTGAGCAGTTACAACGACATATGTTCCGTTGCTTTGCCTAAGAGCAGTAGTCAACTGCCCGCAGTCACTGCCGGCCTTCTGGCGCGCACTATGACGTGTAGACAGTGACGGTCCAATCAAGCACGCGGACGCACTTAAAGGCCGTGCGCCGCTACATTGCGTCCCAGGCCGCGGCGCGCGCCGCACCGTGCGCTGCCACTGTATGCTGCAGCGGGGCAGCCGCCTCTCGGAGCCGCCCCCGTCGCCGCCACCTTCATAACCTTCGCCGATTTCGCCGCCCACGCCGACGCCACCTCCATGTGATGTAAGTGTCACTGCAATGCTTTCTGCTAGGTAACAACTCCGGCGAACTTCCGCCGAGGTATCTGTCCATCACCTAGAATAGAGCGAGAATTCTTTTGTATACATCTGTTCGGTCTCAGCCCTAGCATTGTAACGGCCTCGCCAACCAGCGGAGAGGACCGAATCGGTTACCGATGCCGCAACTGCGGCCCCGAACGAGCCTCATCGCATTACTTTACTGCAACAACAGATCAGCACCGCGTCACTCGAAAAAATAAAGGTACAGGAACGGCTTAACGTGATGTAACATCCCACACGTCACTTATCTGGTTTTGGCGTGTGTTCACCCCAGCTAATTGACTAACAGATCAACAGAGAGTGCAAAACTGCCGCAATATCGGATAACGCAAAGAAAGTAATAAGACCCTGTGACTCCTGATTGAACTACGGTGGCAATGTTGACATTACTTGATTCAGAATTGATCCCTTTTAATAAAAAAGGGGTGCACATTGATGTTATATTCAGATATTGAACACCAGATGTAAATGTTGAACATAAAATTAATTAAGAAAGTGACTTGGGATTTCAACTACATGACTGAAAACAGAAGCAGTCGATTAGCACAAATTTATTTCAACTCACGAACTTCAGTCATCACATTACATGACTCTCCTAACAGGCAGCGGGAATAAATTGCGTTTACGTGGAGTAAAGCACGATAAATCAAAATTAATTCCTATCGACTGACCCAGGCGAAATGCAAAGTGCGAGAAGAATACACAGCCCATGAAGCCCTCGTGGAAACTTTGCCGACGTGATCCAACAAATTAATCAGTGGCCTTACTCAAGCCGGAGCAGGCGAAATATCACCGAATTCAGCGTGGAAGGGTGGCGGACGTCAGCCAGCCTTGTGTTACTGCAAGGCTGCGCTCGTCTACTCACTCCTAGCTATCTTGCTCAGTACATAGCTGAACGAAAACTTTCTATCTCCAAGCTCAATCGTTCCTTTTGCTAAGTCCTAAACTGCAGAGTTGCTCACTCTCTCTCAGGAAAGCTGAGGAAAGAGCGCCACGTCCGCACTCTAGGCACGCTGGGAACAGAAGACTTCTATGGAGGATTCTGCCAGTCCGCTCTTCGCCTCTGTTTCCCCTCCAGCAAAATCACTTACGCCAATTGCAGCACAAGTCGCGTTATTATGCGTCACTTCTCAGCGCCGACCCACAAAATTTCCTTACTTCTCAACTTCTGCTATTTGGCTCCTCCCAGGCCACCCATCAAGGTTAGCATCTGCATAAGACACCAATTTTTCCAAAATTTTGACCCCCAGGAGAGTACTTCAAATTCCTTGGTCCAACGTTCCCATCGGAGGCCGGCGTATTTCATTCTGTCGCTCTTCACCTGATTTGCTTCAGACTCTGTGGACCATGAATTCAGCGTGAAGTTGCTACAGTCATGACCACCCATATTTTGGCCTCTGTTGAGGCTCCACCATACCTTTGCGCGGCTTTCTCGGATGTTTCACTGAAAATGGGACGACGGACATTTATCAACAGGCGTACAAGTTCTCCGTCTGCTTCCCGGTATACCAGCATGGGGTCAACCACGCCCTCACTGTCACTCATCTTAAGGCAGCTGCAAGCCGCGCCCATTACCACTTTCTCAGAGTTTGAGCCGCCCTAAGCTGCCTATTGTCGCTTCCCTTCGCCGCTCCCAGCCGCGCGCCGCCACCCGGCTGCAGTCAACTCTGAATACTTCCCTGGGATAAACTGTTGTTGTTGTTGTTGTTGTTGTTGTGGTCTTCAGTCCTGAGACTGGTTTGATGCAGCTCTCCATGCTACTCTATCCTGTGCAAGCTTCTTCATCTCCCAGTACTTACTGCAACCTACATCCTTCTGAATCTACTTAGTGTATTCATTTCTTGGTCTCCCTCTACAATTTTTACCCTCCACGCTGCCCTCCAATGCTAAATTTGTGATCCCTTGATGCTTCAGAACATGTCCTACCAACTCGTCCCTTCTTCTTGTCAAGGCGTACCACAAGCTCCTCTTCTCTACAATTCTATTCCGTACCTCCTCATTAGTTATGTGATCTACCCATCTAATCTTTAGCATTCTTCTGTAGCACCACATTTCGAAAGCTTGTATTCTCTTCTTGTCCAAACTATTTATCGTCCATGTTTCACTTCCATACAAGGCTACACTCCATACAAATACTTTCAAAAACGACTTCCTGACACTTAAATCTATACTCGATGTTAACAAATTTCTCTTCTTCAGAAACGCTTTCCTTGCCATTGGCAGTCTACATTTTATATCCTCTATACTTCGACCATCATCAGTTATTTTGCTTCCCAAATAGCAAATCTCCTTCACTACTTTAAGTGTCTCATTTCCTAATCTAATTCCCTCAGCATCACCCGACTTAATTCGACTACATTCCATTATCCTCGTTTTGCTTTTGTTGATGTTCATCTTATATCCTCCTTTCAAGACACTGTCCATTCCGTTCAACTGCTCTTCCAAGTCCTTTGCTGTCTCTGACAAAATAACAATGTCATCGGCGAACCTCAAAGTCCAGTAAATCGAAGCGTTTCCACAAAGTTTTCATGTCGAGTGAATTACTTTAAAAGCATCACCCAACATTAATTATTCCAACACGTCCATACTATAACCTCTACAAGATGCACTGTGCCTTGTCAGTCATTTTTCTTTAGCCCTACTGTTCACTTAACGTGAGTTCGGTGATCTTTAATGACTTCATGTAAGGGGCATAGTTCTTGCCATCTTATAGTGATAACTCGCAAAAATGAAACCCGAGCTGCCGAAACTGCAGCAACTCTGTGCCATCAAGAGCCCCTAAAGTTGAAACAGAAAAATTAGTACCAGATGTAGTCAGTTCGCTTCCAGCTGTAACATTAGTACCTTCCTTTGCTGGAAAGCCAAGCAACATTTTTGCAAAACGTCAGTGATGTGGGACGTACATGTGCACGGCCAGACCAGCTTTTGTTAAGTGTCACCAAGCTAAAGCTTTCGGGCCTATGTGAGAGCTTATGTTGAATCAATAGACACGTTGCTGGAAGCATCCACTTTTGTATTCTCGGTGAACGGATTAGCAGAGTACTGCTCCGATAAGCGTGGGGTTAGCTGCTACCGTGGTCGTTCGTCCATCCTTAGACAGTAAAGCGGACACGATTTGAAGCATTTGCAGACAGAATTAGGGAAGTATCTTGTACATGAAGCCTAGAAAGGGATAATACACGTAATGAAGTGTTAATCGAAGAAGCTGAAGCGAGACGAATCGGTTCATTCATACGTGGAATCAATCCACTTATAGGGAATGAGGTAAGTCTAGCCTTCCCCATCTCAGAAGCAGACAGACTAGCTGCTCCATTACACGAGGAAGCGGTACGATTTTTATCCGCCCCTGCGATCGCCAGCGAAGCACGACATCTGTTCATTAACGACACGGATTGCCAAAGATGCGGAAAGCCCAACCATACGGCCGAGCGCTGCCGGGCTTCCTGTTGTAAGAAATGCCATACCGTTGGACACGCACAGGATCGTTGTGCGCAAAATAAGTGGCCAAATTCCCCCACGAGGAAAGTACCAGCAGGCAGGAAATAATCCGTCAAACAGGATTAATACTCCAAGGGGAATCGAGCGTTTCTGGTAGGTTCTGCCATCTACCCTCGCCCCCAATGAAATACAATGCTGGTCATTAAAATTTCTACACCAAGAATAAATGCAGATGACAAACGGGTATTCATTGGACAAATGTATTATACTAGAACTGATATGTGATTACATTTTCACGCAGTTTGGGTGCATAGATCCTGAGAAATCAGTACCCAGAACAACCACCTCTGGCCATAATAACGGCCTTGATACGCCTGGGCATTGAGTCAAACAGAGCTTGGATGGCGTGTACAGGTACAGCTGCCCATGCAGCTTCAACACGATACCACAGTTCATCAAGATTAGTGACTGGAGTATTGTGACGACCCAGTTGCTCGGCCACCATTGACCAGACGTTTTCAATTGGTGAGATATGTGGAGAATGTACTGGCCAGGGCAGCAGTCGAACATTTTCTGTATCCACAAAGGCCCGTACAGGACCTGCAACATGCGGTCGTGCATTATCCTGCTGAAATTAGGGTTTTGCAGGGTTCGAATGAAGGATAGAGCCACGGGCCGTAACACATCTGAAATGTAACGTCCACTGCTCAAGGTGCCGTCAATGCGAACAAGAGGTGACCCAGACGTGTAACCAATGGCACGCCATACCATCACGCTGGGTGATATGCCAGTATGGCGATGACGAATACACGGTTCCACTGTGCGTTCACCGGGATGTCAACAAACACGGATGCGACCACTATGATGCTGTAAACAGAACCTGGATTCATCCGACAAAATGACGTTTTGCCATTCGTGCACCCAGGATCGTCATTGAGTACACCATCGCAGACGCTCCTGTCTGTGATGCACTGTCAAGAGTAACCGCAGCCGTGGTCTCCGAACTGATAGTCTGTGCTGCTGCAAACGTCGTCAAACTGTTCGTGCAGATGGTATTGTCTTGCAAACGTCCCCATCTGTTGACTCAGGGATCGAGACGTGGCTGCACGATCCGTTACAGCCATGCGGATAAGATGCCTGTCATCTCGGCTGCTAGTGATACGAGGCCGTTGGGATCCAGCACGGCGTTCCGTATTACCCTCCTGAACCCACCGATTCCATATTCTGCTAACAGTCATTGGATCTCGACCAACGCGAGTAGCAATGTCGCGATACGATAAACCGCAATCGCTATAGGCTACAATCCGACCTTTATCAAAATCGGAAACGCGATGGTACGCATTTCTCCTCGTTAAACGAAGCATCACAGCAAAGTTTCACCAGGCAATGCCGGTCAACTGCTGTTTGTGTATGCGAAATCGGTTGGAAACTTTCCTCATGTCGGCACGTTGTAGGTGTCGCCACCGGCGCCAACCTTGAGTGAATGCTCTGAAAAGCTAATCATTTGCATATCACAGCATCTTCTTCCTATCGGTTAAATTTCGCGTCTGTAGCACGTCATCTTCGTGGTGTAGCAATTTTAGTGGCCAGTAGTGTATATGAACCCTATAAAAAGGGGAGAGCCCACAGAGGTGTCAAACTTAAGTTTCGAGGGGAAGCTCGGACGGAAGACTGTCAAAATTCTTGTGGATTCCGGAGCTCAGGTTAGTGTTCTTTTTGTTTCTAATAATGAGAAGCGTGTGCTACAACCGCCACGCTACAATATAAGTGGACTTTGGGACGAGATGATCGTTCCTGCAGGCACCTGTACAACAGACCTCCACATTGGAGAGAAAAAAAATGTCTTCCGTATGGAAGTAATGAAGAAACGCAGGCGGGATTTTGATATTATCAGGCTCTGATAGATTGCGGGGCGCACACTGCTCGGTTCGTGACACACCCCACTGTCCGGACAGTGCGAAACAGTTTGGTCTGCGTAGAACATGTGAAGGGAGGCCTCCCTCACAAGATCCAACCGAACCGCGTAAATGGGCTTTGAAAACTATCACACCTGCAACAATTAGTCTCTGCTTTGAAAACTATCACACCTGCAACAATTAGTCTCTGCTTTGAAAACTATCACACCTGCAACAATTAGTTGTCTGGGTTGAAGTCTAAAGTCGGGTACCGCCGAGACTGGACTTTCTGGTCGACCCGCTCTCCCAGAATGACTTTGTTGACAGGCTGCAAATCCATGTAAAGAGAGGTCTAAGTAGACCCGCAGTATAAGGAAACCGATTTCAAATACCTGTGCATGTTGACAATTTTTGGTCGACGGGATGTAGAAATCCCACATTGCACAATACTAGCCAGTGGCGAAGAAGCTACGCAAATAGAAATTTCGAACCAGAAACAGTGTCAAGAGAAAAGACGCAAGCAGTTACCTGTGAGGAAGATTTGCGCATTAGCACCTTCGTTAAGAAATCGGTTTAAAGAGAAGTTGGCACATGTGCCAGAATCAAACGAAAATCTTTTGTACACAGTTTTAGAGGAATGTGGGTGGTTATTCAAGGAAAGGCAATATTTGCCACCAACCAAGCCCGTACAACACGAAATTCCCACAGGAGATGCTAACCAACAGCGCAGAAGCCGTATCGTTTACACCATTAACTACAATCTTTTGTCGAAGATACGATTCAACAGCAATTGCCTGCAGGGAAAATTCATCCCTGGGGACAGTCAAGTTATAGTCGTGCCAAAAAAAGTCAATCAATGGGGAGAAAACCTATCGCTTGTGTGTTGATATTAGAGCGATAAACAAGGTTACCACACCAGATACGTACCCCCTGCCACATATCGATGAGACATATGACAGATTAGGAAACTGCTAATACTTTACCACCCTGGACATGAGTTCCGAATATCATCAGATTCCGATCTGCACCATGCGATAGACCAAAAACTGCTTTTGTGGTCCCCTCTGGACTGTATGAATTCTTAAGCGTGCCTTTTGGCCTAAAAAATGCACCTGCCACCGTTCAGAGATTTTCCGACTTGTTATTGTGTTTTAAAGCCTACTATGTGTCTTGTGCATCTCGACGACGTCATAATATTTGCAAAAAGACTGGAAGAGCGTGCTGCAAAAATAAGAAATGTACTGTCTAGATTGCAAAGTGCACACTTGAGTTTAAAAGCGGAAAAATGTTCTTTTGCACAGGCACAGGTTCAGTACCTGGGGCACATCATTAGTTAAGATCCTAGACTAAATGAAGCAGTGGATAATTTTCCGACCCGAAGAACTATTAAAGAATTAAAATCTTTCCTAGATTTAGCCAACCATTGTAGTCGTTTTGTGCAGGATTATGCTACAATAGCAAAGCCATTAACAAAATCACTAAATAAAGATGCAGAATTTGAATGGACGAATGAGTGCCAAGCAGCAAAGAGGAAACTTAAAGAAATTTTGACTAGTCCACCTTTACTAATGTGTATACAGATTTTGAAAAACCTTTTATTCTTTCTATAGACGCATCAGGTTACGCTGTCGGAGGTGTATAATGGTGAGAAAAGATCAGTTGGTTGCACCTCCAGACAAATGAACTCAGCAGAAACTAATTACAGTACTACTGAGAAGGAGTTGTTAGTTCTCATGTTTGGAGTAAATTACTTTAAGTGTTATTTGTGTGGACGTCAGTTCACTGTGATTACAGACCACGCTGCTTTAATATGGAATATAGGTTCAAAAGATCCCACTAGTCGCTTGACTACAAGAGCATTAAAATGGTCAGAATATGATTACACGGTTCGGTATAAGCATGGCCGCCTGCACGCCACTGCCGACGGCCTAAGCAGTAAGGTTATAGGTGTGTAAACATGTGATGTTTCTCGTTAGGCAACAGAGCAGTAGTAACTAAAGAATTGCAACTTCAGATAATAGGACAGTGTCATCACCGTTCACAGGCCTGCCATAATGGGCTGCAAGCCATGAATGCAAGAATAGCCTCAAATCACAGATGGGGAGGTCAACAAACCGACGTTAGGAGGTATATACGAACTTGTCCGCCTTGTGTGCAAAGAGCATCTCCACCAAGGTCTAAATTACCTTTACAAACATTACCTGAAGCTTCGAAATCATTTTAAATTGGTGCCCTGGATATCTGCGGTCCATTTCCACAAAGCACCAAGAATAATAAATATACATTGTCTATTATTGATCACTTTTCAAGGTACTTAATTTTGCAACCACTTGCAGATATGACCGTTGGAACTGTTGCTTGCGTTTTGTCAGTCACTTGGTACCGCCTTTAGGAAGTCCTGACGCAATACCGACCAAGGCTCAAATTTTATGTCGGCACTGTTTGCACAAGTTTGCAAAATATTACGATTCAACAAATGGCTGTCTACGCCCTTTCACCCTAAAGCCAACGGGCACCTAGAGCAAGTGCACAAAACTATGGTGCAAATGCTATCGTATTTTATAGGGAAGACTCAGTTAGATTGGGACAGATACATAATACTTTTCACCTCAGCATACGATAGTCGTGACCATGAGGCAATGGGATATTCCCCATACAAAGCAGTTTATGGGAGACCCATGAATTCATCATTTAAGATTGACAAATTGCTCACTGACGTGAACATGGTCGAGGTGAAAAGGCTGTCCCGTCGTCTCAAAGCCATATGAAACAAACACACTAATTTCAGAGCCATACAAAAGCAGCTAAAGCGCAGCAACAAAGGCACTGCCCTCCGTCAATAATAACCCGGTGATTTGGTACTGCTCCGAAATCCCGTGGTAAAGGGGGGACGAACTAAGAAGTTCTCTCCTCGTTACGAGGGACCCTTCCCTCTACTGAATGCCGAAATTCAGTTATCTGATCGTTAACAGCACACTTTGATCGGATAACGCTGTATCACGACCTAGCGTCACAAGCAAGCGTCCCTATGCCCTGAAGTACAGGAATCAAATCGGAAAAAACGCCACAACACGATATAATAGACATTTTACCTGTAAAATGTATTACCCGGACAAAACTGACTGCAAGAGAGATGCAGGCTTTTCCGCTAAAACAAAAAAATTGGTAACGATTACTTATGCTCTTTATGTTTCTAGTTGTGTCATGCTGTAATATAAGTCGTAGTGTTAAGCATCAGCAGCTAGAGCAGAGGAAAATGATAGTATTCAAGTAATGAGAACTGATAAGCGAGCTAGCTAGGTAACGCTTTTTCACTTGTGACAAATTTATGCACAGTTACAGGAAACCGGGAATGTGTGAATAAGTTTGTATTAGAGCAGCCACGAGCTACCCAACGTTAGACAGCCTACAACTTACACTTGGTCATGAACAGAAAGGCTAAAGGGAATGAGTTGTTACGAATATACAGTAATCTGTAATTCAGCTACAGCAGCAGTTCCCAGTAGAACGGAAGATAGGAAATGATTATCACATAAAACTGGTAGCAGTTACGTGCACTAGCATACATTTGGAGTTAATGTCAGTAACGGTGACACCACAACCTCTATCGCGTATGCCACATCGACTTGCGAAGAACTCGCTTAGTGACCACGCCATTACGCCCTTAGGCCAACGGAAACGCCGAAACGCTTAGTCTGTCGATTAACGCGAGATTAGACACTTACTGACTTTTACGGTAGATCGAATAAGCTAGGATCGATTCTGACGATACGCTTATTTACGCTACTGACGCGGCACAGAGCATGTGCGTCCGTTCTGCTGAAATTGCCAGTGGGAGCCCATGACCGCATGCTGCAGTTAATTTTTTGATCCTCGCGTTTCTGTCACCTACCCTATTGCTGTGTTGTCAGCTCTTTTCTGTATTTCTTTCTTCTGTCGATGGGGAGCTAGCCAAGATTACCAAATTCGTTTCCAGCCACATTATACCGAGGTATCGCTCCTCTCTTGTTGCAGTTATCCGTCTCGCTTATTCAGGTCTTGCCGTAAGGCGTCAAGAGTGTCCTAATAAAAGCAAAGCCTATGAAAGATGTCGAACGCTTCAAACTTCGATAACGCATGCCCAACCTTAAGGGACAAATTGGTTCAAATGGCTCTGAGCACTATGGGACTTAACTTCTGAGGTCATCAGTCCCCTAGAACTTAGAACTACTTCAATGTAACTAACCTAAGGACATCACGCACATCCATGCCCGAAGCAGGTTTTGAACCTGCGACCGTAGCGGTCGCGCGGTTCCAGACTGTAGCGCCTAGAACCGCTGGACCACACCGGCCGGCCCTTAAGGGACAGAACTATAACTTTGCTGCTTGTCGGATGTCAAGCAACTGTGTTCTTTCGTCACTCCTGCCAGACGGTAACGTCCGATGAGTCACACTGTTTCACAGGCATGGCCCTCCCAGTAGGTTAAGCCATAGAATTTTGTGTAACTGTGTTCTCAAGTTTTACTCAAATTTGTTACAAACAATTCATGGCAAAGTAATTTTCGGATGCCAGGAGTAAAATACCTTGTTTCTTCAACTGCCAATTATGCCTCTTTCAGTGTCATTATGTATTCGTATCTATCACTTATTGTTAGATTTCCCCCTTTTTATTGTCAGACACCTAAGCCTCCATTGACGCGATTCCCACTTGGAGTGTTGCAGTCGCTGGTACTTGACAAGCTCTCATTCGGCCAGCTTGCCCTCTAACCATTTCGACTCCAGGTCCGTATTACCCCGCGCCCGGGTGACAATGCACTTCGGCTCAGCTGCAGCCCAGGTGGTTGCCGCCACTACGCCCACCCCCGCCTTGGCTGCACACCCGCGGTCGACTATTGGCCGCTGCACCGACTCCGACGGTTTCATAAAGTGTGTAGAAAAAGGCATTACGTTAACAGAGACTTCCAGTTATGAACGACTCAAGTAACACCAATGGATACTGACATTGTAAAGTAAAAAGACAAACTTTGTACCCCCGTCCCTATTACATATATATCATATTCAACTGTTTTTAAATGAGGATTTAACCCTACATTAACTTTAAGACCCCTCTTTTAAATATACACTAAATGTCTGTCGCCTTCCATGCACCCCCAAAAGAAAAACTTGTAAGTATGCCGTTTAGGTTTTTATGTTGGTAACGCCACATAGCACTCTGTATGAAAATCACTGACTGTGCTGTGTGAAATCTGTGGCTGGTTTACATTGTTGGAATATTTGCTATTGTAGTGTTGGGCAGTTGGCTGTTAACTGCGCGTAGCGTTCCGCAGTTGGAGGTGAGCCGCCAGCAGTGGTGGATGTGGGGAGAGAGATGGCGGAGTTTTGAGAGCGGATGATCTGGACGTGTGTCCACTAGAAAGAGTGAATTTGTAATACTGGATATCATGAACTGATATATATATGATGACTTTTGAACACTATTAAGGTAAATACATTGTTTGTTCTCTATCAAAATCTTTCATTTGCTAACTATGCCTATCAGTAGTTAAAATCTTTTATTTAGCTGGCAGTAGTGGCGCTCGCTGTATTGCAGTAGTTCGAGTAACGAAGATTTTTGTGAGGTAAGTGATTCGTGAAAGGTATAGGTTAATTTTAGACAGGGCCATTCTTTTGTAGGGATTATTGAAAGTCAGATTGCGTTGCGCTAAAAATATTGTGTGTCAGTTTAGTGTTGATCAGAATAAGTAAAGAGAGAAATGTCTGAGTACGTTCAGTTCTGCTCAGCTGTTTGAAAATCAAATGACGTAAGAGGTTTATCAGCACTGTAATTCATAAATTTTTCTAAGGGGACATTTCAAACTTTTTGTGTTTTGCACTGGTCGTTGGGAGTGATTAGTGTGAACCATTCAAACAGTCACAGACCCCTAACCGGCTCTCATGGAAGGGGGAAGGAATTTTTCATGGTAACGGGTAATAATGGTAAACAATTTTATTGTATTATACTTCCATCATTTTGACTTAGCCTTAGGCAGTATCGCCGGCAATTACGTGAACTACTCCGCAGTGTGTCTGATCGGCTCCCACGCTATTACTCTGAGCTAGAGACGCCACCACGTTATTTCTGAGTGAGAGACGCCAACTTTGTGCTACAAACCAGCCAATGGGAGGACCGGGTGCCTTCACTTGAGGTACGCAAGAAGCCCGGCGAGGTAGCGGCCGCAACAGCAGGCCTCTTTCTCTCGCCAGCCGGCTTGCTTACCCTCTGGACATACCCACCAGTCCTTCCTATTGAGGGCGCAATGCTCTTTCCGTACCATGTGCGGTTCATTCCGCTTCTGTGGCCAGTTTTCATGTGTATTGTGTGGTGTCACCGCCAGACACCACACTTGCTAGGTAGTAGCCTTTTAAATCGGCCGCGGTCCGCTAGTATACGACGGACCCGCGTGTCGCCACTGTCAGTAATTGCAGACCGAGCGCCGCCACACGGCAGGTCTAGAGAGACGTACTAGCACTCGCCCCAGTTGTACAGCCGACGTAGCTAGCAACAGACACTGACGAAGACTCTCTCATTTGCCGAGAAGATAGTTAGCGTAGCCTTCAGCTAAGTCAATTGCTACGACCTAGCAAGGCGCCGTATTCATTTGATATTTATATTAATGCCTGTACAGTCAAGAGCGATGTTCTACAATTGTGGATTAAAGTTAAGTATTCCAGAAGCTACGTACTTTTCTTTATAGCATTCATTACGTATCCTGTTTCAGACCTCACGCCATCCTGCGTGAGCTTATAGCGTGCATTTCGGCTTCCTCAAACAACACGGTGTTGGCACTTCTGCCGACTCTTCATATTGTACCCCTTAGTGGTGTTTCTTGGGAATAAAACCCATGTTTCCTCGAATCCTGGCATTTCTCATTTTTACTTCTAGGAAAAACACCCCAGATGCTCACCTGAGTATTTGCTAATACCGTTCTGACAAGTACAGGTTGGCAGAGTGGAGGCCCGTTGTGTTTTCTGATGAAAGGCAGTTCTGCCAGTGATGAGACCAGTTGAGAACATGCACCCAACCTGTCTGCCGGCTAGACCAGTGATCCTCAAAGTGTGTGCCAGGGCGCACAGGTGCGCCCTATAACATTTACGGGTAAGCGCTGTAGTATTCTAGGACAACATGTGGCCAAATATAACAGAACATATAGCTACTCAGTTTTATCCATTTCACGATAGGTATAATACCTACAATAGACTTACCTTAATTTCACAATTTTCGATAGAAATAATGCGCTTATAGCGAAACTTTTGTGTGTAAACTATAACTATCTTAGTCGCAGTTGGGTACCAGTCGAACAGGCATCCGTGGTTGACTAGCACTGATCGTGATGTTTTCCTAACCATCCCCCCTCTTACCACCTTTTACCCAGTAGGCGCCATGCAAATTATTTTCGCACGCCTCGTTCCATGTCTTCTTTCACTAACCAAACTGTGCGACACTGTAAGTAAGCATTGAGATAATCCACAGGGTTGTCAAGCGTTAACGGATTTCTGGTCAGATCCGAACGTTCACAATCAGGAGAAACCAGTGAAAAAATATTTGACGACTCACGGATTTTTCCGACGGAAGCTCTTACAGATATTATTTGATCGTGTCGTGCTTTTGTTTCCCCGTTGATTTACCTATGGAAGTTATTCTTTTATGATGGTAGCCATGCTGAAATTGAGCTTTATGCGCTATGCATTTGATTTCAACATATCCATTGCATTCAGAAGATTTCGTGTCGCTCCCCATGATTGCGAACCTATTCCGAGTGACGTTGCAACAGTATGTAGGAAGTGAATTGCATGTTATTATTATTGGCCATTATGACCTAATTAAGTACCGTGACAGTGTCTCAAAAAATTATAAATAACGTCCGCAACCAGTGACTTTTAATCATATTTTATTGAAAATGCGTGCCTTACTGTTTCCAATGAAATATTGTTGGAAAGAGAAATAGCGAGAGGAAATTATTTATGAGAGCTACTTATTTTTTTGACCTTGAGTTGTCCGTGACTACAATAATTTCATTTCATGTTGTTTGCTACAGATGAGCAGCACATGCGAACATGGTCGTCATTGTTCATGAAGCGTTGCTACTTCTGAAAGTCATTTCCACTGGAGTTAGTGATCCAACACATTCATGACAAAAGCTTCCAGCAAGGTTAACGGCAGCACTGTTAACCCATGGAAGCACAAGAATCCAGGCCAGAAGGAAAACACGTTTCCATTGTTGTACGCTTGACGTCAGCGCAGAGCTTTCAGGTGATACGTCAGTGAGTTGTTGGTAGTGTACGTGGGGCTCGTGTTTTGTGTAAAGCGTACTGCTTGTTTTAAAAGAACTAGAAGTGAATCTTATATGCAAAATACAATCGAATAAAATGGACATCTTTCTGAAAAACAAGCATACCGTCGAAGAATCCGATTCTGAAAGTGAACAAACGCTAAGTGGAAGTAAAAAAGCAAAACTGCGGCCTATTCGTAAGCACAATGAAAGCTACTTAAGCTATGGTTTCACTTGAACAGGGAGTGAAGATTGTCCTTTCCCACTACGCTTAGTATGTGGGTATAAAATGGCAAATGAATCTCTGCTTCCTAGTAAACTGAGCAAACATTTTAAAACTATGCATTCACATTTTTAAGATAAACCTGTAAGCTACTGAGGCGCCCCGCTTATCCGCAGAACAGGACAGGTAACTTAGATTGTGGAAAGGGGCCAAAATAAGGGGCTGTCAATTTTTTTATTTGATCAAACATTACAAGAGCCCAAAAAAAAAAATTTTTTTTAAGCACACCGCTTTAACCTTTGGGACACAATTACCGGCTGAAAGCCACTTTAATTTAAAGATAGCTGAAGGCCAGTAACTTAATACGCAACCATAATCAGAAATTTAAAAGGCAAGCCTTATCTTAAAACTGTTCTTTAGTTAGGCTGAAGTAAACAAGTTAAATTCAAATCGGCTGAAGGCCTAACACTTAAAACTCCATAACATTATTTTTTTTAAATACCATAGGCCTTATGTGAAACAGTTCTTTAATTTAGACCGAAGGCCTTAAGAGCAAACAACTCAGACTCAAATTCGGCTGAAGGCTCAAGACTTAAAAAATCAACAACATTAAAATTTTTTAAAATGCCAAACGGCTTACGTGAAACAGTACTTTAAACTAGGCTGAAAGCCTTAAGAGCAAAACAACACTAATTTTTTTAAAAAATCTGCTAGAAGCCGTACAAGTACAAAAAACAAGAACAAATTAAAAAACAAATAGGGCAGTACATAAAAGGGCGCTCAGATGTTCGAGTGTCAGCCTGTAATTCAAACACTGACGTTCGCTTAGGTGAGACAGGCAGTCGGGCAAACCATTCACGATCCAACGACAACCCAACCGACCTACAGTCAGCGGACTTAAAGACAAGGTGACTTCCACTTCACCCAATCTGGGCACAACAGGGAGTACAACGGAACAATGTAGAAGATATTTGCGCCCACAACCAATCATATGTGGAGCTGTCAAACTACTCGCCGTGCTGGACAGCAACAACACGGTGAGGAAACTACACTGCCCGAAATTTACGCCAACAGCCAGGGCAGATAACTGGAAAGTTAACGGCCACAAGGCAGAAGATTACGCTGGTATACTTCAGTTCAAATAACCAAATACAGTGAAACTCTACTGGAGGGTGGCTAGAATTTTCCAATTTGAAGGTCACATTGTTGCTCACGGGAATATCCCAACAGCCGACAACGAACTCCAAACGACACAATGTGAACAGTCTTGACTTGCTGGTAGGTTAAATCAAAACTCAACTTTCGTGTCCAGAGTCGGTGAGCCACAGACCTTGTAGCAATGGGAACAGCGCCACACACTCCGACACCGCATAGAGACCGCCAGCAGGCCCGGCCAAACTACGCCCCACCGAGAATTCCTCGCTGCTCCACGCCAGCCGACCGACTCCTGCACATGAGCACGGAGACAGCACTAAGGGTAACTGGGCAGTCGACATCACAGGCTACACACAATTTCACAAACACTTAGACAAAGAACGCGACCAATGCTAAAGGCAGTGACTGTGCAATCACAAGGACGAACCACAAGCTGAGACACACACCGCCAATCCAAAAGCGATCGGCGAGCAAATACACGTCGTCTGGTAAGACGACAAACCGACGATCAACCAAGACCGTCCCCACTCAAGCCATGTGTGCCGGCAATGGTTGAGCGGGTCATGGCTATCCGAACCTCACTGCCGCTCCAACTTCTGCTGCATCCCAACTGTCCGACTGCCAGGTCCGAATCCCACTGCTGGCGGGTTCCAACTGACTTCACGACACACGACGACCGGGAAGTCATAGCAGTTCTGCAAAGATTATACGGCAGGGCTTATATCGATAAGCGCTGCTGTGGTGTTTCAAGGGAAGGCAACGCAGCAACTCAGTGACACAAGTAATTGAAACTAACATAACAAGGTGGCAGTATGGCAAAAACAGGATGTTAAGTAAGTGATGGCATGAACACAAGCCACGCATGGCTCAGCTACTTCAAAGATTGTCTGAACAACAAACAAGGGCAGCAAATTCTTCTAAAAGTGTAATGTCTGTTTCTGACAAAGCCCTGATCGCTTCCTACCACGTCTCTCAACTAATAGCAAAGAGTATGAAAGCTCATAGTGCAGGCGAGCCACTTATTTTGCCTGCTTACAAAAAAAAAAAATGGTCATGACGTTGCTAGAAATTGAATCAGCTATAAAAATAAGCAAGATTCCTTTGTCGAATGATATGGTTCACACGCGTATTGTGGAAATATCTACTGATACTGAGAAAAATGTATGCAGTAATAAAGTCAGGCATTCAAACTTTGCATTGCAAGTTGATGAACCAACAGACATTACCAACCAATCGCAACTCTTGCATTTGTCCGTTTCATTAATCAAGATCAAATACTGAAACAGTGACTTTTTTGCAAATAATTGTGTTTATTAATGGTGATGTTTTCTACATTTTTGAGCCGCGGCGGCTCGGTTTGCTGGCCTAACTACCTCTGACACCGGTATCGATAGTCACCTCCCTTGTGACTTATCTTTGGTTTTCCTGGTTGAGGTGTGGAGGCTCGGCGCGGCGGAGTTGTGAAGGGCACGTGACGGAAGGAGGAGGGCTGGAGCAGCAGAGCCTGACGGCGGGGTTTGGTTGGACCGATTTGGGTTTGACAACGCATGTACCCAGCCAGATCGCCGAGCGACTTGTCGAGTTTTGGACAGCTGCTAAAGAAGGTGACAAAGGTCGTGCCCTGGAGCTCTGGTGACGCCCCCCCCCCTCTCCCCCTTGTTGTGGAATGTGCCGTGGCTTGAGAGTGCCCAATGGTTCTTAGTACGTCCTTTTTGAAGCCACGTGATTCTGTTAATTGGTAAACCGCTTGTGCGCACCCGCTTTGGGTGCGATGTTATAAATTGAAGCGGTAACAGCGGTGAGTGGCGCTGTACCTGGTGATAATGTCATCGTACTGTCTCAGGTAATTAATTGTGATTTAGTGAATTTTATTTATTCTAACCTACTTTGATGTGTTTTAATCATAATTGAATTACATAGGGCTAAAACTATGTGAAATTTTCTGCTTTGCTTAAGGGTTTAACAGCAACTGCTCTGTTTGTACCTGCACCTTGTCAGTTACATGTACTCGCTTATCGTCTTACCTAGACAGAGGCGTATGTATTCATTGTGTACAACAAATCCATTCTAATTACCTCTGTCAATCTTAGCGAGTTATATACATATAAGTTGAGCGTGTATATTCTGTTATTGTATGAGGATGCTGCCTCGTGTATGATTTATGTTCACAATTGACTGCGAAACACGCTTGTCTACCTTGGTGTTTGCAGCCGTGACTTCTGGGCCGCTACCTCCTTGGCATCCTGCCCAACCCACCGAGGTCTAAGTTACTGCCGTGGGAGTGCTTTGCAGCGTCGTCTGTAATTGTTGTTGTGGTCTTCAGTCCTGAGACTGGTTTGATGCAGCTCTCCATGCTACTCTATCCTGTGCAAGCTTTTTCATCTCCCAGTACCTACTGCAACCTACATCCTTCTGAATCTGCTTAGTGTATTCATCTCTTGGTCTCCCCCTACGATTTTTACCCTCCACGCTGCCCTCCAATACTAAATTGGTGATCCCTTGATGCCTCAGAACATGTCCTACCAACCGATCCCTTCTTCTGGTCAAGTTGTGCCACAAACTTCTCTTCTCCCCAATCCTATTCAATACTTCCTCATTAGTTATGTGATCTACCCATCTAACCTTCAGCATTCTTCTGTAGCACCACATTTCGAAAGCTTCTATTCTCTTCTTGTCCAAACTATTTATCGTCCATGTTTCACTTCCATACATGGCTACACACCATACGAATACTTTCAGAAATGACTTCCTGACACTTAAATCAATACTGGATGTTAACAAATTTCTCTTCTTCAGAAACGCTTTCCTTGCCATTGCCAGCCTACATTTTATATCCTCTCTACTTCGACCATCATCAGTTATTTTGCTCCCCAAATAGCAAAACTCCTTTACTACTTTAAGTGCCTCATTTCCTAATCTAATTCCCTCAGCATCACCCGACTTAATTAGACTACATTCCATTATCCTTGTTTTGCTTTTGTTGATGTTCATCTTATATCCTCCTTTCAAGACACTGTCCATTCCATTCAACTGTTCTTCCAAGTCCTTTGCTGTCTCTGACAGAATTACAATGTCATCGGCGAACCTCAAAGTTTTTATTTCTTCTCCATGAATTTTAATACCTACTCCGAATTTTTCTTTTGTTTCCTTTACTGCTTGCTCAATATATAGATTGAACAACATCGGGGACAGGCTACAACCCTGTCTTACTCCCTTCCCAACCACTGCTTCCCTTTCATGTCCCTCGACTCTTATAACTGCTATCTGGTTTCTGTACAAATTGTAAATAGCCTTTCGCTCCCTGTATTTTACCCCTGCCACCTTTAGAATTTCAAAGAGAGTATTCCAGTCAACATTGTCAAAAGCTTTCTCTAAGTCTACAAATGCTAGAAACGTAGGTTTGCCTTTCCTTAATCTTTCTTCTAAGATAAGTCGTAAGGTCAGTATTGCCTCACGTGTTCCAGTGTTTCTACGGAATCCAAACTGATCTTCCCCGAGGTTGGCTTCTACTAGTTTTTCCATTCGTCTGTAAAGAATTCGTGTTAGTATTTTGCAGCTGTGACTTATTAAGCTGATAGTTCGGTAATTTTCACATCTGTCAACACCTGCTTTCTTTGGGATTGGAATTATTATATTCTTCTTGTAGTCTGAGGGTATTTCGCCTGTTTCATACATCTTGCTCACCAGATGGTAGAGTTTTGTCAGGACTGGCTCTCCCACGGCCGTCAGTAGTTCCAATGGAATATTCTCTACTCCGGGGGCCTTGTTTCGACTCAGGTCTTTCAGTGCTCTGTCAAACTCTTCACGCAGTATCGTATCTCCCATATCATCTTCATCTACATGCTCTTCCATTTCCATAATATTGTCCTCAAGTACATCGCCCTTGTATAGACCCTCTATATACTCCTTCCACCTTTCTGCTTTCCCTTCTTTGCTTAGAACTGGGTTTCCATCTGAGCTCTTGATATTCATACAAGTCGTTCTCTTATCTCCAAAGGTCTCTTTAATTTTCCTGTAGGCGGTATCTATCTTACCCCTAGTGAGATAGGCCTCTACATCCTTACATTTGTCCTCTAGCCATCCCTGCTTAGCCATTTTGCACTTCCTGTCGATCTCATTTTTGAGACGTTTGTATTCCTTTTTGCCTGTTTCACTTACTGCATTTTTATATTTTCTCCTTTCATCAATTAAATTCAATATTTCTTCTGTTACCCAAGGATTTCTATTAGCCCTCGTCGTTTTACCTACTTGATCCTCTGCTGCCTTCACTACTCCATCCCTCAAAGCTACCCATTCTTCTTCTACTGTATTTATTTCCCCCATTCCTGTCAATTGCTCCCTTATGCTCTCCCTGAATCTCTGTACAACCTCTGGTTCTTTTAGTTTATCCAGGCCCCATCTCCTTAAATTCCCACCTTTTTGCAGTTTCTTCAGTTTTAATCTACAGGTCATAACCAATAGATTGTGGTCAGAGTCCACATCTGCCCCTGGAAATGTCTTACAATTTAAAACCTGGTTCCTAAATCTCTGTCTTACCATTATATAATCTATCTGATACCTTTTAGTATCTCCAGGGTTCTTCCATGTATACAACCTTCTTTCATGATTCTTAAACCAAGTGTTAGTTATGATTATGTTGTGCTCTGTGCAAAATTCTACCAGGCGGCTTCCTCTTTCATTTCTGTCCCCCAGCCCATATTCACCTACTATGTTTCCTTCTCTCCCTTTTCCTACACTCGAATTCCAGTCACCCATGACTATTAAATTTTCGTCTCCCTTCACAATCTGAATAATTTCTTTTATTTCATCATACATTTCTTCAATTTCTTCGTCATCTGCAGAGCTAGTTGGCATATAAACTTGTACTACTGTAGTAGGTGTGGGCTTCGTATCTATCCTGGCCACAATAATGCGTTCACTATGCTGTTTGTAGTAGCTTACCCGCATTCCTATTTTCCTATTCATTATTAAACCTACTCCTGCATTACCCCTATTTGATTTTGTGTTTATAACCCTGTAGTCACCTGACCAGAAGTCTTGTTCCTCCTGCCACCGAACTTCACTAATTCCCACTATATCTAACTTCAACCTATCCATTTCCCTTTTTAAGTTTTCTAACCTACCTGCCCGATTAAGGGATCTGACATTCCACGCTCCGATCCGTAGAATGCCAGTTTTATTTCTCCTGATAACGACATCCTCTTGAGTAGTCCCCGCCCGGAGATCCGAATGGGGGACTATTTTACCTCCGGAATATTTTACCCAAGAGGACGCCATCATCATGTAATCATACAGTAAAGCTGCATGCCCTCGGGAAAAATTACGGCTGTAGTTTCCCCTTGCTTTCAGCCGTTCGCAGTACCAGCACAGCAAGGCCGTTTTGGTTATTGTTACAAGGCCAGATCAGTCAATCATCCAGACTGTTGCCCTTGCAACTACTGAAAAGGCTGCTGCCCCTCTTCAGGAACCACACGTTTGTCTGGCCTCTCAACAGATACCCCTCCGTTGTGGTTGCACCTACGGTACGGCTATCTGTATCGCTGAGGCACGCAAGCCTCCCCACCAACGGCAAGGTCCATGGTTCATGGGGGGGTCGTCTGTAACACGTATCAAAAAATGCCTAGTTGTCTTGTTCCTTACAGCTATACCTGGGTTGAGCGACTTCAGTCAGGGTTGTAGGCTGTGGAGTTTGGCGGGAATAACTGATAAATTTTGTAAATTGCGATTCAAATTTAATTCTTACTGTTATAAACTCAGATGCTTTGTGTTTATTGAATACTTTTTCCTTTTGCTTATATTGGTAAATTTCAGTAGTTTGTCACTTTATATGTCACTATAATTCTGATGGTTTTCATGTTGTTGTTAATCTGGAATTTAATTGATCTGTATGTTTTCTTAAATAAATGTTAATTTGGTGAAAATGACGAACTATCTGATGGGTCTCCCTTCCACGTGTTCATGTTTGCTCCTTTCCTATTCTGAACCTGTTTCCTGGGTATCAATTTTAAATGATTATCTTAACAATTGGAAATTAACATGGAAGTCGTGTGTAGGCATTTTTACAAATGGCGCCCCTTCAGTGGTAGGCTGTGTTAAGGGCCTTATTTCTTTTTTAAAAAAGGAAATGAAGATGTTATCGTAGCTCACTGCTTTCTTCTTGGGGAGACATTAACAGCAAAAACATTGAGAGAAAAATTAAGTAAAGTCTTGGAGCAAGTTGTTCAGATGATAAATTTTATTAAAACAAAACCTGTCAAAACCCGAATATTCGAAAAACTTTGTATCGATATGAAGTCAGGAGCAGATAGTTGCTTTTACACACTGAAGTCAAGTGGTTGTCGATGGGGAAAGTACTTATCCGTGTGCACGCGCTACGACAGGAACTTCTCGAGTTTTTCGAAGAAATGAACCATTTACATTTTTGTAACCTCCTTTGGAGTGAATTTTGGGTTGCCAGATTGCAGTATTTGGCCGATATATTTCAGTAGTCCATTATTTTGAACACTAGCACGCATATCCAACGAAAAAATTAAAGCGTTTCACGGAAAACTACGAATAAAGAAAAGCAAAGCTGTTCAAGGTAACTTGGAAATGTTCCCGTTGGTAAGGAGCATGTGCATAAATGAAATATCTCTATAGTTGTAGATCATTTAAAAAGTTGAGAAGAGAAAGTGTTCATATTTTCGCTCCTCAACACTGAACAGTACGACTGGATTCGAAACCCATTGATGGAAATTTCTGGTAATTTCGGCTTAACATTAATAGAAGAAGAAGAACTGGCAGATATATCTACTGATCGTGAATTGATGATAAGCATAAGGAATTGTCTCTTGAAGCCTTTTGGATTTCTATAAAACAAGAATATGTGTCGGTCTCTAAAAGGGCTTTGAATATTTTACTATAATTTCGACGACATATTTATGTGAATTGGGATCTTCTGCCGTCACCACAATTAAAAATAAAAAGAGAGGAACTCTTGCATTGACGAGAAAATGAGAGTTTGCCTTTCAAATACATCTCCAAATATTGAAGAAGTCACGAAGACACATCAGGCTCATGTTTACTTTAAACACTAGAAAGAGTAGACGTAACGTACGTTTTATTTGAATTGCGTAATTACTTTTCTCTATAATTACAATTAATCGTTAGTTTTATTGCATTATTTCATTTCAATACGTTTCGCTTAATAGTTTCTCTCGCCTTTCCCATTGTCAGCGTGGGAGGCAACACGGCCCTCGCATTTTGGTGACAATCGTGCTTCACGAATTTCTCACATTTTTATACAAAAATTATTTGTTCATATTGTGATAATATATGTTGTTGATTAATATAAGTTGTATTTTCTGTAGTTTGGATTTGAAATTCAAAATAAAATGACTTAATTGTTATTTTATCACAATATTTATTTCCTGTATTGACTGTCGTAAAACATTCCTCAGAAATGCAGATACAGTGCGCCCACAATTATTTGCGGCCTTTTAAATGAGCCTGAAGCTCAAAAAGTTTGAGTATCACTGGCCTAGACGTACTCGACCTACAACTGGAGTTATGGTCTTCGGTGTGATTTCTCTCGTGGTTACCCCATGCGTCCTGACTACAAAATTGTTCATCTGTCTGGTTATTCGACCAGTTCTGCTGCCATTCATGAACAGCATTCTGGGGGGGGGGGGGGGGGGGGCGGGGTTCCGGTAGGATCACAGAATAACGTTCTCCCACATACCGTTGTTGTAACCAAAAATGCTCTACATAGTGCTGGCAGGTTACCTTTGCCTGTTCGATCACCAGATCTGTCTCCAGTCGAGCACATATGGGGCATCATTGGACGACAGCTCCAACGTCTTCCACAAACAGCATTCACTGCCCCTATATTGACCGAGCACGTGCAACAGGCAAGAAACTCTATCCCACAAACTGATATCCGTCATCTGTACAGTACAATGTATTCAATGTTGCATGCTTGCATTCAACTTTCTGGTGGTTACACAGGTTATTAATGAACCAGCATTTCACATTTGCAACGGCTTATCACGCACTTACATTAACATGTGACATTGCACATCACCTCTACATTTACATGGATACTCTGGAAATCAGGATACTCTGCAAATCATATTTAAGTGGCTGGCAGAAGATTCACCGAACCGCCTTCACAATAATTCTCTATGAATCCGGTCTCGAATAGCACTCGCAAAAAACGAACACCTATAATTTTCCGTGCGAGCTCTGATTTTCCTTATTTTATTACGATGATCTTTTCTCCCTATGTTGGCCAATGTCAACAAAATATCTCCGCATTCGGAGGAGAAAGTTGGTGACTGAAATCTCGTGAGAAGATTCCGTTGCAACGAATAACGCCTTTGTCTTAATGATGTCCACCCCAAAGCCTTTATCATGTCAGTGACGCTCTGTCCCCTATTTCGCGATAATACAAAACTTGCTGCTCTTCTTTGAACCGTCTCGATGTACTCCGTTAATCCTATCTGGTAAGGCTGCCAGATCGCGCAGCTGTACTCCAAAAGAAGACGGACAAGCATAGTGTAGGCAGTCTCTTTACTAGATCTGTTACATTTTCTAAGTGTTCTGCCAATAAAAGGCAGTCTTTAGTTTGCCTAAAATATGTTACCTATACAACTGTATTCCTGAAATTTTTATTCCACATAAATCATGTGTTGGTGTTGAAATTTACTTTTCTGTCAATTTGTTTATTTCTGGACTTTCCCAATAAAAATTCGTTATTGTAGACTTCCAGTTGTATGTCTTCTTGCAGATGAAATCACACTTTGTGTTCCACTGTCTGATCGAAAATCGCTAGTCGCTGGCATGGGTGTGCCGTTGCTGTGTGCTTGTCCTCTTTGACTTCGGAGAAGATATTGCAGAGCAAGTTGTTTACCTCAGTGGAAACAGATTACCAACGTCTACCAAGCGAAAAGATACCTGAGATAATAATCATTCATGTATCATTTCTCTCTCCCCTTATTGAAAAAATTATTCCGTAGAAGATCAAAGTTTTAGTAGAAAATTAATGAAAAAATTGACCAGGTGCCATCAGAACACTTGGGGCTCCGTACAACTTACTTACTTGTATAGACATTTCATCCATTCCCGGAATCTAGGACCTCCACGGGTTTTTGCCTGTTACCGACATTGACACTGGCAAGATATCGGTCCCAGGGATTCCAAAACATTCGACAATGTTTTAATTTCAAATTTGATGTCGGATAACAAATGACAAAAGAAATTTTCTTTTTCGCTTGATATAATTACAATTTAACAATTTTCTGACTTTTTCCTTTACCTGCTCTGTGGCACTTTTGCTTCTTTCAAACTTCCACTATTCTAGATAAACAAGAAGTAACCTATAGGTTTTGATGGGCGAGTTTTCGGGTATCAAAATATGTGTCATAAATGGCCGTACGTTATGGCTGCATTGACTAAAAAGCTTACATTTATTATACCGCTAAGGAACTGTATACCTTAGTATGGAACATAAATTTCAGCTTGATACGTCTACTCGTTCCGAAGAGAAATGGGACAGACTGACAGTCAGATAAGAAAAGGAAAAAAAAGATTCGAGTGATATGATTACAAATAAACAATTTGCGGATTTTTTTTCCTTTTGCTGTACCGTGAAACCTTGCTTCATGCTAAATTTCATGACTCTCTCTGAACGTGGAATATCCGATATGTTCTGATGAGTGAGTATCAGAATACGTCACATAAATGGACGTATCTTCTGATTGCATTGACCTCAATTTTTTACACCGCTAAGGGACTGTAGACCTCAGTGTGAGTGCTGTGGCTTTCGCCACCAGACGTCACGGCCACTAGAGTATCAGCATCCAAACTGACAGCCTGCAGCCGCGGGTTGCGACAACACCACAGCAAAGACACCAGCGGGCACCAGGGGCCACAACCAGCCCACATAAACATAAGGAAGAGGTCGCTGCAGATCCCGCAACTATTTTCACACGTCAAACCACGTGATGGAAAATAGTTCCGAGGTACTCATCCGCCGAAGCGCTTTAAAGGCCGGCGCTCGGCCGCACATCGGCCTTCTCCGGCGGTAATTCGGTTGAATACCGCCCTTCGATTGTGCTCTTCGGGTACCAATCGAAGCGTTAGGTGTTGCAGGTTCCAGCCAGCCAGCCAGCCAGCCAGCCAACCAGCCCGTCGGCGTGCAGCAGTCCAGCTAGCAGCGCTCCCCGCCAGCAGCCAGCAGTCAGCAGCGGCCCTCGCCAGCAGCCAGCAGCGGTCCCCGCCAGCAGCCAACAGCGCTCCCCACCAGCAGCGGTCCCCGCCAGCAGCCAACAGCGCTCCCCACCAGCAGCGGTCCCCGCCAGCAGCCAGCAGCGGTCCCCACCAGCAGCGGTCCCTGCCAGCAGCCAGCGGCCAGTGGGGGTCACAGCCACCAGCAGTCGCAGCCGGCAGCCAGCAGCAGTCCTAGCTGCCCCCAGAAGCAGCAGCAGCAGTGCCACCACCGCCAGCAGCAGCAGTGGAGGCGTCCCCACCGTCCTGCCAGCCAGGTCGCCCACCCCGCCAGCAGCAGCAGAGTGGGCCTTCGGCCCCTGTCTCCTTCGTCCTTCGTCACTCTCCATTCCTTTCTACTCTGTCTCTCGTCGCCCTGCCCGTCTCTCGTCTGCTTCTTGTCTTGTACTGTGTTTTTCCCCCTTTTCATAATGTCGAACCCCACCAACTCTTCTACAGCCACCACTACTGCCATCATATACACCTCCCCCTCCGCTGCTGCCACCACTATCACGTGGTGTGCCGCATCACTCCCCCCTCAGTCCATCCCCCCACTCCTCAATCTCCTGTCTCCCTCCCTATTTGTCGCCCCATCCCCAGCTCCTCCCTCCCGCGCTTCCTCTGATCCCCTCCCTCCACTCCCTCTCTCTGCTCCTTCCGTTTCTGCGGCCCCCACTCGGGTGGTCACCAGGAGGGCTACGGCCCACGCTCCACTCTCCCCTTCGCCTTCATCGTCATCGTCTTCCCCGTCGCCTTCGCCATCGCCCTCACCGTCTCCGGCGTCGCCTCCAGCACCGGGACCTGCCACTCCCCGCCACCTTCCAGTCGCTCCCATCCCCCACACCTCCTCTGTTGCCGTCAAGCGCCCCAGTGGCACCCCTACTTCCTCTATTCCCAAAAAGGCTCCACCTCGTCCCCCTTCCCCCACCCATGATGCCATGGATGTCTGCCCGCCTGTCTCTGCCCCCTCCTCCTCCTCCTCTACCCCCTCCTCCTACCGCTACCTCCTCTCCTGTCCTGATCCCTCCCTTCTTGAAGCCCGGAACGTCATCCTCTTCCTTCGCCAGAATTTTCCTGGGACCCTCATCTCCCTCCTCACTCCTCACCGTGATTCGGTGTTCATCTCCTCCCCCAGCCCTACCCTCCACACAGACCTCCTTTCCCGCATCCCTGTCACCCGCTTTGACCCTAATGCTTCCCTCACCCCTGCTCCTTCCCCACCTCTCTCCCACCAACCCCAACCCCCGCGTCGCCCGCTGACCCTCACCGCCGTGATCACTCGGCTTAGTCTGACGCTCATGGAGGAGGAGGTGTTGGCAGAGCTTCAGGCACATCCCCATCTGGAGGTGCACGCGGCCCCACCCACCTTATGCGGGTCTTTTCCGAGCACGCCCCCTCCATAGACCGTCTCCTGAAGTAGGGTGCCCTCCTTTTTAACCAATGTTATAAAGTTGACCCCTCCCGTTCCCCACCTCAATTCCTCCGCTGCCAAAGGTGCTTACGGTATAATGCACACCCGACATCTGAGTGCCGCGAGGCCCCCACCTGCCCGCACTGTAGGCAAGCCCACTTGTTACGGCAGTGCCCCAATCTCCAGTCCCCCCCCCTCCTGTAATGCCTGTAACCTCCCTCATCCTACCTACTCCCAAAAATGTAAGGCCTGACCCCCTCCTACCACTCCTAAAGTCACCGTTCCTGTCCGTCCTCTGGACGCCCCCACCCCTCCCGGCAATTCCCTTCGCCCACCCCCTACCGCTGAGGACATCATCAGATTCCTCACCATCATCCTTAAGAATGTTCATCCTTTTCAGCGCCCCCACACCCTCCAACAGATCTCCCTCGCTGCCCGTTCCGTTTTCCAATTCAAAATGTATGCCACCTACTCCAACATCCAGGCCCATTTCACCTTCTCCCGTCTTGACACCCTCGTTTAAATTCCTGTTATGGCGTGACAGCACCGTATCCTTTTCAACAACATCCACTCCCTTCCCGCCAACAAAAACCTCTTCATGCACACCCTTGCCACCCACCGCATTGATGCCTTCCTCCTCAATGAAACCTTCCTCCAACCCCACCACACCGTCCACACTTCGCCCTACCTCCTCCACCGCTCCAGTAATCCCCTCCCAATAGCACATGGCGGAGTTGCCATTGGTCACCACCGCCAGACCCCCGTTTGGCTCCAACCTCTCCTTCCCGACCCCACCGAACACCTGATCCTTAGTCTCTTCTTCCCCGGCCTTACTGTTACCTGTGCCACCATCTATGTCCGCCCTAACGCCCCTATTTCCTTCGAATTCCTCTCCCACATTGACCGTACCTTCTCCTCCTACGTGATCACCGCCAACCTCAACATCCATAGTCGTTCCGCCGCCCAGTTACGGCGGTGGCATCGTTTCCTCTCCTCCCTTCAAGGCGACCTCATGCCCATCCCCGAGCACACCCGTCCCAAATCCAACTCCACTCCTGATGTTATCCTTTCCTCCCCCAACCTCCTTGGCCGCATAACGGCAAATGTCCTGGAGCCTATTGGTAGCGACCATCTCCCTGTCCTCCTCACCATTTCAGACGGTCGTCGCCCCCGCCCCGCCCCGACCCTTGTAATGAACCTCCCCCTAAGTACATCCATGACTATTCTCGTGCCAACTGGAATGCCTACTGGCATACCCTTTCCACCCAGGTCGATAGCCACCCCTTCACCTACCACCACCCTGATGATGTAACCAATGCTGCCTCCTTTCTCCAGCAGACCTTGTCTGAGGCTGTGGAGGCCCATGTCCCTACTGTCGTCATCCACCCCCACCGTCCTACCTTACCCCCACAGGCCGTCTTCCTACTCCGTGAATCCCGCCGTCTCTACCGTGCCTTCCTCCGCACGTGTGACCCGGACACACTACGACGCCACCGGCAACTCCAGCGACAATTCGTAATTTGCTCGTGGCTAAGAAATGCCAGGACTGACGACAGACATGCACCTGTTTAAATGCTACCCTACCTATCAACTCGTCCAAGTTCTGGTCAGCCTTCCGTCGCCCTACCGGAACTAAACCCTCCCCCTACTATCCTCTTCTCCATGATGACCACCCTGACTCCCTTAGTAAGGCCAATCACTTTACCTCTTACCTCTCCGATGTCTTTTCCATCCCTGATGATCCCCAGTTTGATTACTCCCTCTTCCCAGATATCTGCGATCGAACTGACACCTCTGTCCCTCCCCTCGCTCCTGGTTTCCAGTACTTGGACAACACTGCACACACGGAACTCAATGCCCCTATCACTACTCAGGATCTCATTGCTACACTCCGCACAAAATGCAACACCGCTCCTGGTCACGATCGTGTCACCTACCGTCACCTTCGTGAAGCTCCTGTCTCTTTCCTCTCCACCCTGGCCAGGCTCTACAATGTAGTCCTGTCCACCGGTTACTACCCCGACCTGTGGAAACCTCCCATATCCCAATGTTCCTTAAACCTGGCAAACCGCCGCCCGCCGTCTCCTCCTACCGTCCCATCAGCCTTACCTCGGTCTTCAGCAAGGTCCTTAATTCCCATCGCTCTGCAATCTTCCTCTCCCTGGACCTCGAACGAGCTTATGACCGCATGTGGCATTCCGGTCTCCCCTTCAAGCTCCAAACCTTCACCCTCCCCATTAACTACGTCCGTCTGATCGGCTCCTTTCTTGCCCGCCGTCCTTACTATGTCACCATCCATAACACGGATTCCTACACCTTTTTACCCTCCGCTGGTGTGCCCCAAGGCTCCGTCCTCTCCCCCCTTCTGTACCTTTTGTACACGGCGGACATGCCGCCGCCGTCACCCCCCGTCCACCTTCTCCAGTTTGCCGATGACACCGCCTTCCTTGCCCTTGCCCCCACCCTGCAGCGCTCCCAACACCTTCTCCAATCCCATCTTGACCAGTTCACCGCTTGGTGCAACCAGTGGTTGCTCAAGGTCAATCCCTCCAAAACCCAGGTGATCATTGTACGCAAAACTACCCCTTCCTTCCGCCTCCTTGATTTCTATCTCACCATCTATGGCTGTCCTATCGCCCTCACTCCCACCCTTAAGTACCTTGGGGTCACCTTCGACTGTCGCCTCTCCTGGACTCCCCATCTCCGGACAATCCAAGCCAAGGCATGCTCCCGACTCCGTCTCCTCAAGCTCCAGTCCGGCCGTATGTGGGGTCTGGACCCCTCCACCATCCTCCACACCTATAAATCCCTCATCCGCCCTATCCTTTTTTGTGCCCATCTGGCCTGGATCTCCGCCCCCCCTACCTTTTATAAATCCCTCCAAATCCTTGAACTCCATGCTCTCCGCCTCGCCTATCACATCCGTCTCCACTCCCCCACGCACATCCTGTACGATCTCATCCCCTTCCCCCACCTCCTCCTTTTCCTTGAAAGGATACGGGTCCTGTACACCTCCTGCAAACTCGATCCTCCTCATCCGCTTGTCTCACCCATCCTCTCCCAACCCTGACCACTGCCGCACCTGTATTCCCACGTCCCACCCGGTCTCCATCTCTCCACCCTCCTTACCCTTTCCCAAGGTGGCTTCCGCCAGCTCCCCCTCCCTGGTGATGTCCTCCTCCCCTCTATCTACCCCTCCTATCAACTTTGATCCTCCCCCCCCACTTCCTGTGTCCTTTCCTTTAGGCACCCTCCCTCCCTTCCTTTTCCTTTTCCCCCGTCCCCTCCCTCCACCCCTCGCCCCCCGGGTTTCCCCTCCCCCTTCCCCCTGTCTCACATGCCACATCTGCTCTCCCCTCTCCCTCTCCCACCCCCCTCCTCCTCTCTTGGCAGGTCCTCGGACTCGTACACGGTTAGTGAACATTCGCGCGCCGGAGATCAACGCCTCGTGTTCTGTGTGTGCCGTCGTTTTGTGCTTAAGTGGTTCAGTGTTACTCGTTTTGTGCACCTACGTTCACGTGAGACAATTCTCGTTTCTGTCTGTGTCCAAGCGTCTGAACAATTTTATCTTGGACTCTACGCCCGTGAACGGCACCTTGTATTTTAAAAAGTGTTTGTCTCCGTTTATATGTCCACCATGTTTTTTCTCTAAATGTCTTCATTTGTGTATCTGTGTTTCTCTGCGGCCAAAGAGCAGCGTCGTATGCTGCTGCAGGCCTGCCTGTACTACAAGTTTCAAAATAACAATAAAGCAAAAAAACCGCACATCGGCAGTTCACCGACCTCCAGCAGACTTGGATAGCTGCCGCCCCGGCAGCCCGGCTTGGATCTTCTCGCTGATCTCTGGATTAGGCTTGGTATATCGGAGAAGTCTCTGGCGCAGACTAGTAGGAAATTATTTCAGTTGTTTTCTATCTTATTCTTGTATGTAGTTGTAATTCGAAGACGGATCACTGTTTTCTGTTGGTGTTATACTTGGGGAATTTGTTTTGGTTAATTGAACAGTCCAATAAATTGTTTTCGGACTTCGATCGTTAGTTTCTTCTACTCACGCGGACATATCAGTGAGACATAGATTTCAACTAGTTACATCTTACCGTTCCCGAGAAAGTCTTTTTAAAAGTCGGGCAGACAGACAGACAGACGGACAAACGGACAAGAGAGTGATCATATGGGGGTTCCGTTTTTACCGATTGAGATACGAACCCTAAAAATTGTGACAGTTCGATGCTAATGATAAATACAAAGGTCTTTTCTTTAGGAGTTCAAAACGCTTATTTTTTTCTGTAAATAAGACTGCGGTAAGAATTCTGTATTATTTCTAAATCTATTCGTAGTGAAATATTTCTCAAAATACTATTTGCCGAATGCTTTTGAAAATAGGCGATGAATAACAAAATTAAATTTCAGTGACATTTCGCACCAATTCCATCCTTTTCCTCTCTTTTGCGGCATTGTATAGACAGCACAGTCAGTACCTAAGAACTGAAAGCCGTATGTTTGAGTACACGTTTGCCGTTCGGTTTAGTGCTGTCCAAGCAGCGCACCGAAGCGCTGTAGCTATCAGCGATCGCGTTAACGAATTTTCGCTGAAACATCTGCCGTCGCGTTGGTTTCCCGCCAGTGCGAGCCCTGTTGCACAAAACCGCTGTTCTGGCTATCAGCTATTGTGTTCGCGCTTGTTCCAAAATAATGGGGCATCGACGCTGACAAATAACGGCCGATGGCCGATCCACGTCGTTAATTGGTCTGGCTGCTGGCCGGGAGCGGCTCATTCTGTCGTTTGTTCAGCGAAATTTTATTTGCAAGTGACTTCCGTCCGCTGGCCGGGCCGTAGCGACGCCGTCCGTCACCTAGTCATCCGGAACGGAACGAAATGAAATGCATAAATCCCTGAAGGCTGATCGACGTGCGCGCACACGGGCACAACTTTTAATTAATTTTTATTCTGGACGCGCAGTAGTAATAAGCATGTAAACATTCACAGAAAAACGAACGGTTTGGGCTTTCTGTTTCTCTCTCTCTCTCTCTCTCTCTCTCTCTCTCTCTCTCTCTCTCACACACACACACACACACGCACACACTATCTCTATTTCTGTCTCTTGTGCATCGGAATGCCGTCAAAATTCACTGTGATATCTCATAATTGCTTGTCTCCAGGGACTAACCTATCCATCACACGGATACGTCCGTTGATATCTAGTTCGATATGGTGCTGGCAATGTTCGGTATTACATCAGCTACTTAGCTCGTCAATCTCCCATTACTAGCTTGTAGCATTTCTGTATCGGGATACTCTTGCGGGCTTTCGAATAAACTATGGACCTTCCGACTCAGAGTTGAAATATTAAAAGTTTTGGCTGGTTTCGTTGTCTAGGAACTGGGATACGTAGTTGCCGCATTACAGGCCAAATACTGCTGAGTCTACAGTATACGGTAGGAATAGACACATGAATCGAATGGTCGAAGTTTTCTGTCACCCGGAAATTGCGAATTATGAAAGTAACATATAAATTTATAAATGAAAGATTGCAATTAAATAAAATCTGCAGGTACTATCTCAACGACTTTAAATGATGAGTACGATAGTAGAAGTACTTCTGAGAATGTGGTATATTTGGCAAAACACTTATTGGTGTCTATGGTCCAGCAGTTAAATAAACTATAAGTTAAATAACAGGGAGACAATGGATTCCTACTGCACATAATTAGTTCTGAACAACAACATATCTCGCGAGATATTCACTTCTAAACGCACACTACGTCTTCACTGCAGAAGCCACGGAAATCATACAAGAGAGGTCGGCACTCCGAAATATTTCTATTCTCCGCGACCACGCACAAGCTACTCCACTGTGCAAGTCCTTCTGCAGACTCCGCGTCCGTTGCGTCCAGCACTTCCCGTGTCGTGTGCCGTACTCTCCAGTACTGCCGCGCTGCTCATGACTACCCGTGCCCTCCTCTCCCGAACGCTCTTCCATCCAGTCTCCCCATTCACGAGCGCTGTGATTGGCTAGAGCGCTCGCACCATGACTTCAATCCAACGTCCACTCACAAATATATTTAAACACATACTAAATACTGGAGTTACATTTAAATAACTTGAAATTAAGAAAATATTCCTACGGCTGGACCATAAACACGCTCTAACACACATTATTAGATACATAAGCAAATTAAATAAACATATATCAAAGAAATAGATGCAAAAGGTAAGCCAGTAGCTTAATGTCTCTGTGCTTTCTAAAACACAGTAAATATTTAACCAGTTTCTTCATGAATATTGTACATTGGATATAAACAAAGACATAGATGAATAAATATATTTATAAGCATGCTGCAACCGTTTTTTTTTTTTCGTGCAACTGTGGAGTACTTATGGCCCGACGCGATCGATAGTAATCGGCCACGGTGACCTCCAATAACTCATGTACTATTCAAGTTACATGCCTGTAATTTAAACCAGATTACGTTTACACTAACAGCTTTCTAAAGACACGGCTATCGACAAAATCGGATGAAGCGTTTATATTTTGGAAATTCGTTGCTGGGTGTTACTTTTATAATTTCCCGTCAGATACTAAACTTTAAGGTAATAAAGACATTGAAAATCTGATCATACCATCAGAATCACCGTGCAAATAATAGTAATGTGCATGTTTCTTTCTGAGGTATCATGATTCATCTGGCTACTATTAATTTCTATACGAACTGTGAAATGTCTCCTATTATGGTTTTACAAAGTCCGCCATCTTTGACACTCCCAGCATAGACATCTCCTTCACCGACACAGAGCACCGTCCTCGTCACAGCAGAATTCGCAGCCACGCGGCTGGACCATGCGCTGGGGCTACCCCTCTCCTCCGCCTAATCTTCGCCACCACGTGTTTGCTGCTGGGCTCCGGCTGGCCGAGCGGCCAGTGCGACCAAGCCCACTTAGAATATTTTCAGGGCGTCACAATTCGCCCTTTACCTCACACTCTCCCAGCTCTTCTATGGATACGAACATTACCTCTTCTCAATAATACATTTCCTGTATCTCCTCAGATGTGCCCCAGTCACAAATACGTGTAGAGGAACTGTAAGACATTATTTATGGAAGCGAGTGAGTGCGGTGTGGGGAGGCGACGGAGGGAGGGGGAGCGACGGATTTCGAAAAAGGAATTGTCACTCTTACAACATTGACTGCAGAAGCTGCAAATTTCTGAAAGGAAAGATACACCAGCTAAAACTTCTGGCTGACTGAAGCTGTCTGCCAGATCGCGTTGGAGTCCCAGTCTGGCACACAGTTTGATCTGCTATGGTGCGGAGTCCATTGCAAAATCAAAAATTCCTAGGTCATAAATAAGACGACTTAAGAATAACCTAACGAAATGAAAATACACTCTTGGAAATGGAAAAAAGAACACATTGACACCGGTGTGTCAGACCCACCATACTTGCTCCGGACACTGCGAGAGGGCTGTACAAGCAATGATCACACGCACGGCACAACGGACACACCAGGAACCGCGGTGTTGGCTGTCGAATGGCGCTAACTGCGCAGCATTTGTGCACCGCCGCCGTCAGTGTCAGCCAGTTTGCCGTGGCATACAGAGCTCCATCGCAGTCTTTAACACTGGTAGCATGCCGCGACAGCGTGGACGTGAACCGTATGTGCAGTTGACGGACTGTGAGCGAGGGCGTATAGTGGGCATGCGGGAGGTCGGGTGGACGTACCGCCGAATTGCTCAACACGTGGGGCGTGAGGTCTCCACAGTACATCGATGTTGTCGCCAGTGGACGGCGGAAGGTGCACGTGCCCGTCGACCTGGGACCGGACCGCAGCGACGCACGGATGCACGCCAAGACCGTAGGATCCTACGCAGTGCCGTAGGGGACCGCACCGCCACTTCCCAGCAAATTAGGGACACTGTTGCTCCTGGGGTATCGGCGAGGACCATTCGCAACCGTCTCCATGAAGCTGGGCTACGGTCCCGCACACCGTTAGGCCGTCTTCCGCTCACGCCCCAACATCGTGCAGCCCGCCTCCAGTGGTGTCGCGACAGGCGTGAATGGAGGGACGAATGGAGACGTGTCGTCTTCAGCGATGAGAGTCGCTTCTGCCTTGGTGCCAATGATGGTCGTAAGCGTGTTTGGCGCCGTGCAGGTGAGCGTCACAATCAGGACTGCATACGACCGAGGCACACAGGGCCAACACCCGGCATCATGGTGTGGGGAGCGATCTCCTACACTGGCCGTACACCACTGGTGATCGTCGAGGGGACACTGAATAGTGCACGGTACAACTAAACCGTCATCGAACCCATCGTTCTACCATTCCTAGACCGGCAAGGGAACTTGCTGTTCCAACAGGACAATGCACGTTCGCATGTATCCCGTGTCACCCAACGTGCTCTAGAAGGTGTAAGTCAACTACCCTGGCCAGCAAGATCTCCGGATCTGTCCCCCATTGAGCACGTTTGGGACTGGATGAAGCGTCGTCTCACGCGGTCTGCACGTCCAACACGAACGCTGGTCCAACTGAGGCGCCAGGTGGAAATGGCATGGCAAGCCGTTCCACAGGACTACATCCAGCATCTCTACGATCGTGTCCATGGGAGAATAGCAGCCTGCATTGCTGCGAAAGGTGGATATACACTGTACTAGTGCCGACATTGTGCATGCTCTGTTGCCTGTGTCTATGTGCCTGTGGTTCTGTCAGTGTGATCATGTGATGTATCTGACCCCAGGAATGTGTCAATAAAGTTTCCCCTTCCTGGGACAATGAATTCACGGTGTTCTTATTTCAATTTCCAGGAGTGTAGTTACTGAATGAATGTGGAGAAATGCAGGCTATGAAACATCTTCTTCAGTGTTTACGTTTCCCAGATTCTTGTAGCAAGTTAGTACTACGAGGCGTGTTTTTAAGAAAACACATGCTAAGATATTTCAAAAATTTTATTTTTACATGAAAGCCTGTACCTTAATCTACGCACTGACGCCATTGCAGTCTGATTCTTCCTTTTTTACGTTGTGTACTACGTGTTTAAGATGCCTCCGCTAATCGTGAGTCCCGCCGACTGTGAAATACGGGCTGTTACAAGATTTCTTACTGCTAAAGACCTGAAAGCGATCGATATTCGTCGTTAAGATCTGTGCAGTTTGCGGTGTAAACATTATGAGTGAAGGAATGGTAAGAAAGTGGGTGAGAGCATTTAAAGATGGCCGCACAAATGTGCATGATGAGCAACGGAGTGGCCGTCCTTGGGTCGTTAATGAAAGTTTGGTGCAGGAAGTGGACAGTAATCTGAGAGAAAACAGACGCTTTACGATTTCTTCCCTGCGGGATGACTTTCCTAGTGTTTCTCGTAGTGTTTTGTATGGCATTGTAACCGAGCACTTGAATTGCCGAAAATTGTGGGCACGATGGGTACCGAAAATGTTGACGGATGTGCACAAAACCAAACGTTTAGACAGTGCATTGACTTTCCTTGAGCGGTACCACGACGACGGTGATGATTTCTTAAGACAAATCGTTACGGGTGATGAAAAGCGGGTGGCCTACGTCACACCAGAATCAAAGCAACAGTCCATGGAAGTTGAGCAAGGGCATCCTTTTGCTGCAAGACAATGCCCGTCCGCATGTGGCGGATCAGACCAAAGATCTCATCACATCTTTTCGATGGGAAACTCCAGATCATCCTCCGTACAGCCCCGATCTTGCGCCCAGTGACTACCATCTGTTCCAGCACTTGAAGAAACACCTGGGCGGTCAGCGTCTTCAAGACGATGACGAAGTCACAACAGTGGTGATGCAGTGGTCAACAAGTGAGACGGTAGACTTCTATGAGGACGGTATTCAAAAACTGGTACAACGTTATGACAAGTGCCTCAATATTGACAGACATTATGTAGAAAAGAAGATTAAGGTACAGACTTTCATGTCAAAATAAAATTATTGAGATATCTTAGCACGTCTTTTTTTTCATTTCAAAACGGTACTTCCTTTAAAGAACAAGCCTCATATTAAAGGTCCGAGAAAATGCTGTAGCTGTTGCTCCTTTATGGGATAAGACTGTTTGATTTCAGTTTTGTATGTTAGTAGGAAACAAAAGAAAAATTCGGAGTGGATATTAAAATCCATAGAGAAGAAATAAAAACTTTGAGGTTCGCCGATGACATTGTAATTCTGTCACAGAAAGCAGAGCAGTTGAACGGAATGGCCAGTGTCTTGCAAAACGAGGATAATGGAATATAGTCGAATTAAGTCGGGTGATGCTGAGGGAATTAGATTAGGAAATAAGACACTTAAAGTAGTAAAGGAGTTTTGCTATTTAGGGAGAAAAATAACTGATGATGGTCGAAGTAGAGAGGATATAAAATGTAGACTGGCAATGGCAAGGAAAGCGGTTCTGAAAGTATTTGTATGGAGCGTAGCCATGTCTGGAAGTGACATGGACGATAAATAGTTTAGATAAGAAGAGAATAGAAGCTTTCGAAATGTGGTGCTACAGAAGAATGCTGAAGATTAGCTGGGTTGACTAATGAGGAGGTATTGAATAGGGTTATGGAGAAGAGAAGTTTGTGGCACAACTTGACTAGAAGGAGGGATCGGTTGGATGGACATGTCCTGAGGCATCAAGGGATCACCAATTTAGTATTGGAGGACAGAGAAGAGGGTAAAAATTGTAGAGGGAGACCAAGAGATGAACACACTAAACAGATTCAGAAGGATGTAGGTTGCAGTAGGTACTGGGAGATGAAGAAGCTTGCACAGGTTAGAGTATCATGGAGAGCTGCATCAAACCAGTCTCAGGACTGAAGACCACAACAACAGCAACACATGTTAGTATATGTATACATTCCCTCTATTTCCTTACATGAAGTTGTAAATTTTTGGAATCTTGCTTATCCTCCTGGCTCGAGTAGGGAAAGTAAGCCATTGTTCCCTGATATGGCTATTCCAGGAGTTCGAGAGCAGTGAAGTACGAAAGACGTTCAATAAGCAATGCAACATTCTTTTTCTCCGCCAATTTCGGTTGAGAAAACGCGAAATTTGTTTTGAGACATCGTTGAATATTCACACTACAACCCATATACTTTCATGAAGTTCCTATAGGTGACGGCGCTATACGTATCTTCAAAATGGCGTCTGTAGCGGAGGTGCGACCCATGCAGAGAGCTGCCTCTGACTTCCTTTTTTTCTTTAGTCCGTAGCCGCTTGCAGAATGTCTGTGAGACCTTGCTGTGAACAAAAGCACGGTGGAACGGTGGGCCAGGAGTCTGCCATCATCGCAACAATGTCGTGAAAACGCGTCCTATATCCCGCGTGCCGGACGGCCGACACAGTTGTGACTCCTGAAACAGTGGAACGTGCGGACACTCTCATTCGAGAAGATCTACATATCACATCTCGCTGTTCAATTGAACATCTGTGCTGGTAGTGCTGACACACGCGTCTACCAGTTGGGGTACTAGACACCAATAAACGGATAACACACCCCACCACCCGCGAAACGCAGACGCCTACACAAACTCACAGATCCTGTTTTGGAATGCCAAGGGGATCGCAAACAAAAAAGCCGAAATGGTTGCGTTCATGGAGCGAAAGGGTATCCGAATCGCCCTAGTGAACGAAACACTGCTTATGCCTCGCAAACAGCCAAACATCCCAGGCTTTTGCGTTTATCGTACCGACCAAGCGGACGGCAGGAGGGGAGGCGGCACAGCATATCATACACAAATACATGGAAAAACGAACATCGAGCTCCCTGCACTTGAGAAACTAGAGGCCACGGCCATCAGGGTCAAATTCAAACGAGCCAACAGCGCACTGGAGTCGCTGGACATTCCTCCGAAAAACATAGTAACATGAAATATCAACACAGTTCTCAACATACCACTACGGCTAATCGCAGTTGGAGATCTAAACGCAAAACACCCCGACTGGAACTCACGAATACGCACCTCCAACGGCAAGAAACTATGAGAATATGCACTAGGCCGAAACTACATTATACTTGGGCCGGACGTTCCCACGAGCGTGCCTACACAGTCCCGACAAAGGAGACGTGTTAGGCATAGCCTTCATCAAGGACATCACATGCACACTCAACCTTATGGTTGAAAACGATTTGGCCTCAGACCACATGCCTGTAATACTTCACACAGAAGAAACACTGCGGGACACAGAACCATGCAGGATACTGAACTACAAGCGTCCGAATTGTACCCTGTTCAAGGAAACGCTTGATAGTCGTGTTTCGGACACACAGGAAATTAACAAAACGCAAGAAATTGATGAGGCGGTGGAGGCTCTTACTACTAACGTCCAAGACACAATGACTGACACCATTCCACACACAACACCAAAACAACACTCGATGGCCCTGCCCCAGGAAATTCTGGGCCTTATCTCAATGAGGAACCGCCTCAGGAGATACTGGCAGCGTACCAGGCGCCCGTTCTATAAACTGCACGTCAACAGGCTCCAGGGTACAATACGAGACAAAATACAAACATTTCGAAACGAAGAATGGGGACAGAACTTTATAAAAGACATCATATTTAGGCCAGTGACTGTAACACTTTCTTTATTTCACGATTACAATTTCGGCTTTAGGCCATTATCGAGTGCAGATTTTTGTAGCTTTACGCCATGTCAAAATGAACTGACAGATTTATATGTCGTTGTGATTACTATTAAATATATTCATTATCAAGTTCAGATTTTTGTGGCTTTACGCCATGTCAACTTAAAATGAGCTGACACATTTATATGTGGTTGTTATTACTATTGAAACGTCCCCTTAGAAACATTTATGAACGATTGTGCTGATAAACCTCTTACATTATTTGATTTTCAAACAGCTCAGCAGAACTGAATGTACTGAGACATTTCGCTCTTCACCTATTCTGATCAACACTAAACTGACACACAATATTTTTAGTGCAACGCAGTCTGACTTTTAATAAACCCTACAAAAGAATGGCCCTGACTAACAATAACCTATACTTTTCATGACTCACTTACCTCACAAAAATCTTGGTTACTCGAACTACTGCAATACAGCAAGCGCCAATACTGCCAGCTAAATAAAAGATTCTAACTACTGAAGTCACTAACTACTGATAGGCATAGTTAGTAAATGAAAGATTTTGATAGAGAACAAACAATGTATTTACCTTAATAGTGTTCGCAAGTCATTATATATATATATATATATATATATATATATATATATATATATATATATATATATATATATATATATATATATATATCAGTTCATGACATCCAGTCTTACAAATTTACTGTCTCTGATGGACACACGTCCAGATCATCCGCTCTCAAAACTCCGCCATCTCTCTCCCCACATCCACCACTGCTGGCGGCTCACCTCCAACTGCGCAACGCTACGCACTGTTCACATCCAACTGCCCAACACTACAATAGCGAATATTACAACAATGCTAACCAGCCACAGACTGCACACAGGACAGCCAGTAATTTTCATACAGAGCAGTACGTGGCGTTACCAATATAAAAACCTAAACAGCCTACTTACATAGTCCCCATGCTCCCCACAAAAATTTTTACAAATTGTTTTGGGCACTGGCGAATACACATTTGTTAAAAAAATTTATATTAACGCTAACAAATATATCAAATGCACACACTTATCGATACAATGTTGGTCAAAAGCTGATATTTTCTCACGGTCGATAAAGACAATCCTGATCATTCATCACAGTGTTAATAACAATGTTATGCACAAAGTCTGAGCAGTAAAAGAAATTGCACACGGAAGTAGTGGATTTCCATGCAGTCTTGAAGAAGTAGTGTTGTTCTTCCAACGGCCGACAGTGCTGACTCTTGACATGCAGACAGGTAATGGGCCACAACATAGCAAACCTACAGCAGAGTCAGTCGAAGTTGAAGGAAATTGGTAGGCAGGTCATCACAGAGCAGACCCACTGTAGTCCTGGTAGAGATTATGGTATTGGTGGGCCACCAGAGGTGCAGACCCACTGCAGTCCTTGTAGAAATAATGGTATTGGTAGTCCTTGTAGAGATGCCTAGCAGCCATCCGTTGTGACTGTGTGGGTGCACAGTCACATTAAAGAGTCTTGCAGACAATATAGCAAGTCTATAAACCACCACTTGTGCACTCACAAACTGTTTTTGGAATTGACCTTAGAACCAGCAATGCTGTTAACCAGTCCCTTGCTGAATTATCAATACACATGCAAATGCTAACAGGCCCAACTTCTCACATACTGTGCATATATTATGACCAACAGAAACGTGTGCACTGAAATGAAACTTAATTTGAAGAACTGGTGTCTATACAATTATAAATTTACAATTACAAAGGTACAAAATACATCATTAAAGAACATAACAATACAGATAACATTTGTGGTAATGCAGGCTTTACAAAAGAATCGAAATAAACATATACATCAGTGTTACAGGAATTATGACATAAGTAAATACATAAAATAATGAGAAAAGTTTTCGAAACATTAATTTCACACATGAGCATTGAAACAGAACAGAATTAATAATGTCTAAACATCTTTATAAAGTAAATAACATAGTATTAGAAAAACTATGCAACATAACTATCATAAGATAAATACATAAAGACAGGGAGAACACAAATACACAAGGGTACACAAACACATAGCGGAATAACACAAAAGGAAAGGACCGGGTTTGTTTTACTGCAGTATTTTGCAAACAAAACTTTCTTTACTTCTTGGAGATCTCCCTTCGTTCTTCATTATAGTGTACCCCCTCTTAAGCTAACTTAAATCTACTGAGCTCAGATGCATAAACTAAGGGACGAGGCAATGCAGCAGCACAAAACAATTAAGACAAACAGCATCGACAAAAAATGCAAATTGGCAAAACAAGCAGCAGTATATCTAAATTAGGAAAGCAAATGCAATATTACAAATAATATAAGGCAATGCGCAGCAAACAAGAAAAATAAATCAGTTGTAAAACTGGAGTAACAGAGTAATACAAAGTGAAATTCAGAAGCATAATGCCTGGCAAACAGCAGCAGCAAATGCAATAACTTATATCTAGATGTGACAAAACTCAAGCAGAAAAAATATTACAATAAAGATAGGAAATGTCTAGTAACTATGTGACATCATAACACTAGAGTGATGCATCACCTTGACTTACTCTACGAAACAAGTTACCAAATCGTTGAAATAATTATGTTTGCAATTCCTGTGAAGAGAAATGTCTATTTGTGCTCTCTTTTCTAAGAATGTTCATCATAATACTATTCTTTACTGGGTCTGTAGACAGAAAATAGTGATATTAGTACATCTATTACATTTTATTTTAACCAATGCTGCAGTGCAACTAGAAACTAGATTTTAAACAAAATAGGCAAATATATATACAAAGCAATGCTTGAAAATTCGTTCACTAGGCAAATGGCGTCTCCAAAGGCAGTAAAGTAAATCTCTCAACTAGAAAGACAACAGACGTAAAAATGATTCTCATCATTTCATTAGGCATTTTAGTAAATATCATAAATTAAGAGCTCCACAGTGTAATCATATGTTTTCAAGTTTGAGCGTGTGGTATTTGCTATGCTTTCTACAAAGAAATGTCAATAGCGAGGATAATGGCCTCTTTTTTTTTCTCCACCTAATGGCTTTCTTTTTTCAGGCGATTGGCACAGCTGGGAGTCCACAACGCATTACGTCAAGTTCACTTAGCTTCCTTACCGAAATATTTACGGCAGCAGTTTGCGCTACAGTGACAGTCTCATAAATAAATTTCACAGGTCGAGAATTTGCGTTACAAATGTGTAGAAACAAAATCCTATAATTATAACAGGGTCCAAAAAAATTTTTCGTCGGCATTGTGATACATTCACACATACACAGACATTTCATAACTCTTAAAGTACGATTCTTGGTTTCCAACATCCTTTTTCACAAATCAGCGTCCCTAGCCACTACTCATTATTCCTTACCTTATTATACATATACATATTCGTCGACACTTCTTCAATATTTCATCATAATAATAGCGTAGCATAATCAAATTCCTCATATAGCATCAGCTGATTGATCATAAACATACCTCAACAGCATAATACACATTGTCGTCGTAATAATAACATCATAACACCTCAGTCAAATCTCAAAAACGTCGTAGCTTTCTGCAATAATTTCAAAACCTAAAAAAAAAATTCTCTGCTCATTTCAATAGTGTCATCTACCTCAAACGTACTTTAAAAATCATGATCCCATACCAAATACATCATTCAAAGCTCTCATAGTACCATAATGGTTCCGAAAAAATATGAACAGTTCACAAAGTACAGATGAAATACAATTTCATAAGTATGAAGTTATCCAAATGTGTAACTACGTAAACATGTGTCACTGACATAGTAAAAAAAATGTTTGTATCTCTCAGTTAAATGATCAGATAGCTGTGTAATTTATGTGTTAGAGAAATATGGTACCGATGTGTAAAGTTGTATCAGCAAATACCATATTAGCTAGGGCTCCTTGTGCTTTCGAAACACATGGTACACAAAGTAGGCGTGTAGCCCCATGACTATTAAATACATTCGTATTTAATAGTAATGACAACGACATAATTTTCAGTTGACATGGCGTAAAGCCACAAAAATCTGCACTTGATAATGGCCTAAGACCGTAATTGCAATCGTGAAATAAAGAAAGTGTTAATATCACTGGTGTAAATATGTCTTTTATAAAGTTCTACATGACTGTGAATCCCAGATATAAAAAAATTAATTATTGGGGGACAGAAATTCGCAGGGCCAGATACTACACGTCCTGGCTTGGGAAAGCCAGCCAGACACTTCACCAGGGAGAAACATTACATTCCTACTCTACAAGGACGGCCCAGGTTACACCGTGACGGAGAAGGTAGAGCTTATGGTCACAACACTTGCATCGTCTTTCATGCCGAATCTGGCTCCTTCAGATCCAGTATTCACACTTGAAGCGGACGAGGACATGACTTGTAGCCCAGCCCTCGCGCCACGAAATCGAACGCACTAGTACAAACGAAATTACCATTGCTAGGAAACCACCTTGGCCTGAAGGCATTAAAACCGTGTCCTCCAGTAGTTCATGGATAGAGTTGTAAAATACCTTGTTTACATAAAGAATGCCATCTTAAAACAGCAACACGTCCATGACTTCTGGAAGGCGCCACGGTCCTGATGTTCAGGAAGCCAGGGAAAGACCACTCCCTCCCGCAAAACTACCGACTCATCAGTTTGCCGTGCTCACTCAGCAAGGTTGTTGAGAAGGTAACAATCAAGCGTATCACTAGGCACTGCATCGCCAAGGACACCATAAGTCCGGAGCAATTCGGCTTTAGGAATTTCGACTCAACAACACAACTACTCCTCCACGTAGTAGAACATATTACACACGGCTACCACATAAACAACGCCACAGGGGCCGTGTTCCTGGACATCGAAAAAGCTTTCGACCGTGTCTACCTCAAAGGCCTTATACGCAAACTAAGCGAAGCTGATTTCCACGGCGGACTCGTACGTCTCATACACTTATATCTCACGAACACTGACGTGCAGGGAAAACAATCGACACAACACGGTATCCTAGATGAAGTACCCCAGGGAAGCATTCTGGAGCCCATCTTGTTCAATCTGTACATTAATGACTTCCCAGCAACACAAAACACGACGTTAGCCATCTACGCGGATGACACAGCCATCCTTGCGCAAATTGGAAACCGTCGAACATAAATTCACGAAGAGAGACGGCACTCAGGATTGCCGAGCCTTGGTTGGAACGATAGCGCAATATAGTAGACGACAACAAGTGCGAAGCCGTACTGTTCACACGCAGTCCGGAACTATTGCGCAAACACCAACACTGTAGACAGGTAACACTACATACACGCCCAATACGTTTCCGAGAGAAAGTCAGATAACTCGGTGTCTGGCTGGACCGGAAACTTGCGTGGGGGGGGGGGGGGGGGGGGGGACCACATCGAACACGTTGCCAACAGAGCGCACACGAGGTTCAAACAACTCTACCTAATGCTCAACACGGAAAGTACACTGAATAGGAAGGTGTCGACAGCCCTATACATGAGACTGATCAGACCTCTAATGACGTAGGCAGCTCCCGTCTGGGGATATACGCAGCTCCTACATGCCTGCAGCACCTGCAGATCATACAGAACAAAGTACTACGCATCATTAGCAACGCTCCACGCTACACAAGCACCGTGGATCTTCATAATGAGTACCGCCCTGAAACCCTCAAGGAAGTAATCAAAAAATACGCCACGCAACTGTACAGGAACTCGAGACACTCGAATATTCCTTTCATCTTTACTAGAAGATACTATGATCACAACCATAGGTGAAGCATAAGTGCCCAAAGACACTATTAGCTATGGCATAACCACTTATGCCAAGCTAACAGACACCCACAAGCGGCAAACGTCGGCAAGCCCCTACAAATAAGCAACGTTGATTGGATATACCAGCTGCCATTAAAGGCGACCGACAGGCTGCAGTAGGGAGAGCGACAAGCTCGCACACTGACGCAAAAACATATCGCCAACATTACCCTACACTGTGAATCTGATATATGACCTATCGGACACAAAACGAACCTGTTACAGGTATGCTGACGCTGACCGAGAAATCTACACCGGCACCCAGGGCAGACGCAGAGCAACAGCACCGCACAACGTCAAAGGTATCGACCTGCATGAGACCCACTGCTGACAAAGCCTACGCTTGCATGAACTGTCGCAGGCAGCAACTAAACCGTTACTGCTCTTACAACTCGACTCAACCATCGCAGACGTTTTGTTCCCTTGGCTCTTGCCTTGTAACTTTTTCCTCTCTGCCCTTCAAACCGCTACCCTTCGTTCAATTTTCGACCCCAACTATCTCCAGATGAGCACTGCCGGCCGCTGTGACCGAGCGGTTCTAAGCGCTTCAGTCCGGGACCGCGCTGCTGCTATGGTCGCAGGTTCGAATCCTGCCTCGGGCATGGATGTGTTGATGTGTGTAATGTCCTTAGGTCAGTTAGGTTTAAATAGTTCTAAGTCTAGGGGACTGATGACCTCAGATGTTAAGTGCTTGGAACCATTTGAACGATTTTTTTGATGAGCGCGTATTAATGGTTAATCTTAAATAGAAATACACAAACATCGCAGGACCCACATCCTGCGAGACCTCACTCTAGTGAAAACTAACCCTTATGCAGAAATGACAGTAGACATTTCTTGTTGGCCATCATGCCGGAGTGGGCGTTGAGGGAATCCGACTCTTATGAAAAGTTGAAGTGCTCAAAGATTCCTCGCCGAAGACCTTATCAATGTTATCAATGTTATCAATGGAGAGACGTCAACAGACGTTAAAGTAACCTCTGGCGTGCCATAGGGGAGTGTTATGGGACCATTGCTTTTCGCAATATATATAAATGACCTAGTAGATAGTGTCGGAAGTTCCATGCGGCTTTTCGCGGATGATGCTGTAGTATACAGAGAAGTTGCAGCATTACAAAATTGTAGCGAAATGCAGGAAGATCTGCAGCGGATAGGCACTTGCAGCAGGGAGTGGCAACTGTCCCTTAACATAGACAAATGCAATGTATTACGAATACATAGAAAGAAGGATCCTTTACTGTATGATTAAATGATAGCGGAACAAACACTGGTAGCAGTTACTTCTGTTAAATATCTGGGAGTATGCGTACGGAACGATTTGAAGTGGAATGATCATATAAAATTAATTGTTGGTAAGGCGGGTACCAGGTTGAGATTGATTGGGAGAGTGCTCAGAAAAAGGAGGTGGCTTACAAAACACTCGTTCGACCTATACTTGAGTATTGCTCATCAGTGTAGGATCCGTACCAGATCGGTTTGAGGCCGGCCGGTGTGGCCGTGCGGTTAAAGGCGCTTCAGTCTGGAACCGCGTGACCGCTGCGGTCGCAGGTTCGAATCCTGCCTCGGGCATGGATGTGTGTGATGTCCTTAGGTTAGTTAGGTTTAATTAGTTCTAAGTTCTAGAAGACTGATGACCTCAGAAGTTAAGTCGCATAGTGCTCAGAGCCATTTTAGATCGGTTTGACGGAGGAGATAGAGAAGATCCAAAGAAGAGCGGTGCGTCTCGTCACAGGGTTATTTGGTAACCGTGATAGCGTTACGGAGATGTTTAATAAACTCAAGTGGCAGACTCTGCAAGATAGGCGCTCTGCATCGCGGTGTAGATTGCTGTCCAGGTTTCGAGAGGGTGCGTTTCTGGATGAGGTATCGAATATATTGCTTCCCCCTACTTATACCTCCCGAGGAGATCACGAATGTAAAATTAGAGAGATTAGAGCGCGCACGGAGGCTTTCAGACAGTCGTTCTTCCCGCGAACCATACGCGACTGGAACAGGAAAGGGAGGTAATGACAGTGGCACGTAAAGTGCCCTCCGCCACACACCGTTGGGTGGCTTGCGTAGTATAAATGTAGATGTAGACCTTAAGGAGCAACGAAGGACCATGTGTACGGAGTTGCCTTCCCGTTACGAGTCTGATCATGACAGTTGTTTGGTAAACATCGTCACAGGCGGTTAAACATGGATTCATCACTTGGAACAGGAAACGAAACGGCAATACACGGACTGGTGCTACACCACCTCTCCTCCGAACAGAAAGTTCAGAACGTCACCCGCAGCCGGTAAAGTCATGGCGACGTCTCCTGAGACTCTGCAGGGGTTTCTCTGATGTCTGCCTCTTGGAGGAACGATCAACTCCAAAGTGTATAGCGCTACCCTCAGGAAATTGAAGAAACGACTTCAGCGAGTTCATCGTCATAAAAATGCAAACGAACTGCTCCTTCCCCATGACAACGCAAGGCCTCACACAAGTGCCTGCACCCGAAGAGGAGCTCAAAGAACTTCTTTGGGCTGTCCTTACTCATCGCAACATCCTAATCCCATCTGTTTGCCCCAATGAAGGATGCACTCCACGGAAAGCAGTGCGTGGGTGATGGGGAGGTTATTGATGCAGAAAATGTTGTTGGCTCCGAAGCGACCAATAGAGTGGTACGAAGAGGGCATAGAGGCTCTCCCAGTGAGGTGGCGGAAGGCAGTCGCAATGAACGGATATGGTACCCCCCCCCCCCCCCCACCACCGCTGTTCCACTCGCGGATAGCGCGAGGGAAAAACGACTGAACGACTGTCTGAACGCCTCAGTACGAGCTCTTATTTCCCTTATCTTTGAATGGTGATCATTGTGCGATTTGAAAGTTGGTGGTAATAATATATGTTCTTCATTCTCGGTGAAGATCGGATTTCGGAATTTAGTGAGCAGCTCCTTCTGTTTAGCGCGCCGTCTATCGGCAAGTGTGTCCCACTTCAAACTTTCTATGAGATTTGTAACGCTCTCGCGATGGCTAAATGTACCAGTCACGAATCTTGCCGCTCTTCTTTGGACCTTTTCAATCTCTTAAATCAGACCCAACTGGTAAGGGTCCCATACAGACGAACAATACTCTAAAACTGGACGAACTAATGTATTGTAATCTATTTCTTTGTTGAAGGACTGTATCGCTTCAGGATTCTACCAATACACCGCAATGTAGAGTTCGCCTTACCCGTTACTTGTGTAATCTGATCATTTCGTTTGAGAACATTTCGAATAGTCATACCCAGATACTTGACGGACGTTACCGCTTCCAAAGACTGGGCATTTATTTTGTACTCGTACATTAATGGGGATTTTCGCCTTGTTATACGCAATAGGTTACACTTACTAATATTGAGAGATAACTGTCAGTCATTACAACAAGCATTTCGTTTCTGCAAATCCTCATTGATTTGTTCACAACTTTCGTGTGATACTACTTTCCTGTAGTCTACAGCATCATCGGCAAACAGTCTCAGGCACTGTCAATACCATCAACCAGATCGTTTATGTAAATCGTAAAAAGCAGAGGACCTATTTTTATCGCTGCCTTGGGGCACACCTGAAGTTACGCTTCTGTTGAAGTCACCCCATTCAGGACGACATACTGCTGCCTGTCTGTTAGAAAACTTTCTATCCAACCGCATATGTCAGTAAGAGCGCACTTTATGTAGATTGTGTTGAAAAATAGTATTTTTTTAGTCAAAAGAGTGGGGAATGATACGGTGTATTGGAATCCTGAATAAAATCAACCTGTTCTAAAAAAAAATGTGATGCATTACTTACTGAACGCCCTTCGTGTACGGGAGAGTATGTGAAATTTGTGCTGCAGGAGGCAGGTACTGGCAGAAATAAAGCAGTGAGGATGCGTCGTGAGACATCTTCGGGTAGCTCAGACAGTAAGGGCATTCAGAATGAGATTTTCACTCTGCAGTGGAGTGTGCGCTGACTTGAAACTTCCTGGCAAATTAAATCTTTGTGCCGGACTGACACACGAACTCGAGACCTTTGCCTTTCGCAGGCGAGTGCTCTACCATCTGAGCTACCCAAGAACGACTCACGCCCACATCAGCGTGCACTCCACTGCAGAATGAAAATATCATTCTGGAAACGTCCCTAAGGCTTTGTGGCTAAGCCATGTTTCCACAATATCCTTACTTCCAGGAGTGCTAGTTCTGCAAGTTTCGCAGGAGAGCTTCTGTGAAGTTTGGAAGGTAGGACACGAGGTACTGGCTGAAAAGCTGTGTGGACGGGGCGTGAGTCGTGCTTGGGTATCTCAGATGGTAGAGCACTCGCGCGCAAAAGGCAGAGGTCCCAAGTTCGATTCTTGGTCCGGCACACAGTATTAGTAAGAGCATTGTTCGCAAAAATCAGTGCTCCTGGACCAACTCTGGATCCGGCACATTATATACTAGGAAGCTTCAAAATCTCAGCACGTAGCTGCAAAATGAAAAATTAATTCTGGTTACAGCAAATGTTTCGTAGCTGCTGTTTAAAGAATTTTGGCTAGTGTAAGCCGACGAAGTTCAGTTGGAATTCTCTACATCTAAAGAAACTGACACAAGGAGAAATGAGGCTAAGGAGGCAATAGAATGATTTGGGAAGTAAGATAAATTAATTGGGTTCAGATTACGCAGTCTCCAACAGACACAAATGCAAGGTCATAGTCAGTGGATTTTGTTAAGTCTGGGAATAATATCTGGACGTAGATGGTATCATACTTACAAACGCCGTTGTTGCTATTCCTTCAGATTACGGAGTGGCAATATTTAAGCCCTAAGTTGAAGTCCAATGATTTTCACGCTGTATTAGATTATCTTAACATAAATTGATACGGAAGACAAAATATCAACCACAATTATTCTTCTGTGAAGATAGCTGATCAGCACGTGGTCTGTTGTGGAAGATGACTCCATTATCCATTTAATTATAGTCAACTATTTTCAAAGTGCGAGCTACTGTCCATAAGCACGTTCTTAAAGAAGTGAAAAATTTTGTACTTTTTCAGAGTGCAACTACACTGATCTGCAAAATCGAAGGACGAAACTAATGTTCGCATCATGTGTCATTGTCAAGCAACATAGCTCGATGAAACTTGGACAATGCATAGCAAGAACTGTTACAGTGTAGTGCAGAAGGTAACTGAGAGAAATACACAAGGAGACGAACAGAAATAACACTTTTAGTCAAAGATAATAATTACATTGAAATTAACGCGATTCAAGGCAATTACAAATGGCGGAACATGGTTCTTAGTAAGGCGTGTGATCACCACGAACGGCAGTGTAATCTCTGCAAAGTGCTCCCATACTGGCCACAAAGTTGGTAAGGAATTCTTGCGGTGGTGTGCTCCAGTCTTCCATCAACACTAACGGATCCCCCATATGCTCGACGGAATTGAAGTCAAGGGAATAAGCAAGCCAGTCCATTCGCCGAATATTCTCGTTTCCAAGAACTCATCCATCTGCGCTGTTCTGTGAGATTGCGCGTTGTCATCCATAAAAATGAAGTAGGAGTCGAATGCACATGGAGAAGGTGTACAATGTCGCAAGATCGTTGACCGGTGACTGTACCGTCTTAAGAGATTTGAAGGTCAACTCTGGATCCGGCACATAATATACTAGGAAGCTTCAAAATCTCAGCACGTAGCTGCAAAATGAAAAATTAGTTCTGGTTACAGCAAATGTTTCGTAGCTGCTGTTTAAAGAATTTTGGCTGGTGTAAGCCGACGAAGTTCAGTTGGAATATAGAATAATTTGCCTTCCCACAACAGAACATGTGAACCACTAAAACGATCATGTCCGGCAATGGTGCGCGTAACATCACATGGCGAGAAGAGGGAACACTCAATGCACCCAGGAACGTTGTCAAACATGATCGTATTGGTGGCGTAGGTGTTATTGTGTGGGGAGGCATAATGTTGTACGCGCTTACTGAGCTTCAGATCTTTGAACACTATTCACTCACCAGTCAACGTTAGCGTGACTTTGTATACCTTTCTCATTTGCGTCTTTTCAGTGGTGCATTCGGCACTGATTTCATTTTTATGGATGACAATGCGCGGTCGCATCGAATAGCGCAGGCGGAGAAGCTCCTTGAAGGAGGGGATTCGGCGAATAGATTGTCCTGCCTATTCCCACGACTTAAATCCCATGTCCATGAATCGGGATGACGTGAGCGTAATTATTATCTTTGAATAGAAGAGTCATTTCTTTTCGACTCATTGCGTATTTCTGTCAATTACCTTCTGTACTAAACTGCAGCACTTCTTTCTACGTATGATCTAAGTCGTACTTACCTGCATTGTGTATAACCCGTAGCTGGTCGTAGGTTGTGCTCCAAAAATGAAAATGAGCAACATAGAGACAGAAGTGATGACACTTTCTGCAGGACCTGACCATCATTTTGCAGGACAATGCTCAAGCACGTACAGTGAAAGCTGTTACTGATTTGTTTGACTGATTGGGCTGCTAAGTGCTATACCACCTACTGCACTCCCCTGACTTAAGCCCTCGTATGTTCAACTCGATATCTAAACTGAAGGAAACATTTCACGGCATTCGCTTCAGAACTGCTACAAATTCGTCCGGCAATAGACCGCGCTGCTCGAACTGTCAACACAACTGGCACTGCTACGAGTATCCTACGACTTCCACATCGCTGGCAACGGGTTATACACAATGCTGGTGACTACTTTGAAGGGGTGTAAGACTTTGAAACGCGTATCTATTTTGTACGAGCTGTAAATAAATAGTTGCCACTATTAAAGTTCCAACCCTCGTATTAAGAATTGTCTATGCCGCGACATCTGTTCATAAACAATATTGTTTCTATATATGTTTAGGTCTGCCTGTTGGTAACAAATTAATCCCAAAACATAAGCACATGTAAAAAAAATAAAATACTGGAGCAGTTATTTGATGCTCATGAAGACGACTGCAGTCGATAAATAATTTTAGTACTGGTGTGCATTCCAGGTCCGCTTCCGTAGCTGACTGGTCAGCGTAGTGAGGAAGATCTGAGGTCAGTTCCTGATACTGCCGGGGATTTTTCTTTGGTGTGGGTCTGGGCTGGAGCCCACTCATCCCCGTGACGCTAACTGAGAAATGACGTGAATGAGAAATAGCGGCTGCAAGGTCCGCAAAGCAGAAAACGTCCAGGAGAGTGTTGTGCTGACCAGACGCTCCTCCGTACCGCATTCAAATTACGCCACTGGTGAGGATAACTTGGCGGTCGGTCGGTCCATACTGGCCCGTCTGTGGCTGTTTTGCCAATTTCAAAGCAACACGTAGTATGTCTACTTCAATAGGCTGTAGAAACAAACCCATCCAACAGATCAAGTATACAGAGCGATCGACATGAAAGATGGTAACTTTCTGCTGCTGCTCCATTTTTTTAGTTAGTACTGCGGCAATTATATTACTACAGGCAGCTACCGTAATGTCAATTACAAATCTGAAACTTTTGTCCTACAAGTGTTGAGGGAAATGATTTACATACACTCAGAAAAATCCAAGACCCAGCACAAGCTCGTGTGGACTAGGCATCGCACATTACAGGAAAAGCTAGGCTGAAGTGCTGACTACCGTTGAAACACGATACAGAAAAATGTTTTTTTGAATTTGTGGTAAGATCTTAGGGGACCAAACTGCTGAGACATCGGTCCTTAAGCTGACGCACTACTTAATGTAACTTAAACTAACTTATGGTGAGGACAACACACATCCTTGCCCAAGGGATGACTCGAAACTCCAACGAGGGGAGCCGCGCGAACCGTGACAGGATGCCCTAGACCGCGTGCCTACACCGCAGGGCGCACTATGCACGATGTAAGGATGTTGCATGACCACAAAATCAGCAGATATGTCAATAATTAGAGTTGAAATTCTCTGGGAAATGCCACCACAGTGCATTAGCATTGTTCATGTTTAGTGTCTTTGCCAGGCCTCAGAGGGTATATGACGAACGTAAATGCAATGCTAGTTTCGGTTGAAAAAATGCGGAATTTGTTGCGTGACATCGTGGAATATTCCCGATTCAATCCCCAAAGTTTCATGAAGTTCCGGTAACTGGCGACGCTGTGCGTAGCCTTCAAAATGGCGTCAGTAACAGAAGTACATTCCAAGTAGAGAGCTGTCATTGAGTTTCTTTTGGCTGAAAATCAGAGCGTCACAGATACTCACAGGCGCTTACAGAATGTCTACGGAAACCCGGTAGCGAACAAAAGCGCTGCTAGTCGTTGGGAAAGGCGTTTGTCGTTATCGCCCGTCGGCTCCACGCAGCAGTGACTCCTGCTTGTGTTGGAATGTGCGGACACTCATTCGAGGTGTTCGACGGATAACAAACACCTTGCTGCCCCACTGGTCGTCTCTGTTGGTAACGCCGACACACTAGCCCGGTAGCTGGTGTACTCAAATGTGTGTGCCCGCTCGCGGGCCGGAGTGGCCGTGCGGTTCTAGGCGCTACAGTCTGGAATCGAGCGACCGCTACGGTCGCAGGTTCGAATCCTGCCTCGGGCATGGATGTGTGTGATGTCCTTAGGTTAGTTAGGTTTAATTAGTTCTAAGTTCTAGGGGACTGATTACCTCAGAAGTTAAGTCCCATAGTGCTCAGAGCCATTTGAACCATTTTTTTGTGTGGCCGCTCGGTTCCTCGCCACCTAAGAAAAAACTACAAAGAGCAACGAGAGACCATCTGTGCAGAGTTGCTTGCGCGTTACGAGGCTGATTGTGAACATTTTTGTCTAAAATCTTCACAGGCGATTAAACATGGATTCATCACTTGGAACCGGAAGCAAAACGGCAGTCCATGGAGTGGCGCCACACTACCTCTCCTCCGAAGAAACAGATGAAAGCCCTCAGATCGGATTTGTAAGTATCCTGAAGGTCTGAAGTATTACACTCGTGTGAACCTGGTGGACAGTACGGCGATTCTGTGTGATATCCCCGGTGAAGGAGTAAGAAGAGACACTTCGCTCCGAGATATCAATCTGTCCGCGTTAGTCAAAGGCCTGTGTGCGCCGTGTCTCGGATGACATTACATCCAGGCAGCCACCAAACACGTTTGCGATAAGACCAAGAAGTGAACTCGCAAGGACTGCACACCTTCCTGGATCGCTTAGATTTCACAGAAGTAGCTGTTTGTGTGCCACCCGTAATGTTGAAAAAACACCGTGGCTAGTGGCGAGATTATTTTCCACTATCAAAGCGAGCAGTTTACTGTGATAATAGATGTCAGGGTGAGAGACCATTTTACTTGGAACTTCCCGCAGCGCTCACCTCTGAACTATTAATAGTGCTGTTTCCGATAGCGACATTATTATTATTATTATTATTAGGAATGTTATGTTATATTGTGCGTCTGAACATTTACTGAGTATATCTATTAGTTAGAACTCAAAAATCTTATTTATAATTATAGTTCCTGATCCCGCAGAGTAGATATCAAGTAGCAACATTTTACTTCAGTGAGCAAGAATAATGTGCACTTGCAGACTGAGAATTATGGTCAGTAAGTTCTCCATCACTTTCCGCCTGACCGCATTATTATTTTTCTGGCTCTTGTAAATGGCGAAGAAGATTTATGCCTATTTACCCGCCGCACCACAAGGGTCAAGGAACGAATTCACAAAACTGCCAACCAATAACACCAAAGTATGCCTGTAGAAGATGGTTAGACCGTAGTCTAGACTCAACGGATATTAAAGAAAAAAAATCCCTCTCTGAAATAAGAAGAACTGGTTCACAACAGACGGTTCTCATGAAAGACATCTCAGTTTCTTACACTTGATTTCTTGCAAACAGCAGGTACATTTCTTCTTTCTAGATTTACGAAAGACGTTCGACAGTAATTGGTACGGTCGACTGATGACGAAAATATGGAACAGATTCCCAGACGCATGAAGATTCTAACAATTTCTCAATAATAGAATAAATGCGTTGTAATGAATCGTGAAGTTTAACACTCAAATGGCAGGGAGCATGGAGCTGGGAAAGGTAAGGTGCTGAGTCAAAAATAGAAAAGACTCTTAACAATAAAGGGCAATTCCTTGATGACGTTATAAACTTTCAGAGATGATGGAGCAGAGTAAATTTATCATTTTGAGGTAGGAGACGCTAGTCCGGAAACGATCAAGTCGAAAATTATCTACGATAATCTGCTATAGCTCCGCTTTAGCCTCTTGCAGCGATCAAACTAAGGGCCCTAACTTCAAAACCCTGATCACGACGAACGGAATTCCCTCTGTATACACCCTAATACCTGCACAATTTTCCCTGTTGATGGACTAGTAATGGAGCACGTTACTTGATGCCAGAGAGACTATCATACAGTAATAATGAATTCCATTTACGTGAACGAGTTTCACAACCTCCTACATTTACAACAGTTGTTCAGAATGGCGTTTCCCAGTATGCTGTCATGGCATCGTCGCACAAAGTTCTATCCTACCCGTTATATTATCCCTCATGTCGTTTGTAGAGTGTCGCAGGCAGCGTTAATTCTAACAAGGAGATTCTCTTCGGTCTCGGTAGGCGTCTCGTTCACAAGACTTCTCACATGTCCCCACAAGAAAAAAACAAGAACACTACTGGCCTTTAAAATTGCTACACCAAGAAGAAATGCAGATGATAAATGGGTATTCATTGGACAAATATATTATACTAGAACTGACGTCTGATTACATTTTCACGCAATTTGGGTGCATACATCCTGAGAAATCAGTACCCAGAACAACCACCTCTGGCCGTAATAACGGCCTTGATACGCCTGGGCATTGAGTCAAACGGAGCTTGGATGGCGTGTACAGGTACAACTGCCCATGCAGCTTCAACACGATACCACAGTTCATCAAGATTAGTGACTGGAGTATTGTGGCGAGCCAGTTGCTCGGCCACCATTGACCAGACGTTTTCAGTTGGTGAGAGATCTGGAGAATGTGCTGGCCAGGGCAGCAGTCGAACATTTTCTGTATTGTAACAACTATTACGGCTTCTGGACACTAAATATAACGTTTGTGTTACTAAATGTGACAGTTCTGTCACTCAATGTAACTGGGTTTTCTCTTTTGATGCTGTCAATTGTCAGGATGAGCATTCTAAAGCATTCTGTCAGGGTGAAAATATTAAATAAATTAACTTTTCTCTCTTACAACATGTGGGCAGGGTGGGTTCTTCCTTGGCTCGGGTATGAGGTCGAATGAAACATAATTTTTACATAAGATAACTTTTATTGAAAGTTTCGTACAACTGTATCTTACTGGGACGTTCTGGTTCGGAGAGCGGCGGCCGTGTCGTTTGCGTAGCCTTCTGCTGCGACAGCGGCGGCGGCGGCGTCTGATTACGCGTAGCGGTGTGTATCTCGTGTCGCCGTCTCGCCCAGCTGACCGGAGACGCGCAGCGCGAGGTGGCCCGTTTAATTATTGCGAGCGACGTCGTGCATCGGATGGTGATACCTTGAATGTGGCGTCCCAGTGTTTCTCTTCTCTAAGCGGCCGCGTGTGTTGTGCGTCGACCAGCGGAGCGGCGCGGCGGTGGAAGGCCAGTGTCCCGAACTCGAACCACGGACTCCCGCTTGCCAGTCTTCGGCTGTCAGGTCTTCATCCCAGCTCACAGGTAACTACTGATGTGAGGCCGTCTCCTTCCCGTCCTCACGAGTCACCCGGGTATGTAAAAACCAGACTTCCAATACCTTTTAACTTCTGTCTTCTGGCGCCGCGGCTGCTGCTCGCTATTCCATTACAGCGGCGGACTTGGTGCGTCTGTGCATGATGCAGTCTCTTCTTGCATGACGGTCTTCAGCACCGAAACTGACTGAAAACTACTGCTACTCTTCTTTTCTTCCTTCGTCTCTCGTCTTCGTCTCCGTCTGTCTTCATCTGTCTTCATCTGTCTTCCTCTGTCGGGCCCACCGCGTCTCGCGTATTTATTCACTTCAGTTCACTGGAGGTGAACGACTTCACGGCCATTGCCTCTTCTGTCACGTTGAAAAGCTTCTCGAAGAATCTTCTTGACCTCGGTCATTGGCTCTTGGAATGTAGGCGGGGGCCTCTGATCGCATGTGACGACTGAGAAACACGTGAGCCGGTCAATGCCTCTTCCGTCACGTTGAAAAGCTTCTCGAAGAATCTTCTTAACGTCGGTCATTGGCTCTTGGAATGTAGGCGAGGGCCTTTGCTCACATGCGACAACTGAGAAACACGTGATCCGGTCGGGCGATGCCCTGACGGCTGAATCGACAGCGCCCGCTTCTGTGGAACTGCTGACTTCATGGTCATTGTCTCTTCTGCTGTTCTGCCCACTGAATGCCAGTATGTAACTCTCTAAACTAAACCAAGTTTTCCATTTATATTCTAATTTCTAGTTCACTTTGATTTCACTAATTTATTTACTTAAGTACCACTCAACATTCCTCCACCCTTCGGAGAAATTCGCCCTCGAATTTACCACTCAACATTCCTCCACTCTTCACACGAAAAAAGCACAAACACTGAAAACTCTCGAGTTAGAAGATTACACACGCTTCACATTAAGTATGTGGAAAATACTTTATCACTTTACAAAAGCACTGTAAGGTCATGAATCACATAGTTCTTACATAAATGGTTGTAATAAGTGTAACAAATCTTGATGACAATGAATACACAAAAAATAGATTTTGCACTTAGAAAATTACAGGGCAACAGCTGTTTAATCTACCCTATACTAATGTAAGAATATCTATTCTACAGTATTGTTTATGTTAACAAGAGACTGTTTAATAAAGAATGAAGTACAATAAACAAAATTAATACACTAATGCTCAAAAGTAACTGCTGAAGTACACCAGTTAAGAGTGTGGTATCCAGTTAACAGGGATTTGATGAAGTGGTATATTATTATTTGGCTTATTTTTTCGTCTTGAATAACAGGAAACTGTACAAAGCAGAAACACCAACACAAAGGTTCCAGATATACCCGTTCCTAGCATTATAATTTTAGTTTTGTGTTCACCTTTTAATTTTAAGACATGTTGCATCATAACATTGGCATCAATTTTGCCTTGCTGTGAGTTTATGAACATATCTAATGACTTCAGAAGGGAACTGTCAAGGGAGTCATTGAGGTAGGACAGGTTTTATGTAGGAAATGCTTGCATGGCGTTTTCTGAAAAAAGCAAACAACATGGTTATGAACCTACCAACCTAGTAAAAAACAAAAACAAAGAACAGAAGGAATACATTGTTAACTACAAGATCTACTTGTTTCTACGTTCAACTTTTCTTTCTTAAAAAATAAACCATTATAATTTATTAATTATTTACATTTGTATACTGTCCATAGTCTACTAAGATTCAACTAGGACATTCGCACCCTTGAACGAAGATTGTATGGTGCCATGTCTGTATGTTGTGCTGGCGTGGCCACTCTTTTTCCTTTACGGGAACCTCCTCCATCCTTCGGAAAAGCAGACACTAGTGTTGAAGGAATTACATCTGGAGCGCCCTTAAAAGGTTTTAAACGACTTGCATGGACAATGGTAGTTCGGGTGGGCAGTTGCAATTTAACGTTGACTGGTGACGTGATCTCAATAATTTGATAAGGACCTCTGTAGTTTGTTACAAATTTCTTCGTTTTTCCTTTAGCTATGTAAGGAGTTGAAAGCATAACCCACTGACCGATTTTGTAATTTGGATATTTAGCTTGGGTATTACCTAATCTTTCCTGTCGTTCCAAAGCCTTTGTATTAGATTTTTGAACCTTTTTCCATAGATCCTTCATCATTCGACTGAAATCTCTTACTGTTTCTCCGACTTTTCCGTTTTTCTGCCTGATTACATCAAAAGGGGACGGCATTTTTTTCCCATAGACCACTTCATAAGGTGACATGCCAGTTGCTTCATGCGTTTTGGCGTTGTATACCGACACGATTATTGGTAAATACGTATCCCAATTAGAATGTTGTTCGTTAATATAATAACTAAGCATCTTGCCAATTGTCCGATGAACTCTTTCTGTGCGCCCGTTGCACTGAGGGTATAACGGAGTTGTGCGTAATTTGCGTATTTTTAATAAGTGGCATAGCTGTTTCATTAATTCAGACATAAAATTAGATCCCTGATCTGTGATAATAGCTTCAGGTACTCCAAATTTAAGTATCCAGTTGTTAACTAAAGCTTGGGCAACTGTATTTGCTTGCTGATCTGGGAGACTCACCATAGCTAGATAGCGTGAAAAGTGATCGATAATTGTAAGAACATACTTATTACCAGCAGGTGTTTTATGAAATGGCCCGTAGAGATCGACTCCGCAGATTTGAAATGGACATGAAGCCTCGGGGAGCCTCTGTAAGGGTATTTTTGAACGAGAGAGTTCAGCTCGTTGTGCGCACGCAATGCAATTACGAACGTACTGCGCAACATCCTGCTTTCTGGTTTGCCACCAAAATCGTTCTGCTACTCGTCTTTCGGTTGTCCGCTGTCCACCGTGTCCTGCAAGGATATGATCGTGGGCCTCTGCCATTATTTCTTGTCTAAGGTGTTGGGGAACAACAATTCGCGGTCCAAGTTTTGTTTTACGGCATAATACACCATCTTCAAAGCAAAATTGTTTTTGAGTTGCGTATTTTTTACATTCTGTATCCTCATCTTGTGCCTTTCTCCAGTCCTCAGTATCTCGGCCTGTTGCTTCCAAAAGTGCTATTTTCCGACTTAGGCAATCTGCATTCGTGTGTTTTTTGCCTGGTTTATGGATAACTTCGAAATCCATTTCGGAAAGACATAGGGCCCAACGGGTAAGACGACTAGATGGATCCTTTAATCCAAGCAACCATTTTAAAGCTGCGTGGTCTGTAATAACCTTGAATTTCCTACCATGCAAGTAGCATTTAAAGTATTTGATACCATAAATAACACTTAACAATTCTTTCTCCGTTGTGGAATAATTTCTTTCTGCCGTTGTTAGTTGTCTCGAAGCATAGGCTATGGGGTGTTCCGTGCCATTAATATTCTGACTCAAAACAACTCCTACTGAATGACCACTTGCGTCACAGGATAAAATAAATTCTTTATTGTAATCTGGGTAGGCTAATACAGGACTGTGTGTTAACTTATCTTTAAGGGTTTGAAATGCAGATTCACAATCTTCAGACCAATGAAATTTTGCACCCTTTTTTAACAATTGGGTTAAGGGTCGGGCAATTTCAGCAAAATTTTGAACATATTTTCGGTAATACGATGCGAGACCAATGAAACTTTGTACTTCCTTAACGCGTTGTGGTGTTGGGAAGTCCTTAACTGCCGAAATTAATCGAGGATCTGTTTTAATTCCTTTTTCACTAATGACATGCCCTAGGTATGTAACCTCTGTCAATGCAAAACTACATTTTTCCATATTTAATGTTAATTTAGCTTTTCTAAGTCTCTGAAAAACATTACGCAGACGCACAGCATGTTCATTAATGTCTCTGGAGAATACAATAATATCGTCTAGATATACACAACATTGCTGAGTTTTGAGTCCTCGCAATACTCCATCGAGTAGTCTTTGAAAAGTTGCTGGTGCATTTTTCAAACCGAAAGGCATTCTTTTAAATTGCCAGTGGCCTCCAGGGGTAAAAAATGCTGTTTTATGCCTATCTTCAGGTGCAACTTCCAATTGATGATATCCACTACGTAGATCGATTGTTGAAAAATATTTACTGTTACCCAAACTGTCAATGATATCTGTAATGTTTGGAAGAGGATAAACATCTGAGATAGTTTGTTTGTTAAGGTGTCTGTAGTCACAACAAAATCTATATCGTTTCGTACCGTCGGGAGACTTCTTTGGAATAATTACAATATTTGAATTATAAGGCGAATCAGAATATTCTATAATTCCATCTTTTAGATGCTGTTCTATAAATTCATCCAGTACTGGCTGTAAGTGATGCGCAACTCTATAAGGCTTCCTATAAACTGGGGGGCTATTTCCTGTTGGGATCCTATGCTGTGTGATATCTGTTGCTGGCAATGGACCTTCTGCATTAAATAAATCTTGGAACTCAACTAAAACTGCTTCTATCGTGTCTCTATCCTTTCCTTTCAAATGCTCAATCTTCTGGCGCAATGCGGTTTTATAGGCGTCTGGTTTCTGACCATCATTAATATCTGACCAAATGAAATCTTCTTCTTCAAAAGTACTGACTGTAGCCACTAATATTCCCTTATGCAACTCTTTGTCCTCCACTCCGAAGTTGTCAATATGTACCGGTACTTTTCTTTCTCCCTCAACGTCTTGAACCCGTACAACACTCCTACGTACAAAACAATGTGATACATCTAATTCCTCATTTTCCTCTAATGGCTCTATTAGACACACTGTATCTGTAGGTACTTCGTGGTCAACGGTCATCCAGAGAAGTTTTCCTGAGCCAGATGGTATCTGATCCCGCGAATCAACCTTCAAGGACGTTGCACGCAGTATAGTTGATTTCGCCTTCCGGTTAGGGAAATCTTGCGGCAGAGGGCCCTTTGCAGCGGTGTCACCTAGCTGAAACACTATTCCGCTAAGTTCTACAGTTTGCTGTCTGAGGTCGATTTTAGCGTGATGTTTATTCAGGAAATCCAACCCTAGGATCGCGTCGTAGCCGTCAGTTACCTTTGTTACCACTTCTACATCTTCCTGAAATTGTACACCGTGAATATAGAAAATCAATGATGTACATCCTAATGACTTCACTGTACCTCCTCCTACTCCACTCAATCTATACCTTGGAGGGTCATATTTCTTTTCTCCAATACATTCATTACTTACTATTGATACGTTTGCGCCTGTATCCACTAGTATCCTTGCCTCTTTATCCTGTATGGTAGCAGATAACCAGCATTCCGCCTTCACATTCGCCTTAATGGCATGAAATTTTATTGGGAACGCCTGGCGGCGGCTCCGACATTCCCGTTTCAGTTTAACTGATTTCTATTTCCAAAAACTTTCTTAGACCTGCATTCCTTGAATGTGTGACCTATTCTTTGACAATTAGTGCATTGAGGTTGTCTGCAGTTTTTTGCTATATGTCCGTGTCGATCGCACCTAAAACATCGTACTCCTGCTGAAAATACATTTCGCTTCTCCTTGTACCTGGTGGCAATGTCTATTTCTTCGAAAGCCGTCGCCACAGATACAGCTTCCGCTAAATTTTTAGGAAACTCCGCCCTGACACGACGGGACGTTTCAGGAGGTAACCCACGTAAAAATGTATCCAGAGCTCTATCTTCTGCCTCTTGTAAAATAACTTTATTTGCTTCATCACTAGTTGTCAACTGATAGGTGTTAATATTAACTTTTCTAATCCTATCTACAAAGCTTTCTAACGACTCGTTTTGCCTCTGAGTGATAGTGTTTAACTGTTCCCTATAAAATCTACAGCTGTTCTGTTTTTGAAAACGTTTAAGCAATCCTTTCTTCAATTCCTCAAATGTTGGAGCATTCCGTAGTTCTTCATGGTATAAGACGTGTGCTTTAGCCTCTCCTGTCAATCTTAACTTTGTCATTTGTAAGAGCTGTTCATCTGACCATGATCCTAACTTTGCAGCTGCTACTAAATCATCAAAAAAGGCTGTTATGTCCTCGCCAGGTTTACCTGAAAAAGGAGTTACTAAGGCTGCTGCTGAGGAATCTAGGGTGGGAGGGATTGAACTGGTTTGCCTAACCTCACACAACTGCTTAAACAATGCATTATTATCATTTTTAAGCTGTGCTACTTGATTAACTAAGCTCTGAATAGCTTCATCAGTAGAAACCGCTTGTGGTGCTGACTCTGACTTTGTACGATTTCCTGTCATCATTTTACAAACCGTTAGTTACACTATCTTACTATACTGAATTTAAAAGATGTTTTAAATATTTCCGACAAACTCTTAAAATCATGAGAGAAAATACACTTCTAAATAAAGAAAATATTACGACTGCTATGCAAACCTCTATCCCTTCACACATTAAAAAAAACTAACTGTGGACCTTTAGTGACTGTCATTCACACCTCATATTGAGCCAAGGGTTTTTTCTCTGACACCAATTGTAACAACTATTACGGCTTCTGGACACTAAATATAACATTTGTGTTACTAAATGTGACAGTTCTGTCACTCAATGTAACTGGGTTTTCTCTTTTGATGCTGTCAATTGTCAGGATGGGCATTCTAAAGCATTCTGTCAGGGTGAAAATATTAAATAAATTAACTTTTCTCTCTTACAACATGTGGGCAGGGTGGGTTCTTCCTTGGCTCGGGTATGAGGTCGAATGAAACATAATTTTTACATAAGATAACTTTTATTGAAAGTTTCGTACAACTGTATCTTACTGGGACGTTCTGGTTCGGAGAGCGGCGGCCGTGTCGTTTGCGTAGCCTTCTGCTGCGACAGCGGCGGCGGCGGCGGCGGCGTCTGATTACGCGTAGCGGTGTGTATCTCGTGTCGCCGTCTCGCCCAGCTGACCGGAGACGCGCAGCGCGAGGTGGCCCGTTTAATTATTGCGAGCGACGTCGTGCATCGGATGGTGATACCTTGAATGTGGCGTCCCAGTGTTTCTCTTCTCTAAGCGGCCGCGTGTGTTGTGCGTCGACCAGCGGAGCGGCGCGGCGGTGGAAGGCCAGTGTCCCGAACTCGAACCACGGACTCCCGCTTGCCAGTCTTCGGCTGTCAGGTCTTCATCCCAGCTCACAGGTAACTACTGATGTGAGGCCGTCTCCTTCCCGTCCTCACGAGTCACCCGGGTATGTAAAAACCAGACTTCCAATACCTTTTAACTTCTGTCTTCTGGCGCCGCGGCTGCTGCTCGCTATTCCATTACAGCGGCAGACTTGGTGCGTCTGTGCATGATGCAGTCTCTTCTTGCATGACGGTCTTCAGCACCGAAACTGACTGAAAACTACTGCTACTCTTCTTTTCTTCCTTCGTCTCTCGTCTTCGTCTCCGTCTGTCTTCATCTGTCTTCATCTGTCTTCCTCTGTCGGGCCCACCGCGTCTCGCGTATTTATTCACTTCAGTTCACTGGAGGTGAACGACTTCACGGCCATTGCCTCTTCTGTCACGTTGAAAAGCTTCTCGAAGAATCTTCTTGACCTCGGTCATTGGCTCTTGGAATGTAGGCGGGGGCCTCTGATCGCATGTGACGACTGAGAAACACGTGAGCCGGTCAATGCCTCTTCCGTCACGTTGAAAAGCTTCTCGAAGAATCTTCTTAACGTCGGTCATTGGCTCTTGGAATGTAGGCGAGGGCCTTTGCTCACATGCGACAACTGAGAAACACGTGATCCGGTCGGGCGATGCCCTGACGGCTGAATCGACAGCGCCCGCTTCTGTGGAACTGCTGACTTCATGGTCATTGTCTCTTCTGCTGTTCTGCCCACTGAATGCCAGTATGTAACTCTCTAAACTAAACCAAGTTTTCCATTTATATTCTAATTTCTAGTTCACTTTGATTTCACTAATTTATTTACTTAAGTACCACTCAACAGTATCCACAAAGGCCCGTACAGGACCTGCAACATGCGGTCGTGTATTATCCTGCTGAAATGTAAGGTTTCGCAGGGATCGAATGAAGGGTAGAGCCACGGGTAGTAACACATCTGAAATGTAACATCCACTCTTCAAAGTGCCGTCAATGCGAACAAGAGGTGACCGAGACGTGTAAACAATACCATCACGCCGGGTGATACCCCAGTGTGGCGATGACGAATACACGCTTCTAATGTGCATTCACCGCGATGTCGCCAAACACGGATGCGACCATCATGATGCTGTAAACAGAACCTGGATTCATCCGAAAAAATGACGTTTTGCCATTCGTGCACACAGGTTCGTCGCTGAGTACACCATCGCAGGCGCTCCTGTCTCTGATGCAGCGTCAAGGGTAACCGCAACCATGGTCTCCGAGCTGATAGTCCATGCTGCTGCTAACGTCGTCGAACTGTTCGTGCTGATGGTTGTTGTCTTGTAAACGTCCCCATCTGTTGACTCAGGGGTCGGGACGTGGCCGTACGATCCGTTACAGCCATGCGGATAAGATGCCTGTTATCTCGACTGCTACTGATACGAGGCCGTTGGGATCCAGCACGGCGTTCCGTATTACCCTCCTGAGCCCACCGATTCCATATTCTGCTAACAGTCATTGGATCTCCACCAACGCGAGCAGCAATGTCGGGATACGATAAACCGCAATCGCGATAGGCTACAATCCGACCTTTATCGAAGTCGGAAACGTGATGGTACGCATTTCTCCTCCTTGCACGAGGCATCACAACAACGTTTCACCAGGCAACGCCGGTCAACTGCTGTTTGTATATGATAAATCGGCTGGAAACTTTCCACATGTCAGCACGTTGTAGGTGTCGCCACCGGCGCCACCCTTGTTTGAATGCTCTGAAAAGCTTATCATTTGCATATCACAGCATCTTCTTCCTGTCGGTTAAATTTCGCGTCTGTACCACGTCATCTGCATGGTGCAGCAATTTTAATGGCCAATAGTGTACTTTTTTAAACAGAAAAATAGCCGACAGTGTTAATCAATATTCTGGCCATTAAACAAACGTAAACACAAGATATCAGGTCACCAGTCTTGGACTGTTTCATACTTCCCTACTTGAGTTAACGTTTTCCTGATTGCGAATATTTTGTATCATGCACAGGTTATAGTCCGCTTATTTTCTTGTAGTCTCTACATATCCGCACACTTCTCCGCATCGTATGCTTCTTTCACTGTTTCCGGTTAGCGGAGTTACTCTAACCTATTAATATTTCTTGCGAGTCTGCGCCACATAAAACTGTCTTGGTCTATGTCCCTTAGCTTTCTACTTTGACAGACATCAGTCTTGTCTTCCAAACATGAAATACTGTATTTAAGTCGTGAGATTTATGAATTCCTTATTTTAATATGATATGATTTACTAAATAGTTTACTAAATGGTTTAGCAATGCGAGTCGATTTCCTTGTCTCCCCTTCTTTATCTCTGCTTGCAGTGTGACAGTAGGCCTGAGTCAGTGATGGTGACAGCAAACAGTTCACGGTACTGGCTGCTCGGGTCGATTATGAGTGTGGAGAAGACACATCCAGAAATATGTAGAAGAGACGCAGATACCTGCTTACAACAGTAACACTCGAGTGCAGAAGCAGCAAATGCGTCCGAACACACATGACAGAGAAAAGGTATTTTTTGTCTTGCGACTCCTTATCCCGTTCCAAGTTCGGGTGGAATACTATACTTCGTGTCTGATCCATCACAGGCCAGTAAATCTATGTCAAAACATTCAGTCTTATTAAAGATATGGGCTGTGACGGATAAATTGTTACAATGCTAAGTGAGATACAATAGCTATTGTATCGATGGTTTCCTTCCATGTCCATTTGCAGGTACGAATAAACGATATTTAGGTCACCACGGTGTACTGTCATACTCATGTAGTCTGGATATCATTGCTATGGAGAAGGAATATGTGGAAAGGCTATAGGATATTTAAAAGTATAGAAACAGCATGCATGTGTGTGTTGTCCCACATCACCTTCAAACCACCCATCGATTTCAACCAGACTTATTGTATATACCTCATATTGGCTGGATAAAGGTACTGTGGCGTTAAGAATCACCTCTCACTACGTTGGTGAGGGGTAAGGGGGGGGGGCAGGGTTGAAAACAGCGTGAGACAGAGGAGAAAAGAGAAAGCAAGGAGGAGGAGGAGGAGGAGATGAACGAAGACAGAGAGAGGGACGGGAAAATGTGTGAAATTGTTGTATACCTGTATAGCGGCAAAACCACTGATAGAATGGTAGTATGATGTATTTCGCACGGATTTCACAGGCTATAAGCAATTCAGTATGCGTATTAGGACGTGGGAGAAGGTGCGAACCTGTACAGAATGAAGTGTGTCATGAACGCTGTCAGTGAGTAGGTTCAGTAAGGGCAGTATGTGAATTACTGCGAGTGTCACTCCAAAAGAAATTCTCAGTATTTTTTTTTTAAATTAATCTTTTACTCTATATGTTTGAAAGTTTTACAGTGTGTAGATACATCCATTAGGAACAATATTTTCATTTCTCCGCATAATTTCCATCCCTCTCAACTGCCTTACGCCACCTTGGAACCAGCGCCTGTATACCTGCATGGTAAAATTCTGGACGACCCGGTTGGAGCCACTGTTTGGCAGCGTGCACAAGAGAGTCATCATCTTCAAACCTTGTTCCACGAAGAGAGTCTTTCAATTTCCCAAAGAGATGATAGTCACATGGAGCCAGGTCAGCGCTGTAAGGCGGGTGTTTCAGTGTTGTCCTTCCGAGTTTGTGATCGCTTCCATGGTTCTTTGACTGACATGTGGCCGTGCATTGTTGTGCAACAGCAAAACATTCTGCTTTTACCGATGTGGTCGAACACGACTCAGTCGAGCTTGAAGTTTCTTCAGTGTCGTCACATATGCATCAGAATTTATGGTGGTCCCACGTGGCATGATGTCCACAAGCAAGAGTCCTTCGGAATCCAGAAACACCGTAGCCATAACTTTTCCAGCAGAAGGTGTGGTTTTGAATTTTTTTTCTTGGGTGAATTTGGATTATGCCGCCCCATTGATTGCCTCTTCGTCTCTGGTGAAAAATGATGGAGCCATGTTTCATCACCTGTCACAATTCTTCCAAGAAATTCATCTCCGCCATTCTCGTACTGTTCTAAAAGATCGCTGCATACCGTTTTTTTTTTTTTTTTTTTTTTTGTTTCTTTGTGAGCCAATGTCAACATCCTGGGAACCCACCTGGCACAAACCTTTTTAATGCTACCACTTTCAGTATTCTGCAAACACTTCCTTCCCCTATCCCAACGTAGCGTGACAATTCGTTCACTGCGATGCGTCTGTCAGCAGTCACCAATTCGTTAACTCTCTGCACATCGTCTGGAGTGTGTGCAGTATGAGGCCTTCCGCTGCGAGGACAATCCTCAATATTGCCGTGCCCGCTTTCATCGCGTAACCTGCTTGCCCACCAACTGTACTGCGATCGACAGCAGCATCTCCATTCACCTTTTTCAACCTCTTGTAGATGTTTCCCACTGTCTCGTTTTCACAGCACAGGAATTCTATGACAGCACGTTGCTTCTGACGAACGTCAAGTGTAGCAGCCATATTGCAGACATGCTGTGACGGCGCCACTCACGGGAAAAGGTTGAACTAATTTTGAAAACAAGCGGGAAGGATGTATCTCTACACTGTAAACGTTTCACACATGCAGAATGAGAGATGTATTTTTACAAAGATAGTGTGCCTTTATTTTGGAGTGACCATCGTAGTTTAGAAGCAGTCGTATCAAGCCTAGTAATAATGCATTCTAGAAGACGGCATCGCAACGAGCATAGATGGAAGATACAAAAACAGTTCTTCTAAGATTCCGCGTGCTTGGTAACCAGTGCGATATACGCCTCCTCTCGAACCAGTTATGGAGTATACTGGAGGCCTCATAAACAGATTCATTATCTAGAGGGGTTATGTGAGGTACCATCTGCCTTAACAGTACTTAAGAGCACGAAAGCCGGAGAAAGACACGGTTGTAATGCTGAATTGCTAAAATATGTAGGAATGATGCTACAGCTGCTCCATCTCTTAAATGAATATTGTAAGAGCAAGAGTATAATCAACTGGAAGATTGCTAGGATAATATCAATTTTTTTTTTAAAAGGGGATGTAAGTTTATGCAGTAACTGCAGAGAAATAAGTCTATTGGACTCATCATTTGCGGTATATGCTAAAATTTCAAACAAGAGCCTTAAAAATGTAATGGAAATACTTCGAATGAAGAACAAATGAGCTTCAGGAAAGAATGCTTCTCGACAGATAATACAAAAACGCAGAGAATATAATAAGTAACGCACATCGCTTTTATTGATAAAAATAGAGCTTTTTACAGTGTCAATAGAAAGAAATTGTGGAAGATAATGAAATATCGTGAAGATACGAAACGTCGAACAAATGTGATAAAAAATTTACATCAGAACACGATAATCATTCTAGATCTCAATGGAAAAATGACTAAGGAGATGCAACCAACGACGGAGTACGACAAGTCTGTTGTATCTCCCGAGATTTATTCAACAACTGTGCACATGAATTAATGCATATATGTAGAGCAGTATTTCAAAGAGGTTTATATCTAGACAAGAGAAATGTTTTAAATAACATACTGCATGCCGACGATGGAGTGATCTTACAAGATAAAGTAAAAAGGACCTTTCGAAAGGAACCTACTTACTGAAACGCATAAGTCTCGTACTTGTCATGGTGATCTCAACAGAAAAAACAAAGGCAGTGGTCTTTATGGGGAAGGAACACATTAAAAACAAAATAGTGATAGATCGAAAGATGTTAGAACAAATAAACCATAGAAATTACCTAGAACGTACGGTGACAGACGGATACAGCAAAAATATAGAAATTATGCTAATTAAGTTCAGCCGGGTGTGTGGTAAAATCATAAAAAATTAAATTCTAGAAAAATGTAGCAGTCTCCACACTGCTCTATGGATACGAGACTTGGGCGATTGCCAAAACGGAGGAAAGTCGTGTCCTTGCTAAAGAAACGAGAAGAGCAAATCGTGCACAATAGAAGACAGACTAAGGAATCAAGGTATTAAAGAGGAATTAGAACTTTGGTCACAGTGACAAAATTTTGGATTATAGAAGAAAATGGAACAAACAACTGGAGAGAATGGGGAGTGAGAGACTCCCCTTAAAGGCTACAAATTGTGAGTGCCATGGAAGTAGAGGTGTAGGAAGACCTCGGGAAACAGGGGTACAGTAACGCCTTAAAGGCGCGTGTCCACTAGCAAGTAAACTTCCGCAAGTCGCTTGCAGAAGCTACTTCTGCAAGTTCTTTGCTTGTGGAAACACCCGCAGCAAGTTGACTTCCGCAAGTTTCGTCAACTTGGAGACGTAGCTTCCTCAAGCTAGTGTAAACTGTTCTCCATAGCTTGCTGCAATTACGTGCTGGACTTGCCAGTTGCGGGAAGTTTTTTCGTAACTTGCAGAGGTATATACAGTACGAAGTGTCAGTCTTGATGTTCGTGTGGACGAGTGAAAAAACACAATGGCTTATTCAGCGAGTGGAGTATTTTCCCGTGTTGTGCGACACACAAAACATGGACTTTAAAAATCGGTTAAAAAACAAGACGCATTGGAAATTATTGCGTCAGAATTCCACACTACAGAGCCAGAAATACGGAAAAAAATCCACGATATGCGTACCCAGGATAATCAAGAACTAAATAAATCGAAGAAAAGAAAAAGTGGACAAAGTTCAGACGACTTATATACAAGTAAATGGGAATTCTTTGATTCCTTGAAATTTATGTTTCGCTCCTGCACACTAAAAGAAACTGAAGATAATATGGTAAGTGAAACAATATTCTGCATATAGTATTTATTACTATTATTACAGATGTATTTATGTTTACATTCTCATCAGAAATCACCTTAAATTTAAAGGCGTCTGTATTGCCAGGCTGCCGGCCGAAGTGGCCGTGCGGTTAAAGGCGCTGCAGTCTGGAACCGCAAGACCGCTACGGCCGCAGGTTCGAATCCTGCCTCGGGCATGGATGCTTGTGATGTCCTTAGGTTAGTTAGGTTTAACTAGTTCTAAGTTCTAGGGGACTAATGACCTCAGCAGTTGAGTCCCATAGTGCTCAGAGCCATTTGATATGTATGTTTATTAGTTCCAGCGGTATATTCGTTTCTGTCCATAGGTATTTGCGCCATTCTCCTTGCGTCTATAAATCTTGAGAATCAAATGTGCCAGGTCGGGCATAAACGGAATTTCTACCCTCTTCTGTAAGTAAAAATTTGTGAAGATCACAAATCGCTTTCTCTGATTTTAGAAGAATTTGCGTTCGTAATATTCGAAAATGTGTGCATATAAGCCAAAAAAGTTTCAGACACATTTCTTGCTCTAGAGAGCCGATAGTTAAACAAACGATTTTGCACTGGTTGGCCTCTAAAAGGGTAGGTCTTCATAATATAATTTTGTAGAGCAGATGCATCATCAACAACAATGACGTAAGGTAGCTGCACATTTCTACCAGGTAAATTTCGAGGAACTGGTACATTCAAAGAATTAGACTCAAGACATTCTGACAGTCTACAATTATGAATCAGATATTCTGCCATTACTGCCCACATCGTGCCAGTAGCACAATTCTGTGGTTCCCTTTATAATTAAAGTACACACTGCCTTCTTTCTTGGGAGCCTGTATGACTGTATGTTTTACATCCGTAGCGCCAATACAGTTTGGAAAATCCCATCTATTTTCAAAACCAGTAGCGATTTGTGACCATTGTTCTTCTGTTGAAGGTCCCTAAAATTATAGAAAACAAAATTATTTCTGCATTTACCCCTTTGAAGATAAATATTACATTACAATGATCATTTTAGGGACCAGAAAACGCCAGAGACGATAATGAATGTGAGACAGATACAGTCCAGGAAAGAGCACAGGAAAGAAGAATTTTGAAAAGAAAACCAATATCGAGGAAAATTCAGACACTATTCTAAACAAGGCAATAGAAGCGATGCACAAACCTGTTTTGATGAACATCAGGTGTTTGCAGATTATGTGGCATCGGAATTAAGGTTACTAACACAAACGTCAAGTCGAATGAAAATTAAGGAGTTTAATACAAAAGGCAATACTAGAAGTATCTGAGGAAGATGAAACTATAACTAATTCTTGGATGACAGGTGAAAGAAATTTCATCTACACACCATCAGAGAAAGTAAATATTATTTCTGATGCTGCCCAAGTTCATCATCCACAGAATAACTATTACGCAAATTTTCTGCTTAAGCGAATTATTTGTGTTATGACATATCAAAATACTAACCTTCAAATATTCTCTCTTCAAACATTCATATAGAGCCACACAGCAGTCCGTAACAACTCGGGAAATTGTGCGAACGGGTACTCGGAAGAGGTACATCAAAGAGTCAAAATTATGGCCTAAAATTTAAAAAAAAGTAATTCAGTGAAATCAATATAAATGTACGACTATTGACATAAATATTTATGTGCCATTTAAGTGTTTTATTCTCTTACCTGTGGCTAAAAATCGAAGAGTAGTTAAAAGACGATCTCTTAGTGATGTAGCTTGCCGCGTATTTGTAACCTGTTTCCGAATATTTAATTCAACGATTGACAAGAGGTGTTCAAAACTTGGAAAAGACATTCTCAGAAAGTTTTTAATCTGAGCAAAGTCCTCGGATTTCAGTTCGTTCAGTAATGTTTCTTGGAAACTTAAGCATGAACGCCTCTGTATCCATTTCTTTACCCTAAAACACTTCTCTTTTTCTTAACTTTCCGCTTTTCGTAACGCTTTTTGTTTAACAACAACAATATAACAACACTGGCCGCTGCTCTGGTTTGTGCACACGACATTGTAATCTACAACTTGCCTGTCTCACGACGCGAACTGTAGTGGATACTCCTCCGCAAGTACTTGCAGCAAGTTCGTGAAATTAACTTGCCGAAACGACTTGCAGAAGTCAACTAGCGCAAGTTTTCGTAGTAATGTAAACACCTCAGCAAGTACTTCCTGAAGTTACTTGCTGAAGTTACTTGCTAGTGGACACACGCCTTTATCCAATACCTGAGGGGAAGAAGAAGAAGCAGTAAGAGCTAATGACAGCACACACAAACTGTTTTGGGTAAAACAAGAGAACTGCAGTCGTAAATCATTCTGATCGAGGTAGTGTGTGGTCCATACGAGGTCCTAGCCCATAAATACCGACGTTACTGAATTTAAGAAAAATGACCATCATACGAATATCATTAAGTGATACGAAAGTGTAATGAGGCATATGGAATTTGGTTTCTATACTCACGACAGAAGGAAGCTCCCTTCCAGACTCAATTGTTTAATGGCGACTATAGCACTGGGTGAATTATCTTGTCAGGTTGAGGCAGATCTCCGAGGTGACCCGAAAATCTGATGACATTGCTTACAGCCGCATTTATTTTTTGGCGTTCCTTAAGACAAACGATAGACGTAAGACTCAAGGGTGGAAACAAACAGGAAACCTTGTACACTACTCGCTCTTTCCTGCCGTACCCGCCAAACAGTGAGGCGCAAATCTCAAACCACGAAGCCCGAATACAGCAAAGAACGTCACGTAAAGTTTATGGGCGTATGTCCCCGACAAAGGCCTTAACTATGTCTCAGACATTTTTTCAGTATGGGCGTGGTCTACCTTAAGGTGATAGAAAAGATAGGAGTATTTTATTACAAATATGACACTGGCTGTTTCAGTCACATTCATCCCCACACCGGCTTTATGATTTGCGGATGTTGACATCGACAACTCATCAACATATTCGGTCTTAAGGAGACGTAGGATGAGTGAAACTTTGGATTATAGCCGTAGACTTTTCTGTTGGGGGGGGGGGGGGTGACAACATAGATTATTGGAAATCTTGTGAAAGTTGAAAATATATGTTGCTAATCGTTCGTGGTATATATGTCAGAACGTTCCTTTTGTTTACGAATAGAGATAATTTGATTGAATGAACTGGTGCTTACGAATACGTGCTCGTTCTTCCAATTGAAACCAAGGTACGTTGTTCGATGGACACCTACAGCACGTATTCCACTGCAGCATAGGCGCTGGGACCGTAACGAAACATGAAGTATTATTTACGAATTAAGGATGTTACTAACAGCCGCGTAGGGTTAGCCGAGCTGTCTAAGGGGCTGCAGTTCTGGACTGTACGGCTGGTCCCGGCGGAGGTTCGAGTCCTTCCTCGGGCATGGGTGTGTGCGTTTGTCCTTAGGATAGTTTAGGTTAAGTAGTGTGTAAGCTTAGGGACTGATGACCTTAGCAGTTAAGTCCCATAAGATTTCACACACATCTGAACATTTTTTGTTATTAACAAACTGATAAGGACTTAGGCACTAGAAAACAATATTGTAACTATCAGAAAAGTACGCATACTCTGGTGGACACCAAGCATAAGGAAGTGACATAGAACAACTACTAGAAAGAATGACAATGTAGATAAACAGAAATGGTTCTAACATTACAGATGTGAACTAGTAAACGAAAGCTAGAATTAATAAATTTGGAGCGATTACACGCTTTCAGATACTAATACACAATAGCGTGTAATGAGTCTGAATGTATTATATGTGGCTAAATACTTTTATTCCAAAAACAAATTTATGAAGATACATGACGTGTCTCTTATTAACAACCATATAGGATGTAATCTTAATTGAATGTAATTCTGCGGAGCATTTAGGGTAGTATTGTCAGCATAAATTTGCATTTTCGTTAGCCAGCTCTTACGTTTACAGTTGGCGACACATTTGAGACTTCGTGGCAGATTAGAACTGTGTACAGCACCGTGTTTCGAACTGTGGACCTTTGCCTTTCGCGACCACGTGCTCTAACGACTAAACTAATGAAGCACGACCCACGACCAGTGCTCACAGATGTAGTTACCAATACCTCATCTCCTATCTTCCCAACTTCACAGAAAGGCAAAGCTTCCGTGATCGAGTCTCGGTCGGGCATATTCTGGTCTTCATACTTTACTACTTGTTTCGTGTATTTATGTTATGCACATTAGCTTCACATATTCCACACTTTGCACATGTACACAATTTCTTTTTTCCTTTCAAGTGGCAGGTTAACTATTACAATTAACAGTACTCACATTAACGTGCCTCTAATTCCGTAGAGCGTTTTCCATAAAATTATTACCTCACCTTTTCATTTCTGTATCTCTCAGTTCCCTATTCTATTTGACGTCGTAATTTATAACAGCCACCTATAGCATCATACTTCGCACTGTTTGAACGCTTCAGTTATGGACTGCTTGTGTTGTATAAAATCTGTTATAGCATGGTAAATCGAGCGTCTAGAATATTCTCATCTGTCAGAAATATGCCATTTTACGTGGGACGTAATGGTAAAAATAAACCACCCATTCTTTCTTGCGTATGATCACTTGAGGAAGAGAAGGGTGAATTAAGTTGCATCTGTCTCTGAGATATTTCCCTACCAACGGACTCCAGACTCTGCCAGTCGCATCCAGAACGAAGAGGACAACACGGACTGTACGCCGAAGGACGTCTGTGCAGAGGTAAGTCAGTATCAGTTCTACCTTGTAAAGCAAGCACGAGGAAAGAGTAAGAAAGAGAGAGAGCGAAGAAACCAAATAATGTTCATTTTTACATGAAGTACTAAATAAGTTTTCCATGATCGCCCTTTTTGGGCCAATATTGTGGACTTTTCTTTCTTAGGCTTAGGTCTCGAAGTAGCTAGCCTAATATCACCAGTAGCGCTTCAAACGGTGTTGATCTGCACGCGCCTTTCAGGTGCAGTAGTACACTTCTCTCTGCTCGCTGTAGATCCTGTGCTGTCCTAATCTTTCCGACTCTATGAGCCCAAATGCTACACCTGCAGCCCCACAATAGCGATTAAGAATGATTGCGGTACATTTTTACTGATCTTAGTCACAGCTGAAAACTTCTTTCACTAAGTGTTCCTCTGTCCCAGCCGATTTCTATATGTACATGAGAGGTTTGCCTATCGTCGATGATGATACCAAAATAGCGCGCTGGTCGTGATTTGGACCTGGTATGGGAAGGCATTATCCTTCGTGGCTATACATCTTTGTTGGTTAGCTACAGGAGAGAAACTGATATCTAAAGGTGCATAAAGATTTTAGATACTGCAACCACAAGCACAATTTTCTCTTGGCACAGCTGATCATACTGCACAATTGTTCATAGTTGCTACTCATTGGTGATAATATCTATTGGTTCAAATGCCTCTGAGCACTATGGGACTTAACTTCTGAGGTCATCAGTCCCCTAGAACTACAACTACTGAAACCTAACTAACCTAAGGACATCACACACATCCATGCCCGAGGCAGGATTCGAACCTGCGACCGTAGCGGTCGCGCGGTTCCAGACTGTAGCGCCTAGAACCGCTCGGCCACCCCGGCCGGCAATATCTATTCGCGTCGAACTAGGATAGGAGACAAGTTTTATGTGATGGAAAGTATTCACAACCTGAAACGACAACTACGTCTCTGAATTTGACAAGTCTTGACCGAAAACGTGACACACCAGTAACAGCCGCTGGAAATAATCACACATCATATTAATTGTTACGTTGTCGCGAAAGAATTTTCCAATACATACTTTTGTCTTTTACTTGCATATTGTTTTGAATTATGATAATGGTTCCTTGCAAGTTTTGGATATATTTGTAAGATACACATCATGTGACTAACTTCAGGCTATTCCACAGCTCTTCAGACATCCAGTTAAAAGCGTTCTGTCATTTCTTGATTACTCTCAACTTTTGGGCACAGGCGTAATTTCTGATGTAGAACGTAGTCTACACCTTTCGCCTTTGCTAACAACATGAATTGTCTTTATTACTTCAGTTACTCCATTCTCAAGCTTTTTCTCTGGGACATTAAACCCAGTCTTCCTTCCTTCCTTTTCCTCATTTTCATGTACCTTTCACGCACTGCACTGTCCTAGAAAGGGGCATATAAACCTCCCATCTGCACCACTTTTGTATTAGCACCGGTTTTACACTTAAAACCTTCAGTCGTATGTGTACATGGTATTGTCTGAGGACGGTATTTTACAGGGGACTCTGCTACTTAGTACTTCATAAGCGGCCGCCCGCAGTGGCCGAGCTTCTAGGCGCTTCAGTCCGGAGCCGCACGACCGCTACGGTGGCAGCTTCGAATCCTCCCTCGGACATGGATGCGTGTGATGTCCTCAGGTTAGTGAGGTTTCAGTATTTCTAAGTTCTAGGGGACTGATGACCTCAGAGGTTAAGTCCCATAGTGCTCAGAGCCATTTGAACCATTTGAACCTCATACGCCCAACCTGTGCTAGTCAGCCGTATCTAGAAAAAACTCCATGTAATTCTCCATAGTTAACTCGTTAACACGTTGAAGGATTCGCAATTGTATGCCACTGTTCACTCTTATGAATACGACATTTAAGCCTCACAATCAGTCGTTTTTGACACTCGCCCCATTCAGTGTCGGCTATTTTTCCGCATCATCATCATTATTTAAGACTGATTATGCCTTTTAGCGTTCAGTCTGGAGCATAGTCCCCCTTATAAAATTCCTCCATGATCCTCTATTCAGTGCTAAGATTGGTGCCTCTTCTGATGATAAGCCTATTACTTCAAAATCATTCTTAACCGAATCCAGGTACCTTCTCCTTGATCTACCCCGACTCCACCCACCCTCTACTGCTGAACCCATGAGTCTCTTGGGTAACCTTGCTTCTCCCATGCGTGTAACATGACCCCACCAACTAAGCCTGTTCGCCCTGACTGCTACATCTATAGAGTTCATTCCCAGTTTTTCCTTGATTTCCTCATTGTGGACACCCTCCTGTCATTGTTCCCGTCTACTAGTACCTGCAATCATCCTAGCTACTTTCATATCCGTAACCTCAGCCTTATTGATAAGGTAACCTGAATCGACCCAGCTTTCGCTCCCATACAACAAAGTTGGTTGAAATATTGAACGGTGCACAGATAACTTTGTCTTGGTAGTGACTTCCTTCTTGCAGAAGAGAGTAGATCGTAGCTGAGCGCTCACTGCATTAGCTTTGCTACACCTCGATTCCAGTTCTTTCACTATGTTGCCATCCTGTGAGACTATAAATCCTAAGTACTTGAAACCGTCCACCTGTTCTAACTTTGTTCCTCCTATTTGGCACTCATTCCGTTTATATCTCTTTCCCACTGACATGATTTTCGTTTTGGAGATGCTAATCTTCATACCATAGTCCTTACATTTCTGATCTAGCTCTGGAATATTACATTGCAAACTTTCAATCGAATCTGCCATCACAACTAAGTCATCCGCATATGCGAGACTGCTTATTTTGTGTTCACATATCTTAATCTCACCCAGCCAGTCTATTGTTTTCAACATATGATCCATAAATAATATGAACAACAGTGGTGGCAGGTTGCAGCCTTGTCTTACCCCTGAAACTACTCTGAACCATGAACTCAATTTACCGCCAACTCTAATTGCTGCCTGACTATCCATGTAAAGACCTTTAATTGCTTGCAAAAGTTTGCCTCCTATTCCATAATCTTGTAGAACAGACAATAACTTCCTCCTAGGAACCCGGTCATATGCCTTTTCTAGATCTATAAAGCATAGATACAATTCCCTGTTCCACTCATAACACTTCTCCATTATTTGCCGTAAGCTAAAGATCTGGTCCTGACAACCTCTAAGAGGCCTAAACCCACACTGATTTTCATCCAATTGGTCCTCAACTAATACTCGCACTTTCTTTTCAATAATACCTGAGAAGATTTTACCCACAACGCTGATTAAAGAGATACCTCTGTAGTTGTTACAATCTTTTCTGCTTCCATGTTTAAAGACTGGTGTGATTACTGCTTTCGTCCAGTCTGATGGAACCTGTCCCGACTCCCACGCCATTTCAGTTATCCTGTATAGCCATTTAAGATCTGATATTCCACTGTATTTGATGAGTTCCGACTTAATTTCATCCACCCCAGCCGCTTTATTGCACTGCAATCCATTGACCATTTTCTCCACTTCCTCAAATGTGATCCTATTTCCATCATCATTCCTATCCCATTTTACATCAAAATCTGAAACATTACTGATCGTATTTTCACCTACATTGAGCAACTCTTCAAAATACTCCCTCCATTTGCCCAAGGAATCAACAGGATTCACCAGCAGTTTTCCTGACCTGTCCAAAATACTTGTCATTTCCTTCTTACCTCCCTTTCGAAGACTGCTAATTACACTCCAAAATGGTTTTCCAGCAGCTTGAGCCAAAATCTCCAACCTGTTTCCAAGGTCTTCCTAAGATTTCTTCTTGGATGCTGCAATTATCTGTTTGGCTTTGTTTCTTTCTTCAACATAACTTTCTCTGTTTACCTGAGTTCTAGTATGTAGCCATTTTTGATACGCCTTCTTTTTCCTTTTACAGGCTGCCTTGAGTGTGTCATTTCACCAAGGTGTTTGCTTCATCCTACCTTTACACACTACTGTTCCAAGACATTCTTTAGCCACTTCTAGTACTGTGTCCCTGTACCTTGTCCATTCCTTTCCCAATGACTGTAATTGACTACATTCAACTAACTGGTACCTTTCTGAGATCACTGTTACGTACTTGTGCCTGATTTCCTTATCCTGAAGTTTCTCCACTCTTATCCTCCTACATATGGACCTGATCTCCAGCACTTTCGGCCTCACAATCCCAATTTCGCTGCAGATTAAATAATGATCAGTGTCATAAACGAATCTCCTGAATACACGTGTGTTCCTCACAGCCTTCCTGAATTCCTGATCTGTTATTATATAGTCAATGACAGATCTGGTTCCCCTGCCTTCCCAAGTATACCGGTGAATGTTCTTATGTTTAAAAAAGGAGTTTGTGATTACTAAGCCCATACTGGCACAGAAATCCAAGAGTTGTTTCCCGTTCCTCCATATCCTCTCCAAATTTGCTCAGAATCTTTTCATACCCTTCGGTTCGATTTCCAATCCTGGCATTAAAATTACCCATGAGCAGAACAATGTCATTGTCCTTTACTATAACAACTACATCACTGAGTGCGTCATAAAAACTATCCATCTTATCTTGATCTGCCCCTTCACAATGCGAATATACTGACACAATCCTAATATTCTTGATAGGCACTGTCAAATCTATCCACATCAGTCGTTCGTTTACATACCTTATTGCAACTACGCTGGGTTCCATTTCTTTCCTGATGTAAAGCCCTACACCCCATTGTACTACTCCTGCTTTTACTCCTGACAGGTAGACCTTGTATTCTCCCACTTCATCTTCTTTCTCACCGCTTACCCGAATGTTACTAACAGCTAAAACGTCCAACCCCATCTTACCTGCAGCCTCTGCCAGCTCTACCTTCTTCCCATAGTAGCCCCCACTGATATTAATAGCTCCCCATCTCGTTACCATTCGTTTGCCGAGTCGTATCTTAGGAGTCCCTGGTTTATCAATTAGAGGTGGGACTCCGTCACCCCCAAAGGTCCAAGGCATTTTGCTCTGATTGTTGCCAGCATCATATTTAAAGTGCCAGGGAAGCAGGTTGCTAGCCTTACTTGCCCCGGGTCCCATTGAGTTTTACCCCTGACGGTTGAGGGACTAACCGGTGGATTTGGTAGTCTTTGCCGTCTGAGCACAAAAGTGACCACGATTCAGAAAATGCCCGAGATGCCCAGCCTTATTCTAAAGTAACTGGTATCCCAACTGTCAGGACCACTTATTTGGCCACTCATACGTTGCCCGTGGTTCATGAACTAGGACATGACAACAGGAACCCACACCATTTTTCCGAAAAAACAAGAAACAAATTTCCGTTCTCTGGAACGATCTATAGATTGTCTCGTTGCTTTGGTGTATAAATTTACAAATTTGACAGCCAGTGCCTCCTGCAATCATATTTCTCGCTCATTGTTGCCAAAATATCGCAGTATGCAAACTTTTCGATCTGATTACAATTAAATAAACCGAGAAGCGATTCTAGTCAAAATAACTGCAAAATATGTGGGAATTTCTGAAGGTCTTATTATCCACTTATTTTGCACTTTTGGTCGAACTTTAAATTATATTCAAGATTTTCGATGATGAAGAAATAGATTGTTAATGTCATTTTCTTTCCGTATGAGGATAGTTATAACAGATGACCACGACATTGATGAACAAATTGCGTATGGTCACAAAAACAGTTTTCTAGACTCACAAGCGATGGCAATTATTTAACTTTCCTTCCAGGTGAGGCTCACAACAATGGTCATCGCAGGACATGATGCGTGTGTTGCCTAGCATTTGTCTGCCTGGTGAAGTGAAGCTGTTCGCGTGCGTATCGGTGTTTGTAGAAGGCGAATGTGGTGAAAACTGAAGTGAGGTGCATATCTTCGCTGAAAGGAGTATAGGTCGTCGCCGAAACAAACTTACTTATTGAAGAAAGGCAGATATCAAAGTTAGAACACATGAAGGCAGTAGAGGTAAGTGACCAATACTCGTCTGTACTCAGCCATCATCAACGCCCACGCACATACCCCCTACTGTGTGCATCAACAATAGAAACCGCTACAGCTAAATGCTGTGATCTCACACGTACGGAGATTGTTTACCGGTATTTCATAAGTGAGTGTTACGTGGGACTCACAGTACCCAGTGTGAATCTCTTATCACTGTACATGGAAACCATGGTGGAGAGTGCTTCCGCCTACCCACTTTTCCTGTTATATTCCTGGAGTTGCGTGAGAAGATTGCGTAGTGACACATTGCCCTTATTACTCTGATTTTCACATCACTGTCATTTCCCGAGAGCTATAAGGGAGAAAATAATATGTTTTGTGACACTCTTTGGAACTTACTCTCCCGGAATTTCAACAGTAACATCTCCGAGGTGCATAACAACTGTTGTAAAGTTTGCCACTAGCGATGAGCATTTCCATTACGCTTTCGCTGCCGGCCGCTGTAATCGAGCGGTTCTAGACGCTTCAGTCCGGAACCGCGCTGCCGCTACGGTCGCAGGTTCGACTCCTGCTTCGGGCATGGGTGTATGTCATGTCCTTAGGTTAGTTAGGTTTCAGTAGTTCTAAGTCTAGGGGACTGGTGACCTCAGATGTTAAGTCCCATAGTACTTAGAGCCATTTGAACCATTTTGAACGCTTTCGCTCCTACTAAACGATCCCATGACGACGCCTGTCGATTTCCGGTGCTTCTTCTCCAACTCTTCTATTACTCCAAGATGGTAAAGGACCCACACTGATCAGTAGTATTCAAGAATTGGCCGAACAAGATTTTTGTATGCGTATCTTTTAGTAGATGAATTACATCCCCACAACACTCTTCCAGTGAATCTCAGCCTGGCATCTACTTTTCAGTTAGCCAGTTTTGTGTCATCATTCCACTTCAGCAGACGATTAATCCCAGGTATTTTATCGTTATTTCAGTTTCCACTGATTTATCGTCGATCCCGTAATCGAGCAATAATAGATCTTTTCAACTATTTATACGCAGTATTTTAAAATCAATAGGATTTTCATTGTCCTTCCTGTTCTAGTGCTACTTATCGATTCTCTGTAGAAATTTCTGAATTCCGGTTTACAGTCTATTGAAATTCGAGTCGTCCTATAGACAACAGACTCTTCTGCGTGTAGCTCAAGGATCTTTCGACGTTAACCTCTAAGGCGATCAAGATTTGTGTTTTCAGAAGACTCTCTTTGAATTTTCTTTCTCAAAAGCTTCGTAGTGCGTGAAGAGAAAACGTGTTCCACTGTTCTACAACAGACTGTCGAAGCAATGTAAGTCTATGATTATGTGCATCTATCTGCAGACACTTCTCGAAAACTGGGATGACCCGCGCTGCTCTTCAAATTCGTTGGTACCCTCAGTTGCTCCAGCGACCAACGATAAACTGGTACTTGAAGGGGCGCAAGTTCTTCGAATAAACTCTGTAGAATGTCCCGGTGTCTCATCCGGTCTCGATGAGTTTCCTCTGGTGAGAGATTTTAGTTGATTTTCTTTTTCGTGATTATTTTTCTCTGCGCAAAGGAACCGTATTACGGTCATCCGTGGTGAAATATTTTATAGAAATCTAATTCATTACTTAGTTTTCTCCTTGCGATGCACCATTTCCTTGCCAGTATGGTCAAACGAACGCCCGAATATAAGCTTTCGATTATTTAAGGGGATCTGTGATGAACTCAGACGTCTCCAAGGGATTAACACTTAAAAGAGTCTCAACACGGGCGGTTTGGGTTCCACCAAACTGCCGATGTGAGCAACGCATGCTATTTCCGCTAATTCACGTGGAAATAGTTTCTCCAGTCCACGGCGTAGATGCGGTAATCTGGAATGCAAGTTACTAAATTTTAACTCTTACGTTTCCATCTCTGGCAAGTACATGTTTCTCTCAACAGTAACGAATCTATATGCAAAGAAAATATGTCTGCTAAAAGGTTCATCCTTAATTCTCAGAACTACCGCCATCACAGATAAGTTCTTCGCCGTATGTGCTATGCAGATAGATTGCCTTATATCCGGTGTCAATCAAATTAAACTTTTTGTGGACCAGGACTCCTTGAATACGATCCAAGGATTCTGGAATCACTTGTAATGAGAATGTAGCACTGCAGAAGTAAAACGAGCATCCCAATTAAGTTTTTCCATAAAGTACAAACCTGTAAGCCCGATTACCACAAATAATCTGCGTTATTTCTACAAGAAGGTGAGAGTGAGTGGAAAACTAAAAATATCCCAACTTTAAACATTACCAGTCAACATTGCCAGTCTTCCCTCACAATATCAGAAATTTCTTTTTCCACTGCTTAGGACCATATATAGTGGGAGACGGAACTGAAGCTGTTTGCAGTAACTTCGTTCATACTGAAGGTCATGATCAGCTTAGCAATGACATTGCAATTTACGTGAAGTGATTCGTATGTTTGATACAGGCTAACATGATCGCTCGGAAGTGAAGTTTGGAATGATAGCGTGAACCTGCATTTTCACGGTCAGAATTCGTCGAGAGATTTTCTCCGAATTAATAAACTCTAGCTTGCTAAATCTCTGGACCTATAATCCAGACTCATCAAACAACATAGCACACAGTTGTGCCGAACGATCTGCGTAGCGAGTAAAGGCCTTATAGATTTCAGGTGTAGCAGGTGACGACGAAAAAATTCCGCCAGATCGTCGCTGCGGAATACATCTTTTACTCTCCCGTGGTAATTAAAACGAAATATTTATTTTTCCAGTTTTTCAGGAGAGTAAAGATAAAAGGAACTAAGGACCTAAGCTAAACCAACTAAAACCAATACGTAAAACAATCATTAAAATTAAAGCACACATAAAGAATATTTATTAATAATAATAAATAGAGAATATTTTAACTAACTGACCAACAATAATAATATATTAAAACTGGCAGTCAAGATTTTAGCATAAAACGGAACTGTGACAACAGCGATGCAAAGGTGAACAGCAGGCTTCGAATATGGAAGCCACTTGAATGCAACGAGAATCTGTACACAGGACACGACCCAGCTCAACTCTCCCCTCTATCTCAGAAACCTCGGAAGCTTCACTACGAATGAGACAGTGCTAGCAAATTGATCAAAGTTGAAGGCCTACCAAGTGCCATTTGAGAGTCTCGCTGACCGTTCGGAGACACAATTACCATGGCAAGGTTGATCTATAGCAACTACTCCAAAACACAAGCAATATCTAGGCTTAACTCCACAACAAACGCCAATTATCTCCACAACATAGCTGGCTGCAGAGCTTAACTCTGACTAGGTGCTCTTCCTCTACAGCTGTGTATCACTGACCAGGCGGCCTTCAGTGGGTGACGTTTTCATGTCTGAACAGGGCTCCTACGAAAAGACATTACATGGATGATGACGAGCTGTGTTCTTCACACGTTAATCTCCGTTCATTTTGCAGAAATTTTATCGCTGCGTAAGGGTCTAGTGGGGAATTAGCACATGCTGCCTTTAGCAGATACATAATAGCGAGTAATTTATTTATTTATTTGATATTTTCTGTTTGTCTTTTATCTAGATACAAGGACAGTCCACATGCTAAACATGAACTGGCATGAATATAGCGCTTAATATATTAACAAAATTCCAAATGTGTTAATATAACTAAGCTTTATAATCTCTTTGTGGAAAAAATGTATTAAGATATCTACATAAAAAGAAAAAATTAAAAAAGAGAAAAGAAGTCTACGGACTACCACATGGCCATCTGGCAAACAGATATATGTCCATCTAGAATCCACAAAACGTATACTGCTTGTTTATTACTCTGTGCTGCATTGCTCGACCTCAAAGTTGGTAATTTATGTTTGCGGACTGCGCTATTGAACTGCACTACACTAAACTGCACTACACTGTAATATAGTGCGTGGTATCAAAACCAAACTAGATTTCTGATTCGTCTAAATAGTCATCCTTCGGTGCGCAGAGGTAAAATCAGAATCACAGGGCTGCGTTGCTGTGCCACCAAAGGTGCAGAGATTCGGGGGTAGCTGTTACGGTGTCAGGAAATCTTTTGTGATCCTCCTCGAGGCTAATGTCCTCACTGCTCCCGAAGGCTGTCGTAGTTCCATCTTCTGCCGTGGCGAGCCTAGTTTTTATGATGTGTGGTCTCTTCTTTGTTGCCTCTCTGCCATGTAGGTCTGAAGTTCATAAACTGATATTTTAACTTTGAGCGACCTCAGCTGATGTCACAGTTCCTCATTCCTTATTATGCCATGGACTGTTGTTTTACCAAAGACATTCCTTTCCTGGTCTGTAACATCTAATCTGATGGCGTATTAATAGGCGATGCGACCCACTTTAACAATGTAAGGGTTTTGTTATATACAGACAATTGTAATTTTTGTGATATTTTGGTCGTCACGTGGAAAAGTAAAGTTTCGATAGCATCTGAGTAATAGCGGGAATCATCTCTGCCAAACAGATTGCGCTACGAGAGACTGTTAGCAGAACTTTGCTTGTGAGTGGAGTGCAGTCTCGGACAGAGAGAGAGACGAGTAGTTAGGTTGTATCTTATGATGGAGTAAGATGTGTTTAGATTGTAATGTGTGCCGGCAATAATTTTCTTATATTATTTTTCTTTTATGGAGAGATATTTTGTAAATTCATTCAGAATACTTGAAAAGGTACTGTAACAGCGCACAGTAATTAATCTGGTCAGGGATTTAGAATTGGAGATTTTTATAATGACGTAATAATGTGTGATTTACTGATCTTTCTTCAAAGATGGATAGCATATGTATTTGTAAGAAAGTAAAAATAAGTTGTTCAGGATTTTTCTCTATTAGTGTAAAGTGAATTTTTAATATTTCAAGTATTAAAATATTTTGACTTAGTGATGTAAAGTTTTGTTAATATAGTTAATTTATTGGTTTTCGTCAATCAGCATTCGTCTCTTTATTTCAAGTTTTACACATACAATTTAGCTTCCCCGAGTTTCTCAGTAAAAGAACTTTAATTGACAATGATCACAGCAGTAATCAGACTTATTAGCATGGAAGATTCGTGAATGGCTCTATAGTTTGCGTTGCTAGATGTTTTAATTTTTATCTTTTGACTAGCATAGGAGCAACAGCTGCAGTAGTTCGGGGGTAACAACAGCACAGCATTTACTCACTGCGCAGACAGGTAGGCCATTTACAGGGTGTTACAAAAAGGTACGGCCAAACTTTCAGGAAACATTCCTCACACACAAAGAAAGAAAATATGCTATGTGGACATGTGTCCGGAAACGCTTACATTCCTTGTTAGAGCTCATTTTATTACTGCTCTTCAAATCACATTAATCATGGAATGGAAACACACAGCAACAGAACGTACCAGGGTGACTTCAAACACTTTGTTACAGGAAATGTTCAAAATGTCCTCCGTTAGCGAGGATACATCCATCTACCCTCCGTCGCATGGAATACCTGATGCGCTGATGCAGCCCTGGAGAATGGCGTATTGTATCACAGCCGTCCACAATACGAGCACGAAGAGTCTCTACATTTGGTACCGGGGTTGCGTAGGCAAGAGCTTTCAAATGCCCCCATAAATGAAAGTCAAGAGGGTTGAGATCAGGAGAGCGTGGAGGACATGGAATTGATCCGCCTCTACCAATCCATCGGTAACCGAATCTGTTGTTGAGAATCGTACGAACACTTCGACTGAAATGTGCAGGAGCTCCATCGTGCATGAACCACATGTTCTGTCGTACTTGTAAAGGCACATGATCTAGCAGCACAGGTAGAGTATCCCGTATGAAATCATGATAACGTGCTCCATTGAGCGTAGGTGAAACAACATGGGGCCCAATCAAGACATCACCAACAATACCCACCCAAACGTTCACAGAAAATCTATGTTGATGACGTGATTGCAAAATTGCGTGCGGATTCTCGTCAACCCATACATGTTGATTGTGAAAATTTACAATTTGATCACGTTGGAATGAAGCCTCATCCGTAAAGAGAACATTTGCACTGAAATGAGGATTGACACATTGTTGGATGGACCATTTGCAGAAGTGTACCCGTGGAGGCCAATCAGCTGCTGATAGTGCCTGCACACGCTGTACATGGTACGGAAACAACTGGTTCTCCCGCAGCACTCTCCATACAGTGACGTGGTCAACGTTACTTTGTACAGCAGCAACTTCTCTGACGCTGACATTAAGGTTATCGTCAACTGCACGAAGAATTGCCTCGTCCATTGCAGGTGTCCTCATCATTCTAGGTCTTCCCCAGTCGCGAATCATAGGCTGGAATGTTCCGTGCTCCCTAAGACGCCGATTAATTGCTTCGAACGTCTTCCTGTCGGGACACCTTCATTCTGGAAATCTGTCTCGGTACAAACGTACCGGGCCACGGCTATTGCCCCGTGCTAATCCATACATCAAATGGGCATCTGCCAACTCCGCGTTTGTAAACATTGCACTGACTGCAAAACCAAGTTCGTGATGAATACTAACCTTTTGATGCTACGTACTGATGTGCTTGATGCTAGTACTGCAGAGCAATGAGTCGCATGTTAACACAAGCACCGAAGTCAACATTACCTTCCTTCTATTGAGCCAACTGGCGGTGAATCGAGGAAGTACAGTACATACTGACGAAACTAAAATGAGCTCTAACATGGAAATTAAGCGTTTCCGGACACATGTCCACATAACATCTTTCCTTTATTTGTGTGTGAGGAATGTTTCTTGAAAGTTTGGCCGTACCTTTTTGTAACGCCCTGTATAATTTACGTGTAATAAATTAACATTTCAACAATGACATACTTTTCAGACAGTGCATTTTTGCTGTTTACTTATATTTCATATTTTGCTCGGAATCGGATTGCTTTTATTATTGATAACAGGACAGTTTTCTTGAATTTTACAAAAAAATGGTTCAAATGGCTCTGAGCACTATGGGACTCAACTGCTGAGGTCATTAGTCCCCTAGAACTTAGAACTAGTTAAACCTAACTAACCTAAGGACATCACAAACATCCATGCCCGAAGCAGGATTCGAACCTGCGACCGTAGCGATCTTGCGGTTCCAGACTGCAGCGCCTTTAACCGCACGGCCACTTCGGCCGGCTGAATTTTACAGTACAGACTATACTCTCGCCATGAACATTGCAGTTAACAGCTTAAAGTTGCATTTCTGATTAACTTTTGCATTGCTGATCAGCTTTCAAGAATTGTAAGATTTCTTACGAACTTAAGTCCTGAGTTCAACTTCATATTACCAAATATACCAAATGCCAGTAAATATACGCTACGGCCGCAGGTTCGAATCCTGCCTCGGGCATGGATGCGTGTGATGTCCTTAGGTTAGTTAGGTTTAAGTAGTTCTAAGTTCTAGGAGACTCATGACCTCAGATGTTAAGTCCCATAGTGCTCAGAGCCATTTGAACCATTTTTGAACCAGTAAATATAACTATACATTACAACATAACAAATACTAATTAGTCACTTTAAACAAGAGTATGTGGTGTTTTATACCTGCAGTAAGTAAGTAGCTAGGAATGGACCACGACCCTACAGGTAGTACATAGGTGCTTTGGTCAGAAAGGAATATGACACTCTGGTCCTTCCGTTTATGTTAGGAAGGAACTGGTAAGTTATGCTCTCTGTTTCTGTCCTGTCCCAGATTTCTTGTCATTCTCTGTCAATAGACGCCGTTATTTCTTTATTCGATGTGGCTCGTATGCCCAGTATCTCCATCAGCTTATTATGCCCGCTCTTTTTAAATCAATATTGTAGACCTGTCTTTCTTACGGTTATGCCTACAAGCGACAAGCCTAATATTACCAGCAGCGCCTCAGACGATGCTGACCTACACGGGGCTGTCAGGCGCAGTAGTACAGTTCTCTGTGACCGCCGTAGAGCCTCTGGTATCCTAACCTTTCTGGCTCTGTGAGACCAAAAGCACGACCTGTAGCCCGAAATTGCGATTAAGTTTGTATTGTGGCTCTTTCTTACTGACCTTACTGGCAGCTGTAAATTTCTTTGGCCAATTGTTGCTGTTTGGTTGAGGATTTTAATGCCTTTCTGCCAGACGATTTCTATGTGTGCATGAAAAATTTGTTTTTCGTCGATGTTACTATCAAGATACCGCGCCATTCGTGGTTAGGACCTGGTTTGGTAAGGCATTACCCTACGTAACTGTACATATTTGTTGGCTAGCCACGGAGAGAACCTGGTGTCTAAAAGTGGGTATAGATTTGAGAGACTGCAGACACATGCACAATTTTTGCTTGGTACGGTTGACCAAACTTGCTGCACGGCTGTCAATGGTTGCTTGTTATTGGTGATAATATCCGTTCAGATCGAACTACGAAGAAAGATACGTTTTACGTGATGGAAAGTATTCACGGGCTGAAAAGACAACTACGTCTCTGAATCTGAAAAGTATTGACCGAGAATATGGCACGCCATTAGAAAGCCTTGGTAGGATAACAATAGTTACGTTGTTACTGGAGATACTTTTCTTTCTTTTAGATACGTGTTTCTGAATTATGAACGTGGTTCATTACATGTTTTATAAATATCAAGTGATTAAGTTCAAGTTATTCGGTAGCTCTTCAGATATCCAGTTAAAAGTGTTATGTCATTTCTTGATTACTGTCAGCTTTTGGGCACATGTGTAATTTCTGATGTGGATCGTATTGTGCACCTTTCGCCCCAGTACATGCCTTTTAGCTTAATGTGAAAAGTCCTAATTAATTCAGTTACTCAGTTCTCACACTTTTCGTCTGGAACCTTAGATAAAGTCTTCCTTCGTTGCCTCTTCCTCATCTTTTCCGCACCATCCAAGCACTGGACTGTCCTAGAAAGGAGCAAGTAAACCTCCCATCTGTAGCACTATTGTATTAGCACAAGTTTCACACTTAAAGCCTTCAGTCGTGTGTGTACATGGTATTTTCTATGGGGGGTGGGGGATATTTCACAGCCAAACCATGCCAGTCAGCCCTATCTAGAAACAACTGCATACAAAACTTCTTAGTTAATTCGTTAACATATTGAATGTATCGTCATTTTTCGCTGCCGTTCACTCTTCTGAACATGCAATTTACGCCTACATTCAGTCGTTTTTGATACTAGCCCCATTCAGTGTGGGTTGTTTCTTCAAAAACAGAAATAAATTTCCACACACTGCAACGAACTGTAGATTGTCTGATAGCTTCGGTACATAAATTTCACAAATTTCACGACGAATGCCTCTTGGAATCATATTGCGTGCATGTTGAAGCTAATTGTTGCCAAAATATTACAATATGCAAACCTTTCGATCTGATCACATTAAATAAAACCGAGGACCGTTCTAGTCAAAGTAAATGCGAGCAATGGGAGAATTTCTGAAGGTCTCTCTTATTCCTTTATTTTGAACTTTTAGACGAATTTTAAAGGACATTCAAGATTTTCGGTGTGCCAGATATCAGAGTTAGAAAACCACGAAGCGAATCAGCAATCGTCGAAACTCAGCCATCATCAACGTTCGCGCAGAAACCGCCTGCTGTGTGCATCAGCAATTAAAACAGCTAACAGCTGAATGCTGTGATCTCATATGTCCTAATCAGAGTAATAGGCCTGTACAGCTTGAATCCGGGGTCCATCAACGTAATTTTGGAGATTTTTTACGGATATTTCCTGAGTGCTTGGTATGTGCCACTCGCAGTCGCAGTCGCAGTCGCGGCATGTGGCGGAGAGCACTTCTGCCTTTCCACCATTCCTGTTGTTTTCGCAGAGGTGCGTGAGAAGATCGCGTAATGGCGCACTACCGTAAGAGCTGTTTCACATCATTGTCATTACGCTATGACTTGTCCATGGTGCACAACCCTTTTAGCATCTACCACCGGAGTTGAGCGTTTCCATAACGCTCTCGCGCTTGCTAAACGATCCCGCAACGACACCTATCGATCCCCGTTGGATCTCCTCCAATCCTTCAATTAATCAAAGCCGGTAATCGGCCCAGACTGATCAACAGTACTCAAGAAGTGAGCGAACAAAATTTTTCTAAATATATTTTTCCGTGGCTGAATTTCATCTCTTCAAGACCCTTCCAGTGAATAGCAGCCTGGTATCTACTTTTCCTATAATTAGTTTTATGTCTTCATTCCACTTCAGCGGACGTTTAATCCCAGGTATTTTATCGTTGTGTCAGCTTCCATTGATTTTTCACCTATACCGTAAACGAATAGTAATGGACTTCTTCATCTGTTTATATGCAGTGTGTTTATAATTTTCATTGTCCTACCTGTCCCTGTTCCATAGAAATTTCGGGATTTCGCTTACAGTCCTTTGGCATCGCAACCATCCTAAAGACACATATTCGTCTGCGAGTGGCCACAAGGAACTTTTGACATTAACCACTAAGTCGATCAAGGTCTGCGTTTTCAGATGACTCTTTTTAGGTTTTCTTTCTGCACAAGTTTCGTAATTTTAGAACAGAAAACGTGTTCCATTTTTCTACAACAGATTGTCGTGGCAATATTAGGGCTATAGTTACGTGCATATGTCCGAAGATCCTTTTCGGGAACGGGAATGACCTGCGTTTCTTCTCCAATCTGTTGGTACCCTCAGTTGCTCCAGCGGTCTACGGTAAACTGGTACCTGAAGGGGCATAAGTTCTTACATAACTTCTGTAGAATGTCGAAGTATCTCATCCGATACAGATGTGTTTCCTCTCTTCATCGATTTTAATGGATTTTCTTTTTCGTAATAAATTGTTAAAAACTACCAGTGGGCGTCTGTGCCACGACTGAAAGCAAGAAGCGTATTAAGATCATCCGTGGTTTTGCTGAAAATCAAATTCATTATTTTTGTTTTCTCTTTATGGTCTACCACTTCAGTGCCAGTATTGTGAAACGAACGAATACAATATATCGATCATTTAATGGGATTTGCGATGAACTCACACGTCTCTATAGGATTAACACTTAAAGCAGACTCAGCACAGGCCTTTGGGTTCCACTAAGTGAGCAACGCATGCTATTTGCACTAATTCACTTGAAATTAGTTTCATCAGTCCACGGCGCAGATGTAGTAGTCGGGAATGTAAGCTGCGCAGTTTTAACTCTTATGCCTTCATCTCTGGCATGCGCATGTTTCTCCCAACAATAGTGAATCTAAGACCGATGGAAATAACTCTGTTAAACTGCTCATCCGTATCCGTGATTCTACGACCAACCACCAACACAGATAAGTTCTTCACCGTAAGTGCTACGCAAATAGATTACCTCACGTCCGGTGTTAACCAAATTAACCTTTTTGAGAACCAGGACTGAGTGAATGTGATCCAAAGAATCTGGAGTCGTATGTAAATGTTTCACTGCAGTAGAAAAACGAGCATCCCAGTCAAGCTTCTTCTTTAAGTACACACCTGTAAGTCAGATTACTACATATAATTTGTGTTAAATCAACAAGAAGATGGGAGTAAATGGAAAATAAAAGATATCCCAGATTTAGCTCATTATCGCTCTTCCCTCACAATATCAGCTTTTTGTTTTTCCACTGCTTAGAACCATATATAGTGGGAGACAGAACTGAAGCGGTTCGCAGTAACAACTTCATACTGAATGTCTTGATCAGCTCAGCAATAACGTTGTCATTTACTTTAAGTGTTTCAAAATACTTTATACAGGTTAACATTCTTAGCAAAATAAATGAAATATCCTTCTTAGCCCATTGGAAAGTAAAGTTCCAGTACCACGCACGTCGGTACTACTTCGCGTCGGCTCTACATAATAATCTTCCTTCCTTTCATAGCATTTTCAATTTAAATACTGTGGATAGAAAGACAATATTAAATTTTATTTGCGTGCTCCTGAAAGCGCTATCTTTAGCGTTTTATTCGGACAGACCAATATATCAATAACAAAAAGATATATATGGAATATAATTAGTTAAATGCGCCTAAGTTTGATGTGCAAATAAATTAAAAAATCTACGGCCATAAAAAACATTTGTCAACGCCACAGTACTTCATTGTTCTGTTAGAGCTGCATTTTCTACTCAGGTGTACATTGACAACGCAACGTCTCAAAGTCAACGCAACTAGCGGCTATTTTCCGAATCTGATGTGCTTGTTCGCTATGAATGTATCGTTCAAATATTTGCCGAAATTTGTGACCAGTGTCGTCGGGGTAACTGTTAACGTGGATGATAGTGGAAAAGCTTCACTACTCAGTAAAACATCATAAACAAAAAAAGGACGGGTGGGAATGGATGTTACCTGTCAACTATTTATTGTATGGGCCATTACTAACGTTCTTCAGGCTATATTTCCAGTAAAAATAGTGAGTGATTTTTGTAAGCTCCAGGTACGAATTGGGAAGATGCTGACTTTACTACTACGACGCAAACTATCGATTAACGATTCTAAAATTTGCCACCAGATTAAAAGGATGTCTAGAGTTGTGTTGGAACATCACCCTATGCGGAGAATAACAAGACAGCGGAAACTAAAACATGGCTTTGACATCTCGGTGATGTTCGGATTGGACAAAGCTGTGTCGTCAAATCGATCATATCCTTCTCTTCAGGCGTTCGCCTGAAGTGACTTAAGGAAATGAAATACACTCCCGGAAATTGGAATAAGAACACCGTGAATTCATTGTCCCAGGAAGGGGAAACTTTATTGACACATTCCTGGGGTCAGATACATCACATGATCACACTGACAGAACCACAGGCACATAGACGCAGGCAACAGAGCATGCACAATGTCGGCACTAGTACAGTGTATATCCACCTTTCGCAGCAATGCAGGCTGCTATTCTCCCATGGAGACGATCGTAGAGATGCTGGATGTAGTCCTGTGGAACGGCTTGCCGTGCCATTTCCACCTGGCGCCTCAGTTGGACCAGCGTCCGTGCTGGACGTGCAGACCGCGTGACACGACGCTTCATCCAGTCCCAAACATGCTCAATGGGGGACAGATCCGGAGATCTTGCTGGCCAGGGTAGTTGACTTACACCTTCTAGAGCACGTTGGGTGGCACGGGATACATGTGGACGTGCATTGTCCTGTTGGAACAGCAAGTTCCCTTGCCGGTCTAGGAATGGTAGAACGATGGGTTCGATGACGGTTTGGATGTACCGTGCACTATTCAGTGTCCCCTCGACGATCACCAGTGGTGTACGGCCAGTGTAGGAGATCGCTCCCCACACCATGATGCCGGGTGTTGGCCCTGTGTGCCTCGGTCGTATGCAGTCCTGATTGTGGCGCTCACCTGCACGGCGCCAAACACGCATACGACCATCAAGGCTCCAAGGCAGAAGCGACTCTCATCGCTGAAGACGACACGTCTCCATTCGTCCCTCCATTCACGCCTGTCGCGACACCACTGGAGGTGGGCTGCACGATGTTGGGGCGTGAGCGGAAGACGGCCTAACGGTGTGCGGGACCGTAGCCCAGCTTCATGGAGACGGTTGCGAATGGTCCTCGCCGATACCCCAGGAGCAACAGTGTCCCTAATTTGCTGGGAAGTGGCGGTGCGGTCCCCTACGGCACTGCGTAGGATCCTACGGTCTTGGCGTGCATCCGTGCGTCGCTGCGGTCCGGTCCCTGGTCGACGGGCACGTGCACCTTCCGCCGACCACTGGCGACAACATCGATGTACTGTGGAGACCTCACCAGAGGTGTACAAATTCCCATTGCAGCCTGCTTGCCCCTTGCTCCTCTGCAACCATTCATGCAGGTCAGCCTGCCGCGACGTAAACACAAGAGTGCGCGTGTACTGAGGCATAGTGGGTAATGCGACCGACTTGGGCTCCCGCAAGCCCGGGCTACCTGGGTTCCCGCAGGCCTGCCAAGCTTCACGGGACCCGCTCAGCTTGCTGCGCCTGACAACAGGTTGCGCTGTCAAGCTACCGTGACTAGAGTAGCCAGGTAGTTAGCCTGCAGTACATTTATCGCAACGGTGGGGGCAGCACAATGAATAGGTCGAACTTCAGTGAGATTGAAAAAAAATTGACAACTGGCGAATACATGCTGGTAACGAAACAGAGCACAAGTGCCCCATAGGAAACGTTTTCGTGTGTTTATGAGGCCGCTTCAAATAAATCGGTGTGTGTGTCTCAATGTAAAAAGCTCTTAAGTACTTATTTAGGAACCTCGAGTATGTTACGACATGTGTGCAAATTTGACAAGCAGTTCCCTCACTCCGTAAATATCTTGAAAGAGGACAAAGATTTAGTGGCCGAAAAGGGCGTCGAAATGTGTGCTAAGGACCTGAGACCATTTAGCAGTATAGAGGGAGAAGGATTTCATGGTAACCCGCAAACGATGTCAAAATCTTTTGTAAGGTACTCTATTCCAAGCACTGTCCGAAATATTATGTAGACAGTAATGTTCCCGTTGATGGTCAAGTGTGCAAAATTTTTGCAAGATCGGAATAAAACTGTAGGTTGGTGAAGAAGTGTGCAAGTAAAGTACCCTCCACCATGTACCATTCAGAATTTTAGGCAGACAGCGCCCATCATCCTGCTTTGAATATCAAGTATGCAAAATTTCATCAAGATCGGAATAAAAACGTACAATTTGTCGAATTCCGTTAGGTAAAGTAACCTCTGCCATGCACCCTACGAAATTTTAAGTTGACTGTGACCTTCCTCTTGGTTTCAAGGTATAGTGTGCAAAATTTCATCAAGATTGTATGCAATACAAACACACGGACACAATGAAAACACACTTTCAGTTTTTCTCAAATTTTCCAATTTTTCGGTCGATCTTCGAAAAATTTTATTTCATATAAACCTTGTCCTGAGAATTACGAACACAGCAAAAAAAAAATTGCCGAATTGGTCCAGCCGTTCTCGAGTTTTACGCTTATCAACGCATTTGGCAATTCATTTTTATTTATATAGATAATAAGCCCGAAATATACGCGTAAAGGAAGAATGTACAAATAAAATCCAATATTTTTTGACCTGAAATTAATTTGTCTTTTGGTGCTCAGGTAAAATAAAAACTTTTAATTAACGTTCATAGTACGACAATGAAGCGCGCAGCCTAAACGGCTGCGTAGCGCAGCTCAGCAGTAATATGGGCAGGCAAGCAAGTTTCCCGCAGACTGCCCGGGTTGGGTTGTGCTTGGCTTGGCTGGGAGTGAAGCAGCCCGCCCGTTCTGTTGACAACGCGCGGCGGCCTGCCCGCCTGGCCACCGGGCAAGCATGGGCGGGTTAAAAGCGGAACATGTACACCTCTAGACCTCACGCCCCACGTGTCGAGCAATTCGGCGGTACGTCTACCCGGCCTCCCGCATGCCCACTATACGCCCTCGCTCAAAGTTCGTCAACTGCACATACGGTTCACGTCCACGATGTCGCGGCATGCTACCAGTGTTAAAGACTGCGATGGAGCTCCGTATGCCACGGCAAACTGGCTGACACTGACGGCGGCGGTGCACAAATGCTGCGCAGCTAGCGCCATTCGACGGCCAACACCGCGGTTCCTGGTGTGTCCGCTGTGCCGTGCGTGTGATCATTGCTTGTACAGCCCTCTCGCAGTGTCTGGAGCAAGTATGGTGGGTCTGACACACCGGTGTCAATGTGTTCTTTTTTCCATTTCCAGGAGTGTACATTTCAATTGAGATCGCTGAACAGCTTGAATCGTAGAAAACTCCAGCGTGTTAAACTCACCGCCGCCATGTGCTGCTGATCCTACTCGTCCACATTCAAAACATACATAGCAGCCGATTAAGAAGATTGATGCCGCTGGGCGAAGACGCATTTGCGAAACCTGTTTCCTTCCTCTTTACGCGTCTTTAATTTGAGCTAGTGCTGGTAGTCATTTTATATGAAGGCTGTTCCTTTATTAAGGTCTGCAAGGTCGTGAAGTCTAAACTACGAAAAAAATACAATGAAACCTTGCACAGATTCTCGGGCAGTGTCCCAAGTATGGCCGTCGATCGGTCACGACGCTCTTTTCAGTTGTGAGCGAACAGAGAGCAGGTAAAAATGCCTACAAAGTAGTGTCTTCCGCCAAGTACAAGAGGCTGTCGAGAGATTACGCCTTATTACATGCAGGACACGTATCGTAACTGTCAGGTACTTTCTTCTTCGTCACAGTTCTGGCCACACACTGCAGGGGCGATGGAGATGCTCCTGCAGCATTTTCGATTGAAAGTTTTTGATCACCGCCTTGCAGCCCGAAATGTCTCCCTCCGAGCTTCATCTCAGCTCACATGAACCGCTCTGCTTGAAGAAAACATTTTGGTACAGACAACAACTGCAGACCAGCGTATAGAGTTTTCTGAAAGTGCAAAATGGTTCAAATGGCTCTGAGCACTATGGGACTTAACATCTGAGGTCATCATTCCCCTAGAACTTAGAACTACTTAAACCTAACTAACCTAAGGACATCACACACATCCATGACCGAGGCAGGATTCGAACCTGCGACCGTAGCAGTCGCGCGGTTCCGGACTGCAGCGCCTAGAACCGCTCGGCCACCGTGGCCGGCTCGGAAAGTGTAGGCAGCTACCATCTATGACAAGGGTGTTGGAAATGTAGTACAATGATACGAAAATTGACAAAGGCGGGACGGCGGCTATGTAGAGAAGTAGCTGGAAGGTATAGCCAACTGTTGCAAATAAATCATTTTTGATTATCACAGTGGTTTTCATATCGCGCCCGATCGGACCTTAATAAAAGGACAGTCCTCATATATCAAGCAGCCAAATAAGCTGAAATCACCTGGGGCGCAGAACAGGCAAGTGCGGAGTTATTTGAAAAACGCCTAAATTGAACAGGCGGAACCCACTGTGGCTTTACTTTGTAGAAATTTAGAAATTTTATTGCTACTCTTATTTTGCTTGCGTTTGTTGAGCTAAGCTGCAAAAATCTTTGCACAAATACAAAATATTATATGCTCAGAAAGCAGAATATAAGTAGTAGGTACGATTTCAAATTATTTTACAATTTCCACTTGCGACCAATGTTTGTCCTAAGAAATCTTCACATATCAACCACAGACAGAATATACCAAACAGAACTCAGGAGAGAATGAGAAGCATACACACTGATTATGAAACACCAGATAATACACCAAGTTCCATATAAACACGTTATTACCTCGTGCAAGTCAAAAAAGTTGTATAGCCTACTTAGTGCTTAGCTTAGATTTTGTGACTCAAAAGCTTTATATTGGTGGTCAATATTTTGTTCTGGGATCAAATAAGACTGACATACTAAATTACAAAAATTCTTGTTATTCACCAAAGTATTAGAACATATAGTGTATACCCCACATCAGGACTCACAAACGTTTTCCATTCTAGAAATAACATATTTCTTCTGATTACTTTGCTGCCATTTGCTTATAAACTGGCGGTTGAAATACGTAGATGAAGTTGTGTAAGTACCACAAAATGATAGATTGTTGTTGTATTTGAAAATACGATGAAAAAATTTTTCATACCATTAGCCATCAAACAGTAAGTTCCACATTTTCATGGTAGGCCAAGTAACTTTTATTGAATGCTCTCCTACGCTTCAAACTGACACAGACAGATGAGACAATTTTGCAACATAGTCAACAAGTCCCTGTAAACAACCTTCGGAGCCTTCTGTTAGTCATTCAGTTATTCGACAGAAAAAATTTGCTCGCTAGTTACGGAGCCTTCCAGAACCGCCACGTGAATGTTTTCGTCGCCGGAAAACAATGACTGCTTTGAATCAGTTCGTCAATGGCCTGGACGTTGGCGTCTATGGTCGATATCGATGCCGATGACCTTGCTTTCCAATCAACTTCACCCACATGTGAGCAGCGTTGGTGACGCTTTTGATAACATTTGAATACGGACGTCACTTTGCAATTTGTCCACATAGCTCCAGAATTCACTGTCAGTCTATGTGCAATTTAGACGTTTTGCCCACACGAATGGTACTGTCCCGCGTAGCTCCGCTTTGGAGCACGTTTCCAGTCATCACCCCATGTCACTGTCACCCTGTCACTCAGCTATTATCCGTACTGCAGCGGAGCTGTGTGTGTAGGTGACACAGGACATCTACTTTCTTCTGACAACGCGTCAGTCTTGTTGCGCAGTGATCTTAGCGTGGGACGACGTGTGTTACTTTCTATAGTCGCTGCTTATATGGCGCATTCTGCCATTTTTTTATGGAACTGCAAAAATCAGTTGCTTATTCTCCGTGAAACAAAGATATTTAGTGCCCTACGTAACGAGAAACCCTTACATCCAGGCAACGTACATCTCATTTGTCTTAGCTGGGTTTTACTCAGTGTGTCAAGGTTTTATTTCTCATCATAGTCACTTTGTTGACGAACGTATTTCTTCCAAAACGAGACACTAGATTGTTGATACCGCCACTGTAGAACGTTTCGCTTTGTTGACTTTTTTTGGAAACAGATGGAAATTTGGTGGGAGCTAGTCGGGATTGTATGGAGCGAGATCGATGAGTGTGAAAACAGGACGACGGATCGTTGAAGATGTCGCAGCGCTCGTCTATGTCCCATGTGTGGACGAAATCCTCGAATTCGAGCTTCCAATTTCTGAGATCCTGGTCTCACGCAAAGACATAATTAAGTTACACACAGCCATATTACAAGCTACAATTCGGAGCACTCTAGTGGCGGAGCCTTTCCATTTGCGTCAGCGAAGCGAGAATGTCGATCGAGTAACACAAAGTATGCATGACAAGTAATACCACACCCGTCACTGACAACAGATTAAGAAATTTGCAGGCATTACTTTCCAGCACGCTGTCGTACGTCGAAAAAAATATGTCGTTACATTGTTGTCTGTAAATAAACAATCTCTTACAGCGTAGGGTATATACCTGAAGTTACAATTATTTCTCCAAACCAAGCTAATACTGCAACAAACTGGCATTGTGGAAAGTACAAACTACAATCAGGCCCACCAAGTTTAGTAAACTACCTAACCTAGAAAGAAAAAACAAAATTTAGATGTAGAGTAGATGCTTCGTGAGAACTGAGGATATTGGAAGATCTTCATAATACTATAAAACGAGACCTCCTGATGCAAGGGACACCTTCAAGATTTTGCAGTAAATGGTGTGGCTGTGTTTTTATGTAATTTTAGGAAAATAACAAGTTGCTTACATCTCCTGCTACTATGTTCTCACAGTCACTGGAAGGATTATGCTTGATACCTGTCCGACGTACATTGGAAAGAGTTGAGCTATGGTTAGTACAGTTATTATCTTCCTGCTTTCCCGAAATTTTCGAAAGCAGAAGGAGCTTCTAATAAGTGCTTGTATCGAGTTATAGTATTGACTACTATGGCATAATAAAAGACCCACTCCTCTGCCCATTCTTCCTTGGCCAGTTTCCTCATCCGTAACCTGAAATATGAGAATGGTAGAATGACATTCATTACAGAGCGAGAAACACTAACCTTCTTCACCATCTGTTCGGCCATGTCATTATAAACTAATCCCATGTGACCTCGGGCTCACAGAAAGGAAATTATCGTACCTCTTGCCTTATATCCATTACCTCAATTTTCATTTTACTGTTCTGTTATCGGTGTTCCCCCGTATACGCTTTTGGGGTGTGACGCTACAGAACGTTCTGAATCCCTGCAGGACGGCCAGATTTGAAAGTCTGTCGAATCGCTATCGCCTCCGCTGTAAAAATTGAAAAAAAAACACGGGAGTAGACGAAAATGTTTGAAATACTTCAGCATTGGATCAAGGAATAAACGTCCTACTGCTGAAATCACTTGATATCACAAGCCTGCAGCATAAAAATGAACAATGTGCGTCCAATAATGGTTAACGTAAGCACAGACACTTGACCTGATTGTGACAATTTTTCATAACACTGTAATAAAGAATACCAAGGTTTAGCAACCGATACAGGAACGGGATTCCAAACGGGACTATATAGGTATCTGTTTATTTACGATGGTAGATGATGCACACCGACTGTAATGCTTTAAACTAGAAGAAGACAAAGGCTCCACATTTCCAACGTGGACCTTATGTGCGGAAGAATATTTCTTTTATTTCCCGTATGAGACTGATTAATCTACTGTAGGACTGCTGTCTGTCTTGGCCAATAAATTTTCTCGTAAAGTACTTAGTTGTCAAGCACAACATCTAACAAGTTCTCCTAGTCCGGATTCCGGTTACGACTCTGAGTTTCCTTGTTGTACTCCACACATCAGACAACTTTATATCTCTGTTCATAGTTTCGAAATAATTTACCCAGTTAAGACGTTTTTAGTTCTTTCTTACAACCCGTTAGTTTTAGCATCTGTCTTCGGGCAGTGCAGGTTGTGTTCTCAAGATAAGGAGATCTCGTATTGCTTAAGCGCTAGTCTAAGCTGCGAAATAATCTGTGACGATTCCACATCCCACCATATAACACAGTTGTTGACCTGTATCGGTATCATGCCGTTTCTGCTATAGAGTGATCAGCACATTTATTACTTTGAAGCATGTGTAGTAGGATACGTGCGCTGGGTCCGTTTCTGACACCACGGCTACTGAATTCTCCATTGTTTTTGGAAGAGTGCCAGTTCCCATTGGTGATATTCCAAGGATTGTTAGGAAAGATTCTCACATCTCCTATTGTCGATTAAGCGTCAGAAAAAAGGAAAATGACCTGATCCTAATGCGTCATGCAATATTAAGTAGAAACATCGGCATCCGATAACAAGCATAACGTGAGGGCCTCAACACAACCACCTCTGTGGGGAAGAGACATCAGGATACGACAACCGTCTTTGGGAATTAATAATATTCTAACAACAAAATCGCCAGCATCGGTCGTAAGAGGGTTGAGTTCATTTATTACAGCAAATCGATCTTAATCACTGTATGAACATGTTCGGCTCTGATATTAAAGTCTTGAAGACTCACGTAATTAGAGCACATGTTACAACTTCACCATGGCGTCAAATAGAAGAACATTACAGTTAACGAACAGATCCGTACGTTAAGTGCTATCTTCGTCTTTATTGTATACGTGGAGATATCCATGTGTAATTCCTTCTTTTATTCATTTCGAAGTTCGTGTTTGTGATCGCATCATGTACCTCTCAACATTCAAGTAGACGCTCTCCACTGTATTTGGTGATTCACAATCCTAACCTGTCTGTTGTTCGCCATTTATGATCAATTACCACCAAGATCTTTAAATCCCAACGCCGTTGAGAAGAAATTATATTTTTACATAGATAAATAACCTATATTTAAGAGAGGGACGGAATTTACGTACCCAAAATATTTGTCTGACAGCAGGAAGAATACTAACAAGTAACACACTCCACATAAATCAGATATAGGAACTAATACAGCGGATGTTCATTATTCAAGAAAACGGTTTTAATGAACCAATTTTGACCAACAACTAGGGAAGCAGCGCGTCAGACCGCGCGGCTAGCCGGGCGGGCAAGAACAGCGTAGTAATAATATGTATTTACTATTGATGGCCAGCTCCTTCACTTCGAAGGAAGAACTGAAAAACAGAAGCCACTTACGTTTAAATTACTAACAAAGACGCATGACATAATGTTTGTTAAGTGCTGTTGTTAACTGGCATAGTAATATTATCATAGACACATATTTTGCTTGGTTTTCCTCTTGAAGATATTTGCCTTGCGTTGCCTACGAAGTTTACTACATACACGCTTCGGTTATATGTGACTTCTGATGGAGCAAGCACTAGTTAAAAGAGCTTAGCCCAGACATCGTTCGGCCCCTTCATTCGGCTTAGATTAGGAATTTTTGGACAGACAAAGAAAAAAGCTTAAAACCACATAGACACGAGGTAACAGCAACATAAATAAATTTTAATTCCCAAGTTCAGATATTTCATAACGTCCTTTGTCGTTTCAGCTGTGACAAAATAATAACGGTAGTAACTTAACACAAGAGTGTTTAAAAGAGAACAAATTCTTTCAGGGGTTAACTTCTTTATAGTTTTAACGCATGGGCCTTCAAAAAGGAAGCACACAATTTACAAAATTTTACTCTTTAGAAAAATATCTTCAAAAAACGATCAACACTAAAGCATAAATTCCGTTTGCATTTTGCAAGAGGCTTGAAAAATAATTCGGCATTATATTGGTAATCCGAAATGCTGATGCATGTTGGGGACTAGCTGCAAGGTCAAAATAACGGTGGTTACACAAACCTAGACAGCGCTAAAGGCGAGAATCCAAATTCAGTCCCTATAACAAAGCCTCGCTCGATGAGCAAAGAGTTACAGCTAACACTTTGGTCACACATGACAAAAGGTGCTCACCTTTTTTCTTTCTACTCCAATGCCTGACTGTATATTAAATACTGGCAGCTCTGCATCCACAAACCAAAGTAATACATGTAAGAAACGTGCCGACTCTGAAGACGCAAACCTGCCACCAGAAAAGCAGATACAAGCAGTAATTCTTCAAATACAGGTTCGAATCCTGCCTCGGGCATGGATGTGTGTGATGTCCTTAGGTTAGTTAGGTTTAATTAGTTCTAAGTTCTAGGCGACTGATGACCTCAGAAGTTACGTCGCATAGTGCTCAGAGCCATTTGAACCATTCTTCAAATACAGTGGGCAAATTTTTCAAAGCCATCTATAACATAGCGAACAGGACCTCCGTCCTCAGTGACCAGCTCCAGTTACTATGCAGAGGAGAAAACAAACATTCCGTCCAGGAAGGAGCACGCGTGCGTTCAAATCATCTAGGAGTGCTGCTACGCCCCCTCTCATGAGACGCCGGTGAACCTGTTGCTAGGATACTATTACACTATAATGGGGTTTAATGCATCCTATTAAAATTAACTGCTGTTCAAAGATATTTTTCGTCACACAATGGAGGAAAAGTGTAACAAATGGTTCAAATGGCTCTGAGCACTGTGGGACTTAACATCTGTGGTCATCAGTCCCCTAGAAGTTAGAACTACTTAAACCTAACTAACCTAAGGACATCACACACATCCATGCCCGAGGCAGGATTCGAATCTGCGACCGTAGCGGTCACGCGGTTCCAGACTGAAGCGCCTAGAACCGCACGGCCACACCGGCCGGCAAAAGTGTAACAGTAAATGAAACTTGCCACATCAAAGATGAGCAGAAATGAACAAAAACGGTGGCTTATAGCACGAAACTTCTGCGATCACGTTCCCTAGCACAACAGGAGGAAACCTACACATCTCACGTCTTCGAAAGATGTCCCGTAGCCATTGTCCCGCTTGGTTTCTTCTCCGTCGGTCGCGAGCTCTAACGCTTATGCCATAAACAGCGTATAAAAACGTGGCAAGTGGGTAGGTTTAGATGCTAAGCATAATAAGAATCGTAAAATGTTAGGATGCCAACTAATTTCATTTTATTTCATTAATCGCAGTATTAGCGAAACGATCAGTCAGTATACCGTTAATACTCATAACAAGATCTCCGGACATTAATCATTAGTTCCCGAGCGCCGCAAAGTCACACGACCTTAGAATCAACATGAGATCCCATAAATATATTTTCCGAGGCAACTGCAACAATTACTTCTGTCTTTATGTTGAGTTCCACTTCACATACTAGATCGCGTGTTGCTGCCTTGAATTAACATAGCATCGCACAAGTACGTCATCCGAGGTAGATTTTCAACAGACAGTTCCATCTTTACCTGAGATCAGATTTCATCCATGGATTCATGCTTTACCTCCTCGGAAGCCGATCGTTTACTAGTTGTGAGCTATCTTCAGTAATCAGGCGCCTGCCCTGTCAGGGCACAATTGTGATTAGTCCATCATTTCCATACAAAATCAATTACAGTAACTAAATATTGTAATTATCATTTCATGATGAACTGAGTGATATTGAAATTATTGTTAACAAGTTCTTGGTGCAAATAACGTCATCAGCACGGCTGAAAGTGTGGTAGCTGAATCCCCACTGTCTCTCTTCTCCAGTACGATATGGTTCTTGCTCGCCCGGCCTTTCTCACGCTATCTGACCATTTGACGCGTCGTTCGATGTGAGTGCTTTGTGAGCTTACCTGCTCGTTAGCCTCCCGTAACAAAAACTTCCTCTACTGTGCATTAAAACATAGCAACAAAATGTAATAAATTTGGACAGCAATGTGGCATAAACGCTACAATATAATGAGCGGAGAGGTTTAATAAGTGGAAGAAATCGATTCTAACGCAAGCACGGCTCAAATACAAACGACGGTAATATTGGATATATCTGAAGGAAACGTAATAGCAGTTACAATATTACTAATACAAGTCGGGGACACATTAAGATTTCTTTCTTTCGTTACCATCGCTAGATGATTGTAAGGAAATGCACGGCTTAGGTAGTAATTCTGCATCATTTAGTGGATGGTTCATACATGTAAGGTAATTCACATAAACAAGTAAACTAATACAAAATTCAATACTTAGTCATCCCTCGATCATTTTTGTAGTTTTTATTGGTTTAGTGGACGAAATGTCAGTCTCTCCTTTCAAAGAGCTTACTTGTCATCTTGGGGCGCCGTGGAGGGTTGAGAACTAATGCCACGCGGTCATGTGACGCTCGCCGCTATCGCAAGTCAAAGAAATGAGGCAGTGTGTGTGTATACTGGTCCGTTGGATAGAATCAGCGCTGTAAGAAGAGCCAATTTGGAGACGTGACACATCCTGTTTAGACGTGAACATGGCCACACCGTGAATAAAGTTGCGTAGTTGGATAGTGTATCAACGATGACTGGCAAAAAGTGGTCGTAAAAAGATCAGATCGATAGGGATTGGACACGAGTGTAAAACCTTTTCACTGACAATTTGTTTCAAATCTGACAAAACCCATTCTGCCAGAGAATGCAGATCCATCTCAACCTATTTACGTGAGTACACTGCGAAGGGAACTGCGTGCAATGAATAATACGAATCGGAAAAACATTTTACAGCCAACATCGCTTTAATTAATATTTATTATCGACTGACCCGTTCCGATAGATTGAATGTGTTATCCCTGAGCTTCAAGAATTAATTTCGGGCGACGGGAAGTAAAAGAAAGAAGTTTTGCGTCCTGGTTCGGATGAAATGAGATGTGGAAGAAATCGGCTTTCCGTGAAATCGCACCTCTAACTACTTAACAATCCGTGAACCACTCCTTTAAAGCCCTTGGACGTTATACCAACTGAAGTTCCACGTGTACACCCATGAGAAACTTGGAATTTTGACATGACCGAGCGTAGGCTTTGAGGATTGAATGTTCACTTAATTCATACCAACTGCCAACTGAAACAGCCAAACAAGCAAGTTCCAAATACGCTGCCAGAGGAAAAGCAAGTGAAGTACCCAAAAGGGAGGAGGAAACAGAACGCAGCTTCACGGGCTGACAGAAAATTTGACGTTATATCAGTGATTACAAAATCGAATCGAAGTGACAAAGCACTCGAAAGTATGAGCCCACTTATTAGTATGACGATGCACCCTCTCCGGTCTGCATGCACGCAGTTTCTGTTGGGAGCGGTGTCATAAGGATGTTGAACTCTCTTCTGAGGCAAGCTGGCATATGATTATTGTAAAGGGTCTGTCATGTCTTGGACTCTGGCGCTGGGATGCAGTTCGCGTCCCAGCTGGCCCCACACATACTGTTTGCGGGTCCGATCTATGACTGTTGACCAAATTTCGATATATCGATATTAATCTAAAAATGTCCATATATGTCGGCGATAATTTTTCGCCGGTATATCGATGTCAAAATGCCAATATGGATTGCCGATATTTTTATTTCATATTATATGAGTATTTTTTTTTCGCGATTTTAGGAAAGTATTTGAAGTTTTTCTTTTGAAATTGTAGTATAACATGATTTTACTTTCACTGTGTCAAGGAGTCTTACTATTTTTTGGGCTTTCATTGCGTCCAGTTTTTCTCTCTGACTGTGCGAAGCAAGTATACGTGGTACAAAAGTAGTAGTCCGATAGGATTTGGGGGGGGGGGGGGGGGGGGGGAAGGTTTTGAGTGACGCTTTGAATGGAATAACAAGATTTCCGACATGAAGAAATTACACACCAGTTGCTTTAAAAAAGAAAACACCCCATTTTTAACGCAACCAGAGTGCTGTTTCTTTACATAGGCATTCTTCAAAAACAGTTGCCGAAAATGATGAAAATCTAAATGACAAGATTGATCTTTGGGATGGGCGGAGGGAAATGCTAACCTGATCAGCGCTAAAACAACATAAACTGCAACTTTTAGGCTTCACCACGCAATTTTGACGCTGCAACTGCTAGATCGCTGGCGTTGGCGGAAATGAAAAAACGTGAAATGTTCCCTAGGAATCCGATATCTGACGAAAACGAACAACGGACCCATCGGGCACCTTTCATTGTGCCACTTGCATGCAGTTACCATTGTTAGCAAAGTGGTTATCGCCAAGCTTGAACTTGCATCGTTTTACTTTCTATTCTTGCTCTAAGAGGAATAGGCAGGCTGCTAGCTTTTTGTGTACAGAATATCTACGAGTAATAACACATCCATACTTAAATATACAGCTCTAAAACTGGCGGTATTTTAACAACGTGCAGTCGATATTTTTATAGGCAAGTACGTCGATATTTTTCCGTCAATATGTCGATATATCGATGACCTTTTTTCGATTTATCGAGAGCAGGTTGTAATACCTTTTCAAATATCGATATATCGGATCCCCAATATTTTTTAAAAATATCAACAGTCTTAGTCCGATCTGGTGTTGTTGCTGGTCACGGGATTACTTCGACATCACCCAGACAGTTCATAGAAACGCATAACATGTGTGGACGGGCATTATCCTGTTGAAAAATGACACCACAATACTGTCGCGTGAGAGATAACACGTGAGGAAGCAGATTTCCGTGATGTACAATTGTTGAGTCAGACTTCCATCAATCACAACCAGCCGTGACCTGAAACAATACCCGGCGGCTGACCGCACCATGATTCCACGAATTAAATCGTTGCGCCTCTCCAAAAGCTTGAAAAAACTGGATCTCTTCCCAGGTAGCCGCCTTACTCGGCAACGATAGTTATCTGGGGCCGTGCAGAACCGCGATTGAAAGCGTAACACAATGCGATATCACTCCTCAGCAGTCCATACTTTCCGGTCACAGCACTACCCCTAAAGCAGGCGTTTGTTTTATTGTTTTAAAGGCAATGTCCGCATGGGACATAATACCCTACAGGATCTCAAATCAAACATCTTTCACTCGTATAATTTCCAGACTTTTATAAAACTTTTATAAAATACGTTTGGAAACTTAGTACTGTTTTATTTTTACAAAATAAGTTTGGAAATTAAATATCCTGTAGTAACAGTCGAGTCCCGCAACCATCTCTGAAAAGATGGATATGCAGAGAATAATTACCAAGTCTGACTATTGTCAGTCTGCGATCGATGGTGCGGAATGACTCAGAATGTTGCAGGGACTCCATTGCTTGTTCTCGGATGGCAGACGCTTGTGCAGAGTCATTACGACGTGCTTGTTGGACAACACCGTAATGCCCCTTGTGGTCGTCAGACGTGGTCGAAAGGAACATTGACAACGAGTATTTGTGCCCTTACGTTCCCATGCAGTCCGACAATGGGCCCCTGCCACATCCGAATTTCCCACAGATCTAGACACTGAACGATTCGACCATCTGGCTAAAGGGAGACTCATAAAGACTCTTTCAAAGCATGTCAGGTGCTGATAACGTCAAGTTATCACTCAACATCTGTTGCTGTTCACCCCCCCCCCCCTTGTGGCCGGCCGCTGTAGCCGAGCAGTTCTAGGCGCTTGAGTCTGGAACCGCGCGACCGATACGGTCGCAGGTTCGAATCCTGCCTCGGGCCTGGATGTGTGTGATGTCCTTAGGTTAGTTAGGTTTAAGTAGTTCTAAGTTCTAAGGGACTGTTGACCTCAGACATTAAGTCCCATAGTGCTCAGAGCCATTTTTTGAATGCCTCTTGTATACCCTACCAGCCCTCGTAACCACACTAAATACGAACAACTCTAATGCACTTTCCCTCCATTCTACTAGTCACAGAACACGAAGCTGCACTGACATCTAATGCTGTCTTTTGGGTGCTTAAGATTTTAGCAGGCAATGTAATTATGTATACGTCACTTAAGATTATAAGAGGACCCGTACCACTTTATTAAAACAACGAGCGGTAGCAGCATCAGCAGCACTCCGTCTTCAGGCCACAAGTGGCCCATCGGGACCATCCGACCGCCGTGTCATCCTCAGTTGAGGATGCGGATAGGAGGGGCGTGGGGTAAGCACACTGCTCTCCTGGCCCTTATGATGGTTTTCTGTGACCGGAGCCGCTACTGTTCGGTCGAGTAGCTCCTCATTTGGCATCATGAGGCTGAGTGCACCCCGAAAAATGGCAACAGCGCATGGCAGCCTGGATGCTCACCCATCCAAGTGCCGGCCACTCCCGACAGTGCTTCACTTCGATGATCTCACGGGAACCGGTGTATCCACTGCGGCAAGGCCGTTGCTATTAAAACAACGGCACATAGTTTAATTTTTGTGGTACCGGCCCCTGGCTGCAGCCCCCTTTGGCAATGTCGCAGGTAGGAAGAACCGTTGTAATTCTCCAAGAAATTCATTTGACCTCTGCACAACAAAGTGGATTTTTCCTATGTGTGATACTTCCGCCCGTGAATGTCCCAGAGAAGACTTAGTAAACGTATCGCAAATATTCTTTAGCTAACAAAGTGTCACATCCGTGTCAGTGTGATGCACTTCTCAGCACTTCTTTCTTAAATATATCGAATGCTTTTATGTTCTTTATGTCTGATTTCAATGCACTGAAGATTATTCTAGTTTGTAATTTCATAAATTGCTGGCATAGGACCATGCTTTGTATTTACACTCCTGGAAATGGAAAAAAGAACACATTGACACCGGTGTGTCAGACCCACCATACTTGCTCCGGACACTGCGAGAGGGCTGTACAAACAATGATCACACGCACGGCACAGCGGACACACCAGGAACCGCGGTGTTGGCCGTCGAATGGCGCTAGCTGCGCAGCATTTGTGCACCGCCGCCGTCAGTGTCAGCCAGTTTGCCGTGGCATACGGAGCTCCATCGCAGTCTTTAACACTGGTAGCATGCCGCGACAGCGTGGACGTGAACCGTATGTGCAGTTGACGGACTTTGAGCGAGGGCGTATAGTGGGCATGCGGGAGGCCGGGTGGACGTACCGCCGAATTGCTCAACACGTGGGGCGTGAGGTCTCCACAGTACATCGATGTTGTCGCCAGTGGTCGGCGGAAGGTGCACGTGCCCGTCGACCTGGGACCGGACCGCAGCGACGCACGGATGCACGCCAAGACCGTAGGATCCTACGCAGTGCCGTAGGGGACCGCACCGCCACTTCCCAGCAAATTAGGGACACTGTTGCTCCTGGAGTATCGGCGAGGACCATTCGCAACCGTCTCCATGAAGCTGGGCTACGGTCCCGCACACCGTTAGGCCGTCTTCCGCTCACGCCCCAACATCGTGCAGCCCGCCTCCAGTGGTGTCGCGACAGGCGTGAATGGAGGGACGAATGGAGACGTGTCGTCTTCAGCGATGAGAGTCGCTTCTGCCTTGGTGCCAATGATGGTCGTATGCGTGTTTGGCGCCGTGCAGGTGAGCGCCACAATCAGGACTGCATACGACCGAGGCACACAGGGCCAACACCCGGCATCATGGTGTGGGGAGCGATCTCCTACACTGGCCGTACACCACTGGTGATCGTCGAGGGGACGTCATCGAACCCATCGTTCTACCATTCCTAGACCGGCAAGGGAACTTGCTGTTCCAACAGGACAATGCACGTCCACATGTATCCCGTGCCACCCAACGTGCTCTAGAAGGTGTAAGTCAACTACCCTGGCCAGCAAGATCTCCAGATCTGTCCCCCATTGAGCATGTTTGGGACTGGATGAAGCGTCGTCTCACGCGGTCTGCACGTCCAGCACGAACGCTGGTCCAACTGAGGCGCCAGGTGGAAATGGCATGGCAAGCCGTTCCACAGGACTACATCCAGCATCTCTACGATCGTCTCCATGGGAGAATAGCAGCCTGCATTGCTGCGAAAGGTGGATATACACAGTACTAGTGCCGACATTGTGCATGCTCTGTTGCCTGTGTCTATGTGCCTGTGGTTCTGTCAGTGTGATCATGTGATGTATCTGACCCCAGGAATGTGTCAATAAAGTTTCCCCTTCCTGGGACAATGAATTCACGGTGTTCTTATTTCAATTTCCAGGAGTGTATATACAAAAATATTCCTATATATAGTTCCGTATTTCGGAAAGCAATGTTTGATGTTGAAAGTTCCCTGATTGCAGGTATTAGCCTGACATACAAAAAGAGTTCTTTTTTTAAATTCTTTCAAAAACTTCCAACACAGTTCCTTATCCTTATTACCTACCCTTCTTAAATTTTAAACAACTCTTTGGCAAAACATGGAACTGCTTTTTTTAAATGAGTGTGTCTGTACTTAAATTGCAGAATGACTGAGAAGATGAAACTTCTACGTTATTTGATTCTGAAACAGCTTAGTAAAACTGAGCCTACTTTCTCTTTACTTTTTCTTATCATGTCAACACCGACACACAATATTCTAGCGCAACGCAATCTGACTGCTCCAAAAAAATTACAACCTGACTTCAAATAATTAATTCAAAAGAATGGCCCTGACTAAGAGGAAATCTTAACAATAACCTATACATTTCATTAAGCACTTACCTCACAAAAATCTTCATTACGCGAACTACTGCAAAACAGCGAGCGTCAATACAGCCAGGTAAATAAAAGATTCTAACTGCTAAAGCCACTAACTACTAATAGGCATGTGGTTAGCAAAGGAAAGATTTTGTTGCAAACCAAATAATGTAGTTTTTATCCTAATAATGTGACATACAGTTAAAACACGAATATAAATCGTCGTTGACATCTAGTACAAAGGTATATAATCATGAATAATATTCAATCTCCAAGTCGAACATGTACAGATCGTTAGCCTACGCTAACTCTTCAGACCTCTACACTCCATCAATGCTAACTTCTCACATTTAACATCCATCACTGTTGGCTGTTCACCTACACTTGCCCAACAGTACTTCCATCCATTCTGGCGACTAACTTCCAACTGCCCAACACAACTGGCGATTAACTTCCAACAACGAGTCAAACCAGCCACAGAGTCTCTCACAAAGAAAGCGCAGTCAGAGATCCAATGCAAAGCGCTACACAGCGCTGCCAACACAGAAGCAGCCCACTTGCAAACATTCATTTCTTCAGAACACTACCGGTACACCATACTGTAGCTGGATGTGTGTACTTACTTGGTAGGCACTTAGTACTGTTTTTTGTTGTTGGCTTGCGCTTGCAGCATCTTCACGTAGGTTCCGCAACTGCTGTATTGGTTTAGAATGAATTGTCAGCACCACTTGCACACTTCGTTCTACTTTAAAAAAGTTTGACCGTTTTCGGCAGCCAAGCCCGCTATGCAGTGGCGTATGTCGTGCGTCCTGAGATATTACATAACGGTGTGACATACACTAGAGGGGGAAAGCGGTCGTGGTTATTAAAATCAGAAGATAAGTCCTAAAATTTGGGTCCTAGTTCTGGGTCATAGTTGCTGAACGAAACTGTAATCTCGTGATTAAACAAATCTTCCATCACACATGACTAGCTAGTGTCGGAAGTTCCACGCGGCTTTTCGCGGATGATGCTGTAGTATACAGAGAAGTTGCAGCATTAGAAAATTGTAGCTAAATGCAGGAAGATCTGCAGCGTATAGGCACTTGGTGCAGGGAGTGGCCACTGACCCCTAACATAGACAAATGTATTGTGAATACATAGAAAGAAGGATCCTTTATTGTATGATTATATGATAGCGGAACAAACACTGGTGGCAGTTACTTCTGTAAAATATCTGGGAGTATGCGTACGGAATGATTTGAAGTGGAATTATCATATAAAATTAATTGTTGGTAAGGCGGGTACCAGGTTGAGATTCATTGGGAGAGTGCTTAGAAAATGTAGTCCATCAACAAAGGAGGTGGCTTACAAAACACTCGTTCGACCTATACTTGAGTATTGCTCATCAGTGTGGGATCCGTACCAGATCGGATTGACGGGCGAAGATAGAGAAGATCCAAAGAGGAGCGGCGCGTTTCGTCACAGGGTTATTTGGTAACCGTGATAGCGTTACGGAGATGTTTAGCAAACTCAAGTGGCAGACTCTGCAAGTGGGGCGCTCTGCATCGCGGTGTAGCCTGCTGTCCAGGTTTCGAGAGAGTGCGTCCGTGGATGAGGTATCGAATATATTGCTTCCCCCTACTTATACCTTACGAGGCGATCACGAATGTAAAATTAGAGAGATTCGAGTTCGCACGGAGGCTTTCAGACAGTCGGTCTTCCCGCGAACCATACGCGACTGGAACAGAAAAGGGAGTTAATGACAGTGGCACGTAAAGTGCCCTCCGCCACACACCGTTGGGTGGCTTGCGGAGTATAAATGTAGATGTAGATGTAGAATACACGTTCCTTTCTCTGAGTTCTTAATATAACTGATCCTTAAGTCTGGCCAACACTGATAACGCCGTCACAATGAGAAAACAAGCATAGGTATTCACCAGGGTCATTTGTTGCTAGTGTGTCGCCTGCCCATGGAAAAGCGTTAGGACAATACAGGGCTAGTACAAATGATTGAAACGATTTCATAAATTCACTGTGGCTCCATTCATTGACATATGGTCACGACACACTACAGATACGTAGAAAAACTCATAAAGTTTTGTTCGGCTGAAGCCGCACTTCAGGTTTCTGCCGCCAGAGCGCTCGAGAGCGCAGTGAGACAAAATGGTGACAGGAGCCGAGAAAGCGTATGTCGTGCTTGAAATGCACTCACATCAGTCAGTCATAACAGTGCAACGACACTTCAGGACGAAGTTCAACAAAGATCCACCAACTGCTAACTCCATTCGGCGATGGTATGCGCAGTTTAAAGCTTCTGGATGCCTCTGTAAGGGGAAATCAACGGGTCGGGCTGCAGTGAGTGAAGAAACGGTTGAACGCGTGCGGGCAAGTTTCAAGCATAGTGATGTGAAAGATTCAGTGTTTAAACCTCCTCTACCAAGAAACGTGCCAGAACTGCGAGCTCGCATCAACAATGCTTTCGAACTCATTGATGGGGACATGCTGCGCCGAGTGTGGGAGGAACTTGATTATCGGCTTGATGTCTGCCGAATCACTAAAGGGCCACATATCGAACATTTGTGAATGCCTAAAAAAACTTTTTGAGTTTTTGTATGTGTGCGCAAAGCATTGTGAAAATATCTCAAATAATAAAGTTGTTGTAGAGCTGTGAAATCGCTTCAATCATTTGTAATAACCCTGTATAAAGGATATTGAATTTAAGTCTAGACTGAGATTAACAGATTTTTACATTGATCAGCCAGAACATTGTGACCACTGACATTCAGCGATATAAACCCGTTCAGACGGTAGCAGCGTCACCTGGCGATGAATGACTGCCAGTCGGACATACGCAAAGTGTTTGTGGTGTCAGTGAGCGTGCTGTCCGTTTTTAGAGTGGGAAAGACGCGTCATTTATCTGAGTTTGACCGAAGGAAAAGTGTGACGGCTCGGAAGCTCGGCACGAGAATTTCGGTAACTCCACGACTTGTCGGGTGTTCGAGGAGTGCTTTGGTGAGTGTTTTCAACACATGGCGAAACCGAGGTGAAACCACATCCAGATCTTGCGGAATTGGGCGGCCACACCTCATTACCGATGTCGGACGTCGTAGGCTGGGCAGACTGGCAAAACAGGACAGGCCGTTTACTTTGAAGGAACTAACACTCCCAACGATGGGCCTCCGCAGCCAACGACCGATGCATGGGCCAATGTTAACAACACGACATCGGCAAATACTACTGAAATGGTGCATGGCGGCTTAATTATTTTATGAATGCAAATACTTTTAATTTTAGTCGCTGTCTGTCCGGTTACGAAGTCTCGTAAACGTTTGGCCCTGACTAGTATTTGTACGCAATCTGACTGCATAGAACAACAACAAAGAATGAAAGGAAATTTCCGTTAACATAATTAATTAATTAAGTCCCCAGCAACTATGAAAGCTACGAAACAACAAGGCACAAGTGTCGCTGTTCTGTGTGTGGAATTGTGATTCAACGTACACATCTGGCACGGTTCTTCCTCAATACGACAAGATATTTTAAATACCATTTATACTGAAGTAATTAAAAAAAATAAACAGAAGTACTATAATTGCACATAGTAACCAGAAATACAGTCCAATACAAGAACACGAGCCAGATGCTTGTTGACTGAACCTGTGACCAAGAGGCATTATTGTTTAAGACATTGAAATAATAGAAAAAAAGGAATTTTTTACCTTCATATATATTGACGAAAAGTACACTCTTATCATCCCCAATCCAACAACATCTGGTGTCTAGCCCATCAAAACAATATGACAACATCTGAACAAGCACTCTCCATGGGAACTTCTCAACAACGACTCACCACTGCTACATCTCAACAAGCACTGCCTACTGCTACTTCTCAATAAGCACTCTCCACTACCACATCTCAACAAACACTGCCAGTGGAGGCGGCTGAATAATACTCTTTGGCGCAATCTCTGGCGCTGTGGCTCAGTGTAGCCACCTTTCAATGGGCACGTGACCATTGGCACTGAACATTGGTGCAGTGACAGAACAGTGGTTGATCTGATAAATCCAGATACCTCCTTCGCCATGCCGATGGGAGAACGCGAATCGGTCGTCTACCAGGGAAACAGTTGCTTGAATCCTGTGCTGCGAAACAGATACAAGCTGGCGGCTGCTCCATTATACCTGGGAACATTCAAGTGGGCATCCATGCTCCAGTGGAGCTCGTGCAAGGCACCATGACGACCAAGGGGCATCGTAGTCCGGTTGCAGACCACTTACACCCCTTCACGACGATCACGTTTCCTAATGACAGTGACATTTCTCAACAAGATAATGTGCCATGTCGCAAGGCCAGGAGAGTGATGGAGTGGACCGATGAACACAATCGCGAGTTCCTATTCATGTGCTGGCTGCCCAACTGGCCAGATCTGGATCCGATCGAACACATTTGGGGTGTAACTGAACGTGGCGTCAGAACATATCGCCCACCTTTCCAGAATTTTAGGGAAATTAGGGAATTAGTGTGTGCAGATGTGGTGCCACGTCCCTCCAGCGACTTACCAAGGCCTCATTGCTTCCATGCCACGACGCGTCGCCACTGTTATCCGCCTATTAGGTAGATGGTCTTAATGTTCTGGCTAATCAGTGTATTTGCTCTAATGACTAAAAAAATCAAAATAAAAATTAGCAAGGAAAAAATTTCCCTAAAACTCAATATGGATAGCGCTAACAGAATTTCGATATTTACATTTCCCCAAAACCAGCAACCTACGTGCTCATCAGCACCAAACGGCAGCAAGGAGACAGGCGACCCTCACGGCGGATGGCGATCAGTTGACACGGAACATAGATCTCCCTTCACAGCTCCCTACTTAAAAAAAAAAAATGTGATTGACGTGCGTATTTCTTATTTCATGAAAACATGGAGGAATGCTGAAGAACCTTCCCACTTCTGCCGTACAAAATGCAGTTTAGCAAATTAGAGGTCGGTACCGTGTCCCATCAACTAGTCGGCTTCTTCGCACCAAGAAATGTAGTGAGATGACTCATTTCGATTGGTACACTAATATTGGAGTTAGGGGTTAAAAACGGACTTTCATTGTCTGGCAGCGCCTCGGTGGCTCGCCTTGCGATATCTCACCAGAATAGGCTAAAATGCCATGCTCAATTATTCTCTGGGAACAGCAGGGCTAAGAGAGCGGCTCTGCCAGCAAAAGCATGAAACGGGCCGCAGGGGCTTACTTCCACGAAAACTGCTCAGTCTTTTTCTTTTCTTTTTCTTTTTAGTCATGATTTGATACGACCCGACACGAATTCCTCTACTGTGCCAACCTCTTCATATCAGAGTAGCACTCGCAACCTACGTTCTCAATTATTTGCTAGATGTATTCCAAACTCTGTCTTCCACTACAGTTTATACCGTCTTCAGCTGTCTCTAGTACCATGAAAGTTACTCCCCAATGTCTTCAGAGATGTCCTATCATTCTCCCCCTTCTTCTTGTCAGTGTTTTCCATATATTCCTTTCCTCTCCGATTCTGCGCAGAACTTTCTCGTTCCTTTCCTTTTCAGTCCACCTAATTTTCAACAAATGCTTCGATTCTCTTCTGTTACGGTTTTCCCACAGTCCATATTTCACTACCACACAATGCTGTGCTCCAAACGTACATTCTCAGAAATTTCTTCCTTAGTTTAAGGCTTATGTTTGCTACCGGTAGACTTCTCTTGGCTAGGAACGCCCTTTTGCCAGTGCTTGTCTGCTTTTGCTTTGTCCGCCGTGGGTTATTTTGCTGCCTGAGTATGGGAATTCCTTAACTTCTTCTATTTCCTGCCTATCAATCCTGATGTTAAGTTCCTTGCTGTTCTCACTTCCGCTATTTCGTCTTTCTTCAATTTACTCTTAATCCATATTCTGTTCTCAGCAGACTATTTATTCAATTCAGCAGATCCTGTAATTCTTCTTCCCTTTCACTGAGGATAGCAATATCATCAGCAAATCTTAACACTGGCATCCCTTCACCTTCAACTTTTATTCCACTCTTGAACCTTTCATTTATTTCCATAATTCCATCTTCAAAGTGCAAGTTGAACGGCAGAGGTGAAAGACTATATCCCTGTCTTACACCCTTTTTTAATCCGAGTACTTCGTTCCTCGTCTTCCACTTTTATTATTGCCTCATAGCTCTTGTACATGTTGTGTATCCGTCTCTCCCTATAGCTAACCCATATTTTCCTCAGCATTTCGTACCTCTTGCACCATGTGACATTGCCGAAAGCTTTCTCCAGGTCGACAAATCCTATAAAAGTAACTTCATTTTTCTTTAGCCTTGTTTCCATTATCAACCGCAACGTCAGAGCTCCTCTCTGGTATCTTTACCTTTCCTAAATCCAAACTGACCGTCATCTAATACATCCTCACTTCTCTTTTCAATTCTTTTGTATATTATTCGTCTCAACAACTTGGATGCGTGAGCTGTTAAGCTGATTTGCAGTAATGCTCTCAGTTGCCAGCTCTTGCAGTCTTTGAAAGTGGTTGTATGATATTTTTCCGAAAGTCAGATGGTACATAGCCAGGCTCATACATTCTACACACCAATGTGAATAGAAATACTGATGGGATGTTATCCGTCCTTTCTGCCTTATTTCATATTAAATTCCCTGTTAAATTTGATTCTAACACTTGATCCCTTAACTCTTCCTTATGATCTCCAGCTTCTTTTTCTATCACATCAGAAAATCCCCCCCACCCCCTCCCCTCAGAGAAGTGTTCAGTGTACTCTTTCTGCCTAGCCACACTCTCCTCTGCATTTAACAGTGGAATTCCAATTGCATTCTTAGCGTTACCACCGTTGTTTTTAATCTCACCGAAGGTCGTTTTGACTTTTCTATATGCTGAGTCACCCCTTCTGTTAATCATTTCTTTTTCGATGTCTTCACATTTTGCAATACATCTTTTTCGCCTTAGCTCCCCTGCATTTCCAACTTATTTCATCCCTAAGCGACTTTTATTTTTGTATTCCTGTATTTCCCTGAACATTCTTGTACTTCCTCTTTCATCGACCAACTAAAGTATTTTTTCTGTACTCCATAGTTTCCTCAAAGTTAACTTCTTTGTAGAGTCCGTGCAGCATACGGCGGCCGATAAACAGTGACTGGTTTTCGTCCAAAGCACTGCGCGAGTTCATTCGTTTATTCGGAAGGGGAGTCCCACACAGTCTGCCACCTTTTGGCCTGTCAGCCACGACAGAATCGAGACGCACGCTCTGCAGTCTTTCTCAAACGATTTTACAGAATTTGTTTGGTAAAAATTTCATTTGTGCTTTAGTTGTAGCTTTGTATGTCAGGTTCATTATGATGTGCCCATCATTTCGTTAATGGTCATAGTTATTGTGATATTTACGTCCGCCTCGATAGCTGAGTGGCAGTCGGCTCTCAGCCGTGTTGCGAAGCGGACGTGCGCGGAGCCCTGTGCGGCGCTCCGCAAGCGGGCCGTTGTTTACTCGCGTGGGTAGTGGCATCGCAGTGTAAACAGATCAACCCGAACGACGATGGCGGTTTCTTATAGAAAGGCCACGATTAAATTAACGTTCCATGCCCGGTAAGCAAGACCTAAGTCATACCAAGTAGAGCGTTTCCTGAGTGAAGTAATTCACGTCGATCCACAGGAGCCGGCCGAAGTGGCCGCGCGGTTCTGGCGCTGCAGTCTGGAACCGCGAGACCGCTACGGTCGCAGGTTCGAATCCTGCCTCGGGCATGGATGTGTGTGATGTCCTTAGGTTAGTTAGGTTTAACTAGTTCTAAGTTCTAGGGGACTAATGACCTCAGCAGTTGAGTCCCATAGTGCTCAGAGCAATTTGAACCATTTTGATCCACAGGAACTTACCGGTATACATCTTTCGATCGTCTCCAGCACAGTTTACCAGAAATTTGTCGATGAAGCAGCGTGCGTAGGGCTTATTCGCCGTTCCACCGATTATGTACGTCGTTTCCAACGGCAACGTGGGTGTAGTGACAAAGCAGGACTCGGCGTTCGGAACATCCGAACCTTGGGGCTGCCGTTTGAAGTTCCGACCACGCTTGTCATGAACGCGCTGCGCCCTTACACGGAAGTACTAAGTCGCGTGAGAGAAAAGTGGCATAAGTTCGAGGCGTATCCTGTACTGAATGGAGTGCGTCAGGTGCGAATCGATCTGCGCAAACACATCCTATCGTACGTGACTGTTGCTGGCTGTCGAGAGATCGTCATTTATGACGGTCAACCGCAGACTCGTTCAGGGTGCGGGGAGGAAGAGCATGTATACTCCGAATGCCCTGGTCCAAATACCACGTGCAGACACGACGCCTCCATGGCAATCGATAACGCTACCTAAATCATACGTTGAGGCAGCGAGGACATGTCAGTCGCGGACATTGTTCCGTTCCAGCTGTCGACCACCCCGGGCCCGGTTTCCGCTCCCACGACGATGCAGCCTAAATCGGAACCGTTGCCGCGCCTGACAGCAGCGACCACGTCTGCACCCCAGCCGTGTGAGGAAGGAGAGCAACAGAAGATCGATTGGAGCTCGGACACGGAGATGCGGGAGGTGCCTACTGTTTGTCGTGAGCCACAGGACGCGGACACGCGTTCCCGTAAGCAGAAGTCGCCCAAGTGACGAAAGAAGAGGAGGCTGTCAGCAGGAAATGACTCGCGAGATGGTGACACGTTGGAGGAGGATGAGGAAAATCCCTCTGCGGCCCGTTTCTGTCTCGTTGCTGGCAACGCCCGCCCAAGGACAAAGCCATGCTCACGATGCTCAATTGAACGACGAGCCTCCTCGTGATTTTGCAGCTAAGACATCAGATGAGCGACAACCAGATGCCCACGGCCAGCGGATTGTCGGACGGACATTTTGCCTCAGCCAATCAATAATATATATGGCACGGGTGACAGAGACTGTCGGATGGGCGACGTGGCGCTTAGTGGCTTAAACGACTGCAGTATATGTCTTCGTACTATCAAATGATCCAGGTGTATCGGATAGAGATAGTAAATGGCATTTCCACGATCAAAACCCAATTGTTAAAGGGCGCCGGCGGAAGTGGCCGAGCGGTTCTAGTCGCTTCAGCTAGCACCGCGCGACCGTTACGGTTGCAGGTTCGAATCCTGCCTCGGGCATGGATGTGTGTGTTGTCCTTAGGTTAGTTAGGTTTAAGTAGTTCTAAGTTCTAGGGGACTGATGACCTCAGATGTTAAGTCCCATAGTGCTCAGAGCCATTTTTTGTTAAAGGGTATGATTCAGGCGGCGCACATTGGTACCGTGTTCCTTCAAGAGGTACGGGCTGATCTGCGCCTGGATGTTCATGGATACGTGTCTTACGTCAACCCAACTTCCGACAGTGGTGCTGGTACGGCCATACTACTACGTGATGGCATCAAACCAACGGATACTCAGTGCTTGCCATCAGCGAGGTGCATTGCGCTCACCATCGGCGCAGTCCGCCTTGTGAATCTGTAGGCCCCGTCTGGTACTGCGAAGCTTCGAGAGCGAACACTCTATAACTCCACTGAGGTGGCTCCATTGTTTCAAGGCGCTACAGATCACTGGTGGGCAGGGACTTTAACAGCGTCTTACGTCCTGAGGATCAGGTCCCTCACCATGTTCCACGTCCAGCCCTTCATGCTATGGTCAGGGACCTCGCTTTGCATGATACATGGACACTAATCCACGGTGACCGTCGCGGATATACCCACTTCACCAGCCACTCGGCCAGCAAGCTGGACAGGATTTACGTGTCCCGAGGTCTTCGGGCAGCGACTGTCGGTGCTGAGCTGTGGCCCACTGCATTCACCGATCATCAGGGCTTCATCTGCGCCGTGACTCTGCCACGACAACAGACGAGCCGTAGTAGAGAACCCTGGACTCTTAACATCAACATTCTCCGGAAGAGGGTTGCTACCTGGCACAAATGTGAGCGACGACGTCGTACCTATGCTTCCACAACACAATGGTGGACGTACTTCGCCAAACCGACTCTTCGCCTCACGCTCATGGAGTATGGATGAGACAGCGTGCTTTGGCTCCGGTTGACCTCTGAGTTTTACTGCACGATCTTGCGAAAACTGACGTCGCAATTACCGTCGCCAGAGCGCCAAATGGCCGTCCACCGGACACAGGCACGGCCTCTCCAGGTCACAGCTGACAGATTGGACGGCACGCAGGTTCGAGCGAGACTACAAGATTCCATCCCAGAGGGAAGTGCTTCTCTTTATCACGTCGTCAGACAACGGAGATATCGTAAGAGATGACTCATCATGGCAGTTATTTCTGCGGACGGACAAAGCGCAGAGACACACAACCCCATCTCCCCTGCCCTCACAGATTATTACCGCTCTCTCTATCTAGCAGATCAAAGGCGCGACAATGACATTGCGGACGTCCTGCACGACCTGCCACTTTAAGGTTGGACGCAAGGCGACGCCACATTCTTGGAGGCCGTCACGTGGGAAGAAATGCACATGTCCCTGCCGTGGGGCCCGAGAAGCAATTCCCCTGGATCTGATGGTCTTCCACTTGAATTTTATGGCATCTTTTCTGACCTGATGGGGGAAGTTTGGCGGTAGATGTGCTGCGAAGTCCTGGATCCGGAATTTCACGTCCCCCCGAATTTCTGCAGGGCATGATCATCCCTATACCAAAACCAAACCGGGGGTGCAGACCGCAAGACTTCCCGCCATTGACGATAGTGAATTCAGATTGTAAGCTGTTCGCCCGCATTCTTCGTGCTCCCCTCCTTCCTATTGTCAAAGACGCCATTCATGCCAACCAAACATGTCTCGGAGGTGGCAGTAATATACACACGGCGTTAAGCTCGTAAGAGATGTGGTGGTGCTCGTGTCGTCATGCCGCTTAGAAGGCGCCCTAGTGGCGGTTGACCTAAACCACGCATTTGACCGAGTTGAACACCGTTTCTTTTAGGCTGTCTTAAAGAAGATGGGACTGTCCCCAATATCGGCAGGTGTGGTTCTCCGTCTCATCCAAGGAGCCCCTTCGTCGCAGGTTCGAATCCTGCCTCGGGCATGGACGTTTGTGATGTCCTTAGGTTAGTTAGGTTTAACTAGTTCTAAGTTCTAGGGGACTAATGACCTCAGCAGTTGAGTCCCATAGTGCTCAGAGCCATTTGAACCATTTTTGAACCAAGGAGCCCCTTCCACAGTCCTAGTCAATGACTACCACTTGCCACCGTTTACTATTGAGCGCTCAGTGCACCTAGGATGTCCTCTGTCAGCCTTTCTCTTCGCCGTTGCCCTCGAGCCTCCACTTCATGGTCTCCGACAGCGTTTCGAGGGTATTCGCCTCCGCAATGGTCATTTTAAATGTTGTGCCTATGCGGACGATGTAGTTTTCTTGGCGAGGTTGGACGAATATATAAGAACGGCGATCGCGTGGCTTCAGCGACACGGCGAGGTGGCCAGGAGCCTTATCAGCTTGTGAAAGTCGCACTTCATGGATGTGGACAGAGGACTGAATATGAGTATGTCAGTGCCCATTACCAAAGACTCGCAGGGACTCAGTAGTACTTTGCCGGCTCCGCATTGGCCACTCCCGGCTGACACACAGTTATTTACTGCGCCGGGAGGACCCACCTCTATGTCGCTGTGGGGCAGCTTTGACAGTGGCCCACATTTTGCTGGCCTGCCCCCTTTTAGCTGTGGTCAGGCAGACATTTGCGCTGCCTGCTACGCTCCCTGCCCTTTTAACAGACGACTCCACTATGGCTGACTTAGTTTTACGTTTTATTCGGGCAGGGGGATTTTATCGTTTACTCTGAGTGTTTCTGTTTTATTTTATTGTTTTGTGTTGATTCTGGCCTTTGGCCTATGGTTTTACACTGATTTTTTAATGTGTCTCTAAGTGGTTGGCCTTTCCTTTTTTATGTCTATGGTCGGCCAACCACCGTCACACGCTGTGTGGTTTTAGTTTGTTTTGTCTTGTCTTTGTCTCAGTATCTCTTGTTCTGTATCGTCTGTGATCTCTTCTGTTCCTTGTTTTTATTCTCTGTGGGTGTTCTTTGTCTTTGGAAAAAGGGACCGATGACCATGGCAGTCTGGTCCCTTTAATCCCCCAAACCAACCAACCAACCTACCTGGTCGACACGAATTATCTGTTGGATGTCTTACCGACCACGCGGGATCCTAGAACCAAGGACTACTACCGCTACTTTCAACGGACGCTTCCTGCTAATGTGGCTGAATGCCGCCATCAGGCGGTAAGATGGAGGCGGGTGTGGAGCAACACACACTCGCCTTTCCTTAAAAAAAAAATAAAAAAAAAAATAAAAAAAAAAAGTTCAGATGTGTGTGAAATCTTATGGGACTTAACTGCTAAGATCATCAGTCCCTAAGCTTACAAACTACTTAACCTAAATTATCCTAAGGACAAACACACACGCCCATGGCCGAGGGAGGACTCGAACCTCCGCCGGGACCGGCCGCAGCCTTTCCTTCCCACCACGGTCAAGGCACTGGTAGGTGATAACGACTGAAAAATTCCCCACCCGACAACGCTTACGCATGATATATCTTGCCGAGGATCCTCTCTGCCTCAGATGCGCCGCTGTTGACACCGACATGCACCGTTTCGTTTGTGATATGGCTGCCGCCTGCTGGCTCCACACACGACGCATGTTGGCACTGTTGCTGCTACGGACGCCCCAGTCCGTACAGCCCACCGGACTGATCCAGCCTGACGTCGCTTACTTCCCTGCTACTCGTCACAACGCCACGGTGTGGATTAAGAGTATGCCATTGTCATACATTTTTAGTGAGAGCGTTACAGGGTTGTTAGATTTTGGCATTATTTGACGAGCAACTACACGGATTTACGGCGCAGAGCGTCGTATGGTTCACTCTTTGCGAGTTACTTGGGTTCGTTGTTTACGCACCCTCCAGACCATTGGGGTGCACCAGGTGTGAGAAGAGTCTGAGATATTACACATGATGGAGTGATGAGAGACATCAATGATAATTATGGAGTGTTCCACCCTCGCTGACGGAGAAGACGATCTGGACATCCCGCCGTCTGGCTTCTGTGGAGACCCCCGAAAGAAAATAAAATAAATAAATAAACAGAAAAATATAAAAAGACGATAGAAAAAAAGAATTACAAATAAGAACATAACAAAAATGAAAAACAAATTTAAAAAATGGTCATCGCGGCCGAATGCTGAGCAAAGGGGCCCGGGTTCGATTCCCGGCTGGGTCGGGGATTATCTCCGCTCAGGGACTAGCTGTTGTGTTGTCCTCAACAGCATATCACTCCCGTCGACACGCAATTCGCCGAAGTCGCGTCCAGTCAAATGACTTGCACCAGGCTACCAGTTTACCCGACGAGAGGCCCTAGCCACACAATATTTCATTTCATTTCTTTATGGTATTTACATTGAAGTAAGACACTGCGCGAAATTCGAAAAGTTTTCAATGAAAAGTAGGGGTCGCTATGATTCTGCATTTCGTGCACATAATATAATATGTTGCTGAGTAAGAATTTAGCTAACATACTGATTTTCATTGGACTTGGGTGGAGGTCATTATCTGTCACCAATATTGAGATAATTGAGCCAATGTAGCACAGTCATTTTCGATAGCACCGCACCAGAGATAAAGCCAGAGTTAAATACCCGCAGCATTCCTTATATTTCATTAACATTTTGAGGTATCAAACGAAATTTTGTCAAACGATAGCAGATAAAGAGTATTTTGCCATATGATTACTATGAAGAAATTGAAACTTCCTGGCATATTAAAATTGTGTGCCGGACCTAGACTCGAACTCGGAACCTTTGCCCTTCGCAGGCAAGTGCTCTACCAACTGAGCTACCCAAGCACGACTCACGCCCCCTCCTCACAGCTTTACTTCTGCCAGTACCTCGTCTCCTACCTTCCAAACTTCACAGAAGCTCTCCTGCGAGCCTTGCAGAACTAGCGCTCCTGAAAGAAAGGATATTGCGGAGACATGGCTTAGCCACAGCCTGGGGGATGTTTCCAGATGTTTCATTCTGGTATGCAGAACTTGTAGACTTAGAGAAAGCTTTTGACAATGTTGACTGGAATACTCTCTTTCAAATTCTAAAGGTGGCAGGGGTAAAATACAGGCAGCGAAAGGCTATTTACAATTTGTACAGAAACCAGATGGCAGTTACAAGAGTCGAGGGGCATGAAAGGGAAGCAGTGGTTGGGAAGGGAGTGAGACAGGGTTATAGCCTCTCCCCGATGTTATTCAACCTGTATATTGAGCAAGCAGTAAAAGAAACAAAAGAAAAACTCGGAGTAGGTATTAAAATCCATGGAGAAGAAATAAAAACTTTGAGGTTCGCCGATGACATTGTAATTCTGTCAGAGGCAGCAAAGGACCTGGAAGAGCAGTTGAACGGAATGGACAGTGTCTTGAAACGAGGATATAAGATGAACATCAAGAAAAGCAAAACGATGATAATGGAATGTAGTCGAATTAAGTCGGGTGATGCAGAGAGAATTAGATTAGGAATTGAGACACTTAAAGTAGTAAAGGAGTTTTGCTATTTGGGGAGCAAAATAACTGATGGTGGTCGAAGTAGAGAAGATATAAAATGTTGACTGGCAATGGCAAGGAAAGCGTTTCTGAATAAGAGAAATTTGTTAACATCGAGTATAGACTTAAGTGTCAGGAAGTCGTTTCTGAAAGTATTTGTATGGAGTGTGGCCATGTATGGAAGTGAAACATGGACGAGAAGAGAATATAAGCTTTCGAAATGCGGTGCTACAGAAGAATGCTGAAGATTAGATGGGTATATCACATAACTAATGATGAAGTATTGAATAAAATTGGGGAGAAGAGGAGTTTGTGGCACAACTTGACAAAAAGAAGGGGCCGGTTAGTAGGACATGTTCTGAGGCACCAAGGGATCACAAATTTAGCATTGGAGGGCAGCGAGGAAGGTAAAAATCGTAGAGGGGGACCAAGAGATGAATACACTAAGCAGATTCAGAAGGATGTAGGTTTCAGTAAGTACTGGGAAATGAAGAAGCTTGCACAGGATAGGGTAGCATGGAGAGCTGCATCAAACCAGTCTCAGGACTGAAGACCACAACAACAACAACAACAACAACATGCAGAACTTCATTATCTATTGTGTTATGCCGCTAAAACTAAAGACTTTTTCGATGAGAGAATGTAATTTTTAAGGGCCATCAATAGCTGGTGAAACGAGAAATGCTGTGGGTTTTGGAACAACATAAGTGAAGATATTACACGTTTATTTTGTACTGAGGGTGTGCCTTTTCATGAGATACTGACCTTACTTTTCCTGAGTTGTTCACTTAATAAAGTACTGTTTCAGAATTCTCTCGCAACCGTGTCTGCACGACATATTAGTGAGTTGAGACTACGTAAACTTCGCTGTGTTTTGGAAAAAGAAGCAAATTTTAACATGGCAACACGATAAATGTGTAGGTTTTACTCAAAATTCGACACTCGTGACACTTCTCTGAAAGCACAAGAGGCGAAAGTAAATTGCTGCATTTGCGGCGGAATCCTTTCTGGATACTAATCAAAGTATAAGTAAAAGATCTTTTTGAACGGTCATGATGCAAGTGAGGGTGTGGATGGACCTTGCTTAATATTTATAAAAAAATTGAGTGTAGACTTCAGTTTAGAATCTCATTCCCCCTCCATCGCTCGGCTTTTCCGCTACAGCACCCTCTTGCAGCCCTCATGGCTACTGCTCTCCGCAGGCGTGACCTGCCGTCTGCGCATCTACCGCCCGTCTTATTCTGAGCGGACTCTATAGATGTGTTTCTGTCCAGCTTCTGTGACTGCCCTTTTTATAAATGTCCATTCCTCTTCAACTTAACCCCCAACTGAGCTGTTGATTGTTGCAGTATCTATATCCTTAGAGAACCTCAAGCATTTCTCTTCATTGCTTAGTATTTCCCTGTTCCACTTCTTTAGTACTGATTCTTCCTCACTAGTTTCTTAAACTTTAGCCTACTCTTCATCACTGCTATATTATAATGAAATGATCGTATGGCATTTATTGGCCGGGATATCCCCTTCGGGGTTCGGCCGCCGCATTGCAAGTTTTTTTTAGTTGACGCCACTTCGGCGACTTGCGTGTCAATGATGATGAAAATGATGATGAAGGACACACAACACCCAGTACCCTGCCGGGAATCGAACCTGATCTTAGTCTATATCTGTTCGTGGGTACGCCTTACAATCCAGTATCTGATTTTGGGATCTCTGCCCGACCATGATATAATCTAACTGAAATATTCCTGTATCTCCTGGCCTTTTCCAACCATACGTCCTCCTGTTGTGATTATTGAACAGATTATTCGCTATTACTAGCTGAAATTTATGACAGAACTCATTTAGTCTTTTTCCTCTCTCATTCCTAGTACCAAGCTCATATTCTCCTGTAACCCTTTCTTCTACTCCTCCCCCTACAACTGCATTCCAGTCCCCCATGACTCTTAGATTTTAATTCCCCTTTACTTACTGACTCACCCGTTCAATATCCTCAGTGTGCGACGTCGGCATGCATATCTGAACTATCATTGTCAGTTTTGGTCTGGTGTCACTTCTGATAAGAATAGCCATATCACTCAACTGTTCACAGTAACACATTCTCTGCGCTACCTTCCAATTCAAAAGAATCCTACTCCCACTACACTATTTTCTGCTGCTGTTGATATTACTTTATACTCATCTGACCAGAAATCTTTGTCTTGTTTCGTTCCGCTTCACTGATCTCCCACTATATCCTGATTGAGATTTTTCATTTTCCTTCTCAGATTTTCAAGCTCCCTACTGTGGTGTCACCGCCAGACACCACACTTGCTAGGTGGTAGCCTTTAAATCGGTCGCGGTCAGTTAGTATACGTCTGACCCGCGTGTCGCCACTATCAGTGATTGAAGACCGAGCGCCGCCACACGGCAGGTCTAGAGAGACTTCCTAGCACTCGCCCCAGTTGTAAAACCGACTTTGCTATGCAATGGTTCACTGACAAAATACGCTCTCATTTGCCGAGACGATAACTACGTCATTTGCTACGACCTAGCAAGGCGCCATATTCAGTTGCTATTGATATTGTGAATCATGTACCGTCAAGAGCGACGTTCATCATTAATGAATTAAAGTTAAGTATTCCACCAGCTACGTCCGTTTTTCCTTAATTCTAATTTCCTTGTCCTGTTCCAGACCTCACTGCGTGAGCTAAAACGCGTGCCTTTCGGCCTCCTCTAGTAACACGGTGTTGGCTCTCCTGCCAACCACAACACCTACCACGTTAAAACCTCTGACATTCCACGCCTTGGTTTATAGGACATATACTTTCCTTGTTTATTGAATGTTTTTCTCATGGTCACCTCTCTCCTGGCAGTCCCCTCCCGGATACCCGAATAGGAGATCATTTCGAAATATTTTGCCAATATAGAGACCATCACGACAATTTTTCAATTACAGGCCACGTGTTCGATGGATACATGTACATTTTGTGTCTTTAAACCAGTGGTATCCATTGCCTTCTGCATCCTCATGTCGTTGGTCGTTGCTGATTCTTCCGCCTTTAGGGGCAGTTTCCCACTGGAAGGGCAAAAGAGTGCCCTGAACCTCTGTCGCTCCTCCGACGTCTTTGACAAGGTCGTTGGCAGATTGAGGGTGACTTCTTATGTCGGAAGTTTCAGTCGCCAAAGTTGATGATTTTCATTCAAAATTTAAGTTGTGGCGGGACCGCGATCGTTTTGAATACTAATAAAAGACGCTAACCTGAGACCACGGGAACCTGAGCTCTTCCACATGAGATTCATTGACAGCCACGTGTCAACAAAGAGAACCCACAGACAGCACCGGGAGAACACTTTCCCGATGAGAAAAATGCAAAGCTTTCCTCGCAGCAAATGTGGCCAGTTACTGTACTCGTAGGCCTACAGCGTGAAATTCCAGCATAATCTGTAAATTTATGAAGATCGTCGTAATATGTAAATACCTGTAAGTACAGTACTGCTACAAAGCGACGTGCAATAGAAACAGCACATAAAACCGGTAGTAGCAAATGAAGAACTGGTTTCGTCTGGAGTATTCTGAAAAATAAATGGGAATCTCACCACACACAGGACAGTAACCTGCGTAATCTCTACATGGAGATGCAGATGTACAGTGTTATTTGCGAAAACGTTTGGTGATATATTTACAATTATTAATGAGAGTTTATGTTTTCTTGCGGTGCATGTTTCGAGATGAAAGTGTCACTGACATCCTTTAATTGTTGTATACCTCCCTGCAAGTGTATAACACGCACGAGCTGCGCCATAAACTGTGAGACTGCATCGTAAACGTCGACACTTGGCCATTTGTTCGTGGATGGCTAGATGAGATTACGTACTGGGTAGCCGTAAGACTTTGCACCGTAAGATTATCATGGAAAAGCTAATGGAAGGGCAAATCATATAGCATTAAAATCCATTTTAGTAAATACACTGTGCTGCAACGTTTAAAACCGAACAAAACTGCTGGATATTATGTTTTTAACTAAATGCCAACATACAACTTACAACGTTTAATGATAGTAGTAGGTTAACTAAATACTTGCTGTTCCTGCATATAGCTTATGATGTCAGTAAATTCTAATTTCGAGTAACTATACCTACCAATGAATGTTTAATTACTGGCACCAAAGTCGTTACATTATCGCTCAAGAGGAAAGGCGTCTTTCACTGGTGCAGCTTCCTTTTCTCTTACCCATTCAAGTTGTTCACTGTCCTACAGTCACAGCATTGTGTTAACTCTTTAATGTCTCACAACGACTATGTTTCAATATTACAACTAATGCAGAGTCAGCATTACCTTAATTCAAGTCTTTACTCGCATGTGTATCATCATCCGTGCTTGCCTTACGCCGAAAATAGTGCTCTGCCGTCGGCAAATTGTGAAATTCATGTCTAACTAGTTTAATACAGTTCGGGGTTACCTATTAAATTAGATGCGGAAGCTGGTACTAGATGGTGAACAACCTGAAACGGGGAGAGCGGTGAAGTTCAAAGAAGTGGTTGGGGGAGGGGCGGATTGGTAGCTCGTTGATCTCATCCGGACACTAGACCAGTCACATCCTGAGAAGTTCATAGGACCTATCTGCGCACAGGAAGCGCCCTGATGTTTTCGACGTTGAGATCATAACCCATGATAAATGCTGATGAATACCAGATATGGCGGTTTAAACTACTTTAAGGACAAAACTCCCCTTACTAACGCTATCACTGCGTCCATAGTAGCTCATGTGTACTGAGACTGCAGTTCATGTGAGGGTCGCAATGGGAACGTAACCTGGCGTACTCACTCCGAATAGTTTGTCCCAGTGCAATGATTAGCATGGCGTCGGTTCGTGATCACGTATTATTGTCTGAAATGGATTGCTACTATACGAGACTAGAATATTCGGGCTTTGGTTGATTACAGAGAGGTCCCAACATACTGTCGGTCGTATCAGCAACCAGTAAAATTTAAGCAGTTTGCTTCCATTAGTGAACAGTCGTACTGTTACTTTTGTACCGGTTTCGATACCAAGAGCCAGGATCAGACCATCCCCTGGCACCAAGTATCAAGCTCACTGACCCAAGAATATATCATATTCTGTAATGTGATGTCCCCCCAGGGGGTCCACAACTCTTGTGGATACGTGCGTGTGCCGCGCGGTATTAGCCGAGCGGTCTCATGGCACTGCAGTCATGGACTGTGCGGCTGGTCCCGGCGGAGGTTCGAGTCCTCCCTCGGGCATGGGTGTGTGAGTTTGTCATTAGGATAATTCAGGTTAAGTAGTGTGTAAGCTTAGCGACTGATGTCCTTAGCAGTTAAGTCCCTTTAGATTTCACACACATTTGAACATTTTCGTACGTGCGTGGCGAGCACAGAACCCCGAGCTAGTGCAGCTGCCTTTCCTTTCCGGGCTGCATACCTTCCCTTTCCACATTCCTCCCTGTCTCTATCCCCTTGTTGCATCAACTGTATGGGCGACCATGCTGCTTCCTCTAGAGATTTTCCCATTTTTAAAGATGAACGAATTATTCAGGAAATCCGATTGAAGGAAAAGGTGTCTACCTTTGCTGCTCGTAAGTTATTCGCCAATAGAGAGCCCACTGTGCTCCCATCGGGTAAATATAGCACCGTCCTCGCCTCTCCTCGACCTACTAAGGAGGCAGCCACGCAGACTTGCGATCTCACCTTTAGCGCCACGGTCGTCAGATCAGCCAGCCCAAAGTTCGGCCATTCAGCCTCCCCTCTATCACTCGCTCACTATACGGCTCAACCTTCATTGGCTCCTGCTAGATCACAGGCCCCAATAACGGACGCCCGGGCTTCCAAAACAGAGCCTACCCGTGAAGATTTTCTACGTACCCAGACCTGGCAACCATCGACTGCTCCATCAACTCAACATCCTGCTTCCAAGAAGGCTCATAAGGAACAAAGTTCTTCTCCTTCTCCGCCAAGGGCGTGTCCCTCAAAAGTGCCACCGAGGAGTAACCGCCCTCGGCCGTCTTCTGTGTTGCTGAGACGCACCGCTGGCGGCCGATCAACCAGCCGATCACCGGACGCAGGAGCTGCCACCAAACAACCTATGGATTATGATCTTCTGCCTTTGGCTGAACGCCGTTCCATGCCGGCGGCGGCCGGCTCTCAGCGGTCGCTTAGTTGACGGCAACCATGGTGGGATTTTTCCCTTTTCTGTCCACCCTATGTCAGTTATCCATAGAAATATCCGCGGAATTCGCTCCAATCGGGATGAATTGTCGCTCCTCTTACGATCCTACTCCCCAGTCGTCTTCTGCCTTCCCTCATTTGCAATCAGTCTGGTTTCAGCTCCCCTCTGTTGATGGCGCTCCGGTACACGGAGGACTTATGATTCTTCTCCTTGACACTATCCATTATCACCCAGTCCCCTTAAACAGTTCCTTCCAGGCTGTCGTGGTATGCCTTTCCCTTTCTGGATACACCTTCTCTCTTTGTACCATATACATTTCATCATCCACTCCAATGGCAAGAGCCGATCTCCTTCATCTCCTTGGTGAGCTTGCACTCTCCTATTTGCTTGTTACTGACTTCAACGCCCACCACCCGCTTTGAGGATCTCCACGTCCTGATCCGAGAAGTTCCCTATTGATCGACCTCTTCCACCAAGCGGATCTTGTTTGCCTCAACACTGGGGAACCTGGTTTTTTTGTCTACTTCCACGTTAAACTATTCTCATTAGGACCTTTCGGTCGGTACTGTTCAGCTACCTCTGCGCTTTAAATGGCTTGCTCTTGTTGATACACACCCGAGTGACCATTTTCCATGTGTCCTTCGATTACATGCACAACTGCCATCTATGCACCCAAGACACTGGCAGTTTTTCCGAGCCGACTGGACACTTTTCTCCTCTCTAGTAACATTTGATGACCGTGAATTTCCTAACATCGACAATCAGGTCACTCATGTTACGGAAGTTATTCTTACAGCCGCGGAACGTCCAATACCTTGTACCTCCCCTTTGCCGCGGCGCCCCTAAGTTCCTCGGTGGAACGAGGCGTGCCGTGACGCAATACGTGAGCGGAGACGTGCTCTTCGCATTTTCCGCCACCATCGTACGTTGGCAAACTGTGTATGCTAGCCGGCCGGAGTGGCATAGCGGTTCTACGCGCTATAGTCTGGAGCCGCGCGACCGCTGCGGTCGCAAGTTCGAATCCTGCCTCGGGCATGGATATGTGTGATGTCCTTAGGTTAGTTAGGTTTAAGTAATTCTAAGTTCTAGGGGACTGATAACCTCAGAAGTTAAATCCTTTTTTTGTGTATGCTATAAGCAGTTACGTGCGCAATGCTGTCGCATCATCCGCAATAGCAAGAAGGCAAGCTGGGACTTCTTTACCACTCCTTTAACACCTTCACTCCCTCATTTGTAGTTTGGAGTCGAATTCGACGTATATCCGGCACGTCTAGTTTCTCCCTGATCTCTGGGCTAGCTGTCGCGCAAGATACCTCAGTGCACCCAGTCGCAATTTCCAACTCACTGGGTCAACACTTTGCTGAGATTTCAAGCTCTTCAAATTACCCGCCGCATTTCTCCCGAAGAAATTTGCTGCGGAAGTGCGACCTCTTGCTTTCTCCTCTCAAAATCGCGAATGCTGTAATTCCTTTTTTTCTATGCGGGAACTCGAACACGCACTCTCTTCCTTTCGCACTTCCGCCCCAGGAGCGGATGGCATCCACGTCCAAATGTTGCTGCATTTATTATATCGTAGTCTGCGTAACCTCCTTCTCCTTTATAATCGAATTTGGACGGACAGCAACTTTTCCAGAAGACGGCGGGAAGCTATAATCATTCCTGTTCGGAAACCTGGAAAGGACATACATCTCCCCTCTAGCTATCGTCCCATAAATGGTTCAAATGGCTTTGAGCACTATGGGACTTAACATCTGAGGTCATCAGTCCCCTAGAACTTAGAACTACCAAAACCTAACTAACCTAAGGACATCACACACATCCTTGCCCGAGGCAGGATTCGAACCTGCTACCGTAGCCGTCGCGCGGTTTCAGACTGAAGCGCCTAGTACCGCTTGGCCACACTGGCCGGCTATCGTCCCATCTCTCTCATGAGTAGCGAATATAAGGTTTTGAAGCGTACGGTAAATTGCCATTTAGGCTGTTGGCTGGAGTCCCGAAACCTTTTAACAACTGCCCATTGCGGTTTCCGAAAGCATCGTTCCGCAGTTGACCATCTTGTTGCTCTCTCCGCTTATATCATCAACAATTTTCTCAGGAAACGCCAAACGGTAGCTATATTTTTTGATCTGCAGGGGCATACGATACCTGCTGGAGGTCTGGCATCCTCCGCACACTCTTCTCTTGGGGTTTTCGAGGTCGGCTACCCCTTTTCGTCTGTGAATTTATGACAGAGCGCACATTTAAGGTGCAGGTGAACACTACTCTCTCCCGTCCTTTCTCCCAAGAAAACGGGGTGCCCCAGGGCTTCGTGCTAAGTGTTGTACTGTTTGCCATCGCTACCAATACAGTTATGGATTGTCTCCTTCCCGATGTCTCGAGCTCCCTTTTTGTCGACGATTTTACTACCTACTACAGCTCTCAACGGAACAGCCTTCTTGAACGACGTCATCAAGGATGTCTCGATCGCCTCCACTTATGGAGCATTTTCTCCCAGTAAGACCATCTGTGTAAATTCTTGACGTCATACGCAGTTTTATCCTCCTTCCCTGCATCTAGGCCCTGTCGACCCTCCGTTCGCGGACGTCGCCATATTCTTGGGACTTATGTTTGACAAAAAAATGTGCTGGTCTTCTCACGTTTCAAATCTTTCGGCACGCTGTCTGCGATGCCTCACCACCCTCCGCGTTCTGAGTGGTACCTCCTGGGGAGCGGACTGTGGTCCTCCTTCGCCTATATCACGCCTTAGTGGGCTCTAAATTGGACTATGAAAGCATAATCTACTCCTCTGCGCGGCCATCTGTTCTTCGGCGTCTAGACTCTATCCACCACCGTGGACTGCGTTCAGCGTCTGGAGCTTTTTACACCAGCCCCGTGGAGAACCTTTACACCGAGACTGCTGAACCTCCGCTGTCCAATCGGTGAGCTGTCCTGAGTCGTTACGCTACGCAGCTGTCTTCCATGCCTGCTCATCTGACCCATGCCCTTTTTCGACACCCCACTGGGCTTAGAGTATGCACGCCACCATTTACCAGTACTACCAACGGGAGTCCGCTTCCGTCAACTGCTACATTCCCTTTCCTTCCAATTTCCTAAAACTTTCTTGACAAATGGGGGTACAGCGCCACCTTGGATTCGCCAGACCTGCCTTCTCCATGACCTTTGCCAGCTTCCCAATGATAGTACCCCCCAATAGTTTATCGTTAGGCATTTGCTGCTCTATGCATTCTCCATTTGTGCGCATTTGCACTAATTTATGAGCATTTACACTGATGACTCAAAGACCACCTTTGGTGTTGGGAGAGCCTACATTGTTGGCGACACCCCTATTAGATTTGAGCTTCCCGACTAGTGTTCGGTCTTTACTGCGGAGCGTTATGCTGTTCTCCAGGCTGTCCAATACATACATTGCCATAAGCGAATACGGTATATTGTACGCTCTGATTGCCTCAGCTCTCTTCTCAATCTCCAAGCTCTTGATCCCGTCCACCCTCTGGTCCACCCAGCGGATTCAGGACTGCCTCCACATGCTCCACTTGGGGGGGGGGGGGGGGGAGGGGGGCGTCCCTGTGGCATTCCTCTGGATCCCAGGGCATGTTGGTATCTGCGGAAACGAGGCAGCCGTTATAGCTGCAAAGCTTGCAGTCTCCCTTCCTCAGCCCGCTGTTCGCATGGTTCCCTTTGCCGATCTGCAGAGCGTTTTATGTCGTCCTGTTACTCTTTTATGGCACACACACTGGTCTGCACTTCCCGATAATAAATTAAGGGGCATAAAACCTCTTCCCTGTGCTTGGACCTCTTCCTACCGGCCTCGTCGTCGGGAGAAGGTAATTTTAACTAGACACCGGATTGGTCACTGTCTTTTTAGCCATCGACATCTTTTAAGTGGCGATCCTCCCCTGTTTTGTCCCCACTGCTCTCTACCTTGGGTGGTGAGACACCTTTTACTTCAGTGCCTCTATTTTAATCCGGTACGCGCCCGTTTATAGCTGTCGCCTGATATGTCTTCCCTTTTAGTGGATGACACGCACTCAGCCGATCGTGTCCTTGAGTTTATCAATGTCAGTGAGATGACATCGGTCATCTGAAGCTCTCTTCGGGGAAAACATCCCCCCTTCAATATCATTTTTCTAAGATTTCCTTCCGTTTTCAGTTTCCCTGCTTGTTGAGTTTCGCCCCCATTGCTGCTGATTTAAATTTCGGTCTTTTATCCTTCACTGAGCCACAGAATGGGTGCTTATGACCGTAGCAGTTTTGCGCCCTAAAACCATAAGTTTTAAAAAAAGAAAAAAGTAATGTGATGCAGTCGAAAATTCAAAAGGTATACCAGTTGTTTTATTCACGACATTCGGTTTGTTTAAAACAGCAAAAACCGCAATCACAATTATTTTAATAAGAACCGAAGCTAAATGTTTTGGTGCACAAGCCTTACCACACTGTCCAATCTGAGCTTGGCATTCCCTGCTGGTTCCATGCCAGTTAAAAGCAGGAGCTCGCCGAACCTCGGTGAAGTGTGCAAACCTATATATGGCAACATTCCTTAGTTGAAAACATCGATCAGTACTTTTTGTGCGTCATTTGTATGCTATAACACGAAATTCGCTTTCGATGAGAAGAAAGTAATCATGACTTCAAGAGCCAGAAATGGTAAACAGACGTGTTACCATAAAGACCACTTTCGGCAGGCGGGCATACCTCTTTCGTCCGAGTTGCACCACATGCTTCAGCTAAGGTGTATCCATGTCACGCAAACGTAAACAGATGTACAAATGTACACTTTAATGTATATCGTGTGTTTTAGGAATTAATAGGCCTCTGCGAGTGAGACATATGCGAACATGCCCATACGCAAACGGTGACTTTAACTACGTTTTTATATACAGTAATGACATCATGGCTTGAGGTTCTACCTCACGATGGAACACGTTTTATAAGAAAAAGTTTCTGAAGCTGAAAAGATGACAGAACTGTCGAAACCAGTGGTCAACAATAAAGACTAATTTATTTGATCTTGGCAAACCAAAGTTTTTTTTCCCATATACTCGTACATTTTGGAGTCCCAAGACTAGCAAGTTTTTCAATTGGCAAAATGCCTGAAATTCGAATAAGGAACGGAGGACAGCGTCTTGTAAGACACAACTAGTTGACACTCACAAGAATTAGTGTTTCACCAATTAAAATAACCCAACGCAAAAAAAAAAAACAGCGTACAGAACAGACCATTGATTTGATGAGTGGTGATTTGCTTGAATTAAATATCACACGCGCAAATTAATTTATTTAACTAAAGTATCCAATGAAAGAACTCCACTCACTCGATAGGGAAGGGCTACACGTGCTGTAAGTTTAAACTTTCAGCGCGACCATAAGACTCAAAGCAATCCTTACATGGTCGCCTAAACAAATTCGGAGCCTTAACATTGAATCTCAACTGGAATAAAACACCTTGGAACAGTGTAAATGTTAGAATTATCCGTAAATAAAATTACCTGTTTCCTTAGGACAGCAGCCTTGTATTCGCACCGATGTAATATCCTGTTAGCACACTTATAAAATGTTTTGGCAGCTGTGTATCTACTATCAGTATTTTAGTTTTGCTGCGTCACGAATACGTACAGCCGTAGATTTGGGGAATTCTTGTAAATCTCGCGCAGCTATGGCTGAAAGGTATATCTGACAGACCGACTGGCATATCGGATGGCAGGCGCGCGCGGGCAGTGTTGATATTTTGTAGACGATTCTGTGGAACAGGTTTACGATACCGCTCGCAGACTAGAAGGCACGTCCTGGCGAGAACTGTATACAAATGGGAAGTAATCAGGACAGCACAGGGCACCGACGTTCTATGAAGAACCCATACGGTGCAGTTACAACAGCGCCTAGTGAAATGTGTGTAGGGGCCGAAGCTGGCTGAGGAAAGCTGGCGTTGGAATTAATAAGGAGCACTCCACTTGTCTCCTCCAGAGGAACTATGTCAGCCGGCCGCAGTGGCCGAGCGGTTCTAGGTGCTTCAGTCTAGAACCGCGCGACCGCTGTGGTCGCAGGTTCGAATCCTGCCTCGGGCATGGATGTGTGTGATGTCCTTAGGTTAGTTAGGTTTAAGTAGTTCAAGTTCTAGGGGACTGATGACCTCAGATGTTGAGTCCCATAGTTCTCAGAGACATTTGAACCATTTTTTAACTATGTCAGAGGCGTAGGGGAAGGTGTATAAAGTGAGTCCCACAGGGTTCCATTTTAGGTCCTCTGCTGTTCGTTATTCGTGTGAACGACCTCCCACTTAACGTTCAGCAACCTGAACTAGTACTTTTAGCAGATGACACGAGTGTTATAATAAATCCCATTCCAGAAAAAGCAGCTGAAGATATTATTCATAATAGTGTAAGAAACAACACAAACAATAAATAAAGAAAGTTTTAATATTATTGAATGTCTATTCAGTATGAAATGAAGCAAAACACTTGTCGTGTACACCAACATTGCACCTATCACAATTTTTGTTGTTTTTTTTCTTGCAGTAAGCACATTTCTTCTGCGTTTTACTTGGCACAATGAAATGATTTCCAAGATCTAGTCGTACAACTGTGGTCACCCATCCTCCCATCAATTTGCTTCCTTGTGGTCCTCTGCGTTTTATACTGATCCTGTTTTCTTTGATAGGTAAAACATCACTATTCTCCTTCGGACATCCAAAAGTCAGAGCTTCTCATTACAGTTAGCAATTTGGTATGTACGCCACGTGTTTACTACGCAGATATCTAACATCTGTGTGAATAATGGCCACCACCATTTCTTCGACCTTATCCTCGTCCTATAAAGTGATATTTGCTTGTCCAGTAGCTCTACGCCACCCATATAGGCACATCAACAATAAATGATAGTGCAACATGCCATTGTCCCATTATTGGGACGCATAAAATATATCGATATTGCACTTACTTGAAAAAATCTGAAGTATACGTAATCTTACACGGACATCCATATGTTCAGAACAAACACGCCCAGACAACTAAATCACAGCTCATTGTCGTCCAGGAACTACTAGCAGACATACAGTGCTGCCAAGTGCGAGAACAAAAAATTGGCAAGTTTATAATTTTCCTGACATGCAGTACTTAGAAAAAAAGTTTTTTATTTTACATTTACAGGCATTATAGCAGTTAGTTGAACCTACAGGTGCAACAATAAAGGCTAAAAGCTCCATTTCTTATGTAGAAATAAGTAAAATATACGTGTCCCAAAAAAGGGACAATGGCCAGTAATGGGTTAAGTGGTTCTCAGAAAACGGACTCTCCCTTAATTTTGAAAAAAACTCACTATATCCAGTTCTGTACACCGAATAGAGTCATACCGACAACTGATGTAGCTTATGAACAGGGCTCAGTCAACAGAGTAGATTTCTCCAAATTTTCGGGTGTTCATATTGACGACAACATGAACTGGAAGAAGCATATTACTGAACTTCTCAAACAACTAAGTTCAGCTTCTTTCGCTCTTCGTATAATCGCTAGTCTTGGTAATAAACACATCAGCCTCCTAACATACTTTGCATATTTCCACTCAATTATGTCTTATGAAATAGTTTTCTGTGGTGACTCACCACTTTGACATAAAGTACTGATCTCACGAAAGAGAGCAGTGAGAATAATTAGTGATGTTCATCCAAGGACGTCATGTAGGCACCTTTTCAAGGAGTTAGGTATTTTAACTGCACTATTAGAGTACATATATTCGCTAATGAAATTCGTTACAAATAGCCCATCTCAATTCGCGAAGAACAGTGATGTTCATACGTACAACACTAGAGGGAAAATGACCTTTCCTCTCCGTTATCGAAGCTGTCAGTTGCTCAATAACGAGTACATTATTCAGTAACAAAAATCTTTCATTTGCCCGACAACATAAAGTGTCTGGCATGTAGCAGATCAAGTTTTAAATCTAGCTTAAATCATTTCTTTTGGACAACTCCTTCTACTCCATGGACGAGTTTCTGTTTCAGTAATGGTAAAAAAAAGGTACCTCTAATTGCAGTTGCATGTGTAGAACTAAAAATTTTAGTAATATTAATATTAGCACTATTCATGTGTGTATATATTCACTACTGGCCATTAAAATTGCTACACCACAAAGATGACGTGCTACAGACGCGAAATTAAACCGATAGGAAGAAGATACTGTGATACGCAAATGATTAGCTTTCCAGAGCATTCACACAAGGTTGGCGCCGGTGGCGACACCTACAACGTGCTGACAGGAAAGTTTCCAATCGATTTCTCATACACAAACAGTAATTGACCGGCGTTGCCTGGTGAAACGTTGTTGTGATGCCTCGTGTAAGGAGGAGAAATGCGTACCATCACGTTTCCCACTTTGATAAAGGTCGGATTGTAGCCTATTGTGATTGCGGTTTATCGTATTGCGACATGGCTGCTCGCGCTGGTCGAGATCCAATGACTGTTAGCAGAATATGGAATCGATGGGTTCATGAGGGTAATACGGAACGCCGTGCTGCGTCCCAACGGCTTCGTATCACTAGCAGTCGAAATGACAGGCATCTTATCCGCATGGCTGTAACGGATCGTAGCCGACAGGAGTGGCCGAGGTGCTCAAGGCGCTACAGTCTGGAACCGCGCGACCGCTACTGTCGCAGGATCGAATCCTGCCTCGGGCATGGATGTGTGTGATGTCCTCAGGTTAGTTAGGTTTAAGTAGTTCAAGTTCTAGGGGACTGATGACCACAGCTGTTAAGTCCCATAGCGCTCAGAGCAATTTGAACCATTTGAACGGATTGTGCAGCCGCGTCTCGATCCCTGAGTCAACAGATGGGGACGTTTGCAAGACAACAACCATCTGCACCAACAGTTCGACGACGTTTGCAGCAGCATGGACTATCAGCTCGGAGACCATGGTTGCGGTTACCATTGACGATGCGTCACAGACAGGACCGCCTGCGATGGTGAACTCAACGACAAACCTGGGTGCACGAATGGCAAAACGTCATTTTTCGGATGAATCCAGGTTCTGTTTACAGCATTATGATGGTCGCATCCGTGTTTGGTGACATCGCGGTGAACACACGTTCGTCATCGCCACACTGGCGTATCACCCGGCGTGATGGTATGGTGTGCCATTGGTTACACGTCTCGGTCACGTCTTGTTCGCATTGAACAGTGGACGTTACATTTCAAATGTGTTACGACCCGTGGCTCTACCCTTCATTCGATCCCTGCCAAACCCTACGTTTCAGCAGGATAATGCACGACCGCATGTTGCAGGTCCTGTACGGGCCTTTCTGGATACAGAAAATGTTCGACTGCTGCCCTGGCCAGCACGTTCTCCAGATGTCTCACCAATTTAAAACGTCTGGTCAATGGTGGCCGAGCACTTGGCTCGTCACAATATGCCAGTCACTACTCTTGATGAACTGTGGCATTGTATTGAAGCTCCGTGGGCAGCTGTACCTGTAACGCCATCCAAGCTCTGTTTGACTCAATGCCCAGGCCTATCGAGGCCGTTATTACGGCCAGATGTGGTTGTTTTTGGTACTGATTTCTCAGGATCTGTGCACCTAAATTGCGTGAAAATGTAATCACATGTCAGTTCTAGTATATTTGTCCAATGAATACCCGTTTAACAGTTTTAATGGCCAGTAGTGTATCTTGTAATCTGACTTGTTCCACATCATATCGATAAAATAATCGGGAAAATGATCCACGGAACATGACATAACTAACTAGCTACCTAACTAAATAAGCTATCCCAGAGGCTCAAAGGAGGCAGTGGTGCCCGCATCTAGAACTGGAGAGAATGACTATTGTTTACGTTGCAGAATGACTATTGTTTACGTTGCAAGGCATCCACGACGCCTTTTTGTGATGGATATCGGCGGCCAGCTAGCGCCCTGAAGCTGCCAACATCCGCTGCACGGACGCATCATTAAGCCGTCGGCACACGGACCGTGCTGTCGAACGTTAACGTTGAGCGTGCCAAGTTCAACGTGCTGCTGAACGCTCAGGAACGATGCGACTTGTGCATACGGTACGTGGGCCCCAACGTGGTATACGCGATTGCAACGCACTCCAGCGGCAGTTTGAGGGATGTTTCTAGTTCGTAAATCACACTGTTTACTCAACGGGCGCGCGTAAAATTCCCACGTTAGCTCTATTAAAACGCACATTTCCTGTATCGTCCACGAAAAGGAAAGTGCCATGTCCAATTAATAAGTACACAGGCTTGTAAAAGTTCCATCACAAACAGTGCGGTACAAATTTAGAATACTTCTACGAATAAGATAAACATTATTTCATCATTCCCACATTTTAGTAAAACCCCAAGGTCAGTCTTACTTGATCACTGTTCCTACCCAGCAGCAGAATCTCTGCAACATGTGAATTACGAAGCGTAAAAGAAAAAGGAGCAAAATATCTTTATACAAGTAGCGCAAGCTGTCCTGTAGATTAAGCCAATCCAACAGTCACCCCTCATAAAAAGGTGACCTTATATTTACATAACATCAAATATTGTAGCATATTCTTATATTAAACTAATAATAAAGTATCAGAACCTAATAAAAACGCGAATGTTGGGAAACAAAATTTGGAACTGTTCAGACGCGAACCACCACCCCAACAAAAATTCATTACTAGACAGAGACGCTACTCCTTACGTTAAACATACAACACAATCATGTTTCTTAAATATATTATATTACCCCTTGCTAAAAACGTTAATAGTAGATAATTATGTTACTAATTGAAATTTAATTATAACAAATTGTACGTAGAACAATGCGCTTTGGATGGATCTTCAGTGAGTCGCTGCCATCAAATGGCATACTCTCATAATACGCTCGTTACAATAATTCTTTTGCCACGACTATGATGTTTCTCATTATTTTATTGGAACGAATCACACAGTTAACGACGGGGTTTCCAGTGATTCTCACTTCGCTGGTGCTCAGAAACGGCATATACATGTATAGACTTGAAATGAATGCCAATATGGCGCCTCACAACTCTGTGCTGAAGGGAGACGGCGTGCCTGTGACGTAGGTGGCGTTGTGCCATCTCATTGGTCAACGCTCAGACGCACGCTCAGAATATCTGACATGCTAGATATTGCTCTGCACGTTCGGAAAGACTCCCGAACGTGCTATTCCACGCTATGACGTCAGAAACTGGGCACACTCAACGCTCAACGTTCGGATGCACGGTCCGTGTGCCGACGGCTTTACTGTGGCTGGACGCGCCGAGCCTAGGAGCTGCACTGGCGTGAGGAGTGAGAGCGCTGCTAGCCTCCGCTCTTTGGGTGGCATCGTCAGGCGGACTGTGAGCCGCTGCCCGCAGAGGAGGGCACGCGGACCCGCGGGTTCCTGGGTGCACTGTGGGCACTGAACGAGCTGCCCTGCGCAGACGGCCGGAGCTGCTAACGCACAGTAAGACAGCGGTCGGCTGCTTCCCTTCGGCACTCTACATGGGTCCACGAGTCGCGCTTGAGGGAGAGTCAGTCTTGTTCCGGGCCACGGACACAGTTAACCTTCACGCGCTCGCGCAGGCGGTGAAGTGACCGCCTTTTTTGCAATTTCGCGCCATACTTACTCCACAAAGGTAACGAGGCGGCGGAGGGACATGTATTCTCTAGTTGCACCTTTTTCCGACAGATGCTGCTCAAAGTTCGTCCAAGTCGCACCTCTCTGCCTCTCAGGACAAGTTCAAATAGGCCCGAACACGTTCGGCGGTCAGTTTACCGCCTTGCGAGCGCTTACGTGACTTTGTTCTACTCGTCTACTTCGGAATGTAACTATTTCTTTTTGTAATTCTCATATAATTCCTCAATTTTATAGACTCTTCCAATTCTCTAGTGAATATGCATTACTTTCTATAAATTTTGCCAATCAGAAATTCTGTTTTTCTTTCTACTCTAGCACTTCGTCACTCTAAGAACCGAGCGAGGTGGCGCAGTGGTTAGCACACTGGACTCGCATTCGGGAGGACGACGGTTCAATCCCGTCTCCGGCCATCCTGATTTAGGTTTTCCGTGATTTCCCTAAATCGCTTCAGGCAAATGCCGGGATGGTTCCTTTGAAAGGGCACGGCCGATTTCCTTCCCCATCCTTCCCTCACCCGAGCTTGCACTCCGTCTCTAATGACCTCGTTGTCGACGGGACGTTAAACACTAATCCTCCTCCTCCTCCTCACTCTAAGAAATTTCTGTTGGCAAAAGTAACAATTATTTTTATTTTTTAAAGGGAACGACGAAACCTTACGTCTGAATACCTCCTTAGCAAAGGCCTCACTTTTTTAGGTACAATGAGAGAAAAATAAAAAAGAAATTCCCCCAGAATTTTGTGACAGTAAATGGAAATGCAGTAGCAGGAGACTACATGTTCGCTTGTCAAGATGACAAAACTTTTGTTTCTATGAAAAAGGGAAAGCTGTAGTAGTGCTCTCCACAATGCATGATACCAACATCATTAATGAAGATACAAAAAAACCTGTACAAATCCCAGACTATAATTCAACCAAAGGTGGAGCTGATACTGTAGACTTCATATGCTCCAAGATTTCAACATCAAGAAGAACACAAAGGTGGCCTGCATGTATATTTTTTTTTTCTGCTTACTTGACTTGGCAGGAATAAATTCGTTAGGCATTTTTCAATTCAACACAGCTAATATGAAGGAAAAAACGAGAAGACAATTCTTACATGCGTTATCTTTGGAACTGATGAGCGAAAACCTGAGAGAAAGAGCTAAACTGAAGCATTTATCAAAAGATTTGTTAGTATTTTTGAAAAATTACAGAGAGAGTGACGTAGTTTATCCAGCTGTATCAATCCCTAAAAGGAGAGGAATATGTTATTTGTGCGGCTCAGAAAAGAATATAAAAACAAAGAGAGAATGCGGTGAATGTGGAAGAAACGTCTGTCTACGACATTCAACCACGTCAGTTACGTGCAATAATTGTTGTCAACCTCAAAACAAAAATGAAATGGATACAGACGGATCAGCATTTTTCATCTGACAGAAATGATTGTGACGTTTTCAATCAAAAAGTCTTTTTGCACAGCAAAATTAGCTTTCCTTGTGACGAGTTAAGACAGTGAATAATTCTAGTCTTAAGTATTGCATTATACAGTCCCAAAACATTACAATTAAAAAAATGTTCTTATACTTTATTTGGGTATTTGGCTTCCTTTTTGTATTCCATTGTATATTTTATTGTTAAATAAATAATTTTGATTACAAATGTGTTTGCAATATTGTGTGAGATATCCTATGTCGATATTTTATGGAAATATGACCTTTAAAAACGGAAAAACTCAAGAGATTGAGGAAAACTCTCGGGCGGTCGGCCGACCGCCCGCGCGAGCGCTCGCGTGACTATCTCTAGCGCGAGCGCATGAAGGTTAAACACGCGGCGGCCACTTAGCCACGGCCCGAGTGGGATCGCTACGTCCGCAAGGCTGGGGAACCGGCAGCCGACACTGCAGATTCTGGCATTCGCGTTGGCGCTGTGCCGTGCACGTTGCGCAGCGCCACCGCATATTTCATTGCGAGGCCTGCTGTGTACCTGCAATGTAATAAAGTAAATGACTCATTGTGTGTTTTTCTCTGCACGCTTCGGCGTGAGTCATCTCTGTCCCCCGAACTATACCTCTCGGTCGTTCTGACATATTACAACCACTGAGCTACTGGGGTTATAAGAGTTTTTTAGGTTTGGTTTTGTGAGGTTGTAACGCTGGAAATGCATACCCTCCTATTTGTACTATTGTACTATAAATTTTTTCCCTTATTTTGTTACCTGAGGATATGACATTTCTGTGTCTTTTATATTGTAATTGTTTTACTATTTGTATATATATACATACATACATATATATATATATATATATATATATATATATATATATATATATATATTCATGCATTTATGTCGATGTATAATTGGTTTGTTTTGTAAACACTATTTGTATTTTTATGCTGGGTCTTGCCTAGGGAAAACTATGCTATCAAACGATTACATGAATAGGTCGTGTGGAGAACCAAACTGTGTAGGATCTTTGGTAGTGTTAACTCTGCCGCGTGGAGCGCAGGCAGAGCCGAGTGTGGCTGGAGTAGTGCGGTGGAGCAGGTGTGTTGAGTGACGCTCCCGCGAGTTGCCGCGCTTTCGGGGTTTGGCAGCATGTAATTGTGCTCGACTTGCTATGATAGTTTCTGACACGGTGTCGCGGGCGGGAAACATTATCTGGCACACACCAAGAGCCCGTTTCGCCCGGTGACCGTGCCGAGAAGAAGGCGCGCCAACATCCAGCTTCTGCAACAGCTATGGCCGACAATGAGTGATTGTCGCCTCCTCCTCGATCGACGACGTCAAACCTTCAATCAACCAACAAGGAACACTGAAAGCACGTAAATTTTTATAACTGTATGGCAGACCTCAGCTTTTCAAACTATTCCATTAGCATCACTAAAATACAGCAACTTAGCATGAACCTTGATTACTCATTGTCCCAATTGCATTACCAAGCAGGGTCCCTTCCTTTTCCGAAATGAACTCGAGTGTCGTTGAAATTCAAACGCCAGCATTAAAGTAATATCATTCGATTTCACTGCTTTAATTTCAAACTTCAGTTAAGGTATTCATAGTCCCATAGTGCTCAGAGCCATTTGAACCATTTTTTGAGAATTCCGTATGTGAAAGTACTTATATTATTCTGCGGTTGATGATTTACACATGCTGGGTGATGTTCATCGCAGAAACAGGTAAAGCAATAATTGTCTCGGCTCTTTCATACGTTATAAACGACGCATTTTTGCAATTACATGAATGTTTTAAAGTTACGGATCAAAAACAGACTTGGTTTACATTTGTGCTGCACGTCCAAACTTTCCGCAAAGTTGTGGTATTTTCCCACTTTTTACCTCTTCGGTGTTATCGCTGGTTGTGTGGAATCAATTAGCCAGAGAGGCTTGTGGTGTGACGAGTACCTATGGTGTCTTGAGTTACCAGTGGCACGAGGAAGGTGGAGAGTGGGGGCCTGTGCTGGGTGCAGCCCGTGTATGCGCCGGAAAGTGACTTGGCCTCACCTGGAGTTAAAGTGTGCCCTAGTTGTAGCTGAGAGCCGTAGTCTGGAGTGCTGTAACTTGGAAAGGAGCTCCTCTTTTGCGCGCAAAAGCGCTTCGGTTGCACAATACTGGTATTGCACGAAGGAGATCAGCGGTTAAAGCAACGATTGGAGATCAGTACAGCCGTCACTATAACGTCGGAGCGCCGTGTTTGCATTTATCACGCGTACGGGATAATTCCCCCTGAAGCTACAGAAATTTTATTATTGAGTACTTCCCCATCTCTGTGTTTCGGTTTTCGTCTTGTAAAATTATAATTGAGTCAGCCCATGTCGGGCGCCATTAGTTCCACTATTTCGCGGCTGGTCCTTTATTTGTTTTAACTATTCATGCTACAAGTTTGCCATTATTTTGTATGGATTTTGTTTTAGGTCTCATCGCACCAATTTCATAATGTGTGTAATGTATTGCCAGGGAGCGTGCACAAGGCTGACGTGTGAAATAAAATGAGATTGCAAGATTACGGCTCCGTAAACCCATTGAGGTAGCAGGGGATGAATTCTAATGCTGCAGATTTGTTCCTGAATTAAGTGATTACCTTTTGTAATGGAACACTTCACTTCTCTTAATTTGACGTTCATCTGAAGGAGTTTTGAACCTAAACTTGTTATGAAATTGTTCGGTACTCCTCTACACAAAAATTGTGGCACGAGAAAAACTGGTGTGTATAAAACTCGTGATAAGGGGGTCCCGCTCTAATTTGTTGTTGTGTTTTCAAATGCTTTACCATATTGCAGTTATCTGAATATTGTTTATAGATTTGAATTGGTGTCAGTCTGTTATTATAAACTGAAGGGTTACTACAAGCATTTTTAAGATATCTTTGTTAATAAATTTGTTTTAAAGGATGCCTGAATTAATGTTAGCCGGCACTTTACCACTACTGAGGATTTTTTGTGAGGATAGCCGATGATGTATAATAGAATGTACTTTGATGCAGGCTTCTCTGGATGTGATTTCTTCTCTCTCGATAGGCCGATTTCTGCTGCACCAGGGACTTATTGTTCACGAGCAGCACATGAGCAACAGCAGAGGGCTGCTCGGAATACGAATTCCTGTACACTTTAATTACAGTACCTTCTTGGAAATTTACTTGTAGAGCCCTCTTACACACAGCTGTTGGCGACTTTTATTCCACAAGATGTATTTCCACAGCTGCAGGTGCCCTGAACACAGAGTTGTTTACAATTTTCATTTACATACAATAATTACTTTTCAAGCAAAGTGTCTTTCGTACTAAGTTTGCTAAAGTGAAACTAGTTGCCAGGTCTGTGTTTATTCAGTACTACATAAGAGTTACTGCTAAAACGTTGGAAAATAATTTACTTTGAACAACGAAATAAGCAGTTAGTAACTAGTAGTACAGAGTCATACGGTGTCTATTAAATTTCACTAATTCTACATGGACAGTAAGTTATTTTTAAATACAATAGACTCTCACTAATCTAGGCATTCCTTAGACTTATAAATGCCGGATTAGCGGAATCGCAAGGGTATTGACAGTGTCTTAAACTTGCTGAACACGCAATGGGATTATACTTTATTAAATTCAAAGATATAGACATTTCAAATCAAAACTTAGTCCCTGACTGTGCACGTAAATAGTAGTGTTACTCATTACGCAACATGCCCCAGATTTTTAGTTGTTGCAATGATACACGTGACGGCAGGATGCTTTACCACACATCGGCTTTACGACCACTACATCGGCACTTCATATTTCTGATTTTTGCATACTGTACTCCAGGAAGATGTCTGCAACTTCAGCACCGGCAGTGTAAGATATCTTCAAGTTCTCTCCTCCTGTGTCCTCATCTTCATTATCTTCGTCATAACTTTCCCGTAGGTTTTTGTTTATCTCTTCGTCTGTTAAAGTTTGGTTGCAAATAGTTGCTCGGCCAAAATCGCACTCAGCAGCAATAGCTTCCTGCGAACAACCTCAGTTCAACTTATTTCTAACTTCGAGTTTCTTCTTTGAGGTCTAGAAAAACGAGCTTCCTTTTAGAAGCCTTGATACTGACCCATTAAGAAGGCTAGAATTTCAAACATGTACAGCAGGGTTTAACATTGTAATAAACCAACAACTTTGTTGCACACGAGAATTCATTATTGTAGTCGTCGCTTCTCCTTGAGCAACCAGATGCCGGCCGCGAGCCGCATTGCTGAGCGGCCGGACTGCTGAAGGCCGGCCTAGCAACAGTTTAGTGTACATGATTATAGCTGTGATTCAAAAATGCAAAACAGTGCTTTCACGGTGTTACAGTGCTTTTCTACAGACAATTATTATTATCACTGCGCTTGTGTATTATTTATTCTTTTGTGCTATATGCGCGTGTGTAACGACTGTGAGGCGTGTAAATGTATGAATGTGGTTCTGTAACGCTGCTAGGCTCCCCGTCACGTACGCATGTTATCAATTAATGAAAGTTATATACTACACATCCCCTGTAAACCAGGTTATATTAATAAGGGAGTCAGTCACTGGGAAAAATTTTCTTTACTGGTGACAGCAGTATTATAATAACTCAAAGAAATTTACAGTTGATCAACAAGCAATAAAGAAAAGAACTAATGCTATGAATTTCAGTTTGAAGAACGGAAATGACACTATAAAATTAAATGTACATGCCACCTCTAGATTGTCACATTTGAAAAATTTCTAGAAATGTCATTGATTTCATGTTGAAGTGGTGTGAAATCACGAAGATTCTTGCAAACAAAATATCATTAACATGTTTTGCTCTTAGAGTCTCATTAGTGGGTAACAGTCCGTGTCTTTCATTTACGTACTATTCATGTGTCCCCTCAGTTCTTACCTATGGCGTTCTTTATTGAGAAACCAATGAACAAAATCTGAAAACAATTTTCAAACTCAAGAAACTCAATAAGAATAATAACCAAAAACTGTAGTCGACTTCTTTGTAAGGATCTGTTCAAAACACTGGGGATTTTAACTCCACCATGTGAGTTTATTATCCAGTAAGCTGCACACATTAAAAGTAACATTGATGATATGCACAAACGGTTCTGTCCATGACCATGGAACACGAACTAGACTGAACTTATATCTATAAGGCAGAATAAACATAAAACCTGTAGCATGAGACCTAGGTGGAGTAGGGGCGTTATGCAGACTTGGGGCACAATTTAGCAGTTATTCTATTTAGTATCAAAAATTTCATTTAATGTAGCAGAACCCACTTAGAGTAAGATAAATATACTTTTCTGTAGCTCGAAAGGACTTAAGTAGGACTAAGATAACCGAACACAAAATATCGTTATGACAACCACCACAGAACGACGTCAAATAAAGAATAAATTCACCCCATCAGTGCCAATCAGACAACACATACTCCTTAAAATGTGTGTCAGTCTGCGACGACCAGAAATGGCAACAAAAACGAAGTATGTCAAAGAATACTTTAACTTATCTGGGATCGGTAATATAGCCTCTGACTACACCTCGCTCCACACTACTACCAACATCCAAAAACTCACACACCAGCTACCAACAACACCGAATAACGTCTTATACAAATCACATATCACAAAACAATACATATATGCCAATTCATTTACATAAGGCAATGATAAAATCTTAATGCACAGGAGTGAACCTCATATTCAGTCACAATACTTGAACACACAACCAAGTTTTAAAATCATTGAATAAGCATATGATTGACGCTCTTGGCAAAAAATCAACTTCCATTTAATGTGCAGAACCACATCCACGCTGTGTGCTGGCATCATTGTGCCTACTCTGTATCACAACATACACTGCTTCATACTCCGCGTGCAATAAATATAAATATGCCACACGGTAGCGTTTGCAGACTCCTGTTCAGGAAGCTGTTTTAGAAGTAGCCACACTCAGATCGCCGGCCGGTGTGGCCGAGCGGCTCTAGGCGCTTCAGTCTGGAACCGTGCGACCGCTAGGGTCGCAGGTTCGAATCCTGCCTCGGGCATGGATGTGTGATGTCCTTAGGTTAGTTAGGATTAAGTAGTTCTAAGTTATAGGGGACTGATTACCTCAGATGTTAAGGCCCACAGTGCTCAGAGCCATTTGAACCATTTTTGAACACTCAGATCACTTTTGTGCATTGTGACGATAGTGGTTTGTAATATGCCACTAAACGACAACATATATAATTATTGTATGTTGTATTCTCGTAAACCGTGTGAATTAAACCGCGGCCTGTGAATTCTGGCATTTTAGATGGTGTTTCTCCCAGTAGCTGAAATGCGGCGAGACGTGTTGCCTGCAAGTCTTAGGCAGTGAGTAGACAATGGCGGAAATCTAGGAGGTTTCCCATCAGGAACTTCCATGTCCAGTGCTCGCACCAGTAAGCCGCTATGGGTGTATCTTTAGCCAAAGTACTTTCAGAGCAGTGTGAACCACGTGAGCTTCCAAGAGATTTCAACAAATGCTCGCAGGATGTCCTACAAGCGGAAGCAGAGAGAACAGAACCGTCGCTATACTTCTGTAAACAATGGGGGAAGCGAGCTGTATTTACACGCCCAGAAATCGTTCCAGCAATCATAAGACGAGGGCTAGTACACTGTCAATTGTAAACTTTTAGTTTGTGGCCAGGCAACACAATAAGAGCTGGAGGAGAAAATTCTACAAGCTTTCCCTTGAATGCAGGAAGAGAAAGGGAGATTTTCAGTTGTCACAGTGGCAAATCATGCGATTTCCTCCTCGCCCACGGTAAGCTTGCGAAGTGTGTGGCATTTGGGAGTCAGTAGTCCATTTTGAGGCGAGCACACAGTGGCGGTTCTTTTATAGTCATTGACCAGTCCTTGCTCGGTAGCCTGCTTCAGCTTGGCGCTCCTTTAGCCGTTTTGGATTATGTATCGCATTTAGAATTTGCGTTGTCTTTGAACTGCATAGCTCACAGTTTGCGAATCTATTTCACAACTTGAGAGTGATTCTTATAGTTAGAGCTCTATGATACTTGTATCAAAAATCGATGCTATCCAGTGTATACCCCTTTTGTGAGTTGACCTGACTTTGGAAAGCGATTTGTATCTCAATTTACAATCTTCCAGAGAGTATTTGGGTGCCTTCTGCACAGATACAGAGTTTATATATCTGGATATTATCGTACTGGTGATTCATAAAAGCGTAAACATTGTATGCGTATTGCTTTTTCACGTTTCTTTACGAAAGTAATTGTAAATCAATCCAACTTCAACTTGAACAATATTGACTGAGCGCAAATGAATTAGTGCTTTTAAGATACCTTTTTTCCACTCCATCGTTTCGTCTCACAATGTCCTGATGAGGCGAGCCTGTTCACTAAAAATAATTATCGTCAGAGGATTCAAACTCACCGAATTGTAGTCTCACTGAGCCAGTGTTTCCTTATATTCTTTTCTTTTAATCTGGAAGGTTAGCTGGGTCTTATTTAATTATATGAATTGAAGTGTATGTTATTGCGTGGATTATATAACTTCAGCTGCAACTGCACTTAGCACCTGAATAATTATCAATTTCACACCTCTACAATTGCGTTGGATTCTACGTGAGCACAGAATCGCTTGTTGGTCATTTGTGTGGTGCGTTCGCGAGTATGGCAACGCAGTGGCGACGGCCTTTAGTTAACAGCGAGTGCAGTGGCGTTTGAGTAGAGTTGTCAATGCAGACAGGCAAGAAACACTGCGTCAAATAACCTCAGATAACAGTATGAGACGTACGACGACCGTGCTTTTCAGGACGGCGCTGTGAAATTTGGCGTTAATCGGCTATAGCAACATTTGCTGACAGCACGATATCGCCTGCAGTATCTCTCCTGGGCAAGTGACCATATCGATTGGACCCTACACGAATCGAAAACCATGCCCTGGTGAGATAAGTGCCGATTTCAGTTGGCAAGACACCACGGAGCAGACACCACGAAGCCATGGACTCACGTTGTCAGCAAGGCACTAAGGTAGCAAGCTGGTGGTGGGTCGGTAATGGTGTGGGCTGTGTTTACGTCGAATGGACTACGTCTATGACTGAAAATGGCTATGTTCTACTACTTGAAGACCATTTGTAGCCAGTAGTGGACTTCGTGCTCTGAAACAACGATGGAATTTATAAGGATGGCAATGCGGCTTGTCATCGGGCCACAATTGTTCGCAATTGATTTGAAGAACATTCTGGACAGTTCGAGCGAATGATGTGGCCAATCAAATCACCCAACATGAATCCTTTTGAACATTTATGGGACATAATCCAGCAACAGCAGTTATGGACTGCTACAGAGCATGGCTCAATATTTCTGCATCGGACTTCCGACGACTTGTTGAATTCATGCTACGTCGAGTTTCTACACAACGACAGGCAAAAGGAGGCCCGAGACGATGTTATGAGGTATCCCACGAGTTTCATCCCTTCAGCGTATGAACAAATATGCAGCGTATGAAAATCTTGGAAAAGGGAATTTGTTTACAAATACAGTGTTCACCGTTAACATCTGAAGAGTGATTGGCCTGTTATTCGTTTCTTTTTTTTCTATTAATCATGGATCGCGCAGATACAGCTCGATCTTGTGAAGCAAAAAAAAAAAAATCACGCAGGAAGAAACTTCGGCAGAATCATAAACTGAGTTTTCCGGATCTCCAGTTGATGAATTAGTAGAAAAATGTAACATACTTGAAACGCGGGAAAACGTGATGCGTTATGGGTAAGTGAAGACACAAGAGACGAGCAGTCAAACGAAACCGAAAATAGTGTGCGCCCAGTAAACCAGGGTTGTAGATAAGCGAGATATGCCACCATGTTTTAAAATAACATTTGAAATAGCAAAAGTCGACAGGAAGATAATGTCTGAAACCGAGAGGAAGAAGGCAGAGGCGGACAGGGAAGAAATGAACACAGAAAGAGAGAAACTTTGAGAGGAGATGGCCGTTACAGATGGCATTTTTCTTTAAGTTATTTTTCAATCAGAATCAGAAAAATATGAATATGCCAGAATCTGGAAAGCGGGCAGTATTGCATAGCGCTGAGCCAATATCCGAAATTATCACTGAACATTTGCAAGGTTATTCATTTATCAACTAATCTACTGACATTATTTGTATGAAGCTATTTTACGGCCGGTATTGCACTTCGCTGAGCCAAGATTGAATATTTTGTACGCCTACTGTGGAGAGAACAGAATACCAAGGTTACATCCGTTGCTACTCAAGTGCTACGGGAAATGTATTTCATTGTTTATTTGCATAGGGAATTTTATCAGTTTATTGCACAGGGCCATAGACCTCGGTGCTCACGAGACTGAGTAAATTTCAGAGGGATTGATTTCATTATAGGCATTGCATACTGGTTTTCCAGATTAAGTTGTTTAAATTGGCGCTCCTTTAGCTTTTTTGGTGTAAGTGTCACGTTTATTGTTTGCATTGTTTTTGTACTGCATATTTCACAATCTTCAAGTCTTTTTCGCCACTTGTGATTGCTTTTTATCGTTAATTCTCTACCATACTGGAACAAAAAGTCTATGCTGTCCAGTATACGTCCCTTTTATAAGGTACCCTAACATTGCAGAGTGATTTGGATCTGAATTTACAATCTTTCAAAGAGCATTCGGGTGCCTTTTGCACAGATAAAGCGTTTATATGTCTGAATGTCATCACGCTGGTGATTCAGAAAAATCATAGCTTTGAAAGCATATTGATTTTTTTCATTATTTTGCTAAAAGTAACTGTAAATCAATCCAACTTCAGCCTGATCAGTATTGACTGAGAGCAAAAAAATTAGTATTTTTAAGATAATTTCTTGTCATTCTACCATTTACTCCCACGATGTTCTGATGAGGTGACCCTTTCCATTTAAGATAAATATCGTCATACGATTCTGGCTCACTGAATCGTAGTATCACTGTGGCAGTGCTAACTGCCAATGATGGGCTGCAGGCCCCGGCGCTGGTTTCCGTGAGATGTTTCTAAGTTCCGATCGCTGCAGCTGGCTGCCCACCGTCCCCCGCGCTTGGCTCCCACGGCACTCGCCTACATCAAATACCGGTAGCCCTCTCCGACCGCCGTCATGCGGCTCGAGAGCGACACACGACTTAAAAGAAATCTCTGGAGGTTGGGATATCAAACATGTGACCCGACACGGCACAAACTCAAAACTGCATTTTATAGCAAGGAGTACAACTGTGTAATAAAGTGCCGAAGAATATTAAAGAGACTACTGGAACGAACTAATTTAAAAATAAATTTCCGTTAAGAAATTCATCCTACAGTCTCAAAAAAAATCCATGCTCCATGCAGAAATTAATCAAATGGGCCGGTAGATGGGACTTGCTACGTCTACAGACTACGGACAGAAAAATTTCTATGTTACTCGTAAGGATTTTATTAGCTCTAAACTGCCGACACGTTGTCTTCTGGCGTACAAAGTAACCGATCTACTGACCGATTCTGATGCCCACAATAAGGAATGATAAAGAAAACAAAATCAGTTTTCCGGTTACACAAAAATTTTACCTCCAGACAAAGATGGAAGCACGGCGTTTGGCGGAGAAGTTAAACAACGAAACAATTATTATTGTGCTTCTTGATGATCGGTGTCGGTAACTACACAACCTTTATGGATGGCCGAGGACGTGAAGAGTTCCTGGGTCAACATCTCGGCGGTATGATGACGGTGGACGGCGCCTCAGCTGCTACGATGGCACCGGAATGAGTAACTGATTAATGAAGAGAGTAAGTTCTCGGCTCCTGGCCCAGATGACTCACTCGGTGTGAACGCCTTGCGAGCTCGGCGCTGGACTATACAAGACACTCGCTCCAGGATGCATCGCGGACTATTTCCAGAAAAGTGTTGTGCGAAGAAATGATGACCATGTACACCGCGATCTCTTGTGGCGCAAGTAAGGCCGCCTGGTGCCTGCCGATGAGAGTCTGCAAGTACAGGGGTACCGGCAAAGTTGACCCCTAAACGAACCGGGACCCGCTTTACAGGTCTTTACAGCGGGTGGTCGGCTTCGCAGGCGCTAGACCGGGACAAACGAGCAAGACCCTTCGCCTTTTCGTTATGCTAACCCGCAAGGCTTTAAAGTCTGCCACACAGCATGACAGGCAAGGCGACGAAGTGCTACCAACATACTACGCACAGGCGTGAAATTGACAAACTATCCGAACTTGTTAAGATTGTTTTCAATCATGTGTAAGACTATAGTAATGCTGATTAGTGTGTTAAACACAACACGTAAATATAAGATATAAATGAAAAAAGAAACGCTAATTAGTATGAACTGTACTAATAAAATGAATTTCAGCTCATCGAGATAATATAACTGTTTTATTGAGGCAAAGTGTCCCAGATCGTTAGGAATTAGCAAAATGTTATGCGCCTTCGGCCGCGAAAAGGCCTGTGTCAACGTTCAGACCAGTCATACTGGATTACCGTTGCTGACCTACCATGAAAGTGTGCATATTGAACAATGCGTGAAGATTCATAACGAAATTCAGTTAAAGATCATTCAGGGCCACACTGAAGTCAGTTCAGTTATTGAAAGAAGCGGAAATAGTAGGTAGTAACAAGTACGAAATTCTACAACAGTTTCATATTGACATCCACAGGGCGCCGGTACAAAATAAAGGTAGCAATAAAACGTATTAGGGACGCGAGAATTTCTTAAAATTCCTTTAGTGATAGTCTATCTGCCTAGACATTGGAACCGAAAACAAACCAGACCTCCCTTGCAGTACCAAACACCTTTCACTACGCTATCAGACAACCCAGGCAAACAGCCCTCTATTGTTACCCCAGACATGAATAAGCCGGCGATTTCGCAATGAAAATGGCAAAATGATCTGCAATTTCTGTTGCATAGAGCTTTGTGGACTCAAAAACAACAATTTTCTACCTTTATGTCACCGCTTATGTGACAATCATTCGAGATGTTTATCGAAATAACAAAATACTGTTATTAGTGAGTAAATTTAGAAGGATAATTCTGCACCATCTCAGGAAATAAACGGTTACATAGCTGCCTAACTTATTCTACAATGTTTCTAATTCTCCATTAGCTCGCCACAGCCAGAAAACGTTCATTAGCCGAAGTGTTTCTCAAGCTAGTTAGCAGTGGGAATGCTCGCACTTCTAAAACGTGGTGGCATTAATACTGGGATCTGAATTACCACGTGTATATGCAAATGGATTTTATTTGCATTCCTGTAAACGCGATTTGGGTCGAAAGCGCAGCTGCGATTAATATGCTGATGTATCGACTGCAACTAGAACATTTCGAATAAAGAGTAGGAGGAATTATTTATGAGGCCCTCATCTTCAGTAACTGTTGTAGCTATTTTCGTTGTTAGAATTTCGTCACCTAAATCGGTAGAAATGGAATCCTACTAGTCTCACTTTCTTGAACGTCTGTCTGTCTGCGCAACCCTTAAAACCATTTTACCTCCACTATGGGTAGACATAATAAGCGGAAGTGTATCGCACTTCCTGTGGTATACGGTCCCTTGGTGGTAAAAAAGTGAGCTTCTATGTCAACGCAATCGAAAATACGGCCGTTTATGTAAAGAAAATTTACGTGGAAGGTCATAAAATGGCTCTAAGGACTATGCGACCAAACTGATTAGGTCATCAGTCCCCTAGACCTAGAACTACTTAAACCTACCTAACCTAACACACATCCGTGTCCAGGGAAGGATTCGAACTGACAGCGCAAGCAGACGCGCGGTCCTTGATATGAAGCCGTTGAAGACACGGCTAACCCTCGCCGGAGAGCTGTTAATATCATCGGACGTTGCCAAAAAGTTATTCACTTCTGGTTAATGATTTTCTGCGCAGTTCATTTGATGTTACGGAGGAGGAAGGACGCCTAATTCATTTCCCGTTGTCTTTATTTATGATATTAGACTCGCAATCTGAGCATACGTACTATCCATAACCACACTTTAGTGCCAAGTAATAGTCACAGATATGCGTATAGAACACATTGGCTTATACTTGAGTTATTTCGTTTCCCACGAAGTCGTGGCAGACGATGTTGTGGCGTCTTCGAAGCGCATCAGCTGAACGAACGTTTTCTTCCCGCTGCTAGTCTAATGGACAATGACAACACCGTAGAATACGTTTGACAACTATGTGACCATCGATTTACGTTCTTGAGTGGTTCATAATTATGTTAGTAAATGCACTCGATATTTTTATGTCCTTTAAATTACATTTGCTACATGATTCGGACTGAAGACGTAGGAAATGTGTGTTATTTGGGCCAAGGATGGACACTCCAACTGAAATTGCTGCTTACATTGATATTTATGTTGCAAATTAGTCGTCTTATCCATCACATGGATAACTAGGATGCTCTGTTTTGCTACAGTTTGTTTTATAGCTTAGTGGTATTGTGTGTTGGTGGCGCTGCCTGTTTACATACTGCGCATGTAACACAAACAATAAAAGCGTTGGATGCCTACAGTGACCAGTCTACTTGCAAAACGTTTGTTGTCATCGTAATTTATCTAACTTCCTCTTCGACTTCCAATTTGAAAATCTGTGGGAAAAAATATTTTACCTTGCTAGTCCTAGTTTGAAACATTGTCTGACTGAGAAAACGGAGGCATGAAAGAGTCGGTGAAAGCAATTATTCGCTATTATAGCAAACTTTTGAATCCACTGGACACTTGAATTCTCTATATTGATTCTGAGAGTTTTGTAATTCCTCTTGTTATTTACTGTCTCAAAGTCATCCGTGAGAATAAAATTAAAGGCAGTGGAATTAGGTTCCTGAGCTGTATACTGTGTATTAATATTCTGCGCTGCTACGTAAATTTTAAAGGTTGTATTCTTTACGTAAAACAGAGTATCGGTTTCAGTCCTAGGATCGACGATAAACTTCAGAAATACAATTAATGAATAGTGGCATATCGATTATGGCTTCTCACTATCAACAATAGTTGTTCCCCTTAGTTTAGTATTTGCTATTTGACCATCGTCACCCTTTAGAGACCAACCTGATCTTTCCACAATGTCATTTTTGGCTTGCTTTTTAATATGCCCTATAACTACGGATTTGTTGAAAATATTAACTGTTAAATACGCTATTCTACAAATCAACAACTTCCAATTACTCTTTATATCTTGAAACTTACTACCGTTCACTTTCACTGAAGAAAAGATACATAATAATAAAATAAAATCATAGATTAGAATCTCAAAGCAAGCTGTGAATGGTTAAAATGAAATGAACTAAAAATCATATTCTTGTCTAAAACACGTTACCGTTCCAGAGACCTTGGCACCTCTCAAAACTTTTTACACCTCTGATGTTTAGCCACATGTGGACAAACAGTGGGTCTCATGAAGCACCACTGTTTAGCCGTCACAAAATAAAGCCTCAAAAATCAGTAAATAAAAGTATTCTTCTACTGTTGCTCCGAGTCGTATATATCAATCGCCCTCTGCTGCAACAACGACTCTAAGTCTATTGGGTATTTGATTTTTCTCTTCTTTTTGGGGCCTCCTTACCTCCCCTTCTAGCCCAGCCTTCGCTCTCCTATTACACCTTCATCGGCGAGCTTCTCCTCAATATTTTTCATTACTGCTGAATTGCTTTTTACCCTTGTTGCATATACAAGTGTATCATGTATTTTTTAGAGTCTGCATGAATATATAACGTGAGTATATCTTCTCTTAGTAAATTAAATATTACATATCTTGTTGTGAATTAAATTGTTTGTCCAAATTCCACTTACTGCGTTTCCTTAAAATTATATAAAATATACGTCTGTAAAAAAATAACTTGAAAAATCTGTTGCAGCTGATTGGTTAAGGGCTTAAAAAAAACTTCTGCTTATGCTGCTTAGTATCGCGTATAGCCTGCTTCGGCTTCCACAACGGCTCGAAGTCTGTTGGGCAATGAACCCACAACTGTAGCCACATAACTAGGAAATTCAAGTAACTCGTTCCAAGCGTCATTAATCACATCAGAAAGCTGTCGGCGAGTCGACGGTGACTGTCGCTTTTCCCGTATTACTCTGACCATTTCTGCCCAAATATTCTCAATGGGATTCATTTCAGCTCCTTTAGGTGGCCATTCCATTACAGTAATATTACTATGATTGTCGAACCACCTCTTAACCACACGTGCCATATGAATAGGCGAGCGATCTTGATGGAACATGATCTGATCATCGCCAGATCTTGCTGTCACAGAAGGAAACATCACGTTCTCCAGAACTTATATGTAACTGCGGGCATCGAGTCTTCCTTCCACTTCCCACAGGAGCCCACACGCATGGGCCGATATCCATGCCCATACCGTTACCGACTCCCTGCCACTCCTTTGGCAACGGTAAATATATTTGGGGTTATACCTAGCACCTTTTGGCCGCTAAACAAGCACTTTTCCGGTTGATGCCGTAGAGAAAACTTTTTCGTCCGAGAAAAATCACTCCCCTCCAAAACTGGAGAGGTTTGTCGACATTTTCAGCAGCAAAAGTAAGCCGGGCTTCTCTGTGGGAAACAGTCTATGTCTTTTTCACAGCAGCCCTTCTTGCTCACAGTCCACCTTCCCAAAGACGACGAGTGACGGTCTTGTTGCTAACATTGAGACCCAAAGTCTGCTGAATTAATCTTACGTTGACAAATGGGTGGTTCTCACTGAAACGGCGTATCTGCCGATCCTGAGCTGCTGTTGTTTTGCGGCGACGGCCATGAGGCCTCCCATTCAGGTTACCACTTTCTTCCTTTCGTCTGATCCACTGGCTACCGTCGACTTGTGAAGACCCATAATTCTTGCTGTATGGCCATTTGAAACCCCCTCTGCAAGGAGTGCTATTATAGCTCCCTTGTCTGCCTCAGCCAGATGGGCCATTTAGCGTTGACTGAAAGATTCGTCGCGGTTAATATCTGCTGCGAAAACAGCGTTAGTAGGAAACAGACTGCCTCCTCCACGACTGTAGCCACAGCACAATCGCCAAGTATGTGTAACACGGAAATCGATGGCATAAACAAGAGATCGCAAGCCCGTACCCGTGTCGTTACACAGTGGAGCAACTTAGAATCTGTAATTTTTCCAAGAAGGGACTGGTCCGCTTTTGTCATATCTTATCCTGATAAATATTACATGAAATGAAATGTTTACGTTTTCCATATAAGGCAGGCCTAACGCAAGAGACATTTCTGAAATATCTGAGGCAACCTGGAGAACACTCCGTGAATTTTAGCTGTAGAAGGTTGCCTTATAAGAAGGAAAACATGTTTATCCTCGTCCGCCGTGTTTCCAAGTAGCGCAGTTTACTCTGAGGCATACATAATTCTCGCCAGGCGTCAGAAGCGACTCGACTAACGAAGGGAACTCGCCAGGTGCCACACGCTGATTGTTCGGAAACTTTGCTCAGTGTGGGGAGGACAAAATAAACGAACATGTGTTTCGGCTTATCTGCAGACACTCGACCGTTTCCGAGATAACTATTGTCAAAGTTATCAACGCGCTGTTGCTATAGTGTAGCTACATTTTGCGCCCGAGAATGCAATTGAAGCGGTGGCTCAGAGGCTACCGTCGGTCCTTCTTATCTTTGATTCCCGAGTTCGAGACTATATTGTTTTTTTTATTATCTTTTTTCCTCCCTCTCTATCAGAATTATCTACTAATGTTTTTTTCCAATTTATGTTGAAATAATGTTGTCGTTATTCGTCACTTAAGTTCCTGTGTAATTAATGAATTAAAAAAATAATAAATGAATGAGAAAATTATGTGAAATATTTTTGAACCTCCTTACAACCCGTAAGGTTGCAAGGACATTCACACAAGTATTTCACATCATTTTCTCATGCGTTTATTTTTTTTAATTTCTTTCTTTACACAGTAAATTAATTGGCGAATAACGACAATATTGTTTCAACATAAATTGGAGTAAACAGACGTAGATAATTTAGAGAGTGAGTTAGGACAAAAAAAGGAACTACCGAGTTTCGAGCTTGCAGCGCAAAGTTCTGAAGTTGCGACGTTAGCCGCTGAGCCACCGCTTAAATTGAATCCTTACACGCTAAAAGGTATCTACACTATTGCAACAGCGCATTGAAAACTTTGACCGTCGTTTTCTCAGAAGCGGTCGAGTGTATGCAGATGAGCAGAGACACGTGTTCGCTTATTTTGTCCCCTCTTTCACTGAGCGAAGTTTCAGCAAGCTCGGGGTATGACAGTTGGCGGGTCCCCTCGTAAGTGGCGTGCGTTGCGATTCAGTAGATAGAATGCGTTCACTTTCCTCGACTACTCATTTACATGTTTGGAAACTTTCGTTCTTGTAGTGACAGTCTACATTATGAGGGCTGGTTTTATTGCTAACGATCTATTAATGGATTTTGCTCCTAATTTACATTACTGTGTAGTAGACCTCCTGCAACGACTTGAACCGGAAATGTTTGTTTATTTGGATAGTCCGCTTCTTAGTTGCCATATTTCGCTATCATATTTTCCTTTGTTTCAAAACGGCAAGTTTAGATGACCACTGCAACATGGTAACATCAGTAACAATTTAGTACTTTGAAACAGTTACGTGTAGTGTACGAGGAGTGTACTCTGTTGAATGAGGAAAAACAGTAAACAAGAAAGCTGCGTCCAGTAACAATAACTAACTTTCAGTCACATGACAAAACACAAGTCGATATACTCTCAGTTCGTCTCAGTACCCAGTAAAAATTAAACTGGAACGATCGCAAACATACTTTTGTGGGGAAGGCAAACGAAAGACTGCGTTTTATTGGCACCACACTAAGAATACGCAAAAGGTCTACTGAAAACACTACCTACACTACGTTTGTCCGTCCACTGTTATGGTATTCCTGTGTAGTATGGGATCCTTGACAGAAGAGATTGACGGTGCACTACAAAAACGTCCAACGAATGGTAGAACGATTTGTAATGTCACGAAGTAGGGGAGATAGAGTCCAGATTTGATAAGCGAGTTGGAGTGAGATTCATGAAAACAAAAGCGTTTTTCGATGCCGCGAGGTCTTTACGAGAAATTTCAATCACCAACATCTGTTCTGAATGCCAAAACATTATTTCCTCGGGAACTTACACAGGCTGAAATGACCACAGCAATAATGTAATTCAGGGCTCGTAAGAAAAGATTTATGTGGTCCATTTTCCCTCACGCTGATAAAGAATGGGACGATAGAGAAATAGTCCGAAGGTGGTTCGATGACCCTCTGCCAGGGTCGTAAGTCTAGATTGCAAAGAAATCCTGTAGATGTAGTCATGTAGATGTAACAACGAAATTATGTTGTACTTGCGACATGTGAGTTACATTTGATTTGAATATCGAAGTTGTTTGCTGTTTCTTTCTTTTTTGTTCATTATTTTCAACCATAGACAAACACCTAGGTGCGTTAAATTAACACTGAAATAAAGGCTCATGCATGGACGAATAACAATAAATTCTTGACTACTTGTTATGGTACTGCAATATCTGCCAGCGTCTTTAGAAGTGGATATCGCATACGACGTTCCTAGGGTGTTTATAAGTGGATATTGCAGACGACTTCGATCAAAATTTGAATGTAGCTTCGTAAAAGTTTCGTGATCAAACGATCTGAATTGCTGGTGATTACAGTTTATCCGCACTAGACAGTATATATTATCATTATGCATGAGGTGAAAAGGGTTTCGCCGGGTGCGGTGGCCGAGCGGTTCTAGGCGCATCAGTCACGAACCGCGCGGCTGCTTCCGTCGCAGGTTGGAATCCTACCTTTGGCATGGATGTGTGTGATGTCCATAGGTTAGGTAGGTTTACGTAGTTAAATGTCTAGGGGACTGATGACCTGAGCAGTTTGGTCGCATAGTCCTTAGAGCCATTTTATGACCTTCCACGTAAATTTTCTTTTCATAAACGCCCATATCTTTAGATTACGTTGACGTAGGAGCTCAATTTTTTTTTTTTACCACCAAGAGACTGTATACCGCAGGAAGTGCGATACACATCCGCTTATTATATCTACACGCAGTCGAGGTAAATGGGTTTAAGGGTTGGGTAGAAAGATAGACGGACTAGAAAGTAAGACTAGTAGGGTTCCATTTTAATCGCAGCTACGCTTTCGATCCATATCGCGTTTACAAGAATGCAAATAAAATCCATTTACCTATACACGTTGTATTTCAGATCCCAGTATTAATGCCATCGCGTTTTAGAAGTGCGAGCATTGCCACTGCTAGCTAGCTTAAGAAACGCTTCAGCTAATGAACGTTTTCTGACTGTGGCGAGTCTAATGGAGAATTAGAAACATTGTAGATTAAGTTTGGCAGTTATGTAACCGTTTATTTCCTGGGGTGGTGCAGAGTTATCCTTCTAAATTTACTCACTAATAACAGTATTTCGTTATTTCGATAAACATCTCGAATGATTGTCACATAAGCGGTGACATAAAGGTAGAAAATTGTTGTTTTTGAGTCCACAAAGCTCTATGCAACAGAAATTGCAGATCATTTTGCCATATTCATTGCGAAATCGCCGGCGTATTCATGTCTGGGTTAATAATAGATGGCTGGCTCAATGGCTCTGAGCACTATGCGACTTAACTTCTGAGGTCATCAGTCACCTAGAACTTAGAACTAATTAAACCTAACCAACCTAAGGACATCACACACATCCATGCCCGCGGCAGGATTCGAACCTGCGACCGTAGCGATCGCTCGGCACCAGACTGTAGCGCCCAGAACCGCACGGCCACTCCGGCCGGCAGAGAGCTGTTTGCCTGGGTTGTCTGATAGCGTAGTGAAAGTTGTTTGCTACTGCAAGGGAGGTCTGGTTTGTTTTCGGTTCTAATCTCGATGGAGGCAGATAGACTATAACTAAAGGAATTTTAAGAAATTCTCGTGCCCATAATACGTTTTATTGCTACCTTTATTTTGTACCGGCGCATTGAGGATGTCAATATGAAACTCTTGTAGAATTTCATACTTGTTACTGCCTACTATTTCCGCTTCTTTCAATTAACTGAACTCACTTGAGTGTGGCTCTGAATGATTTTTAACTGAATTTCGTTATGAATCTTCACGCATTGCTCAATTTGCTCACTTTCATGGTAGGTCAGCAACGGTAATCCAGTATGACTGGTCTGAACGTTGACACAGACCATTTCGCGGCCGAATGCGCATAATATTCTGCTAATTCGTAACGATCTGGGGTACTTTGTCCCACTAAAACAGTTATGTTATCTTGATAAGCCAAAATTCAGTTTTATTAGTACAGTTCACACTAATTACATTTACGAGTTGTGTTTAACACACTAATCAGCATTAATATAGTCTTACACATGATTGAAAACAGTCTGACCAAGTTTGTCAATTTCACGACTGTGCGTAGTGTGTTGGTAGCACTTCGTCGCCTTACCTGTTATGCTGTGTAGGAGACTTTAAAGCTATGCGGATCAGCATAACGAAGAGGCGAGGGTCTCGCTCATTGTGTCCACGACTGTACCAGCAGACAAATCATTTAAAACATTCTGGAACATGTTCTAGGAAACAGCGATCTAATAGTATCACAAACATTTATTACACACAGTGAGCAGTGTTCTCAACGCCAGTACGGACAGAGGTGCTCCACGTCAGGGTTTCCTACTGCCCGCAAGGAGTATAGGTCTGATGATGATCTCAGTAGTAGATCGAAAACACTCATCAATAAATAACAAGTAACAACTTTTAAGCGAACATAACTGTGTTTACTAAGTAATTATATACAAATGATTACAATTTCATAAAAACTGGATGGTTGTTCAAGAGAAAGAGTTGCACAAATTGAGCAAGTCAATAACGCGTTGGTCCAACTGTGGCCCTCATACAAGCAGCTACTCGGCTTGACACAGAGTTGTGGGATCTCGTCCTGAGGGCGACCTTGCCAAATTCTGTCCACAACTGGCACGCTGTGTCGTCAAAATCCGAGATAGGAATGATATGGCAGTCTTGCTGACCACAGTAATGTCTGGCCAGCAGGAACACAAGCAGTAGAAACTCTCGCAGTGTGCAGGTGGGAATTACCTTGCTGAAATGTAAGCCTAAGATAACGTGCCATGAAGGGCAACAAAACAGGGAGTAGAAATCGTCGACGTACCGTTGTGCGGTGTGGGTGCTGCGGGTGACAACCTAAGGTATCCTACCATGAAAAGAAATCGCATTCCAGACTATCGCTCCTGGATGTTGGGCCGTATGACGGCCGACAGTCAGATTAGTATCCAACAGCTGGCTGGGGCGTCTGCGGACTCGTCTTCGCTGGTCATCGGGGCGTGCACTCGAGTATAATCATTCAGTGATGACTCCCGCTTCAAACTGAATCCGGATAACAAGTTAAGACGTGTCTGGAGACTTCCCAGTCAGCTGTGGTGTACCAAACTGTCGTTCGCCATACGGCCCGACAACCGGAGTTCCGGTTCTGGCTTTCCATGTCATTTCATAGGAAGACCCCTTTGATTGTCATCCGCGGCACGCTTAGAGAGCAGCGGTACGTCGACGATATTCTACGCCCCGTTTTGTTGCCCTTCATTGCTCGCCGTCTTGGGCTTACATTTCAGCAAGATAATGCTCTTCCGCAAACGGCGAGAGTTTCTGCCGCTTGTCTTCGTGCTTGGCAAACCGTACCTTGGCCAGGAAGGTCGCCGCATCTCTTCCTAATAGAGAACATCTGGAGCATTATGGAGAGGAACTTCCAACCATATCGGGATTCTGACGATCTAACTAACAATCGGACAGAACTTGGCACGATGTCCCTCGGGAGGACATCCAACAACTCTGCCAATCAATGCCAACCCAAAAAACTACTTGCATAAGGACCAGAGGTGTATGCGTTACTTACTTGCTCAATTTGCGAAGCTCTTTTTCTTGAATAAATCATCCAGTTTCTCAGAAGTAGTAATAATTTGTTTGTTTGTTCGCGTACATCCCATCTACTTCCATCCCATTCCCTTAATTGCTTCGTGGGCTTTTTTCCTTAGAGTGTATACAGAGTGAATGATTAATTAAATAAAATGGAATACAGGTTTGATAAAAAAAATAACACAAATAAATAATAATAACGATCTTAAAATACTAACCATTTCTCACGAGAATTTCACTGTATTCTTTTTCTTCTGTTTTTTTTCTGGTAAACCTTACTCTCAAAGCCATGCAACGTAAAGTACTAACACCTCACCCTCTTTCTGAGCTCAAAATCTTACTCATTATCGAGGGATATTGAATCAGTTTGTAACGTTCATTTAAAAAAATTTAAAATAACTTTACTATTATGTTGAATGAAGTCTGAACTTTTGAATGGGTACAGAACTCGAATTGTGGTGTAGTGTTTTATAAGTGCAAGTGGTGTGCTTACTCTGTCTTATTGTTAGCAAAACTTTACACGAATCGATTGGGCAATTCAACCAATACCAATAAAGAACTACTGTCACTGCAAAATATATTCAGCCCCTTAGGCACTGAATCATCTGGCCCAGTTCAAAACTGATAACATTGGTCCCTGTGCACATAGCAAATAAATTAAACTGTCTTACCACTTAAGCAGCAGCGGAGTAACGCGATACATTCTAATATCTCATAAAAAAAATATAAATATTCTAGCTACAGGCTCAGCTGTCTGCAATGCCGGACATAATACTTGAAATGCACAAGAAATTCATCTGGATGATAAACGAGAACATTTGAGAACATCCAACTTCTTTGAAAAATATGACCTGGATTGGGGGCGATACTGATTATGGTGAATTACTAACACTCACTTTTTCATCAAAATTTTATTCCAAGTTAAGTTTGTCTTTTCAAAAACATCTGACAATTGAATTTACATTACTCAAAAACTGATTCACAAACAATGAGATTTAAACAGCAAGTATTATCTAACTTCATTAATCCAACATAAATGCAAATCATCAAGTTATACATAGCTCTGTTAACAAGTTATCAGCCAACTCATCTATACTAACGTACTGGCAAAAACAGAAATCATAATTATTTAAATCTTTACGTTATTTGCCTGTTTCCAGGTTCAACAGTATTGACATACCTAGATTAACCTAACTTTTGGTGGCTTCTCGCAGCGCACCACAGGAACTACCTACTCCATCGTCTTTCCCTCACAGACAGCTACCTACACCTGAGCACCCAGCACTCTCTTACTCCAACAAAGCAGTACAGTATCTTTGGTTCTGTGGTCGCACACAGTCAGCGATCCACATTATCGAGCCTATCAGAGACATTCATTGTTTATAGTACACTAGTTTCATTTTAATTCATTAATATTCTTATCTTATTCTGGTGCCACAAACAAGCGTTCCCCAGTATACTCCTTTCAAACTTTTCAGACTAGCAAATGAGGTTTACATAAAATGAAAATTTAACATCGTCACTATGATCTTGAAATCATTGATAGTGTGTGTAGTGTTCCATTATGAGATAATATGTTTACAGTGTGTGCAGATGTGAAGTGACGGACTGAGAGATGAACGAACAGTGTAACACTAGCCTTTTACGTTATTAACTAACTTCATAAACCGAATAAGTAGCCCTGTTTTAAACATACGCATGGTTTTCAGGGGGTAGAGGCTCCTTTCTTCATCCAGTCATCCTGATTTAGGTTTTCCGTGGTTTCCCGAAATTACGTGAGGCAAGTTCCAGGATGACCTACACGGTCGACTGCATTTTCCATCTTTGTCAAATTGGACCTGTATGTATGCATTGGCCTGTATATATTTTTGTTGTTCTTAAATTTTGAAACCACGAAATGTCGGATATCTTTGTAAAAGTGATCTACAGATGAACAGAACTACTACTACTATAACTTCTGCTATCGTTGCTACTACTGTTCGAGATACTTCACTATGTTTGAGCTCAGATTCTTCGGCTGCTAGTGTAGTGTTCCTGACAAATATGGCAGAAGTTTAATACATACTTCGTAACCGTTCCACACATACAGGAAAAGCATCTCACCCTTTAGTGGCGTATCTTGTAATCTTGTTTACATTACTTGCTCCTATGAGGACTTATTCAACTTATGATTTAAAAGTCACGAATGGTAACTCCGCACCTCTCGTTATTGTAGTCAGATTTACGCACGAAGTTCTCTTTCCACTGATAATGGACAGGGGAACAGACTGAAGAACGAGTGCTGTTTCATAAAAGTTTTCTCTACTTTCAATTTTTGCAACGCTGATGTTCATAGTTGGTAGCTCATACAGAAAATAGCAATGTGTCTTGGACGTTGAAACTGTAACCATACGCTACATGGAAGGCTGCTACTCTGTTGTACTTACTTGGACGGACGTCTCCTGGGAAACCAAGACTTCTAAACGAGTTACTTGGAAGCTTACACGGTCGTAACCTTAGATCGACTTCTGCATTGCGTCACAAAATTTCTTGCTCAGTGGCGCTCCAACTTCTGATTCAGCTCACCCCGATACTCATCGAATTTTGTGGCTTGGCGCGGCACTTTAGAGCTTTTTTCTGCCTTCCTATTCCCCTCCTCCCTCTCCACCTTCCAGCAAGCTCCCTCGCATCGACTTCTGCAGTCTTAGAATAACTTATCCCCTTCGTGACGTCCTTGATGTCCGAGGAAGTCGCAGCTTTTGCTTCTTCCCTGTCTTTTCTTTCTTTGCTGATTACACGACGCCTCCCCTATCTTCTGATATATCTCTAAATCGCTTTCAAAAACTGTACTTAGCTCTGCCGTAAACTGCATTCTATGACGTCGTCCACATAGTTTTGAACCTCCATCGGCCCGTCCCCAGCCATGCCTCTGCCTGCAGTCTCCACTTCATTCAGGTTATTTGCGTGAAAAAGACCACACGAAATTGTAATTGAAGTGTAAAACTGTTAAAACTCTTGAGTAACTTATGCACAAAAATAACCAAAAAGCTATAAAGTAGACACAAATTCAGAATTATTTCCCAACATCTCTAATATATAAAGCAGTAGGAAATAAAATATGTGTTATAAGCCACTGAAGATGCTTCGAAAATAAAATAGAAACGCGTCTACCAACCAAACAAATAGCCTTTCATTTACTAGCGTAAACGGAGTATATACCGTGTGAAGTTACCAATATTTTCAGCTTTGTTTTGTGGTTTGTAGGTGCTTTGTAGGTGCTGTCAGCACAAACAATGTGATCTCCTATGTCAAAGGTAACTTTTGTTTCAGACCTGTATGTAAGGAAATTTCTAGGAAGTAATTTTATGAAGTAAATCGGTAAGTAACCGTATTGGTATGATACGAGATCCTTTAAGGACATTTATGGACAATGATGCGAAAGCAAAAATACGAGGGTCACTCCAAAAGAAATGCACACTATTTTTTTTAAATCCATCTTTTATTCTGCATCTTTGAAAGTCTTACAGTGTGTAGATACACCCTTTAGGAACAATATTTTCATTTCTCCACATAATTTCCATCCCTCTCAACTGCCTTACGCCATCTTGGAACCAGCGCCTGTATACCCGCACGGTAAAATTCTGGACCAACCTCTTGGAGCCGCTGTTTGGCAGCGTGCACAAGGGAGTAATCATCTTCAAACCTTGTTCCACGAAAAGAGTCTTTCAGTTTCCCAAAGAGATGATAGTCATATGGAGCCAGGTCAGGACTGTAAGGCGAGTGTTTCAGTGCTGTCCATTCGAGTTTTGTGATCGCTTCCATGGTTTTTTGACTGACATGTGGCCGTGCATTGTCGTGCAACAGCAAAACATCCTGCTTTTGCCGATGTGGTCGAACACGACTCAGTCGAGCTTGAAGTTTCTTCAGTGTCGTCACATATGCATCAGAATTTATGGTGGTTCCACTTGGCATGATGTCCACAATCAAGAGTCCTCTGGAATCGAAAAACACCATAGCCATAACTTTTCCAGCAGAAGGTGTGGTTTTGAATTTATTTTTCTTGGGTGAATTTGCATAATGCCACTCCAATGATGGAGCCATGTTACATCACCTGTCACAATTCTTCCAAGTAATTCATCTCCACCATTCTCGTACTGTTCCAAAAGTTCGCTGCATACCGTTTTTCTTGTTTCTTTGTGAACCACTGTCAACATCCTGGGAACCCACCTGGCACAAACCTTTTTCAGTATTCTGCAAACACTTCCTTCCCCTGTCCCAACGTAGCGTGACAATTCGTTCACTGTGATGCGTCTGTCAGCAGTCACCAATTCGTTAACTCTCTGCACATTGTCTGGAGTGTGTGCAGTACGAGGGCTGCCACAGTGAGGACAATCATCAATATTGCCGTGACCGCTTTCATCACGTAACCTGCTTGCCCACCGACTAACTGTACTGGAATCGACAGCAGTATCTCCACAAACATTTTTCAACCACTTGTGGATGTTTCCTACTGTCTCGTTTTCACGGCACAGGAATTCTATGACAGCACGTTGCTTCTGACGAACGTCAAGTATAGCAGCCATCTTGAAGACATGCTGTAAAGGCGCCACTCACGGGAACAAGTTGAACTAAGGTTGAAAACAAGCCGGAAGGATGTATCTACACACTGTAAAACTTTCACACATGCAGATTGAAAACTGTATTTTTAGAAAAATAGTGTGCATTTCTTTTGGAGTGACCCTCATAAGTTATTTCGACTGATTATTACTGACTGCGGCTGTTTTGCTTTTCAGCTCTGTGGAGTCGCATTACTTTGCTATGAGCAATACAGTTTCAGCTTCTAGAGTGAATATGTCCTCCATCATTCCCTCTCTCTAGGTAATCTCGTCACCAAACCGACAGCCGGCCGCGGTGGTCTCGCGGTTCTAGGCGCGCAGTCCGGAACCGTGCGACTGCTACGGTCGCAGGTTCGAATCCTGCCTCGGGGATGGATGTCTGTGATGTCCTTAGGTTAGTTAGGTTTAAGTAGTTCTAAGTTCTAGGGGACTAATGACCACAGCAGTTGAGTCCCATAGTGCTCAGAGCCATTTGAACCATTTTTGAACCAAACCAACATTCCGTGAACACAGGTTAACCGTCTCTGGATGCAGCAGCTAACTCCATTATGTAGTGCTATATCATACAATCTGTTGCTTCTTGGACGTATAATTTAAACAAACTAAACGGTTGTTCATGTTCTCATGGTATGTTACTGATCAACAAATCTACGGTTTTTAGCTATAACTATACTTTGCCTGCTGCTAATACACTGCCTGACCGATAGAGCACCCAGAGTTGGCTGAGGAAATGGGTTGAGAGAGTAAGTGATGTTACTTCAGAAATTACAAATTCGACTCAAATTTAGAAATAACTTGACAGTTAGAGCCCACTTATCACTATGACGTTGCATGCACGCACTTTGGCCTGGGTTCATGCAATGATTCGTTTGGGAAGCGTGTCACCTGGAGTAAACTCGCCTACAGCTGTTCTTCATATTCTCGATACTAGCATTGGGACAGAGTTGACATCCGAAGTGGTCACACAGACGTTCTATCGGAGACAGGGAGTAACTCACAGCCACTCAAACATCATCACTCACTAACAGCCGTGACCCGAAGTCATAAGCGATGGCTCCCCACAGAATGACGCAAGATGTAACATCTCTGTGCCTCTCCAAAACATCGAAAAAGTGCAACCTCTCCCCAGTTCACCACAGTACTCACTGGTGGTGATCATCTGGGGTATTGCAGAACCGCGATTCATCGCTGAACGCATTGCCACGCCAGTCATCACCAGTCCTTGCTTCCTGTTCACTACACGACTCCAAACCCAGCCATTTTTGTTGTGCTGTTCAAATGGTTCAAATGGCTGTGAACACTATGGGACTTAACAGCTGAGGTCATCAGTCTCCTACAACTTAGAACTACTTAAACCTAACTAACCTAAGGACATCACACACGTCCATGCTCGACGTAGGATTCGAACCTGCGACCGTAGCGGTCGCGTGGTTCCAGACTAAAGCGCCTAGAACCGCTCGACCACAGCGGCCGGCTATTGTGCTGTTGACGGCAGCCTACGCATGTGATGGTAATTACATAGTGTGGCTGCTGCTAGTCTCCGAACAATGGCGTGGGAGACATAAAATATTGCACAGAATTAGTTGCTTTTCATCAGATGGCAGGCTTGGACGAGAAGGGGTTGCGATGTCCTTTGTGCACATATCAGCCGGAGTCTAGGGGTAAGTCTGGCCTTAGTACCCGAGCAGAGCGGACGTTCTGTGTGTTTCCGCTTGCAGCTCGAGCGCGCTCGCCTTGTTTACTTCCTCCTCTCAGCAATAAAGTGACGCCGTAGCGCGACAAGACAGTGGCAAATCAATACAGGAAATTAACGCAGAAATTTGCTTATTGAAATCGCTTTGCCAGGCCAGAAGCACTCGATGTTGAGTACTTTTAAGGGAGGGTGCCGAGATACCTGTTGCCGACATTGTCAGCATAAACTTTTCGACAATAAGTACTAGTTAAACTTACTGACGACTCTACAGGACTCCGCTTATGCCAAGCAACGACGAGGTTCACCATTCCAGACTGAGGCTGCGGACATGTGCATATTAGAGATACACTTCGAACTCCCGACGGCAGATGTCGTGGCGGCACTCCGTCCCTACAAGAACATGTAGCAGGTAACTGGACCCAACTTAAGACATATCACCAGGTATGTGTGTTCCCATGACATGTATCGTCATCCCCTCCAGACAGGACACTGCTATGCCATAGTTATTTATGATGGCCAACTTAAAGCGTGATCTGGATGCTCCCCAGCGTCGGATCACACAACTTCCACAGCAGGACGTGGTACCTCTACTGACGCCAACGATACAACCAGTGACTTACGCTACGACGCTCGTGGTGTCTGCTCCTGTCCAGAACCAAAACATCGACGTTGCTGTACCGGTAAAACCCGCCCAAAACACGCCTGGCCGGTCAGGCAGCCTGCTCAGTGACAGAACTCTGTGAGACGCCATCGATAACACTGAAGACGGCAGGCCCCACAGATTGCGGGATGTCAATCGATTCACTAATCGTACCAATCGAAGCCTCTGTGCCGGTGACGCGTCAGTCAATATCATCCGACATGGAAGGGCACACACGAAAACAGTGTTCATTGAAACTCCGAAAGAAACGTCGCAGGCCCGTGTCGGAACACGGCAGCTCCCACTCGCTGGAAGAAGAAGAATTGAATCCTGAAGGATGCCACTAACACCACACCTGTGAAATGGACGGCAGTACGGTGGCCTCAGTCCTCTGCGGCGAACAGTGATTAGCAGGAAGGCTCCAATGAAGGCTGCGATCCCGCTTGGTCCCTTCGTATCAACAACTATGACTTACGGAACATGAACAGACTTCCGTGCCCGCGTCGTGGGCCGAGGACATCGAAACCAGGCAGACCCCGATCTGGGGCCTGTTGAGGTGCCGCCGCACTATCGAATTTGAACAACACCACGAAGGTTGCAGTTGGGGCGGTGTGACGTCACACTTGAAGTCCGCTTCTCTCCACCATCACTATGGATAACCCTTCCCAACGACCACACCACCTGGCTTAGCGCTTGGCCACATGGAATATCAACATGAATAAATGTTCACCCTGCAGCGAGTGTGAACTTCTAGGAAACAAAAATGGCACATTAAAACTGTGTCGAACTGAGACTTGAACTGTGGATCTTAGCCTTTTGTGCTCAAGTGCTCTACCAACTGAGCCAGCCCGTCCTCACAGCTCTATTTGCGGCAGAAGCTCATCTCCCACCTTCGAAACTTCACAGAAGCTCTCCTGCGAAACTTTCAAGTTTGGACGGTAGGAGATGAGGTACTGATGGAAGTAAAGCTGTGGTTACGTAATATACATGACGCCTCGTGGTCTTGCAGACACTGGCGTGGCGATTTTAGTGTGTGACGTATTTACCCTCCGATCCAGGATTAGTTATCACGGCACTCGACACCCCATTCACTGATGTTTATGCACTGTTGGGTACCACAAACATCTTTAGTGGACCAGGTCCTACACCGCGGACATCGCCCACTGCCCCCCAGGATGGTGTGAACACAGCGTCTTCGCCAGCGATTTCAACTGCGTCCTTCATCCCAAGGACGAAGTCCCAAACAGAAGACCTTGTCTGGAATTGGGTATGGTGGTTCACGATCTTCATATGTACGACATGTGGGACAAGGTACATGGCGACAGCTCTGGACACACACATCTTACCAGTTAATCAGTGAGCCGAATGGATCACATGTATGTTTCACTAGGTCTTACGCAGGTAGCGATGGCCACTGAACAATGGACTCAGGCCTGTATCTACACAATACAACTGCACCCCCAGCGTAGTAACGGTTTTTGGATGATGAATGTAAATCACCTCCAGGACCTGGACTACCGTCGACAAGTTGCCACAACATGGGCCAACTGTGAACAATGTCGCTCCCGACACCCCTCGGATATGGTGTGATGGGTCCTCTGCGCCAAACCAGGATTTGTGCAATCCGTTTGGCAAGGACACGGCTGTACAACACTGGCAGACATTGGATTTTTACTATGCGGCGCTCAGAGTTCATGAATCTCTACTCCCATTGCCACAAAAACAACTAGAATGACACCGAATCACGACCCGCATACTGTCGATGTCAAAGCGACGATTAGAAGGCTCCTGTCCGGTCGGGACGACATGATCGAACAGTAGCAGAGGTACCCACCATGCTCCACATTGTGGCAGACATGCGCCTACATCGCCAAGGTTAATCACAACGGTAGACGGACGCTCCTGCAGAACCCAAGCAAGCATAGTGAAAGCCATGGAGGATCATATTCGTCATCTTTCGCAGAAAACAGCCGTAGATGATGAGGTCACAGCAGAAGCATTTCAACAGATGATGTACACTGTCAACACGGTGACAGCGACGGCACTAATGGAGGAATTCTCAGCTGAAGATGTGGAGGACGGCTTGAACAGGATGCGGTCAATAAGTCTCCAGGGTCCGATGGACTACCAATCGATTTTTACCAGACCTTCCGTGACTTCATGATGCCCCTCTGGGCTACAATTTTCGAGGAACTTATGTCCCTGGGCTGCACTGTACTATCTACCCTCGTCAAAGGACAAGGCAATGGGAGGGCGATCGGACAATAACTATCAGCCACTTAAAATGTTGAACGCAGATAACAAGACCTTTGTCAGCCATTTGGCAGATCCTGTTAAGTCGACTGTGCCGATGATCCTCGCCCAGGAACAGACATCGCACGAGGAAGGTGCCACCATAAAGATGGCTAACAGCGACTGCAGAAACATAAATACGATCGCCTCGGCGTGCCGCCTGAGAGCGGAGATAGTCTCCATCGATTTCGATCTAGCCTTGTACAGAGTGCAGCATTACTTCCTCTTACAGGTGACGGACCATATAGGATCTCCCCCCGAGCCACATCGACGCCCTGCGGTGCCTTTTGGCAGCGTACGAAGCTGGACTGAGTGATATAGACAGGCCGTGGGCAGTCTTCTGAACATCAACAAGTCGGCGGCGTTGGATATCGAGCGCGGCCTCGGTCCAGTCTCTGTCACCTCTCTCCCACCAATTGCTGAACTGAGACATCTGAGAGCACGTTTACGAAAGATGTGCGCAGAACGGCCACGGGAAACTATCGACGGTTACTGCCGATCGTGCAACTGACGATGCGCCAGAACCTGATCTGAGACTTGAGTTAGCTGCAACGTGTGAAATACTAGAACCTTTATGTGACATCAACACTCAGTCACATGGCACAACACCTCCCACTGATGGTGATAGGATGAAGGATTCAGGTGACCTTCAGCTGTTACCTATCTCAGGATGCGTATTCAGAGTACTCTACGATACTATTACCGTCCCCTTGTGCAGTGGAGGGCTGGGATTTGTTAACTTCCAGGCACGGGCAACTGTCCTCTATATGTGCATTATTGGAAACGATGGTCCAATCAGCACGCCTCCCTCACGGGTTGCCTATTGGGGGTTTCGATGCCAGTCTCTCACGTCCTGCCACTGTCGGAGGTGCACATTGCGACACAGTTCTACCATGTATCGAGATTCATTTTGTAATACAGCTATGTGATCTCAGATCTCCTTGCAACATGCACGTCAGAGGCAAAAGATTTTTACTCCATATTTCTGCTGGCAGTTCTGTGTAATGTGGCAGAAACCAAGGATGCAACTGACCATTGACCACGAGTGTGAAATATTATGCATAACCACATTCTACCCACCACAGTCGTGTGACATGGTATCAAGTCACCAACAAAAATATTAAAAAAATGTTCAAATGTGTTTGAAATCTTATGGGACTGCTAAGGTCATCAGTCCCTAAGCTTACACACCACTTAACCTAAGTTATCCTAAGGCCAAACACACCCATGCCCAAGGGAGGACTCGAACCTCCACCGGGACCAGCCGAATAAAAAATATGCAAGACACCGGCTCCACGCTATCATGTTAATGGACTTCGCGCTGACAGTCGTCTCCTGGACACTGATGAACAGCGGGCAGATGGAAAGAGTACACTGAGGGCCTCTATGAGGGGCAGGATGCGTCTGATGACGCGACAGAAGGAGAAACCGAAATCGACAGTTAGGAGATAGGAGGCTCAGTATTACAATCAGAATTAAAAAGAACTGTGGACGACCTAAGACCAAATAAGGCAGAAAGGATAAATAACATTCCATCGGAATTCCTAAAGTCATTGGGGGAATTAGCGACAGAATGGCTATTCAGGTTGGTCTGTAGAATGTGTGTGACTGGCGATATACCATGAAACATTCGAAGGTAATAGCAGCCGACAAGTGCTAGAATTATCGAGAATCAGCTTAACCCCTCATGCATCCAAGTTGCTGACTACAGTAATACACAGAAAATGAAAAAGAAAATCTACGATCTGTTAAATAGCGATTAATTTCGCTTTAGGAAAGGCAAAGGCTTCAGAGAGACAATTCTGACGTTACGATTGATAACCGAACCAAGGAAGAAGACAGGACATTTTCATAGGAACTATCGATCTGGAAAAAGTCTTCGACATTGTAAAATGGTGCAAGATGTTCGAAATTCTGAGAAAAATAGGGGTAAGCTGTAGGAAAAGACGGGTAAAATGCAATATGTACAACAACCATAAGGGAACAATAGGATGAAAAAGGGGGTTGAGACAGGGATGCGGTCTTTCGTCTCCAACTCTTCAATATATAGGGTGTTTCCGTAAGAGATTGCAAAAAAAAAATTTAACAGGACATAGAGGATGCTCCACGGAACAATTTGCGGTAGGGAACCAGGGGGTGGCCGGCTGCTGTGGCCGAGCGGTTCTAGGCGCTTCAGTCCGGAACCACGCTGCTGCTGCGGTCGCAGGTTCGAATCCTGCCTCGGGCATGGATGTGTGTAATGTCCTTAGCTTAGTTAGGTTTAAGTAGTTCTAAGTCTAGTGGACTGATGACCTCACATGTTAAGTCCCATATTGCTTAGAGCCATTTTTGAACCTGGGGTTGAAGAAGCCACCTTAAGGGGATACTAGGAACAAAATCAAATTACCGTGTACTTTTCATGTTAGTTAACTGCAACTTCACCGACACAATGAATGTACCATTTGTACTGTATCAAAAAATGTGCTGAAACTGACGGCCATCAGCCCCAATACAAGCATGACATCGGCGAAGAAGATTCTGCCGCACCCTGACAAATATCCTTGGTGCGTTTCGAATCATATCATAGGCAGTTACAATTCCATGCCCGTATCCACTGGGGTCTCACACCGAACTGACTTCAGATATCCCCATAGGAAATAATCAAGGGAATTCAGGTCAGGTGACCCCGCAGGCCATGGAATAGACGTCGCCCTCCAATCCAGCGAACAGGAAATACAGCATTGAGACGGTTGCGGATATTCACACTGAAGTGAGGCGGTGCACCGTTATGTTCTCACGTACAGCCAAGGGTACGTTCTCCAGCAGCTCATGTAGAACTCTAAATAAGAACCCAAGTACTGGTGGCCATTCAGACGGCCAGGTAGAAGATATGGCCCCACGAGATTGTCGCCTACAGAGCCGACCCAGATATTCACAGCAAAACGTACTTGACTCTACTACAGCATGCAGATTTTCCTCATCCCACACATGACTATTCCTGCTGTTCGAAATGCCATCAAGATCAAATGAGGCCTCGTCAGTAAACAGCACGATATGTAGGGAAATCTGGTCGAACAATCCATTGTTGTAGCAACCACTTACGCAATGCGACCCTTGGCATAAAGTCAGGCAGAAGCATTGCACAGACTTGTTGTGGGTAATATGGGTGTAATTTTTGTTCGTAGAGTAGTGGATCGAGGGGCTTGTTGTAACAGTTTTCATTAAAACTAATATATCTTGAGATCCATTGATGAAATTGCTACTAAATAAAGATGGATGGATCCTGTAACTCTTCCTCTACCAAATCAAGTAAAAATAATACCATAACTATTGGTCATTATTTTACAATGAATTATTTGCTAGAAGAAGTGCGGCGTTACAACTTACCTCGTGCTTGGGGCAAGTTGTAACGTCTACGGGGCAAGTAGTAACGACAAAAAAACAACAATAATACCTCTAATCATTTATTCTTTGTTTATTGTTAACAAAATTTACATCTTTCTAAAGTAGGTATAATGTAATTCTTATAAAAAATCAACTTAAATACACTTTTTAAGTGATCAACACCTAAAAATTAAGTAATTAACAGCTTTATTTAGTTAAACACTACTTATAATCATTATGGCACTTTTCAATCACAGTAAGCAATAAATTATTTATATCTAAGGTATGCTTCGTAATTATCTCTTTTTAATATCTATCTAACAATGTATTGCACTTATATGCCAATCAACATTTGGTGGGTTTCATTATAATTAAATTCAGTCTTCATCTGAGCTACAATTAATACAAATAAATGATATAGTGTCTCCTGTAACACATCCTACATCTGCCCACATCTTACAAGTGCAACACTCGACCCAATCTTCTTTATTTGAATCTGTGTAAGCGTCACCACATACCAGACAAGACCACTCTTCTGATTCAGATTCTGAATCTGAACATAAAATCTTTTTTTAAGCTCTGTCCACTCCGGTTTTATGCTTTGTTGATTTACCTTTGCCTTTCCCCTTCCCCTTTCCTTTACCTTTTCCTTTAATTTTGTCATCTTTTTTCTGTTTTTTCTTCATCTTTTCCTTATATTCCTTTTGTAAAGCTTCTATTTCAGTAGTGTCCACCAATAGTGTAGATTTTCTTTTGCGTCTGCTATTTGTATTAGTTTTTCTTGGTGGCACCTTTGGTAGAGGTCTAAGGCAAAAAAGGTTTCTATAGACTGGAGCAACTCGGAGTTGGTTCGTTCGCAGTTTCGATTTGGCTTATAATTTCCGTGGTGCTGGTATCTAATTCAGGGGCAAAATCCAATAGTTCTGGATTTTCAAGATTCAATGATAAATTTTCTGTGACATTAACAACTCTGGCTCTTGGGTAAGATCTGGACGATCAGTAACATAAGATGGCGCAAAGTCAGAGTCTTGGAAAATATCAGCATTCAAAGGCCACACACCAGAGGTTTTAAATCCACTCATAATATTAGCAGGGTTTAAGGCAAGCGCTAATGACTCTTTCATAATACCTGGGATGTCATATATTGTCATCGTTTTCCCCATATTGTTGTGCATCCATGCTGTCTGTGCCCTATTTTTAAAAGGGCCGTACACTCCTACGTCTAGACGTTGCAAATTGTGGGAGCAGTGCGGGGGAAACGATAACATGATGACATTATTTTCTTTGGCTTTTCCAACAACTCCAATATTCACGTGTGAGCTATGGTTATCAAGTAACAACAGAACTGGCTCTTCCTTGGTGGGTTTGGCGTGTTTGATAAAATGATCCATAAAAATTATAAATTCTTTTTCGGTCATCCATCCAGAGGATTTACCAGCTCCAATGCAAACTGGAGGTCCACCACGAAAAAACATTTCAGAATATTTGAGCCTGGGAAAAACGAAGCAAGTGTTACACGAGTTCCCCTCTCAGCCGATGTGATAGCTCCAATTTGCTTTTGGCCACGAGCAGCTACTATTTTCTTAGATTTTTGAACCGTTGTGACCCCTGTTTCATCGATGTTCCATATTCGAGAAGCATTAAAAACTGATATTTTTGGAGAAGTCGTTGATATATTGCAAGGAATGAATTAACGTTAGCCTTATTGAACGACGTCGCTCGACTTGAAGAAGTCGCTTCTGGTGTTCTTAAAGATAACTGTGGCTTTCTGCGCATAAAATTTTGGAACCAGTCAGTACCAGCCTTGTTATTTTGATGCCAAGAAGGAGGAATGTTTTTAGCATTAAGCTGCACACCGCATTGGTAAGCTAGTTTCGTTACTTTTCTGTAGGAAGTAGTACAAAATATATTTAGGCGCACTTGAGTAGGTAGGAAGCCGTCTTACCCTCTTCTTCTGCAGTAAATACTTGTCTAGGCTTAACATAACCAACTCTTAACCATTCATTATTCTTATTTTTCTTTATGTATCTATAAAGAGAGACATGACATAATCCGAAAGTCTGACTAGCTTTCTGAATACTGCATTTTTTTTCTTCAACTTCAGCTGCCACTAACTCGTACACTTCTTGGCTTTGTGTTGCCCGCTCTTACTTTCTTTTATACACCCTCAATCTAGAAGAAAGGAAAAGAAATAAGTAGGTATCTACATCATAACGTGGGGCATGTTGTAACATGTTACAACAAGCCCCGGGATTTTGTTACAACTAACCTCATGGTTTAACCATGACTGAAGACCACAACAACAACAACAACAACCTCATGGTATAATTTTTAACATTTATCAAGATAACTATTTAAACAATTTAGCAATCTGAAAAACTGTTACACATTAGCAGAGATAGATAAATTTGAATGTAAATAAGATATAGAAAGTTTCCAATTAGTCGATAATAATAACGCAAACCAAAATGTTACGACAGTACAATTTTATATTACTTGGCAAAAGTGAAGCACGTGCACACTTCCGCTCACTGCGCCGGCCGGCGGGACACTGGCTATGGCCACATGATGCGCATCGGTTTATAGGTCACATCGAGACAAAGAAATACGTTAATAAAGCTTAAGATCCTAGTGAAAAGAGCCTGTTACTACTTGCCCCTGTTACAACAATATCCCTCGCTTCCCTACTCGCCACAAGATAGTATGCGGCAGCGCCCATTTCACATGCAATACGACGAGTAGTGGAGATCGCAACACGTTCCAGCACCTCCTCTTCAAAATCCGGTATGCGAATGGTCCTCTATTCAGTGAATCAATCTCTCGCATTCATCGATAGAGAGAAACAAACACTCGTCGTGGAGGATGATGCCTGTTAGGAAATCGTTCTCTGTACAGCCTTTTAGCAGCGAGAGCATTGCAACGTACTTCCCCCATCCACAAGGTGCTTGTCTGTGAGTTCTCCGAAACCGTAGCGGTATTGTGCATGGTATTGCACTGTACGTCTCTGAATAGCACTGAGTAGTTGATGGGTGTGTCATTGATTCATAGCATGTTCTGTCATGGGGCTATGTAAATACGAGACAACAGAGCCACCTTATGGACAAGTAAAGTAAACAAAACCCGCATCATTACTTCCAAGTAATCAGGGTGCTCCTCCTTGTATCCTTTGCAGGAAATAAAGAATGTACAAGTAAATAAACAGCACAGTACGTGTAAACTTCTACGCATGTTAATTGTAAGCTGGAAAACGGTAATGCTGGACAAAGCTGTAGACAAGTTTACTTCCATATCTCCTTAAGCTGGCCTCTCCGATCCCAGGTTCCGCACCTCAAATCTTTTAGCGGAGCATTCTGTATGTCCTGTTATTTTTTTGCAAGCTCCTACGGAAACATCCTATATACAGCTAAGAAATGATGACAAAAATAAAACAAAGGTTCGACACTGACATTAAAATTGAGTGTAAAAGGATATCAATGATAAGATTCGCTGATGAAAATGAGGAAGAATTACAGGATGCGCTGAATGCAATGAATGGTCTAATGAGTATATAATATGAATTGTGAGTAAATCGACGAAAGGTGAGAGTAATGAGAAGTAGCAGAAATGACAACAAAGAGAAACTTAACATCAGCATTGGTGATCACGAAGACGTTAAGGAATTCTGCTACGTAGGCAGCAAAATAACAAAGAACGGACGCATCAAGGGGGACATAAGGAGCAGACTAGCACAGGCAAGAAGGGCATTCCTGGTCAAGAAAAGTCTACTATTATGGAAAACACTCCTTAATTTGAGGAAGCAATTTCCACGAATGTCGTGTGGAGCACAGCGTTGTTTATTAGTGAATCACGGATTGCGGGAAAACCAGAAGACAATCTGAACATCCAAAATCTGGTATAACAGAAGAATGCTGAAAATTGGGAGGACTGATAAGGTAAGGAATGGGGACGTTCTCCGCAGAACTGGCGAGGAAAGGATTATATGAAGAACACTTACAAGAAGAAGGGGCAGGATGGTTGGACATCTGTTAAGACACCTCGCAATAACTTCCATCGTACTAGATGGAGCTGTAGAAGAAAAAACGGTGCAGGAGGACAGAAATTGGAATTCATCCAGCAAATAATTGAGGACGTAGGTTACAGTTGCTGCCCTCAGATGAATAGCTTGGCACAGGAGAGGAATTCGTGACGGGACGCATCGGACCAGTCAGAGGATTTAAGATTAAAAAAACGATACTTTGTGGTAGTTCAACGTGGTCAACTGGAACCTTGACGGAGATTATGCGTACCCTCACGTTCTCATACAGTCTAACATCTGGTCACTGTAACATCCGGATGCACCACAAATCTGCAGACTGTGCCATTCAATAGTCGGCCAAATGCAGACCCACAATGAGGCCTCTTTGAAACTCTGTCAGATGGTGTAACGCTGCCTAATACAAGTACGCGGTGTGTCCCGAATCCCTCACAGTGATCACTCAACATCTGACGTTCTTCACGGCTTTTATATACCCACCAGGCCTGGTAACAGCATTAAATACAAATAACAGTAATGCTCTCCGGTTGTCATTCTACCTGTCACACAGAGTTACTACTTTAATCAAAACATGGTTCAAATGTTCAAATGTGTACTATGGGACTTAACTGCTAAGGCCGTCAGTCCCTAAGCTTACACACTACTTAACCTAAGGACAAACACACACAGCCATGCCCGAGGGAGGACTCGAACCTCCGCCGGGACCAGCCGCACAGTCCACGACTGCAGCGCCCAAGACCGCTCGGCTAATCCCGCGCGCCAAAAAATGATTCAAATGGCTCTGAGCACTATGGGACTTAACATCTGAGGTCATCAGTCCCCTAGAACTTAGAACTACTTAAACCTAACTAACCTAAGGACATCACACACATCCATGCCCGAGGCAGGATTCGAACCTGCGACCGTAGCGGTCGCGCGGTTCCAGACTCACGCGCCTAGAACCGCTCGGCCACACGGGCCGGCCTACTTTAATCGCTTACATATCCAGCCGATGGTGTGAACGTGTACCGATTTATGTTAACATGCCACCATGTCCTCACCTTTATCCGTCTGGTAGCATATTTTGGCTGTAAACCATCTAGACATCTTCGGAACCTTGCGATTCTTGGAAGTTGGATGGCCATTATTTTCAAAAACTATTTTGAGAGGTTCATGTTCTTCTTGCACACGTTCCCTATGAGTAACCGTACGTGCATATCGTAATACTGACGGCACTCTGGGACTTGGTGTCTTTTGCAGAGTTCTTATCATTCGCTGAAAAACCGGCTGAACCGCAAAGCTTTGCAGTTCAAACTGAAGGTGAGTTCCACCTCACGAAGGTAAACAGGCTCATGGCCTTTCCGGAGTTAGTAGGGAATCTTTCTTCTGAAATAGGCCGTTTTCTCTCTTAACATAAACCCAAGATTATTTCTCTGCCATTACTAAAGACAGCTACACTGGCTGACTTTGTGAATTATTGATTCCATGGAATGCAGGCTAGTATAAGATGCTAAAATTCACTGTCATTGTGGTTTATCGTATATCAGACGTACTTTACATACATTTCAAGAACGTTGGGCGAGTCATCGACGTTATGTCTGTCTGCTACAGGCTGATAGCGTTTCCGCGACTGAGAGCTTCATTGCACGCAAGCCACTCGACGGACAAAAAGAGCGTCCCGATTTTAATGTCTGTTGAATCCTTCTGGCATATAGCTTATATAAAAGCTATTTGAAAAATGCGTTGCACAGAACCGTATTCCATTTATTTGTTATTATCACCGGTTTCGCTCACAATCCATCAACTTCATATCTGTAGCAACGCAAAGAAAGAAATGAATCACAGAAACAAAAAAAGACGCAAGTAGTCGTATAAATTGCAGAACACAAACGATGATACTTACGAAAGAATGAGCAATACTAACAAAATGTCTCACAAACTGAGACGTGCAAAAGTATTTAAACTGGACTATGTAAATAGCTCACAGATATGAGATGAGTGACCACAGAACTCACATCCACAAAGATGAAGCAAAGTTGACAGAATAAGCAATGCCACAAGACAATGCAGTTATCAAATGAAAACAATTTTTTATATAATTGCAAACGAAGTGTGAAACTTGAACAGCTGATCAAATAAGAAAACATCAATACGAAAAAATAATAACAGTTATCACTAAACAAGTTTACTTAAGTAATTGATATGGAAGAGCTACTATCATGGGCACCAAATCATACTGACAAGAATCGCAGTATCGCTATAACCTCATTTACAATGTAAAAATACAGCGTCTTATCATTTGCTTAAAAGAGTTAGGGGACAAAAATAGCAGAAAACATATATTCAACCAATGACATTTGCTGGTTATTGTTCTTATCAAATGATTCAAATGGCTCTAAGCACTATGGGACTTAACATCTGAGGTCATCAGTCCCCTAGAACTTAGAACTACTTAAACCTAACTAACCTAAGGACATCACACACATCCATGCCCGAGGCAGGATTCGAACCTGCGACCGCAGCAGCATCGCGGTTCCGGACTGAAGCGTCTAGAACCGCTCGGCCACAGCGGCCGACTTTTATCAATACAAAGCAACTCAATATTGTAAGAATTACATACTAAAACAAAGTAATGAAACGAATGAGTTTATTTTAGAAAAGTACCTCTACATGAAGCGGGAAAATGTCTTAATCTACTAGTAACAAACAGTATAAACCCGAGTATACAAAAATCCTTAGACCTACCGTACGTAAGAGTGATGGTAAATAGCCATCAATGGAAAATACATAAAGACAATTAGTGTGAATAAGAATTCAGTAACAACAGAAACCATAATCCTGGCAGTAACACAGAGCCATAAAACAGTATCGTAGACAGATAAGCTATTGTGGAAGGCACCATACATATCACTAACAATATTCTCAGTAATATGATAAAGTTATACAATGTGTAAAATATGGTAAAATGTCTTATCTGCTAAACAGAGCTAGGGAAAAAATGGCAGTTAACTTCCAGGCAAACACATTAATGATGCGTAATCAAACAATGACAAAAGCAGCTTATTAGACTCATACAAGGCAAGTAAACACAATACACAGCACTAAAAACTATATTTGCAAACGTCGAGGGGCTGTAGAGGGTGACTTGAATAAACTGAATATAGGAACTACGACACGTCGAAGTTATAAGCGCCAGCGACTGCCGTTAGGCCGCCCCTTCGACAACAAATGTAACTTTGTACTCTGACGGACCACAGACGGAACATCTCGCAATAGTCGAGTGTTGTTAATTATTCGTGATCGTTACTGACTGCTACCATCACCAGTGGAGAAGATGGAGCTAGTTGCTGCGTAGACAGGTCTTGTCTCCTATGAATGTGATGTTCTGTTGCCTCGGTGGATGACCGTTTCGGACACGGATTTCCGACCGCAGTGTTTTTCGATATGGAGGATGTAACGGAAAGATACTGACAGCATCTAAATTACAGGGGCTCATGTCTGCTATGTCTGCTGCGCAGCAGCTATCGCCCCTGGATTTTGCGAAAATCAATAGCGTTTAATGAATGACAACAGAGTTTTCGAGAATTCGGTGCTTTCATATCATTTAACGGAAAGGAAATATGAATGCAAGGAAAAATCTGGGAAACGTAAGAGTATTCACTGTGGCAAACAACAGAAATTTAGTTTCAAACAGTGACTATAACTATTTATTCCACTATTACACGAAATTAAACAAAAGTCCTAATGACTTGATTTCTCATGTTAAATCATTCAGATTCCAGATAATGCTACAGTCTTATGCACTAATGTCCCTTTCGTAAAATCCAATGAGTTTGTCAGAAAAAATCTTATACAGTATAAAAAATTTGTTTTTCAGCAGTTATGGAGCCAACAGAACTACTTACCTGAGGTCTGTCCCACAACTACTTTACATTCAACTGAGATCTTTATCAGCAACCAGATAACGTGACTTTGGATTACTGTTTAACTGGTACCCTTGCCAACGCATTTGTGGCAGTATTGAAATTAAAATCTGGAGTAACAAATCTGAAATTGTTAGTGAGGTAATCTATTACAACAGATATATCGATGATATCATTATTCTTTCGAATGGGGACACTAATGACATAGTGTTTAACGGTGTACACCCACGTATCTAATTTACTGTTGAAATAGAACACGATTGAGGCATTAATTTCCCTTACTTAAGAATATTTCAAAGAGATGGTAAGCAGCACTTTCATTTTTTTAGAAAAGGAATAACTACTAATGTGATTGTACGTAGAAAATCTTGCCACCCCATTATCCACAAGCTTGCCAACTTCCATTCAGTGCTGGACAGAACAGTTAGGTCGCCATTGTCAAATGATAATGTTAATGCTGGACTTAGTTCATTACGTCACATACTAGTACAAAATCGGTATGAACTGAAATAGCATCCAAACAAGAAATTATATTGCAAAAAATAAAAGACCTGGAGAAAACAAAATATGTTATTGTGAAACGGTAGCAGAGAAATTATGCAAAAGTTGTGTCATTATCTCCTACAGACTAGTAATAGCATTGACACTAATGTACACCATAATATAGAGAATCAATCCACATATGACCAGTCTAGCGTATATAAAATAAAATGTTTGCAGTGTGACAACTTCTACGCAGGTCAGCCAGGGAGAAAGCTAAAAACAAGCTTCACAGAACACTCATACCCAAGTAACACATCAGGTTTAATTGCACATCTAAAACCTCACACTCTGAAATGACTGTTGCGGCCACATGTAGTAAGCGTTGCTTCACGCAGTGGAGAATGGCAAAACAGAGGCACGCCGGCGATCGAGGCGATGCGAAGTAAGCAGGCACAGATAGCCTTGCTGACAGCAGCAGTCTACCAACCGGCTGAAGCAAGGACGCACACAGACCGAGCGCCAAGCGAAGCCTGGAGAGTGCTGACTAAGGGGAAGTGAGGCCAGTTCGCTAAGTTAAGCTGCAATATACTGCGGGAGTAATAACAGAAAGCTACCACCGAGGGTAAAAAGCGTTCTGCTGCCGGATATAAATAGTGGAGCGCAGGCAGCAACGGACAGAAGTCATTAGGAAGCAGTTCGGATCTGAGGACGGACGTGGTCCGTGTCCGAATGTTCAATCTTCGTAGGTGACGATTCTGGAAGTCTGTTCCAGCTCTCAGGAGTCATCCGTTCGCCGCCAGATGTCAACTTCAGCTCTGGAGGCCAGCCTGAGTTCGGTCGGCACCATGGCTGACTAACTACAGCGAGAACTTCCAGCAGGACCGGCCGCAGCGCGGTCTTGGTCACAGGCGCCGCCGGGGACTGACGCCCGGACTTCACAGAACCCGGCCCCACGGCGCGTGGTCCGCACATGAGAGGACCTCGCGGACATCGCGACTGACGGCTTCCCAGCCGCCGGTGCAGTAGGCGTCGGCAGCTGACCTCACGGCGACGAGTTCATCACAACCACAGGGCATCCTGGCTTCAGCGGAGCACTGGTGGCCTCAGGCTTCCGAGTGCGACCAGCGGCGCGCGTTGGGTGCACTGTCGGAGAATCTACACAGCAGCAGCCAGGCGGAGGGCTGGGCGGCGACGACGAGGGATAAATTGTAAAGAAAGTCCAATACATAACTGTAAAACTCCACGCCGTCTCAGTCTTTGGCGCAGCCACTGTGTCTGCTGCTAACAAGTACTGCAGAAGACGTAATGTGACACATACATCCAAGAAGAGAATAGATATGAATTTACTGGAAGAGACAGACATACCTTCTAACATGGGCACATACTCATATGGAATACTGAATGAGCAGACTGATTTAAAAAATTAAAATTACTTATATAATTTCGTTGAGGTTATTAATATGTTGTTAGTGACAGCAACATTTACACGATCAGTGTTCAGACCTGTGCCATGATGCTGTACTTTTTGGGATGTAAGTCTTTTGACTGGATATCTTTATTGTTCTAATGTAAAGTAATGGTTTTTCTTACAACTCTTCACTCTACACGTTTATTATGTTACATAGGCACGACCGTGTTATTAAAGGTTTCGGTAAGTTTAGCTTCTTGATTAAATTTTCAAGCTGAGTTCATGTAGTATGGGCTATTCTTTTATGTACCCTTGCTCCTGTCTTTCATATCAATATCTTTCTTCGCCATTATATGGTTGCTGACATCTTCTTAAACTGGATTGCTCCTTTGTTTCCCTAAATGCCCCTAACTTAGGGTACTACGTTTTAAGTGAGTTTGTATTCCTGCATGACAAGCATTGGGGTTTTTATATGTCTTGCCCCTATTGGTTCCCCTGGTAAGATACTGGTTTTTGGCCCAGTCTAGCTACCATGATTATGACTGGTATTATTAGGCAGTTATGCATGCTAGTTGTTTCTACGTATTTTTCACTAATGAATGTTTCGCATCACTCCCATATATGACAGAACTCAAAGGATTTTTATTTGCTTGAATTTATACAGACTGATAGCAGTAGGTTAAGGTTTTCGTTCATTTTATTTATGGGTATATTTCTAAACTGAACTCCACAGTTGTTACAATACTTTTTGCTAGTATGTAATGTTCTTCAGCTCCAGTTATTCGTTGGGCATACACTATTAATATGTTTGCTTGAAGGTTACCTCCCATTTTTATTTCCAGCTCTTTTTACCCAATGATACGACATTATATTTTTACGAGGTAAGTGACATTATAAAGATACCAAGAGTCTTGTTTGATTTTTCCATATAAAAATTAAAAGGAAATAGTTGTTGATAACTTTTATTGCTCTTCCATATTTAGGTTTCCTTATGTGACAAGCTGTTCAAGTTTCACACTTTGTTCTCAGTCATATAAAAAACTGTTTTAATTTCATAGTTGTATTGTCATATGGCACTCTTTACATCGATTTCGCCAACTTTGCTTCATCTCTGTGGCTACGACTGCTTTCGTCACACATCTCATCCACCTGAACAGTTTACGTTTTGACCGCATACGTCCAGTCAATCTGTTGCTGTTTCATATTTATGAATTTTCGAATTGCTATGTGTACATAGTTGTAATGAAAATAACTGTAAATGTGTTTCCATGTCTCTGTTTGTGTTGCATGTGAATATTATTATTTTCTATATGACGATCTGTTTGTCTTCGGGATTCTGTAATCCGTTTATTTCTCTGCGTTTCTACAGATACCAAGTTGATGTTTTGTGTCCGAAGCTGGTAGTAATAATAAATGAATGCAATACATCTCTGGCCCATGCAGTTTCCAAAACATATTGCTGCTGCTGATAGACGTCTGAAATATGTTTTGTGAATGATTTAATTAATCCCGATGATATTTTTGACACTGACGAAATGTGAAATCAGCCGCTGGCAATAGTTAACTCAGACAACGGTACTGTTCCTAGACTTTGTGAAGCAACATCTATCTCAGAGGGGTCATGGTAGCATATATCTCTCTGCCACCATTGTCGTACTTCTTCCACTGTTATTTTCCGTGCGTACCGTCAGACCATTCTATCCGCTCCGAAGTTGGGTGGACAGCTTACAGCTGAAAAATTAACAGTAGACAAAGTAAGTTTACTGCTAAGTTCCCGTTATTTACGGCTTAATACCAGCTGCGAGCACGTTCTACACTGTTCTTAAATCAATTTGCCAGTATACTTTTATTGATGCAACATCGTTGCTGTATGTACTGCACGCTACTGTGTACTTCCTACACATTCTTCTCAGGAATTCAAATGTCTCGTTCCATCTCACACTGTCGAAGCGTTCTCTAGGACCATAAATACTGAGAAGGCATCCCGATCCCATTTAATGGTTCAAATGGCTCTAAGCACCATGTGACTTAACATCTGAGGTCATCAGTCCCCTAGACTTAGAACTACTTAAACCTAACTAACCTAAGAACACATCCATACCTGAGGTAGGATTCGAACCTGCGACCGTAGCAGCAGCACGGTTCTGGACTGAAGCGCCTAGAACCTCTCGGCCACAACGGCCGGCAATTCCATTTAATATTTCTTCCATTATGAACTCCGTAAAAATTGTTTCTTGGTATCTTCACCACTTCCGAAACCAAACGAGTGTTCGTCCAGCACCTGTTCAATTTTTATTTCACTTCTTCTGTGTACAGCGTGTTCGGAAACTCCCGTTAGAATTTCAAAACGGTTGCAGTTCAGAGGTGCAATGCATCCACGTTTGCTAAGGGAAAGGGAAAAGTCTCACCGTTTCTTCTGATATGCAACAGGAAGACAAGACGACGTGTGTTACGTCAGACAGTCACGTGATGTCAATTTATGGCTGCCTTTACGAGACAGGGGAAGATTTGCTACCACGAGTTCCAGCCCTTGCACTAGGAATTGGAGAGACGCCAGTTGGGATGGAGAACGTGTACCGGAACATGCTTCGTAGAAACAATGTCTGTAACAACGTTGGTGTTCGCCACATTGGGCCGCTGTTCTAATGTATCAGTGATATTCTGTACGTACAGTATACATTCTTTAAAATAATGGTTGGGTGGTTTGGGGGAGAGAACCAAACAGCGAGATCATCGGATTAAGTAACAATTGGGAAGAGGTCGCCGTGCCCTTTCAAAGGAACCATCCTGACATTTGCCTGAAGCGATTTAGGGTAATCATGGAAAACCTAAATCACTATAGCAGGACGCGGGTTTGAACTGTCGTTCTCCCGAATGCGAGTTCAATGTGCCAACCATTGCAATAATTCGCTCTGTTTTTTTTAATAATGTAAACATGTAAAATGTTTCGTTATGTTTCGAATTGTCACCGAGTACCTGTACTGCGTCACGCCCAATTCAATTCCTCGCGTAGAAGTTGGTGAGTTAAACATCAGAATCGAATCGTCGTTGAATGGGAACGGTACGTTTCCGGACGTGGGTTTCTATTCAAAATATTATGTACACACTCCCTTTTACAAATCCTAGAAGTTTGTAACGGAACACCCTGCATTAGCGCATTGCGCTTCTTTAGTTTATAAGTTTTACAGGTATTGAAACGTCCCCTTAGAAAAATTTATACAAGACTGTGCTTAACCTGACACACAATATTTTGTTAGCGCAACGCAATCTGACTTTCAAAATTCCCTACAAAAGAATGGCCCTGACTAACATTAAACTATACCTTTCACAAATCACTTACCTCACATAAATCTTCGCTGCTCAAGCTACTGTAATACAGCGAGCGCCACTACTGCCAGCTAAATAAAAGATTCAAACTATGGAAGGCACTAACTACTGATAGGGATAGTTAGCAAATGAAAGATATTAATAGAGAACAAACAATGTATTTACCTTGATATCATCATATATAAATATAGCAGTTCATGACAAATTTCAAAACTCCGCCATCTCTCTCCCCACATCCACCACTGCTGGCGGCTCACCTCCAACTGCGCAACGCTACGCGCTGTTCACATCCAGCTGCCGCTGCCCAACACTACAATGGCGAGTATTACAACAATGCAAAGCAGCCGCAGACTGCACACAGCACAGCCAGTGATTTTCATACAGAGGTGGCGTTACCAATAAAAAACCTAAACAGCCTACTTACATAGCCCCCATGCTCCCCATAAAAAATTTTACAAATTGGATTGGGCAGTGGCCAATACAGATTTGAAAAAAAATTTTCATAATTACAATAACAAAGAAATCAAATGCACACACTTATTGATACAATGTTGGTCAAAAGCTAAAATTTTCTCACAGTCCATAAAGACAGTCCTGATCATTCATCACAGTAGTAATTACAGTTTTTTTTTCACAAAGTCTCATTAGTAAAAGAAATTGCACACAGAAGTAGTGGATTCCCATGCAGTCTTGAAGATGTAGTGTTGTCCTTCCAACGGAAAGACAGTGCTGACTCTTGACACGCTGACAGGTAATGGACCACAACACAGCAAACCCACAGCAGAGTCAGTCGAAATTTTGAAGAGTATTGGTAGGTAGGTCATCACAGAGCAGACCCACTGTAGTCCTGGTAGAGATTACGGTAGTGGTGGGCCACCAGAGGTGCAGACCCACTGCAGTCCTTGTAGAAATAATGATATTGATGGATCATCAAAGATGTAGACCCACTGTAGTCCTTGTAGAGATAGCCAGCAGCCATCTGTTGTGACTGTGCAGGTGCACAATCACCATTGAAGAGTCTTGCGGATAGTATAGCAAGTCCATAAACCACCACTTGTGCACTCACAAAGTTTTTGAAATTGTCCTTAGAACCAGCAATGCTGTTATCCAGTCCCTTGCTGAATTATTAACACACGTGCAAACACTAACAGTCCCTACTTCTCACATATTGTCCATATACTATGACCAACTGAAACGTGTGCAGTGAAATGTAACTTACAAGTTACTTAATTTGATGAACTGGTGTCAATTACAATTTTATAACATAAGAATACAATTACAAATGTACAATATACATCATTAAAGAACATAACAATACAGATAACATTCGTGGTACAGGCTTTACAAAAGAATCGAACTAACATATACATCAGTGTTACAGGAATTATGACATAAGTAAATAGATAAAAGATCAGAATAACTTTCGAAACATCAACTTCACACATGAGCATTAACACAAAACAGAGTAAATAATGTCTAAACATCTTTACAAAGTAAATAACACATTATTAATGCCAATTGTATTTGAGGATAACAGTATTCCTCATCATAGTGAATGTAACTTAGTATTAGAAGAGAAAAAAGTTCTATGAAACAGTACACAGAGACAGGAAGAAAACAAATACACAAGGGTACACAAACATATAGTGGGATAACACAAAAGCGAAAGGACAGGGTTTGTTTTACTGCAGTATTTTGCATGGAGATCTCCCTTTGTTCATCATTATTCCCAAAAAGTCCTATCTAAGCCTGCTTTCTGTATTCTGTTCATATTTCTTTCAAAATAATTATTTCTGATTGTACAATACTCATTTGGGCCCAAATCTTTTTCATATAACTTCGCAATGCATTCTTTACCTATTCTCCACAGTCAGTGTCTTATATAGTCTACCCCCTCTTAAGCTAACTTAAAACTACTGAGCTCAGATGCTAAACTAAGGGATGAGGCAATGCAGCAGCACATAAAACAATTAATATAAACAGCAATGAAAAGAAAATGGAAGCTACAGTAAATCTAAATTACCAAGCAATTCAACATTACAACTAATATGAGGCAATGCGCAGCAAACAAAAAAATAAATCTGGCTTAGCAGAGTAACACAAATTAAAGTTCAGTAGCACTATGCCTGGCAAACAGCAGCTTATATCTAAACATGACATAGCTCAAGCAGAAAAATAGTACACTAAAGATAACAATGCAGATAAGGGAAATGTATAATCACATCTTAATGTCTAAGTAATTAAAGTGGTGCACCACAACAACTTATTGTAAAAGAAATATTACCATGTACTTGAAAAGAATATTATGTATGCAGTTACTGTTACTAGTCCCTTCTTATTGTTCTTTCCTTTTCAAGTGCTCCTTTTTTGAAGAATGTGGATCACAAAATTATTATTTAATAGATCTGTTGACAGAAAGTGTTCACATTAGCAAATGCATTTAATTTTATTTTATGAAACCAATGCTGCAACACAGCTGGAAACCAGATATTAAACAAAATGAGCAATCTCTTAACTACAAAGACAATAGATGTAAAATGTTTCTAATCATTTCATTAGGCATTTTAGTAAATATCATAAATTACGAGCTCCACAGTATGCTTTCAACAAGGAAATGTCAATAGCGAGGACAATGGCCTCCCCTTTCTTTTTTTCTACCTGTGCCGCTGAAAGGCTAATGGCTTTTTTTCGGGCGGCTGTCGCCCAGGTGGGTGCCCGCGACGCATTACGTGCAGGTGGTCACTTAACTTTCTTACGGAAATATTTACGACAGCAGTTTCCGCTATAGTGACAGTCTCACATAAAAATATTTCACAGGTCAAGAATTAGCGTTGCAAATCTGTAGAAAGAAAATCCTATAAATATAAGTGTCCAAATAAAATACTCGTCAGCATTGTGATACAGTCACGCATTTACGCACATTTCATAACTCTTAAAGTACGATTCTTGGTTTCCAACATACTTCTTATTCCTCATATACGGTAGCATCATCTTATTGATCATAAACATATCTCAACAGCATAGTACACATCGTCGTCGTAATAATAACATCATAACACCTCAGTCAAATCTCAAAAACGTCGTAGCTTTCTGTAATAATTTCAAAACCCAAAAAAAATTCTCTGCTCATTTCAATAGTGTCATCTACCTCAAACGTACTTTAAAATCATGCTCCCTTACCAAATATATCATTCAAAGCTCTCATAGTATCACAATGGTTCCGAAAAAATATGAACAGTTTACAAAGTACAGACAAAATACAGTTTCATAAGTGTGAAGTTACCCAACTGTGTATTGCGTAAACATGTGACACTGATGTAGTAAAAAAATGTTTATCTCTCAGTTAAATGATCAGATAGCTGTGTGATTTGTGTGTTAGAGAAATATGGTACTGATGTGTAAAGTTGTATAAGCAAATACCATATTAGCTAGGGTTCCTTGTGGTTGCCACACACATGGTACACAAAGTAAGCGTGTACCCCCCTGAGGATTAATGTAATTGTACCCTCAGGTGTTACAGATTACAGCAATGGAATGAAATGTATCATGGAAAAACTTCATATCGTTGTACTTCAAATATCTTTAAAAATAAATGTTTTAAGTACAAAATTAATCACTCAAATGCGTGTCCTGTGGCGCTAAATGTGCGTCTTGCTGTAAGATAATTCTGTGGAAGTGTCGTAATTATCGTCCTCCGAAAGCTAAGTTCTGCAGAAGTCAATGTACTTACCCCATCATAAACGAAAGTGAAATGGTTTGTGTATAGATATCGTAATTATTATGTACATTACTGTGATCAAGAAAATACTATACTGTAAAGTATTGTTGTGCTACGAAAAAGGCCCTCACATTGTAGCTTACTACTAAAACATGTTTTGCTTTCCAGAAGAATTCAGAAAAACTGTGCGGATATAAAACAGATACACCGCAAAAGCAACATTGTAAATTGTCACTCATTAGTAGCGTCGTGATATAATCGTGTATCTGTCAAAGAAACCAAATGCTAAGTCATCATTAATTCCACAGAAAGTACTTTAAATCCAGAATGTATTTTCAAGTAAGCCAAAATGTTGCATTAAAATCTCATTAGCAGTACTGGTAAATGTTCTAAGCATGTGAGCCTTATAGTCGTTACGTAATCGTGCAACTAACAAGCAAGAATGTACACACACAATAACACTGTGACGTCTGTTCACTATAACAATGCATTCGTCATTTCTGTTTCAATAAGTTCTCTTGGTTCTTGACTGGATATTTAACTTCAAACATTGTTGCATGTTAACAGATTCTAAGTCTGACAAGCATACTAGTAATGTAAAGTGAAAAGTTTTATGGCAATGACAAAGTTAAAAAGCAGATTATCTTCCAATAAACGGTTTTACATGTGAAATGTGGTGTAAACCTTTACTCTTCCTAGTACGCAGAGTTTCAACTTCAACGCAATTATCATGTGGTATACGTCGGATTCTGTAAGGTCCATTGTAAACTAGAAAGAATTTGTGACTCAAGTGTTTCTTCTTATGTGACAATGAACGAGCTTTAATGAGAACTTTCTGACCAATATATAATTTCTTTGCATTTGCTTTACCGTGTAGTTCTCTCCTTTTGTCTGCTGCAGATTTTATATTTTTAAGACCCAAATCAATTATGTCTTTGTGTCGAAGTTTACGTGTATTCGGGAAAGGTACAAGCTCTCTGATTCTGTTCGGTGGTTCTTCATTCTTCAGTACAAGAGTAGGTGGTAAAGCAGTGGAATCATGAGGCATTTCATTCAGCACATTTTGAAATAATTGTAGATATCTGTCCCAATGCTGATGCTTTCTGTGACAATAAAGTCTGCAAAGCTTATTGATTTCTTTCATAATCCGTTCAGACGGGTTGCAATGTGGTCAGTACAATGAAATAAAAACAGGTTTGATTTTATGATTCCGAAGCGTGCGTGACCAAACAGCAGATCTAAATTGCGGTCCGTTATCTGAAATGACTTTAGCAACGTGGCCAACTTCACGTAAGAAATTTTTAACAAAGGCGTTGGAGACAGATCGTCCAGTGGCTTTACGTAACGGAGTGAAAGAAACAAATTTTGAAGTAAGTTCAACAGCGACTAGAACGTACGAAAATCCATTGGATGTTCTGACAAGTGGTCCCAAGAGATCAACAGCAGCAAATTCTTTTAATTTAGAAGGAATAATAGGAAACAACGGAGCACGATGTGAGACAGTAGATGGTTTCGCCTTTTGACAAAGTTTACAAATAGACAAGACTCTTCGAATTCTTTTTTTCCATATTGTTAAAATAACAAGTCGTTCGAAGAATATGATAACATTTTCGTGGACCAAAATGTGCGTAGCTGAAATGAATGTACCAAATGAGCTTATTAACAAAATCGTCAGGAATGCAACGTACCCATAGCTTGTCATCAACAGTGCAGCGTTTGAACAGTATGTTGTTTCTAACCAGATAATAATGCCGAATCTGTGTGTGTGTCTTTTCATGCCATTTGCTCTTGATGCCTTTCCAAATCGGATCTTTATCTTGTTCATGAGCAATGTCCTTTAAAGATGTGGTGAGGAAGTTTTCAAAGGCGACTTTCTGAATGTAAAGAATACTGAAATTTTTCTCGAGGTTGCCTTCTGTGGTACTTTTCTCAAGCCCAGCCGGTGCGCGTGACAGTGCGTCCGCAACAATGTTCTCCTTGCCGGGAATGTAGACTATTGTGAAGCGGAATTCTTGCAGAAACAATGCCCAACGTTTTAACCTGTCATGATTTAATTTTGAAGACATAAGAAATTGTAATGCACGATGATCACTGTATACTTTTACGTGCTTACCAGAAAGAAAGAAATGGAATTTGTTAAATGCCCAAACGATAGCTAACGCTTCTAATTCAGTAACGGAATAATTTTTTTCAGATTTTGTTAGCACTCGGCTAGCAAAAGCAATGGTTTTCTGAATGGTAGTGTCATTTTCTATGGCTTCTTGAAATAAATGGGCACCAAGACCGACTTTAGAAGAATCCGTGCTAAGGCAGAAATCTTGTGACAGATCTGGATGAGCTAAGATTGGCGCGTGAAGTAACGCTTCTTTCAAAGAATTGAATTTCAATTGTGCTTGTTCGTCCCAGTTCCAAATAGTATTTTTTCCAGTAAGAGAACAAAGTTTTGGTGTAACAAGAATTTGCATATTCAGAAAACGACGGTAAAAATTTACGAGACCTAGAAAACTGTGGACTTGTCTTTTTGTGGATGGAACTGGAATGGCTCTGATTGCTTCTAACTTTTCAGGATCCGGCTGAATGCCTTCAGAAGAAATAATATGTCCCAAAAACTTCACCTTGTCCTACCGAATTCAGACTTTTCCAAGTTAACTGTAATTCCAGATTCTGCAAAAATACGTAACAAACTGTTGAGGATGCGATTATGTAGTTCCCATGAAGCTTCTGCTATTAGAATATCGTCCACATATAAGGTGATGTGACGTTTTAAGAACTCAGGTAATATGGAATTTAGCCCGCGAATAAATGCTGCTGAAGAAATGTTCAAACCAAAGGGAAGTTTCCGAAACTGATAACAAACGCCGAAACAAAGGAAAGCTGTGTATTTTCTACATTCTGGATGAAGTTCGATCTGATAAAAGCTGGATCTGAGATCAATGGAAGACAACACTTTTACACCATTAAAATTTTGAAGAAGTTCTTCCAACGTTTGCGGCCTATCTGTTTCAGGAATAATGATCGTATTGATTTGTCTCGAATCTAAGACAAGCCTGATCGATCCATTTTTCTTCTCAACAACATGTAATGGATTGTTGTATGAGCTTACTGCAGGCTCAATAATGCCCTCGTCAAGCATAGATTGTATTTCTGTTCTAACACGGTCCCTATAATGTGCTGGAATTACATATGGTCTAACACAAAATTTAGTACGCTCACGAAAACGAAATTGGTATTGAAATCCCTTGATTGTTCCTGTTTTATGAGTAAAAACTGTAGAATGTTCTTGTAAAATCTCAAAAAGGTCCTGCCTATCAGTGTCATTACAATTCTCAATTGTTTGAATTTTATTCTGAATTAACTCATTAATTTCAAATATGCCGTCGATATCATCCCTGTCAGTTCTTGCAGAGTGATTGTTAGTGTCTAGTTCCGTAGAAAATTCCGAACTATTGTCCAACAGAAGGTAAAGCCGATTGATTTCTTCGTCATGGTTTGAGAGCCAATCTTCAAATTTCAAAGCTATTGACTTACCTTCCTTCTCTAAAATTATTTCAGCATCGTGAAAGTTTAAGATTGCTTTGAATTCATTCAAAAAGTCTACTCCCAATATAATTTCCGTCGACAATAATGGAACAATAAGAAAGTTCATAGAGAAGCTGTGGCTTTAACAAAAGAATTCTAAGTTGGTTTGTTGGCGTACATCTACACTTTTTCCAAAGATTGCACCTTGTAATTTAATCTTACGTAACGGAAGTGTGGGGCAATCGTTTGATTTGTTGCATTTGCTAAAGGCTGTTTCACTAATTACTGAGATGGGACTGCCAGAGTCAAGTACTGCCGTAAATTTTACGTCATTTACAGTAATGTGAATCACAGGATATGCAATGTTGTTAAGTTTTACGTCGTGCTCCTGGAGTAAGATATCCCTAATGTCTTCCATTTTTACGTAATTACTAGCTACGGCAGCTGCGTCATCAGTTTCATAAGTACGTTTTGTTGCTGCCAGCGGTGTGAGTCTTTGCCTATTGTCTCTTTGTTGGCGCTCGTCGTTATTGGGATTTGGAGACCTAACTTCTACAAATTCACCGTGACGAGAGGGCCCTGCTCTGTTTGAATCCCGCCAGTTCTGATGCAATTCAGGTCTGTCGTTAGGATCATATCGTCTGTCGTCATGTCGGTAGATTCCATAGTTTCTTTCTTCTCGGTCACATGGTGGAGAATTTCTCCCTGAATCGTAACTGCGCGCTGGTCCGTGGCGTCTAAAGTTATTCTGTCTCCCTTGATAGTATTTATTTTGGTTCCCATATTGTCTGTTTCTCTTATTGTCTCTGTGATAGTCATTACCACGGAGAGGTGATCTTTCCCTGTAGTTATTACTACTCTGCCAACGGTTGTCATACGGGTGGTGTCTGTTTTGGTCACGATTTGTGTTGTGAGAATAGCCTTGTCGTGTCAAGTTATTACTTCTTTCATCGCGGAATTGCGACGGATGTGACCTGTAATTGTTATGTTCCTGGTTTCGCGTTCCGCGATTGTCAGTGTCAATTTCTAATTCTTGTAAGAGTCCCTGAAATGCTTCAATGTCGTCTTTGCAACGTCCTGCCAAAATAATATGTCGTAAATGTTCAGGCAGTTTGATTAAGCAAATGCGGATGAGTTCTGAGGGGCTGTACGGGTTTGAAAGATACTGATTCTTATGCAACATGTCTTCAAAATATTTCATAAGACTGGAAAATTCAGATTGTTCGAAACGTTTCATCATTATGATGCTATGTTTTACTCGGTCTTGTGTGGCTTGAGACCAATATGCTGAGAGGAAGGCATGGTAAAACTCTCCTTTACTGTGGCAATCGTGAATTACCGATCGCATTCTTACAGCTGGTTCATTCTCCAAGTAGCCACACATAAATTATAATCTGTGTTCTAACGACCAGTTGGGAGGAAAACAATGCGAGAATTGATGGAGCCATGCTTGTGGATGAATGTCGTTGCCAGAATTCTTAAATGTTTTGAATTTTCGTGTAGTAATGAACAGCTTATAGTCAAAATCATCATGTCGGCGAGTCGCATATCGGTCATTGTTAGGTCGTGTCGGCCGTTCCATCTCAAAATTCGGTGCACATTGCCAATTTCTTTCATAACTTCCGAAATGCCCTGTGTTATTATTTTGTGGCTGTTCCGTATTTCTGTGTCCCTCTTCCCGTATTGGGGCGCGAGTATCCTCTGAAATACGTAATTCTTGTATTACCTGTGTCTGCTGATCTTGTACTTCCCGGATTTCTCTTTTTTACTGTGTATTGATTTGATTTTGATTCTGTTTGAATTTTCTAATTCGTTCATACTCTTCTATGTCAGTGAAGGCTACAGGTCTTGTGTCATTCAGATCATCATCTACCTTTGTAGATAAGTTAGTGACCTTATCCGAAAGTTCGGCTACTTTCTCCTATAGTGAACACATTTCCTCAGTGTGTTTTTCTGAACCAAGTTTCAGAGTGTCCATTTGTGTTGAAATCGTATCTACTGTGTCCTTTAAGTTTTCTTGAGTTTTTGCAAGTTGCGTAACCGAATCGGTAGATGCAACTGAGTCAATTTTAGCTTGCAAGGTGTTGTGATTTTCATGAACAATAGTTTGCAGTTCTTTTATGGCTGCTTCATGATTCTGTAATGCATTTTCATGACGCGAAAAAATAGGTTGGAAATGCTCACAAATTTGCGTTTTGACGTCATTACAGACTTTCTGACATTTCGATTCGATGTTATGTAACTCAGTAGTTAAATCTTCACGTGTTTGTTCAAGCGTGGTGTGAAGATTTTGTTCCATTGCGTCTAACTGTTGCTGTGTTTGTTTCTGGTGTTGTTCCATTGTGTCTAACTTTTGAAGCTTTTGCTGTGTTTGTCTCTGATTTTGTTCCATTGTGTCTAACTTCTGAAGCTTTTGCTGTGTTTGTCCCATTTGTTGTATTAATTGTAATAACAATGCATTGGTGTCTGAAACATGTTCCTCAGTGCTTTTCGGCAGTGAATTTGCACCGGCAACATTCACATTTTGACAAGCGGAAAATGTGTCTTGACTCATTTGAGAAAACGGTGAGAACCCAAAACCTGAGTCTACAGTATTTGCAATATTGTGTTCTGTCATTCCCGATTCCCGAGGCGAGCTGTTGCCGACCGATCGATCGATAATGCTTCCCTGTTCACTACCTGTTTCACTGTCTACACCATTATTTGACGCCCGCTCCATTTCCCTATGCACAGTTACCAAATTACTACTTTGAACATTAGTAAATTCATTACTCGGCGGCGCTGATAAGCTACGCTCGTCGTCACTATTATTTCTCAGTTTACTTTGGAGCCTAGTGTTACGTTCTTCACACGCCATTATTGCCACAATATTTCACACGATAACACAGAAAAGCACAATTTGAAGAGCAAAAATAAGAGAACACATTAACATAGCACTGAAAAAATATCTAGTTAATTGCACGCGCTGCTGAGAAATACTTGGTGTAAAACTGCATGCATGCTACAACTGTTTTACTGTACCACAATGAAAGACTGCAACTACAAAGGAGATTCTCTCTACAATTACGCGCTAGCAATAAACAAAAGCTACACTAATTACACAAACTACAGGAAAAAATCAGAAGATTCCAGTGAGGTATCCTCGGCTAAGGGTCGACATATGAAACGTCCCCTTAGAAAAATTTATACAAGACTGTGCTTAACCTGACACACAATATTTTGTTAGCGCAACGCAATCTGACTTTCAAAATTCCCTACAAAATAATGGCCCTGACTAACATTAAACTATACCTTTCACAAATCACTTACCTCACAAAAATCTTCGCTGCTCAAGCTACTGCAATACAGCGAGCGCCACTACTGCCAGCTAAATAAAAGATTCAAACTATGGAAGGCACTAACTACTGATAGGGATAGTTAGCAAATGAAAGATATTAATAGAGAACAAACAATGTATTTACCTTGATATCATCATATATAAATATAGCAGTTCATGACAAATTTCACAACTCCGCCATCTCTCTCCCCACATCCACCACTGCTGGCGGCTCACCTCCGACTGCGCAACGCTACGCGCTGTTCACATCCAGCTGCCGCTGCCCAACACTACAATGGCGAGTATTACAACAATGCAAAGCAGCCGCAGACTGCACACAGCACAGCCAGTGATTTTCATACAGAGGTGGCGTTACCAATAAAAAACCTAAACAGCCTACTTACAGTATGAACTAGTTGACCCTCTCTGTACAGATTTATTAGTTAAGCACAGAACAACAGAAAGATTTGTGCGTTTATTACTGTTTCAGATATTAGAAGAACAAGAGCAATCTGCCCTCGTATCTCTTAGTGAGTTGTTACATGTGTTCCTGTCAAGAGCCAGAAGAGTCGTGGCGTAGTACTGGTCTCTGACAAAGGCGACAGAATGAGATACAAGCATTCTTTATAAGCAAGCATAACGATTCACGGAACAGCACTCGTCTCTGTTGCTGCGAACCAGTATTAATAGAGTAAGTAGAAAAGTTTGCTATAAACCAGCTGTCTGTTGAAGGAGTTAGGCCAGCGAGTCATAAGAATGCAGCTTCTTTAGACAGGTCTCCCACTAAATAACGTCGTTGTTGTTGTTGTTGTTGTGGTTTTCAGTTAAATCACTGGTTTGATACAGCTTCTTTATCCTGTTCAAGCCTCTTCATCTTCGAGTAACTACTGCAACGTACATCCTTCTGCATCTGCTTAATGTATTCATATCTTAGTCTTCCTGTATGATTTTTACCTCTCCCCCCCCCCCCCCCCCCCCCGCTTACATCCAGCACTAAACTGGTGATCTCTTGCTGCCTCAGAATGCGTCCTGCCGACCGATCCCTTCTTCCAGTCGGGCTGTGACACAATATCTCTTCTCCGCAATTATGTTCAATACCTCCTCATTACCTACGTGATGCCGGCCGCGGTGGCGGAGCGGTTCTAGGCTCTTCAGTCCGGAATCGCGCGACTGCTACGGTCGCAGATTCGAATCCTGCCTCAGGCATGGACGTGTGTGATGTCCTTAGGTTAGTTAGGTTTAAGTAGTTCTAAGTTCTAGGGGACTGATGACCTAGGATGTTAAGTCCCATAGTTCTCAGAGCCATATGAACCATTATAACCTACGTGAGCTACCCATCTAATCTTCAGCATTCTTCTGTAGCACCACATTTCAAAAACTTCAATTTTTTTCTTGTCTAAACTGTTTATCGTCCATGTTTCACTTCCTTCCATGGCTACACTCCACATAAATACTTTCAGAAATGACTCCTTGGCACTTGAGTTTGTACTTGATGTTAACAAATTTCTCTACTTCAGAAACGTTTTTCTTGCCGTCCTCAGGCTACATTTTATATCCTCCCCACTTAGACCATTTCCTCCGCAAATAGCAAAACTCGTCTACCACTTCAAGTGTCTCATTTCATACTCTAATTCCCTCAACATCACCTGATTTAATTAGACTACATTCCATTATTCTCGTTTTGCTCTTGTTGTGTTCATCTTATATCCTCCTTTCAGGACACTGACCTTTCCTTTCACTGCTCTTCCAAGTCCTTTGCTGTCTCTGACAGAATTACAATATCGGTAAACCTCAAAGTTTTTGTTTCTTCTCCATGGATTTTAGCTCCTACTCCAAATTTTTCTTTTGTTTTCTTTACTGTTTGCTCAATATACAGACTGAATAACGTCGGCGGTAGGCTACAACCCTGTCTCACTCTTTCTCGACCACTGCTTCCCTTTCGAGCCCCTCGATTCTTATAACTGCCGTCTGGTTTCTGTGCAAATTGTAAATTGCCTTTCGCTTCCTGTATTAGAACTACTGGTAACCCTGGGAGAGCCAGCCATGATAAAACTCTTCCATTGATGAGCAAGATGCATGAGACAGGCGAAGTACCCTCAGACTTCAAGAAGAATATAATAATTTCAATCACAAAGATAATTTGAAACAGAATATTCCAATCAACATTGTCAAAATCTTTCTCAAAGTCTATAATTGCTAGAAACGTAGGATTGTCTTTCTTTAAACTATCTTCTAAGATATGTCGTAGGGTCAGTATTGCCTCGTGTGTTCCAACATTTCTACGGAATCCAAACTGATCTTCCCCGAGGTCGGATTCTACCAGTTTTTCCATTCATCTGTACGTAATTCTTGTTAGTATTTTGCAACCGTGACCTATTAAACTGATAATTCGGTAATTTTCACGCCAGCCAGCACCTTCTATCTTTGGGATTGAAATTATTATATTCTTCTTGAAGTCTGAGGGTACTTCGCCTGTCTCATACATCTTGCTCACCAATGGAAGAGTTTTGTCATGGCTGGCTCTCCCAAGGTTACCAGTAGTTCTAATGGAATGTTGTCTACTCCTGGGACCTTGTTTCAACTTAGGTCTTTTAGTGTTCTGTCAAAGTCTTCACTCAGTGTCATATCTCCCATTTCATCTTAATCTACGTCCTCTTCCATTTCCATAATATTGTCTTTAAGCACATTACCCTTGTATAGATTCTCTGTATCCTCCTTCCATCGTTCTTCTCTCGTTACTTTGCATAGGACTGGTGTTCCGTCTGAGCTCTTGATATTCTTACAGGTTGTTCTCTTTCCTCCAAAGGTCTCTTTAATTTTCCTATAGGCAGTATCTATCTTACCCCTAGTGACACATGCTTCTACATCCTTACAAACGTCCTCTAGTCATCCCTACTTAGCGATCTTGATCTTCCTATCGATCTCATTATTGAGACGATGGTATTCCATTTCGAATACTTCATTTACTGAATATTTATATGATCTCCTTTCATCAATTACATTCAATATCTGTTCTGTTACCCATGGATTTCTATTACCCCTCGTCTTTTTACCTACTTGATCCTCAACTGCTTTCACTATTTCATCTCTCAAAGCTAAACATTCTTCTTCTACTGTATTTCTTTCCCCTGTTCCTGTCAATTGTTCCCTAATGCTTTCTCTGACACTCTCTACTGCCTTTGGCTGTTTCGGTTTATCCAGGTTCCATCTCCTTAAAATCCCACCTTTTTGCAGTTTCTTCAGTTATAGTCTACAATTCATAACCAATAAATTATGGTCAGAGTTAACAGCTGGCCATGGAAATGTCTTACAATTTAAAACCTGGTTCCTAAATCTCTGTTAACCATTATATAATCTATCTGAAATCTTCCAGTGTCTCCAGGCCTCTTCCACTTACACAACCTTCTTTCGCGATTCTTAAACCAAGTGTTAGGTATGATTAACTTATGCTCTGTGCAAAATTCTACCAGGCAGCTTACGTTTTCATTCCTTACCCCTAGTCCACATTCACTTAATGCTTTTCCTTCTTTAACTTTTCCAGTTATCGAATTCCAGTCCCCCATGGCTATTAAATTTTCGTCCCCCTTAACTATCTGAATAATTTCTTTTATCGCATCATACATTTCTTCAATCTCTTCTTCATCTGCGGAGTTAGTTGGGATATAAACTTGTACTACTGTGGTAGGCATGGGCATCGTGTCTATCTTGGCTACAATGATGCTTTTCACGATGCTGTTAGTAGCAACTTATCCGCATTCCTATTTTTATTCATTATTAAACCTACTCCTGCAATACCGTTATTTGATTTTGTGTTTATAACCCTGTATTCATCTGACGAGAAGCCTTGTTCATCCTGCCACCGAACTTCACTAATTCCCACTATATATAACTTTAACCTATCCCTTTCCCGTTTTAAATTTTCTAGCCTACCTGCTGGATTAAAGAATTTGACATTCCACACTCCGATATGTAGAATGCCAGTTTTGTTTCTTCTGATAACGACGTAACGACGTCCTCCTGAGTAGTCCCTCCCCGGATGTCCGAATGGGGGACTATTTTACCTCCGAAATATTTTACCCAAGAGGACGCGATCATCATTTAACCATACAGTAAAGCTGCATGTCTTCGAGAAAAACTACAGCTGTAGTTTCCCCTTGCTTTTAGCCGTTTGCAGTACCAGCATAGCAAGGTCGTTTTGGTTGATGTCACAAGACCGGATCAGTCAATCATCAAGACTGTTGCCCCTGAACTACTGCAAACGCTTCTGCCCCTCTTCATGAACTACATGTTTGTCTGGTCTCTCAACAGATACCCCTCCGTTATGGTTGCACGTACGGTACGGCTGTCTGTATCGCTGAGGCACGTAAGCCTCCCCACCAACAGCAAGGGTCATGGTCCATGGGGGGGGGGGGGGGGGGGGGGGGGGGGGAGGAGGGGGGGCGGGAGGGTTGTCTTTATGCTGCCATTGGGAAAAGAAACGAACGGTTGAGCTCAAACAAAGTAGGACTTCCCATACAAAGACATGTGCTCGTCCACAAACGAAAATGTTACGCATCTGGTGAAGCAGCGACTGTGCGGTGTACTACGAATTGCTTACCTGAGGTGTAACCATTGAAACGTCCCCTTAGAAAAAAATTATGAATTAGTGTGCTGGTAAAACTTCTACGTTGTTTGATACAGAGACAGCTGAGTAAAACTGAACGTACTCAGACATTTCTCTCTTTACTTATTCTGATCATCAATAAATTGACACACAATAGTTTTAGCGCAACGCAATCTGACTTTCAATAATCCCCACAAAAGAATGGCCCTGACTAACAATAACCTATACCTTTCATGAATCACTGACCTGACAAAAATCTTCGTTACTCAAACTACCGCAATACAGCGATCGCCAATACTGCCAGCTAAATAAAAGATTTTAACTACTGAAGGCACTAACTATTCATAGGCATAGTTAACAAATGAAAGATTTTCAAAGAGAATGAACAATGTATTTACCTTAATAATGTTCAAACGTCATCATATATACATATATATGTATATCAGTTCATGACATCCAGTCTTACAAATTTCCTTTTTCTGACGGACACACGTCCAGATCGTCCGCTCTCAAAACTCTGGCATCTCTCTCCCCACATCCACCACTGCTGGCGGCTCACCTCCAACTGCGCAACGCTATGCGCTGTTCACATCCAACTGCCCAACACTACAATAGCGAATATTCCAACAATGCCAACCAGCCACAGACTGCACACAGCACAGCCAGCGATTTTCATACAGAGCGCTACTTGACGCTACCAACAGCCTACTTACACCGTAACTGCTGATATTTATTGTCAACAACTGAGACGTCTTGCAGACGCAGTCCAAGAACAACGATCAGGAAGACTGCGGGAAGCGATACTACTTCACGGTAACGCTCGCCTGCCTTCTGCTAATCTGATAAAAAACACTGTACAGGAGTTGGGTTGAGAAGTCATTCCGCATCCACCTTATTCACACGATCTTGCCGCCTCAGATCTTCATTCACATGATGTTGCCCCCTCAAATTTTCGCCTTCTCCACTCACTATCGTACAGCCTCCGAGGAACTTCTTCTTCGGACGAAAATGCACCCCGAAAAGGTTTCGATGGGTTCTTCGCCTCAAACCCACGTGGGTATGTGCTTGTCGACTTTCACCCAGTGTAAAGTGACGTGTTCCAAACAAAAGCTTCCTTCGAAGTTTGCCGGTGTGCTTTAGTATATGCGTTACATATTCTTGTCCGCTTCCCCTTAACTCCTCTGATTTTTAAAGTAAACGATTGGTGATGTGATTTTCAATTGGAGGTACAGTGAAATGTCTAGTATTACTGGCTACCACGGATGGTTAATTGTTCATGCTGGAATGCGTCTGCTTTACTATTTTATTGGCCTCTTTATAATATTCTTTTGTTTTTCTGGTTTCTTTGAAGCTAATGCTAAAGGTCTATGCTGCCTAACAAATTAAATAGTGCGTCTATTGTTTTTAAATAGCTTAGATAAAATTTAGACTGTCCTAGGACCCACTTGTTCTCTCCGAACCTCTATGAGCTTTGAATGTCGTGCTGTTTTAATGGTTTGCTACAAACGATAGTTTTTCGCAGTGTTTGCTCCAACCGCAGGCGCACTACTTAATGTTCCTGTTCAAGTTAAGTCTATACTTGGAATAATTCTGAATTTGTATCCTTTAGCTTGAGACCTTCACCTTAACTAAATTTTGATGTGCGTTTGGTCCCCCAGTATTCCTTAAGCCGTTGTAACTTAGTTATTCGTGTGTTATTGGTTGATGTGTTTCTGGGGTTAAATTATTTTGCCTAGATATTGTTGCTAATTTGTTTTTCATTGTTTTAAGTGTGGCTTTAGGTTTTTTTAATCAGTCAAGTGTAAATCATGTTTTATCCTCACCATTTGGTAATTAAGGCCATTCTGATCTGTTCTAGTAGTATTATTTAGATTTAATCCCCCCTTTATTACGGCTTTACCCTTATTACATTCTGTATCTTACATAGGGCGTGTCTCGTCTCAAGAATGTTAACTCATCTTGGGTTAAAGTTAACTTTAAATTATCTATAAATTATTAGAATTGGCGGTGAATTTTAAACTCATCTCATTGGTTGGCCTTTTAATTAATTTAAAAAATAATTAAATGCTTAATTGGCTGCTATGCGATATATTTTCTACCAGTGAATGAAGTGTGTAAAATCCCCACTGGTCTAGCCCTTCCTGATTTTCCTTCCAGGTCGAATTAAGAGGCCGTAATTAACACCACTGCAGTTGGCAGACTTTTGTACATAGTGAAAGAGAATGCATTAGTCTCTGTTATGCCTGCCTGTTGTCTTTCTTAAACTTATGCAAACGTGCCACGAACTTATGCAACATTCTAATAATAAAACTTATAAATGTAGCCATATTTACAAATTAATGTGCAACTTGAATGCAAAATGACTCGTTCCACATCATTACGATTTATCGTGCAAATGATTTACCAAACATGAATCTAACTAACAAACGAAATAAACTTGCATTTTCTACGTCACCTTTCAGAATCAAATTGTCAGAACGAATATCACGGACTCATTTAGGAATCACTATGTTAAGTTCCAGTGCGTATTAATGGTTTTCAGCACCATTTCTCTCCTGTTGTAATTTTCGAACCACCATGGCAGACGTAAGCGTCTAATTAAAAAAATAAAAAATAAAAACAGCAAAATAGCTGTCTACGTGACGTGCTCGTATAGTAAAGTTTTCCGGTGCCAGAGTATCCATGATGCTCGTCACGTAATCGTGGATTTTCGCGTTTGCGTCAGCGTCTGGTGAGATACATCAGAAAGTTGCGTACCTCATCACATTTATTAAAACCACGACAACGTTTTCATAAATTCAGCAATTACGTTACTCCGTCCTCTTCCCTGGCACAGCCCTGAGAACGCCGAATCGCTGGATGACGTGACGCGAACGGCAGGCGGCCCGCCTCTTGGCTGCCCCACGCGAAGTATTTATTTATTACCTGTCTTCCGGCTGGGCGCTGAGTGATTTAGCAAGGCAGCCGGCGACCGTTCGAGGGCCACGTGACGCCTGGGCCATTGGCAGGGGCCGGGCCGCCGTAAATCTAACGGCGAGCGCGTCTGGTTCGATGCCTGCTTACAGCGACGACACACAACGAACTGGAACCACATAAAGCAGTCTTCTCCATAAACACTACTTACACCTGTTTGCTCAATGTTTCTTATTTACATATTTCCGAAATCAATTCGTTGATTACTTGACACCATCTGAATTAGAAACAGATCTTCTACCCAATACTGACATAGGAAAATAAATTCTTGGAAAAAAAAGACGCACCACGAAGGAGTTATGCAGATTGGTCACAAAATAATATTCATATAGGCGTGGACGGAAAATGCAAATTTGTAAACTTTGACGGCCGGTGGATGAATGTGTGACGCAATTTCACTGTGCAGCTGGCCAGAATAATAAACAGGTGACATGTCGATAACAAGGCATGAACCCTTTGCGAATTTCATTCTGCGTACACAGTTTGACAGTGACTATGCCTCGCAGACAGCCATGTGAACAACATACACAGATGTCAGCGTTTGAAGCAGGCGTGTAGTTGAATAGGAGCGATGCCGCTATTCGACGATGATGGCAGGAAAGGGTCAATTGTACTGTTTCTCCTGGGTGCACTTGGGGTTAAAAAAATATATACTAAATGATGATGATGATGAGGTCCCATACTCCGAGGAGTGTAGGGGACGATGCGACAGACCCGCACCTCTTACTAGGCAAGGTCCTACCGGAGGTGGTTTACCATTGCCTTCCTCCGACCGTAATACGGATAAATGAAGATGATGATGAAGACGACACAACACCCACTCATCTCGAGGCAGGAAAAATCCCTGACCCCGCCGGGAATCGAACCCGGGACCCCGTGCGCGAGAAGCCAGAACGCTACCGCAAGACCACGAGCTGCGGATGTAAGCTAAGTATTACGATAAATTTTATAAATAATCGTCAAGTACGCCAAAGAAGAAGAGAGAGAACTACAATGCACATGTTCCATGGACTCTTGCGCTTATATACATGAACTATCTTTTCTTTGCCTTTCACTTACCTTATCTGCTTGGATTCGGACCCAAGAGGACGTTCTTCTGTATGGCTCATCTTGCTGTACCAGCTGATAATGTAAGTTGTACTTAAAACCCGAAAAATATAATAGTTATTTTGTGAAAAGAATTTGTGTATGTGGTCAATCAATTGGTAGTCTGATACCTGGATTGTCTTCAGTAGATATTGGCCTTAACAAAGAATTTTCATTATTAGGCGCCATCTTAGATAAATCTCTAACATTTTTCTTTTAGCTCATCTACGAGACATGCCATCGGTTAGGACAATTATCTTTATTTCAAATACCACGAGACCGGAGGCAGCTACTAATAATTTAACAATTTTACTTACAGATTTTCTTTATACAACGAGATAACAACATCCCAGGCAGAAAAGGTCTGGTCACAGGATTCGAGTTCCATTATAGGATTTCATTGTAGATGCTACTCTTGTTATCTTATATTAGGGAATCGAGACGAAACCACTATGTTAAGTTACGTATTGCAGTAGTGTACATCGAACAGACTTGGAAAATATTCTCTGGTGCAATAAGCACACTTCTGACGAGCCTTGAATAATATCTGTAGTATTGGGTAAATACGAAAAGGACAATTAATTATCGACGATTACGAACTAGCCTGAGAACTGAGCTAGTTTACCGAGTGCTTATACACGTCGGGCTAAATTAAACAACATATTCCACTGTTAATAATATTCCTACATTAGTTATTTCTCTTTTATGCTGAGCCATTGCATTAATGTGTGTTTCCTTTTTATGTAAGTCACGGCTCATATTCATTCGATTACATTACACTGATAGCAAAGAAAAAGAGTCACAAATAATTTTTATTTTATTACATTACATAATTTTCGCAGAAGACAGAGTCAAGAAGGAAGCAGTTGACTTAGAGAGACGACAGACCGTGAGGACAGAGCAATCGTCAGATAGGCACTCAAAGTCCCTGATTAGTCATCGTCGTCGATCCGACGTGCAACTGGTGCTTCAATGATCACAAGGCTCATTAACAAATGGTTCAAATGGCTCTGAGCACTATGGGACTTAACTTCTAAGGTCATCAGTCCCCTAAAACTTAGAACTACTTAAACCTAACTAACCTAAGGACATCACACACATCCATGCCCGAGGCAGGATTCGAACCTGCGACCGTAGCAGTCGCGCGGTTCCAGACTGTAGCGCCTTTAACCGCTTGGCCACTACGGCCGGCGCTCATTAACAGGTACCTCACAGAAACTGGGCTCAGCTCACGGTGCTCCATGCACCGACTATCATCAACATTTGTACACCAACAAGCTATAGCAAGAGACGGGTAATACACAATATGTACAAGAGCCAAGAGGCAATAACAAGAGCAGACGATCGAGAACGAAGTGTTCGGATTAAAAAGGGTGTAAAACAGGGATATAGACTTTCCCCCTTACTGTTCAATCTGTGCATCAAAGAAGCAATGATGGCTATAAAAGAAAAGTTTAGGAGTGGAATTAAAATACAATGTGAAAGGTTATCAGTGACACGATTCGGTGATGACATTGCTATCCTGAGTGAAAGTGAAGAAGAATAATATGATCTACTGAATGGAATGAACAATCTAATGACACAGAATATGGACTGAGACTAAATCGAAAAAAGACGTAAATAATGAGAAGTAACACAAACGGTAAGAGCGAGAAACATAACTTCACTATTGGTGCTCAGGAGGTAGATGATGTTAAGGAAGTCTGCCGACGGTAAAGTAACCAATGTCGGATGGAGAAACGAGGACATTAAAAGGACACTAGCATTGGCAAAAAGGGTATTCCTGGCCAAGAAAAATTTACTAGTATCAAACATAGGCCTTAATTTGAGGAAGAAATTTCTGTGAGTACAGAACTGTATGGTAGTGAAACATGGACTGTGAGAAAACTGGAACAGAAGAGAATAGAAGCATCTGAGATGTGGTGCTACAAACGGATTTTGAAAAGGTAAAGAATGAGGAGGTTCTGCGCAGAATCCGAGAGGAAAGAAGCATGTGCATAACACTGATAAGGAGAAGAGACAGGATGATAGGACATCATGTTAAAACATGAGTTAATGGCTTCTGTGGTACTAGAGGGGGCTGTAGAGGGCAAAAACTGTAGAAAAAGACAGAGATTGGAATAAATCCAGTAAATAATTCAGGACATAAGATGCAAGTGCTACTCTGAGATGAAGAGGTTAATTCTGTGGTGTAAATGGTATAATTCTATGGTATAAATGGAATAGCATATAAGTGATTTAAGTCATACCTACAAAACAGGAACCAAAAATTTTCTTCATATGGTTTAGGTGATTTAAGGAAGTTTCCCACCTCATCTACCCGGGGTGAAATTACATTAGGTTTAAATGGCTCTGAGCACTATGCGACTTAACTTCTGAGGTCATCAGTCGCCTAGAAGTTAGAACTAATTAAACCTAACTAACCTAAGGACATCACACACATCCATGCCCGAGGCAGGATTTGAACCTGCGACCGTAGCGGTCGCTCGGCTCCAGACTGCAGCGCCGAGAACCGCTCGGCCGCTCCGGCCGGCTTACATTAGGTGTTCCACAGAGTTTGATCATGGGTCCCTTTCTGTTCTTGATATATGTGAATGACCTCCCATCTTATCTGAAGCAAGAAGCTAAACTGACGCGGTTTGCTAATGATACAAGCATCATCATTAATCCAGTAAAATAAACTCCAACAGAAAATGATACGAATAATATATCTGGAAAAGTTATTGATTGGTTTTCTGCGAATGGGCTTGCTCTGAACTTTGAAAAAACACAGTACATCCAATTTGCTACTGCAGGGTGTACAGTTCCTCCAGCAAATACAGGGTGTTACAAAAAGGTACGGCCAAACTTTCAGGAAACATTCCTCACACACAAAGAAATAAAATATGTTATGTTAGAGCTCATTTTATTACTTCTCTTCAAATCACATTAATCATGGAAACACACAGCAACAGAACGTACAAGCGTGACTTCAAACACATTTTTGTAAATAGTAATAGGTTATCTTAACAACAACAGTTTGTAATATTAATGTAGAGATGAAACAGAATCACCTAAAAAACACAAAATAAAAGGGATTAACCTCAATTCCAAGTGAATAACTTCCAGCTGATATTCCTAGAAATGCTACTGGCAACCTCGGAATAGCTCGAGCTTTGCCGACTAACGCCGTACCCTCTTCCAAACTTACTGATGCTACACTGCCCTATATTGCTCAACCTAGTATGTGTGTGCCTCGGCAGAGCTCGAGTCTACGGATATCTGTGTGGGTGGCTATAACATTCTTTCTTTTCTTTCTTTTTTTATATACACACTTCAAGAAAAAAGTTTTGCATCACCCCGTTTCCCAGAACTCCTGAAGATGGACGTTGACTGGATATTGTATCAGACACAGCCCCTTTGACTGTTCAGAGATGTCACTAAACCCGCCCAAAGATGTAAACAACCATGCATGAGCAGCGCCTGTTAGACGGAGGGGTCCGACAGCCGATCAGTTCTAGTCATTCAACCAGGAAGGAGGTACACAGCTCGTGTTGTCTGTAGTTCAACCTTGCCTGCACGGTCAATGCCGCGGTTCGATCAAGTCCGCATTGTTACTTTGCACCAGGAAGGGCTCTCAACAAAGGAAGTGTCTCGGAGTGTACCAAAGCGATGTTGTTCAGACATGGAGGAGATACAGAGAGACAGGAACTGTCGATTACATGCCTCGCTCAGGCCGCCCAAGGGCTAGTACTGCATTGGATGACCGCTACCTACGGATTATAGCTCGGGGAACACTGACAGCAACGCCACCATGTTGAATAACGCCTTTCGTGCGGCCACAGGACGTCGTGTTACGACTCAAATTGTGTGCGATAGGCTGCGTGATGTTCAACGGCACTCCCGACGTCCATGGCGAGGTCCATCTTTGCAAACACGACATCATGCAGCACGGTAGAGATGGGCCCAACTATATGCCGAATGGACCGCCCAGGATTAGCATCACGTTCTCTTTACCGATGAATGTCGCATATTCCTTCAACCAGACAATCGTCCGAGACGTGTTTGGAGGCAACCCGGTCAGGCTGAACGCTTTAGACACACTGTGCAGCATGGTGAACGTTCCCTCCTGTTTTGGGGTGGCATTATGTGGGGCCGACGTACGCCGCTGGTGGTCATGGAAGGCGCCGTAACGGCTGTACGGTACATGAATGCCATTCTCCGACCGATAGTGCAACCATATCGGCAGCGTACTGGAGAAGCATTAGTCTTCATGGACGACAATTCGCTTCCCTATCGTGCACATCTTGTGACTGACTTCCTTCAGGATAACGACATCGCTCTACTAGAGTGGCCAGCATGCCGGCCGGGGTGGCCGAGCGGTTGAAGGGGTTACAGTCTGGAACCGCGCGACCGCTACGGTCGCAGGTTCGAATCCTGCCTCGGGCATGGATGTGTGTGATGTCTTTAGGTTAGTTAGATTTAAGTAGTTCTAAGTTCTACGGGACTGATGACCTCAGAAGTTAAGTCCCATAGTAAATGAAGCAACTCAGAGCCTTTTTTTTTTTTTTTTTTTTTTTTTGGCCAGCATGTTCTCCAGACGTCAACCTTATCGAACATGCGTGGGATAGATTGAAAAGTACTGTTTATGGACGACGTGATCCACCAATCACTGTGGAGGATCTACACCGAATCGCTGTTGAGGAGTGGGACAATCTGGACCAACAGTGCCTTGATGGACTTGTGGATAGTATGCCACGACGAATACAGACATGCATCAATGGAAGAGGACGTGCTACAGGGTATTAGAGGAACCGGTGTATGCAGCAATCTGCACGACCACCTCTAAAAGTCCCGCTGTATGGTGGTGCAACATGCAATGTGTGGTTTCCGAGAGCAATAAAAAGGGCGGGAGTGATGTTTGTGTTGATCTCTATATATATAAATACCTAGTAGATAGTGTCGGAAGTTCTATGCGGCTTTTCGCGGATGATGCTGTAATGTGCAGAGAAGTTGCAGCGTTAGAAAATTGCAGCGAAATGCAGGAAGATCTGCAGCGGATAGGCACTTGGTGCAGGGAGTGGCAACTGACCCTTAACATCGAGAAATGTAACGTATTGCGAATGCATCGAAAGAAGGATCCTTTATTGTATGATCATACGATAGCGGAACAAACACTGGTAGCAGTTACTTCTATAAAATATTTGGGAATATGCGTACGGAACTATTTGAAGTGGAATGATCATATAAAATTAGTTGTTGGTAAGGTGGGCGCCAGGTTGAGATTCGTTGGGAGAGTCCTTAGAAAATGTAATCCATCAACAAAGGAGGTGGCTTACAAGACACTCGTTCGGCCTATACTTGAGTATTGCTCATCAGTGTGGGATCCGTACCAGCTCGGGTTGACAGAGGAGATAGAGAAGATCCAAAGAAGAGCGGCGCGTTTCGTCACAGGGTTATTTGGTAAGCGTGATAGCGCTACTGAGATGTTTAGCAAACTCAAGTGGCAGGCTCTGCAAGAGAGGCGATCTGCATCGCGGTGTAGCTTGCTGTCCAGGTTTCGAAAGGGTGCGTTTCTGGATGAGGTATCGAATATATTGCTTCCCCTTAGTTATACCTCCCGAGGAGATCACGAATGTAAAATTAGAGAGATTCGAGCGCGCACGGAGGCTTTCCGTCAGTCGTTCTTCCCGCGAACCATACGCGACTGGAACAGGAAAGGGAAGTAACGACAGGGGCACGTAAAGTGCTCTCCACCACACACCGTTGGGTGGCTTGCGGAGTATAAATGTATATGTAGATGGAGATGTATTCCAATTTTCTATACAGGTTCTGGAACCCCAGAAACCGAGGTGATTCAAAACTTTTTTGATTTGTGTATGTATATATATGTAAGACACCAATCTAATGAACTTAGATAACTATGTACATATAAAAATATAATCGCAGTAAATGTATCTTACGACGTTACCCTATCTTTGTGCTAGAAACACAAACTCTGTCAGTGTCACGTAGTATCAAATCTCGTTAGGATGATGTGTCAGACGTTTTTACTTAATGATATTAACTGCAAAACCAGTTATCAGCCTGTTACGACTAAACAATAACAGTTATCTTTAAAAAAACACCGTTTTGTCCAATATAAAAGCACATTTCCAGTGACGTATTTATATTTATTGTTGCATGTAATATGCAGAAATTAGAGGATAAAATGCAGTACCTCTTGACAGTTATGAGCTGTGAAAAACTGATGGTGTGTCGCCTCAGGTTATTTCAGCTCACGTGCGAGCGTGGGAGAGTCATTTACGGCTCGGCAGCTGGTGTGGAAAGGTCGGAAGAGCTAGAGGCGAGTGCGAAATAGTTTGAGCAGCGCATCGGCCGCAGAATTCGATTTTAGAACAAATTTTGATGCGGTCAGCGTATAGAATTTCCCATTTGTTATCCTGATTTTTTTTTTCTTTTTGTTATATCACTCCTCTGAGTGGTTTGATGCGGCCTGCCACGACTTTCTCTTCATCTCAGAGCAGCATTGCAACCAATGTTCTCAGTTATTTGCTGGATGTGCTACAATCTCTTTCTTCTCCTACATTCTTTACTCAATGCAGCTCCCTCAAATGCCATGCAAATTATTCCTTGATGACTTGACACATGTCTTATCATCCTGTCACTTCTTCTTGTCAGTGTTTAGCACATGTTCTTCTCCTCGCCGATTCAAAAATGTTCAAATGTGTGTGAAATCTTACGGGACTTAACTGCTAAGGTCATCAGTCCCTAAGCTTACACACTACTTAACCTAAATTATCCTAAGGACAAACACACACACCCATGCCCGAGGGAGGACTCGAACCTCCGGCAGGATCAGCTGCACAGTCCATGACTGTAGCGCCTTAGACCGCTCGGCTAATCCTTCGAGGCTCGCCGATTCTGCAGAGAAACCCCTCACCGCTTTTCAGATCAGTCCACCTGATTTTCAATATCCTTCTACAGCAACACATCTGAAATTTTTCGATTTTCTTCTTTCCACTATTCCCACACTCAACGATTAAACTGCACCCAACGCTGTGCTCAACAACAGTGATGGTTCAAATGGCTCTGAGCACTATGGGACTTAACATCTATGGTCATCAGTCCCCTAGAACTTAGAACTACTTAAACCTAACTAACCTAAGGACGTCACACAACACCCAGTCATCACGAGGCAGAGAAAATCCCTGACCCCGCCGGGAATCGAACCCGGAAACAACAGTGATATTTGTGCCCTTACCTTGCTACAGATGCTTAATTTCCGTTTTTCCTTGTCTGTCAGTTTCATTGAACGCAAGCAAAAATTGTGTGTTCAATACAAGATGAGTGTTTGAACTTTGACATGTAGTACATATCGAGGCACTGCTTTCTTTTAGCTGAGGATGGTTAATGGTCTCCCTTTATGCTTCCAAGCTGCCACCAGTTTACAGTTAGCGAGTCGCAGACTGAAACTTAGTTGATGTCAGTACATTTATGGAATTAATTCAGCGTCTATGAAATACGAAAGCATGATCAACTACCAAGTCAACTGGGAAATAAGGAAACCTATACCACCATTAGTGCAAAGGCAATAAATTGCACAGCGTTCTCATAGTTCATCAACATCATTAACTCCATCCCTACTATTTTATCTGACAACTACAGATGGAAAGTACATCACCGATTTAGGTCCATCCTTCTTTCCTCTAGAGACCGTCGTGGTGTGTCCAGCATCTCCCCCCCCCCCCCCAACACCCTCACGCTCACCCTCCCTAATCCTGCGACTGTCCGAGGTTCGCGCCCAGGCAAGCGTGCTGGTTGCTTCTCTGTTGCTCTTCCTGCCCTTGAAGTCAGTTCTTCGTTTGATACCTCCTTGGTCTTCTTAATCAGCCTCACTGGTTCCCTTAACTGGAGATGTAGACGTAGCCACTACCACGATTTCTCAGCGGCTCCGTAATTCTAACCTCTGCAGATTCTTTAATTACACGGACAAAAAAGTTAGATGGTTTCAACTTTGACGTTGCTTCTCCATACACCATGCAGCATTGTCATAGATTCCATTCCCGTTGCTATCGCGCAAAGAAGACGTTCATTGTGTCTTGCCGCTAGCATACCTCATACACGACCATAATCTCCTCGGGCCGGCCGAAGTGGCCGTGCGGTTAAAGGCGCTGCAGCCTGGAACCGCAAGACCGCTACGGTCGCAGGTTCGAATCCTGCCTCGGGCATGGATGTTTGTGATGTCCTTAGGTTAGTTAGGTTTAACTAGTTCTAAGTTCTAGGGGACTAATGACCTCAGCAGTTGAGTCCCATAGTGCTCAGAGCCATAATCTCCTCGGATTTTCTGCCACGTATCGAGACAAAGTTTCTTTGTGGAAAGGATTATAAGCATCTCACATTGAAGTCCGCGGCAAATTACGAGATATTTTAGAAGATCGCCTATCATTAGCATTTGCATTTGTTTAAAAAAAACCATTCAAATGGCTCTAAGCACTAACATCTGATGTCATCAGTACCCTAGACTTAGAACTACTTAAACCTAATTAACCTAAGGACATCACACACATCCATGCCCGAGGCAGGATTCGAACCTGCGACTGTATCAGCAGCGCGGTTCCGGATTGATGCGCCTAGAATCGCTCGGCCACAGCGGCCGCGTTTGTTTAAATCTGGCAAACCTTTTTCGTTGTTTCCACAACAGTATCTCGCTACGAGAACCACGTTTTCACTGATCCTTATATCCGTTCGTCCTTGGGAAAGAATGCATATCGATTTGTTGTAAAAATATGTGCTCGTACAGTGCTTTAGATTATGCAATTTTGATCCAGCTCTGTGTTACCGGTGGCTGAAACAATTTTTTTTTCCAATTGGGCATACTTCGTTTTCGCACGAAGCTTTCTGAAATATAAATTAAAAGCCTTATATTTTGAGAATACACATTTATTTTACATATTACATATTATCCTCAAACTAAATACACTTTAAACATTATTACTCGAACTAAGTTTTTGGGCTTAAATATTCACTTACTTTTTTACTGTCAGATACACACATCAAAAACAGTTTTGCATCATCCCGGTTCCCGGAACTCCTGAAGACAGACCTTGACTGTGTATATTGTATCACAGACACAGTCCCTTTGACTGTTTAAGAGATGTCACTAAATCTACCCAAAGATGTAAACGGCCATGCATGAGCAGGGCCTATTAGTCGGAGGGTGTCCGACAGCCAATCAGTTCCAGTCATTCCACCAGGAAGGAGGTACACGGCTCGTGTTGTCTGTAGTTCAATCACGTCTAGACGGTCAATACCGCGGTTAAATCAAGTCCGTATCGTTACCTTATGCCAGCAAGGGCTGTCAACAAGGGAAGTGTCCAGGCGTCTCGGAGTCAACCAAAGCTATACTGTTCGGACAAGGAAGAGATGCAGAGCGACAGGAACTGTCGATGACATGGCTCGCTCAGGCCGCCCAAGGGCTACTACTGCAGTGGATGATCGCTACCTACGGATTATGGCTCGGGGAACACTGACAGCAACGCCACCATGTTGAATAACGCATTTAGTGCAGTCACAGGACGTCGTGTTACGACTTAAATTGTGCGCAATAGGCTGCGTGATGCGCAACTTCACTCCCCATGCCCATGGCGAGGTCCATCTTTGCGACCACGACACCATGCAGCGCAGTACAGATGGGCCCAACTACTTGCCGAATGAACCGCTCAGGATTGGCATCACGTTCTCTTCACCGATGAGTGTCGCATATGCCTTCAGCCAGACAATCGCAGGAGACGTATTTGGAGGCAACCTGGTCAGGCTGAACACCTTGGATATGCTGTCCAGCGAGTTCAGCAAGGTGGAGGTTCCCTGCTGTTTTGGGGTGGTATTATGTGAGGCCGACGTACGCCGCTGGTGGTCATTGAAGGCGCCGTAACGGCTGTACGATACGTGAATGCCATCCTCCGACCAATAATGCAACCATATCGGTAGCATATTGGCGAGGCATTCGACTTCATCGACAATTCGCACCCCAATCGTCCACATCTGGTGAATGACTTCCTTCAGGATAACGACGTCGCTCGACTAGAGTGCCAGCACGTTCTCCAGACATGAATCCCATCGAACATTCCTGGGATAGATTGAAAAGGGCTGTTTATGGACGACGTGTCCTGCAGATAGTGCTGCTCCATTGTGTTTAGCTGCTGCGATCCAATGCTTAGGACTCGATTTCGAAAGTAACCTGCGGCGCACGATTGCCCTCAACTGCCGGCCAACTATGAGCTGGGCTCTTAGATCATCGGTTACGATACCTCGATCTTCTGCAACGGACACAATATGTAAATGTATATTTGACCTCAGGTATGCCCTACGCGGCACAGACGCTTCTTATTCCGCCGTCCACGACCCACCGCATGCTAGCGGCGATGGGTTCATATCTTCGCCACTGCTAGCTGTTCACGACAAGGTTCGAGACCCTCACCCTTCCGCGGTGCAGAGGTGGTTTAGACCAGTATCATGTCCCAGTCCTCTTCATCATCTCTCAAAGGGTTCTGTGGCAGCATTGTCCTACATGCCTTACCAGCGTCTTGCTGGAGATCCTTGAATCATGCTCTCTCTCAGCCCTAATCCAGTACGGACTTCTCGCGGGCCTTCTTTTACTTCCACCATTTTTCCTCGAACTGACTTGTATCCACATTTCGATAGTGCCAACGCGCTTGACATCCACGAAGCCAGTCTATGGCTTTCTTCAACAACACAGGTCGCAGAACGTGGTTGAAGGGAAGCATGCGCACATCGACTGGTGTGCCCTCTGCCGATCGTTGTGCTTTCCTTATCTTGCCACTGGCATCGAGTCTGCATGGTACCTTACAGCAATGAGAACCAAGTATTCTGGTCACGCCTTCATAAGATTCACCCCGTTGTATGTCGCCCTTGACGTTCTAGTCATCTGGCGTGCAGACGGCGGTAGGTGTCTGGTTCTTGTTGCGAAAGATGCTGGCCCTAGTTACCTGTACGACTCCTCATCAGATACCTCCTCACCTGCTCCCCTTTCCGGACTTGGGTACTTTCAGCAAACAAAGACGAATTCCGTGAAGTGCATTTGTGGACTTCTGACAGTGAGAAAATTTTTGGCACTTTCTTAATGAACCCCAGTGTGTAGTTGTCTGAAATCCCAAATACAGACAATTTTTCTCCAATTTCCTTTGCAGTGTCTTTCTCAGTCCATCACAGAGTTTGGCTGTTACTGTAATGAGGAGTTGATTCACGCCTTTTCCACATTTGGAACCGATTATTCTCTGGTCATCGGAATATCCTTCTCCGAAAAACTATGAGTCGATAGTCTTACCGAGTCTGACTTCTCGCCGTTCCCTTCTCCTCGTGATTACGGTTTCCTGTTCTTCTCAGTAATATTAATAATAATCTTAAAAACTACAACAAAAAAGAATAAATACATAAATCATAGATGTTCTTTATACCTCTACTCCAGCCGGCCGAAGTGGCCGTGCGGTTAAAGGCGCTGCAGTCTGGAACCGCAAGACCGCTACGGTCGCAGGTTCGAATCCTGCCTCGGGCATGGATGTTTGTGATGTCCTTAGGTTAGTTAGGTTTAACTAGTTCTAAGTTCTAGGGGACTAATGACCTCAGCAGTTGAGTCCCATAGTGCTCAGAGCCATTTTTGAACCTCTACTCCATTATCCTTATGCTTCCCTTGGCTGCTGGGGGGAGGAAATGGGACATCGTGACCAGGTCTCGTGTTGCGCCCCTGCCCATTCTGCCCCCACCCCTCCCTTTGGGCACCAGGAAAGTTCATTAAGAAAAAGGCAACCACTCGCGTAAAATCTGGCTTCGAATCCCGGTCGGGTATAAATTTTGTGTCGTCTTTGCTGAATTTATTTCAATGCCCAATATGCGGTCGATGTCTTCATTTCTCTAAATAATGTTCTAAATTTAGCGTTGTGTCTACAACATCAGAAGACTTTACAGATTATAATATTCAGTGGCCAAAGTTATACAAAAATCCTCGCCTTTTAATGATTTTTATGGTAAAGATGTCCGAAAGAAGCATAAGATGTCTTTTGATCTTTAAAAATATCGGCAAAGACACACCGCAGGTAGCGCAATGTAAAATAAATATCAATGGCCTGCGAGTCGATAGCCCTTATTTGAGGATTACTCAGATGAATCTGGACATTCCCAAGGAACCTGCATACAAAGCCAATCTATACACAAGTGTCTTAAAAATGCATAGTGTTAAAAATGTCTAATTTATATTAATGAAGAAGACTGAAATTTTTGAATGAAATTTCGACATATCTGACAGTAAAAAATAAGAGAATGTTCAAGTCCATAAACTTAGTTCGGGTAATAATGTTTAAAGTGTTTTTAGTTTGAGGAAAATATATAATATGTAAAATAAATGTGTATCCTCAAAATATAAGGCTTTTAATTTATATTTCACAATGTTTACTGCGGAAAGGAAGTATGTACAATTGAAAAAAAAATTGTTTCAGCCACCAGTAACACAGAGCTGGATAAGAATGACATAATCTAAAGCACTGTACAAGCACATATTTTTACAATAAATCGGCATACATTCTTTCCGACGGACGAACGGATATAGGAATCAGTAAAAACATGGTTGTCGTAGCGAGATACCGTTGCAGAAACGACGAATAAAGTATGCCAAGATTTCAACAAACGCAAAATGCCAATGAAAGGCTATCTTTTACAGTAGCTCGAAATTTACCGCGGAATTCAATGCGAGATGCTTATAGTCCTTTCCACAAAGAAACTTTGCCTCGATACGTGGCAAAAAATCTGAGGAGATTGTGATCATGTATGAAGTATGCTAGTGGCAAGAGACAATGAATGTCTTCTTTGCGCGATAGCAATGGGAATGCAATCAATGGCAGTGCTGTAGATGATTCTGTCGTTTATCGCCTAGTTAAGCCATCACGAGATCAAAACCAACTGCGAAACGATTTAGATGAGATATCGTATGGTGCGAAAATTGGCAACTGACCGTAAATAATGAAACGCGTGAGGTCATCCACATGAATGCTAAAAGGAATCCTTTAAATGTCGGTTTGACGATAAATTAATCAAATCTAAAGGGCATAAATCTAGCTAAATACCTAGGAATTACAATTAGGAACAACTTAAATTGGAAAGAATAAAGAGAATATGTTGTGGGAAAGAGGAACCAAAGACTGCGTTTTATTGGCAGAACACTTAGAAGACACAGTAGGTCTGCCAAGGAGACTGCATACACTACGCTTGTCATCCTCGTTTGAAGTACTGCTTCAAGATATGGGGACCTTACCAGACAGGATTAACGGATTCCATCGGGAGAGTTCACAGGAGGACAGCTCGTTTTGTATTATCGAGGGCTAGGGGAGAGCGTGTCACGGACATGGACAGGATTTGGGATGGACATTATTACAACAAAGGCCTTTCTCGTTGCGGCGATATCTTCTTACGGAATTTCAATGACCAACTTTCTCCTCCGAATGCGAAAATATTTTGTTGGCACCGACCAACATAAGAGAAACGACCATCATAATAAAACAAGATAACTCAGATCTTGGACAGAAAGACGTAGGTGTTCGTTGTTTCCGCGCGCTGTTCGAGAATGGAATAACGGAGAATTATTGTGAAGGTGGTTCGATGAACCCTCCGCCAGGCACTTAAGTGTGATTTACAGGGTATACATGTAGGTGTAGATGAAACTATCTGGATGTCCAGGTAAAAAGAATAGTGGAAGAAGACGCACTCTGGCCTATAGCTACATACGGTCTGCTACCACCACCCGGCGCTCAGTGCATTGGTACAAAGGGTTCGCACACTCTCTGACAATCCGAGTGTCGACTATAACACCAGAGAAAGTAGTCTGGAGAAAATGGATACACAGAGTGGCAAATTCAGAGAGCTCTACGTCCTACACTGACTGCAAAATGGTTCAAATGGCTCTGAGCACTAGGGGACTTAACATCTGAGGTCATCAGTCCCCTAGAACTTAGAACAACTTAAACCTAACTAACCTAAGGACATCACACACATCCATGCCCGAGGCAGGATTCGAACCTGCGACCGCAGCAGTCGTGCAGTTCCGTGGTCGGCCACTGACTGCACAATCGGCGGAAACAAGACAGGAAACGCAGGATGATGCGGCCATTTCATGTCCTCCATTTCTTCTGGAACATCAAGCGAAAAATGTCTTCCATCCACCAGCTAGAATACAGGCTCTGCTTGGTAGTGTCAAGGAAGACCTCGGACTACAGAAATCCGGTAACCTTGCCTATGTCGTCAAACTGTGTATGGCGCGAGGGGGAGTTGAAGAGATTCAGGAAGCACGCCCGCGCCCGGGTGTGGACCTCGTAAAGGAGGACGGGGAGGGGGGAGGGGGTGGAGGGGGGGAGGAGATAGAAGCCCTGCGTCAACTCCGAGGCATTCCGTTCGTCAGCGCACCTGATTATGGCATAGTGGTCGCTTGCAAAATATTCTGCCCGTTCGACGTTGTAATCCGGCCGTTCACCCGTAAACAAAATACAGGGTTTTCATAACGATTCACCCGGTATCAGAATACTATGTCTTATATGTGAATGAAGGCAGACGCTCGGATAAAATTTAACTTATGAGTCGAAAAATTTTAGTTCTATACCCGTTATAATTTGCCTCTTCGTGTGGCTGGCGGTAAACGTCTCCCTAGAGCTGCAAGCTTGTTCGTTTGATTAAAAGAATGACATACTTAGACTTTTTTTGAGGTGTGGCTTTTTCCACAATTGCAAGAAAATACAAAATATTTCATTTTTCAACAGGACAAAACACAATGCAGGTAATAGCATTTCTTAACCATGTGCTACCTCAACGATAAGTCGGACATAAGGGGCGTACAGACCTTCCATCGCACCGTTGGTCTCTTAGGTTGCATGACCAGAGATAATTAGTATATTTTAAAGAGCGTTGTGCAAGATTCTATGTCTCTTCCCTTCTAATAACTTCATCCAGACAGCAGTCAAACTCGATAAAATCCTCCTGGGCTCCCAACCACGTCAAGCAGTTTAAAATGCATGTGCCTTCCATCGAGTACTCCTCGTCCATCGTCAAATCGCCACTTTAGAATGGTCGAGGAATACTCGGTCACAAGCTAGTGGATTTTATATCACCCGAGAAATTTTTGTCGAGTTTGACTATCGCCTGGATGACCGCCATGTGTGCAGTGTTGAGCACATTCAGTATACGAGAACACATGCACAGGCACACATCACACCATATCACAAACCCCCCCCCCTCCCCCCCGTCGCTCCCCTCCAGCAGACACACCACAACAGTCCTCACGAAACATCAAAATTAGCGCCACACTAAGCATAAGTCAATCGGTTAACATGTGAGCAGCGACATAGCATCTTTCAGTGAGTAATGGGGACGCAAGTGTCTGCTCAAATCACGTTTAGTGGAAAACACGTGTGAAGTAAAGGTGAGAGAGAAATTATATAAAAAATATAAAACAAATAGAAAGAGATATCCACCAAAAACACGCAACAGGATTGAAAATGTAGGTCCAGTAAAATACGTAAAATTTATTTCTAAAATGCATAAGTTTCTTCATGAATACTTTGCAGATTACATTTTGTCAAAACTACAAAAGTGGACACAAAAAACCAATTTGTAAAAATTTGCTTTCACTAACAGTGTAATTTTCAGATGAGCAATCGAAACAAACCAAACGAAATGGAAATATTATAATATTTAGGTCTACAATAGATAAACGGCCTTAAACGTTGTAAAGTTTTACAGAAATAAATGTGACCCACGTAAAACGACAGATGGGTGTCCAAACACGTGTGAACGATTAAAAAGAAACAAATTGTATTTTGCATAAGGCTGAGATCAAAATCCCAAATACCTGAGAAAGGCAAATTAAAACTTCGATTTTTAAACGCTGTTAAGAAAGGTATCCCAAGGTTGTATGTGCATACACGTAAAAGTCAGTCTTGTAAAATCGTATGGTTTTTTTTTTAAATAAAAACTTTCTGTTCCCGGTTCAAAATGGTTCTGAGCACTATGGGACTGAACATCGGAGGTCATCAGTCCCCTAGAACTTAGAACTACTTAAACCCAACTAACATAAGGACATCACACACATCAATGCCCGAGGCAGGGTTCGAACCTGCGACCGTAGCAGTCTCTCGTATCCAGACTGAAGTGCGCTCCAGTCTGGAACCGAGCGACCGCTACTGTCGCAGGTTCGAATCCTGCCTCGGGCATGGATGTGTATGATGTCCTTAGGTTAGTTAGGTTTAATTAGTTCTAAGATCTAGGCGACTGAATACCTCAGAAGTTAAGTCGCATAGTGCTCAGAGCCAGCCAGACTGAAGTGCCTAGAACCGCTCGGCTACACCGGCTAGCTTTCTGCTCGTGTGGGCACGTTAAAATTCGCACTAAGTTTCTATCTTAATTAATGTAGAAGGTACAACACCAGCTTATTTTCACGCCATGCGGCTTTTCGCGGAGGATGCTGTAGTATACAGAGAAGTTGCAGCATTAGAAAATTGCAGCGAAATGCAGGAAGATCTGCAGTGGATAGGCACTTGGTGCAGAGAGTGACAACTGACCCTTAACATAGACAAATGTAATGTACTGAGAATACATAGAAAGAAGGATCCTTTATTGTATGATTATATGATAGCGGAACAAACACTGGTAGCAGTTACTTCCATAAAATATCTGGGAGTATGCGTAGGGAACTATTTAAAGTGGAATGATCATATAAAATTAATTGTCGGTAAGGCGGGTGCCAAGTTGAGATTCATTGGGAGAATCCTTAGAAAATGTAGTCCATCAACAAAGAAGGTGGCTTACAAAACACTCGTTCGACCTATACTTGAGTATTGCTCATCAGTGTGGGATCCGTACCAGGTCGGGTTGACAGAGAAGATTGAGAAGATCCAAAGAAGAGCGGCGCGTTCGTCACAGGGTTATTTGGTGAGCGTGATAGCGTTACGGAGATGTTTAGCAAACTCAAGTGGCAGACTCTGCAAGAGAGGCGCTCTGCATCGCAGTGTAGCTTGCTCGCCAGGTTTCGAGAGGGTGCGTTTCTGGATGAGGTATCGAATATATTGCTTCCCCCTACTTATACCTGCCGTGGAGATCACGAATGTAAAATTAGAGAGATTCGAGCGCGCACGGAACCTTTCCGGCAGTCGTTCTTCCCGCGAACCATACACGAGTGAAACAGGAAAGGGAGGTAATGACAGTGGCACGTCAAGTGCCCTCTACCACACACCGTTGGGTGGCTTGCGGAGTATAAATGTAGATGTAGATATTCTGAACATGAAAAGCACGTTCTTAATTTAACTGAAGCTGTTACAGCTGTTACTGCCACAACTATATTTAATTGGTGGTGTGTTTGTGGTCTCACCAAGACAACGAGCACGTCATCTCCACATCAAACATTGCATCTGCGCATTCTCACGTCGGAGAATAATTAAGCCTTACAGACCCAGTGGGAAATAGCAACCTCGTGTCTTCGCTCCAGACACACATCTCATTAAACTGACGAGACGGTGAGAGCGGAAAAGAGCAGTGAGGTAAACACGTCTTAATAGCTGGCGCTTGCGGTCTGCGACATCCTGAGGCGGCTGCCCACGCAGGGGCAGGACTCGGGGCGCTCGTCGTCAGAGGACCGGGACGCACACGGAGGCGGCTCTGCAGAAGAAACGGAGGAGGAAGGCGGCCTCCATGTTTGCCGACATCCGGGCCCGCGCGGCGCCGGCTGTTTACCGTGTTAATAATAATTCGTGCTCGTTCGCAGTAGCGGGCCGTGACCCCTAATGTCAACATTTGCCTTACATTCCGTCTCCGCTTTCCGCCCCTTCCTCCCCCTCTCGAGCCGCGCCTCTCGCCCATCAGGCCTTGTTCCACTCTCATCCATAATCAATCGATTCCAGTCGGTCCTCGGCTGCCGCGCCGGAGCCGGCCCAGTTTATTTATGTATATTTATTCAGTCGTACAGTTCCTGCCGAGTGATCTTCCCTTCTGGGGAAGGCCACTCATCTCCTGTTCTCCACGTTTCCCACCCCCTGCCCCTACTCCTGCCCCCTTTTTTTCTTTTTTTGTCGTCGCTGCCACTTCACGTTATTGCCTGTTGTCATCGAGTACCTCCACGCTCCGGGCTGGCAGAAACTTCTGCTTACTTCTCGCTCAGCATTTTGAATTCTCTGATGTCCAGTCGAGCGTATTTGTGGACGTCTTCAAGCCGACGAACGACGAGTCAGCAAAGGTGGCGTATCGCCAGTGCGACAGAATCGCAAACCTTCTTATTTCCTCATGCATTTCCACCTTTTTCAGGACCTTCTTTTACTGTACTTTCAGTATCAAAATATCACATCGTATTTCATTCACTGAAGTATTAGAAGAAATATATTTTTGAAGTTTCAAAGAGATCCACAGCCAAATTTTCTGTCCGAGACCAGATTGCAGCATTAGCTATCGCTGATTGAATTAACTCATATACGCCATTTTGATGGCTTATAACAAGCTCAATTAAAAATTGCTACGCAGCCAAAAGAACGCAGAAGTCGAGAATCCAAAACAAAGATATTTTAATCCTAGGAAGGATTAAAGATACTTTTAGAGATAAGAGATGTAATTAAATCATCATTATGAGTTCAAATGAAAAATCACCACTAAACAAAGAAGGGAAAACTGAAAGATGGAAGGAATGTATAAAGGGGCTATACAGGGGAAACGAGCTTGAAGGACCGGCCAGGGTGGCCGAGCGGTTCTAGGCGCTACAGTCTGGAACCGCGCGACCGCTACCGTCGCAGGTTCGAGTCCTGCCTCGGGCATGGATGTGTGTGATGTCCTTAAGTTAGTTAGGTTTAAGTAGTTCTAGGGGACTGATGACTTCAGAAGTTACGTCTCATAGTGCTCAGAGCCATTTGATTTGAACTTGAAGGCAACATTGTAGAAAGGGAAGTAGATGAAGATGAAATAGGAGATACGATACTGCGAGAACAATCTGACAGAACACTCAAAGACCTAAGTCGAAACAAGACCCCTACAGTAGACGACATTCCCTCAAAACTACTGGTGTGTTTGAGACAGCCAGCCATGACAAAACCATTCTGCCTGTCGTGCAAGATAAATGAAATAGGGGAAACATCCTCAGGATTTAAGAAATTCCAAGGAAAGCGAGTACTGACAGGTGAGAATATATAATCGAAACGCCAGTTTAATAAGTCATGGTTGTAAAATGTTGACACGAATTGTTTGTAGAAGAATGGAAAAAATTGTTAGAACCCGATCTCGGAGAGAAAAATTGTAGGAACACGCGAGGCAGTGTTGCACCTACGACGTATGTTAGACGATAGGTTAACGAAAACCTACGTTTATAGCATTTGCAGTCTTAGACAAATCCTTTGAAAATGTTGGCTGAATTACGCCCTTTTGATATCGAAGGGCAGTGGGGTTAAATACGGGCAGCGAAAGATTATATACAACTTGTACAGAAGCCAGACAGTGGTTATAAGAATCGAATGGCATGCAAGAGAAGCGGTGGTTGAAATGGGAGAGAGACAAGTCTGTAGGCTTGTGTCGTATCTCCGATGTTATTCAATCTGTACATTCAGCATTCAGTAATGGAAACCAAAGAAAGATTTGGAAAAGGAATTAACGCTCAGGGAGAAGATATTACAACTTTGAGTCTGCTGATGATGTTGTAAATCTGTCAGAGACAACAAACGACTGGGGAGAGCAGCTGAAGTGAATGGACAGTGTCTTGACAGTCGAATAAAATCTGGCGATGCTGAGGGTATTAGTTTAGGAAACGAGACCTAAAAGCAGTAACTGGTTTTGGCCGAAGCAGAAAGGATTTAAAAAGAAGAGTTGCAATGGTAAGAAAAGTGCTTCCGAGTAAGGGACATTTGACAACATGGAATGTAAATTTAAGTGTTAGGTAGTCTTTGGTTCAAATGGCTCTGAGCACTATGGGACTAAACTTCTGAGGTCATCAGTCCCCTAGAACTTAGAACTACTTAAATCTAACTAACCCAAGGACATCACACACACCCATGCCCGAGGCAGGATTTGAACCTGCGACCGTAGCGGTCTCGCGGTTCCAGACTGTAGCGCTTAGAACCGCTCGGCCACCCCAGCCGGCTTTAGGTAGTCTTTCCTGAATGTATTTATCTGGAGTATAGCCTTGACTGGAAGTAAAACGTGAATGACAAACAGTTCAGACAAGAGGAGAGTAGAAACTTTTGAAATGTGGAGCTGTGGAAGACCGCTGAAGATTACGTAGGTAGAGCGCGTAGTTGATAACGAAGTGAACAACAGTACTGGGAAGAAAAGAAATTTGTGGCGTAACTTCACTGAAAGAAGGGATCCATTGATGGGAGAAATTTTGACACTTGATGGAATCATCAGTTTAGTGCTGCAGGGAAGTGAGGAGGGTAAAAACTGTGAAGGGAGACCAAGAGACGATTACAGAAAACAGGTTCAAATGAATGTAGTTTGCAGTATTTATTCAGGTATGAAGAGGCTTACACACGATCATGGAGAGCTGCATGAAACCATTCTTCAGACTTAAGACCGCGATAGCGAGAAGGGTGGCCTTTGCGAGTGAAGGCTGTCATTCAGAAAATTATTCATTGTGATTCATAATAATTTGACATTCTGTGGATAAAGAAAGATTGCAAGAACTATGACGTCAGCATTTTGCAGGAAGTATCACATCCAGTTGTCTGTAGGGACCTCCACGGTTAAGGTCCTTTCTAGACCAAAGCATCTTTATGAATATTATTAACATTTCTAGTCATGCATTCATAAACTGAGCTGTTGGTCTGAAAAACTCTCCATCCGAATAGGCTTCGGAAAGCTAACAGCATCGACCACCGCCGTCTGATCCTCAGCCGACAGACGTCACTGGATGCGAATATGCAGGGCGGCGGACCACTCTCCAGGCCGCTGGCAATTTCGTGACCAGAGTTGCTACTTTTCGATCAAGTGGTTCCACAATTGGCCAACTGCTGACAGCACTCGGCAGACCCAAATAGTCACACATCTAAATGCTAGCCACGCCTGACAGCGCTTAACTTCAGTGATCTGACATGAACTTGTGTTACGACCGCGGCAAAGCTGTTAAGTCTTGGTTTGTAAGAGACAAATATAAATCATAATAAACGTCAATAAAGACCTATAGATGCCTTTGCCATGCACTCGGCTCAGATGTAGCCACTTCAATATCTAGTGATGGTAGAAATTTCGTTCCCAGTGTGAGGTAAGCAAAGAGAGGTCGGAAGGGAGAGAAGGAGCTATAAAGTACCTAATAACTAGACTTTGCATCAGTCGCCTGAGTGAGATTCCAAATCTGTCCACAGTGTCTCATAAAGTGAGAGCGTTTGCGAACTGGCCTTCAGCCTCTTTGATGCTAACAGACAGGAGTAAGCTCTGCCACAGCACCATTTGCACCATCTTCCTTCTCTCATCATCATACAACATAGACATTACACCAAACTGGACACACCTATCACAGTCACATACAGGTAGTCTTTGGTTCAAATGGCTCTGAGCACTATGGGACTAAACTTCTGAGGTCATCAGTCCCCTAGAACTTAGAACTACTTAAACCTAACTAACCCAAGGATATCACACACACCCATGCCCGAGGCAGGATTCGAACCTGCGTCCGTAGCGGTCTCGCGGTTCCAGACTGTAGCGCTTAGAACCGCTCGGCCACCCCAACCGGGCTTTAGGTAGTCTTTCCTGAATGTATTTATCTGGAGTATAGCCTTGACTGGAAGTAAAACGTGAATGACAAACAGTTCAGACAAGAGGAGAGTAGAAACTTTTGAAATGTGGTGCTGTGGAAGACCGCTGAAGATTACGTAGGTAGAGCGCGTAACACACAATTCTCATACACCCGCCGAGGAAAGAGGCTATACATGCAGAGAAAGAAAACGCTTTTCTATTGGGCAGCTCATGCTACCCCTTGAGGTCTCTCGGCCGATAAGGCCATATATTTCTTTCTTTCATTGTGTTGTAACGATACAAGACAGTTCAGTGCTTCATTCAGGGTGTGACTCACAGCCAGCCAATCCAGTATTTTCCCATACTAGCAGTGTTCTCAATAGTGATAAAGTAGTCCAGGCAGTGACGAGCCTTCAGGAAGTTTCTAGGGCACTGAAGTATGCCGCAGTACTTGGCTTCGACATTAGGAAGCTCAGTTTGGCCATATATAGACCTTCAGGTTAGTGGGGCAGGTAGCTAGAACGACAGAGCCATGCATAGACGCCCACTCCCTTTCCCCACGCCGTACATAAGTCGGTCTCCACTGTGAGGTCGCCAACACTTTTCTGATGCAATTACCTTCGTTCCAGCCGGACTGTGAACCAGTGGCCGCTGTCTGACGGCCTATCCATTGGGTCAGCTTCACACTGCCACGAGGCCTCTTCCAGAAGCAGCGCTGCAGCCATTGGTCCAGGTTCCATCACCCTGGGCAACGTTGCTGTCTTCCGTTAGGCTTGTTAGCGGCTCGACTCACTCCAGCCACCCAAAGCCAGGATACTGTCACACCATCCTGTCAAAGGAAGTGCTCATAGCAGGGCCACATGCCACCAGGCAGAAACTCCAATAAACCCTTAAAGTGGCGTGTCCGATTTGGTACGCTTTGGTGCAGGGTTTAATGATAAAGAAACTTGACAACAACTAGCTGCCGTCATCGTCTGCACCTCTTCCCACCTCCAACAGGGAATTACTCGTCCACTCCATCCATCTTGACACCATTCACATCTGACGTCAGAAGTGGGATCTGTTGGAGGTTGAACTGGTTGACAAGTGGAGGGCGGCAGTGGCAGTTCTCCAACAGAAGTGAAATGGAGACAGACTGCCAATGGAAACTGCAGTGGCGATTCTATATGTGTGATAGCAGAGAATGTATGTACTAGGAAGTGCATTTCTTATACCACAAGTACTGTTCTTGCATTCTTGGGTTTTTCCTCTTCTAGCAGTCCTGTTCGAATACTGGCAGAGATATCCTGTACTGTTAGGGATAGACTCATTCATAATACCTTGGAAAGGTCCAAGGGATGAAATGATGACAGCAGCTGGGTGTACCTAATGTAATTTATCTGGCCTTGCAGTCTGGTGCGCTGAATCACACAACATAGTTTTCTGGTTCTGCGGACAGATGAGCATTACACCAGACAATGTAGGGAAAAGACGTGGCTAGGCTGAGGAAGCCAAGAAAATTTAGGTCAATGTAAATAATGCACGCGAAGAAAGAACACACACCACTCATTCATATAATTGATTCGTGTTAATGGGCAATGAATCCACAGCCTTCAGTGAAGATGCACATTTATATTCGACCTCCAGCGAGAATCTAAAACTAGCGAGCATGAAGGCCATGGATGGGAACTGCAGATAGTTGGCACCAACTGGGAGTGTGAGTCGGTCAGGGAGCATGTCGAGATAGTCAGAGCATTTGCGATAAACACAGTGTCTGGGTGGCGTAGTGGTTAACGCAGCTGCCTAGTAAGTAGGGGATCCCTGGTTCGAGTCCCGGTTCTGCACACATCTTCATTCATCGCCGTTGAGTCCACACAAAAGTTTCTATACAGCTGATATCATTAGTTCGTTCCCTTTCCTTTCCATCCTCCTCACTCCCCCTTCAATTTGCATAGTATTATCACAGCTGCGGATCTCGAGTGTTGTCTGTCCTTTCGGACATCTCCGAAAAAACAGACTCGCACATTCATGTAGTTGCTAGTCTTTATTAGTCGAAACGGAATGAGTATTGTAAATAGTTGAAGTATGTACTAGAAAAGAGGATACCTATTAGTTGACGACGACTGTATAACCAGTTAGTATGACGAACACCAGGGGACAATAGGTAGCGAATACTATTTAGTTAGCCGGCCGGGGTGGTCGAGCGGTTCTAGGCGCTACAATCTGGATCCGCGCGACCGCTACGGTCGCAGATTCGAATCCTGCCTCGGCCATGGATGTGTGTGATGTCCTTAGGTTAGTTAAGTTTAAGTAGTTCTAAGTTCTATGGGACTGATGACCTCAGAAGTTAAGTCCCATAGTGCTCAGAGCCATTTGAACCAACTATATTGTTCGCAGACGTAAGAAAGATGTTGACAGTTGTACAGCGCTGACCAAGAAGAACATCGACCAAGAGACACAACAGTATCAAATGCTTAGGGTTTCCTATCGGCCGGCCGCTGTGGCCGACCGGTTCTAGGCGCTTCAGTCCAGAACCGCGCTGCTGCTGCGGTCGCGGGTTCGAATCCTGCCTCGGGCATGGATGTGTGTGATACCCTTAGGTTAATCAGGTTTAGGTAGTTCTAAGTCTAGGGGACTGATAACCTCAGATGTTAAGCCCCAAAGTGCTTAGAGTCATTTGTTTCCTATCTTTGCATCCAGAGACACTGACTCAAAACGGCGAGGCACCGAGAGACCACATGGATACGAGATGATCTTTAGACGATACGTTATCACTAAACTGCTCCAACTCCTTCGAGACACAGTGAGCGTAACAGCAGAAATACTGCTTGAGGTATTTGTCCATGCTAGAGATTTGGCATTACATGAGAACGTTACGGGTACAAGGAAAATATTTAGAAATATCATACGTGTACTAAAGGCATAAGAGGTAGCTGAAAAGTGACTATGACCTATAAAGTTGGTTGTTTTTGGGGAAGGAGACCAGACAGCGAGGTCATCGGTTTCATCGGATTAGGGAAGGACGGGGAAGGAAGCCGGCCGTGCCCTTTGAAAGGAACCATCCCGGCATTTGCCTGGAGCGATTTAGGGAAATCACGGAAAACCTAAATCAGGATGGCCGGACGCGGGATTGAACCGTCGTCCTCCCGAATGCGAGTCCAGTGTCTAATCACTGCGCCACCTCGCTCGGTGACCTATAAAGTAAGCTAGTGATATCGAAGAGCCCATATAACGCGACACGTTGATTTAACTGTAAATTGAGGTATTCGGGTTTAATGTGAACTATTGAGAATTTATTCTGAGATGATACTATTATGGTGGTATGTTAGGGCTACGATCATTTTTGTTGTACTGGATTGAGTTATTAAGTGAATCATTGTATCATGACACGAATATATGGTTTTATTAACCAAATAATGCCTCTATCATAGTCGTCAGAGAGGATGCTGTAACCGTTCCTAACACATAACTGAATTAAAATAATTAATTGTCTCTGATGTGTAAACCAGAATAGATAGTCATCAGGCAGTAAGTGGGTGCAGCATGCTGAACAATGTTAGCCAACTGCAGTTTTTTAGCTCAAAATTAATACTTAATTCAACCCTTTCGCCGCTGTTAATGAAATCTTCGGTCCCGGGTTCAAACACTGCCCTGCCACTTTCTACGCAATCCACCCATCATTTTGCACGTCAATGCGCGGGCACATACAGCGTAAGTTGTGGCTGCTCTGTTCTGCCGACGGGACTGGGAAGTACTGTGTCATCCACCATAATCCCAGGACTTAAGTCCTTGTGACTTTGATTTGATTCCGAAGATGAAGGAACCACTTCGTGGCATTCGCTTCAGAACTGCTCCAGAGATACGACAGGGCAGCAGACCGCTCCATTGGCGTCATCAACAGATCAGGCTCTGCTGACGGTATACTACGCCGTCCATATCGCTGGCAACGGGCTCTACACAACGCTGGCGACTACTTTGAAGGACAGTAACAGGTGCAAATATGTAACTCTTTTGGATCGGTTGTGAATAAATAGTTGCCACTATTCAAGTTTCAACCTACGTATGTGTGTCAAATTAGATCGCGATACACGAAAATACCATTCCCTCGCTTCTCGAGCTCTAGTTCAATATGGAAGCCACAATGTCACCGAATTACAGCCTATATTTGGTTTTTAAGAAAACTTCGCCCACTGAAAATTACATTATTTTCTTACTACACTGCCTGACAAAATAAGTGAAGACCCAGAAGATCCTCTTTGAGGGGTGGAACGCCATCAGAGGACGTTAGTGTAGTTCGTGGTTTGCATTGTTGTCACACCTGGTAGGGTATAAGTGTAAGGGACGTGGACAGCGTCATATGTTCGGTGATCACCGAGAAGTACACGGTGATGCGGCGTACACATGTGAGACAGGGTTATCAGCACCTGACAGAATCTGAAAGGTGCCTCATTATGGGTCTTCATTTGGTGAGCTGGTCGAATCGTGAAATATTCAGATTTGTTCGGCTACCGTATAACCGTGGCCAGATGATGGACTCAATGGGAACGTGACGCAGGCATATCCTTCATAAAGGTTCCGGTTAAGGGAGGATTGGCATAATGTGCATGAAGCTAACTGTAACGTAAGGGAGCATTGGCGTAATGTGCATGAAGCTAATTGTAACCTAAGGGGGCACTGACGTAATGTGCATGAAGCTAACTGTAGCCCCTTCACGTCTGCGCTTGCTATCGGGGAGCAAGTAATGGATTTCCTGGAACGTTCTGTCATCCAACAGCTCTGGTCGGAGATTAGCAGCAGCTGCACAAGGGAAATTCAACCACTTGTGTGGGCTGCCTTAACACTCTTATATAAACGGCTGCATGTGGCGTGACACTGAGCGGGAAAGCGTGAGGTGTTAGTGAATGGCGTCGCATTATGTTCAGCAATGAATCATTCTTCTGCGTCGACCCGAATGACCGTCGTCGATGAATAAGGCGGCATATCTGCGTAAAGGTCTCGCTCTTCGAATGTTTTAGAGAGGTTCAGCGGTGTTACTCCTGACGGCATGGAGTGGGGAGCCATCTGGTATGCCTACAGTTTGATTCGGGGAACTCCGTTGTCACAACTGACAGTTATGGACATGGTGCATCGACATGTGTTAGCTCTCATGCTGCAGTTTCGTGATGCGATTCCTGAACAGGGCAATGCTAGTCCGCACGTGGCATGTGTTTCTGTTAACTGTTTGCATGATGTCCTCGAGAGAACATGTGTGGGACTATCTCGGGCGCCAACTCTGTCCCAGCGCTGGTATCCAGGATGTCAAGGGCCAATTACAGCAGCTGTCGGCCATATTGCCTCAACAGAGGATGCAACAGCTTTGTGACACCCTTCCGAATCGGATTACTGCATGCTCCAAGCAAGAGTGGGTATAGCATCATACTGTTAACTGGGCTCCTACTGCCAAGTTCTTTGTAAATTTTACTTCATTTCGTATTCATCGAAATAACGTCACATACGCTCTTATGCCGTAAAGTTTCATTTATTTGCCTCCTTCCCTTCTGCGTGCTTCACTCTTTTTGTCAGGCAGTGTATTTTTATGGTTTCTTCAACGCGTGGGAGAGTATCACGAATATTCTGAAAAAACCTGAAGATACGGACGTTTGAAATTAAAGGTCATTTACCCTCCTGCTACCTACATCCCAAGTTTCGAGAACCAGTATCACGCGAGGTCCGTTAAGGCAAGGACTAATTACAGAGTGCACCGAAGTCCTTAGGCAGTCAAATCCCGCGCTCCAGACGCGAATGGAACGGGAGGAAACCGTAATATGTGGAAGTTCTTCAGGGTACTTGTTATTATGCATTTTATGACTTGACAACATGTCATTTACGAGTGCAATGGCCACTGGGGTTTCTAACTGCAGCGAGATGACGAAGTAATTATATCTTGGTTACGAAACGACTGTACGGCAAAACCGAGTGAGTAAAGAGTGTTCACTGCCCAAATTTAAATGCCAGTCTTCGGTTCAGATGTTAAGATCTGTGTGAATTCCTAAGGGACCCAACTACTGTGGTCATCGGTCCCTAGACTTACACACACTTGCGGCACTTCTGCGTGCTCGCGGGGGCCCTACACGATATTAGGCAGGTGTATCAGTTTCTTTGGCTTTTCAAGGTATTTTGATTAGGAAATACTTTGTGTGGGTGTTGATAGTGCTGGCAATTCTAGTAATTTTGAGCTCCACACACACTGATTAACTGACGTGTTAAATACACTTCAAGTAAAAATAAATAAATAATATGCATACCCCCAAGAAATCTTCCGAACTGCTAGGTTTCAAGAGAAACAACACAGACTGATCATGTCAATAACGCATTGGTCCACCTTTGGCTCTTATGCAGGCAGTTTTTCGGTTTGGCACTGGACGATACAGTTGTCGGATTTCCTCCCGAGGGATATAGTGCCAAATTTTGTCCATTTGGCGTATTAATCGTCAAAATCCCCAGACTGTTCGAGGGTCATGCCCATAGTGCTCCGAACGCTCTTAATTTGGGATAGATCCCGCGATCTTGCTGGCCAAGGTAGGATGTGACGAGCACGAAGACAAGCAGTAGAAACCCTCGTCATCTATAGGCGGAATTACAATGCATTTCAAGTTTACGGAATGGATTTAGTGCACACTAATAAAGAAATATTTCTGAAATTTGAGTGAGTACCGTCGGGCGTGTCCGGAAAGAGTGATAGGTTAATTTTTTTTTATGTATACATCAGACACTGCAAAATGATTTGACCAAAACACAAGACAAAACTAAATCTTTGTTTCAAACATCCTTATCAAATATCATAAAAACTATGCTATTACTCCGTGCACAGTGTTCTACAGATGAAAAAAATTGCTTTTTTTTTATTTCCGATAAGATTTGTAGACTGCAAAACTTCCGTTATGGACACACCTTATTTTGGAAAGAGCCGCTTTAATTCCACGGATGGGAGAGGGGGGGGGGGGTGTTGAAGATGACTGAATTTCTTATCTGGTGAAAAAATGTATCATTGACGGCCCTGTACATGCAGCTACTTGGTACCGCCCAGTTTCTTTACGGTGTGCTTGTTGTATTCTATTGTTCATAACGCCTGTTGGGATTTTAAAGTCAGCGCTGAACAATACAAGAGGAGGGAAATTTTACTGCCTTTTACTCTCGGCACTATATGGTATCAGAACGATCATTCCTTCCGTAAACTGTGGAATAATGACGATATTTACTAAGAGTTCATTGTACAATTCGGTGAGATCCTTTCACATTGTACATCAAAACTGTTCTTAAAAGTCGAAAATCTGTATAATTTAAAAAATGAACTTTAACGTAAATTAATTATCTGTTGCAATTTAAAAAGGTTCTTACAACGAAATCTCTCGCATTTAGTCCAGTAGCTTCCCTCTTGGGAGCGTTGATGATTATAAGTTAGTCATCCTCCTTTTTTAACCTTAAGATTAGTTCTTCGTTACCACTTAAGTCAAGACACGTTGTTGACCTGTTAAAAAAGTAATTGCCGATGTCTTTTCTACATTGCGTGCTGAGAAAAAAGTCTTTATATTAGCTCACAGCATATTCCTTTATCGCATTTTGTTGGTTATATTTACTTTCATCATAAAGTTCTAGCTTATTAATCATTTTTTGTTTACTATTCTGTTTCTCTTATTATACTGCTGACGGATGCAGTTTCATGGCTGATGTCATCGATAACGCGAGTCCGTACTTTAATGCTAGATAAAGCTTCGCGAATTCGTGTTGCTATTTGTGCCTTAATTGTTTTAATGTTAATTAAGCTGTCCGTTAGAGTGTCCGGATGATTATAAAGCAATATTCCAGTGCATTTATCTTCCAGTATGTTTTATTCCATGCAACCTGGATGATGCATTTCTTTATTTGCGGCTTGGCTCAGTCCGCCCACCACAGCACTCATTCTCGATCGTCTTTCTCGAAACCACTTTAACTTTCTCGTGGAACGTACTATCGTCTAGTAGCGACATGTCCAAATGCCACACGGCACACCCCAGAAAAGTTTTCTGTCTAGCGTGCGTAACGGTTATAGGGCGTGCGCAGTGCTCAGTAATGTTCTACAGCCATATTTAATGATCTTGTAGGTTATTTAACATATTGCTGGAAATATAGATCTAGTCAACTGGCGGACTGACCACTGACACACTTGTAGCTGTGTAGGGTGGAAATAGCTCCAGGTGTCTTTGAGATCTAGACCATCTCATAAAGTTTTTCACTCTGGGCAGAAGTTACAGTTCGGGTACCGATCGCCTTTCCGTACGGTGCAATTGACATCTCCTCCTAATGTTAAATTTCGACGTCCAATAGGAAGAAGGACTCCCGTCTCGCCCGTAGGGGCGAATATGTTGAGGGAAAGCACATCCTCTATCAGGACAGCCACGCCTCTTCCTATCTCTAGTCACGTTTGAATTGTACAATGTATACCCTTTCTGTACTAGAATCACCCTTCCAAATTCTTCTAAAATATCGAGTATCACATGGAATATGAACATACATACACTATGTGATCAAAGGTATCCGTACACCCCCAAAAACATACGTTTTTCATATTAGGTGCATTGTGCTGCCACCTACTGCCAGGTACTCCATATCAGCGACCTCAGTAGTCTTAAACATCGTGAGAGAGCAGAATGGGGCGCTTCGCGGAACTCACAGGCTTCGAACGTGGTCAGGTGATTTGGTGTCACTTGTCTCATACGCCTGTACGTGACATTTCCACACTCCTAATCATCCCTAGGTCCACTGTTTCCGATGTGATAGTGAAGTGGAAACGTGAAGGGACACGTACAGCACAAAAGCGTACAGGCTGACCTCGTCTGTTGACTGACAGAGACCGCCGACAGTTGAAGATGGTCGTAACGTGTAATAGGCAGACATTTATCCAGACCATCACACAGGAATTCCAAACTGCATCAGGATCCACTGCAAGTACTATAACAGCTAGGCGGGAAATGAGATTTCGTGGTAGAGCGGCTGCTCATAAGCCACACATCAAGCCGGTAAATGACGAACAACGCCTCGCTTGGTGTTAGGAGCGTAAACAGTGGACGATTCACCAGCGGAAAAACATTGTGTGGAGTGACGAATCACGGTATACAATGTGGCGATTCGATAGCAGGGTGTGAATATGGCGAATGACCGGTGAACGTCATCTGCCAGAGCGTGTAGTTTAAACAGTAAAATTCGGAGGCTGTGGTGTTATGTTGTGGTCGCGTTTCTCGTGGAGGGGCTTGTTGTTTTGCGTTGCACAATCACAGCACAGGCCTCACTGATGTTTAAAGCATCTTCTTGCTTCCCACTGTTGAAGAGCAATTCGGCGATGGCGACTGCATCTTTTAACAAGATCGAGCACCTGTTCATAATGCACGACCTATGGCGAAATAGTTACACAATAACATCCCTGTAATGGACTGGCCTCCACAGAGGCCTGACCTGAATCCTATAGAACACCTTGGGGATCTTTTGGAACGCCGAACTCGTGCCAGTCCTCACCGACCAACATCGATACCTCTCCTCAGTGCAGCACTCCGTGAAGAATGGGCTGCCGTTCCCCAAGAAACGTTCCAGCACCTGATTCAACATATGCCTGCTGGAGTGGAAGCTGACGTCAAGGCTAAAGGTGGGCCATACTGAATTCCAGCATTACCGATGGAGGACGCCACGAACTTTTAATCATTTTCAGCTAGGTTTCCAGATACTTTTGATCACATAGCGTACGTGAAACGTTTGGTGCTGTCTCTTCTTGGACAAGAGCTGTGTCCACGTCAGCGTAATATAAATGATCGGTTAAGCATTTTAATTTTCAGTCTGGTTCAGTGCGGTTTATGTTGACAATCACTGGTTTATACAATTGTAAGCTGACTTCCATGATTCAAAAGTCCTCTGGCTACATTGTTGTGTTTTTTACGTTTACCGAGTGTGTCGTTGTCTTCGGTTGCTCCCGTCGTTAGGCTACGTTCCTAGTAACATCCTAATGTGAAGAGAGTCAGCACTATCGTATTGTCCACTGCAAGCACTTTTTCACTTTTCATTTTCCTCCTGATCCCGCAATTTAATTTACATGATTGGAGTTTCTTCCAGCTGATTAACTTTACGTTTTTCCCTTCTCGTCATCTTTGTATTTACTTTCCACTTCTTTCTTGCTTTTTCGTAAGTGTCATGTTTCTACTGGGTTTGATCCTTTCTCTTGGTGCCTTCACCACACCTTGAGGTTTTGTGGCTTTCAGGTTGCTGCTGCTTCCATCTGCTGTCCTCACTGAAGGCTTCGGTGATTTTATGATGATAGTAAATGTTGTTTTTATGTGATCTTTCGCTTTACGTTTCTGTTTACAAGTTCCAGTAACACCTGTTGTGGTTTCACTCAACTCGTCCTGTGTTGTTGCCTGAGGTCTTGCCTCCTGCATAGGTTTACGTTTAACTTTCCTGCTGTGGTCGTCGAGAGTGGCTCGCGACGTAAATCAGAGTTAAGCACCGATGTTGAGAATGTACTCACGTGACGCTGTACTATGTGTGAAAGCATTTTGTTTGATGTGAGTGTGGTATCGTCCAGAGATGGCGGTGCTACGTCAGAGACGTCAGCGCGAATCGATAGCACGGACAATATCGATGTCTCGTTGCAATCCGCAACGACGTATGGAAAGCGCTCCAGAAAACCACGCCTCTCTCTTAGCAACGGCAGCGCCTTCGCACTGAGGTCAAAATAGTGTCGAGCATGCAAGACCTCACCCAGTTCGTGACCTAATCCGACCGTAGTCAGCATCTTGGCATAGGATGAAAAAATTTTAAAATTTCTAATGAACTAGATATATGGTGAACTCTGTATTTCAAGAGAACAATTCGTTAATTAGTGCCAGAAGTGATGCTTTGCTAGTCCATGACAAGTGTAAATTAAGCAGTAGTCCTGTGGCAAAGAAGTGTATTAGAGTTAAGTCTTTTATTCGTTAGTATAATAAAGTGAACTAATCCTACATTTCTTCCAGTTGGTGAGCGTTCTCCCGAAACATTCAAAGAATCCACAGTTATGGCTGGACGAAAGTAGTTTCACCTGGTAGCAACACTGAGGGCAGGCTAAGTTCAAAACGTTTCAAACGTACTAGAGGTTTCTATAAATAAATATAATGCGACAGATAGCGAAATGGAAACTACAGTGGAAATCAAAACTTTTATTTTATTTACAACTTTCAGCTACCCCTCCCAACTACTTTTCTACCTACTCGCCACACTGACTTAGATATTTGTCGTAGTGTGGTAACAACTGTCTAATACCCTCGTCATGAAAAGCAGCCGCCAGCGCTTCCAGCCAGTTCTCTACACTATTCTTCAGCTCGTTGTCTGCGCCAAAATGCTCGGGAAACAAGTCACTCAACATAGCAATTGTAAACTGACCACTTTCTAGAATCGTCTGATCCACTCGCTGAATAAGGTCATCGCCTGGCAGTCGCTTCTTTCGCTGATCGCCTTCATTATAAACTTCTGTGCGTCCTGCTTCAAAGTTCCCGAACCACATTTTGATGTCGCAGAAGACAGGTACCGTACGTTATGTGGGCTGTATGAAATCAGGCGGAATCTCTCAACACTGACAACAAGCACTTTACGTTTGGCGTGAGACACTGTTTTTCCAGGCATTTTTACGTGCTCACTGTGCATTCAGAATTTAAACGTGCGACATAACGCTGTAGACAGGCATACTAGACCCTGAGCAACACGTCCGCGCGAAGCTTCGTCGAATGTTCACTGCAGTTTTAATTTCGCGACCGATCGGAGCTTGAAAAAGAAAATAGCCCTCGTAATATTTTATCAACAAGAGATCTGTTGCTTTTAAGCGATCCATTACAGCAGTGTTCAGGTAGTACTCACAAATTGGCTTCAAGTAGATCGCGCTAAGCGCGTCTCTTTCATTAACCACCACCTACCTAATAGCTCAATGTTCTAATACGAAAGCCGGCCGGAGTGGCCGAGCGGTTCTAGGCGCTACAGTCTGGAGCCGCGCGACCGCTACGGTCGCAGGAGGAAATATTACAAATAAACCAGTTGTGAGTTAATGAGACAGAAGCTACTGGAAACTAACCCAAATATGCGTTTTAAAGACACATAAAATTGTTAGTACATCAAATAAACTCAGCTCGTTTGCAAATGTCGTGTGTTCCATGGCAGACCACTTCCCGTTTCTAGGTATATGATGGTGCATCACCGAAGAACTATGGCTTTACCGTCCATAAGTTATGGACTTAAGTTTTAAAAATATATAGAATATCGTTCGCATAAAATACTGCAACTAAGGCATCAACATTGCCTTCGAAATAGCTTTTGTATATTATACAGCACCTAAATGTGAAGAACTCAAAATACTTACAAACGCTCATTTCTGACAGCTGCAAACTGCTCATGCTTATGGCGGTCTCTATTGTGCATTCCTCCGTGTGATTCTACAATCAGTCACTAGACTGAACCACTTATAAAAAAACATGAAATTTTCAAAGGTACTCGATTCTTAAAGTACAATACTCACTACTGTACTTTTCCCCACAGAAACTTTACTCTCATCATCGGTTATGAATTTTGCTTTGGCCATTAATAAACTTTATAAGTGCTAGTTCCTTAATTCTGATACTGTATTGAGACATTTCGTGCCAGAGATGGTGCATGTTTCTTAAAAATTAGTTTTTACTAATACTTTCTATTTATTCATTTTGCATTAGCAATTGCATTGTTTATATTGTCTGATATGTTATTTGAGAAGTTGCATCTACTGTAAACAATGAATCAAAACAAAAGTTAATCTGTACGCTTGATTTAAAAGAAAGTGTACGAGTCACCTGATAAAGAAAACTAAATTCTACCTAAGCTCCCTTCTTTACTTCTCTGACATGAAACTTGACAAAATCTTGACTGATTCCTGGTCGTGTGAAAGGAAGTCCCCTGAAATCTGAAATGTCATTTTTTTCGTTTTCTCTTTTGGTTTACTTGCGGCAATGAATAACGTTCGGGCAAGGGCTCTCTGGAAGCTGCTGCTGCTCCTTCTATTGGCAGTTAGTAAAAGGCCGAATCTCATTTACTGGGCGGCAAGCTAACTGCAGGTGAACTCCTTGTGGTATGAGTCCACATAATGTGTCTGCATTTTAGATTGCTAACGTGAAACTTTATCTAATGAGTGACAAAGATTGTCAAATGCATGATGACGTGGTAAACTGCGTTAATGCTGATTTCTTTAAAAGGTGTTTCGGCAAATTTTTGAAAGTCGCTTTACAATAGTATTCTTCAATGTAATCATGAACTGCAAAGAAATGACAACTCTCAAAATACTTTAAAGTTGTCTGTTCAAGGAATTAATGCAAACTACACATGGTCATCGCAAGTTACAGAAAGTTGCGTTGAGTTAATCTTTCTTAATAAGAAGAGGGTGAAAGTTCTGTGCTGGATACTAAATTGTTACAATGCTTTGCACGTAGCAGCTCGAGCGCTTTTAAAGCAAATAAAATTAATTTTTACCTTATTAGGAAATTTTCATCAAATCAATCAAAAAATCTTTCTCTCTCGCAGTGAAGATGTCAGAAACTTTATCATAAAATCAATTTCTCCAGGGGGTACGTGCGACTACCGTCAATGTATCCCTTTTCCTCGTAAGTACATCTTCAGTGCCTGGTCTTAGGCTAGGTGATATGCCACTGTGCCTTGTGGACACACCACTGCTTGATGCTGATCTCTTCAACGAGCACATTAGAAGGTCAGGCAGGAATAATATGCTACAGTCCATCCTGAAAAGTTTGGACAAATCCTTCTTTTACAGTACTGCTATGATATGAAGGTGCAGAACTTATTCTTTCGGTAGAATCAGCTATGTATTATGTCACTGAATACGAAAATGTCTCCAGCCCCCTTTCAGTCCTATAGAGAACCAATTACAATAGTAGAGGAAAGTGCTCTAGGAACCCTCCCCTAAAGTGGACTCCTTGTCGCTTGGCTCTGCATTCCCCTGAACTCTAGTGAAACCAAAAGTGAGTAGCAGTTTAGGCTTCTACCGCTCTGCAGCAAAGCGCGGAAGTTGCCCACTTCACATGTTACTTATCATTTCGGCTTTACATGTGTTGACAACGGAAAACGTTTTTACACTGTGCTACATTTTTCTTTGCTTCTCTCAGATATTGCCAAGTAAGCTTTTCAACCGAAAGGTGTAAAATAGTAATGTTTAAGGTTAATTGGTCATGACTGAAGTTTTTACACATTTGGTAAAAAAATTTGTTTCATTAACAAACCTTAGGCTAAAGCAGCGTAAACTGAGCCCCTACAGTTGCTTAAAAACGGTCCCTTATTCTTTTGTGTTTAAAGTCTGCCAGCGTTGGTACACACATATTCTCTCGGAATTCTGTTGTAGATTTCCAGAGGGTAATGGGGAAGGTTGATGAAAGAAAAGCGAGTGCGTCTGAAATGACTGAAGCTGTTTATGCAGTTCAAAAAAAGCAGATAGGTTGGAAGGAAGTCCATAAACAGTTCCATGTTCCAAAAACAACACTTACGAAATAGCACAAAACAAAAAGAGGTAACTTCCAATTTTAGGTTAAGATCTTGAGGAAGAAGTGCTTTAGTACTGTCTTGCTACGGAAGCTTCTTTTGTTGGAATTACTCATAATGACTTGTGAAGAATGTTAGTACAGTTGACAGAGAGAAATAACATTGAACACTCTTGCAAAGACGCAATTGCTGGGGAAAATTTGGTTAGTCTTTTCTTCAACGTCACATAACCAAATTGTCGGCAAGGAAGCTTACAGGAACATCATATAGCAGAGCTCTTGCTCTCAGCAAAGAAAAAACAGAGAAATTCTGTAATCTTCAAGAAAATGTTATGTTATACTTACTTCGAAAGTAGATTATATGTTGTCTAATTTAATAACTTCTGCAAATTTTGTTCAGAGCTACTTTGATTACTTTTAGTATGTGTCCAATCTTGGCAACTGTTTTGTAAGGCTTTTTAAAGGAATCTTTCTCCATAACAAAATTTAATTATTCTTCGTAAGTCTACCACGTAAATGATGCACAACACTATAAAGTTTGTAAGACATAGTTTTCTCCTGTTTTCTGTTTTTGATATATCAAAAACAAAATGGGGTCTGTTTTGGCGATTTTCGTCCAATAGCTTCCCAAAAGAGCAGAGACATCAAATCGTTAAAATAACGTTAGTATTTCATTTCCAAATAGAGAAGGCCTAATTTGCTACCGGCTAGGTACAGAGATGGAAATCTCTCGCTCAACCCGGTACATAGCCGACGCAGAGAACGCGGCTCTGCGTTTACCTCTGCTGCCACCTGCCCCTGTACGCTAAACAGATCTCGGCACTGTGGCGCCAAACTCTGAACCATTAAATATTCACAAATTAATCAACAGGTCCCGTCCACCCTTCGGACCCATTTTAATACTGGCCGCAATCAGCGGTGCTCGCTAATTCCGAAATGAAAATCGCGGGCGCGGGGCGCACACGCCGACGGCAACTGTGCGATTGGGGCGTTCCCCACCCTGTGCTACCCAGCCACTGTGGTGGCGGAAAGGGCGAGACGAATCAGGCTGGCCACCTACCCGGCAATCAGACTGCACTGTTTCGAGCCTCTACATCAGTGGTCCCCAATGTTTCTGAGACCATTAGCCCCGAGTGCAATCAGATACTAGCTTGTACCCCCACCCCCTCCCCACAAAAGATAAAACGCGCATGTACCCACGATCATCAGTATTAGCGCGTAACTATGCTTAATAATGCAAAAGAATTTTCTTTGAACACGTGACCGAAGATAAATACACTACAGGCCATTAAAATTGCTATACCAAGAAGAAACGAAGGTGATTAACGGGTATTCATTGGACAAATATATTATACTAGAACTGACATGTGATAAAATTTTCACGCAATTTCGGTGCATAGATCCTGAGAAATCAATACCCAGAACAACCACCTCTGGCCGTAATAACGGCCTTGATACGGCCGGGCATTGAGTCAAACAGAGCTTGGATGGCGTGTACAGGTAAAGCTGCCCATGCACCTTCAACACGATACCACAGTTCATCAAGAGTAGTGATGGGCGTATTGTGACGAGCCAGTTGCTCGGCCACCATTCACCAGACGTTTTCAATTGGTGAGAGATCTGGAGAATCTGCTGGCCAGGCTAGCAGTCGAACGTTTCCTGTATCCAGGAAGGCCCGTACAGGACCTGCAACATGCGGTCGTGCATTATCCTGCTGAAATGTAGGGTTTCGCAGGCATCGAATGAAGGGTAGAGCCACGGATTGTAACACATCTGAAATGTAACGACCACTGTTCAAAGTGCCGTCAATGCGAACAAGAGGTGACCGAGACGTGTAACCAATGGCACCCCATACCATCACGTCGGGTGATACGCCAGTATGGCGATTACGAATACACGCTTCCAGTGTGCGTTCACGGCGATGTCGGCAAACTCGGATGCGACCATCATGATGCTGTAAACAGAACCTGCATTCATCCGAAAAAATGACGTTTTGCCATTCGTTCACCCAGGTTCGTCGTTGAGTACACCATCGCAGGCGCTCCTGTCTTCGATGCAGCGTCAAGGGTAACCTCAGCCATGGTCTCCGAGCTGACAGCCCATGTTGCTGCAAACGTCGTCGAACTGTTCGTGCAAATGGTTGTTGTCTTGCAAACGTCCCCATTTGTTGACTCAGGGATCAAGATGTGGCTGCACGATCCGTTACAGCCATGCGGATAAGATGCCTGTCATCTCGACTGCTAGTGATACGAGGCCGTTGGGATCCAGCACGGCGTTCCGTGTTACCCTCCTGAACCCACCGATTCCATATTCTGCTAACAGTCATTGGATCTCGACCAATGCGAGCAGCAAGGTCGCGATACGATAAACCGCAGTCGCGATAGGCTCCAATCCGACCTTTATCAAAGTCGTAAGCGTGATGGTACGCATTTCTCCTCCTTACACGAGGCATCACAACAACGTTTCACCAGGCAACGCCGGTCAGCTGCTGTTTGTGTATGAGAAATCGGTTGGAAACTTTCCTCATGTCAGCACGTTGTAGAAGTCGCCGCCGGCGCCAACCTTGTGTGAATGCTCTGAAAAGCTAATCATTTGCATATCACAGCATCTTCATCCTGTCACTTAAATTTCGTGTCTGTAGCACGTCATCTTCGTGGTGTAGCAATTTTTAATAGCCAGTAGCGAAATGTTTAGTTGTGTAGTCGTTTTGTTATAATACCAACTCTTGAGTCAATGAGACAATTGGTACTACTTACTTCTAACAACTCCTTTTTCCACCGAATAATGAGGCATTCCTCAGTGGATAACAAATGCTACTTACGACTCCATCTCATACAAAAAATTAAACTATCCATATTTGGGATAGGTTACGTAAGGCGGCAATACTTTGCCCCAGTTCGTTTGCATACGTAATTCGATATGATATAGCAGTTGACGACAGGTGGTTGGATAATTGCTTATTTCTTTGGCTGAGACTGGGCAGTACCACGCACTAACATTTTTGTGTAGTATTGCGTGTCTGGGAATGAAGTTGGGCTGGACGCTGGCAGCAGGGAGTGGTGACCGTTACGCGTTCCTGACGAGGCAGCGACCGATACAAAGGCGGTTTGCAAAAGTAGACGTGTCATTTTTAACCGAGACGAATATCTTTACTGCTCTGTTGAAAACAGTCTGAAGGCAGCAGCTTTGTATCCCTGCGTCTTCCTGTGTGCGGGGCCGGTAAACAGAGAGACTGGATGCATTCCTGCCACTAAAAAGCAACCGGTGGCTGGCTTTCGGGGACGGAAAGCGATAACATCTTACAAGACAAGAAGGCATCCTTTTAATGAGGAGGCATGAGAGGGGGACACGATCAGCGGATTCGAGTTGACCTTTCGCAAATCTTCTCATGAGAAATGGCGAGCGACGTTTCCCGCCAAAAAGGAAAGAAGTGAATTTGATTGGTGGTGTCTTTAATCGTTGGAGGAGTTTTGGAATGTTCTAGAACAGTGTTCGAGATGGAGTATCATGTGCAGCTGCATGACCCGTGTGGTGGTATGGAACGTCCCCTTTTGAACAATTATACATAACTGTGCTTAAACTGACACACAATATTTTGTTAGCGCAACGCAATCTGACTTTCAATAATCCCTACAAAAGAATGGGCCCTGACTAACAGTAAACTATACCTTTCACAAGTCACTTACCTCACAAAAATCTTCGCTACTCAAGCTACTGCAATACAGCGAGCGCCACTACTGCCAGCTAAATAAAAGATTCAAACTGCTGAAGGCACTAACTACTGATAGGGATAGTTAGCAAATGAAAGATATTAATAGAGAACAAACAATGTATTTACCTTGATATCATCATATATAATTATAGCAGTTCATGGCAAATTTCAAAACTCCGCCATCTCTCTCCCCACATCCACCACTGCTGGCGGCTCACCTCCAACTGCGCAACGCTACGCGCTGTTCACAGCCAGCTGCCTAACACTACAATGGCGAGTATTACAACAATGCAAAGCAGCCACAGACTGCACACAGCACAGCCAGTGATTTTCATACAGAGGTGGCGTTACCAATAAAAAACCTAAACAGCCTACTTACAGTGGAAGGCACTGCTTTTGTAACGGGTGCTAAGTTTCGTTGCAGGAAGAGCAGCCATAGCGTATGGATCTCCGTGCCGGCACGTTCACAGGAGCTCAGTCCGTCAGTTCACCTGATGATGGCGACATGTATGATCGCCGAAATATTGTGCCCGTTAGACACTAGACCGGCAGTACACCCGTGGATATTTTGATAACAGCAGATAGTTTCCAGTTTACTGATTCTTTTCGTTTCAATCATTTTAAAAATATTTATTTAGTCACTTGTCATCATGAGAGCCAGTTTCTTCTTCTTCGTTCTCTTATTACAACATCGTGAATATTTGTTGACAATTGGAACCACCTTTTATTCGCATTTGTGTAATGTTTACGACGTTGTGAATCTGACGATTTACCTGGTCTGACGGTGCTCCCTAAAACATACGCGACTACTGTCTTTGGCACAAGTGCGTTTTTATCTTCGTCAAGCATAAAATAGTAGCATCTAAGGAAAAAGCCAAAGAGCAGGCATATTTTTGGAGTGAGCCTATTGTACTGCGTATGTCGCAAACATCAAACCGAAACTGTTATGTGACCGATATCTGTAGCTGTCTATTTACATTTTGAGCAAAGTTTGAAACTTTAATATCAAACTTCTTTGCACATGTATTTATTTGTAACAGCAGTTGTGAAGAGTTGTTGCTGTTATGGATGAAAATCGAAATACGACAAAATAGGAAAAGCTACTTCTCGTATGTAGGTACTACACTTGTGTAATTCCAGCTATTATACCAGAAAATGCCGCTTTGTGTTGAAACTGTAAGACATAATATGGAGAATGAGTATGAACTACCAGTAAATTAGTTCCCAAAAAAGGTCTAAGATTAAGCACATGACACTATAAAATAATAGCGGAAAAATTGCATCCCTAAATATTCAGTGAGTGATAAATTGCTTATTTTCTGCATGTTGTTCCTTGAATTTCATGTTTTTCGAGACACTTTGATTTTGACATTCTGCGAAGCCATTTCCCAACGCCAGCGGAACATAACTTATTAAAACAGAGACTCGTTAATAACAGCGAGATGTGAGCTGTGACAGCTGTTGCAAACAAGTGAAATTCACTTGCTTTCATCTCTTTAAATCCTTAATCCAAGTTCATTTCATATATTAAATGCAAATTTTCAAGGTGCCTATGAAACGCGTGTACAAAATCCGCAGTATTTTTTAACGAAATCAGTCTGTACTAGCGATGCAATAATACTACGGAGCACTTATGGGCAAACGCCGCAGAACAGTCGCGTGGCTTTTGAAAGCAATATACGTTGGCAACAAAATTTTTGTTCTGCACATCTCAGTGTTGACTCGACAGATATTTCTACATTACGGAGAGCGTATTGCATATGCACCCATTATCAAACCGGAGATGTTACGTCACTTCATTTATATTTTGACTCAGCCGGCCGAAGTGGCCGTGCGGTTAAAGGCGCTGCAGTCTGGAACCGCAAGACCGCTACGGTCGCAGGTTCGAATCCTGCCTCGGGCATGGATGTTTGTGTTGTCCTTAGGTTAGTTAGGTTTAACTAGTTCTAAGTTCTAGGGGACTGATGACCTCAGCAGTTGAGTCCCATAGTGCTCAGTGCCAGCCATTTTGACTCAAGAGTGAAACTTTAATATTACACTTTGAAATAGGACTACCTTCCCATCCCTATCTGAAAGTCCTTCCTCATGTCAACATGTTTTAGTACGAATTTTTAACTTTCTTGACTTTATACTGTTACGTCTATACTCAGTTCCAATAGTAAACTGCACTTTAAAAACTTAGCACACATGAGTTTTTTATCTCCGATTAAATTCAACGTTAGTATACTATCTGATTTATATTAGCAAGGGGAATAAGCCGTTTGTTAACAATCCCATTTTGAAATTTCGTGATATGAACTGTGCAGTCATGTTGCAACACATATTCTTGAAATTTACCTCTCCCCAATTTCTGAAAAACTACTATGTTTATTCATTATGATCATCTAAAATGAAAGCTCTACTTGAAAGCAAACCAAAAACTGTTAGTTACATTTTACTTAAAGTTATTGAGTTGTAATTAATTAAAATATAATTTATATTATTGTACTTCATATTCTTTGGAATTAGAAGTGGATCTACGAGTACGTAAATTTCTCATATCTAGCCCATTCTTTTTAAACATGTAATCAAAATTATCTCATGATTTTCAATTGTTATTTTGTAAATCTCAAATTCAGTATATTAAATGAAGAGACGCATGAACCACGAGGTCTCTCTGCTTTGTCTTTCGGAAGCTGTTGGTGCGAGAGATTTTCGGAGGCTGTCAGATGGCCAATGTATATTCCACCTACGTCCTTCGTAATCACTCAGAATATATGACAAGAACAGTATTAGATTTTGTGTTTTACTTCAAAATAAGTACTACAGTGATCCAAGGATCGCGGACGTTCTGTAGCAACAACATCTGAGGATATCAAAGTTAAGTGTCTCATCATATGGAGCGGCTAAGTTATTACATGAACTTTCATTAACTCTGATTGAAATTTTCTAGTTTCACTCGTCTTCGTACTTGTGAATGGTGGAGGCCCAAATTATGAAGTTGCTCCGATGGTATGACTGAGAATCGACTATTACCACCTTCCAACTAAAGTCAGAATTTGAGCTGCTGTATGTTTTCTCACTCAGCGTTAGTGCTAATTAAAGTATTTCCCTCCTTTCATTATTAAAAGTGGCATTTTAATACGGTGCCGATGAGCTGAGACACCTGTAGGTCGGTGTACTGGTTTTTGCATTACATTTCAGAGTCTGATTGTGACAGTTGACAGTCGATTACCAGACAACAGTTGGGACGAGACAGGAAGTGTGGTATGGCAACCGATCATTGGGCCATATTTGAGATGAGTACAGTTTTTAATTTTTAAATTACTTTTGCTCAGACTATCATTTTTCAACTTTCTTTTGTCGTGTGACTGTTGATAGGCAGGATAATTGTGAATTTGCGTGTGACGATAATCTGGTTAGGTAGATTTATTTTCGTGTTTTGGCCCAATATTATCGTCGAATATGACAGGCACGGAATATCTTGATATAACTGAAAAGGTTTCATGTACTCAACGTCCTCAATCGTCGACACCAAACCTGCGACAGTCACCCGAGGCATCATCTTTCTTAGGATTTTCTCCAAATGAACAGGTTTCAGGTTTATTAGAAAGATTATCTCAACTCTTGGATCACAAGCTCACAAGTCAGAATAATGATTTAAAGAATGAACTTACAAGTCAAAACAATGACCTAAAAAAGAGTATTATTGATCTAAATGACACTGTAAAGACAATGGAAAGGAAAATTCAGGCTTCGTAGAAACAAGTAGCAAACTCCCTTTCAGAAATCAGTCAGTTACGTGAGTTGACTACCCTTGAAATTCAAACAGTAAACGATAAGGTTGATCACGTACGGCTGTGTGTGGAGAACGTTCAAGATGTCATTCGCGTTGAATTAGGTAGCGAATTCAAAATTATGCAAGAATATATAGAGTAGGAAAGTGAGTTCATAGAACAAAAACTAAAAGCAAACAATTGTCAAATTCGTTGACATACTACCAGTGTTAATAACAAAACTGAGATATTGTTGAAACAAATATGTCCTATCTGCAAATTGGCCGAAATGTAGTACCAGCTTGTAACAGTTTATCTCTTAAATACTTCCCTGTAGATATTAAAATACTCCCAGTGGACTACCTACGGCAATATAGTTTTCCTCCGAGCTTGCCCGATTCTGCGAAAATTAAACTAGCCAAACGTTTCCTTGATGGTGATGCGTTATCATGGACTAATCAAAACGTAAAGCCAAACATGACATTTAATGAATTCGAACAAATGTTCTTGAATAAATTCTGGTCCGAAATAAACAGGTGGTTATAAAAACAGCATTTTGAACGGTAGTAGGTACAGACCAGGTAATCTGTCGATGCGAGCCTTTTGATGATCTTATACTTATTGACGCCTTGAAAAGACGTCTACCAATGAGAGTTCAGTGCGGCCTTGTTTGCGGCCCCGGTGATTCATTACAGAATTTTTTTAAACATGTTAATAAACTTGACAAAGCTTTTGAGGAAGAAGACAAAGTTAGTAACTCACATAACAACAAAAACAACAGATATAACGGTCGTCATCTCAACACAACCAGAAAAATAGACAGAATGGTAACAAAAGGAATCATAATGCTTACTATAACACTAATAATAATAGGAATAATACTGATAGAACAAAAACCATAGTAAACAGAACCAGGAAAACTGTTAATGCCTTCACTTGATGGAGAAGGTAAATAATTTTTATGACCAGCTTATAACAAATTCAGATCAAGAGGAGTTTGATTATGAGAGTTTATGTGACATCCTGTTAATGCAACTAATTTTGAAAATAAGTTTTGTGATCTTATAAGTAAACAGATGTATAGTAGTAAGAAATTTCCTGTAGCTCGTTATGAACTTGAAGAAACTGTTTCAGTAAAATTGTTTAACTCTGAATTTTCTATGGATGGTGTAGGTGTTGATAGTGATTACTTTGTTATTGGTATTTTAATGTACCCCGAGCAGGAGACTTTTGTAGCGAACTGCAATGGGGTCAGCACTAATGTGTGCTGTCATCACTAATGATTTAGCTGAAGCTGATATACTTATTTTAGAAGTGGACGATACAGTTTATGTTGAAGTAATTGGTCATGACTGGGCCAGTGATGTGGCTCAGGAAGGTCTATTTGTTCCATTCCACATTAATGATATTTTGTGTGAATGCCAGGACGTTGGAACACAGCATTGCGAGCTAAGTAAGAGGATTATTGAACATTTTAGAGATGTTAGTAAGGATGAGTCAGATTTAAGTTCATAGAGCCAGTTTATTGACCATTCTCTGCCAGATTTTACTTGCAACATAATGAGCACATCTATTCAAGTCCAGTTTTAAATCCAATCAAGCATTAGAAGTTATTCATGACACTGGTACCACTTTGCCCTATACAGCTATCTAGCAATAATGAGACCATTTGCAGAAAGATTTACATTTTGAAGAAATAGAGGATGATTTGCTTAGAGAAGCTAATATTAACCAACAGCAAGATTTATGTCATCTTCCATATGTCAAAATTACAGTTGACGATTGCCATGGTTATTGTCTGATTGACACAGGTAGTGCAATTTCTATTGTTTCTGAAAAGTTCAGGGACAGAGTTAAGCAGAGTTCTGAGTACACTGAATTTCCTATAATGGGAGTTATCATTAAAGGTGTTACATGTAAGTTTTGTAAAGTTGTAAACAAACAAGGTTTAATTACATTTCATGTTGGCAATGGCGTTTTTGAGCAAGGATGTTTGGTGTTCAGTGATAAGGAGGTATTGCTAGGCATGGATTGAATATTGAAAAACAAAACAGACTGAGTAAAATTCGGAGTACATTTTTCCAATGCAAATACACATTTTTCTGCTTGTGCTATGTTACACTTAAGAACTGGAGACAGAACTTCTAATAGAATACATGGTTTTGACATTGAGGTAGAAAAAGGATACATAGATGATGATGATTTGTCAATTAATGATACAACTAATAGAGATTTTGATCAACTTGTTACTGATAAAGTGAAAAAAGCAGACAAGCTTAATGGAGATGAGAAGTCTGAACTGGAAGAAGTGTTGAGATCCTACAGAGACATACTTAATGAGAAACCAGTTACAGTTAAGAACTGTACATGCATGTTACGGGCTAAAGAGCACCAGCCTTTCTTTATAAAACTATATTCAATTCCTGTCTGTAAAGTACAGGTTGTGGAGACAGAGAGTTGCAGAAGATGCAAAAGTGGAGGATTATTGACAGGAGTACTAGCCAATACAACAATTCTTTGGTTGTTGTAGCGAAAAAGGGTGGTGGGGTCACACTCATGCTTGATTACTGTCATCTGAATAACTTGTTGGAAGAGACACTGATCGCCCTAAGTCAGTGGAAGAATTACTCAATAAAATTCTGGTGCCAAGTATTTTTCATCCTTAGACTTGACCTCAGGTTTCCACCCAATAACATTAGAATCAGACTCTATAAAATATACTGCTTTCTTATTCTCTCATAAAGGCTATCAGTATTGTGTAGTACCTGTTGGTCTGAATGTATCTGTAGTAGAGTTTATCAGAGCCTTAGATCTTCTATCGGATAGTGAAATGCATTCGAAACTCTTAATTTATGTTTATGATGTACTCATAACAAGCAAATCTTGTGATGAGCGTGTTAATACAGTTAAAGAGGTGAGTAATAAGTTCAGGCAGGGAGGTATGACACTTAAGTCAGTTAAGTGTAAGTTTGAAGAAAAAAGTTTGAATTTCTTAGGACAGTGTTTTTGAGAAGAAGGAATAGTATGTGATCCAGACAAAATTAAAACTATTGCTAAATTTCCTAAACCTAGAAAGGAAAAGAAATTAAAGTCATACTTTGCTCTATGCAATTTCTATCACAAATACATTAGGACTCAAGCCTTAAATGCAAATAGTTTACATCATCTTTTAAAGCAAGATACAATGTAGGAATGGTCAACTGATTGCAAGTCAGCTTTTGATGAGATTAAGAGACAACTTTGTAACAGCCAAATTCTACATACACCTGATCTTGCTTTGCCATTTCTCCTTATGACTCATGGTAATGACTATGGTTTTGCTGCTTATTTATTCCAACAAAAGGAAGTAGATGGACAGGCGGAGCAGTGTGTAATCACCTTTGCAAGCCATAGTTTGCTAAAACATGAGAGAAGCTATACTGTAATAGAAAAAGAACTATTTGCCATTGTGTGGGGATTCAAAAAGCTTAGAAATTGGTTAACTGGACACAAGGTCATAAATTTTACTGATCATAAAGCTTTATGCTATTTGCAAGAGTGCAAACTTTATTGTAACAGGCTAACATGTTGGGTCTTATTCTTGCAACAGTTTGATTATATTATTTTACATATTAACAGTGAGCAGAACTGTGTTGCAGATGCTCTATCTAGACTGCCAATATGGAATGAACAAGAAAATGCTGGAGTACCAGATGGTAAGAGCTTCAGACTCATGTTTATCAAAGGTGTAAAATGTGAAAAGGAGATAGTTAAGATATGTGAAAAGCTGAGGATCTTAAGTTAGTAAAAAGGGGGCATGAGAAAGTTGCACAACACTGTCAGGTACAGATGGGGATTCTGTTTGAAAGACACAGACCTGTTTCTGATCAGTGGAAATAACGCTGGCCTAAACAACACATTCTTTTACTTATTAAGTTTGTACATGAAGGTTTTGGACATTGTAGCAGTATGAAGTGCACCCATAAGTTGCAGGAGAATGTTTATTTTAGAAATATTTCTAGAAGAGAGTTGTTGATTTGTTCACTAAATTAGTTAAGCTTTATCCTTTGAAGAAAACCACTAGCCACAAGATAATTTAATTGTTTGTCAGTGATTACTTCAATAATGTGGGTAACCCAAAAGCAGTCCTATCTGACAGTGGCAGTAAATTTACATCCAATGTTTGGAAGCAGTTTTTTGACAGATATAACATCTTACATACATACATACATATATATATATATATATATATATATATATATATATATATATATATTTCAGTCTGTTCACCTTCTTGCAAACCAACAGGGAGATACATGAGAGAGATCTGACGCCTTTGTAGAATGTACTGTGCTAAGGACGATACTAACTGGTAGTCTTACATAAAACAGTTTGAGGTTATTCTCAACCATTTATGGCACACCTCTACTGGGTTTTCTCCATATGAAATTCATTACAATAAGAAGCCTGGAAACCTATTGAATGAATGAATTAAGTTCTCTGTATGCTTTGAACTTTCGCCTGAGGAGAGAGAGGATATTATGAGGAAAAATATGGAAGACTATTATAATAAGAAAATGTTAAGGCATGATAAAGGTTTGAAAGTAACACAGTACAAAGGCATGAGAAATCTAAAGCAATAATCAAAGAGATTAAATTTTTTTATATATATACATTGGACCTTTTGAAATTTCTGAGATACCACATCCTAATTCTTATCAACTTACCTACCCAAAATCAAGAAAAGTGTTTGGTTTGAGGAATATTGTTCAGATGAAACCTTACATTCATCATTAACTTGAACCCTCAAGGAAATGTATAGTCTTTGTTCACCATGCATGTGGAAAACAAAAAGTCCCCAGCTAATGTGGGATTTGCTTCTACATTTTTACACATCAGTGCCACATTCCTTTTACATGAGATTAGAGAAATATTTCCTTATGATGCTTGATACTATGTATTGTCAGTAGAATTGTTGGCAATTGGATAAGTGAGGTTACTTTTGCTGTGTTGTACAATCATTGGGAATATACCCATTTACATGAATATAATGCTCCAGAGAGATACTTATGATACTTATACTTTGATAATGCTTATGATTGACACATGCTTATTATGCTTCTTCAACTAATATGCCTTTATGCTTTTCACATATATGAATAAATGCTCTTGAATGACTATTATGATGCCAATATTGATAGTCATTACACAGTTGATACAGTTTCATGCAGAATGTCTTACACTTATTGCTTGATGCACTGAGAAGGGGGTAATGCGTCATATTTATGATTGTGTAGATTTTGAAGCAGTTGTGCTGTGTGGTCTGACTTTTTGAAGTATTTAATGGGATTCTGTCATTCTATTGAAGTCTTATTGTGAAGATATGAAGTTAATTTTTTTTTCTCATTATTGGCTCGATTATTCTGCTGAGTGTTAGGTAGTGTGTTGTCTGATTTGGCGTTCATGCTTTGCCCCCTCTGTTTTGTTGAAGAGTGGGAACAAAAATATTCTCTGAAATGACCTTAATGCTTTACCATCTTCTGTTTTGTCCTAGTGTGAGAACAGATAATTTACCCAATTGCATTACATTTCATTCTTTACAGACATTCTTTATTAATCTTTACCCATGACTCTATGAAATTGCTCTATTACACATGACGTTTAACTCTATTGGATTTGACACTTATATATACATGGCTTGTTTTTTTTTTTTTTTTTTTTTTTTTTTTTTTTTTTTTTTTTTTTTTTTCATTTGATGGTACTTCTATCTTGCTTCAACTTCTCCTTGTTTCTGGCTTTGGTGGGGAAGCTTTTAAAATTTCGCACATGTTGTGTGTGGTAGATGAACTTTTGGGTATTTGTTCACCAATCCTATTCTGTATAGCAGAAATGTGATTTAGGGAAATGTTGCCTTGAGTTCTTCAAATGAACTGATGATGATATCTGGAACTGATTGTTCTGTATACTTATGTAACTTATCCTATGTATTGTGGTTGTTAAAATGGTCTGGAACTGGATGTTCCAACTTACTACTCTGATTTCTAGAATTCTGGTTTTCTTTGTGTATAAACACAGACTATTTAAGTTTCTTTTCAATTCTCACTGGCATTTTTGGGTTAGTTTGTTTAATCTCCATGCTGGATTATCATCTCTAACTTATGTGAAACAGCCTATTATGCTAGTTTGTTTTTAAGCTATTGTTTGTTGCTGTATGCCAACACCTATGTTCAGGTATTATCTTCATTGACATGGAGAATCCTATTCAGGGAAACATATGGGAAATCTGTCTTCTGTTTTTCTTTGTTTCTAACAAGCTGTAAGTTTTCTTCTATCTTATGTACTATGTCATGCATATAATGATCACACAAACGGTGTACGTCTTTTCCATATGCATATGTTTCTATCGCTGAAACCCTTCTCATTATCGGGGTTATATCTTGACTTCAACCTGAGGTTTCAGAAATGATCCGAGAAGCAAATATGCAACTTGACTACCTTTGAATTACATATATTTATCTGATTCTTATGACCAATCTAGACTAACTGCTAGTACTTTAAGTTTCATTTATTTTGTGAATAACTAATGTGACGATTTTTTCTTGTATAACTAAGTAACTTATTAATTACATGCTAACTGGATAAAACACTTGTCCAAGATTAGGTCAAGTAACTCACACATTTTATACCATAATATATATGATCTTACTGGATTCTAAATACTATATGGAAAATTTGGAACTTACAAGTTTACTGCTACAACATACAGCCTATCTTCTAGAAATATATATTTTGCAAGACACTTCAATATGACGCTGTGATGCTGTGTATTGTGTGATGCAGATTGAAGATGATTATACATATGTTGAGACTGTACTCATATAACACAAAGATGATAATTTTGGTCTAAACATTTTAAACTCAGTCATTATATATCATTTTTGATTTTATACTTTCATATATTGTTGGCTTAGAGTCACACTTGAGACATTATGTAGGTTTCAGGCTGAGGAAACGTTTTGTTTCATGGGAATTACCTTTTTGCTTTCATACTAGACTTGTCTGTTGCCTTTGAAATTCTGTATATACAGGAGGAGGAAAGCTATACAATATTAGCATATTAATGTGATGTATAGTATGGTGGTTATGCTTATCTAAATCAATATCTTGGTACTATTACCTGAAATTTATCTGAATAAATAAAAAACCATCCCCTGATGTAAGTTGGCCCTGATCGAATAAATAAAACAATCAAAATATTTTCTCCTTACCTCTAATCTGCACAAATCTGGATAATGCGCTGCAGTACTGCTCTGTCTTGCGAGCCACTATCGTAAAGTAGCAAATTACTGTATCTGCACAGAGAGACTCGAGAGGTGCAATGAGTTCTCTGTTAATTGCAAATCGAACATACTTGGTTGGATCATCCATTAAAAAGAATTGTAAGAGAAAGGTTGCTAAGAAAATGAAATATGTGCATAAATGACAACACTCTGTTTTCTTTGTATATTGAGAAAAAGTGCTCAAGGCAGATTTTAAATTTCAAACAATACACTTTTCTATCTCTCAAATCTAACAATTTCCAGTACAATAAACAAGTTCGTTCAAAGGCACAGCAATAGAAAAAATAATATCATTATTGTATTTACCTCACATTCCATTACATTTCTTCATTCGCAAATCAGTTTAATAGTCATGTTGATTGAACAAAAGATAAATTTTAATTTGAATCGTATTATCGCCACCGCTTCCTCACTAATTCTGCTTAAAATAACCAGCTTAACTCCAATACAGTTGTACAGTACTTCGACTCCATTCGCTACCAGAGCTAAACATTGTCTGCTCCACTGCACCCTCATGCAGCTCAAAGATACTCACTTAACTTCTGTGACAGAGCTTACAACATCGTTGCTCGCTCACAATCGATTCAGATAACAAGAATTCACATACCAAAGTTATACATGACACTTATTATTCCGAAGTCCCGGCGGACCAAAATTTCACAGGCGAGGAGATGTCAGTGACATTCCTGAGACTGGGAAATTTTACTTTACAAAAACAATATTCTGATAGAAAGATGTAGAAAGGTGAATACAAAAGTTTAACGGTGCAAGTAAACAAGTAATATGAAAACTATACATGACAGGAAATAAGTACAAATTATTGCTGGACATAAACGATTGCACAACTGAAAATAGGCACAAATCATTGCTTGACATAAACAGTTGCATAACTGAAAATAGAACAAATCATTGCTTGACATAAACATTTTGTTACAAGCATAGTATTTGCGAAATATTAGGATACCCTCACTGCGCTGCACACTGCATTACATGTGTAAACTCTGAGTACAGAGAGCTGTTAGGATGCACATATGCAGTGCACATAGTAGTGTCTGAACTGCAAAGAAAATTTTTATCACCACCCTAGGTTGCAGCACAAAAAAGTGTCCTAAGAGCAGTAAAACCAGTACATAACTGCCCACCGTAAGTGTGTAGTCAAACTATATGACTCATTGAGGGAAAATCTTCCAGTCCCACAGACACTGACAGCGTAAATTTAATTTGAAAAGCACATTTACACAATCTTGCATACCCACTAGCACTGTCATCAGAAATACTTTTTTGAACAGACCAGTGCAGGACAATCTTGCAGTCCCACTGGCACCAACACGAGATGTGTTTATTATCACCATCCAGTGCAGGATAATCTTGCAGTCCCACTGGCACCAACATGAGAAGTATTTGACAGAACTGACCAGTAAGGACAATGTTGCAGTCCACTGGCACCAACATGAGATGCATTTATTATTACCAACCAATGCAGGACAATTTTGCAGTCCCACTAGCACTGTCATCAGAAAAATTTGGTATTGGCAGTAATGAGGAGGTAACAAGCTCAGAATGCGCTGAAAAATAATCCATCCACACCGTAGTAAGAACCTAACCACTTATACCCACGAGACCTCCACAGTACATACACTCCTGGAAATTGAAATAAGAACACCGTGAATTCATTGTCCCAGGAAGGGGAAACTTTATTGACACATTCCTGGGGTCAGATACATCACATGATCACACTGACAGAACCACAGGCACATAGACACAGGCAACAGAGCATGCACAATGTCGGCACTAGTACAGTGTATATCCACCTTTCGCAGCAATGCAGGCTGCTATTCTCCCATGGAGACAATCGTAGAGATGCTGGATGTAGTTCTGTGGAACGGCTTGCCATGCCATTTCCACCTGGCGCCTCAGTTGGACCAGCGTTCGTGCTGGACGTGCAGACCGCGTGAGACGACGCTTCATCCAGTCCCAAACATGCTCAATGGGGGACAGATCCGGAGATCTTGCTGGCCAGGGTAGTTGACTTACACCTTCTAGAGCACAGTGGGTGGCACGGGATACATGCGGACGTGCATTGTCCTGTTGGAACAGCAAGTTCCCTTGCCGGTCTAGGAATGGTAGAACGATGGGTTCGATGACGGTTTGGATGTACCGTGCACTATTCAGTGTCCCCTCGACGATCACCAGTGGTGTACGGCCAGTGTAGGAGATCGCTCCCCACACCATGATGCCGGGTGTTGGTCCTGTGTGCCTCGGTCGTATGCAGTCCTGATTGTGGCGCTCACCTGCACGGCGCCAAACACGCATACGACCATCATTGGCACCAAGGCAGAAGCGACTCTCATCGCTGAAGACGACGCGTCTCCATTCGTCCCTCCATTCACGCCTGTCGCGACACCACTGGAGGCGGGCTGCACGATGTTGGGGCGTGAGCGGAAGACGGCCTAACGGTGTGCGGGACCGTAGCCCAGCTTCATGGAGACGGTTGCGAATGGTCCTCGCCGATACCCCAGGAGCAACAGTGTCCCTAATTTGCTGGGAAGTGGCGGTGCGGTCCCCTACGGCACTGCGTAGGATCCTACGGTCTTGGCGTGCATCCGTGCGTCGCTGCGGTCCGGTCCCAGGTCGACGGGCACGTGCACTTTCCGCCGACCACTGGCGACAACATCGATGTACTGTGGAGACCTCACGCCCCACGTGTTGAGCAATTCGGCGGTACGTCCACCCGGCCTCCCACATGCCCACTATACGCCCTCGCTCAAAGTCCGTCAACTGCACATACGGTTCACGTCCACGCTGTCGCGGCATGCTACCAGTGTTAAAGACTGCGATGGAGCTCCGTATGCCACGGCAAGCTGGCTGACACTGACGGCGGCGGTGCACAAATGTTGCGCAGCTAGCGCCATTCGACGGCCAACACCGTGGTTCCTGGTGTGTCCGCTGTGCCGTGCGTGTGATCATTGCTTGTACAGCCCTCTCGCAGTGTCCGGAGCATGTATGGTGGGTCTGACACACCGGTGTCAATGTGTTCTTTTTTCCATTTCCAGGAGTGTATATTCTTAAGTGCAGTACAGGCTAATAACAAGCCATGGTATAATCAAATAAAATATGAGAGCTATCAGTGGCTCCAAATGAAATTATTTCAATATATGTCCAGAGTACAAATAAAGTACAAATACTTCGTTTAAAACAAGAGGCTATGTCCAGGCAATGAAATACAATGGTGAACTAGTATACATATTACATCAAGAAACAAAATGAGAAAGGAAATACTTCAAAGAGCAAAAAACAATACCGGAATACAGTACACCTGAACACTGACGAAATGGCTTAAAACCAAGCAAATAATCAAGGTAGCAATATCAGCAAGAAAAGAGCATATACAAAGACCAATATATCATAGTACAGAGAAATGGAATGGAAACACCCCTTTGCATTCAGTGTAATATGCAAATTTAGTTGCAATGTGACCAGAATCATTGCACACAAAGTTACAGGGTGTCATGTGAAAAATGGTCACATTCAGTAACATGATTAACACAGTTCTATAAAATAGTTATCCTTCAGAGATGTGTGCAAACACAGTTGCTTTATGACAAAGTACTTTCCATATGATTGCAGGAGCATCTCTATGTTAACATAAAAAATACTTACACTAATATCTAGGCTAACTAACTCTGCATAGTCAACACACATAAGGGAAAAATAGGAGCTTCACTAACTACAGGAACACATAGGACATGAAGAGAAAAAGGAAGGTTTGTAGAGAGCACTGGGCTAATTGCACCAGTGAAAAAAAGTAATTTAAAGTCATTTGTCTCGCACCAGTCAACATAGCAACAAGAAGAATTTGGCCAAAATAATCGATATATGTCAGATATGACAATATAAATACTGCCACATAGCAGAAAAAGAGTAATCATCAAGCAAGAAGAATTTAGGTACTCAACCACATACCACCATAGCAAAAGAAATACATCATAAAGATTCTTTGTAGTACCAGAAATACGTACAGAATATCATAAACATCATATCATTAGCTGTCTAAGGCAAATCCTGACCTATTCTCAATCCAGTACAACCTGTTAAAAAAACTGATTACTGCAAACTTTGAACATTCATCTGGTGCAAAACCACGATACATGGTCTGCCTAAGTGTCTGCCACATCCCTATTACCTGAACGATTACCATTTTCTTCTACCAAACAGTCTGTGCTAAGTTTCTGAAGTGTATAGATCTGTCACTGCTAACCAAACTATGGTAACACGATGGTAAAAAGGAAATATTTACAAGCACAAGGTGGGTCTGTGTCAGTTAAATGCATAGGATTAAAATTTGCTAGTGATAAAAATGCAAGGATAAGATTCACCATAAACATCATAGAAAATATATATCTATAGTCTATAGTGTAACTGCCTATAGGTAATAAACCAATTGGCAAAGCACTCTACAATCTATCCAAAATATAAGACAAACGAAGCATAGTATGACCTGCTTTCAACATTCTTGAAAAGACAAAGCATGAGTATAGAAAATAATAAGAAACAAATTAGGTGTAGTAGTATCAGCTGTGTGAGTATATTGTCAGTCAAACTGTGTACGTACCTCCTAATTGATTCAGTAGATACGAGAAAGTCATAGCCTCCACAAGAACAAATAGTCAAGATAGTGCCGGAGGTTTTTATTAGGCAAGGAAAAAAATGCCATAGTATATAGTAGTAATTAGACCAGAAATGTACAGTGCTGTGAGACGTAGCACGGCTGTAGCCTGTCGTGTTGCTCTCAAATAGGAAAAAAATCAAGTATATCCAGGGTTGCATAAGAATCTCAAGAAAGAGACAACTGCATATCATACAAAAGAAGCTTTAGTGTAGCAGCAGATAGCTGAAAAACAATTACCATTGTCAACCTGCCATGACTGATACCAACTCATCTTTTATTCTTATAAACCAGAAATATCATCACATGAAATAAAATCGACTTCAACGAAAACAGGGTCCTAAGCCCTAACCATTACCTCAATGTTATTCATCATCATAATCTTTATCATCTCATCAGTAACTTCACATAATACCTCATATACGTCAGCCACATAAATCATAATCATATACCTCATTAAATATCATCAGTAGTCATCATCATAAAATACACAAATATGCAATAAATCTCTTAATACAACACATCTGAAATCTTCCAAAACAAAATTCCCTGTTTTGTCCATATCAGTTGTCTCCCACACGAAAAACACCTCATAGCCATAAGTTTAAAACATCCAGTACTGTACACAAAACACTTGCAATTACAATAGATCCTGAGAAAGAAATTGTAGCTCTCAGCAAATATGCCTTCTGACAGTAGACAAAAATGTATGAAAGCAACAGGCTGTAGATAGCATCAAATAAATCGTAGAAAATTCTCCTGTGTAACAGCGAAATAAATCCCATTATAAGACCAACTCTAAAGTTAGAAGATGAGAAAAGACAAATAGGCTGTATTGATATCAGTCCGCTAATAATCCAGATCACAGTGTAAGTGTGTTGTCTGTAAAGCAGTGCATGTGTGTCCTACTTGTGAAGTTCTTTGACAAGTTACAAAATCAGGGGAAATCGAACATTATAAAACAATAAGTAACAAAGTAGGCTGTGGCTATGCCAATCCGATAGTAAATAAAGTTCTCAGTGTAGATACGTTGTTTGTAAAGCTGTGTGAGTGTTTCTTATTCGCGAAATTGTTTGACATTCGTAATATGGGGTACATCCATACTACGTTTGGTTCTCAAGCTTTCCAGACTTCCAAAGCATTCGGTTGACAAATACGACGAATTCTGTACGGTACGTTATAGCAAACAATTCCGTCATTTTCGATAGCCGGTCTCTGTGGCCGAGCAGTTCTAGGCGCTTCAGTCCGGAACCGCGCTGCTGCTAAGGTCGCAGATTCGAATCCTACCTCGGGCATGGATGTGTGTTAGGTTTAAGTAGTTCTAAGTCTAGGGGACTGATGACCTCAGATATTAAGTCCCATAGTGCTTAGAGCCATTTCAACCAATATTCTTGGATCTCTTGAAACATATAGACACCAATGGCCGTTTTAGAACTGTCGGTGGCCAAACAGAAGTCATGTTAAAGATCAGGATGAGAAAGTAGAGGAGCGTTTAATAAAGCTTGTTTTAAATTGACAAATTCTTGCTGAGCTTGTTCGTCTCAGAACCAGTTGGAGTTATTGCCGCTAAGTTGGCACAAGCGTGGAGTATCGAGAGCCTTGTAGTACACACAACGACGGAAAAAGTTGACTAAACCGAGAAAACTTCTGACTTGACGTTTGGAAGTGGGTGTGGTGGCAACTGATCCAGGTCAGGTTCTATGCCATAAACAGATATGACGTGACCTAAAAGTTTGATGTTAGATTTGCCAAATTCAGATTTGCTCAGGTCGACTGTAACACCGTGGTCAGAAAATACTTGTAATAAAGAATTCAGGCTATCATTGTGCCATCCCAGGTGTTTTTGGATGTGAGAATATCATCGACATAAGCTGTAATCTTATTTTTCAAATGCTCTGGTGAAATAGAATTTAAACCTCCGATGAATCCTGCAGACGAAATGTTTAATCCAAAAGGAAGTTTACGGAAGTGATTGCATATGCCAAAAAAGAGGAAGGCCGTGTATTACAGGCGATTAGGGAGCAATTCAGTCTGCCAGAAACTAGATTTTAAATCAAGGGAGGAGAAAACTGTGACGCCATGAAATTTCTGAAGGATTTCTTCCAAGGTTTGCGGTCTATCGGATTCCGCAATAATAATGTTGTTAATTGGTCTCGAATCGAGAACAAGCCTCAGTGAACCATCTTTCTTCTGCACAATATGAAGCGGGCTGTTATAAGGGCTGTCTGCCGGCTGAATAATACCTTGTTGAAGCATGGAATTAATTTCTTATTTAGCTTTCTACCGATAAACAAAAGGAATGGTGCAGTGTCGTGCAACAAAAGTATTGTGTGGCTTAACTTGAAATTCATAAAGAAAACCGCAAATAGAGCCCTGGACATTATCAAAAACGTGAACATGAGTTTGTAAGATTTCCCGTAATCGTTGTGAAAATCAGAGGTGGCCTTACAGTTGTGAACTTTGTTCTGAATCGTGTCGTCATCGTTATACTCACAGTTCTGGTCAGGAGAATTAAACTGTGCAGTGTACCAGTCGATATTTCTACATGAAGAAAGAAAATTCAGGCGGTTGCTATCTTGTTCCTCACTAGATAGGCTCTGGTCAAAATTTAAAGATATCATATTGTCGTCGGTTCGCAACATAATACAAGAGTTGTCACAATCCAGCTCTGCTTTATGTCTGTTTAAGAAATCGCTGCCCAGAATGACTTCAGTCGTTAATAGTGGAACTATAAGAAAGTTGGCGAAAACTGTGTGACCTTAAGTAGAAAATTGTAAACGAGTTTGAGATATAACTTCAACGCTTTTACCTGGTATAGTACCATTCACTTTGATTTTATTAAAAGGTAACATCGGACAAGAATCATCAGAATTGCAGCGGTTGAATACTGCGTCACTCATGATAGTAACGTGAGAATCAGAATCCAGAACTGTTTTTAATACGTGTTTGCCTACTTGCATGGCAATAAGAGGGTGATAAAAATGCTTCAGAGGCTGTTCAGTTTCACGTAACAATAAATCCCTGAAGTTTTCTAAGCGGAACATATGCTCCATAAAGTGTGTAGAATGCGACGTACCCTGTGTTGGCGCGGCGTCGGCGTCATCTGACGCCTGGCCCGCCAGTCGTTGTTGCGTAGCGCCTGCACCGTTCGGTTCGGTGCGTTGACGAAAGCGACTTCAATGATTTGAACAGTAAGCTGGGGTTCTGAATGATTTTGATTACCTTGCCGCGGATGAAAATGTGAATCTGGTTCATTTAAGCATAAAGACTGGTTGTTATTAAAGTGTCCTTTATTCCTGAAATTATTATTAAAATCTCTATCTCCCAGTTTATTCCCATTGTGACCCTGAAAATGCTGGGCTATCTCCCTGTTTATCCCCATTGTGACCCTGAAAATGCTGGGCATTACCATAAGAGTTTGGCTGGTATGGCTGTTGTCTGTATTTACAGGAAGTTTTCCTGTGAATAAAATTATTACTAGAATCATTTTGCGAGAATGATTGCTGCTGTGACAGCTGTTGTGGCAAAGGCTGATCTATGTGCTGTCCGGAATTAACATGTTGCTGATAGACTGTTGAAAATTGTGGTTTTGCTCTTGGTAGCTATTATGAAGACTTTGGCTCTGCTGAAAATGTCGTTGTTGATTAACATTAAAATTCTGGTTGTTGTTGTTGTCAAAATTCCTGTTACGTCTTTGGTTCCCAAAATAGCTACTCTTATTGTGAGTGAAAAACGTACCAGAATGACCACCGTTGTGACTGTAGTGAAAATTGCGGTTGTTGTTAGAAAAGTTATTATTATTATTATTATTGTTATTATTATTATTATTATTATTATTCTGCTGAGAAAACGACTGATCAATCTCAAGTAATTGTAAAACGTCACGAAAAGCATGTATGTCAGGTGTTCGTTGACCTGTTCTTAACGCACATTTCAAATTTCCTGGAATTTTTGAAATACAGAGATGGATCAAACCTGACGGACTGAAAGGCTCAAGAAAATGCTGGTTTCGTTGTACCATGTATTCAAAGTATTGTGTTATCGTTTCAAAATTCGAGTTGTTGAAGTTCGGTAAATTTATCAATTTTTTTACAGAACGCTGTGTCGTCTCAGACCAGTACGCTGCGAGGAAAGCGCTTTGGTATTCATCAACCGAAAAACATTGGCGTGCAATAGGTGGCATTCTCGTTGACGGTTTCCCTTCCAAAAATCTACAAATAAATTGTAATTTATGAGAAACATACCAATTTGGCGACAAAGAAAACGTAAATTGCAGAATCCAGTCCAAGGGATGCAAACAATTGGGACCATTACGGAATACTTTGAATATTCTGACAGATAAAAACTGCTTGTAGTCAAATCTGTCGGTTCTAAAATTATCAGTCTGACAATCATGTTGGTTGAACAAAAGAGAAATTTTAATTTGAATCATAACATCGCCATAGGTTCCTCACTAATACTGCTTAAAATTATCAGCTTAACTCCAATACAGTTGTACTTCGACTCCTCTCACTACCAGAGCTAAATACTGTCTGCTCCGCTGCGCCCTCGCGTAGCTCAAAGATGTTAGCATAACTCCTGTGATACAGCTTACAACATCGCTGCTCGCTCACAACCGGTTCAGATACCAAAAATTCACACACCAAAATTATACATGACACCTATCATACTTGTATCTTATTTCTACTACATGTTTTATGGTGAAATGACCCATTTCAAGAACTAGATTTGAAACTATTATAGTTATCACTATACAAATTACTTCAATGGAAAGACATGGAATGTGTTCACAATCACGAATACAAACAACAGTCAGCTACACATGGGAATGACGACAATGAAAATTTGTGCTGGACTGACTCTTTTTAATTTCTTATCCTGGGCCTCTCAACGGTCAAGCCTGATCTCTTTTTTTACCTCCTAGTAAAACGATTTCTCTCCTCTCAGAAGCAGAAATACTCTTTTATCGCAGTTAACAGCTCGGAACTTTGCAGGCAGCTGAAGAGATCTCTCTTATACCACACGTCCTTATATTCTAAAGGATGCATGCATCATGCATGTCTGAATGAACATTACATCTTTCTTCTTAACAGTACAGTACAGGCACTGCAATATGGTCTTTATCTGCCAATACCGGGCAGCGACTTTCAGTTAAAATATCCTCCCCTGTGCAGAAATTACATAATGTGTGTAACAGTAAGGGTTGTGATGCGGGAACGATGACATACCGAAGTTTGGGCCTGGCCATGAATCGTGCACTTACAGAAAATGAGGGAAATCCCAGCTCTAGACCACAACCGGTACAAATTTTCACTGTCGTCATTGCATTATACAGCTGACGGTTGTTCGTATGCGCAACGGAAAATACATTTCAAGTATTTCATAACAGCTGGATAGTCGCCACAGTGGTAGTTCCTGCGGACACGCTGGAATGACTACATATAGTAGTTTGGGTCTGGCCCTAAATCGTGCTTGGATAGCCGTACCGACGGCCGGTGTGACCGAGCGTTTCTAGGCGCGACCGCTACGGTCGCAGGTTCGAATCCTGCCTCGGGCATGGATGTGTGTGATGTCCTTAGGTTAGTTAGGTTTAAGTATTTCTAAGTTCTAGGGGACTGATGACCTCAGATGTTAAGTCCCATAGTGCTCAGAGCCATTTGAACCATTTTTGATAGCCGTACCAGTTAAGGCAACTGCTAGTAAAGCGGGAAATCCCAGAGCGAGTCCCAGTCCAGCTAAGAGTTTCACTGTCGTCATTCCATTATACAGCTGATGGTTGTCCATATTCGCAAATGCGAAAACATTTCATGTAATTCATGGTGGCTGTAGTCACCACTGTGCCTGTAATTCGGAATAATAGACGCATTGCCGTTTCACAATATCGTAGTAATTACTTGTCAGTCTGATTAATACACGAGAAGCGAATTTATTAGTTAGTTAGTTAGTTACGTGTTCCATTGATCAATAGGACAGAAAAACCATTATGATGTGGAACGAGTCAAATGCACAAGAAATGCGCACAGGAAAAAGTTTTTTTTAACATTATGGTGTCATACCTGAATATTTCTATTATCTATCCCATTCCCTTAAATGGCACAAAATGCATATATTATATCTCCAGATTTATTTACTCATATTCAAGAATTCATCTATGGTATAGAAGGAGTTGTCAAGGAGGTATGATTTCAATGTGTATGTGAAACTATTACCGCTGTCTGTCAAACATTTTATTTCATCTGGTAATTTATCAAAAAGTTTTATAGCTGCATATTTTACCCCTTTCTGTGCCAAAGATAGGTTAAATAAAGGATAGTGTAGGTCTTTCTTTTTTCTGGTATTGCAATCATGAATGTCGCTGTTGATTTTAAACTTGTCCATGTTGTTGAGAAAAAATTTCATTACTGAGTAAATGTACTGTGAAGCAGTTGTAAGAATTCCTAACCTTTTAAACAGATGCCTACAAGATGTGCGACTACGAATCCCACACATTATTCTAACTACTTTCTTTCTAGCAGTGAATACCTTTTGCCTAAGTGTTGAGTTGTCCCAGGCTATTATTCCGTATGACATCAGAGAGTGGAAGTATGCAAAGTATGTTAGCTTACTAATTTCTACGTCCTCAAAATTGGCAATTATTCTGATTGAAAGAGTTGCTAAACCTAGTCGCTTTAGGAGATCCAAAATATGAATTTTCGAATTAAGATTGCCATCTATATGTACACCCAAAAACTTAGTATTCTCTACCCTTGCTACTGACTTCTTTTGATGTGTTACGTTTAGTGAAGGAATTATACTTTTTGCAGCAGAAAGTTGGATTAACTGTGTTTTTTCAAAGTTCAGAGCAAGCCCATTCGCGGAAAACCAATTAATTACTTTTCCAAAGACCTTATTTGTATCATTTTCTATCGGACTTTCTTTTACTGGATTAATAATTATGCTTGTATCATCAGCAAACAGTGTCAGTTCAGCATCTTCTTTCACATAAGAAGGGAGGTCATTCGCATATATCAATAACAGGAGGGGACCCATGATCGAACCTTGTGGAACACCTAATGCAATTTCATCCCAGTTAGATGAAGTGGCAAACTCCTTTGAATCACTTGAAGCATATAAAGAGACTTTTTGCTTCCTGTTCTGTAGATATGACTTAAACCACTCATATGCTATTCCATTTATACCATAGAATTGTAATTTCTCTAACATAATGTCGTGGTTCACACAATCAAATGCTTTGGATAAGTCACAGAATATTCCTACTGGTGACATTTTACTATTTAAAGACTCTATTATGTGGACAGTGAAATTGTATATTGCTGTCTCAGTGGAACAGCATTTCTGAAATCCGAACTGTGATTAATGAGTACCCCATTACTGTTGAGATGGCTAACCACTCTTGAGTACATTACTTTCTCAAAGATTTTTGAAAATGCTGTAAGCAAGGATACTGGACGGTAATTATTGACATCTGTGGTTTCCCCCTTTATTTAGATTCCACTGCTACTCTGGCTTGTGTAGGTATGATGGTTGTCAATATTCTGCTCAGTGCTGCAAATGTAGTGCGTTGCGTAGCTGTAAATTATAGCTACACAGAGGACGTGAAATAGCGTATGCAAACTCCAAGGATCTAAAACTACTTCAGTACAATTCTGGACACGAATCAAGAATTCTGCTTGCTCCAGGAGCAGAGACTTGACTCAAGCATGCGGTTGTAAAGAAGCACTAAAGTGTCGTCGCCGAGCGCCTGCAATACAGGCCACCCGCCGAACGGACCTGTAGAGCGGGCTCCGGAACGTTTAGGGCTAGCTTTGCCGGTCGCCCGGTGTACGCAAACTCACATCGGCGCCCACCAGGCGGCGTCAGTTGCGCTAGCAGAGTCGCAGTACCTACTGGACTGCTTCCTTCCGCACACCACATGACGGTACCTAGCAATGTATCCAGGTGCTGGCGTACTATATAGGCCCGTGCCGAGACACGGTAAGTATTGCTACGACCACTCGATATGTGACGTCCTTAATACGACCACCAGTATCAGTACTTACATAGTTGTGTTCCCTTTTGCCTATTACCTTGAACTTGCACCGTCGCAGGGAGGCACGGAGGTTTACGTCCCATTGCCACAACATCGACGTGCATTCCAATTATTTAATTGAAATGATGTCACTGTAAGGTAGAAATATTTTACCCTTACACCAAGACAGTAAGACCGAGATTCACCAGTGCCGCTGTACCACAACCTGCCACAAAAAACACGTCGACCTCTGGAAGTCTTTACGTCATCGGTCATCCCAGGTGATTATGTGGTCTCCGATGGTGCCCATCCAGGCTTACTCGAGTAACTGTTTGTTTATTTTTACAGCAAGCTCGAACTTCCGTCTTGTGTAGTGGTATTAAGTTGTGTTTGAACTGGAACAATTTTCTGATTTAATATCTTTATTGTGGGCGTCCGAAGTGGCCAGCACAGAGGTTACTTTGTGTGTCTGAAGAATCTTTGTGATTGGCAGTTACACTTGTAATAATATCCTTATAAGTGACTTGGAAATTTTTTTCTGCCCATAGCCAGTGGACACAGTGAGCACTTTGTAATGCTTTAGTCTCCACGAATAAGTACAGATTCCTTTTTATGCTTACAGGGAATTGAATTATTCCTCTTCTAGTGGCGAAATGAGCGCTTTATTGAAATCTAGCAGTGAGAGTGTTCATTGGCGCGTTCCCATAATGTCTCAAGATGTTCTCCAGCGACTTCTGTCCTATCGACACCCACCAGAGACACCCTTTGATGCGCCATGCTCTGCTTTAGAGCAAACCTCGCATCGTTAGCATCCAGTCACCATGTGGCCAATCATCATGCCCATCACAAACGGAATGGCCCCAACCCTACGAGACATGCAACCGTCAGTCAACAATCTTCAACTCATATTCAGTTCGGTAAAACCTTCTATAATATTCTATCTCGTTCTATAACTACAAATTGAGTCAATCAGATTAGTTCCTCTGCCTGGTGGCGGGAATATGGCAGTTAGCTCATATCTGCGGCACGCGTCCCCCCACACCTTCCTTCAAGCTAGAGGGGATGTGTGAGGGACTGGACTGCGGAAGAAGTTCCTGGTGAAACTAAAATGAACATTTCCTCAAATCACCCGTTTTGAGGCATAATTTATTGATGTGACATCTCGACAAACGGGTGCCACTCATATCGGCCGGTAATCATTAAACTCACGAAGGCTATAGTGTTGATTTCATGCACTAGGGGCGTTGCTGTCACGCCATGAGGACGTGGCCTGCGAGCCGCATGTGAATCACGCCAGCAGGTCACCAAAGGTTACCCACCCTGCTGTTCCCAGACACTTTTGCAGACAGAATGATACTTTCCCTCCTTGACCAATTCCAAATTGGTTTAAGCTTTTTTCTAACTTTATATTTGCCGAAAAGCTAATAAACTCCGAAACGGTCGTCTGTACTGGTCCTTATGCACAGAAGTAAAGAATTTATTCCCGGAATCCTTAAACCGGCTGCGATATATTAAGTGCATTAACCATGCATTTACTCGCTGCTCGTTTACAAAATATGATTAACAAGCTAATAACATTAACAACCTAAACAAATTCCAAGATTCGTATGTTACATACATACTAAATTCACCTGCTCACTCACTCTTACAGCATAACAAAAGAAAATAATAATGTCCGACAACTGAAAATAATAGTTACTGTGTGAAAAGCGAAACGTTACGTAACTTATGTCGTTATGAATAAAACATTGTTTAGTTAACAGTTTAATCATGAAGTTTTTCATTTGAACCATCCTCTCGTGTTCTAAAGAAAACAGAGAAGTTATAAAATTTATGTTTTATGCGTTTTTGAATGTCTCTCAAATTATTTCAAGAATGGAACTGAAACTCGTACAGGAGTTAACTACCATTATTCTGAACGGCTACATAAAATTCCATAGTGATTAACAAACGGGAGAGGGCTGTTGTGCGATTTAAACGATCTGAAAAGTGACACACGTAGGGTACACCTCCAATTAGCGTTTCCAGGTCCATACATAGAAAAGCTGGTCTCGGTATTATGTTTAGCCGGATATTTTGCCCTAAAAGCCGGAATACCTGTTTTAAATAGAAATATAATCAGTTGGTTATTTTCAATCGGTTATTAGTAATCAGTTAGTCAGGTTTTCGGAAGATCAATCTTACACGGGTTTAAACTAAAAAAAAAAAATTAGTTAACACCCTCATAATTTGGCAGTTATGATAACAACTAATTGCTCAGTCCTCATAATTGCTCATTCATCTTTACAAGATAAACCTATGTCGAAATAAGCACGGATGAGGCGGGTTGGCATCGGCTGATCGCCACATTCTATTCGGAAAGTGAAGTCCGATAGGTTGCGAAATGGAAACAACATTGAATGTCCTATGAAGCTTTGCACAGATGTGTTGGGCAGTGTCTGTAGTATGACTGCCGATCGCGTCTCGTCTCTCATTTCAGTTCTGAACACATGGTGAATACAAGCTGACTAGAACAATGGTGTCTACCGCCAAGTATGTGTGCCGGCAGCGAGATTTCGCCTGACTTCATGCAACCCCACATGACGTGACGCGTGCTATACTTCGTGCCAATCCTCAAGCGCTCATTGCAGAGCAATGAGGACACCCCTGCACCGTTTTGGATACGAAGTGCTTGATCACCCACATTTTGGCACAGACAATGAACTGCAGGGCAGCGCAGAGAAGTGGCGAAAAGCACAAGCGGCTGCTTTCTATGACGTAGGTACTGGAAAGCTGACACAAAGCTGCGACAAATGTCTTCGCAGAGAAGAAGCTGGAAGATGTAGCCAACTGTTGCAAATAAAACATTTTTTGTGTTCGCTGTAGTTTCCATTTCGTGACCGATAGGACCGATCGGACCTTACTCCCCGAATAGCCCTCGTACGTCGCCTTGCTCGCTCTGCGTGTAGCGTAGTTGAGGCATTGTGTTTCAGGATTGTTCAGCCTACGAAGAAAAACATAGGACACAGGCAAAAGAATAGCATCGGTTGCTATATCTACATTTATCCTTGCAGAATACCTCTTTATTCGCCGGCCGGTGTGGCCGTGCGGTTAAAGGCGCTTCAGTCTGGAACCGCGTGACCGCTACGGTCGCAGGTTCGAATCCTGCCTCGGGCATTGATGTGTGTGATGTGCTTAGGTTAGTTAGGTTTAATTAGTTCTAAGTTCTAGGCGACTGATGACCTAAGAAGTTAAGTCGCATAGTGCTCAGAACCATTTTTGAACCTCCTTATTCCTCCTCACTTTTCTTACTAGTGCTAAAAATGTAAATGTAAATGTCGTGTGACTAGGGCCTTCCGTCGGGTAGACCGTGCGCCGGGTGCAAGTCTTTGGATTTGACGCCACTTCGACGACTTGCGCGTCGATGGGGATGAAATGATGATGATTAGGACAACAGAACACCCAGCTCCTGAGCAAAGAAAAATCTCCGACCCAGCCAGGAATCGAACCCACGACCTAAGGGTTGACATTCTGGCGCGCTGACCACTCAGCTACCGGGGGCGGACAGTACTAGTGCTTAAGGCATTAGTTTTCAATGGGTCTGATTTCTTCGTTCTCTGCTTCATTGGTAAAAAGCCTAACGAAAACTGGACAGGTCGGAGTTATATGCACGAAGGTGACATAATCATGGGATGCCTCCTGAATTGTCTCCGACTTACTTTTGCACGGCGTAGTGTAGCTACTCGACGTGAAATAATTCAAGAAGTTGTTGAAAGTCCCCTGCAGAAATATTAAGCCATTCTGCCTCTATAGCAGTCCATAATTGCGAAAGCGTTGCCGGTACATGATTCTGTGCACGAACTGTCCTCTCGATTATATCCCGTGATGCGATTCGTATCGAGCGATGTGAGTGGCCAAATCATTCGCACGAATGGTCCAGAATGTTCTTCATTCCAGCCGCGAACAACTGACATTGTAACCTCCCAACAGAGAATTTCCGAAACCTCCCAACAGAAAAAATATAATTATTTATATCATTCACATTCAACGTAACCTACCAACAGTTTACTTACGTAACCTTGGAATAATAACGTGACTAATCTCTCAAAAAAATTGTGGCTCACTTATATAACCTTTCAATAATTAACTGACTGTGAATCTACACTGGTAAATTTGGATGTCAGCAGTGATGTGTCATAGCCCTGAAAGATATTACTGAATAAATTGAAAAATCTTACCTCCGTGAAGTCTCCGGATAACGCATATATATCTGCTCCTATTACAAATTTTTCTGGTACAGCCCTGTGCAATGCTGACCGATAGATTTGTCGTGTATAAAAAGAAACAATTGATTTTTCTTTACAATAATCGGGATGACCCTGGATTGTAGAATTAGTAAATTCTTTAAATTGAGATGAATGATTGTCAAAAGTTAATTTTTATAAGAAAGATTATTATTAAGAGATTTTTTAAAACGTTTACATGGGACTTGATATAACAATAATACATATGTGCGAGGCTGCTTTTACTTTACACTACATCACTCAGGCACCGCCATCGCTCCCCACAACCGGCACAGCCAACTTCATACACACGAGTGCTAGCTACTACCTACTCCTACAACCACACTGCTCTTACTGCAGCCAACACTGCTCTTTGGTCTGAGATTCTCTTATAGCTTACATATCGCAGGCAGCGTGTGAGCAATCCGTCGAAATTACATCTGCTCGAACGCGCTAGCAATAAATTCCTTAGTCATGGACCTCTTACAACATGACACTGTTGTTAGGGAATATGAGGTCCAAATGACCTCCAAGCAGCCGAACATTGTAAGATGGCAAGAACTATGCCCCTTTCATGAAGTCATTAAAGATCACCTAACTCACGTTGAGCGAACAGTAGGGCTGAACAAAAATGACTGACAAGGCACAATGCATCTTGTAGAGGGTATAGTATGGACGTATTGGAATAATTAATGTTGGGTGATGGTTTTAAAGTAATTCACACGACATGAAGACTTTGTGGAAACGTGTCGATTTACTGGAGGCTAGTTTACCCCAGGGAAGTATTCGAGTGACCGTGGCCGGCGGGGGAGCGGCGAAGGGGAGCAACAGTAGGCAGCTTAGGCCGGCTCAATCTCTGAGAAAGCAGTAACCGGGCGCGGCCTCCAGCTGCCTTAAGATGAGTGACAGTGAGTGGGTGGTTGACCTCATGCTTGTGTACCGGGAAGCAGACGGAGAACTTGTACGCCTGTTGATAAATGTCTGTCGTCCCGTTTTCAGTGAAACATGCGAGAAAGCCATGCAAAGGTACGGTGGAGCGGTCAACAGAGATCAAAATATGTGTGTTCGTGACTATAGCAACTTCACGCTGAATTCACGGTCCGCAGAGTCTGAAGTAAATCAGGTGAAGAACGACAGAATGAAATATGCCGGCCTCCGATGGGAACGTAGGACCAGGAATTTGAAGTACTCTCCCGGGAGTCAGATTTCGGGAAAAACTGGTGTTTGTGCAGACGCTAACCTTGATGGGTGGCCTGGGAGGAGCTAAATAGCAGAAGTTGAGAGGAAGGGAAATTTTGTGGGAATTTGTTCACTTCCCAGAGCAGGTATTGGTCGGCACTGGAAAGCGACGCATAATTAACGCGACTTGTGCTGCAATTGGCGTAAGTGATTTTGCTGGAGGGGAAACCGAGGTGAAGAGCGGACTGGGAGAAGTCTCCGTAGGGGTATCCCGTTCTGAGCTTGCCTAGAGTGTGGACATGGCGTTCTTTACTCAGCTTGCCCGAGAAAGAGTGAGCATTTCAGCAGTTTAGGACTTAACAAATGGAACGATTGAACTTGGAGAAAGGGAGTTTTGGTTCAGCTATGTACTGAGCAAGATAGCTAGGAGTGAATAGACGAGTGCAGCCTTGCAGCACCACTAGGTCGGCCGACGTCCACACAACGACACTACTCCGCCACGCTGTATTCCGTGATATTGCGCCCGCTCCGGTCACTGATTAATTTGTTGGATCACGTCGGCAAAGTTTCCATGAGGGTTTCATGGACCATGTATTGTAGAATTCTTCTCGCACTTCGCATTATGCCTGGGTCAGTCGATAGGAATTACTTTTGATTTCTCGCGCTGTACTCCACGCAAACGCAATTTATCACCACTGACTGTTAGGAGAGTCATGTAATATGACGATTGAAGGTCGTGAGTTAAAATAAATCTGTGCTAATTGACTGCATCTGTTTTCAATCAAGTAGTTGAAATCCCAAGTCACTTTCTTAATTAATTTTATGTTCAACATTTGCATCTGGTGTTCAGTAGCTGAATATAATATCAATGTGCACCCTTTTTAATTAAAAGGGATTAATTCTGAGTCAATTAATGTCAACACTGCCACCGCAGTTCAATCAGGAGTCACAGGGCCTTATTACTTTCTTTGCGTTATCCGACATTGCGGCAGTTTTGCCCTCTCTGTTGATCTGTTAGTCAATTACCTGGGGTGAACACACACCAAAGCCAGATAAGTGACGGGTGGGGTGTTACAACATTACCATTTCCAGTCAGTGATCGGTTCAGTTTGACCAGAGGACCGACTCCATTCCCTGTAAACACAATCTGCATTATTATGGGGCCACCACCAGCTGTCACAGTGCCTTGTTGATAACTTGGGTCTATGGCTTCGTGGGGTCCGCGCCGTTAGCTCTTACCAAGTGAAATCTGAACTCATCTGATCAGGCCACGGTTTGTCAGTCGTCTAGGTCCAACTGATATGATCGCGAGCCCAGGAAAGGCGCTGCAGGTGATGTCGTACTGCGAGCAGAGGCACTCCCGTCGTTCCTCTTCTGACATAGCCAAGTAACACTAAATTTCGCCACAATGTTCAAACGGACACGTTCGCCTTACGTTCCGCAGTGATTTCTGAGGTTATTTCAAGCAGTGTCACTTGTCTGTTAACACTGACAACCCTGTTGAAGTCCCTAACGATTTCCGAAATGGAATGTCCCATGCGTCTAGCTCCAACTACTGTTTCACATTCCAACTCTTTAAATTGCCGTCGTACGGCCAAACTCATGTAGGGAACCTCTGCATATGAATCACCTGATGGGATTCCAGTTCGATTTTACACAGGGTACGTGAAGGAACTTGCCCCCCTTCTTGCAGCGGTGTACCGTAGGTCACTAGAAGAGCGTAGCGTTCCAAAGGATTGGAAAAGGACACGGGTCATCCCCGTTTTCATGAAGGGACGTCGAACAGATGTGCAGAACTATAGACCTATAACTCTAACGTCGATCAGTTGTCGAATTTTGGAAGACGTATTATGTTTGAGTATAATGACTTTTCTGGAGACTAGTAATCTACTCTGTAGGAATCAGCATGGGTTTCGTAAAAGACGATCGTGTGAAACCCAGCTCGCGCTATTCGTCCACGAGACTCAGAGAGCCATAGACACGGGTTCCCAGGTAGATGCCGTGTTTCTTGACTTGCGCAAGGCGTTCGATACAGTTCCACACAGTCGTCTAATGAACAAAGTAAAAGCATATGGACTATCAGACCAACTGTGTGATTAGATTGAAGAATTCCTAGATAACAGAACGCAGTATGTCATTCTTAATGGAGAGAAGTCTTCCGAAGTAAGAGCGATTTCAGGTGTGCCGCAGGAGCGTGTCGTAGGACCGTTGCTATTCGACCTTGTGGATGACATCGAAGTTCACTGAGGCTTTTCGCGGATGATGCTGTGGTATATCGAGAGGTTGTAACAATGGAAAATTGTACTGAAATGCAGGAGGATCTGCAAAGAATTGACGCATGGTGCAGGGAATGGCAAGTGAATCTCAATGTAGACAAGTGTAATGTGCTGCAAATACATAGAAAGAAAGATGCTTTAACATTTAGCTACAATATAGCAGGTCAGCAACTGGAAGCAGTTAATTCCATAAAATATCTGTGGGTAGGGATTAGGAGTGATTTAAAATGGAGTGATCATACAAAATTAATCGTCGGTAAAGCAGATGCCAGACTGAGATTCATTGGAAGAATCCTAAGGAAATGCAATCCGAAAACAAAGGAAGTAGGTTACAGTGCACTTGTTCGCTCACAACTTGAATACTGCTCACCGGTGTGGGATCCGTACCAGATGGGGTTGACAGAAGAGATAGAGAAGATTCAACGGAGTGCAGCGCGCTTCGTTACAGGATCATTTAGTAATCGCGGAAGCATTACGGAGATGATAGATAAACTCCAGTGAAAGACTGCAATAGAGACCCTCAGTAGTTCGGTACGGGCTTTTGTTGAAGTTTCGAGAACATACCTTCACCGAGGAGTCAAGCAGTATAATGCTCCCTCCTACGTATATCTCGCGAAGAGATCATGAGGTAAAAATCAGAGAAATGCCTCACACAGAGGCATACCTACAATCTTTCTTTCCACAAACAATACGAGACTGGAATAGAAGGGAGAACCGATAGAGGTACTCAAAGTACCCTCCGCCACACACTGTCAGGTGTCTTGCGGAGTATGGATGTAGATGTAGATGTAGAAATGAGAGCACCGCCAGGGCACTGCCATTTTATACCTTATGTACTACATATTACCACCATTGCATAAGCACATATCGCTGTCCCTTGAATTTTATCACCTCATTTTACAAAGCGTATATTTGGCCGGACACGACCATAAAATGTCGAATATATCCGGCTAAAGCCGGACACAAGGCAACCTTACCTCCAATGTGCGATCACCGGGACGACAGAAGGTAACTTCAAGTGTGAGAACGTCTTCCGTAGGACACGGGATCGCACAGCAGCAAGTAGCATCTTGCAGCTTCCTAATCGTCCTACACCACACATTGTCACAAATATTGTATTCTATAAACAGTTCTCATTCAGGTATATAAACATCTCTAGAATCTTCTAGAAGGAGGAGACTGATATTATATTTGTAGAAAAACACTAACGAATGCAAGGTACACTATTGGCCATTAAAATTGCTACACCAAGAAGAAATGCAGATAACAGACGGGTATTCATTGGTCAAATATATTGTACTAGAACTGACATGTGATTACATTTTCACGCAATTTGGGTGCATATATCCTGAGAAACCAGTACCCAGAAAAACCACCTCTCGCCGTAATAATGGCCTTGATACGCCTGGGCATTGAGTCAGAGCTTGTATGGCGTGTACAGGTACAGCTGCCCATGCAGCTTCAACACGATACCACAGTTCATCAAGAGTAGTGGCTGGCGTATTGTGCCGTGCCAGTAGCTTGGCCACCATTGACCAGACGTTTTCAATAGGTGAGAGATCTGGAAAATGTGCTGGCCATGTCAGCAGTCCAACTTTTCCTGTATCCAGAAAGGCCCGTACACGACCTGCAACATGCGTCGTGCATTGTCCTGCTGAAATGTAGGATTTCGCAGGGATCAAATGGTGCGTAGACCCACGGGTCGTAATACATCTGAAATGTAACGTCCACTGTTCAAAGTGCCGTCAATGCGAACAAGCGATGTGCGAGACGTGTAACCAATGGCACCCCATACCATCACGCCGGGTGTTACGCCAGTATGGCGATCACGAATACACGCTTCCAATGTGTATTCACCGCGATGTCACCGAACACGGATACGACAATCATGATGCTGTAAACAGAACCTGGATTCATCCTAAAAAATGACGTATTGCCATTCGTGCGCCCAGGTTCGTCGTTGAGTACACCATCGCAGGCGCTCCTGTCAGTGATGCAGCGTCGACGGTGACCGCAGCCATGGTCTCCGAGCTGATAGTCCATGCTGCTGCAAACGTCGTCGAACTGTTCGTGCAGATGGTTGTTGTGTTGCAGACGTCCCCATCTGTTGTCTCAGGGATCGAGACGTGGCTGCATGATTCGTCACAGCCATGCGGATAAGATGCTTGTCATCTCGACTGCTAGTGATACGAGGCCGTTGGGATCCAGCACGGCGTTCCGTATTACCCTCCTGAACCCACCGATTCCATATTCTGCTAACAGGCATTGGATCTCGACCAACGCGAGTATCAATGTCGCGATACGATAAACCGCAATCGCGATAAGCTACAATCCGACCATTATCGAAGTCGGAAACGTGATGGTACGCATTTCTCCTCCTTACACGAGGTATCATAACAACGTTTCACCAGGCAACGCCGGTCATCTGCTGTTTGTGTATGAGAAATCGGTTGGAAACTTTCCTCATTTCAGCGCCTTGTAGGTGTCGCCACCGGTGCGAACCTTGTGTGAATGCTCTGAAAAGCTAATCATTTGCATATCAGAGCATCTTCTTCCTGTCGGTTAAATTTCGGGTCTGCAGCACGTCATCTTCGTGGTGTATGACTTTTAATGGCCAGTAGTGTATTTCTTTGGCCTTGCGGAACTAACATTTTTGTTTACAAATGTTAAATGAAATACTTGAAATTGAGAATGTTACACGCTTTTAAACGTCAAACAAAGCCGACAGAGTTTCACGTTTTTAAAACCGCCTTCCTGTGCTTTTGAGTTTGTTTTTCGTTTCAAACTCCACTCGTGCGCGGGTTTCACGTTGAACAGCAATCAAAGAAATAAAGCGAGAATATGCGCGACTCAATTTCACTGCCTTTAGAATGTGAGGGTGTGTGGCACACGAGGGCTCTCCTCAGCTGCCTGCATGGCTCGGAGCTATCAGCTCTGATAAAAGGGTATCTCTGCTTCTGAGAGGAGAGAAAGCGTTTTACTAGGAGGGGGAAAAAAAGAAGAGAATAAGCTTGACGGTTGAGAGCGCCAGCGGAAGAAACTAAAAAAAAAGAAAAAAAGAAAGAAGGAAACGAGTGACGCAGACAGTAACGGCTGCTACGCAGAGACAACGGCGCCTGTAAATCGGGCGTGTTTGCTCTCGTCCGGCGCGGCCAAAAGCAAAGTGCGCGATTTGTTTGCCGGTTCAGCGGCCGCCGCTTACACGGGCGAGAGAAACAGCGAGGCAGGAAGTTGCGGGGGATCGCGGAAGAGAGAGAGCGCGAGGAACGGAGCGAAAGGGAGAAGGCGCGGTGGGGAGAGGCGGCAGGGGGCAAAGCTAACACCAGTAGCAAACACTTTGCTAGGCGCATCACGCCCGCGCCTTTTATATATTACCTCTGGCTGCGAATACGACTGACTTCGGAGGAGCGCAAAAAGACGGGCCGAGGGGGGAGCTTATACCCGGCGTAATGTGTCAGGAAGACGAATGGCGGCGCGCCTGTTGTCGGTGGGTAGCAGAGGGCGCGAGCTGGGGGGGGGGGGGGGGGGGGGAGGGAAGGGGAGGCGCAGGGAGGGAGGGGGGAGCACAGTCCCATTTAAAGGCGGATCAGCGAGGCGCGGGCGGCGGCGCCATTAGACCAGCAAAACAGCGGCGGTCGGCGCACGGGACACGGGCCAGCAAAACCCGCGGGCCACCACCTCATCACGGCGGCATCGCACCGGCGCCACCAGCTGCTCGCGACGCGCCCACCTCGCGGCCTGCGCATAACCCCACATACGAGTTCAGCCCGCCAACTTTTTTAGACTCTCTCGGCGCAAAAAAAAAAAAATTCCCTGGACGATTGCAACTTTCCAGCCTCTACACTTCCAACAAAGTGTTCGCGTTACGCTCGTGGCAGCTACCTTTCTCCAATCTGTAGCGGCTTTTGCGCAGGTACTCTGAGTAATAAGAGTCGAGGGGTATGAAAGGGAAACAGTGGTTGGGAAGGGAGTGAGACAGGGTTGTAGCCTCTCCCCGATGTTATTCAATCTGTATATTGAGCAAGCAATAAAGGAAAAAAAGAAAAGTTCGGAGTAGGTATTAAAATCCATGGAGAAGAAATAAAACTTTGAGGTTCGCCGATGACATTGTAATTCTGTCAGAGACAGCAAAGTACTTGGAAGAGCAGTTGAACGGAATGGACAGTGTCTTGAAACGAGGATATAAGATGAACACCAACAAAAGCAAAACGAGGATAATGGAATGTAGTCGAATTAAGTCGGGTGATGCTGAGGGAATTAGATTAGGAAATGAGACACTTAAAGTAGTAAAGGAGTTTTGCTATTTGGGGAGCAAAATAACTGATGATAGTCGAAGTAGAAAGGATATAAAACGTATTGTTATTGGCTCTGAGCACTACGGGACTTAACATCTATGGTCATCAGTCCCCTAGACCTTATAACTACTTAAACATAACTAACCTAAGGACACCACACAACACCCAGCCATCACGAGGCAGAGAAAATCCCTGACCCCGCCGGGAATCGAACCCGGGAACCCGGGCGTGGGAAGCGAGAACGCTACCGCACGACCACGAGATGCGGGCTATAAAATGTAGACTGCAATGATAAGGAAAGCGTTTCTGAAGATGAAAAATTTGTTAACATCGAGTATAGATGTGTCAGGAAGTCTTTTCTGAAAGTATTTGTATGGCAGCGAAACATGGACGATAAATAGTTTGGACAAGAAGAGACTAGAAGCTTTCTAAATATGGTGCTACAGAAGAATACTGAATATTAGATGGGTAGATCACATAACTAATGAGGAGGTATTGAATAGAATTGGGGAGAAGAGAAATTTGTGGCACAACTTGACTGAAAGAAGGGATCGGTTGGTAGGACATGTTCTGAGACATCGAGGGATCATCAATTTAGTATTGGAGGGCAGCGTGGAGGGTAAAAATCGTAGAGGGAGACCAAGAGATGAATACACTAAGCAGATTCAGAAGGATGTAGGCTGCAGTAGGTTCTGGGAGATGAAGAAGCTTGCACAGGTTAGAGTAGCATGGAGAGTTGCATCAAACCAGTCCCAGGACTGAAGACCACAACAACAACAACTCTGAGTAAAGCCCAGCTCCGAAGGTGAACCTCCCTATCGTGGAGTCTTCCGAAAAGTGTAACGCTATCACGGTAAACAGGGAAATGGATGTTCGAAACATCGTCTGCCACATTATGTTCACGGAGACGCACAGTGGTGATATGTGTGATTTACAATGAAAATCCAGTGCGTCCGCTACCCACTTCTCGTCAATGAACTGCAGCCAATTTGCCACCCTCGTGTCATATAGTTGCACCAGTTTGTTCTCCGTCAGTTGCGAGATCTTAACGCTTGTACAATAAACAGTGCATAATAATGTGGTAAGTGTTTAGATTTAAATGCTTAAGCGTAATGACAATTGTAAAATGTTAGGATCCCAACTAATTTTGTTTTATTTGCCCACTCGCAACATTAGTAAAATGATTCCTAGAGCCACTCTGTTGTTAATATCCATACCAAAATTCCCGGTCATTAATCATAAGTTCTCGAGCACCACATAAGTCACGAAATGCTTCGCGTCATCTTAGAATCCACATCAGATCCCCTAAATATGTATTCTAAGGCAACTTTATCAAATAATTTCGTAGTTACGCAGAGTTGCACGTCACAAACTATGGAACTGAATTGGTTTCACACAGCATCGCACGTCATCGAATGCAGGTTTTCAGCAATCTGTTCCGTCTTTATATACGATCGAATTGTACACTACTGGCCATTAAAATTGCTGCACCACGAAGATGACGTGCTACGGGTGCGAAATTTAACCGACAGAAAGAAGATGCTGTGATATGCTAACGATTAGCTTTCAGACCATTCACACAAGGTTGGGGCCGGTGGCGACACCTACAACGTGCTGACGTGAGGAAAGTTACCAACCGATTTCTCATACACAAACAGCCGTTGACTGGCGTTGCCTATTGAAACGTTGTAGTGATGCCTCGTGTAAGGAGGAGAAATGCGTACCATCACGATTCCGACTTTGATAGAGGTCGGATTGTAGCCTATCGTGATTGCGGTTTATCGTATCGCGACATTGCCGCTCGCTTTGGTCGAGATCCAATGACTGTTAGCAGAATATGGAATCGGTGAGTTCATGAGGGTAATACGGAACGCCGTGCTGGATCCCAACGGCCTCGTATCACTAGCAGTCGAGATGACAGGCATCTCATCCGCATGACTGTAACGGATCGTGCAGCCACGTCTCGATCCCTGAGTCAACAGATGGGGACGTTTGCAAGACAACAACCATCTGCACTAACAGTTCGACGACGTTTGCAGGAGCATAGACTATCAGCTCGAAGGCCATTGCTGCGGTTACTCTTGACGCTGCATCACAGACAGAAGTGCCTGCCATGGTGTACTCAACGACGAACCTGGGTGCACGAATGACGAACCGTCATTCTTTCGGATGAGTCCAGGTTCTGTTTACAGCATCTTGATGATCGCATCCGTGTGTGGCGACATCGCGGAGAACGCACATTGGTAGCGTGTATTCGTGATCGCCATACTGGCGTATCACCCGGCGTGATGGTATGGGGTGCCATTGGTTACACGTCTCGGTCACCTCTTGTTCACATTGACGGCACTTTGAACAGCGGACGTTACATTTCAGATATGTTACGCCCCGTGGATCTACCCTTCATTCGATCCCTATGAAACCCTACATTTCAGCAGGATAATGCACGACCACATGTTGCAGGTCCTGTACGGGCCTTTTTGGATACAGAAAATGTTCGACTGCTGCTCTGGCAAGCACATTCTCCAGATCTCTCACCAATTGAAAATGTCTGGTTAATGGTGGCCGAGCAGCTGGCTCGTCACAATACGCCAGTCATTATTCTTGATGAACTGTGGTATTGTGTTGAAGCTGCATGGGCAGCTCTACCTGTATACGCCATCCAAGCTCTGTTAGACTCAATGCCCAGGCGTATCAGGGCCGTTATTACGGCCAGAGGTGGTTGTTCTGGGTACTGATTTCTCAGGACCTATGCACCCAAATTGCGTGAAAATGTAATCACATGTCAGTTCTAGTATAATATATTTGTCCAATGAATACCCGTTTATCATCTGCATTTCTTCTTGGTGTAGCAACTTTAATGGTCAGTAGTGTACTTGCCCCAGTTTGTTCTCCGTCAGTTGCAAGTTCTTAACGCTCGCGCAATAAACAGTGCATAATAATGTGGTAAGCGTTTAGATTTAAATACTTGAGCGTTGCAATCGTAAAATGTTAGGATGCCAACTAATTTTGTTTTATTTGCCCAATCGCAACATTAGTAAAACGATTCTTAGAGCCACTCTGTTGTTAATATCCATAGCAAAATTCCCGGTCATTAATCATTAGTTCTCGAGCACTGCATAAGTCACAAAATGCTTCACGTCATCTTAGAATCCACAATAGATCGCTTAAATATGTTTTCTAAGGCAACTTTATCAATTAATTTCGTTGTTACGCAGAGTTACGCGTCACACGCTATTGTACTGACTTGGTTTAACACAACATCGCATGTCATCCAAGGCAGGTTTTCAACAATCTGTTGCGTCTTTATATGCGATCAAATTATATATATACAGGGTGATTCAAAAAGAATACCACAACTTTGGTAATTTAAAACTCTGCAACGACAAAAGGCAGAGCTAAGCACTATCTGTCGGCAAATTAAGGGAGCTATAAAGTTTCATTTAGTTGTACATTTGTTCGCTTGAGACGCTGTTGACTAGCCGTCAGCGTCAGTTGATGCTAAGATGGCGACCGCTCAACAGAAAGCTTTTTGTGTTATTGAGTACGGCAGAAGTGAATCGACGACAGTTGTTCAGCGTGCATTTCGATCGAAGTATGGTGTTAAACCTCCTGATAGGTGGTGTATTAAACGTTCGTATTAACTGTTTACAGAGAATGGGTGTTTGTGCAAAGGGAAAAGTTCTGGACGGCCGAGAACGAGTGATGAAAATGTAGCACGCATCCAGCAAGCATTTGTTCGCAGCCCAGGAAAATCGACTCGCAGAGCTAGCAGAGAGCTGCAAATTCCACAATCAACTATATGGAGAGTCCTACGAAAAAGGTTAGTTATGAAACCTTATCCCGAGGCGATGGATCGGCCGCCAGGCAGCCCGTGACAGAGCACTTCATCACTTGCCTCCAAGAAGCCCTGATCTTACCCCCTGCGATTTTTTCTTATGGGGGTATGTTAAGGATATGGTGTTTCGGCCACCTCTCCCAGCCACCATTGATGATTTGAAACGAGAAATAACAGCAGCTATCCAAACTGTTACGCCTGATATGCTACAGAGAGTGTGGAACGAGTTGGAGTATCGGGTTGATATTGCTCATGTGTCTGTGTTTTTGAGTGAAAAAAGACCTTTTTAAATACTCTTTGTAATGATGTATAACAGAAGGTTATATTATGTTTCTTTCATTAAATACACATTTTAAAGTTGTGGTATTCTTTTTGAATCACCCTGTATATATATAGATTCATGTATTACCTCTTCGGAAACTGACTGTAGCTTGGTAGTGAGCTACTTCAGCCACGCGTGATTAGCCGAGCGGTATCAGGCGCTGCAGTCATGGACTGTGCGGCTGGTCCCGGCGGAGGTTGGAGTCCTCCCTCGGGCATGGTTGTGTGTGTTTGTCCTTAGGATAATTTGGGTTAAGAAGTGTGTAAGCTTAGAGACTGATGACCTTAGAAGTTAAGTCCCATAAGGTTTCACACACATTTTTTGAGCTATCTTAAAAGTTTTGTACCTGCCCTCTTAAGTCGTAGTTGTGATTGGTCCATCCTCTCCGTCAATGAGCACTGACAGCAACTAAAATTTGTAATTATTACATCCTGATGAAGTGATTGATGTTGTAATTAGTATCACAAAGTTATCAGTGCAATAACTCCATCCTGATAGTTGGAGTCGTACCATTGTATTTAAACAGTAAATATAAATAATAAAAGACTCACTACCTGGCGCCCATCGTTGCAGGTGAGTCCCCACTTCCTCTTTCTCTTCCAGTCAGATACGGCTCTCGCTCGCCCGGCCGTTCTCACGCTACGTGGTCACCTGGCGCATCGTTCCATGATTCTGACTTTGAGCCTGCCTACTGGCTATCCTCCCGTAACAAAATCTTCGTTCCTTATAAACATAGTAACAAAAATGTAATAAACATTGGGACATATGTGGCATAGACGTTATATCTTCAGAACATTATAGCTCCGAATATTATACAAACACTGTGCTTTCCTCATTTCATATACGGTCCAGTCACATTAACATGATCTGTGAAAAGCATGAATAACTATCTTTTGTAACGCGGACCGCTGTGGGACACGCAGGAAGAGTCTTTGAAGTTCTGGAAGATACCGGCGGGGATATAGAACCCTGTCGACTCCACTGCCGTACCAGCTGCGCAGGGTTGCTTGGTTGAGGATCCAGGACGCCAACAGCCCGATCGATGTAGTCTCGCGAACTCTCGATTGGGTTTATATCTTGGGAGTACGGTAAACTGATCGTGGTGCTCTTCGACAACGCATGTACACTGATAGCTGTATGACACGTTGCTTTGTTCTATTGGAAGATAGCATCGTGCCATCGTGCACGTAGCGGTGGACATGGCCCCCAATGACAGATCGAAGTGACTTCTTGAAAAAGTTAAGAAATCGGAAACGAAATGATTGCCGCAAGGACCAACTCGGCATATTGAAAAGTAAGAACAACCTTCGGTAAAATTAAGAGCAAGGACGGTAATATGAAGAGTGCAATGGGAATTCCATTGTTAAACACAGGAGATAGGCGGAAAGAGTAGGTGGAAAGAGTGCATTGAAGGCCTGTATGAGGGGGAGGACTTGCCTCATGACACAATAGAAGCAGTAACTGGAGACAATAGGTAAGAGATAGTGGATCCAGTGTTAGGATCAGTATTTAAAAGAGTTTTGGATCTTCCTGGCAGATTAAAACTGTGTGCCCGACCGAGACTCGAACTCGGAGCTTCTGTAAAGTTTGGAAGGTAGGAGACGAGGTACTGGCAGAAGTAAAGCTGTGAGTACCGGGCGTGAGTCGTGCTTCGGTAGCTCAGTTGGTAGAGCACTTGCCCGCGAAAGGCAAAGGTCCCGAGTTCGAGTCTCGGTCGGGCACACAGTTTTAATCTGCCAGGAAGTTTCATATCAGCGCACACTCCGCTGCAGAGTGAAAATCTCATTCTGGAAGAGCTTTGGATGTTTAAAAGAACTTTGTATGACTTAAGATCAAATAAGGCGGAAGGGATAGACAACATTCACCACAATTTGTGAAATCATTGGGGTAAATGGCAGCAAAAGACTACTCGCGCTGGTGTGTAGAATGTGAGAGACTGACGATATGCCATCAGCCTTCCGGAAAAACATCATCCATACAATTCCGAAGTTGCATAAGCCGGCAAGTTCTAGAATCATCACACTACTAACAGCTCATGCACCCAAGTTGCTGACAAAAAAAATGGTTCAAAAGGCTATGAGCACTATGGGACTTAACTTCTGAGGTAATCAGTCTCCTAGAACTTAGAACTACTTATACCTAACTAACCTAAGGACATCACACACATCCATGCCCGAGGCAGGATTCGAACCTGCGAGCGTAGCAGTCGCGCGGTTCCAGACTGTAGCGCCTAGAACCGCTCGGCCACCCCGGCCGGCATGCTGACAAGAATAATGTACGGAAGAACGGAAAAAAATTGAAGATCTTTTAGATGACGTTCAATTTGGCATTATGAAAGGTAAGGAGAGGCAGTTTTGACGATGCGGTTGATTATGGAAGCAAGACTAAAGAAAAATCAAGACACGGTCGTAGGATTATCGACCTGGAAATAGGGTTCGATCATGTCAAATGGTGAAAAGTGTTTGATATTCTGAGGGAAATAAGGTTAAGCTAGAGGGAAAGACGAGTGATATACAATATGTAAAAGGACCTAGAGGGAACAGAAAGACTGGAAGAATAAGAACGAAGTGCTCCGATGGAAAAGTGTGTAAGGCAGGGATGCAGTCTTCCGCTCTTGCTGTTCAATCTATACATCTAAGAAGCAATGACAGAAATAAAAGAAAGGTTCAACGGTAGAATTAAAATTCAATATCAGTGATAAGATTTGCTGATGTGTGAGTTATCCTGAGTAAAAGAGAAGAATTACATTAACAGTCTAATGAGTACAGAATATGGACTGAGAGTACAGCGAAGAAAGACGAAAGTAATTACAAGTAGCACAAAAGAGAACAGCGAGTAACTTAATATCCGGATTAAGGAAATCTGCTACCTAGGCAGAAAAATAAACCATGATGGACGGAACAAGGAGGATGTAAAAATCAGACTAGCATTTCCAAAAAGGGCATTCCCAGCCAAGTGAAATCTACTGGTATCAGACATAGCTCTTTATTTGAGAAAAAAATTTCTAAGAATTTGCAATAGGAGCACAGCATTCTATAGAAGTGAAAAATGAACTGTGGCAAAACCAGAACAGAAGAGAATCCAAGCTTTTGAGATGTAATGTTACAGAAGAATGTTGAGAATTGGGGTGTATTGATAAAGTAAGGGATGAGGAGGCTCTCCACAGGAAAGGAATATATAGAAAACAATGAAAAGAAGAAGGGATATAATGATAGTACACCTGTTAAGATATCACGGAATAGCTTCCATGGTACTAGAGGGAGCTCTAGGGAGTAAAAACTCTAGAGGAAGACGAAGAGTGGAATACATCTAGCTAATAATTGAGGGCATAGGTTGCAAGTGTTACTTGGAACAGGAAACGAACGCGGGGTGGGCCACATCAAACGAGTCAAAGGACTGATGACTCAAAAAAAAAAAAAAAAAAAAAAGAATGTTTGTTGGGAAACAGGTTGAGACGCACAACTGTTCAATGGCAGTAGCAACTACTGCTGGGTTTTGAAACTGATTTTCATTGAAAACGTCTCACACTGGTTTCCTGTCCTTGTCGGTTATTACGCACATCTACAACTACATTTACACAGATACCCCGCAAGCCACCGTACGGTGCGTGGCGGAGGGCACCCCGTACCACTACTAGTCATTTCTTTTTCTGTTCCACTCGCAAATAGAGCGAGGGAAAAACGACTCTCTGTTACGCCTCCGTATCAGCCCTATTTCCTAGAATCTTATCTTCGTGGTCCTTACGTGCAATGTATGTTGTCTGCAGTAAAATCGTTAGGCGGTCAGCTTCAAATGCCGATTCTCTAAATTTTCTTAAAACATTTCACGAAAAGAACGTCACCTTCCCTCCAGGGATTCCCATTTGAGTTCCTGAAGCATCTCAATAACACTTACGTGTTGTTCGAACCTTTAGGCAACAAATGTAGCAGGCCCCCCTCTGCATTGCTTCGATGTCGTTCTTAAATTCGACCTGGTACGTATCACAAACACTCGAGCAGTGCTCAAGAGTAGGTCGCACCAGCATCCTTTATGCGGCCTCCATTACAGGTGGACCGTTCTTTTCTAAAATTCTCCCACTAAACCGAAGTCGACCATTCACCTTTCCTACCACAGTTCTCACACGCTCGTCCCATTTCATATCACTTTGTAGTGTTACGCCCAGACATTTAAACGACTTGACTGGATCAAGCAGCACCACTCATACTGTATACTACTCATCCGCATTAACACTTTTCCACATTTAGAGACAACTGCCATTCATCACACCAACTAAAACTTTTGTCTAAGTCTTCTTCCATCTTCCGACATTCACTCACCTTCGACACCTTAGCATATACCACGGCCGGCCCCTGTGACCGAGCGGTTCTAGGCGCTTCCGTCCGGAACCGTGCTGCTGCTACGGTCGCAGGTTCGAATCCTGCCTAGGGCATGGATGTGTGTGATGTCCTTAGGTTGGTTAGGCTTAAGTATTTCTCAGTCTAGGGGACTGATGACCTCAGATGTTAAGACCCATAGTGCTTAGAGCCATTTTTGAACGCACACCACAACATCATCAGCAAACAACCGTAGATTGCTGCTCGTCCTGCCCGCCAAATCGTTTATGTATATAGAGAACAACTTCTGTTGTCACATTTCCCTGGGGCACTCCTGACGGTACCCTTGGCTCTGATGACCATTCGCCATTGAGGACAACACACTGTGTTCTATTACTTGAGAAGTCTTCGAGCCAGTCACATATGTGTGAACTTGTCCCATATGCTTGTACCTTCGTCAACACCTGCAGCGGAACATCGCGTAAAATGTTTTCCTAAAATCTTCAAATACGGAATCTGTCCGTTGCCGTTCTTCCATAGTTCGCAGTATATAATGTGCGAAAGGGCAAGCTGAGTTTCGCATGAGCGATGCTTTCTAAAATTATGCTGATTCGTGCACACAAGCTTCTCTGTCTAAAGAAAGTTAGTTGTATTCGAACTGAGTATATGTTCAAGGATTCTGCTGTAAACCGAAATTAGGGATACTAGTCTGTAATTTAACGGGCCCATTCTTTTATCCTTCTTATTTACTGGAGGCACCTGCACTTTTTTCCAGTCGCTTGTTATTTTGTGCTGGGCGAGAGATTCACGGTAAATACAAGCCATGCCCAATGCTGTACAGTACTCTCTGTAAAACAGAATTGAGATTCCATCCGGACCTGGTCTTTCTATGGCCATTGCTGTTACACCGTGCTACAGGGTTGTGAGTAGTACACCACTCTTGGCAAATACGTTCGACAGTCCGCCTTGACACGCCAAAAACCACTTCACTGTGATTACTTACGTCAGTGTTAATGGGTCAGTGGTACCTGTTCTACATCTACATCTATATTCTGTAGACCACTTGGAGAGAGTGCTTCCAGTTTTAGGGTTTTTGTCCGCTCTTTTCGAGAAGGAAGCGCCGTAAGGATGATTGCTTAAACGCCTCTGTCCGCGCAGTAACTGGTCAAGTATTCGTGGTCCTTACGGAAGCTATACTCATGGAGTTGTAGTATCTTACTACACACCGCAATTAAATCAGTTTCTTGAAACTTTGCAAATAGATTTTCAGGGGATATACTGAAAAGATAGAGATCTATATCCATCAATCATACACTCCTGGAAATTGAAATAAGAACACCGTGAATTCATTGTCCCAGGAAGGGGAAACTTTATTGACACATTCCTGGGGTCAGATACATCACATGATCACACTGACAGAACCACAGGCACATAGACACAGGCAACAGAGCATGCACAATGTCGGCACTAGTACAGTGTATATCCACCTTTCGCAGCAATGCAGGCTGCTATTCTCCCATGGAGACTATCGTAGAGATGCTGGATGTAGTCCTGTGGAACGGCTTGCCATGCCATTTCCACCTGGCGCCTCAGTTGGACCAGCGTTCGTGCTGGACGTGCAGACCGCGTGAGACGACGCTTCATCCAGTCCCAAACATGCTCAATGGGGGACAGATCCGGAGATCTTGCTGGCCAGGGTAGTTGACTTACACCTTCTAGAGCACGTTGGGTGGCACGGGATACATGCGGACGTGCATTGTCCTGTTGGAACAGCAAGTTCCCTTGCCGGCCTAGGAATGGTAGAACGATGGGTTAGATGACGGTTTGGATGTACCGTGCACTATTCAGTGTCCCCTCGACGATTACCAGTGGTGTACGGCCAGTGTAGGAGATCGCTCCCCACACCATGATGCCGGGTGTTGGCCCTGTGTGCCTCGGTCGTATGCAGTCCTGATTGTGGCGCTCACCTGCACGGCGCCAAACACGCATACGACCATCATTGGCACCAAGGCAGAAGCGACTCTCATCGCTGAAGATGACACGTCTCCGTTCGTCCCTCCATTCACGCCTGTCGCGACACCACTGGAGGCGGGCTGCACGATGTTGGGGCGTGAGCGGAAGATGGCCTAACGGTGTGCGGGACCGTAGCCCAGCTTCATGGAGACGGTTGCGAATGGTCCTCGCCGATACCCCAGGAGCAACAGTGTCCCTAATTTGCTGGGAAGTGGCGGTGCGGTCCCCTACGGCACTGCGTAGGATCCTACGGTCTTGGCGTGCATCCGTGCGTCGCTGCGGTCCGGTCTCAGGTCGACGGGCACGTGCACCTTCCGCCGACCACTGGCGACAACATCGATGTACTGTGGAGACCTCACGCCCCACGTGTTGAGCAATTCGGCGGTACGTCCACCCGGCCTCCCGCATGCCCACTATACGCCCTCGCTCAAAGTCCGTCAACTGCACATACGGTTCACGTCCACGCTGTCGCGGCATGCTACCAGTGTTAAAGACTGCGATGGAGCTCCGTATGCCACGGCAAACTGGCTGACACTGACGGCGGCGGTGCACAAATGCTGCGCAGCTAGCGCCATTCGACGGCCAACACCGCGGTTCCTGGTGTGTCCGCTGTGCCGTGCGTGTGATCATTGCTTGTACAGCCCTCTCGCAGTGTCCGGAGCAAGTATGGTGGGTCTGACACACCGTTGTCAATGTGTTCTTTTTTCCATTTCCAGGAGTGTATAATCTGCTTAAAATTCTGAATCAAAGGTTACACTCCAACCGCCGTGGTTTTTTGATATTTTTAACGATATTTTGAGTACGTAATTTTTAGTACACCGCAACCCCTACGTAGCTACCTTTGCTTTCTTCTTGTTCTAATGTATATTCAATTTGGCTGATTCTGCGTATTTCTAGATGGCATATTCTTCCGGTTGTCTGGTGCCCAACTTTATTTTAGCGATTTATATTTGTTACGACTACTACCATCTGTACAATACGTGTACTGGAACACCAAAAGATGCATAATCAATAAATTGTAATTTAAGTTCTTCACACCCATTCGGGATGACGACGGTGCAAACCCATGTCCAGCCATCCAGATTTAAGTTTTGCCGTGTTTTTCGTAAATCGCTCCAGGAAAATGTCGGGTTGGTTTCTTTGAAAAGGGCGCGGCCGATTTCCTTCGCCATCCTTGACATAATCCGAGTTTGGTCTCCGTCTCTAATGACCTCGATGTCGACAAGGTATTGCTTCCTTCCTTTTTTCGTGCCCCGTATTTTCATAGGATTGTACAAAATGATTGTTTTGTACATGTCTGTACATTTTTAGTAAATTTTTTCATTTTACTTGTATAAAATAAAATTACCTCCACTTTTTAGGTCTGCTACATTGGCACTCATGAGCCACGTCTATTTTATCTTGATCATTACTTACAACATCTGTCATTTTGGAAAGAGGTCAGTGTAATTGCCGTGGAAGTTATCTTAATTAAAATAATGTGATTGTTGTTATTCACCGACCCTATTGGCCGGGCGGTTCTAGGCGCTACAGTCTGGAACCGCGTGACCGCTACGGTCGCAGGTTCGAATCCCGCCTCGGGCATGGCTGTGTGTCATGTCCTTAGGTTAGTTAGGTTTAATTAGTTCTAAGTTCTAGGGGACTGATAACCCAGATGTTAAGTCCCATAATGCTCAGAGCCATTTGAACCGTTTTGTTGTTATTCATTATAAGTTATGCTTGGTGGCAGTGTAGGCTCTTTGTAAGCTTACATACTCTTTCAACAAAGGCATTCGTAAACTTTAACATAAAAATCCTGCGAGAATGTGTTGCAAGGCCTGACTTCGAGAAATTAACTTGAAAGTGCCTCCTAGTCCCCTTTCTGCCCCTGGTGCAATACGCTCACCTTTTTTTTTTTAAAATAAAAAAAAAGCAAGTCGTACTTGGTTCATAACAGATCTAACTAAGTAAATATGATAACTCATATATTGGCATGGATTTTGGATGTGCTCAATGACTTGGAATAAATTATAGCATCAATTGTAATTAGTTTTCAGATTAGAAAAGTTCTACACAGAAAAATTATCTCTTTCTTCGCTTCAAAGACATTAATACACAAAAAATTACAGTTTTTGAGTGGGCAAATGTAAGTAGTCTTTAACATCGAATGAGGTCTATTCAAAAATGCAACTCGTAAAAATGACACTAAATATCCAACAGTTATTCCTATTCAGATGTTCAAACTGACAATCATGCATGGCTGTTTATCTTTCCCCATAGTCAAGTTCTTGGATTTCAGAACCAAGAATGCTGAGTCGCAGATAAGCACAATAAAAAAAAAGTCTCACAATTAAAGCTTTCGGCCATTGGCCTTCGTCAACAATAGAGACACACACACATACACACACACACACACACACACACACACACACACACACGACTGCAGTCTCAGGCAACTGTGGGCTCAGATGCCTGAGACTGCCGGCCGGAGTGGCCGAGCGGTTCTAGGCGCTACGGTCTGGAACCGCGTGACCGCTACGGTCGCAGTTTCGAATCCTGCCTCGGGCATGGATGTGTGTGATGTCCTTAGGTTAGTTAGGTTTAAGTAGTTCTAAGTTCTAGGCAACTGATGACCTCAGAAGTTCAGTCCCATAGTACTCAGAGCCATTTGAACCATTTACAGTTCGATGTATTTGATATGTGTCTTTTGCATGCAGCCTATGGATGTTTTTGTGATGCGCCATGGCATTGCTGTTGATCTTATTACATGGCATATTTTCTTTCATAGATATCTGATTATGGATTACTCCGATAGCGTAATATCGAAGTCATTCGATCACCAGTTAATGAGGTTTTACTAAGTGACCATATGTTGGACATAGAGAGGTGAAACACGGGATGGACGAAGAGAAGAGGAGGGGAGGAGCAGGAGATGACAAAGAAAGGGGAGTGGAGGATATGGACCGAGAGAGGCGGGTGGAGAAGATGGATATAGAAAGGGGTGAGGGTGAGATGGATAGAGAGGTTGTAGGAGGACATGCGCAGATAGTGAGGTAGGGTAGGACAGTCAGAGAGATGGGGAGGTGAAGATGCACAAAAAGAGGGTGAGGAGAAGAGGTAGAGAGAGGATGAGGACGGGATGGACAGCGATCTTATCTTCCCTTCGTTCTTTCAGCGCACTGATAATTCAAATAATTCAACTTTTGTTACCCTGGACGTTCCAGCTATGCGGGATGCGGGGGGGGGGGTTTCTTGAAACGCACTCTATAGGAAGTTATACAAATACTGTAGGTATTTCTGATTACTCATGATCGTTCCTGTAAAAAAAAAAAAAAAAAAAAACAAGGTCCAAAAAATCATCAAGTTCATTGGGCCAACACGATGTGGTCTCGAAGCCGCATTACTGCATTTGTTTTAGTACATGGGTAGTACGACCTGTCTGGGAAGAATACAATCCCCGGTACAATGTTGTGTTGTCCTATTCGAAGGAAGACAACGATCATTTGTGTCAGCAAATGTCCCACTTCTGCCGAGGGGCCGCATTCGAGGCGGTGTTCATAGTTGTCGAGAGTTTGGCACATCAACTGCGTGGTGTCTTGATGGGGTGACACTTTTACCATTAACTGTCAGGTACCATACTGCACGTGTCTCTGCGTCTAAGGGAACATGGTGTATCGATCGCCATACTAAATGCCAATTGATATGCGGATGCCTCCCCTCAATAAGATTGCTACCTCGTCCAGAAGTTAGTATTCGACAGATATCGAGCGCCGATGGATGAGCCATCTGAACGTGTATATTGGGAAATGTGCTGGACCGTCACTGGAGCCATTCGAGAAACTGGTGCTAATTCTTCTGTTAAGATTCCTGACAGACCTATCTGACGTCGTCCTCACAGTTTTAATATCGTGCTAATATATAGCGCAACTGTTCGATAGTGAATATCCACAAGACCCAGTCCATCCCTAGCCAGAGGGGGGATAAGCGTGTCGTATCTTACTTTAAACAGTAGACCTGCACTCACGAAGGAACTGAACGCCGCCACCGTCGTGCTATCATCAACGGCATCTGGAGTACTTGGGCAAAGTGCAGAATTAGTTAAACTAGGCAGGTGTTAACATATGTGACCCACTGAATCACGTCTAATGGCTGTGTAGTATTTCCTTTGACTCCCGTCCGGATTAACTGTAGTAATCTCATATAGCTGTACGCTGCTGTGCGGTGTACGTCGTTGGTAAAGGTATCCATGAGCCGCAAAACCGCTACACATTCTTCCGTTAGCCCAACGCCAACATTCATTGGTACAGTCTTGTCTACATATGCGGTTGCCCACACGCATATCGTTTTGATTCCGCACTCCCAGCACCAAGTCATCATCAAACGACGTGCACTTAAATGTGTATCCTCGCAAAGTCAATCCCGTCAAGCGATGACGAAGGCCGGAGAGCAACGGATCGAGGGCCAGTGCATATCATATCGTAGATAAAAGTCATCCTTGTCTGACCGATCTCGCTGCGATGAAAGATTTCGCCGTACGGCCATTGACAATCACTTTGGAGGAGGCATTGCGGGGTAGTCGCATCTCGACAGGGATAAATGGTCGTGGAAACTGTGTGTGTGTGTGTCACGACTTCTGCAAGATAGCTATGGCTTACTCTGTCAAAGGCTTGATCAAAATCTGTCGACTCTAGTGGTGCACGGAGGCGGCATGTCTTTGCTTGTGCGATCAAATCGCAATATTCACAAAACGCCATCTTTATGTTGTTTTCTCCCCCGAGCGACGTTTGATCGAGTGAGATCACTTCGCCCAATACTCTTCGAAGGCGAGCTGCTATTAGTCTAGCGAATATTTTAAAGTCGCAGTTGAAGAGAGTCACCGTGTCCCAGTATCCGCGTGTCCGCTCCCGGTAGCTGAGTGGTCAGCGCGACAGACTATCAATCCTAAGGGCCCCGATTAGATTCCCGGCTGGGTCGGAGATTTTCTCCGCTCAGGGACCGGGTGTTGTGTTGTCCTAATCATCATCATTTCATCCTCATCGACGCGCAGGTCTCCGAAGTGGCGTCAAATCGAAAGACTTGCACCAGGCGAGCGGTCTACCCGACGGGAGGCCCTCGTCACACGACATTACATTACATTACAGCATCCGCGTGCCACCCGAAGGTTTTTGTATCGGGATTATATGCCGCTACACAAAAGCCAGCTAAAAGGGCATGTCAGGAGACATTAATTCGAGACGGATAACAGTCCATCGTGGTGCTATCACACAGCCAAAGGTCCTATAGAATTCCCGGCGATTTATTCACTGCTCCCGTACCAGCAGCCTCTATCACTTCCTCTTCTGTAATATTTTCCATGAGTTGTGCTTCCGTCTATGGTTCAATGATGCCGAAAATCGTACATATAACTTCCGTAATGGCCGCCATGTCGCTATCCACTGCAGTGTAAAGCTGAGTGTAATGTTCTCCAGAGGCATCGCCTATTTCTTGTAGCGATGTTAGGTGTGTGCCATCCTCCATGTCCATGGCATGTACCAGGCTTCTTCATCGTCTTTTGATTTCGTTGATGATGTGAAACATCGATCCGCGTTCACCTGTGACCCGGTCGAGGGTCCGTGCTTGACTACTGTGCCTTCGAGGTGGCATCGCACGGTGGACATAATTTCGCCCTTAGCTCATTGTACCGCCCCTTGGCGCTCCGGAGATGCCACTTGGTCGGCGCATTCCCGTAGCACCGTGAAACAGAATTCCATCATCTGACGTCGCTACATCGCCTGCTCACGAGCATATGTCATAATTGCATGGTGTAATGTCGGTCTGGCGCAGCCCAGTCACCAACGCTGGGATGTGGAATACGCCTGAAGGCGTCGTTCGTAGGATCTCCAAACATTTCCAATGGTGTCTCGACAAGGATCGAGGCTAAACCAGACGTGCTGCCACAATTCCGCTTTGAGGGCGTCAGCGTTAGTATTGAATGTAACATACGAGGGCGGTTCAGAAAGTAACCTCCGATTGGTCACAGTGCGGGTTGTGGGGGGAGTAGCGACGCCTTCTGTGCGTTCACGCACTCAACAGGTCAGTCGGCATCAAGCCGTGGTCGAGTGAACGTCGTACCTGCGCTAGTTTAGTTTTTGTGGCAGTTTGAAATGTGTGCTGCAATAGAAAACCCCGCCAAATGTGAAGTGCGTGCTGTCATAAGGTTTTTTACAGCCAAAGGATATTCTGCAGCAGCTATTCATCGTGAGCTTTGTGCCGTGTACGGACCAAGAGTTATGAGTGAAGGAGTTGTCCGTGAATGGGTACGTTTATTTAAAAGTGGACGAGAAAACGTTCATGATGAAGAGAGGAGTGGTAGACCATCATTGGTGACTGACGAACTCGTTCAGACAGTTGATGCAAAAGTTCGTGAAAATCGACGTTTCTCAATGTCGGAGTTGTCTACTGGTTTTCCACAGATTTCTAAGACTCTCTTGTACGAGATAGTGACAGCAAGATTGGGTTACCGTAAGTTCTGTGCACGATGGGTGCCCAAAATTCTTACCGACCACCACAAAACTCAAAGAATGGCCTCTGCATTAGACTTTCTGTCACGTTATGAGAACGAAGAAGAACCATTGTTAAACAGAATCGTGACCGGTGACGAAACCTGGATTAAGTACGTGAACCCTGAGACAAAAGAACAATCAAAGATGTGGGCACATTCAAATTCGCCTACCAAACCAAGAAAAGCCTCGCAAGATTTTTCTGCCAGAAAACTGATGGCAACGGTGTTTTGGGATGCCAAAGGGGTGTTGTTGGTTGAATTCATGGAACGTGGTACGACCATTAATCAAGACGTGTACTGTGAAACAATAAAAAAGTTACGACGGGCTATACAGAACAAACGCCGTGGTATGCTGACTTCCGGTATCGTTTTTTTGCACGATAACGCCCGTCCTCACTCTGCTCGCAGAACAACGGCCCTTCTTGAGTCCTTCAAGTGGGACGTTATCAACCATCCACCTTACACCCCAGACCTGGCGCCAAGTGATTATCACCTCTTCATGCATTTGAAGAAATGGCTCGGGTCACAGCGGTTTGATGACGACGAAGAGCTCAAAGATGCGGTCACAGGCTGGCTCCAGGCACAAGCGCGTGATTTTTATGCAGAAGGAATTTCAAAGCTTGTGAAGAGATACGATAAGTGCCTCAATCGCTATGGAGACTATGTAGAAAAATAGTGCAAAGATGTAGTTGTAAAATGCATATATTAAAATATTTTTATTTAACTTGGTGTATTTTTTTAAATCAACCGGAGGTTACTTTCTGAACGGCCCTCGTATATTCGATCGAGACGACTAGCGGAATGACTCGACGAATCGGTGTATCCAGGACGTAGGCCAAGGGCGTTCTCCCAGGTGTAAACCAAATGCATATTCTGCAAAAAAAAAAAAAAAAAAAAAAAAAAAAAAAAAAAAATGGTTCAAGCACTATGGGACTCAACTGCTGAGGTCATTAGTCCCCTAGAACTTAGAACTAGTTAAACCTAACTAACCTAAGGACATCACAAACATCCATGCCCGAGGCAGGATTCGAACCTGCGACCGTAGCGGTCTTGCGGTTCCAGACTGCAGCGCCTTTAACCGCACGGCCACGCGTATTCTGCACCAACATCCTTAGTTCTGGGCACGGGGTAGATCGAGTAAATTGATCTTTCGGTGCAAGTACACACATAAACCGCCACCTAGGAGTGAACGGTCGCGTCGACCTTGGCAGAACAGAGTTGTTTTCTGCGAAGAAGGGGGACGCTGTCTGTACCGGACGGTGCAAAGATGTTGATGAGTCATCCAACAGGCACTATCATTTCTAATTCCCGCGCCAGCAGTAGATACAGTACATCGTCTGCTGTGATGCCTTCTGTGAGAAGTATTGCTAGGCCGCTGCCAGTTTCCGAGACGTGTGATAAGCAGGATTCATATCCGTACGTGATAGGAAATTCATCAACGTATACTTCTATTAGGAGAACGATGTCGATGTCCGCTGCTTGTAGCATATCTTCGAGTAAAGACATCAGTACGTTATGGTATTGATGCTGATAGAGGCAAGTTCTGTCGCATGTTTATCAGCCATGGGAGCTAACGTCATCTGTTCTACTGTCACGCTGGGTGACACCGTCCTGCCCGCCGTCGTTGGTTATTTTTCAAACTTAAGTGGCGCCGCCCCTGCAGTATCATCTGTTACGACTGTCAGTAGGTCCCCTTCACAATCATCAGCCCAGTCTCCTTGGGATAAGGTTGTCTTCGGCGAGGTCTTTCCAGCTTTGTCTCTCTGTGCCGCCTCTTCTACTACCTTGGATTGACTCCGGACTGCTTGTAGTTCTGCGTTGTCAAGCTTTCCAGGTCGCTCTTGACGTATGCTGCTGTCTAGACTGTGGTGTTCTGGATGGGAAGCCTTCCTCGGTCGTTCCTGGCTCGTCGCCCTGCATACGCATTAAGCAGTCGTCCGACGGGGTAAAGCGTCGTTTCTTGCGCCACTTCGGGGATCGTTAGTTCATCGTATGTGTTTCTGTATCAGAATGTGGGAGTGCGTCTCCGTCGCCACAGCAATCTCAGACGAAGGCAGTCGATGACTATTTTTTCAGTGCTGCAAGCATTGTTCGGTGCTACTCGGCGGGGGGCGTCGCCGCCGCCCCCATGGTCATGTCGTTGGCTTTTCGACGGGTCTGTCCAGCTGTTGGGTGAGGTCAGTGTTCAGTGGGGCGTCCTTCCGGAACACACTTGTATATCTGAGAGGGAGGGATGTCGCCATAGGTGTTTCTAAAACTTCGCCTCTCTATACCTGTACACTTCTCCGTTGGGGACATACCGAGCGGACGTGACCTTCCTGACAACCTCAGCTAGTTTTCGGCTGACCATCATAAATGACTATCGCTCTGCAGCCTTCAGTTGTGAGATAAGACGGCACATCTTTTGATAGCTCGAGCCGTATTTGTTGCACAGTATTAAGGACCGGGTACGTCGTAAAGGTTGTCCATTTTTCTGCTATATGACTGAGCACCCTAACATAGGGTTATAGCGCAGAACCAATAGCTACCGCTCCGACATGGCCGTCAGAATGTTTAAATTTAAGTCTATTTTTATGATCGCGTACGATCTTGTCACACATCGCACCTTTGATCAGTCTGATATAGACCACACTGCTCGTAATAGAGAAGTGGATTCCAATCATATCTTGCGATTCAGTTTTAGTTTCTTCACGTATAAACCGGTCGTGCAAAGTCATTATTGAAACTCATCCTGATGGTAGACTGTCGGTACGAATGAGCCATTACAGATCGAAAATGCAAGCACTAGCGCCGACTAACACAAAATAACCAACAACGTGCGCTCGGAGCTCTGCGTCAGGAACGTAAACAGACATCCGACCCTCACGAGTGTGGAATGCAGACTGCCGACTGAGGTACCCAGACACGAACCACAACCAGCCTTCCTTGTTTCAGTTCTTTCAGTCCCTTCCAAACTACACACACGCTCTCCTCAGTACCCTGCGGGACTAACACTCTTGGCAGATAGGACATGGCGGAGAACTCGCTTAGCCACACTCTAATCACCAGAACGTTTCAAAACAGCTCTCATTCCGCTGCAAACTGAAATATTCAACAACCCAATGAATATCACGTTTGTAATGAGCTGATATTATGTAGATGCGGACCCTGCAATGAAGGTAAGGTGTTGCTGAGGAAGAAAAACATAACTAACACGCGATATACAGTATATTACCCACCTTACGTATTTTCTCTAACCGGTTATTTTCATTTCTGTCTCTTAGAGTTCGAAAAATACTAACGATTGCTGGAGAATAGTATGTATTTCGAGCTGTTGCTTCATATGCAAGGCTCTACATTGAATTTAGATTACTTTCACATTTCGGTCGCTGCTTGTGCATCCATACAAGAGAGCTTGTCTCCGGATATTAAACGGAAATTGACATTCGCGATAGTGGGTAAAGGACTGCATGAACCACGCCGCCCTTTTATGTATTTAATGTAAAACTAATTGCACCACACACAGAATACATCCGATGGGCAATTGCTCTTCCTCCCTGCCTCCCTGTCCCCATCCTCTCTACCTGCTCTATCCGGCAATCGTTCTCTCTCTCTCTCTCTCTCTCTCTCTCTCTCTTTCTCTTTTGCTGACACACACACACACACACACACAAACCGGTATATGATGCGTAGATGAGGGCCAGTAATTAAGTGAGATGGTGCTGGAGTTGCTTTTCATTCTCCATAAAAAGTCTAACACTTTTAATGAACAAATAAGAAGGAACGATAGTTTACGAGCTGGCATTTGCTGAAGGTCAGTGTTTCTGCAGAGCACGTTTTTTTTTTCCTTAGAAAAACGATCGGAGTATAACGGTGTAGACAGTACAACAAGGCGATCTAAATATAGCCACCATCAGATTTATAGAGAGCCGTTATGGAAGACAGACCGATACGCTTTAACAGTAGTGAAAAATGACCGCTGTATAGCTTCGTTTTAAAACATCATTTATAAAAAGTAAGTCTATACGCATTATTACTCATCACTTTCATAATTGGTATTAAAACAGAAGTAGGTGACTACTTCTTGTAACAAACGACTATGAAAATTATTTTTAACGAAAAATTCCGTAGGGTTTGGGGAATGTAAATGCTGAGTATGACATTCTTCGAAACGGCGCAGTACTTTTACACTGCCAATTGGCTGGAAACCCGACAACTTTTCGCCAATCATTTCCTCATACTGTTGACGACTGTGGCAGATCTTGAATGTCCACTATTAATGACTAACGTAACATTGCTGCTATCTGATACCCGGTAGTGCTAAGCATAACTTAACAACCACAAGCTTCGAGTTGATTAATAGTAAAACTGTTACAACTAATTTTGTCTAATATTTCCTATAGTTATTACACTGTCGATTTGTGAAACTCATTCACCAATCTAATGAACTTTAAAGAATATTTTCATGTTGCTGCACTCAACATAACATACATCATCAGCATTAGCCAGATCACAAACAGTTTCCAGTTACAAAAACTCAATACAGTTCACGAAGACACTGATCTCCGCACCATATAATTGTAACCGATATTTAATTTACACACATTGTCGAAGATTCATCTTTTTATACTTTTTATATGAAGAAATAAATTTATTATTTTATTTTACACCAACGAAATTTGATATTAATCAAGTTCAGTGCTCGCTTCCTGCACTATCTCAATATTCAAAACTGTAACCAACAGAAAAACCAGATGGTGTCCTTCACAATCAAATTGAGTTGTGATTTAACTCAAAAGTAGAAGATAAGTCAATCCACTGTTAAAATTTAAATATTCGCCTCGAGGTCTCTGAATTAAATAAGAAATATCATCTTCAGCATGTTATGTGTACACTGAATTTCCTTCACAAGGTTTTATGGTGCACTCAGTATTTTGTACATTTTCTTCTAGAAAAGTACATGGATGGAGCTGCGTTAATACATCACAAAACCAAAATGATGTATACAAATCATGCTTCGAAAGCTGACGACCAGTCCATTCGTTTGAATATTCATACTTTGATTCGTCGCTCCCCATATATCCCATCATGAAATACAACCGCCAACAAAATTAAATTATTCGAGGCATACATTATTAAAGAGTAATAGATGAGACAAGCTAATTTTGTACGCTCTATCTCAATTAACTATTACTAATCTGGTACACGTGGTTTGTGCTCAAATTATTTAAACCCAGCAGCTAAAAAATCGTTTTAAACAATTCTACTGTTTTCTTCAGCTGTACATTCTAAATACCTGCTGTTTATTTATTACTTCTTGATTAATCATGTGTTTTAATTGATACTTATACATTCATTTGCCATGGCATATAGATCACACCATGAAATACACTCTTCAAGGATATGGAACTATTCGTGATATACACTCCTGGAAATTGAAGTAAGAACACCGTGAATTCATTGTCCCAGGAAGGGGAAACTTTATTGACACATTCCTGGGGTCAGATACATCACATGATCACACTGACAGAACCACAGGCACATAGACACAGGCAACAGAACATGCACAATGTCGGCACTAGTACAGTGTATATCCACCTTTCGCAGCAATGCAGGCTGCTATTCTCCCATGGAGACGATCGTAGAGATGCTGGATGTAGTCCTGTGGAACGACTTGCCATGCCATTTCCACCTCAGTTGGACCAGCGTTCGTGCTGGACGTGCAGACCGCGTGAGACGACGCTTCATCCAGTCCCAAACATGCTCAATGGGGGACAGATCCGGAGATCTTGCTGGCCAGGGTAGTTGACTTACACCTTCTAGAGCACAGTGGGTGGCACGGGATACATGCGGACGTGCATTGTCCTGTTGGAACAGCAAGTTCCCTTGCCGGTCTAGGAATGGTAGAACGATGGGTTCGATGACGGTTTGGATGTACCGTGCACTATTCAGTGTCCCCTCGACGATCACCAGTGGTGTACGGCCAGTGTAGGAGATCGCTCCCCACACCATGATGCCGGGTGTTGGTCCTGTGTGCCTCGGTCGTATGCAGTCCTGATTGTGGCGCTCACCTGCACGGCGCCAAACACGCATACGACCATCATTGGCACCAAGGCAGAAGCGACTCTCATCGCTGAAGACGACACGTCTCCATTCGTCCCTCCATTCACGCCTGTCGCGACACCACTGGAGGCGGGCTGCACGATGTTGGGGCGTGAGCGGAATACGGCCTAACGGTGTGCGGGACCGTAGCCCAGCTTCATGGAGACGGTTGCGAATGGTCCTCGCCGATACCCCAGGAGCAACAGTGTCCCTAATTTGCTGGGAAGTGGCGGTGCGGTCCCCTACGGCACTGCGTAGGATCCTACGGTCTTGGCGTGCATCTGTGCGTCGCTGCGGTCCGGTCCCAGGTCGACGGGCACGTGCACCTTCCGCCGACCACTGGCGACAACATCGATGTACTGTGGAGACCTCACGTCCCACGTGTTGAGCAATTCGGCGGTACGTCCACCCGGCCTCCCGCATGCCCACTATACGCCCTCACTCGAAGTCCGTCAACTGCACATACGGTTCACGTCCACGCTGTCGCGGCATGCTACCAGTGTTAAAGACTGCGATGGAGCTCCGTATGCCACGGCAAACTGGCTGACACTGACGGCGGCGGTGCACAAATGCAGCGCAGCTAGAGCCATTCGACGGCCAACACCGCGGTTCCTGGTGTGTCCGCTGTGCCGTGCGTGTGATCATTGCTTGTACAGCCCTCTCGCAGTGTCCGGAGCAAGTATGGTGGGTCTGACACACCGGTGTCAATGTATTCTTTTTTCCATTTCCATGAGTGTATAATTATGAACAGTTACAGCTATCACTGAACGCAATAAATCCTTCGTCTCGGGTGAATTTCGAGAGTATTTAAAACAGACAAGAGTTCTATGTCTGCTAAAGCAAAGTAATGCAGAAGAAAATTACCTGTCTGTTCGCTTCTTTAATCATTCTCAGAAATAACAGAATCTATTATAAAAGACAGATTAATAAATTAATTGAATAAATATAGCCTTTTAAGTAAATCACAGTTTGGTTTCCGAGGGGTAGAAATATACTGTAGAATCTTCTATAGTACAATTCACAAAAGACGTACTTGATGCTCTCGGCGAAGACGAATGTGTCGCAGCCATATTTTCATATCTTTCTAAGGCTTCTGTTACTGTTGGGCATAAGATTCTACTAAATAAACAAGAAACAATAGAAATAAGAGGCGCAACTAACGACTGGTCCCGATCATATCTAGCTGATAGAATACATAAAGATGAGGTAACACGTACCTCAAATAAGTTTAAGCTTTCAATAAAACACTTACCAGAAGCTAAAAAAATACATTAATGCAGGAGTCCCTCAGCGTAGCATATTAGGACCAGTGCCGTACTTGATATACATCGAAAACTTTCCCAGTAGCGTTAGTCGTGGAGAGAAAATTATGTTTTTTGATGACAGCATTATCATAGTCAATAAAAAGACAAAAGAACTCTATGCAGAGAAAGCAATTTAAACCCTCAAGATAGTTTACAATTGGTCAATAAGAAATAAAGCGACATATAAAGAAAACAAATGCCATGAATTTCAGCTTGAAGACGGAAAATTACAGCGTTAAATTAAATGTAGATGACACCTTTATAGACTCTAACAAGCGCAAAATTTCTGGGAATGAAAACTGATTCTCAGCAGAAGTAATTTAAACACACAAAGATACTTGCAAACAGAATATCATCAGCACATTTTGCTCTTAGGGTCCCGTCAGCAGTAACAGTCTGCCTTCAGTAACAGCGAATGTGTTTTACTTTATATTCGGCTCTTAGCTGTCACGTTATTTTCTGGGGAACAAATCTACAAGATATGAACATGGTTTCCAAATTTCATAAAAGAACCATAAGAATAAGAACCAAAAATAGTAGTCGAGCTGATAGTAAAGATCTGTTCAAAACTTTGGGGATTTTAATTACACTGTATGAGTAAATTTACCAGTCAGTTGTACACACCAAAAATCACATTAATAATTACTACACAAACATGCTTTTGTAACAAGATTTAAAGTGAACTTACATTTTCAAAGAAACAATAAACATAAAACTCAAAACAGCATTTTTTACTGAGGAATAAAACTGTACAAATAACTGTCAAAGGAGATTAATGAACTCGATAAAACAAATTTACTTAAAAGGCCAGTTAAAACGTACCTGCTAAACAATATTTTGAATACTGGGTAGTTATAATCAAACTTTCCCTATTTAACACGTTATAACAGGGAAACTAATTCTCGTACGAGGACCAAATTTGGTAGGATTAATGAAAGGGCATGGGAAAGAGAAATAAAGCAGAATCAGTTCACATGAAACACTTTTAATGTGCTGCTACGGCACATCATACCATTACATATCTGTAACATTACTTCTGCAAAAAGGGCTCAATATGGCGCCCATCAGTGTCCAGAAGAGTCTGAAAGCGAAGGATTGCATTTTGCACAGCAAAACGAACGATGTCCGTAGGTATGCTGGCCTGATAATTCGATCGTTTCCAAATGTTTTTCAGAGAAGCAGATGAACTTAACTAGCGATGTGCGGTGAGGCCCCATCTTGCGTGAAAACTGTCGAGTTCAATGCGTCTCTCTCTTGTAGGGCGGGTATGAAATGCTAGCGAAGCAAATCGCAGTAGCGCTGGCCAGTCACGCTGCACGTCTTTGGTCCTTGAGCGCCAACCTGTTCAAAAACGAATGGGCCAATGATGAAAGTAGCCGTGAAGCCACACCAAACGGTGACACGTTCAGCATACAGAGGAGCTTCATGCACAGTGACTGGAGGTGAAGATTCGCACACTCGGTAATCCTGTGTGTTCACATCACCCGTCAGAGAAAAAATGAGCTTCGTCTATCCATAGGATGGTCCAGGGCCAGCCCTCGTCATCTTCGGTCCTTGTCAGAAAGTCGTTGTGCGCCCTCTTGTGCAAGCTGCTACACGATACGGATCTTGTACGGATACCATTTGAGAATGATTCGAAATACCTTCCGTAAAGTGGACCACGGGATGTTCAACAGTCGTGACACGGCACACGCACTGCTTGACGATCGGGAATTGCGCGCAGCGTTGGCTTCCACAGGAACAACGATTTCATCAACCACCTGTGGAGCAACCAGTCGTCGGCCTCTTTCCAGAGCGACGCCCAGTTCTCCAGATGATTCGAACTTCTCCATCATGGTCCGCACACCAGGTAGTGAAAGAAGACTCTTCCGTAATCCTTTCAGCCGGAGATATTCTCGAAGCGCAGCATTACTGTTGTTTTGATAATAGAGCTTCACCAATAATGCCCTGCTCCTTATGCTCAAGCTCATGTTGACACGTGAGCAAGTGCACTGTGACTGGTGAGGTGTGCAGACTATGAATCACAATGACTGATCACGGCAGCTGGTGGCCATAGTTGGAACTGGACGGTGGGGCTGTGACACATGGAAATCATGCATCTGGACATTAATGCTACCAAGTCTGGTGCTCCTACGGTAACTAGTTTTCGTGTTAGAACGTGTTAAATAGGGAAAGTTTAGTTATAACCACCCGGTACACCGAAGGATAACCTGAATAACATAGACTAGGGGGTTTAGTAAAAATGTAATACAGGTAAACAATAATAACGATAACAAAACATCTATCATTCCACATAACGACTTTCATACTATATTTTTCCGTGTTTTGTTCTGGAAACCTTACTCCCTGGGTTTCAGGCTGGAACCCCCCTTTACGAACGATGCTGAGGTGCTAATCAAGAACATGGAGAGCCCCGGCAACTCTGTTTGTGTGTAAGGGAGAATTTGAAGAGGATTGGGGCGGCAGTGATAATGTGGATCAAGCAGCGAAGCATACCACGGTAATCTGTGCAGTTGTTTGAATCGCTGTGCCAAGGTAGCTTTGTGGCTAATGCATCTGCCTAGTAAGCAGGAGACCCAGGTTCGATTCCCTGCCTTGGTAGAATTTTCACACATTGCTTTAGTTTATATTCATAAAAAATCATATCTGTACGAGACCAGTCTCTGAAATTGTGTCATTTCATTTGCGTAAGTATCTGAACCTGCGTTTCAGACTGTATCCCCCATTTACGTTGGATGCTAAGGTGCTATTCCAGAATTTGAAGAGCCTCTGCAATTCTGTTCATGTGTAAGGGGGAATTTGAAGTGGACTGGGGCGGCAGTGATAATTTGGATCGAGCAGGGAAGCATGCCAGGGTAATCTGTGCAGTTGTGTGAACCGCTGTGCCAAAGTAGTTTAGTGGCTAACGCACCTGTTTAGTAATCAGGACCCATTCTGGCCTTGGTACACAAATTTTCTTGACTTACATCTGTCAGTTAAATGTTAAGAGTGTCGTGTCCCACTGACAAGTCCTGAGAGGGAGTGGAAGGACTGCAGGAATGTGCGTCAAAGAACTTCATTGGCAGGAGGTCTCGTAGTCGTGGGCTCTCTTCTGTGCACCTGCTCCACTGAAAAGAGGGCTGTAGGGTGAGTTAAAATACGGAACTCGGCTGGGATCTCAGGGTACGCTGGATGCAATCATAAACCATTGCTTGAGGATATGTACACTGGAAGCACATCCGTTTTATAAACAGTTCTATATACAAAGTCTACTAACTGCCTTCTTAGCAGTATAACTTCTCATAGCTCCCTTAGTCTAAGTCCCAATATAGCAGAGGCGGGCGCACCCGCCTAAGTGTTGACTACATGGAAATGAGTCTAAGTCCCCTCGTGGTTATGCAGCACTGCACTACAATCTCACAGCATCATAACTCCAGCTAAACCACATCTGACCGACTGACCAGCTGCTCCATCACTGCCATCACCCCCCCCCCCCCCCCCCCAACACTACGGCGGCTGGCCTTTTTAAAGTCGGTAGTGCACAGGCACCACTTGTTCTAGAGGTTTCCAGTACTCTCGAGCATTGCGTGTGTGTCACACGGCAGCACGTGATGCCTACGTGACGAACAGGCCGTACTCCGCTATGTTCGCTGTGTCCAGGGGTTGCGGCTTGTAACGGCTCTCGAGCCTCGTGATGCGGCATAGTCCGCTCCTGTTAGCAGTGTAAACATTACACATAAGCTACGTCCGGTCACGTCCGCCTCGCTGGTAGCAAGAATTTCCAAGCCTACATCTTACTTGATTTTTAACCCTGTTTTCTATCATTCGCGACAAGAGGAATGAAATTGACATCAAAATTCCGTTATGAAACCTAGGTAAGGAACAAAAGTCTGCAAACAAATTATTTACGTGTCTTCTATTACAGTTTTGTTAATAAGTGGTCATGTGAAACCGCTTTTTATTGTTGACTGTGAACGCAGTTCTTGGAGTGTGAATTCCAAAATCCTTAAAGAAGCTTCTTCAAGTGAAATCTTACCTGCTTTGCACAATGATCGCTTTCCTCACTCGTACTGTGTAGGTTATTTATTTACTTGAGCAGTATCACATCTAAAGTTCATTCTATAAGAAAATAAAGAGTGAAAGTATGAAAATCAAACTAATAAACATGTTGAAGTCAACGTAGTGCAACATATTGCACGTCTCAAGGCCAAGCAGGTCGAAGGTGTCCTCTGAAAATTTCTCCCAGAACTTATTCAGTTACAGCTAGTTATCCAGTTAAACCAAAAATAATTTTACATACAGTGTTCCATTCATTATGCAAATATACATTCCAATTTCCTATGGAGAAAAGGCATTTTCATATATTTGAAATCAGAATATATGAGTACTTGAGAGATTGTCACTTTAATTTGCTATGAACTTCTTGTACAGCCCCTTAGCTGTCTACTGCGCTGTATCTGAAATGGTTGCTACTATGCCTATGATTAACTTTCTTATGCCATCAGTGCAATTTTTTGAACATTGTGAAGTCGCTAGAACGTCTTTTTACTGTCAGCATTCAGACTGGTTGGATGCAGCCCGTCATGTCTTCCTCTGCTTTTTCATTCTTTTCCTCTCACATTAGTACTTGCACTAACTTCCCATTCAGTTTTTACTCTCTGCAGCTCCCTCTAGTACCATGGAAGTTATAACGGACGTCTTAACACATGTCCTCTTACCCTGTCCCTCCCTCTTGTGTTTTCCAAACGTTCCTTTCTTCGCTGATTCTGCGGAGAACCTCCTCATATCTCATCTCATCATTCCAACTCATTTTCAACTTCCTTCTACAGCACAATATCTCGAATGCTTCTATTCTCTTCTTTTCCGATATAACCACAGTCCATAATTTGCTCCAAAGGTACGGTCCCAGAAATTTTTTCGTAAAATTAAGGATGATGTATTATACTAGAAGCCTTTTTTTTTGCTGTGAATACCCGTCTCCTGTGCTAGTCTGGTATTCGTGTCGTTCTTCCTTCGTACGTCATGCGTTATTTTTGTTCCAAGGCAGCAGAATTTCTTCACTTGTTCACTTCTTGGTTTTCAGTTCTGATTTTAAGTTTATCGCTAATCTCATTACTCATGTATGTTCATAATAATAGTAGAGGCTCCAGTATGAGACCCTATGTGACACTATACGGTTGTTTCTATTCTTCCTTTTGTGCACTTTATTAACGTAACCCAGTATTCTTAACGTGTGTGAAACGTGAAGTTTTACTCCATTTGTGATTTAAGTGTACTTACCTACGGTCTGTCGAAGGTCTCCGAACGTTTATAAACTATCCATATAATATATAAACACATTCGGTAAGTGTATACCATAGCCACCGTTGTGCATCAACGGGAGAATAGTGTACGAAGGGGCAGGAGTGCAACATTGCTTGTTAACACCCATGGTAAAGGTCTCCGAACCTAGTCATTCTTCATATCTTCCAAAGAGTAAGGGAACATTATCAGAATACAGAAATGCTTCAGAGCATGTTCATGAACCCACAGCAATGGACCTTTTAATTCGTCTCTTAAGTCATTATGTTCCTCGTTACTGGTCATAAAGCCGGCGCAGTACAATATACTCTCGTAGATGGTTCAAATGGCTCTAAGCACTATGGGACTTAACATCTGAGGTCACCAGTCCCCTAGACTTAGAACTACCTAAACCTGACTAACCTAAGGAAATCACACACATCCATGCCCGAGGCAGGATTCGAATTTGCGACCGTAGCAGCAGCGCGGTTCCGGACTGAAGCACCTAGAACCGCCCACAGCGGCCGGCTACTCTCGCAGTTCCCTGTAGACAATGTATACGGTCTGCCTAATATAAAAAAGTTGCCATATCATACAGGGTGTCACCGTAACTTGCCTTCAAAGAATTTCGCTGTGTAATGGCACGTTTGAAAGCTGCAATTTCCTTGTCATTCCCTCTACCAGAGAGACCACTTTTGGCGAAATTCGCCTGTCAGCCACACCAGTGCGTCACGTTTATAAATTTTCCACTCTCTTGTGGAGCGCTTAGGTATAACATACAACACCAACAGATAACGCTTTTCCGTCGGACTGCGTCAAAAATAATTTTTTAATGAATGCATGTATGAAGATACAAAGAATTGTTCTCTCCGATTTCACCCATCGGATGACGTGTTGCGTCCCTTCCCTGTGTGCAAAATGCTATCATACAACCATAACCACCACGACAGTAGTTTTCCGGTACCTCAACCTTTGAACAGTCTCTCTAAAAATCAGTACCTCACTTATTTAAGATCAATTACTTACTAACATTCCTTCTAGCTTTCCATAACATATACGAGGGGCGTTCAGTAAGTAATGCAACACATTTTTTTGCTGAAAGCAGATTGATTTTATTCAGGGTTCCAATACACCACATTATTCCTCACTCTTTTGGCTACAAAACCCAATTTTTCAACATTATCTGTGTTCAATGCGACGGCCTTACGTCACCTTACCAAGAGGTCCTGTATGCTCGCATGGTAACACTCTACTGGTCGATGTCGAAGACAACGTGTTGCTGCATTGGTAACCTGCCTCATCATCCACGAACTGCTTCGCTCGGAGTGAGTCCTTCATTGAGGGTGAACAGATGCAAGTCAGAGAGCAGAGCGTGAGGAAGGATGAGGAAGAACAGTCCATTGTAGTTTCGTGGGCTCCACTGGAGTGTGCAGACTTGTGTGAGGCCTTGCGTAGTCATGGAGAAGGAAGGAGAAATCCGACCGACACGCAGTAGATCGAACAGGCTTGCGCGACCTTTCTGCGAAGATGACAGACGCCTCGCCCAAAGACTCACCGTGCTTTTGTTCACGTCCAGATCTCCGTAGACATTCTGCAAGCCCCTATAAATATCTGCGATGCTCTGATTTTTCGCTAAATAAAACTTCAAGCACAGCTCGCTGCTTGGAACGCACCTCCGCTATAGACGTTATTTTTGAAGGCTACGTATAGCACCACTACCTATCGGTACTATAGGGGCTGAAGAGGGAATATTCCAAGATGTCTCACAACAAATTACACCCTTTTTCAACAGAAACTGGCCGAGAAAAAAGAAATTTGCATTACTTACTGAATGCCCCTCGTACAATGATGAGTCAATACATTATGACCATCTCCTTATTAGCTTATTGGTCCGCCTCTGGAACTCCGTATGACAGCGATTGTGAGTGGCGTGGATTCAACCTAGGTAGGTTTCCAGAGGTATGTGGAATCAGATTTCTACTCACAGGTAACTCAGTTCCCGCAAATTACGGGCTGCTGGTTTGTGGATGCGGTGGTAACGCCTGACACTGTCCCAGATATGTACCGTCCAGATCCGTCGGGTTTGGTAGTCGAGACGTCAGCTTGAGTTCAGAATTATGCTTCTTAAACCTCTAAAGCACTATTCTGGCCTGGTGACACAGGTGTTTATTCTACTGGGAGATGCCATCATCGTCGGGAAGACATCATGCATTATGGGATATAGGTGGTAGGCAGAAGCGTCTACATAGTCCTCAGCTGTCACCGTGCCTTCTCTTACCACCACACATCACAGGGAAGCCCAGGCAGCGTGATACTGCCATCTCTAGCCTGCGTCCGTGTTCGCCTGGAAGACAGTGTATCTGGACACTATCATCGACCTAGTGCAATCTCGATGACTTCATGCCTACTACTGATGTAACTGATTTTTTTGTTCAGTCAGCATGGGAGTATGTAGGACTCGTCTTGTAGATGCTGAAGCTTCGGTTCTTTTAAAAGAACCAACGTGACGATAGGGCCGGTAGGATCGATAGAAATTCAAATAGCTGTTGACTTTCTGTTCCCAATTAACAGGCAAATTTAACCTTACCCGCTAATCTACTACTGTCTTGAACGTGGCCAGCGTCCAACTTGATATCTTCTAGCAGTGGTTTCTGAATATTAATCAGAGAGATTATAAGTCGGACGGGTCTGGTAAAATCTTGCATATGTTTCCAGAAATGGAAATGCGAGGCGGCCTGTTACAATTGAGGTATTGGATACTTTATGGTGCGGGACAAGACAAAGGGAAAAAATTTGGAAATTTATAGTATGATCTTACGGGACCAAACTGCTGAGGTCATCGGTCCCTAAGCTTACACACTACTTACTCTAACTTAAACTCACTTACGCTAAGGACAACACATACATGCATGCCCGAGGGAGGACTCGATCCTCCAAGGGAGGAGCCGCGCGAACCGTGCAGAACACCTCAGACCCCGCGGCTACCACGAGCGGGAAAGTCCAAGGGAACAATTATGCGATATAAATGAGCGATCTATTAATTTGACCAGCTCTTGATCAGAGAGAGAGAGAGAGAGAGTATGTACTCAGAGACTTCAATAATGCATGATGTGTCATTTGAATCAAGCCGTGATTTTGAAAGTGGGACAGTTATGGTTTCTCCATCTATGACAGATACTTCCTAGATAATGTCACTAGCTTTGAAATGCTTCTGAGACAATCGAAAAGTGAGCAAGAAGTGCAATAATCATAATGTATTCAAGCCAAGAGATCCGACAAACAATATACCATTCTCTGAAAACATGCACTAGTAAGTTACATTCAAAACAAAGATTCTTGTTAAATTTACCGTGAATAATTAATGAGTATGAAACCCTGTCTTGAAATTAAATCGACCAGTTTCAGTATCAGTACATTGTCTTTAGGAAACTTAAACACATTAACCTCGTTTCCTGCTGTGTAATTACCGTTACCCATCCGTATCTAACACTTCACAACCATAACGGAGAAGAAGTTGAATAAACGTATCGGTATATTACACAAACATAAAGTAGTAACACATAGTGCAGTTTGTATGCACTTACATGACAATCTCGTAACGATCGCGTTACCACAGGGGAGATATGAAGGAGAGAAATACTTTCGAGGGAAATGGTTTGTGATGCGCACGTATAAATCACCCTAGCTCTCTCCCCACTCTCCCTTCTTCAGCTTGCCGTACATGACATCTCCTACGGTGAAAAAATCGTTGAAGTCGAAGTGCTTTGGAATTATGAGGCTAGATTTTATTATCGAGAAATGTGAACTGTAACCGACCGGCGAACTATGTAAGGACTGTAAATCGTGTGAACTGTAAATGACCAGAGAGCTGCATGTGAACTGTGATAATCAGGCTTTTGACTATGTTTGAAATGTTTTAGTTCAACTGTAATATCTGATGCCGCAAAACCAAATTTTCCGATTACAAAGTAGTATCGGTAACTGAGGAATGGGCAGCACGGAAATGTCACGAGAACAAAAGTTACCGTTGTGTGCGCGGTCCATGGGATTATGTTATTAATCATCGCTTAAAGATTCTTCATGCCACGAGACGGCGCATCCTGCAAAGCAGCTTGAGGCAGCCACAGACAACAGGTGAGGTGGCAGCAAGCAACTGCCGGCGCAGTTAGCAATACAAGGCGCGTTACATGCGCCAGTTTCAGCACACCACAGCAGCAGAGCTGCGTCCAGAGGTGCAACCCATAGCTACGAGAATCAGCGTCAGTACATCGAGGAAGAAAAGTAGTGTAAGTGTTGGGCTTGCGTATAGCAGTCTTAGATTTATAATTGGAACATTAGTATTAATAACTTGTGTGGGGTAAAGAAAGTAAGTCGTACAGCGTCAGCTGACACTGTACCATCTCAGGATGTTGATCAGTATATAAGATCAACGTTAAAATTAATTTTGAAAGAACAATGAAGTAAAGCACTAAAAGAAAATAGGGAGGAATTAAGTAATAAATTAGATAAGGGATTAAAAGAAAATGAGGAGGAATTAAAAGAAGTTAAGGTAGGAATTGTTCAAACTATTGCTAAGTTCGATGCTATGGAATAAAAGGATACAAATCTTGAAGCAAAAACTTAGGGATGTAGCAAGAAAATGGATTCCGAAACAAAAGAATGGGGTAAAGAAGAAGTCTGTAGGTCATGTATACTTCAGAGGGTTGACCATGAATTCGAAAAGTTAAATGAGTATTTGTAGAATCCAAAGGGGATAATAGCAACAACAATTAATGAAATTAGTAATTTAAGACAAGAGCAAGGCAAAGCTTTCAAACTACGTCAGGATAAGCACACATTACAATGGAATAATTTACAAAATATCAAAAAAGATCATGAAATGCTTAGTTGCAACATTTCACATGTAGAATCCTCTTGTAAAGGCGACAAACGTGCGATTGAGGGTAAATTGAGAGGAGTAGAGCAAAAAGTTCTTACTAAGACACAAGATAAAATATAGAATGAAGTTAAACAAAAGGTAGAAATTTGGTGTGAACAAGAAAGAAAGGTATTGTTCACGTAGTGACGTAGCAATCAAGCTGATGCGCATAAAATCCATCATTTATTTAGTAAGGGAACTGTACGCCCAGTAGCCTTCATTAGACAGTTCGAGGGCACCATTCTCAAAAACATGATTGAATAACAGAAAATAGAATCGTGGCCAGTGGGCGAGAATGAGAGACAAAATCGTGGGGAACAAAGGCCAATAACATAAGTAAAACATATAAAGAATTTGTTCAAGCATTCTTGAATCAAGACTGGTCTTGGAGCACAACAAACAGAGCAAGAGGTGAAGTAGTTGTGAACATAGAGTTTGATGATGAAAATGCCATTGCAACAGAGATGGATAGGAGTAAGGTACTAGAAAGTCCGGTACAGAAGTTCAGTGACGTCAAGATATTAGTAAACATAGACGTGACAGCCAGCTTCTGTCAGAGGCCGCTAGCAAAAAATGGTCAACTGTATACTGCATTCGTCTGTGGGAGACGAAGTTACCAGTTTAGTTCTAAAAAGCATCAATTGGGTCTAGATTACTAGGTTGAATTTGAGACAGTTGTGAATGAAGTGCCTCATTCTATCACGGAAATACTGGCACAACAATTATTAAATGAAATAAAAATCAGTGACATGAAAAAATATTGTGAATACTGACAGCAGGAGCCAATAATGTTCTTTGTATTGCTAGGTTTTTGACGATTATCAGGTGCCGGAGTTAACTGACAGCATACTTCATTTTCTTTTCCTGCTGTTAGTTCTTCCCCTTCTTCCATTCAGAACTACACTATGTGATCAAAAGTATCCGGACACCTGGCTGAAAATGACTTACGAGTTCGTGGCGTCCTCCATCGCTAATGCTGGAATTTAATATGGTGTTGGCCACCCCTTAGCCTTGATGACAGCTTCCACTCTCGCCGGCATACGTTCAATCAGGTGCTGCAAGGTTTCTTGGGAAATGGCAACCCATTCTTCAAGGAGTGCTGCACTTAGAAGAGGTATCGATGTCGGTCGGTGAGGCCTGGCACGAAATCGGCGTTCCAGAACATTCCAAAGGTGTTCTATAGGTTTCAAGTCAGGACTCCGCACAGGCGAGTCCATTACAGGGATGTTACTGTCGTGTAACCACTCCGACACAGGCCGTGCATTATGAACAGGTGCTCGATCGTGTTGAAAGATGCAATCGCCATCCTCGAATTGCTCTTCAACAGTGGGAAGCAAGAAGGTGCTTAAAACATCAATGTAGACCTGTGCTGTAATAGTACCAGGCAAAACAACAAGGGGTGCAAACCCCCTCCACGACCACACCATAACACCACCGCCTCCGAATTTCAATTTTGGCACTACACACGTTGGCAGATGACGTTCACCGGGCATTCGCCATATCCACACCTTGCCATCGGATCGCCACATTGTATACTGTGATTCATCACTCCACACAACGTTTTTCCGCTGTTCAGTTATCCAATGTTTACGCTCGTTGCACCAAGCGAGGCGGCGTTTAGCGTTTACCGGCGCTGGAACATGAAGTCCAAGTTCTCACCTCCCAGTGGATCCTGATGCAGTATGGAATTGCTGTTTGATGGTCTGGATAGATGACTGCCTATTACACATTACGACCCTCTTCAACTGTCGGCGGTCTGTCAGTGAACAGACGAGATCGGTCAGTACGCTTTTGTGCTGTACGTGTCCCTTCAAGTTTCCACTTCACTATCACATCGGAAACAGTCGACCTAGGGATGTTTAGGAGTGTGGAAATCCCGCGTACGGACGTATAAGACAAGTGACACCCAATCACCTGACCACGTTCGAAGACCGTCAGTTCCGCGGAGCGCCCCATTCTGCTCTCTCACGATGTCTAATGACTACTGAGGTCGCTGATATGGAGTACCTGGTAGCAGGTGGCAGCACAATGCACCTAGTATGAAAAACGTATTTTTTTGGGTGTGTCCGGATACTTTTGATCGCATAATTTATATCTGTCTTCTTTAACATTCTTTACTATAAAGGTTAAGATGAGTAAATTTTCTTGCACTGAACATAACAACAAAGAAACAAGCTGTGACACAAATAAAGTAACCCAGCAGAATAAACATCTTAGTATGAAGGCTTTCACGACCGGATGACATATCTTCTGGTAAACCTTGCGGGATGTAAGGTCGTGGTCCATGAAACTCTTCAGCTCCTAACGTTTCGTCCAGTGCTTCGCTGGACATCTTCAGAGGGGTGTTTCTCCCCCGGTGAGTCTTGCAAGACTCACCGGAGGAGAAACACCCCTCTGAAGATGTCCAGCGAAGAACTGGACGAAACGTTAGGAGCTGAAGAGTTTCATGGACCACGACCTTACATCCCGCAAGGTTTACCAGAAGAATAAATATCTGCTTAGCAGGGGTGAAAAACTGCCATTTGATGGAATGTATGCGGACAGGCCAAAATATACGAAATATAGAATTAAAGATACATGAACAAAACACCAATACCATAACAAAAGCATATTATAAAGCTTGCAGTGGAACAATTTTTAAATATTTACAACAACGATACACAAACCTTTATGTCTGAAAAAATTTTAAGAATAAGAAAGCTAGACGAGGGCTATTTATTATATATAACACAGATGAAATAATGCATAAAAATAATCAGAAGACTGCGTAATAAGAGGAAGACGCTAAACCAGGTAAGTGAATATGACAATATACGTATAGTAGCACAAATTCTGGTGACAAATATAATGGATATAATTAAATGTTGTCTTGAGTCTATATACAGATTGTGTCAACGTAGACACATCGTTACTCTTTAGTATGCGTTCAAAGGTGAAGTGATTTATACTGCAATGTATTATGATACACTGATAGGCTAGGAACAGTCCCCGGGAAGAGGTTTGTAATAAATGGAGACTTATTGTTATTAGGTGGCAGAAAAGTCGGTCAATTACGTACATAGAGAGAGAAAGGAGAAGTATGATGGCCAAGCGACAGGAAAGTCTGTCAATGTTTAATGAAGAGTCTGGGAGGAAAGGCAAAAGTCGGCGTTATGTAGTATTTATGGGCAAAGTGGTTTCCGCCATCCATTTTATGGAGTACAAGGGAGTACACGTATTGTCGACATAGGACACTACACTGACATGGAGATCTCATAAAAGTCATAAACGTAGTAAATACAAGGCCACATAATATGAAAAATAGAAAGTAATACCACACATTGGTTAAAAATATGAAAGGAAGGGGATAAAGGTCTAGCTAAGAATAAGGTAATTAGCCCAAAGGTATTAAAAAGTCACATAATGCTCGTATATGTAAGACAGTAGAAAAACGCTATGATTACATGAATACTGTTCCACTAGTATGGTTTGTAGTAACAATAGCCGGCCGCGGTGGCCGTGCGGTTCTAGGCGCTGCAGTCCGGAACCGCGGGACTGCTACGGTCGCAGGTTCGAATCCTGCCTCGGGCATGGCTGTGTGTGATGTCCTTAAGTTAGTTAGGTTTAAGTAGTTCTAAGTTCTAGGGGACTGATGACCTAAGATGTTAAGTCCCATAGTGCTCAGAGCCATTTGAACCATTTTTTTTTATTTAGTAACAATAACACTCAAATATAGATGGAATGAGGCCTCATACTTTGTAATGAAGCAACGATTTGCTAAATAAAAATTCGTGCATTACGATTAAAGCGAGATTCTAAAACGTTCACTCACTGTAGATGTGAATCGCAATTGTAAGGAAAGGTGACGCCAGCTAGCGAAGTAGCAGATGGTGAGAACAAGCACAGACAAGTTAAAGAGTGCGAAGGCCAATGCCCCAGACGTATGCAGTTACAGCTGTGACGAAAACACAGACATTGATTAACATGGAATTGTACTGGAGCTACATGCTGAGGCTGGAGATGAGAGAATGGGCTGACAGTTGTTGAGCTCAACACCACTTTGGAAAGTCTGGAGTTGCATGACGCAAGACCACATCACGGACTACAGAATCATCAGTATGTGTTGCTGTTGTGGGCTGCTTTCGTATGCTCTAGTAAAAGGTGTGAATGTGAAGTTCTTCCATCTTCACGTATTTGTGAACTGTATAGGTGTTGTGTTTGTTTTATTTGTAACAATGTGACGTAAACGTCTTTATGACGCATTCAAACATAAATAAGTGCAGTACGGCATGTGCCGATACAATAGAGAAAAAGTGTAGAGTGTACATAATCTTTCATCTTACTGAAAGGACGGTTGTTGTTGTTGTGGTCTTCAGTACTGAGACTGGTTTGATGCAGCTCTCCTTGCTACTCTATCCTGTGCAAGCTTCTTCATCTCCCAGTACCTACTGCAGCCTACATCCTTCTGAATCTGCTTAGTGTATTCATCTCTTGGTCTCCCTCTACAATTTGTACCCACCACGCTGCCCTCCAATACTAAATTGGTGATCCCTCGATGTCTCCGAACGTGTCCTACCAACCGATCCCTTCTTCTAGTCAAGTTGTGCCACAAACTCCTCTTCTCCCCAATTCTATTCAATACCCCCTCATTAGTTATGTGATCAACCCATCTAATCTTCAGCATTCTTCTGTAGCACCACATTTCGAAAGCTTCTATTCTCTTCTTGTCTAAACTATTTATCGTCCACGTTTTACGTCCATAAATGGCTACACTCCATACAAATACTTTCAAAAACGACTTCCTGACATTTAAATCTATACTCGATGTTAACAAATTTTTCATCTTCAGAAACGCTTTCCTTGCCACTGCCAGTCTACATTTTATATCCTCTCTACTTCGACCATCATCAGTTATTTTGCTCCCCAAATAGCAAAACTCATTTACTACTTTAAGTATCTCATTTCCTAATCTAATTCCCGCAACATCAACCGATTTAATTCGACTACATTCCATTATCCTCGTTTTGCTTTTGTTGATGTTCATCTTATACCCTCCTTTCAAGACACTGTCCATTTCGTTCAACTGCTCTTCCAAATCCTCTGCTGTCTCTAACAGAATTACAATGTAATCGGCGAACCTCAAAGTTTTTATTTCTTCTCCATGAATTTTAATTCCTACTCAGAACTTTTCTTTTGTTTCCTTTATTGCTTGCTCAATATACAGATTGAATAGCATCGGGGATAGGCTACAACCCTGTCTCACTCCCATTTCCAACCACTGCCTCCCTTTCATACCCCTCGACTCTTATAAATGCCATCTGCTTTCTGTACAAATTGTAAATAGCCTTTCGCTCCCTGTATTTTAGCCCTGCCACCTTCAGAATTTGAAAGAGAGTATTCCAATCAAAGTTGTCAAAAGCTTTCTCTAAGTCTACAAATGCTAGAAACGTAGGTTGCCTTTCCTTAATCTTTCTTCTAGGATAAGTCGTAGAGTCAGTATTGCCTCACGTATTCCAACATTTCTACGGAATCCAAACTGATCTTCCCCGAGGTCGGTTCTACTAGTTTTTCCATTCGTCTGTAAAGAATTCGCGTTAGTATTTTGCAGCTGTGACTTATTAAACTGATAGTTCGGTAATTTTCACATCTGTCGACACCTGCTATCTTTGGGATTGGAATTATTATATTCTTCTTGAAGTCTGAGGGAATTTCGCCTGTCTCATACATCTTGCTCACCAGGTGGTAGAGGTTTGTCAGGACTGGCTCTCCCAAAGCTGTCAGTAGTTCTAATGGAATGTTGTCTACTCCGGGGGCTTTGTTTCGACTCAAGTCTTTCAGTGCTCTGTCAAACTCTTCACGCAGTATCGTATTTCCCATTTCATCTTCATCTACACCCTCTTGCATTTCCACAATATTGTCCTCAAGTACATCTATATACTCCTCCCACCTTTCTGCTTTCCCTTCTTTGCTTAGAACTGGGTTTCCATCAAAGCTCTTGATATTCATGCAAGTGGTTCTCCTTTCTCCAAAGGTCTCTTTAATTTTCCTGTAGGCAGTATCTATGTTACCCCTAGTGAGATAAGCCTCTACATCCTTACATTTGTCCTCTAGCCATCCCTGCTTAGCCATTTTGCACTTCCTGTTAATATCATTTTTGAGACATTTGTATTCATTTTTGCCTGCTTCATTTACTGCATTTGTATGTTTTCTCCTTTCATCAATTAAATTCAATATTTCTTCTGTTACCCAAGGGTTTCTACTAGCCCTCGTCTTTTTACCTATTTGACCCTGTGCTGCTTTCACTATTTCATCCCTCAAAGCTACCCATTCTTCTTCTGCTGTATTTCTTTCCCCCATTCCTGTCAATTGTTCCCTCATGCTCTCCCTGAAGCTCTCTACGACCTCTGGTTCTTTCAGTTTATCCAGGTCCCATCTCCTTAAATTCCCACCTTTTTGCAGTTTCTTCAGTTTTAATCTACAGTTCATAACCAATAGATTGTGGTCAGAGTCCACATCTGCCCCTGGAAATGTCTTACAATTTAAAACCTGGTTCCTAAATCTCTGTCTTACCATTATATAATCTATCTGACACCTTTTAGTATCTCCAGGGTTCTTCCATGTATACAACCTTCTTTCATGATTCTTGAACCAAGTGTTAGCTATGATTAAGTTATGCTCTGTGCAAAATTCTACCAGGCGTCTTCCTCTTTCATTTCTTACCCCCAATCCATATTCACCTACTATATTTCCTTCTCTCCGTTTTCCTACTTTCGAATTCCAGTCACCCATGACTATTAAATTTTCGTCTCCCTTCACTACCTGAATAATTTCTTTTATCTCATCATACATTTCATCTATTTCTTCATCAACTGCAGAGCTAGTTGGTATATAAACTTGTACTACTGTAGTAGGCGTTTGCTTCGTGTCTATCTTGGCCCTAATAATGCGTTCACTATGCTGTTTGTAGTAGCTTACCCGCATTCCAATTTTTTTATTCATTATTAAACCTACTCCTGCATTACCCCTATTTGATTTTGTATTTATAACGCTGTATTCACCTGACCAAAAGTCTTGTTCCTCCTGCCACCGAACTTCACTAATTCCCACTTGGTTCAAATGGCTCTGAGCACTATGGGACTCAACTGCTGTGGTCATAAGTCCCCTAGAACTTAGAACTACTTAAACCTAACTAACCTAAGGACAGCACACAGCACCCAGACTAATTCCCACTATATCTAACTTTAACCTATCCATTTCCCTTTTTAAATTTTCTAACCTACCTGCCCGATTAAGGGATCTGATATTCCACGCTCATATTCCACGCTCCGATCCGTAGAACGCCAGTTTTCTTTCTCCTGATAACGACGTCCTCTTGAGTAGCCCCCACCTGGAAATCCGAATGGGGGACTATCTTACCTCCTGAATATTCTACCCAAGAGGACGTCATCATCATTTAATCATACGGTAAAGTTGGATGACCTCGGGAAAAATTACGGCTATAGTTTCCCCTTGTTTTCAGCCGTTCGCAGTACCAGAACAGCAAGGCCATTTTGATTAGTGTTACAAGGCCAGATCAGTCAGTCACCGAGACTGTTGACCCTGCAACTACTGAAAAGGCTGCTGCCCCTCTTCAGGAACCACACAGTTGTCTGGCCTCTCAACAGATACCCCTCCGTTGTGGTTGCGCCTACGGTACGGCTATCTGTATCGTTGAGGCACGCAAGCCTCCCCAACAACGGCAACGTCCATGGTTCACGGGAGGGGGGGTGGGGGGGAAGGACGGTAATGCACCGATAATATCTGTATAGCAGTGTAACTTTTAGTTGGTCGTTTTAAAGGACGGCAGTGCGCCGATAGTGCTATAGTAGTTTAACTTCTCATGAGAAATACTTTGCCGAATTTAATGGCCGACAACGTGCAGACAGTATTTTAAAAGCAGAATAAAATTCGCGTTTTAAATTGGGTAAGAGACAGCGGCCTGCTACAGAGTATGCTAGCAGAAATGATAGACTGTAAGTCATTTGCACTGAAATGAGGATTGACACATTGTTGGAAGAACCATTCGCAGAAGTGTACCCGTGGAGGCCAATCAGCTGCTGACAGTGCCTGCACACGCTGTACATGGTACTGAAACAATTGGTTCTCCCGTAGCACTCTCCATACAGTGACGTGGTCAACGTTACCTTGTACAGCAGCAACTTCTCTGACGCCGACATTAGGGTTATCGTCAACTGCATAAGAATTGCCTCGTCCATTGCATTTGTCCTCGTCGTTCTAGGTCTTCCCCAGTCGCGAGTCATAGGCTGGAATGTTCCGTGCTCCCTAAGACGCCGATCAATTGCTTCGAACGTCTTCCTGTCGGGACACCTTCGTTCTGGAAATCTGTCTCGATACAAAAGTACCGCGCCACGGCTATTGCCCCGTGCTAATCCATACATCAAATGGGTATCTGCCAACGCCGCATTTGTAAACATTGCACTGAGTGATGGACACTAACTTGTTGATGCTACGTACTGATGTGCTTGATGCTAGAACTGTAGAGCAATGAGTCGCATGTCAACACAAACACCGAATTCACCATTACCTTCCTTCAATTGGGCCAACTGGCGGTGAATCGATGAAGTACAGTACGTACTGAGGAAACTAAAGTGAGCTCTAACATGGAAATTAAGCGTTTCCGGACACATGTCCACATAACATCTTTTCTTTATTTGTGTGTGAGGAATGTTTCCTGAAAGTTTGGCCGTACCTTTTTGTAACACCCTGTATATATAACACTCATAATAGCATTATATAGTAATTACAAACATGTTACTATGTTACGTTTTCTCGTTTTTCTCTCTTGTTTTTCAGGTTGGAAACAACTTTGCAACACAATTTTCATGAGATTAAAGTGTCACCTGGTTTTACGGTTTCAGTTTCGCTCATCCCTGTGTTTGGTTCTGGATATGGGTTTATTCGGTCCTCATACTTCAGATGGCAAGATTTCCAGAGTTTCTTTCTTCCACATTTATTACAACTCTTCACTTGCACTTTTCATTGTGTGTTAAACTTGTGTGTATTTACAGGTTATAGCTGTTTCATTGTGTATGTGTGTGTGTGGGGGGGGGGGGGGGGGGTGTCTGTGTATTTTATTATGTGGGGATATGTTATTCTTTGTGTGAATGCATTTGTATTTATTTTTACTATTAGTGTGTGTGTGTGTGTGAGAGAGAGAGAGAGAGAGAGAGAGAGAGAGAGAGAGAGAGAGAGAGAGGGAGAGAGAGAGAGAGAGTGGGGAGAGAGGGAGAGGGAGAGAGGGGGAAGACTAGGATTTATTTATTATTTATTCTGGTTATGTTTCACATTTCTGTTTGTCATTGGTTTAGTGGCTAATATGATCAGTGAATTATTGCTTACATTGATTTGGTCATTAATTGCTTTCATTTTTATTGCAAGGGCTCTTTGTATATGAAAGTTTTCCAGTAATTTCAGGAGTTTTTTGTTGTAATCGTTTCCTCAAATAATTTTCATGTCCTGTTCGATATTGTATGGCTAACGACCATGCTTTGTTAGCTGTTCAGCAGAATGGCAAAGGGTTCCTCAAACACCCCTCCCCCCCCCCCAATTCGGCAGCAACATCGATGCCACCTACGCACTTTTTTTGACCACCCTATAAATGTACCTGTCAGAAACTTAGACCAACATTTTGCGTCGCGGCTGCTCCAGCCCCTCAAGGCAGGCAGCAGGGTACCGGAGGGGTTGCCTAACCTTCAGGCGCTAGCACAGCCGCGAGGCTGAATGTGGGTCGATGTTTGTGACCGCTACATTTGTAACATAGACAGTAAAGGTGCGTTGGTGACACCGAACGTGTTGGCGAAATGAGGGGATTAGAGGGACCTTTTGCCATTTCATCCACGCACACGTTAATGTGCCGGCCGAAGTGGCCGTGCGGTTAAAGGCGCTGCAGTCTAGAACCGCAAGACCGCTACGGTCGCAGGTTCGAATCCTGCCTCGGGCATGGATGTTTGTGATGTCCTTAGGTTAGTTAGGTTTAACTAGTTCTAAGTTCTAGGGGACTAATGACCTCAGCAGTTGAGTCCCATAGTGCTCAGAGCCATTTGAACACGTTAATGTCACATCCACCTATGATCACGCCACAGGTGGACACAAAGTAGAAGATCTGAAAAAGCATAAGCACCCTTAGTGGCTTCGGGTCACATTCAAACTTCGTCCAACGGTTTTGAACGATTCCTAGTGATTCCATGCCGTATACTGGAGTTAAAATTGTGGCCGCACTACGCCCCAAAGGAGTGAGTTTACGTTCAACGTGGTTGCAGCCACACGATATAGAATAGAACAGAAACATCAAAGAGGTGCTAGCAGTTTACAACGCTGTCAACAACGTCTTCTTGTTGCTCATCGCACTGCGACCTGTCCTTTCCGCTGCGAAATGTGTGGGGATCAACGCCCCAAGAGAAGGGACGGTTCCGTTAATCTCCTTTGTGTCACACCCTTTTCTCGTGGGATCTGAGCGGTGGTATGTCTGAAATGTTTGCCTCGGCCACCCAGAAGAAAACCGTGTGATTTCAATATGAGTGTCACGTTTCTAACCTACATCACAGAGGCGCCAAAGGATGGAGTGAAATGTGGGTAAGAGTGGGTGTTTTGAACTTCACATCGAGTTACACGTCCAAGGTGGCGTTGAGTAGATTTGTGGCAAAATTTGGCGTCAATGAGACTTAATTAACCATCTTCTGTCTTCTACCTCACATGAACATCTATCTGTGGTATTTTCTCTTTTTTCTTGTTCTTGTGCCGATATCTAGGTTCTTCAAGAGTAGCCGAGCTCAAGTGTGACGTCGCAGGGCTCCACGCTTTTGCACAATTGCAGAGGAAGGTTACTGGCACCTTTGAGCCAAATTCAACCACATGCCTTGGACTGAAAGAGAGTTACAGGCTTTCGAAAAAGTGATCCTTTAATTTTGTTGCGCAGTGTGAGAGCATAACAATATGTCCTTAAACGATCGTGGCGCTTCTGCTTATCATTTTGTAAACTGATTCGATCCATATCCCTGAGCGCTTTCCTCCTTGATGTTTTATGTAGTACACTGTTTGAATGAGTCATTAAACTACAAAGTGCCCATATCGTGTTATGACATACTTACGCAGAAATTTTGTTGCTAAATTATGTCGTTTACAATTTATAGAGTGATATTGTACTTATGTAAGCGAAACATTTATGAAAAGCAATGAAAAACTTACGTTCAAGTATTCAGTATCGTACGATGACTGTCGTCGACTGAATGAAATGTTGTTGCTGTTACTGAGAAGGAAATGTCTGTATCATTCCCAACGGAACTTGCTGCGCATCTAAACAAAAAATATAGGCGATCGTTTGAAAGAAAAGCGTAAAAGAGAATTTCCCGAGGACATGCAGCTTTACTGTATGATTAAATGATGATGGCGTCCTCTTGGGTAAAATATTCCGGAGGTGAAATAGTCCCCCATTCGGATCTCCGGGCGGGGACTACTCAAGAGAACGTCATTATCAGGAGAAAGAAAACTGGTATTCTACGGATCGGAGCGTAGAATGTCAGATCCCTTAATCGGGCAGGTAGGTTAGAAAATTTAAAAAGGGAAATGGATAGGTTAAAGTTAGATATAGTGGGAATTAGTGAAGTTCGGTGGCAGGAGGAACAAGACTTTTGGTCAGGTGAATACAGGGTTATAAATACAAAATCAAATAGGGGTAATGCAGGAGTAGGTTTAATAATGAATAAAAAATAGGAGTGCGGGTTAGCTACTACAAACAGCATAGTGAACGTATTATTGTGGCCAAGATAGACACAAAGCCCATGCCTACTACAGTAGTACAAGTTTATATGCCAACTAGCTCTGCAGTTGATGAAGAAATAGATGAAATGTATGACGAGATAAAAGAAATTATTCAGGTAGTGAAGGGAGACGAAATTTTAATAGTCATGGGTGACTGGAATTCGTCAGTAGGAAAATGGAGAGAAGGAAACATAGTAGGTGAATATGGATTGGGGGGAAGGAATGAGAGAGGAAGCCGCCTTGCAGAATTTTGCACAGAGCATAACTTAATCATAGCTAACACTTGGTTCAAGAATCATAAAAGAAGGTTGTACACCTGGAAGAATCCTGGAGATACTAAAAGAACCGAGCGGGGTGGCGCAGTGGTTAGACACTGGACTCGCATTCGGGAGGACGACGGTTCAATCCCGCGTCTGGCCATCCTGATTTAGGTTTTCCGTGATTTCCCTAAATCACTCCAGGCAAATGCCGGGATGGTTCCTCTGAAAGGGCACGGCCGACTTCCTTCCCAATCCTTCCCTAATCCGATGAGACCGATGACCACGCTGTCTGGTCTCCTTCCCCAAACCAACCAACCAACCAACCAACTAAAAGATATCAGATAGATTATATAATGGTAAGACAGAGATTTAGGAACCAGGTTTTAAATTGTAAGACATTTCCAGGGGCAGATGTGGATCCTGACCACAATCTATTGGTTATGAACTGCAGATTGAAACTGAAGAAACTGCAAAAAGGTGGGAATTTAAGGAGATGGGACCTGGATAAACTGAAAGAACCAGAGGTTGTAGAGAGTTTCAGGGAGAGCATAAGGGAACAATTGACAGGAATGGGGGAAAGAAATACAGTAGAAGAAGAATGGGTAGCTCTGAGGGATGAAGTAGTGAAGGCAGCAGACGATCAAGTAGGTAAAAAGACGAGGGCTAATAGAAATCCTTGGGTAACAGAAGAAATATTGAATTTAATTGATGAAAGGAGAAAGTATAAAAATGCAGTAAATGAAGCAGGCAAAAAGGAATACAAACGTCTCAAAAATGATATCGACAGGAAGTGCAAAATGGCTAAGCAGGGATGGCTAGAGGACAAATGTAAGGATGTAGAGGATTGTCTCACTAGGGGTAAGATAGATACTGCCTACAGGAAAATTAAGGAGACCTTTGGAGAGAAGAGAACCACTTGTATGAATATCAAGAGCTCAGATGGCAACTCATTTCTAAGCAAAGAAGGGAAGGCAGAAAGGTGGATGGAGTATATACAGGGTTTATAAAAGGGTGATGCACTTGAGGACAATATTATGGAAATGGAAGAGGATGTAGATGAAGACGAAATGGGAGATAAGATACTGCGTGAAGAGTTTGCACATGACGCAGGAGAACAGTGCGACGAACCGCCAAGCGCATTCGACATGAAAATGTGCGGCGGATGGCCGCATTGCACTGCGTGAAGAGTTTGCACTGAAAGACCTGAGTCGAAACAAGGCCCCAGGAGTAGACAACATTCCATTAGAACTACTGATGGCCTCGGGAGAGCCAGTCATGACAAAACTCTACCATCTGGTGAGCACGATGTATGAGACAGGCGAAACACCCTCAGACTTCAAGAAGAATATAATAATCCCAATCCCAAAGAAAGCAGGTGTTGACAGATGTGAAAATTACCGAACTATCAGTTTAATAAGTCACAGCTGCAAAATACTAACGCGAATTCTTTACAGACGAATGGAAAAACTGGCAGAAGCCGACCTCGGGGAAGATCAGTTTGGATTCCGTAGAAATGTTGGAACTCGTGAGGCAATACTGACCTTACGACTTATCTTAGAAGAAAGATTAAGAAAAGGCAAACGTACGTTTCTAGCATTTTTAGACTTAGAGAAAGCTTTTGACAATGTTAACTGGAATACTCTCTTTCAAATTCTGAAGGTGGCAGGGGTAAAATACAGGTAGCGAAAGGCTATTTACAACTTGTACAGAAACAATATGGCAGTTATAAGAGTCGAGGGGCATGAAAGGGAAGCAGTGGTTGGGAAAGGAGTGAGACAGGGTTGTAGCCTTTCCCCGATGTTATTCAATCTGTATATTGAGCAAGCAGTAAAGGAAACAAAAGAAAAATTCAGAGTGGGTATTAAAATTCATGGAGAAGAAGTAAAAACTTTGAGGTTCGCCGATGACATTGTAATTCTGTCAGAGACAGCAAAGGACTTGGAAGAGCAGTTGAACGGAATGGACAGTGTCATGAAAGGAGGTTATAAGATGAACATCAACAAAAGCAAAACGAGGATAATGGAATGTAGTCAAATTAAGTCGGGTGATGCTGAGGGAATCAGATTAGGAAATGAGACACTTAGAGTAGTGAAGGAGTTTTGCTATTTAGGGAGTAAAATAACCGATGATGGTCGAAGCAGAGAGGATATAAAATGTAGACTGGCAATGGCAAGGAAAGCGTTTCTCAAGAAGAGAAACTTGTTAACATCGAGTATAGATTTAAGTGTCAGGAAGTCGTCTCTGAAAGTATTTGTATGGAGTGTAGCCATGTACGGAAGTGAAACATGGACGATAACTAGTTTGGACAAGAAGAGAATAGAAGCTTTCGAAATGTGGTGCTATAGAAGAATGCTGAAGATAAGGTGGGTAGATCACGTAACTAATGAGGAGGTATTGAGTAGGATTGGGGAGAAGAGGAGTTTGTGGCACAACTTGACTAGAAGAAGGGATCGGTTGGTAGGACATGTTTTGAGGCATCGAGGGATCACAAATTCAGCATTGGAGGGCACCGTGGAGGGTAAAAATCGTAGAGGGAGACCAAGAGATGAATACACTAAGCAGATTCAGAAGGATGTAGGTTGCAGTAGGTACTGGGAGATGAAGAAGCTTGCACAGGATAGAGTAGCATGGAGAGCTGCATCAAACCAGTCTCAGGATTGAAGACCACAACAACAACAACAAGGACGTGAAACGGCAGCATACTGTTAGATGGCAAGTAACTTCGTCCAATTTTTTTATATGAGGTATTATTCTCATTAGGCCGAACTGGGCTCTCTCTTATCTGCAGTGTCGCCATATAGGATGTTTTCCCAGTGCTGATTCTAGCAAAAACGAACGTTTCGTAGTTGCCAATTTTGTAGAAATCCATCCGAGAGATTTGTCAAAGTCTATTTTGAAATGGTTGCTTTAACGTTCTGTTTGCTATATGTTGCCTGAGTCACTGGAAACGGTGTACGTCACTGATGGTAGTATAACAGCATCGCTACACATAATCGAAAATTTACATTCAATGTTCGTTTTACTAATAGCGTAATTCAAATGATAATGAACTCTACATTTCAGCCGAAATAAATAAAACTTATGGAAGAAACAACAAAGTTAAGTCAACTGAAATCATGTTATATTGGAAGGCCTTAAATACATGTGAATCTCAAACCTGGTCAGGATTCGCTCGACCATTTTAAGACTAAGTCGCTGGAGGACAGAAATCATTTGTTCTACCTACCTAAACCGAAAATCTGTGAAAGAACTTCTTAAAACAAATCCTGCAAAATACCCTACACTGAAGGTGTAAAAATGATTTCCTCTTGAGGTGAATAAAGGAATAACACACTAATTACATTTGCTTCCGATTATTTCATAATACTGCATTCAAATCATTACATTAGCAGGTAGTAACCTGCTCAGTAACTGTTTCATCATCCGTATTTATTGACCTATTATTAGAATGAATTCCGCAATTAGGCGATTTTACAGTGAATTTTAGTCGTTTTTAATTCACAAAACACATTTTTAAGAAAACAGTTATGTGTCAGCAATTGTCAAATCACTCTTCCACATTTTACGTCCTGCGAAAGAAAATTCGATATCTATTATCTTGCGCAGTGTCCATACGGACTCTTTTAAAACATTTTTCGGAAACTATTGTTCGCCCTCCTTTCTATAACAAATGAAATAGACTTTTCGGCCTGCACCGCCGGAAGCGTACACCTAGGCGAGTATAACACAACTTTCCAAGGAGGTATTATGTGTATGCATAAATGACTGCGGCCACCAGTCAAATAATACTCGTTTCTGTCTTTCGCCACAAAAGGTGTACGCCCCAGAATCCAACAGCTCGTAGTACCAGGGCCTTGTTGAAGGACCTTATTAATTCCCACCGCATGAATATCAAAGGCAGGGAGACATAGCAGACATTCGTGCCTCTTCGTCGTCATCTCTATTAACGTAAGCGCTATGTGTGTACGCGAGTGCAATGCGGCCATCCGCCGCACATCTTCATGTCGAATGCGCTTGGCGGTTCGTCGCACTGTTCTCCTGCGTCATGTTCTACAGAACGGGTCACCATTGTCTCTTCCGTGCTATTCTCTCGACTCTTGGAACTTTACTGGCGGAATTATAATCCTCTTCGCTCAGTCTCTCTGTGAGGAATGTTGTAGTCTCCACCATTCCCTTTTGACGAACTCCTCGTCTTCATCACAGAGCCGCATCATGCCACTAAACTGCGTCACAACAAATTTGCAGTATGGATAAAGGCTAGTGTAAGGCTGCAGAGGGAAACATTAAATTGGCAGGCTACTAATAGCAATGAATCTGTTTTACAAATGTATTTTAAAAGAAAAACATTAAAAGAGAATAGTTTTGCAAAAGTCCATAAAATGAAAATTAACTTCCACAAACATCAAAACCAACTTTTCGAATTAGTGGACATTCTTCTCTGGTCAGTAATGCAGCGATTCGCGCTTTTTGGGGTGTAACACTTCTTTGTAGGTTTTACGTATTTTGTAAAGAAGTGAGTGATATGTTTCTACAGAAAATTTAACATTATAAATTCCTTACTCTATTAGAACTATCCTTTATTAAATATATTGTAAACCGAATTGGAGGCTGATACAATAATTATAACAATATTAATAAATTTAAGTTTTTTTATTGCTGAAGTTGACATATTTAGACTATAAACGTAATGTCTGTGTCACAGAAATGGAGAACATGTTCGTCTGAAATTTTAGAAGTGGGTACAATACAAAAAAGAAACAAACGACTTCAAACCAGTACATGACAAACACAGATACACTGGCATTGAGAAAGGAGTCCCATGATAATCACTGTGAGGAACTCTAAGCAGACCAGATTCTGTACCTTATTCACAATTTGTACTTGTGGCGGAAGACTAAACGTTATTTTTGTGCATTACATTTTAGAGATAGTTAATTATCACAGGTCTGCGACATAAAAATTGTTGCAAATTCAGTAAGTGATATTTATAGTGTTTTCGACGCTGATTTCGGGAAAAATAGTGAAAAAATTCCATCACGTACAGTCATTTCACAAACTACTTGTCTACTTTTAGCTTTTTTCGATATTTCAGCACTCTAGTGAATCTGAATTTTGGTTTTTAGGATCTCCATAAACTGTTATTTTGCCGTTTTCATACTAGATATACATAAAATAAAGAGTAATTAGGAGAAACCAGCAGTATTTTCATGTCAGTGCCTTTCTGTCACGCTGCCCCTTCCCTCGCCAGCACCAAGCAGTGAGCTTCTGCTATTGTCCTTCAGTTCACAGTAACACTTCACTCTGTGCTGTTCAGTGTCGTTGTTACTAGTGCTTTAAAGTAGTGACTGTTTTCTTGTGTTGTGAAGTTGTTTTATGGACAATGGACAATGGCTACCAGAGGATGTATAAATTCGCCAGATTGCTTCTGCCACATTTGTGGTAACTATACCGTTAAAAAGCAACAAAGAAACATTTCCGATTTTGTTGTAAAGTATATTTTGCATATTTTGGTATAAAGTTGGGCGATCAAGATAAGCCTTGGGCCCCACACAAAGTTTGTTCAGTGTGTGTTGAAAATCTGAGGCAATGGTTTCAACGTAAAAAAAAGTCCTTACGTTTTGGAGTACCAGTGGGTTGGAGGGAGCCCAAAAATCATAGTGATGACTGCTATTTTTGTTCTTGCAACGTACGAGGTTTCAATTTGAAAAACAAAAAGGATATTTCTTACCCTAACATTCGATCACCTTGTTCCTCACGGACCTGAAGTACCAATAGCCTCTCTTCGAGATTCTTTGGATGATATAGATGATCACGAGCCATTGGCTGAGGAGGGTAATAGTGAAGAAGGCAGAGATTGCTAAGATCCTGGCACAACCGATCCCATTCCATTTCCACAATCTGAACTGGACGATTTAGTTAGAGACCTAGGCCTTTCTAAAGAATCGGCAGAGGTTTTAGGATCTGGATTGAAAGATAAAATGTTGGCTCCGGGTACATCCTTTTCTTGGTATCGATCTAGGGAAAAGAAGTTTGTATCTTTCTTCTCTCAAGAAGGTGACCTGGTGTTTTGCAGTGATGTTCTTCGATTTATGGCACGTTTCAAAATAGAATATGCTCCTGAAGAGTGGAGACTTCTTATTGATTCTTCAGAAAGAAGCCTTAAAGCAGTACTTCTACACAATGGCAGTAAGTATGCTTCTATACAAGATGGACACTCGGTTCACTTAAAAGAATGTTACGAAAACCCTGAACTGGTTTTAAACAAACTCTGCTATTTAGACCACAAATGGACACTATGTGGTGATTTAAGAGTGATTTCAATGCTGCTTGGTCAACAATGTGGTTATAAAAAGATCCCTTGCTTTCTCTGTGAATGGAACAGTATCGACAGAAAGCAACAATACATAGAAAAAGCTTGGCCCTTGAGAAAAACCGTACAGGAAAAGGAGAAAAATGCACAATATTAGATTTTTTCCTGTATTGCGTTCAGCAGCAATGGTTATCCTTCATTCTTTTTGGCCGGTGTTGTCGTTCTGCTGTCGTTGTTCGTACAGCTAATTTCATCTCCCTCAGCATCTCTGGGTACTGCCTGGCTCGTCACAGTAAATACCTTCCAGCAACAGCTTTCCATCAGCACAAATACATCCCCTCACTTGTAGTTCGCCTGGTCTCTCATCTAAAATTCGCGGTCTTCTCGATATACTCGAGGATTAAAATAATGTACTGACTGTCGCCCTAAGCGAATCCTCTCAAGTCACTAGGTCTGATAGCTGTGAATGGTTCATATCCCTAGAAACCTCCTTACTGTTGATGCATCCAACTGGCGTAGACGTGTCGGTCTCTCTGGGATTAGTAGATGAGGAATTATACATTTGATGCATTTCCCGAATGCTCTTCACACTGTTTCATTTGATTGTCATGTAAACGATATCGATTTTTTTCCTTTATGCACACACACGTACACACACATACACACAGAAAAGGTGCACTTGAGCTCTTATGCATGGACACACGCATACACATACAGTTGTGTTTCCTGCCCTTCCGTTTTTTTGCCAACTCTTAGACTTAGATCATAAGTTGATTGATAATGGTTCTACTGGCCACAGCAGTTGCGTCTATTGCTTCTTTTTTAACAATTTTATAAGGTTCACAGTTTTCACCAGTTTGTAGTTTTTTTCACACTCGTGTGCTACATTCATAGCATGGAGCTTTTATTAGAACTGGAAATTAGATCAAGAGTGTACATCCCAAAATAATTCCAATGTTGTCAAAGATATCTAAGCATTAATTCTTCGGTACACTGTCTCAATAGCTACGAGGCGTGTTCAATGAGTAATGCAACAATTTTTGTCACGACCAATTTCGCTTGAAAAAATGCGGAATTTGTTGTGGTACATCGCGAAATATTCCCGCTTCAACTCCTATAGTTTCTTGATGCTCCAATCGGTGGCAGCGCTATACGTAGCCTTAAAAATGGCGTTCGTAACGGAGATGCTTTCCAAACCCGAGCTGTCACTTGGTTTCTTTTCGCGGAAAACCAAAGCATCGCAGATGTATTCATAGGCACTTGGATAATGTGTACGGAGACCTGGAAGTGAACAAAAGTACGGTGAGTCAACGGGTGAGGCCTCTGTCATCACCGCTACAAGGTCGCGGAAACCTGTCCGATCTCCTGCGTGCCGGACGGCCGCTCATAGCTGTGACTTCTGCAGTGTTGGAACGTGCGGAGACTCTCACTCGAGGTGATCAAAGAATCACAATTAGACACCTCGCCGCTCAACTCGACGTCTCTGTTGGTAGTGCTGACACACTCGTCCACCAGTTGGGGTACTCAAAGTTGTGTGCCCGTTGCGTTCCTGGCCGCCTAACAGGAGACCACAAAGAGCAGCGAATGATCGTCTGTGTGGAACTGCTTGCGCGTTACGAGGCTGATCGCGAAAATTTTCTGTCGAACATTGTCACAGAGGGTAGCCGAGGGCATTAACGCGCTGCTTCCTGGACTCGGGTAGGCGCGCCGGCCCTGGATCGAATCCAACCTGCGGATTAGCGAGGAGGGCCGATGTGCCGGCCAGCCTGGATGTGGTTTTTAGGCGGTTTTCCACATCCCGCTTGGTGAATACTGGGCTGGTCTCCATGTTCCGCCTCAGTTACACGGCTCACAGACATCTGAACACATTCGCACTATTCCCTGGATTAAAGTCGACGCAGACAGTTGGGGTACACTGATTCCGTCCTGGGGGGTACGGGTGGCTGCAGGAAGGGCATCCGGCCACCCATTAAACATTAAAATGCCAAATCCGATTAACGATGGCTGGCCCTGCGTAACTGTGGGACAAGGCTCAAGCGATAGCTAGATAGATAGAATTGTCACAGAGGATGTGTTTATCACGTCGAAAACCGGAAACAAACTGACAATCCAAGAATTCGCGCCACACCATCTCTTTCGAAGAAGTTCAAAGCTGCGCTCTCACCTGGTGAAGCCACGGCGAGGGTCTTTTGCGTCTCCGAAGGGGTTATTCTGATTGATGTCCTCTCTCATGACGCAACCATCAGCTCTGAAGTGTATTGTGCTGCCTTCAGGAAACTGAAGGAACGACTTCAGCATGTTCGTCGCCACAAAAATGCAAACGAACTGCTTCTCCATGACAAAACAAGGCCTCCTACCCGAGAGGAGCCCACAAAACGCCTTTCTACTGTTGTTCCTCATCTACCCTACAGCCCAGATCTCTCATCTTCCGACTTCCAAATGTTTGTCCCAATGAGGATGATGGGAAGGTTATTGATGAAGCAGCATGTTGGCTCCGACGTCGACCAGTAGAGTGATATCGTGAAGGCATACAGGCCCTCTTAGGCTAAATGCCACTTTCATTTAAAAACGACTGAAGGCCAATAACTTAAAACGTAAGCATAATCACAAATTTAAAAGGCAAGTGGCCGGCCAAAGTGGCCGTGCGGTTCTAAGCGCTGCAGTCTGGAACCGCGAGACCGCTACGGTCGCAGGTTCGAATCCTGCCTCGGGCATGGATGTGTGTGATGTCCTTAGGTTAATTAGGTTTAACTAGTTCTACGTTCTAGGGGACTAATGACCTGAGAAGTTGAGTCCCATAGTGCTCAGGGCCATTTGAACCATTTTTAAAAGGCAAGCCTTATCTTAAAACAGTTCTTTAGTTAGGCTGAAACAAAGAAGTTAAATTCAAATCGGCTGAAGCCCGAACACTTAAAACTCCAAAACATTAATTTTTTTAATACCAAAGTCCTTACGTGAAACAGTTCTTTAATTTCGGCTGAAGACCTTAAGAACAAATAACTGAAACTCAAAACGGCTGAAGGCCGAATACTTAAAAATTCAATAGGTTGAAGTAAACAAGTTAAATTCAAGTTCGCTGAAGGCCGAAGACATAAAAATTCAATTTTTTTTTCAAAATGCCAAAGGGCTTACGTGAAACAGTACTTTAAACTAGCCTGAAGGCCTTAAGAGTAAAACAACTCTAATTCAAAACACAAAACCGGCTAGAAGCCACAATAGTACCAACAACAAGAACAAATTTAAAAAAAAGGCAGTTCACACAAGGGTGCCAAGATGTTTGAGGGTCAGCCTGTAATTCAAACACTAACGCTCGCTTAGGTGAGACAGGTAGTCGGGCCAACCATCCACGATCCGAGGACAACCAAACTGACCGACTGTCAGCGGACGCACCGACAAGATAACTTCCACTTCACCCGACCAGGGCGCAAGAGGAAGTTGAACGGAACAACGTAGAAGATATTGGCGCCCAAAACCAATCATACACGGAGCAGTCAAACTACACACCATACTGGACAGCAACAACACAATGAGGAAACTACACTGCCTGAAATTTACGTCAACGCCCAGGCCAGGCAACCGAAACGTTAACGACCATAAGGCAGAAGATTCCGCTGGTGCACTTCAATTCAAAGTGAAACTCCACCGGAGGGTGTCTAGAATTTCCAACCTGAAAACCACGTTGTTGCTCCCGGGAATATCACAACAGCAGACAACGAACTCCGAACGACACAATGTGAACGGTCTTGACTTGCTGGTAGGTTAAATCAAAACTCAAATTTCGTGTCCAGGGTCGGTGAGCCACGGATCTTGTAGCAATGGGAACAGCGCCATACTCTCTGACACCGCGTAGAGACCACCAGCGGGCCAGGCCAAACTACGCCCCGCCGAGAATTCCTCGCTGCTCCACGTCAACCGACCGACTGCTCAGAACCAGTACGCCGACAACCTTTAAAATAACTTGTCAGTCAAAATCACACCAACTACACACAGTTTCACGAACACTTGCACGAAGAGCTAGACAATGCTAACGGCAGTGACTGTACAATAACAGGGAGGAATCACGAGTCGGCACACACAGCCAACCCATAAGCGATCGCCTGCGAAATACATGTCGTCCGGCAAGACGACAGGCCGACGACCGACCAATGTCGTCGCCATTCCAGTCATGTGTGTCGGCAACCGTCGGGCGAGTCATGGCGTTTCGGACCTCACTGCTGCCGCGCCCCGATTGAACTTATACCGCGTGCCAACTCAAACACTGCTAGGTCCGAAGTAACTCATCACACGACGCCCGGGAAGTAATAGCAGTCCAGCAAAGATAATACGGCAGGGCCTATATCGATAAGCGCTGCTGCTGCCGCTCACGGGCAGGCAAGGTAGTAGCTCAGTGACACTGGTAATTGAAATTTAACATAACGAGGTGGCAGTACGGTAAAAACAAGATGTAAAATAAGAACTGGCACGAACACGAGCCACGTACGGCTCACGCAGATTGTGTTGAAAAAATAGGATTTTGCAGCCAAAAACTTGGTGAATAACGTGGTATATTGGAATCTTGGATAGAACCAGCCTGCTGTAGGTAAAAAAAAGAAGTACTGCATTACGTACTAAACGCCCCTTGTATTAAAGTGCGGCTAATATCATGGAAATTCTACTGTTTCCAGAAATCGTTCCAGACGTAAATACGAACCAGAATAAAGAAAGATGATAAGATAAAATTGGCTCACGGAAGTTCAATATGATGCTCCGCAACTGTAAGCTAAACCGAGCTTGAGGTCGCTAACATATTGGGAGGTGCTCCATTATCCCAGTCTTCAGATTTCCTATTACAAAGTAGAGAGAATTGTTTAAGTAGTTTGTAAATTTCTCATATCTGAATGGAACTTTATACAAATGCAGCGACCTCTGGAACGCACATTCAACATGTAGATGAACTGCAAAAGGTAGTCTGTTAAGGTTACATTGATTTTTTTTCTACAAAGAGGAAAATAAATTTAACATTGTCAATGGGAAATGGATCTAGTACATTGGCATCCACAACGTATTATAACTTCCCTCTGAATTACGCTAGTATAAAGTAACATTGCATTAAAAAACTTGCACCTCTACGTTTTAGGTGCGCAGGTTTTAATTAAAAACGCTGTCGTGTGTACTGTTATGAGAGTTACGCTCCGCGTCGCTGTAATATCAGTAATTCGAGATGGGACATTAATGAGACTCTGTGTGTCTACACTGCAAAAACGAGTAACACTGGACCATTCGCTTTTCCGCGACACGTTTATTAGCAAACGAATACCATCTTCTCAGACTGAATGGGCGTTTCATCAGTTCGATAACTCAATTCGGTATACTTCCGTTGCCTTCTAAACGAGAAACACAGAGTTATAACTCCTCGATAACGATATGATCAGTAGGGACAGAAGACAAACTCGTATGGGACGAGTATGGGAAAGGAAACAAACTGTGTCTTTTTGCACAGTTGGATATTAAGATACGAAAAAGGAATAGAAACGTACCCGTGGATGGCAGGGTATGAATTTGAGCCCAGGTCTCCCGAAAACAAATCCACTTTGTTAACTGCAGTTAATGGAGTAAAAATTCAATTTTTGCGCAACTTACGCAACAACATATTAAATTTCCGACGCCGTCCAGTAGTCACGAAGTGTTTTGTACTCCAGGCATCCGCTGCTGTTGAAAGTCGCAATGTTAGAAAGAGTTACTCTGACAGTTGTTAAAGTATTTGTTTTATTGATACACATCGTTAGTAGTGACTATTTTTTTGTTGTCAGTTCGCCTTTTAAAAAAAATTGCGTCCTCTCATCATTTAATTTTTCTTCTTTTAGATGCAGGCTAATTTTAAAACGAGAATCTGTATCTAGATGCTCCACCCGTCAGCAATTTTTCCGAAATTAGTGGAGCACTTCTTTTCAAGCTTCGTTCGCCAAGATAAAGTAGGCAACATTTACTGATCCATGACCCTTTAACATTGTGTGTCAGTTTTAGATATTACGTTCACTAATTTTAATATTCACCAAGTTGAGTCACTATGTATTACTCTTTACCATGTAGGTTACACATGACGACGCGGCTGTAGGCCCCGTAACCGGTGGTATGTCAATAAAACTTGTATTCTACCACCTTTCAGAGGAATTCTTCTTAACATCCAACCGTCCAGTAGGATTTTTGGAAACACTTTTTCTTTCATAAATGAATGAGACATTCCAAACAAAAAAAGAAAGATACAGATTCTTTCACTTAATCCATTAGAAATGGTTGGTGAAACTCTGCGGCTGTAACAACAATGAATTTGTGTATAAAAATACTTTTCTGCTGCCAGTCACGAATTTATTATTTATCTTTCGCACGGCACGTTTCGAGAAATGATTCCCACTTTTAAGGGCGTTTATGGTTTAAACCTTTTATTCGTGGTGTTTTAGATGTGCGAGGTGATGTATTGTTCAGCCGCTTACACTGAAAACAATAAACGTGTGAAAGTTTTTAATTAATGATATATCGTTGTATGGAGCTAACTCCGAATTAAAATTGTTTTGTTATAGTTGTCTTGTTACACACTCAGCCGAAACTCACGTGTATTAAACATCACACACAGTTTACTATGCACAGTACCCCAAGAAAACAGCATATCCTTTCTTTTACTTAACTACACGTTAGTTGTTGAACTGTGATTTTACAGAAACCTTTTGTAGAACCAGTTTCTTTCCCCACCCTTTATAGACTCTGAGTTTGTGCTCCACCTCTAATGCCTTCGTTATCGGCGGGACGTTAAACTGAATCTTCCTTGCTTAGTTTCTTAGTGGAAGTAGCAAAGAAATGTGACAGTTCGCTTATACCGACCGTCATGTCCTAATTTTAATATTTCAACTACTGGCGAGGGGGAATATTCTGTCTACCAAATAGCTTAAAACTGTTCCAGGAAAATTTAAATTACTGGAGCAACGCTGGCACTGACGCGAGCAGTGGAGCAGCAACAAGCGGTCGTTGTGAGCCAACTTGTCGACAGCGAGGCGATAACACAGTGGCGGTGACGTAACGCCCGACTGTGCCCGTGGTCGTCTGAATATATTTGAATACAATGTTAAAAATAAGCTTTGTATTATTTTATGAAGAGAGATGTCAGCAGTTTAGATCAACTCGATTTGAATTTTAATTGAAATGTTACCGAAATTAAGGGAATTACAGTGCGGCACCTGCAGGGTGTCCCAAAAAAACAGCGTCAAACTTTAGCGATAGGTTCCTTACACCAAAAGAAAAAAATGGCTAGTAAACAAGGGCTCTAGAGGGAATACCTTAAGAGATACCCTGATTTCAAAATTAAATATCTCGAAGACAAAGATCGATAGAGGAATGCAGTAAACAGTAAGTTTATTGTGAAAGCTGTAAGAGGTTTATACAGCAGTTTGAAATAATAGTTACAAAAGCTGCTAACAGATGGCGCTGTAATCGCCATACCTAATGCCTAGTATAAATAGTGATCCGAAGCCCAGAGCGACCAGTTCCACTATTGAAACGTGAAAGGAGGTTAGCGTACCGAAGGAAGAGATTAAAACCATGTACTCCACTGAACAACGCGTTTTTCTGGTGCTAGAGTACCACAGGTTAGAAGAGAGTCCTACGGCAACAAGGCGAAGTTTTCAAGCACGATTTAATGTTCCAAAAGGACCCGACGCGAAAACCATTCGTACGCTCTTCGCAAAATTTCAACGAACAGGCAGCGTAACTGATGATCTAGTGGGGCATGTTGGCCGCAAGCAAACCGCAGTTATGCCTGAAAATATCGCCACAGTTTCTGGAATTATTCAGCGAAATCCAATGTCATCCGTCCGTAGAATTGCATCTGAGACTGGTTTGAAGCTTTCCAGCACGCAGAAAATACTGAGAAAGAGCCTATACATGTTTCCATTCAAAATTCAAACGCACCAGGCCATACCCCTACGAGCTGTGCAACAAAGGGTTGCCTTTGCTAATCATATGATTTCAATGATTGATAGTGAAGGATTTTGGGGTTCAGAAAAGTCATATTGGTGTGAAGCGAAACCCCTGTATTCTCCTAATGTTACTGTGTGGGCTGCAGTATGCAGCAGAGGCATTATTGGCCCTTTTTTCATTCGAGAAACGGTCACTGGTGCACGTTACATTGCAATTTTGGAACAATTTGTCGCCACACAGCAAGCGTTAGAGGATCGACCGGGTACTGAATGGTTTATGCAAGATGGAGCCCGACCACATAGGACCGAACAAGTGTTTCGCTTTCTTGAGGAATACTTCGGGAATCGAGTCATTGCTTTGGAATATCCCAAATTTACTGGTGCAGGCATGGATTGGCCCCCGTATTCGCCGGATTTGTCTCCCTGTGACTTTTTTTGTGGGGCACAGTGAAAGACATGGTCTACCCGAAGCATCCCGCCACACTGGACGAGCTTGAATCGGCGATCTCTGCGGCATGTGAATCCATTTCGGTTGAGACACTACGAAATGTGATGGCGAATTTCATTCTTCGTTTGCGCCACCTCTGTTGTGAACATTTTGAAAACATTGTGATGTGATTGTTTGCAAAGATTATTTTCATACGATTATTTCGCTTATGTATGCTGATATGTGCTGTACAGCCTACAGCGCCATCTGTTAGCAGCTTTTGTAACTATTATTTCAAAGTGCTGTATAAACTTCTTACAGCTTTCACAATAAACATACCGTTTACTGCATTTCTCTATCGATCTTTGTTTTCGAGATATTTAATTTTGAAATCAGGGAGCCCTTTTCTGGACACCCTGTATGAGCACTTATTTATCTTCGATACTAAGAGACATGTCTCTTCTATTGCAAGCTCTTTGCTTTTTACATATTTTGAGAGGAGGTAATATAGACGAAAACAAAAATAAGTCTAGGAAACGTAGGCTCTTGAATGCATGCCTTAAGAGCTATGAACACTTGTTCAGTAGAAAAGATGTGTTCCACACTAGCACAAATGAACAAATGCTCGTAGCTCCTATAGTACGCATTTTAGACCACATGTTTACCAGACACTTTCTTTTTGGTTTAGTCAATATTTCCTACACACCAAATATGGAAAGCAAAGATCTTACACTAGAGGAGATATGTTTCACACTATGGAAGATGAATAAGCGCTCATTCTTCTTAAGTAAGCTTTCTAGAGCCCATGTTTAGTAGACATTTCTTGCTTATTTCTGTACAAGGAAGCTGTCCATAAAGTTTGTCGGTGGTTTTTTGGGACACTCTGTATATATATATATATATATATATATATATATATATATATATATATATATATATATACTACTAAGAAGGGTATACTGCTACTGATTTCCTGAGATTCCTGACTTGTAATTTCTAGTGGACTTTATCGAGCGAATTTGTTAATATGCTTGCTTGTTTGAAGTCTTATATCGAAAATATTCTGTTGGCTCCCATGTACATATCGAGAAATGATCATCATGATAAAATAAGGGAAATCAGAGTTCCCACACATGAAGAGGAACATTCGCTATTGTGTGTAAAAATACGCATCTCAAAGTGACAGACTGTTCATTCCCTGATGCTGTAGAAGCGAAGATTCTTTGAAGTCGTGATCGTTCGAATTTCTTCTCATACTGAATACGAAGTCAGACTATCGACAAGAATATCCGGGACTCGTTAGGTGAAATAGTTAAATTATCAGCGGATGTGTATTTTTAGACGCCTTTTGTGTAGCGTCCATTTGTACCGATGACTCTAGCTTGGGGCATCCAAGTCCGTACAAGCTGTTTCTGAATGTAGATCTAATCCCTCAGCGTAATTGTCTATCGATAGTAGCGAAGTTTATAATTTTACTGTTGTATTTCATTAAGCAGATTATGTTATCGTCTATAAACGTGGAAATCCTCTTACAAAACATTCAGTCAGCGCAATAACCCCTTCCTTTTCCTTACTATCTATTCGTAGCATCAGAATTACCATCATACTCGGAGCTATTGTTAAGTACACAAAAGACCTACACAGACGCTGTGAAGAGAGAAATTAATTCACAGATAGTAGAATTTCCTAGAACATTATACTCGTTAACGTAAAATAGCACAAGTCAGGTCGAGTTTCTTGGAATGGCGCCACGGATTTGCTGTATGTAACATCCGAGCATCTCAAGTGTGCGCTTGGCCAGGGTCAGAGTGCTTTAGTAGTTGGCTCAATTACAACTTACGTAGCGTCATGAGGGCTCGTACCGCCCCGGGGAATATTTCAGGAAAGACGAGAGAAATTTCCCGATCAGTTTTACAAGGCGAACGCGGGCGGAGCGGAGTGCAGCGCACTGCAGGATATCGGGAACTATGGACCCGGAAAATTTTATTAGCAATTCAGTGCGATTCGCCGGTACAGCGCGACCATAAAACTTTGCAGAGTTCGCTTAAATCTATGTAAAATAATGCGCCAGATATTAAAAACGACGTATTCTCCGGCAGAAATAAATTTCGTTCGCTGAACTGCGACACGGCTAACAAGCGTCCGCGTTCTCGCTTCCCTGGGAAGGGGGGGGGGGGGGACGAGGGGGAGTGGAATTCTCTTTCGCCCCTCCTGCCTTCTCGTTCTCCCTGTTCTCCACTTGCGTCGTCTTTCCGCTTCCGAAGATAAATTGCAGCTTTGTCGCTTTGAAGAGGTGTATGACAGAACACGGATCAGCAGCCATCTGCTTTTGCCGCCAGTACGCCAGTACAAATACACACACACACACACAACACACACACGCACATACATACACTTAAACGAACACCTTGTTTGTCCCGAGGCAATAAACGAGAAGCGGAAGCGTAAGTAGGACGTGGACAGCAGCTTCTAGTTGTTTTTCGATGCCTCTTAAGATGAAAACTTCTAAATCAAATAAAAATAGGCACCCCTGACTTTTCTAAGGAGTTTTTAGAAACTGCAGTTGGTGTTTTATTTAGGAACTGCCAGAGAGAGAGGAGAAGAAGTGATAAAACACTGCACTTATAGTTCGTATGTAGTTACTGTGTTATGTAAAGTTCACACTGTACATGAGATAAATTTATTGGTTTTATTCTGGCGCCGAAAGTCAACAATAAACTGAACACATTACTTTTGAATATTTAGCCCGTAGTATAAAAAACAACGTTTTATCTCGTAACATTTTGACTGTGTATTTCCAGTAAAAAAATCTTTAAGGTGCAGTTTCTATTCTTCTCATGCTAAAAGAGTCTTGATATGCCCTCTGTGCCCGAAGTAATGGTTTCCATAGCTTGCCAGTAAAGAGCTGTTGTTTTCTACTCAGATTTAGCAAAATTTTGTAATTTCGTCAGTAGACTTAATAAACATGAAGTGTTATTGAAAAGCATTACTGAAATGAACTATATCGATGAAAAATATTTCGCAAAACAAATTAAATATATCACAACACCTCTTTGGTTTTATCATCATGTGTAATACAGAAAATATTTGATTTGCTCCTCATAAATTAACGATAATCCGTGAATTATTTATTATCTCTCAGGAACTGTGATTTTATTACAACTTTATTCTGCAATTCATTGCTTTGTGCGAAGCAATTTAGTTTACTAACTGATTGTAGCTAAGAGTAGCAGCTGTGTCGTATTCCATCGACAACGTAACTCAATTTGACAATCTGCTTTGACTCACACTCGACCTTTAATACACTCATGCTCATAAATTTAGGATAATGCAGATACATGGTGAAACAACGCTCTGGTGGGCGGTTTGTGGGTTTAAATCACCTCGGGGTATGACCATGCGGTGCATTTGATCCGTGGTCGTCGCACGGTGGCGCTGGCAGGTGTGTTGGTACATGACAGAGTACGGTACAGCGAGTAAGTGTGCAGACGTTTTCAGACGTGTTAAGGGTGACTATGTGTTGAAAATAGCTCAAAGAAAACATACTGATGACGTTATGAGGGGTACAATACGAGGGCGACTGGAGGCTGCTCAAACACAGCAGGTCGTAGCATGGGCCCTACGTGTGCCACAAAGTGTGATCTCAAGATTATGGCAACGATTCCAGCAGACAGGAAACGTGCCTAGGCGCTACATTACGGGACGTCCACGGTGTACAGCACCACATCTTTGAGATAAATCGTCTCAAAAATTCCTTTCTAATGCTGTCATTTGTTTTAGACTCGTCGGAAAACGGGGCCGTAAACAAGAAGCGTGACCTGAGGTCACCATTAACAAAATAAGGAACTGCACCTGTCAGGTAACGAATTCTCTTGCGCTACATATCGGCATATCCATGTCGGCGAATATTCGCTTCCGTTCACGCAATAAATTACTTCACGCATAATTTTCTTTCTAAGGTTTCTCTCTTTTTCTGTTATGTGTCGTGAGACAATTGTGGATGAGATTTTGCGGACACTTCCCCTTAAGTCGCTGCAGTGTCGAATAATCTCTGAGTCAGATCCAAAAACCCTTCACCTCCAATAACTTCATAAGATCTAAAATTTCATGCACACATAGTGACGCATTTGTCAGTAATCTGGCCTTGAGCAGATTTTAGAAAAGCCTTTTTGGTCAACACATGCCACTTGTTTCTTAGACACACACGAATAGTGAGAAATATGCGAAGCTCCAGACGACTCTTAAGTATGCAAGTAAAGTTCATTGCACTCCACACAACAAGTTGTCATCACCATCTGCTACAGTTTTAAATACTGACCAAATTGAACTTCTGAGCTTTGCATCAGACTCTATGGTTCTGTACTCACCAGCCATTAGTTTTTCTGTTCTTTCCCGTTTTCTTGACACACTTCCCTTTCTTTTCGAAGCACCTCCAATTTCCGTACTTATCTTCTATACAGTAAGAAAAACATGGAAGTCTCTTATACCATCTCTTCTGTTCGACGCATAATACGTTTCAAAACACAGAATGCCAGTGTTTCTATGAGTGCTTCTGAAAAGTCGTATTAAACTATAAAGTGAGACTCGAAGATTTCAGACATAATTACGTACGTTTGTGGGTTAGAACACAAAAATCAAAATACGTTGAGAAAGAAAGATAGCCTCTGTCTGATAACTATCTAGACTGCATGTGAAATAATGTGAATACGCCTGTATAGGGAGAAGAATAGCCTTAAAGAAAGACAACGAAAATCGAGAAACGACAGGGAACGTATTGCTGTATGACTGTGTACATCGAAGCAATAAAAGCAGTTCATTTATAATTGGATGAAGGCTGTAGATGCATCTAATGAAATTAATAATAGTTCTACGCTGTAGTAGGAAGATAAATAAACACATATCGTGAAATGTTTGTCAATGTTTTCACATAGGATCGTTAATAAAAATTATTTCCTTTGACAAATACCGACACAGATCTCATGCGGGCACCCTCAATTCACAAATAAGGCAAAGTAATAACTTCTTACTCTTTGTCTGTAGTAATGAATTCCTTGAGGTATTTTCCAGACCGAGCGTATTTGTCTCTATTTTTTTTCCAAACAAGAATTTTCCAACGTATTTTGATTCGACTTCCTTTAACAATAGCCATGGCCAACGTTCACTATAGGATTGCTAGTGGGTTATCTTTGTTTCACATTCCATGCGATATTTCGTACGGTACATACTTGATTACGTATTAACACTTTTTATGTACTGAGTTCTACCATATTTTGCTTATGCCACATGCTTACAGCATTGGAAAAATGATCGTTATTTGAAGTTCTATGTGGAAATGGGGCCAAACCTACAACTTTCGCCAACAGAAGCAAATATTTGCAGGTGCACAACGACAAACTCCAGGAAATAGACTACTGCTTTTTTTTTTCTTTTTTTTTGCAATCCAGGTGTACGTAAGACGCCACATTAGGATTTCTTACAACTGACATCGTCATATTCCAACTTGAGAGACTACAAAAACTATACATAATTTCGGAAACCATGATACACTAAAATTAATAAAAAGTCAGATGTTGTTGTGATGTGGTGGTCTTCAGCCCTGAGACTGGTTTGATGCAGCTCTCCATGCTACTCTATCCTGTGCAAGTTTCTTCAACTCCCAGTACTTACTGCAGTCTGCATCCTTCTGAATCTGCTTAGTGTATTCATCTCTTGGCCTCCCTCTACGATTTTTAGCCTCCGCGCTGTACTCCAGTACTAAATTGGTGATCCCTTGATGCCTTAGAACATGTTCTACCAACCGATCCCTTCTTCTAGTCAAGTTGTACCACAAACTCCACTTCTGCCCAATGCTATTCAATACTTCCTCATTAGTTATGTGATCTACCCATCTAATCTTCAGCATTCTTCTGTAGCACCACATTTCGAAAGCTTCTATTCGCTTCTTGTCTGAAATATTTATCGCACACGTTTCACTTCCATACATGGCTACACTCCATACAAATACTTTCAGAAACGACTTCCTGACACTTAAATCTATACTCGATGTTAACAAATTTCTCTTCTTCAGAAACGCTTTCCTTCCCATTGCCAGTCTACATTTTATATCCTCTCTACTTCGACCATCATCAGTTATTTTGCTCCCCAAATAGCAAAACTCCTTTACTACTTTAAGTGTCTCATTTCCTAATCTAATTCTCTCAGCGTCACCCGACTTAATCCGACTACATTCCATTATCCTCGTTTTGCTTTTGTTGATGTTCATCTTATACCCTCCTTTCAAGACACTGTCCATTCCGTTCAACTGCTCTTCCAAGTTCTTTGCTGTCTCTGACAGAATTACAATGTCATCGGCGAACTTCAAAGTTTTTACTCCTTCTCCATGGATTTTATTACCTAATCCGAACTTTTCTTTTGTTTCCTTTACTGCTTGCTCAATATACAGATTGAATAGCATCGGGGATAGGCTACAATCCTGTCTCACTCCCTTCCCAACCACTGCTTCCCTTTCATGTCCCTAGACTCTTATAACTGCCATCTGATTTCTGTACAAATTGTAAATAGCCTTTTGCTCCCTGTATTTTACTCCTGCCACCTTTAGATTTTGAAAGAGAGTATTCCAGTCAACATTGTCAAAAGCTTTCTCTAAGTCTACAAATGCTACAAACATAGGTTTGCCTTTCCTTATTCTTTCTTCTAAAATAAGTCGTAGGGTCAGTGTTGCCTCACGTGTTCCAGAATTTCTACGGAATCCAAGCTGATCTTCCCCGAGGTCGGCTTCTACCAGTTTTTCCATTCGTCTGTGAAGAATTCGCGTTAGTATTTTGCAGCTGTGACTTGTTAAGCTGATAGTTTGGTAATTTTCACATCTGTCAACACCTGCTTGCTTTGGGATTGAAATTATTATATTCTTCTTGAAGTCTGAGGGAATTTCGCCTGTCTCATACATCTTGCTCACCAGATGGTAGAGTTTTGTCAGGATAGGCTCTCCCAAGGCTGTCAGTAGTTCTAATGGAATGTTGTCTGCTCCCGAGGCCTTGTTTCGACATAGGTCTTTTGGTGCTCTGTCAAACTCTTCACGCAGTATCATTTTTCCCATTTCATCTTCATCTACCTCCTCTTCCAGTTCCATAATATTGTCCTCAAGAACATCGCCCCTGTATAGACCCTCTATATACTCCTTCCACCTTTCTGCTTTCCCTTCTTTGCTTAGAACTGGGTTTGCATCTATCTACAATAAAAGCTAAACTGAGCTTCATGACGAGGCAGCGGCCTGCAAATGCTGCAGTTCCGACACCGAATTGCATGTGTTGGCTGAAACGTTTTTCCCAACATAGCGCTAATTGCCCTACATGAGGCGACGCCAACGACATTTAGTTTTGATTAAACTGTTGGAGTAAAATTTCATTTGTGAAGTAGAATTATGTAAATTAAAGATAAAATAAAGTATGTGTTCCTTATTGTGGGAATAAAAGGTAAAATACTGTGCGGAACAGCCTGGCCTGCGCGGTTACGTCACGGTCTCTCTTTATCAGACAGTCTATTGCCCATTGCGAAGCAGTGCGGTGTCAGCTCGTGGGTCGGGCCGATTTTAGGGGTTGAGAGGTCAACGCCGGCCCCCCGCATTCCTATCACAGACAGGTGGCCCAGCCCTGTCCGTGCGGTGACGTCACGGGGGCTCCGTTCGTCATAGACTGCTGAAGCTCAGTGCGGTGGCCGCCCGTGAGACGGGGAGCCACGCAGGGCTCTGGTTTGTATACCACTGCCTGGATTTTTTTTTTCAGACTACTTGCCTTAGAAGGACCAAAAAAATATTCCTATCTCTCGAAAACCTTTTACTTGCAGCTGAGACAAATCCTTCATCATGCGTGATGATGATGATTCCCATACTTCTTTACACAGCGTAGGGCAGCGACGCGGGAGACCCGCGCCGCCTTACTAGGCAAGGTCCTAGTGGAGGTGGTTTGCCATTGCCTTCCTCCGACCGTAATGGGGAAGAAATATGATGATGAAGACGACACAACAGCACCCAGTCATCTCGAGGCAGGAAAAATCCCTGACCCCGCCGGGAATCGAACACGGGACCCCGTGCTCGGGAAGCGAGAACGCTACCGCGAGACCACGAGCTGCTGCGTTCCAAAAGATTGGAAAAGGGCACAGGTCATCCCCGTTTTCAAGAAGGGACGTCGAACCGATGTGCAGAACTATAGACCTATATCTCTAACGTCGATCGGTTGTAGAATTTTGGAACACGTATTATGTTCGAGTATAATGACTTTTCTGGAGACTAGAAATCTACTCTGTAGGAATCAGCATGGGTTTCGAAACAGAAGATCGTGTGAAACCCAGCTCGCGCTATTCGTCCACGAGACTCAGAGGGTCATAGACACTGGTTCCCAAGTAGATGCTGTGTTTCTTGACTTCCGCAGGGCGTTTGATACAGTTTCCTACAGTCGTTTAATGAACAAAGTAAGAGCATATGGACTATCAGACCAATTGTGTGATTGGATTGAAAAGTTCCTAGATAACAGAACGCAGCATGTCATTCTCAATGGAGAGAAGTCTTCCGAAGCAAGAGTGATTTCAGGTGTGCCGCAGGGGAGTGTCGTAGGACCGTTGCTATTCACAATATATATAAATGACCTCGTGGATAACATCGGAAGTTCACTGAGGCTTTTTGCGGATGATGCTGTAGTATATCGAGAGGCTGTAACAATGGAAAATTGTACTGAAATGCAGGAGGATCTGCAACGAAATGACGCATGGTGCAGGGAATGGCAATTGAATCTCAATGTAGACAAGTGTAATGTGCTGCGAATACATAGAAAAAGAAGATCCTTTATCATTTAGCTGCAACATAGCAGGTCAGCAACTGGAAGCAGTTAATTCCATAAATTATCTCGGAGCAGGCATTAGGAGTGATTTAAAATGGAATGACCATATAAAATTAATCGTCGGTAAAGCAGATGCCACACTGAGATTCATTGGAAGAATCCTAAGGAAATGCAACCCGAAAACAAAGAAAGTAGGTTACAGTACACTTGTACGCCCTCTGCTTGAATAAAAATGGTTCAAATGGCTCTGAGCACTATTGGACTTAACATCTGAGTTCATTAGTCCCCTAGAACTTAGAACTACTTAAACCTAACTAACGTTAGGACATCACACACATCCATGCCTGAGGCAGGATGCGAACCTGCGACCGTAGAGGTCGCGCGGTTCCAGACTGAAGCGCCTAGAACCGCTCCGCCACATCGACCGGCTCTACTTGAATTCTGCTCACCGGTGTGGGATCCGTACCAGATGGGGTGATAGAAGAGATGGAGAAGATCCAACGGAGAGCAGCGCGCTTCGTTACGGGATCATTTAGTAATCGCGAAGAGTGGAAGACTCTGCAAGAGAGACGCTCAGTAGCTCGGTACGGGCTTTTGTTGAAGTTTCGAGAACATACTTTCACCGAGGAGTCAAGCAATATATTGCTCCCTGCTACGTATATCTCGGGAAGAGGCAATGAGGATAAAATCAGAGAGATTAGAGCCCACACAGAGGCATACCGACGACAATCTTTCTTCCCACGAACAATACGAGACAGGAATAGAAGGGAGAACCGATAGAGGTACTCAAAGTACCTTCCGCCACACACCGTCAGGTGGCTTGCGGAGTATGGATGTAGATGTAAATGTAGAGTCCCCGATGTATGTTATACAAAGGTACTATAGGTACTTTTAGGCTACTATTTCCGTTGAAGTCAAGCGAAATGTATTTGTTCGTAATACGTGCATCGTACACAAAAACTTGACTCTTATTGCTGAAATGCCTCTGCATTTCATTAAAAATTTTCATCCATCATTACAATTTCTGAAAAACCACGTGACCGGACACGACGGAGAATGGAGGTTTCAGAGACAGAAATAATTTTTTTCATGGAGATTACCCTTTATTTTTCTAGCCCTCATGGCTTGTGAATTGAGAATGTGTGTGTGTGTGTTACACACCCCTGAACTCTCGAAGTATGGAGGTAGCTACAAGTGTGTAAATTTGCGCAACAGATTTAAGTAACGCGATACTAAGAGTGGCCCTGTCCCTTATAGATACCGCCTGGAGGTAGTGAATAGAAACAATACCTAACCGACAACAACAGATAGTTACATCACGATGAAAGTCCTATAACTCGAGGATATTTCGTGGATTGCTCAGTGATTTTCTAGGATATTCAGACTATATTCTCGTACCCAAACTCACCCAAAGTAAGTATTGCATCTGAACATTATTAATATAAGAAAGGAACGCAAAACAATAAAAATCACGATCAAGTGAAACTAATCTCTACTGAGAGAGTAAATGCAAATCTGCACTATACAAAATATTTTTTAAGTCATTACTCGTCGAAGTCGAGATAGTGCCCTAGTTTGGCATCTATCTCACGGTGAATTTCTACTAGCTGCTCTCTCTAATTTTCATTCTTCTTTACCTCCGTAATTCCTCTCGTGTGCCTCGTCCTTATGCGCTTGCTGATTTGAGTGCTGCAATTTCAAGCAGCTCGCCGGAATCTGGGCTTTTATTGCTTGTTCACCGAATCGGATTTTGATTTTATTATCTTTCCCTAGCTACAGCTCGCCTCGTCCAATATTAAGATGGCTTCCTGAATGGAACGAATGTCCATACCGATTATTACATCAGTCGTCAATTTTTTTACGATAAACTGATTGCTAGTTAGCTTATGACCTTGGCATTAAAATTCTAAGTGTCTCTGCTGCTATAATTCAGTACTTTTCCCAATCACCCCACCCTTTACTTTTGTTTTCTGGACTGCGAGAGTCGGCGGGTTGATGAATATCAACATTTAGCGAAAACATAGTCTGAAATTGCTGAGAGTTGGCTCTCGCTGACAATTACTGCCGTGCACGTGCTCTCCCCTCTCTTATTTTGACGTAGGGATGGATTTATTTTTGTAGTTGATTCTCTTTTTCTTCAAGTAACACTCATATGAGTGGCTCAGAGTCTAATTACGGGCGCGTTTTCAGACCTCCCCGGTCCCCAGCCCAGTCAGTCTTGTTGCTCGATGTCTTCTTGACGTGTCCCATCCCCCTCGCTCCCCCCCCCCCCCCCCCCGCCCCACTCCGGGTTTGGTGGTATGATTTCCACCGTTTAGTCCCGATTATTGTTATTATCTGCTCCCCGCCATCTTTGCTCGAAACGCGGGTGGTTGTCCTTACTGTTGTCTCGCCACGTTGCACCACTGTTCTGCCGCTGGCACTTTTGATCGTGCTGCCGCTTCCGTTATTTTTCCAATGTATCTGTTGCCACGGTAGTTTCTTTGATTTGTGCTTTGTTGCAGCTGCCTGTTTCCGTTATTCTGTCAATTTTTTTCCCTGTTGTTTCCACCGTTATTTTCTCTTCTTTCATTCTCTAATTACTTTTGCCTTCGATTCTGTCGGATCTGTTGTTCATTGAACATACCGTTTAAGGAAATACGTGTTACCACTTCTGTACGGTCCTGGTATCTAGACGCAGTCCGCTGCAACGGCTGTAGTTACTGTTTGTTATTAAATATAGCCTTCAAGACTGTGTTAAGTGTATATCCCACCAAACAATGGTATTTTAATCGTTCTTGGGAAGTATGGTTATCACCAAAGCAGTTTCTGAAAGGGGTTTGTGAAGTATACCTACCACAGAATTAATCTGTCATTCGTGGTCCTTGTGAAGCATATTTGCCACTAACGTAGGGCTAGACCAACGGTTTTGGGAATACGTCTTACTATCTCTGTCTATGTCTGACAACTTGTGGTACTACACTGCACCACGTGTATGAAAACTGCTACATCAATCAGTTTATATTTATCGTGGAAACACTACAGTTGTCGGAACACATTGTTTTGCTTCTGCAATGTACGTGCATTATTGTGACCCGTATCAGCTTATAGCGTTATAAAGTTTCTAGGATTGTTTTCAGATTGTGGTAAGTAAACTTCAATATCGATTTTTTAAATAAAGTAAAAAAAATAAAAACGGAAAACATTGTTCATTATATTTTTAGGTGTAATGGCAACACATAACAGCTCACAAAAAGGATGAAGGAAATCCATTTACCTCAAAAAGGTACCGTTGTGATATATGTCCCACCATAGTTTTTGGTCGTAAATCACAAAAATAAGATAAGCAAAAAATAAATATAGTCAGTTGACCACAATTGTAATAGGGAAGCAAAAAAAAAAAAATCTTCGCTGAGTTGCTACAAAAAATGTGCCCGCGAAAGGCTTACAGGGCTGAAACTTTCTCACTGGAAGTGTTTAAAATCGAAAAGTTCCCTGAGGATATCGGGCCTTTCGAGCTACCACACTTTCATTTCTTTCGCGCACCTGGTGTCATACGCTACCTTGGCCATACTCTCTCCTACTCTCCATCAAGCTAGCAGCACTTGGAAAGTGTGGCGTGGTGAGCATAATCGGGCAACAGTTAAGCACATCGTACATGCCGTTGCCGCTCCGCTCGTTAACTACACTACTGGCCATTAAAATTGCTACACCAACAAGAAATGCAGATGACAAATAGCTATTCATTGGGCAAATATATTATACTAGAACTGACATGTGATTACATTTTCACGCAATTTGGGTGCATAGATCCTGAGAAACCATTACCCAGAACAACCACCTATAGCCATAATAACGGCTTGATAAGCCTGGGCATTGAGTCAAACAGAGCTTGGATGGCGTGTACAGGTACAGCTGCCCATGCAGCTTCAACACGATACCACAGTTCATCAACAGTAGTGACTGGCTCGGTCACCACTGACCAGACATTTTCAATTGGTGAGAGATCTGGAGAATGTGCTGGCCAGGGCAGCTGTCGAACATTTTCTGTATCCAGAAAGGCCCGTACAGGACCTGCAACATGCGGTCGTGCATTATCCTGCTGAAATATAGGGTTTCGCAGGAATCGAATGAAGGGTAGAGCCACGGGTCGTAACACATCTGATATGTAACGTCCACTGTTCAAAGTGCCGTCAATGCGAACAAGAGGTGACCGAGACGTGTAAACAATGGAACCCCATACCATCACGCCGGGTGATAACGCCAGTAAGGCGATGACGAATACACGCTTTCAATGTGCGTTCACCGCGATGTCGCCAAACACGGATGCGACCATCGTGATGCTGTAAACAGAACCTGGATTCATCCTAAAAAATGACGTTTTGCCATTCGTGCACACAGGTTCGTCGTTGAGTACACCATCGCAGGCGCTCCTGTATGTGATGCAGTAATCGCAGCCATGGCCTTCGAGCTGATAGTCCATGCTCCTGCAAACGTCGTCGAACTGTTCGTGCAGATGGTTGTATCTTGCAAACGTCCCCATCTGTTGACTCAGGGATCGAGACGTGGCTGAACGATCCGTTACAGTCATGCGGATAACATGCCTGTCATCTCGACTGCTAGTGATACGAGGCCGTTGGGATCCAGCACGGCGTTCCGTATTACCCTCCTGAACCCACCGATTCCATATTCTGCTAACAGTCATTGGATCTCGACCAACGCGAGCAGCAATGTCGCGATACGATTAACCGCAATCGCGATAGGATACAATCCGCCCTTTATCAAAGTCGGAAACGTGATGGTACGCATTTCTCCTCCTTACACGAGGCATCACAACAACGTTTCACCAGGCAATGCCGGTCAACTGCTGTTTGTGTATGAGAAATCGGTTGGAAATTTTCCTCATGTCAGCATGTTGTAGGTGTCGCCACCGGCGCCAACCTTGTGTGGGTGCTCTGAAAAGCTAATCATTTGCATATCACAGCATCTTCTTCCTGTCGGCTAAATTTCGCGTCTGTTGCACGTCATCTTCGTGGTGTAGCAATTTTAATGGCCAGTATTGTATTTGTGACGCCACAAGCCGCTGTGCGAACGCAGGGGTTATACCACTGGAAACCGCCCGTTGTTTGGTCAAGCACGCTTTCTGTCTGAAGCCGGCTGAAATATCCGTGTCCCGCGTTACTCAGAACCCGGATTTTGTCGCGACAAATTTGCACTCGCTACCTCTGTGGCTGTCATCTGCAAATTGCCTACTGCTTTTGCTTCGGTAGGTGTGGTTTGCGTTGCCTGTGATCTGACATCCTTCGATAATTGTTTGACTTCATTTTCTATAGATTGTTTGAACTGTGACAGTTCAGCAATCAGTCCCTCCTAGGTGCACTTGGTCTTTCACATTCGTGTTTCTTCTACACCTTTTTTCCATGCCTGCAGCCTAGAAAGTACACTTTTACCCACCTCCGCAGTGTTCTGCGTCTCTTGTTTCGCCAGCATTTCGCTTCGCATCCCCCGCAATTAATTTAGCCTCGTTCGCGGTTCTTTTGGCCTCGGCAATCTCCCGCTCGAGTTCTGTTCTGAGAGCTACGACCTCATTTTTCACTTCACGGGTTTCATTTTTAATCGTTTGAACGTCGGTACTGACTTTCTGAATTTGGCTTCTCGCGTTGGAGCTGACTTTATCAAACCTGTTTCAATGTTCCCCTTTTCGATATTATTCACTTTGTCTCTGACTTTATTGGTTACACGCTTGAGATATTCCAGAATGTATGACAAACCTGTCTTATCTAGCTCTTGTCCGTGATTTTGCAGAAGCCTTCCCGTACCAAAAGGGGACCTCTTTCGCTCTTCCATCTTCTGTGTAGCCATGAAAGTAGCGACTGCGTGCAACGGTCGAGCTGCTTTGTCCAAGTGACGGTCGTCTACTGTAGTTAGAGATGGGTGTTTTATGCTGGCATGGACTGCCTGTATCATAATTACGGATCTTGACGACCGCTGCTACGTGCCTTTGGCCCTCGTCCTCGCTGTCTAAATGACTACCAAAGATTTGACCAAATCTCACAAAATTCTTGCGGACCGCCATCCTCCTGACTTGCTACCCGCGGTAACGCTCCCTCAGCCCGCAACTTCTCTTTACTCCCACATGTGTCAGCCACCTCAGTACTACTACCGCCTTCGTTTTGCTGTACTGCCAAGACAGCTTAAGCTGTCGTTAACAAGTGAAACGTGAGCCCAGAAAAGAGTTATCTGCTAACGTAGATTCAAATTAAGCGATCACTAGCATAAGAAGTAACCAAACATGCTTACAAACACACTAAACTAATGGCAATGTCGCGATTGGGCAATGTTGCGACAAGACAACACAACGAAATACACCCAGAAGAGACATAGCTCAAAACAAAAATGACTGCAGCCTCCAGGCTGAAGCGCAAGCAAGCACATAAAACATGAAATATAAACACAACTAATGCCAGTTCTAATAATATTCCATGACTCTATACAAATACAAAAGAAAAACTGAAATCAAGCTGTTGTTCTCTTTCAAACCAAATTTAATCAAAGAAAATGTTAAAAATAGTGAGTTTTCAGATCATTCCTGAGGGCCTATCAGAAGAGTCTAAGTAAGCATCCTGGAAGTATAAGCCATTTATAAGAGCCCTTCTGGTTCGTGGGTTGAGTGTGTGTGTGGTATACAACTCTTAACCCTCGAAGTATGGAGGCAGGCTAACCAGGGGTACCTACATGTATCTAAAGTTGGACAATGGACGTAACTAATGCGATATGAAGTGTGGTCCTACCACTTATAAATACCCTTGGAGGTAACAATCAGAGACAATACCTAACCGACAACAACAAATAGTTACATCACAACGAATATCACAAACTCCAGCAAATGCCGTGGATTGTTCAATGATTTTCTAAGATACGCACACTACATTCTCGTCTCCAAGCTCATCCAGATTAACTCTTTCATATGAACATTACTAATAAAAAATAACTCAAGACAATAAAAATAAATGACAAAGGGAAACTAATCTCTAAGAAAGAATAAATGCATTTTTGCACCATACAAATTTATTTTAAGTCAGAACCCCTTTTAAATCGAGACAAAACAATGTCATAATCGTGCAACGGACGTATAAAACAAAATAAGTCATTCTACACTAATACTAGCAATGAACTGCCTAGTTCTCCCATGTTTTTGGATGTGTGATCTGTGAAACGGTCTTGCCGCAGTGGTAATACCAGTTCCCGTCAAGTCGCCGAAGTTAAGCATTGTCAGGCTGGGCTAGCACTTGGATGGGTGCCGTTCGGCCTGCCGAGCGCTGTTGGCAAGCGGGGTGAACTCAGTTCTTGTAAGGAAAATTGAGATACTTGACAGAGAAGTAGCTGTCCCGGTTACGAAAACTGACAATAACCAGGAGAGCGGTGTGCTGACCCCACGCCCCTCCGTATCCGCAGCCAGTGACGCCAACTCTGAGGATGGCTTCGCGGTCGGTCTGTGCCGTTAGGGTCTTCCGAGACCCGTTCAGACAGAGTTTAGTTATTTTAGCTAGATCTGTGAAATAAAATGCGAAATGATTGACATTACCTTAGTGTGAAACTCTAAAAGAAACTTCTCCCATGCAACTGGTACGAAACTTCAGTGTAGATAAAAAATACGTGTGATCACAGTAATTTCTTTTACAGACCTACAGTGCCGGAGTGAACCGAAATATCACCGTGAATACAGCATGGTGGCGAAACAGAGTGACGACTCTCGAAGAAGGCTGCACCGTCGACAATGCTAATGCCCTTCAGATTATTCTGAATGCTAAAATACAAGATCTTGAACAGCAGACTGCGGTCCACAAGCTTCTACATCTGAATATTGTCTTGTAGCTTCTCTGCACACAACAGAGGAGAGACGTGAACTTCAAGCCAGAACGATGAAATTAAGAAAAGTCTCAACATGGAAATATAACAAGAAAAGTGCTCTCTGGATCACCGTATGCTGTGTAACAGATGAGAACTCACAGCCAAATAGCTGAAGTTTAGAAGCGTCTGAGTACAGTGGCCAAGAAAAAGACAGCAAATCTGTGTATTATCAACAAGAACTCACTCGGAAAACGTCCATTCCTCGTGGGCGTCCAGACGGATGACCGTTTCGCAAACTGCTGGCTCTGAAACAAAAGCCTGATTTTCTCCCCCACTAAGTGTGGGCAGCGAATCACAAATTATACAGTTACCTGCACATTCTCCCTCACCACTCATTTTTCTGATCGCAGACGAACCACCAACTTTAGCTTGGGTTTTGGTTTCGAATCTTCTAGAATTTATTCCTAGTTTGGCGTCTGAACAAAATTCCACCAGTCGGAGGCCACTCGGTGAAAAATTCCCAGGAGCAAGCTGGCGTACGTGACCGCCAAGCTACTGATTGCTAGTACCGCCACATCTCTTAGGACATTGCAGACTTCCTATGTGTTTCACAACAAGGTTTCCAGACATGATTGCAAGGCACTGGCTGAGCTCAGGTGCCCTTTATGTCTGTGCTTTCGCGATCCAGTCTGTGATGTCGTTGACCACACTAGCATGAAAGGACTTTGAGCTGACCCGCGTGTCCCTGTGAGACCCAGTGGCTAGCACACTGGACTCGCATTCGGGAGGACGACGGTTCAATCCCGCGTCCGGCCATCCTGATTTAGGTTTTCCGTGATTTCCCTAAATCACTCCAGGCAAATGCCGAGATGGTTCCTCTGAAAGGGCACGGCCGACTTCCTTCTCCGTCCTTCCCTAATCCGATGAGACCGATGACCTCGCTGTTTGGTCTCTTCCCCCAAACCAACCAACCAACCCTGTGAGACCTGCCGGCCGCGGTGGTCTCGCGGTTCTAGACGCGCAGTCCGGAACCGTGCGACTGCTACGGTCGCAGGTTCGAATCCTGCCTCGGGCATGGGTGTGTGTGATGTCCTTAGGTTAGTTAGGTTTAAGTAGTTCTAAGTTCTAGGGGACTAATGACCGCAGCAGTTGAGTCCCATAGTGCTCAGAGCCATTTGAACCTGTGAGACCTCATACCTTAAGTTGAACTGGTAAACCACCATCGAAAGCTATGCCACAGCATCCCCACACCACTCGCCGCTTCTGGACTGGCGAGGGCTACCCGCACACACACCGAGGCACCTGTGTCCCATTTCCGTCTTTTATTCCACTGTCTTTGATGATAAAAACCAATCAACTATCATGAAACGAATATTAAAAATTAATGGAAAAGTGTACCTGACAAAGGCACTCACATTCAAATGTCCTCATAACGATACAGAACCTATCAAATATTTCTTGATTTTAGATTAATCACGTGGCAAAAGGTGGAAACTGAATCATTTTAAGGTGCAAAATACTGCCGCCGTACTGTTAAAACTGTCAAATTTCGTAGATTTCAGTTCTCGTTCATATTGGATTCTTCTTCTTCCTATTCTTCTTCTTCTTTAGGCATCTCCTCATGACCGAGGTTGGCGGTCCTCGTAGCCATATCTGGACGTGATTTAGCAGCATTCGATGTGCAATTGCATCATCTCCAAATACCCTTCAGCTACGAGTTCCTTCGTTTTCCAACAGACCTTGTCAATGAAGAGCTACAATAACTAGTATCTTTCTCCTCTTATAATTTGTCCTGGGAGTTGAGTTTTCCTCTGTTTCACTGTGAACAATAGTTCTTTTTGATTTTGTCATCCGCCGGATGACTTCTTATTTCCTGGAGAATCAAAGCAGATGCTCACTTCTGTTGATTCTACCAATGTAATTGCAGCCTTAATAAGGAATACAGTCGATTCGGATATACCACAACCTACTGCTGTCAGTTTATGAATATGCCCAAAATTTATATTATTCTTGGCTTCTTCACCGATGCACAGATCAGTAAAAAAGCTTCAGTATGTTCAATACGACTATTTTAGGTTGTTTTAGAATGTCTTGTCGCCCTCTACGCACACCGACCGTTGTGGTATTACATGTAGGCCATCTCTCCTGCATTACGATCAGTGTAAAACATAAGTTATGCACCTTTCTGTGGAAGACTGAAACCACATGTGAAAACACGACGTCGCACGATGAAGTGTTTCTCTCACTCTCTCTCTTTCTCTCTCTCTCCCTCTATTTAAAAGCTGAGCAATTTTAATTTCTCAGTAAGTCACGGCAATAATACGATATAACTATCAAAGCACTTGTTACAATATAATATCGTGACGAGAGAGAGAGAGAGAGAGAGAGAGAGAGAGAGAGAGAGAGAGAAAGAAAAACCCCCAATGACGGTGAACCTGATCCAAAGTTGGATCAAGGAAAGATTTAATTGCTGACAACATCAGATAATAACGCATTAGCGTAATATTTCAGATCACCGTCGATTTCTTTTTGTGAGGTTGGAGACATCAAGCCAGTGAAGAGATTGCCAGCGTCATTGTTCAATAGCAATTGACCGATCGACTTAACAACAATTTTACGTAAAAATGTACGCAAGAAATTGAAAGAAATGATCGGCAATCGATTCGATCACAGCGGGGTTCTGCTTATCATAATGCGCAAGTGACGGAAGGCCGCGTAATACGTTCAGTCATTACACCACCGAACAATTTGTCACCAACCATTTCTTTATGATCTCTGAAAAAATACAGAATTAGATACGAAATTTTCGACATGGCAATTAATCAGGTCAAGTATTACGAAATGAGTTCTATAGATATGGTTACTAGAATATGCTCCACTTAAGCCAAATCGAGATAGGATACAAAAATAGATGCTCACATTACAAGAACAAGACAATAAAAGGTGCATACACGTGGCGGGAAAATGTGAAATAGAAAATTTCATACATTTCTAACAAAAAGCTACTCGGAGTTCTTTTCACTACTAGAAGCTTGGTCTGCTAGCAAGAACCTTTGGCCTCAGAACTTTAACTTTGCTTTTAATATCATAAAGTGTTTCATAAATAATACAGAACAGGAATTCGCTTAGTTTCACAGTTCCATAGGTATACATTTAGTTTTTATATGTTCTTACAGTTTCACGCGTTGTGAATAAGTATATTTCATGGCTAACATACACAGGAAGTAACGGGGTATGTGTGCAGATATTTCTGTTGGCGACTGACGACGTTCAGCTAATTAACTTTACATCACTGTTTACGTCATTTGCAGACTAATAATTCTAGCCAGTACATGTCATATGTTTTTAGGTTGGCTAGGACTTCAAAGTACATGCGGCAATAGCAAGCCTCTAATGCTTATTCTTCCCCTGGGCAGAAGGTCAGTTGTTGAAGCATGTACGCGTGGACGTAAAATGGTTGGTCAATCATGAAAGGCATAGACCACTTACAAGAGAAATAATATTGGCAGGTATTTAGAGGCGAAAAATACTGAAATAATTATTTTTTGTTTGTGCGCAATGTCACCTATAAGGGGTAAAATGCACCGCAAAAGGTAATTTGGCATTTTAGGTTTAGAGGGAATATCTTCAAAACTATCACATATGAAAAATGTCTTCATGTAAAAGTTAATAAGTAATTAACGTGCTTGGAAACCATGTAGCCGTCTTCGATAATAATTTGAAATTTTTCAAAATACCACACCACTTTTAATTAATTTTGAAAATGAAAACATTTGTTACAACGTAAACTGAAGAAGCTTTCAAGTTACAGATACCCTTGTGTAATAAAGCTGGTTTCTGAAACACCATTGTTGGAAAAAGAGCTGTACACAATGTACTGTCAATTATTGTCAACGTGTCTAATTAAAATATCTGAACACTTGTTACTGTTCTGATTATTTATTTTAATTATATTGGTTTTATGTTTTACATGGTTATTTTACATTTTGCATTCATGGTGTTTCTTTTTTTTAGTTTATCATTTCTCATATATGTATTTTGGTAGCTGAAAATAATAAGTAATTCATTTATGTGGACGAAATTACAATAACGATATTCTGTAAGGTAATGCTTAGCAGATAACGTTTTTCCGCACCATGCACATAAAATGAACGACATTTCTTCACATAATAAACACGACGGAGAAGATAATATAAAACAAAATTCAGTACGATTTCTAATTTCACGGGTAATCCTCTAAATACCCTAATTTGTATCAGACATATTTCAGTACATTGGTAACTGATTCTGTACTAGTGACTGCAGCTTGATTGTATTGTTTCTCAAATGGAGTTAAAGTCACAACAATTCAAACGAACTAGACCTGCAATCGTCTCACAAAAGTTCTCCCGATGGCGAAATCCGTGTACTCCGCACGGCTGTACTTGTGCCGTGGAGCCCACTGAGATAATTAGATGTTTCTTACCCTTAAGAACGACATTCAAAACAGTTTTTCTCCACACAGGCCACTCACCGTTTCAGTTTCAAAAGAAACTAATGGTGGGTATGGACCGAGAATTCGAGAATCTCGTTCAGAAGCCCCAAATGCCCTTATGACAGGATCGAAATCTGGTAAACAACGTCTGACCAGGTCAAAAGATATTTGAAAGGTGTTTTCTTTAACAATGAGGGGGAAATATATGCGTTACTGTTACATTCTTGCGGTGGTCAATGTGAAAGAACCGTTTAGAGCATCGTACCGGAGGACAAGGAACTTGTTCATATGGTGATTCCAAAAGCCACGACGGCACAGGCACAGCCGTGGGACGTATACAGCTTTCTGAGCTGGAAGAACTTCCTGAGAAGACCTTTAGATCTAACTGAGTTGAAATATTATTAAGTAAATCTCTATCTGAGAAACAATACAGTCAAGCAGCAGTCACTAGTACATGAGCAGTTCTCTTCGCGAAGGCTTATCAGTGTACTGAAATATGCCTGATACAAATCACGGTATTTTGAGGATCACCGGTGAAATTTGAAAGCCTGCTGGATTTTGTTTTATGTTGTCTTCTCCGTAATGTATATTACGTGAAGAAATTTCGTTCATTTTATGTGCATGGTGTAAGAGAACGCTATGTTTTAATCATTTCCTAGCAGATTATCACTGTTGTAATTATTTTCTATCATAATAATAAGTTACTTACTATCTTCAGTTACCAAAATACGTATGTATGAAATTGTAAACTAAAAAACAAAGATAGCCATGAATATAAAACGCAAAATAACAGTTTAAAACACAAAAAAATACGCTCATGCTCATAAACGAAGGATAATTGCAGAATGTAGCGCCACACAATGTGGCACTACACAAAACTGGCGCTAATAGCATAGGCACATAGGGAACACACAAAACACACATCTGTAAGTCCATGGTATTGGTGATAAGTTGAGAAAACCATCCCGAAACACATGTGCTACAAAACGCCACTGTTCGCTGCGCACGTACCCCGACATCAATATGGGATATGATCACCATGCACACGTACGCAGACCGCACAACGGGTTGGCATACTCTGGATCAGGTGGTCGAGCAGCTGCTAGGCAATAGCCTCCCATTCTTGCACCAGTGCCTGTCTGAGCTCCTGAAGTGTCCTAGGGGTTTGAAGACTTGCAGCGATAAATCGACCGAGACAATCCCAGGCGTGCTCAATGGGGTTTAGGTCTGGAGAACAGGCAGGTCACTCCATTCGCCTGATGTCTTCTGTTTCAAGATACTCCTCCACGTTAGCAGCACGGTGGTGTCGTACGTTATCATCCATCAGGATGAAGGTGGGACCCACTACACCCCTGAAAAGGCGTAATACCAGTGCAAAATGAAGTCCTGATACACCTGACCTGCTACAGTTCCTCTGTCAAAGACATGCAGGGGTGTACGTGCACCAACCATAATCCCACCCCACACCATCAAACCATGACCGCCATACAGGTCCCTTTCAAGGACATTAAGGGATTGGTATCTGGTACCCGGTTCACGCCAGAAGAAAATCCGGCGAGAATCACTGTTCAGACTATACCTGGACTTGTCCGTGAACATAGCATGGGACCACTGTTCCAATGACCACATACTATATTCTTGACACCAGGCTTTAAGGGCTCTCCTCTGACCAGGGGCCAGTGGAATGTACCTTGCAGTCGTCTGTAGACTGTGTGTCTGGAGACAAATGTTCCAGGTGCTGCGGTAATGTCCCGAGCAAGGCTACCTGCAGTACTCCGTGAGCGACTGCGGGCACTAATGGTGAGGTATCGGTCCTCTTGTTGTGGTGTAAAAAAAATGGTTGAAATGGCTCTGAGTACTATGGGACTTAACATCTTAGGTCATCAGTCGCCTAGAACTTAGAACTACTTAAACCTATCTAACCTAAGGACATCACACACAACCATGCCCGAGGCAGGATTCGAACCTGCGACCATAGCGGTCGCGCGGTTCCGGACTGTAGCGCCTAGAACCGCAAGGCCACCGCAGCCGGCTGTGGTGTTGTACACTGTGGATGTCCCGTACTGTAGCGCCTGGACAAGTTTCCTGTCTGCTGGAATCGTTACCATAATCTTGAGATTACACTTTGTGGCACCCGGAGGGCCTGTGCTACGACCTGCTGTGTTTGACCAGCCTCCAGTCGCCCTAGTATTCAACCCCTCATAACGTCATCAATATGTGTTGTTTGAGCCATTTTCAACATACAGCCACCATTAGCACGTCTGAAAACGTCTGCACACTTACTTACTGCACCGTACTCTGACATGCTCCAACACACCTCTGCGTATGTGGACTGCTGCCAGCACCACTGTGCGTCGACCGCAGGTCATATGCACCCCATGGTCATACCCCAAGGTGATTTAAAGCTGCATACCGCCCACCAGAGCGTTTTTTCACCATGTATCAGCATTATCCTTAATTTATGAGCACGGGTATATAAGCATAATAAAGAATTAGAATAGTAATCAATGTTTAGGTATCTGAATTAGGTATGTTGAAAAGACTCCGACAGCACTTTATGTAACCATCTAACATTATGCGTGGTGTCTGTTGTTCTATATCGTGTCTCCCTACCACTTTCGCGCAATGACGCTCTGAGCGTGTTTTCTTAGGGAATTGACTTGTTTGAACCTGGGACCTGTTGCTGGTAAGGAGACGTCAGACCACACATGACATGTAGAGTTCAGAAGAGTTCAGTGAGACTAGCGATGATATAACCAAATACTTAATGATTTCAGCGTCAGCTCCATTGCACTCCCTGTAAAAGAATCTTAATACTAACTAAATTTAGTGGAAGGGGTTCAAGGCTTTCCTATTTTTAGTTAGCTGGTAATATAACTTCGAAAAAGCAGTTAAGTTTACCATTGGAAATTTTATTGTTTATAAATTGCACTATTGATAAAAGGAAATTTTTTAATACAGGATGGTAAAAACCAACTGTGTTCAACAAAAATGTGAACGAATATTCCCTGAATGGGTTTCCAAGTTCTACAATGGATCGAAGGATGACCTAAGCCATATCACATCTAAATCTAGGTTTAAATTAAGTTTCACAAAAGAAAAGACTACCAAAATGGTCTACAGTGACCCTCAATTATCTTTAATTACTTATCTGACTTGTCGTAAATTACAGTGGCTGATGTGGCTTCTCAATAACTATATAACAGAAAAATCATCGCGTTTCAGATTTTCACTTCAAGTGGCAAATGTGAACACCATGAGTTTTAATTGACGATCAACACTAGTATTACGCAAAAACGGGGTGTAACAGATGAGACTTCTGCAGTTCTGAGTGAAGCTTTATGCGCTGTTATGCGGCATCGCGTGCATTCATTACCTTGTCAGTGTTCGTCAGGGGGCAGCAGGCAGCACTGCTCCGCTCACCTCGCCGTCTCGGAAGCAACTCTCCTCCTCACTTCTCCTTACTACAATTTACCGAAGTTGGTTTAAAAAAAAACATCTGGCTGTGTTTTCATCCGACCAATCAGGGTCTCAATGTTAACCTTAAGCTCCGCCTACAAAAATTCTGTCTATCCAATGGGAAACGTTATACTTTTCGTGGTGGGGCAATGTTTTTAAAGTTTGCACCTGCAACGTAACAGAGACGCGAAAAAGTCTCACGCTAAAACTTGCAGCTGGTGTGGTCCTTTTACTGTTATCATAAGATCTATACTGTTCTTCTGGAGGGCTCTAGCTTTTAACATGGTCTGGGGGTGGTCCTAGCGGTTAGCTGGCGACGTGGGTGTCCGTCCGTCCCTTATCGTAGGGCCTTCTAGCTTAACACGGTTCTGCTCTCGGCTTCTGTTCTCGTTTCTCCCCTCGGAACTGCGTCTGTTTCACGGTGGGAAGGTATGACATGCATTTAGGCATTCTTGTGTTAGTCTGTAGTATTCCATTTGCTCACTCGTTACTCATATTACTTTGGTTAATTTAATGTCACGATTTATTCGGAGCTATGTGACATACTACTGGATTTGCTTATCATGTCAGGGTTTTCATGGAAGGTGTTGGATTTGCCTGACACCTTACATATCACCACCCTTCGAACTTAATTTTTGTACTGAAGTTAGGCAATGATTGAATCGTTGTCTAAGCCAGTCCAAAATTATAACGTTATCTAAATTTTGTTGCCTACTGTTCAGCCACGTTATTCTGTTCTATGCTAGTTTGTATTACTAATTTATATTTTCTATATTCTTCCACATTATTATCAAAAATATGTTTGTATTGACAAGGGAAGAATATTTTTATTCTATTATAATTATTATTTTTTAATTATTTTCTTTCTTTATTTAATTGTGAAGTTTGTTTTTAAGAAGTTTGTTATCGAAAGTGTGGAGTCTTTCTCATCGATTTTCTTAGAAATATTTTTTTTTATAAATGTAGTAATTAAGTAAAATCTATTCCTAACACATTTTCTAAATATTGTAGGGAAGCAGCCTACTCACGCTGTAGTAAATTCACATCAGTTTCCATTGTGTGCCAGCCAGTCTGCTGTAACTCTGTAACTAGCTCTGACGTCATAAATGTTGCGCAATACCTTAAAAATCAAGCAAATGAACTAAAACTTTTCTAGCATGTCAGAAATAATACTAAATTAATGTGTGTTAAATATCAATTCGATAACTTCAGCCATTTTCGAAATTTGGATGTTTTTCTGAAAAAATCATTGGCGCAACAGAAAAGAGCTAGAGACTTCAAAATTTATATTTAGATTGATCTTTCATAATGATTTAATAATAACAGTACTTTGGATTTCACAAATTAAGACTTTAGTGGAAATTCATGATTTTGTGGTTTTTGTCTCAAAACTGAAGGAAGCAAGATAGATTAAGTAGGTTAATAAATAAGGCTAGGATGTTTAGATTTAAATAGGTTGGAGGTCCGCTATGACTATGAAGATGTGAAAAGTTTCTTTTGAATACCTATAAAATTATAGCGATAGCGGATCTCAAAAGGGCCAGTTCAGAGCTCATCTACTGCGTACAGTGTAATTTGATTAATTCTCTCGCCCAAAATATTTAACTTAGCCACGTCAAAATTTTATTATCAATACTTACCTGCGTGCTGAATGCACGTTTAAATTAAGAGCTTCATCGGCCATAAGCAAAAGAAGCTATAAATTATTATGTAACTTGAAGTGGTGCGTTACTAGCCCAGCGGCTAGTCGAGAGAGCCGAAAAGATCAGGCGTTCCCTTCGCCGTCCGCACCGCGGCTTTATATATAAGGACGCTACGCGAGGAAGCAAGGCCCCAGTTCTCTCCAGACGCTGAATGACACGCCATCTGTGTCGGTAGTCGCGTCGCATCAGTGTATCTGTACAAACAGCCTCGGGTGCCGTATTAAGTTACTAGAGATACGCGGAACCATGAAAACATTATATGTGAAGTGTTAATTCTGGAATGATTTTCATTATCTAGCTTCAGTTTGCGTATTGTCGTATTTTCACGTGCCGTCGCGAGACAGACATTCTACCAAATATTTAGCGTGGCGTTTGATGAAATATTTTCATCAAATTATGGCGAGCATTCTTTTAACATTTAGTTCGGACATTTATAGTTGCATCAGTGCATTAGACTCTGAACTGCTCTGTTAGTTAGGTCGTAGGGATACTTGTGTTTCTTATCAGTGAATTTCAGAATATACTCAACTATTTTGGAAAACCGTTTTTCATTAGAAATCCCGGACAATCTCCTAATTCCTCAGAGCTATAAGCTGCAGCTATAATGGTATCTCAATTAAAGTGGGCACCAGGATCTCTAAATACTGGCTCCATGTTTTATTAAATCACTTTCTGGGTGCCATGAAGTAAATAGAGAGCCAGTGTTGAGAACGGCGAAAGACAGCATTAACAACATTCTAAAAGCCAGAAACTGATTCAACACGCAAGCATTTATACAGCAATTAGATTTATTTTTTTACAAACTCATCCGCCGCCCCACAATATCATGTACAAGTAAAATGTATTTGTTTCTAAACACTCATTTCAACATTGTTACACTAACAAATAAGAATTATTTCCAAGAACTGCTTTGACAAAGATATATACATACACAGGTATTGAGATATTATCCTAACAAATGGAACAAATGTTAAAAAAAAAGGAAAACATCCAACAAGATAATTTTTTATTCTTTGTTTTTATAAGGAGAAAATAAGTAAAATATAGTTATTCTTTTATTTTTATGAGGAGAAAATAAGTGGCATATAGTTTCAGTGTTTGTTATGCCTTACTTTTGTTCTTTATATACTGTCCATTTCAGAACTAATGACTTATTTTTATCGATAGTCTATTTTTTACTTAAGTCCATAGTCAATGACTCTTATTTTGTAGTTTATTAGCTGTCTGGTGTGCTTAACTTATTTAGTTTTTCACAAGTTTCTTTTGCACAATTCCTACATAACATAATTTGATTTCACACATTCACACAATTCTATGAATGTTTATGCATGAGGTTGGCGATTGTTTTTTGCACGAAGGTGATGGACTTGAGCGAGATGAATGTGGGCAAGTATTTGATGTACAGCTTTGTTCGTCGTTCCTTGTTGGCTTTGCAAGTGTGTGTTGCTGTTATGAAGGTCCCACAATGGAATGGAGCTGTGAGTGCAGAATATCGTCGTTTACTGGCTTTGTATGCGTGAAACTCATTGTTATGTGTCGCTGAAAGCGGTCGTTTTTCGTTGTAATACTTCGCAGATGACTAGTTTACAATAGGATAGGGATTTGGGAAGGTGTGTCGTCTATTCTTCACCCATCTTCTTTCTTGGTCTCAATCTTGCACATCTTCAACTTCTGTTTTTCCTGCTTTTTCTCTGCTTCTTACTTGCTTCTTGGTTCTTCTCTGGGCAGGATATGGAAATATTTATTGATAACTAGTCGCTTTGAAGTTCTCCTCTTAGTAACGTTTGATAAATTGTTTGGGCGTGTCATTTTTACTTTGTGGAAGTTTTCTTCAGTTTCGTGCATCAGTGTGCTGTTTAATAGCGGTTGTGTGACATTTACACATATTTTTTTTTTGCTAGTGGTGGCTTGCCCAAGCGGTCTTCTTGTCGGGCCGTTTTTTGCTCGCTCCGCCGAGTCGGGGCGTCCCGGGGTTTACGAGAGGTGAAAGTCTGAAGTTTGCTTGTCAGTCCCTGCATCGGTCCTTTCCGTGTTTCGCCATTCTGTGGTTCCGTGTTCTGTCCCAGCAGGGTTCCGCCACCCTGTGGTTCAGCAGATTTACTGCCCACTTCAGCTACCCTCTGTTGGTCTTGCTGTCCTTTCCCTTCTCTCGACGCTTCTGCCTTGTAGGAATCGTGTCTCGCTAATTACGTCCTTTTCTTTCTTGATACTTCTCGCGTTGCAACTTGTGGGTCATTACATATGGTCTTTGTTGGAGTTTTTACAATGGTTCTTACAAAAAGTTTTACTTATAATCATCTAACATATGTCTAGTACCTACATTGTTTTACGCCTTCTTAAAAAGCTTTACAAATTTCGGCGCCCTTTCCATGTTACAATTCTAAGATATTTTGAGTCTTAACTTCTACAAAAATCCTCAAATTCTTTTTTTTAATTTTTTTGTAGTGTCGTGGTGTATAGCATTTTAGTATTTCATGCTGTTAGACTATCTACGCTTTATCCCTTCACCTTAATCTATGGTACTATTGGTGTTATTTTTGTTTTTTTCTTATTGAAACCACTTTCTTTTTCCCACCTTCCTCTCTCTTCATTCTTCTTTCTCCTGACGATCTTATCTGCAACATAATCTTGAAATATTGTGCTGATTATTTACCAGTAATAAAATTAATCTTCAAACTTGCACTGAAAGTGTTTAATACTGCCAGTCTTAGGTAAAAATACCTCTGCTTTATCTCGTAAAATACCCTCTAATTCTCTTTTACTGTGTTCTGAAATACCTTGAACTTCTTGCAATTTTTCATCGATTTCTTTATGAACTTCTAACATGAGTTGAGGCGATTTCCCCTTTTGTGCATACCATTCTAATTCTTCATCCTCTTTATCTCGCGTCATTCTTAATTGTTTGTTTATAACTGGTATTTCTTCTAATTTTAGCTTTTGCTCAAAGAGATGTGTGACATTCCCGAATGTTACGCTACCTTTCGCCATATCTATTATCGCTCGTTTCTCATTTAAAAACTCTGCACCTGTAATCAAATCTACAGTTAGTTTAGGTATAATCACGAAGTTGGCTTCGATCTTTTGACCTTGACACCAAAGAGTTAACCTTGTTTGTCTCGTAACTTCCGCAGCATTGTTTCTAATAGGACCTCTTACTTTAATCTTACGTGTTTTCAGAACTGGCAGTTCCTCATTGGCATTACACTGCATGAATAAATTTTCTGAGATCGCAGTCAGTTCACTTCCGCTATCAATTACAATATTGACTGGGATATGCTTTACCATGGCCTTCACAATTGGTTGAATTTGAAAGGGTTGGTTCTGTTCTTCTTCGTCTTGCATCAACGAATCCTCCACTGAATCATACATGAGTCTTTTTAGGAATTTCCCTTGCGAATTCGAACTTTCTGTAGGATGAGCTTCGACTGCTACTTCTCTCTCTTTTATTTCATCTTCTCTATTTCTTCCTTCATTTACGCTTTCTTCAACATCCTCTACTTTTTCCTCATCCTCGTCTATCTTCTCCTTCTTCGTCGCTACTTCCACACAATCGCATATAAATGCTCTTATTATCGCTTCATAACTTCCTTCATTATATACGTTGGGTTGTGTGCCCACTAGTAACTTATTTTCAACTTCTGTCGACTGCGCATTATCCTCATTGAGTTCGCTTTCCCTGGTTTCCATCTCAAATAGCTCTGCAATACTCGTTACTTCGTCCTTTCCTCCTACATTCGTTGTTCATGCCTCTGGTAATTCCTCTTCCTCGTCAGTATTCTCCCAATTAATTTCGTCCCAACATGATATTGTTGTTTTCTTCTCTTCGTTTTCATCTGGTCCCTGCGGATTTGTTTCTTCCTTCTTCTCTTCTCGTGATAAGATTCTTACTTCTCTGTTCAAGGTGCTGCAATTGTCCTGGGTCGGTGCGTCATTCTCTTTGGCATGGGCGCTTAGCTGTCAATGCGAACGTTTATCGGGGTTTGGTAGTCTTACCTCCACCTCTTCTATCTGTATTCTCTTTCCTTGTTCAGCTTGTTGATAGTGGTTTCTTTGTTGATAATTTGTTGGTCTATTGGTTCTCCAGTACCCGTTCCGGTTGTCGTTATTCCCTCTGTAATAGTTGTTGCCGTTCCTGCGTGAATTACAGCTATTGCCATATTCTCTTCTAAATCCATAACCGGTTCTTTGTTGAAATCTATTGTCGTTTCTTGGTGTGAATTTATCACGTGGTTCGTAATTATTGTTTCTCCGTACTGTGTCTTGTGGATTCCACTGCTTTTTGCTTTCGTTCGTTGTCACGTGCGCTTCGTCTTTTTCGTGCGTCATCATCCGAAAATATGAACTCTAGTTCCCTTAGAATACCTTTAAATGCTTCGACGTCATTGCCTCCGCGACCTACTAATGATTGCTGGTATTTAAAAAAAATGGTTCTGAGCATTATGGGACTCAACTTCTGAGGTCATTAGTCCCCTAGAACTTAGAACTAGTTAAACCTAACTAAACTAAGTACATCACAAACATCCATGCCCGAGGCAGGATTCGAACCTGCGACCGTAGCGGTCTTGCGGTCCCAGACTGCAGCGCCTTTAACCGCACGGCCACTTCAGCCGGCGCTGGTATTTCAATGGTAACTTCATCGCTCATAATTTAATCAACTCTCCGTCACTATATGGTACATCTAAGCATTGATTTTTCTTTGCCATTAATTCGAAAAATTTCGCGGGACTCTTCTCTCCTGAATTTTCAAAATATAGGTTCTGTAATAATTGGTACTTCACTCTATTCTGTGCTTCGCTGGACCAATATCGTGAGAGAAACTTCTCTCTGAAATCTTCGTACGATCGGCATGTCGCTGTAACATTCTGCATGGTTTCTGCGACTGTTCCTGACATGTGTGCACATATAAAGTCTAATTTGTGTGCTAGCGTCTGGTGTTCTGGTAATCCTACTCGGACTTGATCAATAAAAGTTCGTGGATGTAATGAGTTTCCTTCTCGAAAGTGTTGAAATATTCTGACTGTGAGGAAATGATCGTTGTCGTACTTCGTCATAGTTCCATATGAAATTCGCTATTCTTCGCCACTTTTGTTTCTGAGCATTTCTCCCGTCGTTCTTTCCGGTTGTGGTAGATCCATTGTATATTGTCCACTGTAACTTTCGCCTACCCTTGCGTAGTATCGTTGGAGTGGTACGCAATAATTTTCTTCCATCGGTTGTGAACGTGTAGCTGAATGCATTGCACTGTACTCTTCGCGACCTGGCTTTCCATTGTCAGGTATTGGTTCGGTATCTTGTCTGGCTAACCTTGCTGCTTCATTGCACGATCCAAACTGTCTTGAAACAAACATTTGTTTGTTGCTGTGCAGGCTGTCTGATTTCACGTATGTTACTTTCCGCCTGTGATTGTAATCGCAAATGCGTAATATCTTCGTTAATTGCTTGTTTTTCCGGTGCTGTTACAGATACGGATGTGGTTGCAGACTCTGTGCTTGTTCGATCCTGTTCACTACGCTCTTCAATGGTTTGCAACAACTCTGTTCGCAATTTCTGAAATTGTAGCTTCGTTTGCGCTTCTATTTTGACTATGCGGTTATCATATCTTTTCAGCGCTGCTTTTGTGATACGTTCGCGTAACACACTGTTTTCAACAATTTCACGCGCTGTACCTGCTGCTTGTCTAGTAATTACGTTTATCTGTTTCTCTAGCTAGCTCTCGGCTTCTGTTCTCGTTTCTCCCCTCGGAACTGCGTCTGTCTCACGGTGGGAAGGTATGACATGCATTTCGGCATTCTTGTGTTAGTCTGTAGTATTCCATTTGCTCACTCGTTACTCGTATTACTTTGGTTAATTTAATGTCACGATGTATTCGGAGCTATGTGACATACTACTGGATTTGCTTATCATGTCAGGGTTTTCATGGAAGGTGTTGGATTTGAATGACACCTTACAACCAGCTTTAATACACAGGAATGTATGTGGCTTGGAAACATCTTTAATTTGCGTTATAACAAAGGTATTCATTTTTCAAGATTATTAATGTTGGAGGGGTATTTTGAAAAATTTCAAATTGTTATGAAAGCTGAGTATGCAGTTTTTAAGAACATTAATCACATATCAACTTTTTTATATATCATCGTTTCGAAGATATTCCTTCTAAACTTAAAACGCCAATTTATCTTTTGGAATGTCTTTTAAATTGGAAACTGGGTACAAACAAAAAAATGCGTAAGCTGAATGAAGTTTTCATTCTGCAAGCAGAGCGTGCGCTGATATGAAACTTCCTGGAAGATTAAAACTATCTGCTGGAATGAGACTCGAACTCGGGACCTTTGCCTTTCGCAGACAAGTGCTCTACCACCGAAAGGCAAAGGTCCCGACTTCGAGTTCCAGTTCAGCACACAGTTTTAATTTGCCAAGAAGTTTCATATCAGCGAACACTCCGCTCCAGAGTGAAAATTTCGTTCCAGAAACATCCCTCAGGCTGTGACTAAGCCACGTCTTCGCAATATCCGTTCTTCCACGAGTGCTAGTCTAGCAAGGTTCGCAGAAGAACTTCTGTGAAGTTTGGAGGGTAGGAGACGAGGTGCTGCAGAAGTAAAGGTGTGCTGAGGGGTCTTAAGTTGTGCTTGGGTAGCTCAGTCGGTAGAACATTTGTCTTCGAAAAGCAAGAGTACTGAGTTCGGGTCTCGGTCTGGCACACAGTTCCAAACACTAGGTATTTCACTATTTTGCCCCCTCTACACACCTGCCAAGTGATACAGCACGACGGTGCGGAAAACATCAGTTCACATAGTTTGTGATGCGTTTATGGTAAGACTGTGCGTCGCAGAAAACAAACAAGCAACACATTGATGTATGTACATATTAAGAAGGTACCACATATAAAAAGATCTACCCATTACACTCTGTACAGCACATTAACGTGGACACAGGAAGCAGCTGGCGTCGACCTTCAGCACTGCTGCAGAGTATAAGTGGGAACAAAGCTGTGAAACGGGCAAATCACAGTAGAGCCCGTAACAAACTAAAGCAACAACTTTATGCTACTTGGTGTTTTAACGTCTTGTTATTGACGACTTATCAGACAAAAGCCTATTATCAAAAAGTTTTGGTTCTGGAACATACGACGCCCATGTAAAATGTGGTGTTCTGAAACTCTCTCAGGTAAGTTAAAATTTTTTATCCATTATTCACAACATAAATCGTTGACAGAAAAAAATCACCAAACTAAAAAATGGTATTTACGCCATCGGTAATGTTCCAAAGGTGGCAAAAGATGTGTATCGTTCAACAATTTTACACTCTTGTACACCTTTCGTTTTTGTTTCGTTTCTCATCATATTACTCGTATTATAAAAAGTATAGGAAATATAATTTTTTGGGATTTGGCCCGCTAGAATCGCTGAAAATAAAAATGGGTGTACGATGCGGGCTGCGCCTAATTTATATTGTTGTTTATTCCAAGTTTTTTATCATATTTGTGTAGTATTTGTTTTTCAATTTTGATTGTTTAAAATATTTATGCTACTAAACAGTGTAAGTAGGCTGTTTAGGCTTTTATATTGGTAACGCCACGTAGTGCTCTGTATGAAAATCACTGGCTGTGCTGTGTGCAGTCTGTGGCTAGTTTGCATTGTTGTCTGCCATTGTAGTGTTGGGCAGTTGGATGTGAACAGCGCGTAGCGTTGCGCAGTAGGAGGTGAGCCGCTAGCAGTGGTGGATGTGGGGAGAGAGATGGCGGAGTTTTGAAATTTGTAAGACTGGATGTCATGAACTGCTATATATATTATGATTATTGAGGTAAATACATTGTTTGTTCCCTATTAAAATCTTTCATTTGCTAACTATGCCTATCAGTAGTTAGTGCCTTCCGTAGTTTGAATCTTTTATTTAGCTGGCAGTAGTGGCGCTCGCTGAATTGCAGTAGTTCGAGTAACGAAGATTTTTGTGAGGTAAGTGATTTGTGAAAGGTATAGGTTAATGTTAGTCAGGGCCATTCTTTTGTAGGGATTATTGAAAGTCAGATTGCGTTGCGCTAAAAATATTGTGTGTCAGTTTAAGCACAGTCATGTATAATTTTTCTAAGGGGACGTTTCAACAGAAGTATAATATTAATATAAGCTTTTTAATATTTGCAATGTAACATTGCTATTATTAATAACTTTGATTAGAATGGGTATTACTGACTGTTTATATCAGCAATTTATATTGCTAATAATGTATGAAAGTTTTCTCTACTGCGACTGGCATTCAACAAGTAAAGCGACACAGCTTTTTTTCTCGGCCAATTTTGGTTGAAAAATGGAGAATTTGCTGTGGGAAATTGTGGAATATTCCCGCTTCAGCCCCTGTACGAGTAGTTCCATGAAGATCCGACAGATGGCGGCGGTATGGGTAGCCTCCAAAATTATGACTGTAAAGGAGGGTCATTCCAAACAGAGAGCTGTCTTTGAGTTTCTTTTGACGGAATTTTCATAGACGCTTTCAGAATGTCTACGGAGGCCTGGCAGCAAATAGAACAATGGTGAGTGGTTGGACGAAGTGTCTGTCATCATCGCAACAAGGTCGCGCAAACCTGCCCGATCTCCCGCGTACCAGCCAGCCTCACACAGCTGTGACTGTGCAGTGTTGGAACGTGCGGACATTCCGATTCGAGGTGATCGACAGATCACAAACACCTCGCTGCACAACTGGACGCCTCTGTTGGTTGTTCTGACAGACTCGTCCACCAGTTGGGATAGTCAGTTCTGTGCGCCCGCTGGATTCCTTGCCGCCGAACAGAACGTACGAGGCTGATAGCGACAATTTTTTTGCCGAACATCGTGACGGGCGATGAAACATGGGTTAATCGCTTCGAACATGGATCAAAACGACACCCCATGGAGTAGACCACACCACCTCTCCTCCAAAGAAAATGTTCGAAGCTGCACCCTCAGTCGGTAAAGAAATGGCGACGGTGTTCTAAGACTCTAAAGGGGCTATTCTGCGATCTCCGCCCACATGGTGCAACGATCAACTCTAATGTGTATTGTGCTACTCTCAGGAAACTGAAGAAACTACACTCCTGGAAATTGAAATAAGAACACCGTGAATTCATTGTCCCAGGAAGGGGAAACTTTATTGACACATTCCTGGGGTCAGATACATCACATGATCACACTGACAGAACCACAGGCACATAGACACAGGCAACAGAGCATGCACAATGTCGGCACTAGTACAGTGTATATCCACCTTTCGCAGCAATGCAGGCTGCTATTCTCCCATGGAGACGATCGTAGAGATGCTGGATGTAGTCCTGTGGAACGGCTTGCCATGCCATTTCCACCTGGCGCCTCAGTTGGACCAGCGTTCGTGCTGGACGTGCAGACCGCGTGAGACGACGCTTCATCCAGTCCCAAACATGCTCAATGGGGGACAGATCCGGAGATCTTGCTGGCCAGGGTAGTTGACTTACACCTTCTAGAGCACGTTGGGTGGCACGGGATACACGCGGACGTGCATTGTCCTGTTGGAACAGCAAGTTCCCTTGCCGGTCTAGGAATGGTAGAACGATGGGTTCGATGACGGTTTGGATGTACCGTGCACTATTCAGTGTCCCCTCGACGATCACCAGTGGTGTACGGCCAGTGTAGGAGATCGCTCCCCACACCATGATGCCGGGTGTTGGCCCTGTGTGCCTCGGTCGTATGCAGTCCTGATTGTGGCGCTCACCTGCACGGCGCCAAACACGCATACGACCATCATTGGCACCAAGGCAGAAGCGACTCTCATCGCTGAAGACGACACGTCTCCATTCGTCCCTCCATTCACGCCTGTCGCGACACCACTGGAGGCGGGCTGCACGATGTTGGGGCGTGAGCGGAAGACGGCCTAACGGTGTGCGGGACCGTAGCCCAGCTTCATGGAGACGGTTGCGAATGGTCCTCGCCGATACCCCAGGAGCAACAGTGTCCCTAATTTGCTGGGAAGTGGCGGTGCGGTCCCCTACGGCACTGCGTAGGATCCTACGGTCTTGGCGTGCATCCGTGCGTCGCTGCGGTCCGGTCCCAGGTCGACGGGCACGTGCACCTTCCGCCGACCACTGGCGACAACATCGATGTACTGTGGAGACTTCACGCCCCACGTGTTGAGCAATTCGGCGGTACGTCCACCCGGCCTCCCGCATGCCCACTATACGCCCTCGCTCAAAGTCCGTCAACTGCACATACGGTTCACGTCCACGCTGTCGCGGCATGCTACCAGTGTTAAAGACTGCGATGGAGCTCCGTATGCCACGGCAAACTGGCTGACACTGACGGCGGCGGTGCACAAATGCTGCGCAGCTAGCGCCATTCGACGGCCAACACCGCGGTTCCTGGTGTGTCCGCTGTGCCGTGGGTGTGATCATTGCTTGTACAGCCCTCTCGCAGTGTCCGGAGCAAGTATGGTGAGTCTGACACACCGGTGTCAATGTGTTCTTTTTTCCATTTCCAGTAGTGTATTTCAGCGTTGCAGTCATGGACTGTGCAGCTGGTCCCTCTTGTGTTAGCAGAAGAGCCAACACCGTGTTACGAGTGGAGGCCGAAATGCACGCGTCTTAGCTCAAGCAGGCTAGCGTGAGGAGGGAAGAACTATACTGACGTGAAGTCTGGAACATGACAAGGAATGAGTATTCAGAAAGCGGACATAATTAGTTTGATACTTAACTTTAATCCATTAATGATGAACGTCACTCTTGACGGTACATGAGTCACAATATTATCTGTTCAGAAGACATTCTTGTAGATAGTACTTATAGTAACTGAATATGGCGCCTTGCTAGGTCGTAGCAAATGACGTAGCTGAAGGCTATGCTAAACTGTCGTCTCTGCAAATGAGAGCGTATGTAGACAGTAAACCATCGCTAGCAAAGTCGGCTGTACAACTGGGGCGAGTGCTACGGAGTCTCTCTAGACCAGACCTGCCGTGTGGCGGCGCTCGGTCTGCAATCACTGATAGTGGCGACACGCGGGTCCGACGTATACTAACGGACCGCGGCCGATTTAAAGGCTACCACCTAGCAAGTGTGGTGTCTGGCGGTGACACCACAGTCCCGGCGGAGGTTCGAGTCCTCCCTCGGGCATGGATGTGTGTGTCTCTTCTTAGGATAATTTAGGTTAAGCAGTGTGTAAGCTTAGGGACTGATGACCTTAGCAGTTAAGTCCCATAAGATTTCACAGACATTTGAACATTTTTGAAACTATTTCAGAGTGGTCGTCGCCACCAAAATGCAAACGAACTTCTCCTCCTCCATAACAACGCAAGGCTTCACATAAGTCTGCGCACCCTAACAGCAGATCTAGCATTTTCCGACTCCCATCTGTTTGGCCCAGTGTAGGATGTACTCCACGGGAAGTAGTCAGTACTGTGATGAACTATTCGGGAGATTATTTTGTGACATCAAAATTACCAAGCGCGTGCCCCACGTTGGGCGCCAAAACTGTAGTAGACTCTGGAGAGCCGGCCCGGGTGGCCGAACGGTTCTAGGCGCTACACTCTGCAACTGCGCGACCGCTACGGTCGCAGGCTCGAATCCTACCTCGGGCATGGATGTGTGTGATGTCCTTAGGTTAGTTAGGTTTAAGTAGTTCTAAGTTCTAGGGGACTGATGACCTAAGAACTTAAGTCCCATAGTGCTCAGAGCCATTTGAACCATTTTTGAAGACTCTGGAGAAATTATTGTGTGGCATCGGATACCGGTCGCCACATGTTAGGCGCCAAAACTGTAGTGAATTCAAGAAATGAAATGATATGAAACACAAAGGGTACAAAATTAAGGGGTTCATGTGTGAATATAAAAGATTGCTTATATGTTCAAAACATGAAAGAAATGTATTCATTTTCATGCTGTTTACACAAAACAAAACAAAATTATAAATCTCAGGGCTGATTTGTCTGGGTGTGGACACGACTCAGTTATTAAGGGGAAGGAGGAGGGGGCGAATCGTCTCACCATTATTCATTATCGTTTGTCGTGTAGTGCTGTCGGTGAGTGTCGGCTGCCCCCATCAACAATCGCGGCGTTGCGGCGGGCCCCAGGTACGATCTCCGCGTTGTCTGCCCGTTGTCGCTTGCGTGGCCGAAGCTGTGCTGTCACGGCGTCGGAAGGCGGATGTTCGCGCTGGGTGGAAGAGCGCCCATGTCCTCTCGCTTCGGCGGTGTTTCCACGACTCTCTCCCTTTCGCTTCTCATCCATCTCTCAGCTCAACTCCTCTTCGAAACATTATTCCTTTCGGCGTTGTCATTGGCCGACGAAATTTTCAATGGAGCCCAATGACAGATCGCCGTTTCATCGCCACGCCTCTCCGTGCGGGGTGGAAATTTTCTATCGGGCCTGGGCTGGCGTGTGCCTCGTGAATCGGTGTCTTCGTCACGATTTCACATTCTTCAGATGTTTTCCTGAATTCCGAGGCTGTTGGGAGAGCAGCTACACAACACTTCTTTATAGCCGCTCTCTCTGCGTGAGCTCTGGACGGACTCATGTATGAGCTCTGTCTCAAAATCTGCCGGCGTCCGTCACTTACAAGGAATGTCCTCACTGTCGACCAAATCATCTTCTTAAGAATGCTGGTTTCTTTCACACGCCACAATGCGCCGATTCCCCGCGCTTTTTGCACGCTCAGCCCTGTGCCCGTGGGGTGCTGCAATTGTCTGCACTTCCCTGATTTCTAAGCAGGTAAAATGACTGCCGCAAGGCCAGAAGAACTCAGATGCTTTCGCGTGTACATTCTGGGCGTTCCGTCCTAATGGCTGCAGGTGTCCATCAGATATTGCTTCTTGTTGTCAGACGGGCGTTTCGCATCGTATCCCTTCTTGAGCGAGGCGAGGACGTCGGCCCAGCTCCCGCTGTGTGCTTGCAGAATCACTGCACCGGTCGCTCTCCCCAGGGAGTCCGGCACCTTCCTTCTCCACGGCCGCTCGCGGCGACTTGGCGAAAGTGGCTGCGGTGTTGCAGTACTTTGATGATGGGAGCTTACTGATGCAGCAAGATGTTGGCTTCGACGTCCGCTGTTGTTTTCTATCTACATAAATGATCTTTTGGATAGGGTAGATAGCAATGTGCGGCTTTTTGCTGATGATGCTGTGGTGTGCGGGAAGGTGTCGTCGTTGAGTGGCTGTAGGAGCATACAAGATGACTTGGACAGGATTTGTGTCTGGAGTAAAGAATGGCAGCTAATTCTAAATACAGATATACCGGGTGTTACAAAAAAAAGTACGGCCAAACGTTCAGGAAACATTCCTCACACACAAATAAGGAAAAGACGTTATGTGGACATGTGTCCGGAAACGCTTAATTTCTATTCTAGAGCTCATTTTAGTTTCGTCAATATGTTCTTCCACCTACGCTCAATGGAGCACGTTATCATGTTTTCATACGGGATACTCTACCTGTGCTGCTAGAACATGTTCCTTTACAAGTACGACACAACACGTGGTTCATGCACGATGGAGATCCTGCACATTTCAGTCGAAGTGTTCGTACGCTTCTCAACAACAGATTCGGTGACCGATGGATTGGTAGAGGCGAACCAATTGCATGGCCTCCACGCTCTCCTGACCTCAACCCTTTTGACTTTCATTTATGGGGGCATTTGAAAGCTCTTGTCTACGCAACCCCGGTACCAAATGTAGAGACTCTTCGTGCTCATATTGTGGACGGCTGTGATACAATACGCCATTCTCCAGGGCTGCATCAGCACATCAGGGATTCCATGCGACGGAGGGTGGATGGATGTATCCTCGCTAACGGAGGACATTTTGAACATTTCCTGTAACAAAGTGTTTGAAGTCACGCTGGTACTTTCCATTCCATGATTAATGTGATTTGAAGAGAAGTAATAAAATGAGCTCTAACATGAAAAGTAAGCGTTTCCGGACACATGTCCACATAACATATTTTCTTTCTTTGTGTGTGAGGAATGTTTCCTGAAAGCTTGGCTGTACCTTTTTGTAACACCCTGTATGTAAATTAATGCAGATGAATAGGAAAAAGAATCTGGTAATGTTTGAATACTCCATCAGTAGTGTAGCGCTTGACACAGTCACGTCGATTAAATTTTTGGGCGTAACATTGCAGAGCGATATGAAGTGGGACAAGCATGTAATGGCAGTTGTGGGGAAGGCGGATAGTCGTCTTCGGTTCATTGGTAGAATTTTGGGAAGATATGGTTCATCTGTAAAGGAGACCGCTTATAAAACACTAATACGACCTATTCTTGAGTACTGCTCGAGCGTTTGGGATCCCTATCAGGTCGGATTGAGGGAGGACATAGAAGCAATTCAGAGGCGAGCTGCTAGATTTGTTACTGGTAGGTTTGATCATCACGCGAGTGTTACGGAAATGCTTCAGGAACTCGGGTGCGGGTCTCTAGAGGAAAGGAGGCGTTCTTTTCGTGAATCGCTACTGAGGAAATTTAGAGAACCAGCATTTGAGGCTGACTGCAGTACAATTTTACTGCCGCCAACTTATATTTCGCGGAAAGACCACAAAGATAAGATAAGAGAGATTAGGGCTCGTACAGAGGCATATAGGCAGTCATTTTTCTCTCGTTCTGTTTGGGAGTTGAACAGGCAGAGAAGATGCTAGTTGTGGTACGAGTTACCCTCCGCCACGCACCGTATGGTAGATTGCGGAGTATGTATGTAGATGTAGATGTAGATGTTGACCAGTACAGTGGTACCATGCAGACATACAGGCCCCACCAGTAAGGCGGTGTAAGGCCGCCGCATTGAATGGAGATTAAGTTGAAAAATATGGTTTTGTAGCCAAGTGAGTGGAATAATATGATGTATAGGAATTCTGGGTAAATCCATCCTGCTTTCAGGAAAAAAGTGTGTTCCAATAGTTACTGAAAGCCCATCATATAAGGTAGTTTCTGGACATTATGTTTTAAGACACGTTTGACAGTGCTTAGGTATCTCATGTCGCGGAATCCAAATTTTTTGGTAATAGGCATTTGTTTTGTTAACTCATCAAGTGGTATAAAACAGTTACTTTTTCATGACGGGCTCCCGGACGATAAAGACGTTACGTAGCGAGTACGACCATCAGCTGTCTATTTCCGTGACTGCCACTATAGCTAGAGATCAATAAAGATCCAACTTTCGGGTTGATGGCAACTTTATCTTGAATCAGGTAGTGGCACAAAACGCTACCTGGTAATCCGCGATGGGCCGCCTGTACCTGTCGCTCTCCAGCAGCCAATACGGCAGCCGCTGGCTGTGCAAGGAGCGCCAGCTTTTCCTCTCGGAACCGGCGGCGACCTTTGACTCGGTTTGGCGGCGCGGCGTGTGAGAGCCGATCTCCCACGCTCGCCACTTGACCGCTGGCGGTGGCGGCCTTTTGAGCGGCCTGCGCGCGCCCCGCCCTGGCCGGCAACAAAGGCGAGCATTAACCCCCGCTAACGGCCGCCCCGTACCGTAAAAAGCCGGCGCCGGCCTGCGCGAATTACACCCTCTGGTCTCCGTGTGGGAGGGGAGGGCACATCGCTGCGCTTCCCTGACGCGTCTCTGCTGTCACCTTCGTGTTAACACGAGAGCCGCGCATTACGTGTACACGGCAGCAGGCACACGTGCTGAGATAGAGAAATACAAAAGGGGTTGTAAAATTGTATTTATAATTATTAGTTGAGGATCATCTATGTCTTTCTGTTTTCTTTCTCTCTTTTTTAGTCTTTTTAACGCGCTTATCGCCTCAATTTATTAAGGTATCATCTGTGGCCTGAAATATATGTGAATGCTTCACTTTCAGTTTACATCTATGCTGCCGGAAAACAAGCGCTACACCCTTAAGAATTGTGCTCAGCGGCACCACGGTATATATAATACTAGATGTTTTATAGAAGTGATGAAAACACTGCAGCGATCTGCATCTACATCTACATGTACATGGATACTCTGCAAATCACATTTAAGTGCCTGGCAGAGGGTTCATCGAACCACCTTCACAATTCTCTGTTATTCCTATCTCGTATAGCGTGCGGAGAGAATGAACACCTATATCTTTCCTTTCCGTACGAGCTCTGATTTCCCTTATTTTATCGTGGTGATCGCTCCGCCCTATATAGGTCGGTGTCAACAAAATATATTCTCATTCGGAGGAGAGAGTTGGTGATTGGTATTTCGTGAGAAGGTATCATTTCTTTGACACTCTCTCCCATATTTCGCGATAGTACAAAACGTGCTGCCTTTCTTTGAACTTTTTCGATGTACTTCAAATGGTTCAAATGGCTCTGAGCACTATGGGACTTAACTTCTGAGGTCATCAGTCCCCTAGAACTTAGAACGAACCTAACTAACCTAAGGACAGCACACACATCCATGCCCGAGGCAGGATTCGAACCTACGACCAAAGCGGTCGCCCGGTTTCAGACTGTAGCGCCTAGAACCGCTCGGCCACCCTGGCCGGCTTCGATGTACTCCGTTAGTCCTATGTGGTAAGGATACTACACCGCGCAGCAGTATTCTAAAAGAGGACGGACAAGCATAGTGCAGGCAGTCTCCTTAGTAGGTCTGTTACATTTTCTAAGTGTCCTGCCAATAAAACGCAGCCTTTTGGTTAGCCTTCCCCACAACATTTTCTATGTGTTCTTTCCAATTTAAGTTGTTCGTAATTGTAATACCTAGGTATTTAGTTGAATTTACGGCTTTTAGATTAGACTGATTTATTTGGAGCCGAAGTGTAACGGGTTCCTTTTCGCACTCATGTGGATGACCTCACACGTTTCGTTATTTAGGGTCAACTGCCACTTTTAGCACCATTCAGATGTTTTTTTCTAAATCGTTTTGTAGTTTGTTTTGATCTTCTGGTGACTTTATTAGTCGATAAACGACAGCGTCATCTGTAAACAACCGAAGACGGCTGCTCAGATTGTCTCCCAAATCGTTTATATAGATAAGGAACAGCAATCTTGGGGAACGCCAGAAATCACTTCTGTTTTACTCGATGACTTTCCGTCAATTACTACGAACTGTGACATCTCTGACAGGAGATCGCAAATCCAGTCACATAACTGAGACGATATTCCATAAGCACCCAATTTTTCTACTAGCCGCTTGTGTGGTACAGTGTCAAAAGCCTTCCGGAAATCCAAAAATACGGAATCGATCTGAAATCCCATGTCAATAGCACTCAGCATTTCATGTGAATAAAGAGCTAGTTGTGTTTCACAGGAGCGATGTTTTCTAAACCCATGATGACTGTGTCAATAGACCGTTTTCGTCGAGGTAATTCATAATGTTCGAACACAATATATGTTCTAAAATCCTGCTGCATATCGACGTTAACGATATGGGCCTGTAATTTAGTGGATTACTCCTACTACCTTTCTTAAATATTGGTGTGATCTGTGCAAGTTTCCAGTCTTTGGATACGGATCTCTCGTCGAGCGAACGGTTGTATATGATTGTTCAGTATGGAGCTAATGCATAAGCATACTCCGAAAGGAACCTAATTGGTATACAGTCTGGACCAGAAGACTTGCTTTTATTAAATGTTTTGAGTTGCTTCACTACTCCGAGGATATTTACTTCTACGTTGCTCATGTTGGTAGCTGTTCTCGATTCGAATTCTGGCAACGCTGTGTTTTTCTACCTGTGTGTTCATTCCTTCCAGACACTCATTCCGAGTTTCAGCTCCATACTGACATCACCTGATTTCTGTGGGCACCATCAGTGAAATTGTGTGTGTTTGTGTGTGTGTGTGTGTGTGTGTGTGTGTGTGTGTGTGTGTGTGTTTTACGAAAATGGAACAGAGGAATTTAGAGGAACGTTATGCAGTCAACTTTCGTGTTCAACCTAGGGAATCCACGGAAGGAACCTTTTAAAAGTTTAAACAGGCCTGTGCGAAACATTGCTTATCGAGACCACAATTTTTTTGCTGGTGCAACTAATTTTTGGAAGGTCCAGAACACGCCGAAGATGTGCCTCTCTCAGAGAGACAGACCTTCAGGTTCAAAATCCGACGTAAACTTCGAATGTCTGCGTGCTCTTGTGAGATCAGATCAACGGTTAACAATAAGGATTACGGGTTTTCTGTTAAACGCTTTCACCGTACATCAAATTTTGACCGAAGTTTTGCACATGCAGAAGGTCTGTGCCAAAACGGTGCCGAAAAATCTCGCAACTGAGCAGAAGGACAATCGAAGAAACGCGTGCGTTCATCTCCTTGAGAGGACTGCCAATGACCACGAATACTTCAGTCGGGTGATCACAGGTGAACCATCTTGGACCTTTTAGTACGATCCTGAGACAAAGCAGCAAAGTGAAGAGAGGCACACTGAAACATCTCTTCGCCGGAAAAAACGCTAATGATCAAACCAAAAATCAAAAGGGTACTGATTTGCTTTTTTTACAGTAGGTTCCTCCGAGACAAATTGTCAACCAAGTGTTTTACAAAGATGTTCTTGAAAGGCTCAGGAAGAGGATGAATCGAGTGAGGCCGGACATTGCAAGTGGACGCTGCGTCATGACAACGCCCCATGCCACACGGCCACTTCCATCATGGGATTTCTGATCTCTTGTTCCACAGCCCCCCTGTTCGCCTGATCTGAGTCCGCGTGACTTTTTTCTTTTCCCGAAACTGAAAAAAGTGTCTTAAAAGGACGTCACTTCGGGACTCTGGAGAATATTCAAAAGGCTTTACAAGTTGAAGCCTTTTAGTGCTGCTACCAAGAAAGGGAGCAACTACGCTGGAGTATAGTTGCCGAAAGGAACTACTTTGAAGCGGACAATATTGTTGTTTGAAAAAAAAAATTAAAACTTTTACAGATAAAAAATCAGTCTTACTGCCTTTCTCTCGCACGTCGCATGTGCATGCTGCGGGGTTTAGCGCCTCATTTGTCACGGTCATCGGCAATCAGATGGAGCTCAGGTGGCCTGCCTGTGAGTGCTCTGTTTCGTCTCTGCAGTCTGTAACTGTGCTGAGATCAGAAGTGAACAGTGTAGTGTTTCATCCATCCTCTGCAGCTCTAGTTGTATAAATCGAAATAACCAGCAACCAGTTGCATAAAAGGAATTTAATTTGTTAACCGGTTTCGGGCAATTGGTGCCCTTCTTCAGAATGGTAACCCTATCACATTGTTTGTGTCAACGATAAGATGCGGACGGGAAAATGCCGGGGACCTAAATAAAATACAATATCAGTAGAGGGACAACCTTCGCATCAGGGCATGCTGCATTGTTGCCAAATTTATTCAAGATGGCGGCGACGACGTCATTCAAGATGGCGGTATGTAGACTTTACAACATTGCATGACGTCATCCAAGATGGCGGCTTTTGGCGGGAAAATAGGTCAATTGTGCTATGTCCATTAACCTAACCACCAGACAAAATGGCGGGAATTTTGAATTTTGGCGGGAAAATATCACAATTGTTCGATGTCCACTAACCTAAGCCTCCAGAAGAAAAAATGGCGGGAAGTTTGAATTCCAACAGGATAATACACACAAAAACCGTACTTATCTTTATTATTATTGATTATCATTTATTAACATTCATTATCATTTATTATTATTTATTATCATTTATTATTATTTATTATTATTTATTATTATTGACCTGCCTCCACTAGAAAATTCCCTCCAAATTCCAATTCCAACACGATAATGGCTGCAAAACCTTACTTTTGTTTATTATTATTCATTATTATTCATTATCATTTATTAACATTCATTATCACTCATTGTCCTTTATTATCATTTATTATCATTCATTATCATTTATTATTATTATTATTATAGGCTAACCTCCACTAGAAAATTGCGTCAAATTCAAATTCTAGCACGATAATGTCTCGACAACTGTACTTCTACTTATTATTATCATTTATTATTTATTCAAGATGTGCGATTTTCTCGACAAGAAAGCCATTTTCCATACATACATAACAAAAATCTATCACAAGTTCAAATCCCAACACCATAATTGATCACACGTACGAACTTTCTCCGTCACTTATCTTTTTTCACTGGTAGCCTATCATAATCGCATCAAACAATAAACTGCACTTATAGTAACGTAAGTCACGTCCTTTAATTTTGCAGAGGGGAAGGGACTGAAGACTTTATCTCAAGCAGTCCGGTCATCACTTGTTCTCCAACACAGTCAGCACACACATCTTTGATGTTGCATTGCAGTCGCCACGACGTCCGCGCTCCAACTGAATTAGTTCAAATCCTCGCCACCCCCTGGCCAGCGCGCGGAGACACTGCCGACACCTGTCATGTGAGGCGGCCGGCCACTCGCGCTGGACTGCCGGTATGCTGGGGGTGATCCCAGCGATCACTCGCTCGTCGTAAACATGTTTTCGCTAGACACGGTGGAACTTGCCGAGTCTGACGTCACAGCCGTCCCTTGCCTGCTCACCACGTGTATTCGTCGCCTCCGCAATTTTCCCACCAAAATTGTTTGCCTCGGACTGAATCACACAATGGTCGGCCTTTCCCTGTCACACTTTTGGCGCCAAAATTGTTTTCCTGGGCATATTCAAACCTGTTGATGCCGACCGCTCACCGTCCACCACGTGTTCTTGTGCGAGTGAGAATGCAGTGCTACACTTTTGGCGGCAAAGTTTGCTCGACAGTGGAATCCTCCATGACTATATAACAGCACGTTTGGTCCGCACTGGAACGCTCGCTAATTGACTCTCTCTTGTGCTCGCGTAGTAACTGTAAAATCGCTGCGCCGCCACCCTGCTTACGTCACACACCCTCCATACACGCGACGGACATAGTCTTCTGTAAATACCTAAGTACGTAATTCCGTTTCGATTTTAATCATATTAAATAATTCAATTTACAATTTCATATACCTATGCAAAGGTGTCAACTACCTAATTTCAACAACTTTTCGAGGACTAGACAGCCACCACTTCCTAGGAACCAGCGCCAAGTTTGAATTTTGGCAGTAAAGAAATGTCACTTCTGCTTTCCCTAACAACCTAACAAAATTGTTGGAAAGAATGGGCACTTGTACCAACCTCAGCCGCCCGACCGCCAATTCCTCCTAGGAAATAGCGCCAAGTTTGAAATCTGATAGTAAACAAAGCTCACTTGCGCTCCCGTCACCAATCTAAGAAAATTGTGGCAAACGTAACTCATCACCACTACACTAAGCCACCAGCACTCAACCTCTTCCTACACGTTTTGGCTAAAAGGACTCACCCTGCACTAGGCCCATGGATGGAGGAACCGATTTACTTTATTTAGGAATGGAGTGTATGTATCACACCGATATGTTCCACACCATACAGACCTGCAAAGCACTCCTACATAACTCATTTATAATGCTCTAGACACACGCTTGCAAATCGTAAACAGTTAAAAATAACTCATAGCACAGCCTACAAACATGCGAACCGCTCGTAAATAATGCAACACATTTACGTCCAAATAGCCAAACAACTGCTAATTTTCCGCAATAAATTCAGTGCATAGGCTGATGGAGGGAGGAACGAGTGTACTTTATTTATTTGCGGCATATCTTTATGAATCTTTTGCTTCTCATAGGTTTCGATATGTAAGGCTGACCTAACGCATGTTCTGAACTCCCGTAGTGCATTACACTTGGCAACACAACCACACCCACCAAGATATTCATTGCAATCAAGACCTGCAACTCCCCTACAGATAAATTTGTCCAGTTATTTGTCGACTCACTTACAGTTTCACCAGATTGCAGTTTTTGCGCAAAAACCACTCAGACTGCGCAGTGCTGCTCGCGAAAGTTAGGATGGGCTGCACTCTCTTTATTTGGAGCCCTTTTATTTAGTCGTGGAGTATATTTGTCACAAAACACCTGCACTGATCCGACTGTGGTCATCTGGTACAGGCCACAAACACGTAAACAGCCCCTAATTTCACCACACAATAGCAAACAGCTCTTAAATAATGCCGTACACAATATCAGCAGAGAGCTTTGTACTCTTAAACTCTCCAAATGAAGCACCACACAGTGCACAGACTTGCTCGCAAAATAGTTCAACAGACGGGCCCCAACACCACCAGCTGCCAAACCGACCAAAAGTCTCTGCTCGGCCTACCCCAAACATGACCTCAACACAGCCGCATTCCCACCTAACACCAGAGAAATTGATATCGCCTATACGCCTTAAAAAGGTACCTTGCCCAAGACGCGACACACACTAGCGACTGCGACGGGTCGCTACGTGACGTCAGAAGTTGCCTGCTGGCGCATGCGCAGTTCGAGTTTGGGATGCGACGCGCGACTGTTGCGACAACTGCCGCAGCACTGCACGAGTGAGCAGTGTTGCGACGGAAGTCGCACGACACAAAGACGTACGGCTGCCCGAAAGATGTCGAGCCAGTCAAGGAAAACTTGTAAGTAGGCTGTTTAGGTTTTTTATTGGTAACGCCACCTCTGTATGAAAATCACTGGCTGTGCTGTGTGCAGTCTGTGGCTGCTTTGCATTGTTGTAATACTCGCCATTGTAGTGTTAGGCAGCTGGCTGTGAACAGCGCGTAGCGTTGCGAAGTTGGAGGTGAGCCGCCAGCAGTGGTGGATGTGGGGAGAGAGATGGCGGAGTTTTGAAATTTGTCATGAACTGCTATATTTATATATGATGATATCAAGGTAAATACATTGTTTGTTCTCTATTAATATCTTTCATTTGCTAACTATCCCTATCAGTAGTTAGTGTCTTCCATAGTTTGAATCTTTTATTTAGCTGGCAGTAGTGGCGCTCGCTGTATTGCAGTAGCTTGAGCAGCGAAGATTTTTGTGAGGTAAGTGATTTGTGAAAGGTATAGTTTAATGTTAGTCAGGGCCATTCTTTTGTAGGGAATTTTGAAAGTCAGATTGCGTTGCGCTAACAAAATATTGTGTGTCAGTTTAAGCACAGACATGTATAATTGTTCAAAAAGGGGACGTTTCAAACTGAAATGAGCCACTCACAGGATGTGATGCTCTTTGAGCTGGTCTCGCAACATCCTTGCCTTTACGATTTGAAGAACCCTAAATATAGAGACACTATGTTCAGAGACAGAATTTGGGAAGAAATTGGTGCACAGTTGAAACTGGCAGGTGAGTGAAATATGTAATATTTTCCCATTAATGCAAATTTTTCAGGCCTGTTATGAAAATCAGTATAATCCATGCAGATGTAGAATTAGAATGATGAAAATGAACTTGAAGGTCAATTTTCGCATTACTCTTTTTTGTGGCGATAAAAATTGAAAACGGCAAGTACATTACAAAATGAACAATCTAAAGTACAACGAGAAAGTTACATTTTACAATACCTTCACTTTGAAAGTAAACGGTAGATTGGTGTCTTGATGATACCTTCTAGTTGTGAAAAACCACCACCAGATTGTTGTACAGCTTTCTGTAATCAATAGATGTTCGTTTTTGAGGAAGGCGTTTCTCAACAGATTGCGCAAACAGTATGCTGCAATAAGTAATTTGTCACATTCACTTCAATTCATTGGTAGAAGATGGTGCTCAAAAAACTTGTGCCAAAAGTGCACTACTGTTTTACAAGGCCCTTCTGGTCTGACGCAGTTCACAATTGAAATTCGTCTTTTGTAAATCCTGGAGTCATCTTTTGAGTGCCGCTTGGCAAGATTAAATGTTCATGTCATCCATAACGATGTATGCTGTCAGAATATAAGAATATGGAAGTTCATTTGGATGAGAATAAAGAGTCAATCGGCTATGAAAGTTGCCTTAGCTTGTTCCAAAAGTTTCTGCATGGGAGAAACTGACAAGTATAATTTGGGAAAATTTTGTGAACAGGCACGGACATTATTTTTTCCACATTTCTGCCAGTGTATACTGTAGACGTTCAGAATGAAAATTCTAGAGATGTTTAAGGTGTAACCCTATCTTGTTGTCAAGAACTTGAAACAATGCAATGACGCTAGCGTGCGCTTATTGTTAATAAACTTATCTTTCATTTGAATTTTAGGTGAAATGTGCAAAAACAGATGGAGGAATATTCGGGAATCGTATCAGAGAAATAAACGAGAAAGAAAGCTTGGAACAGGTTCAGATGCCTCAGCAAAACCAAGAAAATGACTTCTGCTTGATCACTTGGCTTTAAGAAACCTACATTTCGTGGCATTTTAAATGAAATTGTCAAGAGCATATGGAGAAATATTAGTAACTCATACTGGAGAAATATATGACATAAAATAGTTTCATTAGGTCCAAATGTGTCAGCGAAACAAAAAAAATGCATTCTCTATCGTGTGATGATCACACGATTCTCGTTGCGCGTCGACAGAACTGGCGGCTAGTCGCGACGCTCCCGGAGATATATGAGCCCAAATCTCGGAAACCGAGATCGATATCATTCTGATCTCAACTTTAAAAATAATTTCGATATGTTAGCTTCTTTTCATCGGCAACGATGTATGACCTAACGTGAACCATACGTAAAGTAGCCAGCGACCACATTTTTCACTGTACACAATTCATATTTTATGCAGTAGGTTACTTGTAAATTAAGTATCGGAATAACTGTGACGAATATCGGAAAAATAGACACCTCATTATCAAGCTGTGATGTGAAACTGTAAGATACGCAAACATCAATTTTTTGTGCCTTTTACTTTCCTCACAATTGATAGAGAAGTAATTTACAGCGAGAAAACACGCAAAACCGAAAGAGATACTTTTCAATTTTTAAAGTAAAAGGAGAATCTGTATCGAAAAACTACCTCTGGGAGCCGATGTAACTTTGTTGCATTAACATACAGAATTTTTTACAGCAAGAAAATCGGAATTCATATTTTTCTTATGTATTTGAATCCGCCGCCGCCGACCGGAGCTTGGGAAACAGCGACGACTCCAGTCGCGTTGCGGCCGCGTCGCCGTCTTCCAGGGGGGGAAAAGAGGAGGGGGCAGCGTCGCAGTCGCAGCCAACTGTCGCGTCTTGCACAACGTAACTATTACGCTCCAAGGCAGGCCCGGCTGCGCGCGCATGCGGTCGGCTGGGGGAGGGCGTTCCAGAGCCTTCACTCAAAAAATGGCTCTGAGCACTATGGGACGTAACTACTGTGGTCATCAGTCCCCTAGAACTTAGAACTACTTAAACCTAACTAACCTAAGAACATCACACACATCCATGCCCGAGGCAGGATTCGAACCTGCGACCGAAGCAGTCCCGCGGTTCCAGACTGCGGGCCTAGAACCGCTAGACCACCGCGGCCCCCCTTCACTCAAGTTCAGCGTCCGAGCGCTCGTGACAGCTGATCAGAAAGGGTACTCTCCTCTGACACATGTGAAAGCTGCATTGTTCTTCTCATGTATACCGCCGGCATCTCAGGTCTTGACCTGCCTTCACGTCGATTGTCAGAATAGCTCATAGCTCGTTGACACACACGATTAACGCGGCCGGGAAAACATTTACTACTTGCATGCAACCGAGATGGTGGTGGAAAACCAATCACTCTGATCTGCGCTGCAGGCGCGTGTAATCATTGATAACACTCTATTTATTTTTTCGATCAACTTATTTCACCATACAGTATATCTATCACGCTATCACAAAACACCCACCCAGATGTGCCCTGAGCCATGTTGCACAGCCCACAAACACGTACCCAATCATAATTTCAGTACACACTATAGCAAACTGTTACTAAACAATTCCTCACACAGATGTGTAGATACGCTCAGTACCAGTAAACTATCGTAATAACACATAGCAGAGCCTGCAGATCCGCTCGCAAAATAACTCAGCAGACGTGAGCAGGTACCCCCCACTATGCAGACTGCCTACAGGATCGTGAAATCACCCATCCGTCTGATTTCAGACCTCGCACAGCCCCTGCTCGGCTTCCGCAAGCGTGAGTTGGCGCGGTCAACGCGTTCGTCAGTGGTCAAAGGACACACATACATCCGTCCAGGACCGCGATCCGTCACAATCCCGAGCCGCGACCACCGAACGCGGGTGAAAGTCAACTTTATATCAACATAGCATATTTCGAAAGCGCAGCCTCCATACGCTAGACACTTCATTGCAGCACATGTCTTTACCTCCTATGATACTGCAGCACACTGCGCATTGCTCCTGACATGACATTACACGGCCCTTTAACAAAACGTAACTACACATCCCTGCTTACGCCTCATCGCGTGACCAGCCACCTAAAACCTTCTCAATATTATTCTTACTTTACAAATTTTTAAAAAAAAATTAAGATCTAATTTACACCTCCCACCGCACCTAACCTCACACCTGTCCCACCTTCAGCATACGCAAACGACCTCAACCCTATCTTGACACTCATATATCACCCCACAAACCATGTCCATCAGTCAAAAAAATGGTTCAAATGGCTCTGAGCACTATGGGACTCAACTGCTGTGGTCATAAGTCCCCTAGAACTTAGAACTACTTAAACCTAACTAACCTAAGGACAGCACACAACACCCAGCCATCACGAGGCAGAGAAAATCCCTGACCCCGCCGGGAATCGAACCCGGGAACCCGGGCGTGGGAAGCGAGAACGCTACCGCACGACCACGAGATGCGGGCTGTCCATCAGTCAATTTACCATTCTCATCACCTATTTTCGAATTACAAATGTAGCCTCTATCTAAACACCAATCAATTCATCTTTCTCGCACTTTCAACAGTAAAATTAATATTACACACACCCAGAAATACCAAACTCAATTAAAGAGTCAAACTTTTATACAGAACATCAAGCACACCAATATTCAAAGCCTGGTCCATATTTACCACCTCCACCTTGAATTAAATATTATTACCATTGCCGCAACATTCTGTCAGCGCTCGATTTGTACCTATTTTTCCGCTCTTAACTGCTGTCACTAGCGGTCAAATATCACTATCTATAGATTGCATAAATTTCCACATAAAAAAAATCTCGCCCCGCCGTTTAGAGACTCCTATATCCGAACACATAGCATCATTCAACCATCACTTGCTCTTATCTAATAACTCATCCATCAGGTCTGGGGGCAAGGTCACCCCTTTCTTTCTTTCTTTCTTTCTTTCTTTCAGCAGCTGACAGCTATTTTTTTTTACAGTGGTAGATAAATTGCGCCATCAACTTACCATCACCATTCGCGAAACATATCTTCAAGTTCGTAAACACTCTTACTCAATTACACAGCGGTCCCGCTTAAGACATGACCTTCAATATTACAGTTCTTAATCCAATAACCACCGAAACAAGTACTAAATGCTCAAACTAATCCCATAGCGCCTTACAAAGCGAGTGTACGAGCGCCGCCAGTGGCATGTCAAAGCCACATAGCTGTCCATGTAAACAGCCGTCCACTCACCCCCAGGACCAAAATGCTGAAGTGGGCTCTCCCTATACCTGCTCTCCAGCTATTGTCGAACGACATACAGTGCACAAATGGATTCCTGAATAGCGCAGATCTCTGTCTCCCCCTTGCATCTGCAACAGGACATGTAAACAGTGTCTCCCCCAGCCAGCAAACCCGATGTCATTCACCCTTCGCTCACAATTTCCACTCACAAATTTTAAACACTCGCATATATAAAACCGTATTCACTCCTGCCGAAACTCACTTAATAATAAAAAAGCATTCTCCCATTCTAAGCATAGATGAGTATGCATTTATCTTCACCCATCTGATCTCTGCAATTTAAGTTGGGGAAAGACATATCTATTACCTTCTGCAACCTGTCTATAAACAGAACGATCTCAGTTACAACAACAGGATGTTGTTTTGAACATTCGCCAGAAATGCGCGCGATTTTGTACGCCTCAAACTAGGTACAAGTACAGCATATCCTCAACACCCTATCATCTTTATCCTCTACCATCAAACAGTGAAAAAGTCACGAAGGTACCAATGCGATCAACCTCCAGTGCGGACAAACGGAATTCACAATACTCTCCCCGAATAACTCAGAGTACGACCATCCAAGAATTCCTAACAGCTTGCCAAGTCCGACACCTCAAACTACAGATGCCTACATGAACAAGATCATATTAAATATACACACGCTGCAGAGACCCCTTTAAAGTTTGATCACCCATACTGTAAGCGAATGAGAAGCTGCCTCTGGCCCTTGTTCAAACAGTGTTTTCTAACACACTTTTGCACACTGCCGAGCATTTCGTCTTTCTGCCGCAACTTCGAAGTCAGTGTCTGATTCTAAACAGCCATTAACACGGACCGATGCACGGCCTCTCACAGGAAACTATACCTTGCACCTTGTAAATCATATTCTTACAGTCGATAGCATAACATTGAGTGATTTTAAATAAAGGACAGAAACAACACAAGGGAACTAGAAGAGCCTGGTGGCGTTGTTGCGACTTCCCTCGAAAGTGATTGACCACCTCTACATTTAAACTCATATGTAGCAGTGACCGAATAGTTTATAACTCTGCGTTCCATTTCTAGTGATTGGTCATTTTTGCACACAAGTACGGGATCACCGTTTTCGGTGCTAGCAACCCCGGAAGTTGCAGTCCATCAACCAAAATTTGCCCCCCCCCCCCCCAAACTCAAGCAAGCATTGTTAGTCAATCATTATGTCGTACCCAATGCACAGATGTGATGGATAAGACACTATCGATCTACTGTAATATTATCCATCACAGCTGATATCGAGAAAGATTTTACAGTAAGTCCAACACTGGCCAATCATGTGACAGCTTGTTTTCTTAATTTCAGTGTCATAGCTAAACCATACATCCTCTACTTTGCAAGTATCATTGCGAACATTCATAGATGACTGCTCAGCACGTCCATTCACACTTAATTCTCAAACACATAAAGACGATCAAATTATATCAAACAACGCTATACGTATTTCTAAGACCTCGCGCATAGTACTCGATCAATCTCTATGCGTATGGCGGTTACAGAGCAGTCTAGTCCTCTTACGTTAAAAGACCATCCTCAACTCGGCATTGACCAACCGACCCCACAACATTGCTACCCAATTATTCCTCAATCGAGCAGATGAATACAGTACACTCCACCTCTCTTGACTGAATAGAGCTTTCCTAGTCCTAATCCTCCAAGTGCGCCACATTTCTCGAAATGTAACCAAGTCTTGGAGCTTAGCACACCATATCTATCTATAGTAACAGATCTCACAGCGCCTTAATTTAACAGCATACAGTTAAGAATAACAAGAACAGAGCGATATTTATACACAACGTAGTTGGATACATTTTTAAGTTGTAACCTCCCCACTGAAAAATGTTAAATTTAAAACAAGAAAATGTAGCCAAGCTTAAACTCCCCACAAAAATTAAAGAATGATCAGTGCTCATTAAACCCACAATAATGTAAATTAAATAATGAACCATGAACAGAATCTAACATCTCAACACAAATCATTAGACCTGATAAATTTTATAAGGGCAGCAGCGCTGACCTTCGGCCCTGTGAAATAATTAAACCTGATAAATTCTTACCTCAGTAAAACTGCATCTATATCTGCTCTTATTTTTCGGCACAGCTCCGTGCAATGCTGGTCTATATTTAATTTTGATTCTTGGAGGAAATGCATAGGAAATATTATTTAACTTGAAATGAATCTTTTTCTTTAAAACAGTTACTTCATAGAAAAATTATTATTGGGGCATTTTTTTTGAACAAATTAATTACAATTAACATACGTTATTAACTGAGCGCAATGCTGCTTCATTGCCTTCTACTTTATTACACATCGTCCACCACAATTCTGACCAGATTCCGAACAACAGCACGCCGTCGACGCATGCCGACGCCCGCTCAGTACAACCGTCCACTCGCTACACGCAACTGCACCAGACTGCTACTACTATCCAACTGTCGACTCGCGCGGTCAAGCGCAGACTAGCAACGATAAAATAACTCTCTGGTCAGAGAGTCTGTCATGCCTCGCCATCACTGGTACTGGATACATTAGAAACGTACGCGTTTCAAAGTAAGTCATCCAATCTATCGTGTGTAAAGTATTGTTCTAGTGTCCATGATCGGTGCATCGAAGGTTCCGGTAGGAGAGAGAGAGAGAGAGAGAGAGAGAGAGCGAGAGAGAACATAAACACACACACACACACTCCTAAGACTAGAACCTTCAGCACTTAAAAACAGGCGATAACCTTAGATCGCTTACTTTTCCGAACTGTCAGACATACATCCTTCTCCCCGTTCCCCCCACGCTGAGCTATCTCTACCCCAATCGGAAAACTTTTCCTTTCTTGATACGAGCCTAATATAGCCCTACGGACACGTCTAGTGCCCAATGATCACACCAGATCACGAGTCAGAAATAATACTATTACTTCATCAGGTCCATGTAAAAATGATTGTGATTAGCAGCCGGTACATCCTACAAGCAAACAGATACGCATAACAGCACTGTCCAACATGTGAAAATTACAAGTCACCCCGTCACCAACTCTGTAAACACCCGCCTGTCGGGTAAGTGTGTACACAATGATTACAGCCCCTCACAAATACCCACAGCTAACTTAGTTATGACACTGAAGTCTCGATTTTACACCAAGCATGCGACAGGGGGGGGGGATCGTGTAAATCAAAGTGCGTTTAGAGGAATGTGTCAACTTTCATCAGACATGAGATGGAAGTACTCTGATGACCGACGGGTTCACCGTTAACGATCGCAAGTAGACAGTGCTTTAAACCACATACCGAACACATAGCCGCATACGACTAGAACGCTGGCTGCACCACGTGACTAAAGCTTCCATATAGAATACTGGAAAAAAATCTACCTTCAGCAACTTGTCCTTCTCTAGAATAAATGAGTCAATGTTTGAATCGTACCTAGTTGCAGCTCTGTCTCAATCGGCCATCCCGTACACCCTCTGTTATCATTTAACACAGATGTAAGTTTAGACGTGAATGATTTTCTGTCCTACTGAAAAGCATCAAATACAGTATTCAACTCGCGTGTATCACCGCTACCTCAGTAGACATACACTATAATACGAACTCAAAGAGAAAAAATTGACTGCCTTCCTTATTCCGTTCGCTTCGATGTCATCGTTTTCCTGCATTCCTCTTGCTGCCGCATACCTGACTCCATGTACAAATTCGAACCAGAAGATAAGCGAGTACGTTCTCATTTTCACCGCATTTCGGTGTATATTAGGTTAGTTTATATCTATGCGCTAATCAGTTTTCGCATTTCTTTCGATTTTATGTCAGATCCATCCATGCGAGCGCGACATAAGTTATCGTTCTGTGCTCTAAAATTACCTCTAAATGTAATCAAGGTGTATCCAGTCACCTCCACATTCGGCGAGCGCTTGCTCTGTTTTCTGTACCTCTATGTGCATGCACACTTAACGGTCAGCTCCCAGGACCCGGTCCCATCGGCTGGTGGACCAAACTTCGGGCATAGAATACTTCTCCGGACGTAGCGCGTGCTTGGTCCCCTCGCGAACTCTATCACGGATGCTGCATATGGTGGATCCGCCTCTCGGACACGGCTCCGGATATATAGTACGCAGCAGATCGACACTGGAACGTTAACTCGGATATTGTATACTGTGGATCTGCATTCGAATACAGCTTCCTACCTTGCGCGAGGCGGATCCACTTTCAAACACCACCCCGAGCGTAGTGTGGATCCGCATCTGAACACCGCTCTCGGTATAACTCGCGGCAGATCCACATTCCAATGTTAACCCCACTCTACCGCTGGTCCTGGCAGCCTTCCGCAAGGCGTGCACGTTGTTATTCTTAACTGTATGCTATTAAATTAAGGCGCTTTGAGATCTGTTACTATAGATAGATATGGTGTGCTAAGCTCCAAGACTTGGTTACATTTCGAGAAATGTGGCGCACTTGGAGGGGTAGGACTAGGAAAGCTCTATTCAGTCAAGAGAGGTGGAGTGTAGCTGTATTCGTCTGCTCGGTTGAGGAATAATTGGGTAACGATGTTGTGGGGTAGGTTGGTCAATGCCGAAGTGAGGATGGTTTTTTAACGTAAGAGGACTAGACAGCTCTGTGACCGCCATACGCATTGAGATTGACGAGTACTACGCGCGAGGTCTTAGAAATATGTATAGCGTTGACTTTCACCCGCGTTCGGTGGTCGCGGCTCGGGATTGTGACGGATCGCGGTCCTGGACGGATGTATGTGTGTGCGCTTTGACCACTGACGAGCGCGTTGACCGCGCCAACTCACGCTTGCGGAAGCCGAGCAGGAGCTGTGCGAGGTCTGAAATCAGACGGATGGGTGACTTCACGATCCTGTGGGCAGTCTGCATAGTGGGGGTACCTGCGCACGTCTACTGAGTTATTTTGCGAGCGGATCTGCAGGCTCTGGTATGTGTTATTACGATAGTTTCCTACTACTGAGCGTATCTACACGTCTGTGTGAGGAATTATTTAGTAGCAGTTTGCCATAGTGTGTACTGAAATTATGATTGGGTACGTGTTTGTGGGCTGTGCAACATGGCCCAGGGCACATCTGGGTCGGTATTTTGTGATAGCGTGATAGATATACTGTATGGTTAAATAAGTTGTTCGAAAAAATAAATAGAGTGTTATCAATGATTACACGCGCCTGCAACGCAGATCAGAGTGATTGGTTTTCCACCACCATCTCGGTTGCATGCAAGTAGTAAATGTTTTCCCGGCCGCGTTAATCTTGTGTGTCAACGAGCTATGAGCTATTCTGACAATAGACGTGAAGGCAGGTCAAGACCTGAGACGGTGGCGGTATACATGAGAAGAACAATGCAGCTTTCAAATGTGTCAGAGGAGAGTACCCTTTCTGGTCAGCTGTCACGAGCGCTCGGAAGCTGAACTTGAGTGAAGGCTCTGGAAAGCCCTCCCCCAGCCGACCGCATGCACTCGCGGCCGGGCCTGCATTGGTGCATAATCTAAGGCGTATAGGCGATATCAATTTCTCTGGTGTTAAGTGGGAACGCGACTGTGTTGAGGTCATGTTTGGGAGAGGCCGAGCAGAGACTTTCGATCGGTTTGGGAGCTGGAGGTGTTGGGGCGCGTCTGTTGCACTATTTTGCAAGCATGTCTGTGCACTGTGCGGTGCTTTATTTGGAGAGTTTAAGAGTACAAAGCTCTCTGCTGATATTGTGTACTGCATTATTTAAGAGCTGTTTGCTATTGTGTGGTGAAATTAGGGGCTGTTTACGTGTTTGTGACCTGTACCAGATGACCACAGTCGGATCAGTGCAGGTGTTTTGTGACAAATATACTCCACGACTAAATAAAAGGGCTCCAAATAAAGAGAGTGCAGCCCTTCCTAACTTTCGCGAGCAGCACTGCGCAGTCTGAGTGGTTTTTGCGCAAAAACTGCAATCTGGTGAAACTGTAAGTGAGTCGACAAATAACTGGACAAATTTATCTGTAGAGGAGTTACGGGTCTGGACTGGAATGAATATCTTGGTGGGTGTGGTTGTGTTGCCAAGTGTATTGCACTACGGGAGTTAGGTCAGCCTTACTTATCCAACCTGTGAGAAGCAAAAGTTTCAAAAAGATATGTCGCAAATAAATAAAGTAACCTCGTTCCTCCTTCCATGAGCCTATGCACTGAATTTATTGCGGAAAATTAGCAGTTGTTTGGCTATTTGGACGTAAATGTGTTGCATTATTTACGAGCGGTTCGCATGTTTGTAGGCTGTGCTATGAGTTATTTTTAACTGTTTACAATTTGCAAGCGTGTGTCTAGAGCATTATAAATGAGTTATGTAGGAGTGTTTTGCAGGTCTGTATGGTGTGGACCATATTGGTGTGATACGTACACTCCATTCCTAAATAAAGTAAATTGGTTCCTCCATCCATGGGCCTAGTGCAGGGTGAGTCCTTTTAGCCAAAACGTGTAGGAAGAGTTTGAGTGCTGGTGGCTTAGTTTAGCGGTGATGAGCTTCTTCGCAACAATTTTATTAGGTTGGTGGCGGGAGCGCAAGTGAGCTTTGTTTACTATCAGATTTCAAACTTGGCGCTGGTTCCTAGGAAGTGGTGGCTGTCTGGTCCTCGAAAAGTAGTTGAAATTAGGTAGTTGACACCTTTGCATACGTATATGAAATTGTAAATTGAACTATTTAATATGATTAAAATTGAAATGGAATTAAGTACTTAGGTATTTACAGAAGACTATGTCCGTCGCGTGTGTGGAGTGTGTGTGACGTAAGCGGGGCGACGGTGCAGCGATTGTACAGTTATTATGCGTGCACGAGAGAGAGTCAATTAGCGAGCGTTCTAGTGTGGACCAAATACGCTGTTATATAGTCAAGGCGGATTCCACTGTCGAGCAAACTTTGCCGCCAAAACTGAGGCACTGCGTTCTCACTCGCACAAGGACACGTGGTGGAAGGTGAGCGGTCGGCATCGACAGGTTTGAATGTGCCCAGGAAAACAACTTTGGCGCCAAAAGTGTGACAGGGAGCGGCCGACCATTGTGTGATTCAGTTCCGAGGCAAACAATTTTGGCGGGAAACGTGCGGATGCGATGAATACACGTGGTAAGCGGACAAGGGACCGCTGTGGTGTCAAACTCGGCAAGTTCCAGCGTGTCCAGCGAAAACATGTTTACGACATTGGAACGATCGCTTGGCTCGTCCTCTTCAGCGTACCAGCAGTCCAGCGCGAGTGGCCGGCCGCCTCATGTGACAGGCGTCGGCAGTGTCTCCGCACACTGGCCAGGGGGTGGCGAGGATTTGAACTAATTCAGTTGGAGCGTGGACGTCGTGGCGATTGCACTGCGATATCAAAGATGTGAGTGCTGACTGTGTTGGAGAATAAGTGATGACTGTACTGCTTGAAATAAAGTCTTCAGTACCTTCCACCCTGCAAAATCAAAGGACGTGACTTACATTACTATAAGTGCAGTTTATTATTTGACGCGATTCTGATAGGCTACCAGTGAAAAAAGATAAGTGACGGAGAAAGTTCGTACGTGTGATCAATTATGGTGTTGGGATTTGAACTTGTAATAGATTCTTGTTATGTATGTAAGGAAAATGGCCTTCTCTGCCGAGAAAATCGGACTTCTTGAATAAATAATAAATGATAGTAATAAATAGATGTACAGTTGTCGAGACATTATCGTGCTGGAATTTGAATTTGACGCAATTTTCTAGTTGAGGTAGGCCTTTAATAATAACTAATAATAATAATAAATGATAATGAATGATAATAAATGATAATAAAGGACAACGAGTGGTGATGAATGTTAATAAATGATAATGAATAATAATAAACAAAAGTAAGGTTTTGCAGCCATTATCGTGTTGGAATTTGAATTTGGAGGTAATTTTCTAGTGGTAGCCAGTCAGTAATTATAAATAATAATAAATGATAATAAATAATAAATGATAATAAATAATAAATGATAATAAATAACAATAAATGATAATGAATGTTAATAAATGATAATCAATAACACTAAAGATAACTACTGTTTTTGTGTGCATTATCCTGTTGGAATTCAAACTTCCTGCCATTTTTCTTCTGGAGGTTAGGTTAGTGGACATAGCACAAGTGACCTATTTTCCCGCCAAAAGCCGCCATCTTTGATGACGTCATGCGCTGTTGCCAAGTCTACTTGCCACCATCTTGGATGATGTCGTCGCCGCCATCTTGAATAAATTTGGCAACAATGCAGCGTCCCCTGACGTGAAGGCTGTCCCTCTACTAATATCAATAAGTAATACAGTACAGGGAACAGCATATTCACCATTCATTCCAGAGTACAATCATGTCCCACGACGGATAGGTACTCCTGTTTAGCAGCTTCAGCCATTTGAGTGGAGTCGCATTGTGGGTCTGCGGGAAGCTACGTGGACATATCGACGGACTCCTGCACGTTTTGGGCACAGCCATTGGTGGCTTCCCACTGCTTTCAATAGTGGTCTGTGGAATATTCCCACACCTGTGGAGCAGAATATGGACTCTGTACAGAACAGACGTACGTCATGATCGACGCATTGTGCCAGCAACTGTGGCCAACCGAACATCATCGAAGGACGAAACCCGAGCACAGGTTGCAGCTACTGCGTCATCAGACACTATTGAGAAACGTCTGCTTGCAGCAGGTTTAAGATCATGTACAGCTCTGACCAGGCTACTACTGCCACCACGATACTGCATGGTCACTCTGGTGTCGTGAAGCAGTTGACTGGTATAGCACCCCGATGTCTTCATTGATGACAGTAGGTTCTGTCTGGTGGCAGGCCCATTCCGGAGAGCATTCGCTCACGACACGTAGGTCTCACATCAGGTTACAGGTTGTGAAGGCCATCAGTTACAAGTAGCGGTCAAATTTGGTGCTTCTGAAGGGGAACAAATGTCCGCTGCATTGCATAGGCTGTTATCCCAGAGCTACTGTCGTTTCTCCGATAGAAAGGTGTGCTCTTTCAGCAGGGCGGTGGACGTCTGCATCCTGCTGCTGCCACGCAGTTTTCTCTTCGCGGTGTACGATTGCCCTGGCCAACATGATCATCAGATCTTTCGCCAATTGAACACGTATGGGACACGATGAAGTGGGAACTTACTCGTTCTTCAGTACCTGCAAGAACCATTGTCGAACTGGAACAAAAGATGCAAGGATCATGGGGCAGTCTATCAGTACAGTACATTTATGATCATTTCCATGCGAGACTACTAATCTGCGTTGCCGTCATTATGGGGGATACACTTTGTATTAATTGGTCTGTTTGAGCAACCTTTGCTGTGACGATCGTATTTCATTTGGTCTGAACTGCTAATATATACCTGTCACTATACTTGTCATAAGATGATCTTGCCATGAGGATATCGCTTTTTTCTTTTTTTTCAGCATTGTATGTTACTAAAGCTAACCGGTACACACCGTCAGTTGTAGGCTGCCTCTAAGGGCTTCCAGAGGCAACAAAAATTTGATTTTAAATGTTTCATACAACTATTAACAGAATTTTAAAATACTGTCAATAACTTATTCAGTGACAGGTATAAATGTAAAACATTTAACACAGCAAGGAAAGTACCAGTCAGTTAGTCATGTAACTCACTGTGCCCAAATTACACTGAATTTATTCATCCAATATTTCAGAATGAAAGCACTTGATTATTTCCAACAAACTTTATAAATAATTTCACATCAAATCTTTGTGAGATTTTTTCTCACTGGCACCGCCCGCAAAATGATGAAAGGCAAAAACTATCTGTTACTACATTTTTCGTTGTTCATGCAGCAAAGCCCCAGTATCAAGTGAGGCGTTTTATTACTTCTTTCCTTTTAAATCTGTTCGTAACACATTTTGCAGACATTATCGACATATACGACGGATTCTACCTGCAAAATAATATCGTAGGACGCATAGGTTTTTATATACAGCGTCATAAACATTGAGTTGCGTGAAAAAGCTTTTGCTCGAAACAGACCACAAATTACCCAGACCGCACTCGAGTGTTTGATAATGAGAGACTTGGACTCCCAAGAAACCTTGAACATAACTTCTAACCTTTTCTATATTTTTCTCGCTTTCATGCATAAAGTCAAATATTTAACACGTTAACTCTTATGTAAACCTCGGTTCTGAGAAACTCCCGAAAGATAAAACTCCCACACACTGTAAAACTGACGCCATCATTTACAGTGTGTGAGAGTATTACCTTTCCGCACTATCTGTGAAAACCAAGGTTTTCAATTCCCTTGCACAGAGCTTACTTGCTGCACTTACGCGTTAAAAATGACAGGGATCGACAGTTATCGACAACATCACCTGGCTGCATACCCGTAAGTTATTTAAACATTGTATACGCCGGGAGAAACTCGGGTCTTACAAGTAAATAGACAGTTTTGCAGCTACGACGCCAAATTACTGTCACAACATGTTAATTACCACCTTAAGTCAGCAAATACAGAACGACAGTCAAAATACGCTTACCAACGAAGTTATAGGAATGTGAGTCCATCTAAACAGTATATACGTCACTCGGTAATGGCAATTTAGCCGAAGCAAATCTGTAGCGAAAGAGAAATAAATAAATATTAATATCACATAGCAGCGAATGCGGACACTCCTTATAAATATTGAATAATGGCTTACCACAGGGCTCCATTCTTGCTTCTCTCTTGTTTAATTTATATATGTCTGATATTCCTCCAAAGCCATCTACATGAATGGGCAATAGCCGCCCAACGCAAAACTTTTTAAACAATTGAAGAAATCCTGACTTCTGATCTAGACATCTTAAGCCAATATTTACGATAGGGGAGGTCATAATCAAACTCAACAGAAGTTGCCTGTTTTCATCTGTGGAACAGATCGACACGCAGAGCCCTTGATGTCTATTTTGAGAGAGGCAAAGTTCATCATAAAATGGATATAAAATATCTAGGGATAATGTTCAATAGGCCACTTTCTTTTAAGGAGCACTTGACACGAACCTCTGCTAAACTCAAAAGCAGAAAGAACATTCTCCATAAACTCTCTGGCACTCGAGGATCGTCAGCAGACGCTCTTCGAGTATCAGCACTCGAACTGGTATTCTCAACAGCAGAGTACTGTGCGCCTGTCTGGTTTAAAAGACCACACGTAGAAAAGATAGACGTAAAACTTAACGGAGCCATGCGAGCTGATAGTGTGTCAATACGGTCTACTCCCACGTACTGGTGAACTATCTTGAGCCACATTTCATCTCCTGAAATCAGACAGAAGAGCGCGCTACCGTGGGAATACAAGAAGATTGCTGATAACACCGACCTTCCAATATTAAACGATGTATTCCCTGCAGAGAGAAAAAGACTAAAATGAAGACATCCCACTCTTATCACAGCAAGGACTCTCATGGAAATTGAATTCAATGCCATCGATGAATGGAAACGCTACTGGGAACAAGGCTGCCCGCGATGCCTGAAACTGCCGTGCATTCTGAAGAAAGCCCCTGTATTCGTCCAGCCTCGGACAGTACGCTCCATCTTGAACCGCATCCGAACAGGCCATGGAAGATGTAAAAACACTCTGTGGTGCAGAGCGACATACCTTTGCTCATGCTGTATCAACATGTCCGCACGTGCCTCTAAGAGTCTTTCCGAAGATTTCCTGACAGCGACGAATGGTGTGATAAAATGCATAAAAGGCTTTGATATCGCAATGCAGCTGTTGTGATTTGTATTGTTTTATGTAGCGAGCTGTGATTAAATGTCAGCTTGTAGTAGTTTTCTAATCTTTGTTCATGTATTTCCATACAATACATAAATAAATAAATTTTATTTAGGAAATGGAATGAGGCATTTCATCAATCCAGGATCTTCACTCACAAGAGAAAAGTTCAAAACTCAAAAGCCCATCTAAAATACATTGGTAGTCTCCTTGGAAGCTCTCTGCTACTCAACTGGTTTCACAGTTTAATTAATTCTTTGAAAGTGGAATGTATGATTTGTTGTATTGTACAGTTCGTATGGACTGTGTAATTTGACGAGCTGAACATCAAAATAAAGTGAAGAGATCAGATGAATAAAGTAGAAGACGAAGTCCATGACAGAGAACGATAGACACAAATAAAATATAACTAAGGGAAATTATAAGGAAATCAAAAAATTAAAAACAATAATACTAAAAAAATAAATGTATGCTATGGCTACTCACATGAGTATGTTGTCGCTTCTTGGCACAGATCCTATCAGCAGATTGGGTAAAGATGTTGCATGCATAGCTCAGTCGGGACGTTGACGACAGTGCTTCTATCGTGGGCTGAGCTGCACTGAAGCCGTGTGACGCCGAGTGTCTGAAAATATTTTGTAGTCCTCATGAGTCTAAACTTTGCAGTATATGATATTGCAGCAACTTTAGAGGGCGGTTCCAATAAAAGACTGAAGGTTCTCGAGAAGGTAGGGGTGACATTAGGACAGAATACCGCCAAAGGCTTGTGAGAACTGGATGTGCTTTGTGTAGGCCAAGCAGAGTTTACTGCTCAGTGAATGACAAAAGAAGCAAGAAAGAAAAGAAGAAGACAAAAATTGAGCGATTGTGACACTGAATACGACACAGATAATGGGCCAGAACAATTGTGGTCCATGGAAGAGTCTGTATAAAAGTTTGTTATTAAAAACACGTCGAACCTCAATATCTGGAAACCTCTTTATATCAAAAAGTACTGAAAGCAGAAACATGGAATTTTCATAGCCTGCCAAGAATGAGATTCAACACGTATGGAACAAGAACAATGAAAGTATCCTATTTTTTTCAGTTTTTATTTTCATTTAGTTACAAAATTAGCCGGCCGCTGTGGTCGAGCGGTTCTAGGCGCTTCAGTCCGGAGCCGCGCTGCTACTACGGTTGCAGGTTCGAATCCTGCCTCGGGCATGGATGTGTGTGATGTCCTTAGCTTAGTTATGTTTAAGTAGTTCTAAGTCTAGGGGACTGATGACCTCAGATAGTAGTCCCACAGTGCATAGAGTCATTTAAACCATTTGGAGTTACAAAATTCTGTCAGAAAAATTAAGAGTTTCCGAAAAATATCATACCACGCCATATAATACAATTCTTTCAATAATTCTAGTTCAGTATATATACAAAATCCTTACATAAGGGGAGATATTGAATTTAACTGATGAAGGGAGAAAATGTAAAAATAAAGTAAGTGAAGCAAGCAAAGAGAATACAAACGCCTAAAAAAATTAGGCTGACAGGAAATAAAAAGCGGCTGAGCAGGAAAGGCCAGAGGACAAATGTGAGGATTTACAAGCATATTTCACTAGAGGAAAAACAAATACCATCAACAGGAAAATTTAAGAGACTTTTGGAGAAAAGAGTAGCAGCTGTACGAATATCAAGAACTCGGATGGAAAACCCTTTCTAAGCAAAGAAGGAAAAGCTGAGGAAGGTGTACATAAAGGTTCTACACAAGTGAAATGAACATGAGGGTAATGTTATAGAAATGGAAGAGGACGTAAAGGAAGATGAAATGGAAGATTTGATACTGCGAGAAGAATTTGATAGAGTATTGAAAGACCTAAGTCGAAAAAAAAACCCCACGGGGAGGCGACATTCCGTGACAACTGGGTTTGTGGGATTGAAGGGACCAGACTGCTAGGTCCATCGGTCCCGTAACAACTACTGATAGCCTCGGGGACTTCAGCCATGACCAAACTCTTCCATCTAGTATGTAAGCTGCATGAGACAGGCGACATACCCTCAGTATTCTGAAAGAATTTAGTAATTCCAGTTACACAGAAAGCAGTTGTTTACAGTTGTGAAAATTACAGAACTATAAGTTTAATAAGTCGTGATTGTAGAATATTAACACGAATTCTTTCTAGAAGAATGAAAAAAACTGGTAGAAGCCGACCTCGGGGAGGATCAGTTTATATTTCGGAGAAATGTAGGAACATGCGAGGCGATACTGACACTTCAAATTCTGTTAGAAGATAGGTTAGGAACGGAGAACCTACGTTTATAGCGTTTGTAGACTTAGAGAAAGCTTTTGACAATGTTGACTTTAATTTTCTCTTTGAAATTCTAAAGGTAGCAGAGGTAAAATACAGGGAGCGAAAGACTATTTGCAGCCAGTACAGAAACCAGACGGCACTTATAAGAGCTGAGGGACAAGAAAGTGAAGCAGCGGTTGAGAAGCGAGTGAGACAGAGTTGTAGCCTATCCCCGATGTTATTCAATCTGTACACTGAGCAAGCGGAAACCAAAGAAAAGTTAGAAGTACGAATTCAAGTCCAGGCAGAATAAATAAAAACTTTGAGGTTTTGCTGATGACAATGTAATTCTGTGAGAGACAGCAAAGGACTTCAGAGAGAAACTGAACGGTATGTACAGTGTCTTGAAGGGAGGACATATGATTAATATCAACAAAAGGAAAACAAGCATAATGGAATGTAGTCGCATTAAATCAGGTGATGATGAGGGAATTAGATTAGTAAACGAGACACTTGAATTGGTAGATGTGTTTTGCTGTTTGGGCAGCAAAATAACTAATGATGGGTGAAGTTGAGAGGTACATAGTGTAGATTGGTAATGGCAAGAAAAGCGTTACTGAAGAAGAGAAATTTGTTAACATCGAGTATAGACTTAAGTGTCAGCATGTCTTTTCTGAAAGTATTTGTATGGAGTGTAGCCATAAATGGAATTGGAACATGGACGATAAACAATTTAGACAAGAAGATTACAGAGGCTTTTGAAATGTGGTGCTACAGAAGAATGCTGAAGATTAGATGGGTAGAGCTAATAACTAATGAAGAAGTACTGAATTGAACTGGGCAGCAAAGAAATTTGTGGCACAATCTGACTAGAAGAAGGGATCTGTTGGTAGAACACATTCCGAGACACCCATGGATCACCAATTTAGTACTGGAGGGAAGCATGAAGGGTAAAAGTCGTAGGAGACCAAGAGAAGAATACAGTAAGCAGATTCAGAAGCATGTATGTTGCAGTAGATATTCGGAGATGAAGAAGTTTGCACAGGATAGAGCAGAATGAGAGCTGCATCAAACCAGTATTCCAACTGAAACCACATCAACAACAACGTATCTAGAAAAGCAGATTCATTAATCATAGTAAACTGGATGTGCCTTCAAAACTTACCAAGATAATGTGTCACAAACTTTGGTAATTTAATACTGGCAGCATAGGACATAGAATTTCGCCTTAAGGAACCAAACATTTGGTGTTCAGCATTGCTCAGACGACGCAGCCACGTCCCAGGCCACCAATGGCAGAAGGGCAGCAGCAGCGAAGGCTCAGGCAGGAAGTCGCCAACGTCTGCCCACAGCCCGATTTGTTGCGGCAAAGGTGGCAGAGGTGATAGAGGCCGCTGAGGTGGCAGGTCTTCCACCATATGCCAGCTCCTCGGCCCAGCAGCACACGGACTGCTTTGCACAGGGCGCGCCATGGTGTGCTGGCTGACTCTGCAGTCTCTGGACAGGAGGGGCACACAGCAGCAGCAGAGTCTGCCCACAGGAGCAGAGGCAAGCAGAAGGAAGACTGCTCACCCTCATGACTTTGGGAAGAACGACTGCACGTGCAGGCTCATGGTGCACGCCAGCAAATGATCAACTATGTGAAGGCACCTAGGTCCTCCATGTCGGACTTGTCCTGAACAGTGGCACTGCAGCTAATAGCATCCAAGACCCCATGATGGGTCCTTCAGCGAGCGACGTGGAAATTTGTGGACTACTAGATCAGTAAACGGCGGACCGACATAGATACCATCAGACTACGCATATCTCTGCTGAAAGTGAACAATGCTTACACGGGCCTGGCCAGTGCTTGTACTGCTACTGTACAGGTTTCTTCAGCTCAGCTCATAACGGAGCTGCAGCGTCGGTAAGCGATAAATGAGGCCATCTGAGTCGTGAATACTCTGTCTTTGTGTTGTGGCTGTAACTTGGCACCTTGGACTGCCCATCCTGGCTACAGTATGAACTAATCGGCACAGCGAAAAAACTGCGATATTAGTGGACTCTACTTGTTGAAATTCCCATTGTTGTTATGGCTTGATCTACTTTCCTCGGCTTCTTTCATTGCTATGGATGCCGTCTGAATTTTTCTCGGTTGCACTAGGTATATTACTTCGTGGTGCAACAGGATTATCTGATAATAGATACCGTTTCTCTGACTGTATACAAATGTATTTCCCCTTATCTCTTGTTCCTATAAATTTAACTCTTTGTTGTCCTCCAGTGCTTCCTAGTAACATACCCTAGAACATTATCTGAAAAAATTACATCTACATTCATGATTTTTAGAAGCATGTGTCTATATACTTCTGATAAGTGTTCTGGCAATACCGGGAGTCCATTACCGTTTCTGTGAGTGACAGTTTGTCACCTCTCGGAAAACATTCATCACAATATGCACAACAGTTTCTCAAATTTCTTTCACACTTCTTTAGTCAAATGATCAGTGCAATTTTCAGAATTTTAAAGAGAGTATTCCAATCAACATTGTTAAAGGTTTTCTCTAAATTTACAAATGCTGTAAATATAGCTTTGCTTTCCGTAATCTTTCTTCTAGCATAAGTTGCAGGTTCAGTATTACCTCGCGAGTTCCTACATTTCTCCGGAGTCCAAATTGATCTTCTGCGAGGTCTGATTCTAGCAGTTTTTCCATTCTTCTGTAAAGAATTCGGGTTTGTAATTTGCAACCACGATAATTTTCATACCTCTCAGCAACTGCTTTCTTTGGATTTCTTCTTGAAGTTTGAGGGGATTTCGACTATCTCATACATCTTGCATACCAGATGGAAGAGTTTTGTCATGGCTGGCTCTCCCAAGGCTATCAGCAGTTCTGACGAAATATCATCTACTCCCTGGGCCTTCTTCAGACACATCTTTCAGAGCTTTGTCAAATTCTTCTCTCAGTATCATATCTATCTCATATTCATTCCCCCCCCCCCCCCCCCCCACTTCGCTTTCTAAGTCAGACTATGTTATTCCTGTATAAATCCATACCATTCATAGCCTCCTTTACTGTCTGTATTGGTTCACCTTCTTTATTGGTTCACCAAGTACTTTCACTGTGCTGAGGTCACAGTTTGTCTCATTCATATACAGTTCACTGAGAATACATTTCCTTTGCTTTACTCATATCCTAGATTGAGATATCTACACGCCTGTCATTGCTCCCTGTTAGGAATCATGTCTTCTTTTCCTTAACGGGATTCGACCATGTTTCTACACACACCCTTATGATTTTTTCTTCCCTGGGACATATTCTCATGTCACTTTCTTGTGCCACGCTATTTTGTCTTAAAGATAAATGATCACTTTTCGTCTCACGACCTGCCTTTGATCTGCATATTTAATTTTTTCCTTCGTCATTCTGTTACGTTACGTACACTGGTACATTGAAATTCTGTTTCATATGGGACTTACCCTTCTATTCATAGAACCTTTATGCCATCTACTATTCACATTCATTTCCACTTTCTTTACAGTGTGACTCATTGACAGTCTCAAAAATGCCTCCTTTCATTACGTATTGCTTTTCTTGGATTGTCTGTTAATTCGTTTTCCATTCACCGTGGTTGCTACCCAACCCATGGATTTCCTATAAACTAGCGGTGTTGCTTCTGTATCGGGCACTTCAGCAGTGGAATATTTCGACCCTATATTCTAATCTATTTCTCACCATAGTTAACCACAAACTTTTATGCTTTATCAGGAAGATGCTTCCTACAACACCATGATAATGAATCTCTGATCCTCTTCTTATGAAATGGAACTTCTGTTTCACTGGTCTCGCCCTACTGTTAGTAATTACAGGTCTGTGGTTCCCATTTGTCCACCGTATCTCGCGTCACATTCTTCATTCTACAGATATCTTCCCTGCTAATTATGGCTTCTTTCGTGGGCTTCTCTTTCTTTATAAAGCTTCTGTGCGTCCTAGTATTTATTAATAACTGTAACTTCCTTTACAATCTGAAGCAATATGCCATCGAAATTTCATTTCTTGCTTTGCAGCCTATGACTCTCACTTCTAGCCATTTCATCATGGTAACAGTTGATTGCCTTGGGTACCACACGCTAAGTTTCCCTTTTTACTTGTGGATACGGTCCCTAATTTCTCATAGCAATGAGGGTCTAATGTGCTCACGCTTTTTACAATCATGGCCGTGATCCCAGACTTTTACACTTTTAACAAATGGTCTTTTTTTCAGATTTGACATTCATAAGACCTGGTTTATTGCAGTAATAACAAGAATCCTGGTAGCTCTTGGCTTCTTCCATCTGTGTACCCTTCTGTTCCTCTTTAGCTTCTCACAGTCTGTAGCTATGTGACCCCTCTTCCCAAAATTGTACCATCTTCCTCTCGTGTTACTTTGATATTTAAATTTCCTTCGAGCCACTCTCGGGAACTGACCCTTTTCTTGCGAGAGTAATAGCGCGCTTTTCTCTTGCAAAGCTACGTCCTGCGCATCAACTAAGCGAATTTGTTCACCCCGGCTGCGTATAGTTGTCTGAATCCTATTGCTGGCTGGGCTCTGTTTGAAGCAGCCCTGTTACAGTTCTAATGCACTTTGTAACTGTGCTGTTCCTGACACTATGGCGATCGCCTTTCTATGGTTTCGATAATTCATCTCTTTTATATCTGGTCTGGTGATCTAGGGGTAAAGCCCTTTACTGGAAACCGTGAGGTCGCTGTACCGAATCCTGGTCGGATCACGGATTTTTCAGTTTGTGTTTTAACTAGCCTTCACCTCTGAGGAGTCGCTAGAAACCTCACATGGTTCGGATTCCAGGCTAAAGCCCTATACCCGGATGGATAACTGAGATAAATTAGAATGGGCGTCCAATTGATAGATTTACACCGGGCCAGTGAACCACACGAAATTACTATTACTATTATTATCATTATTATTATCATCTATTCAGTTTCCCCATGATGCAATTGCTTCCCCTTGGTGTTGTCTTGCCTGGAACGTCATAAGGCCATGGAAGTCTATGGTGCACTTATCCTAAGATCTGCAGCCCGAACATTTAATTTTGCCCTGGGTTTGCCCGTAATTTTAAATTTTTTTGTGCGGAAATAGCAATGATTTATCATCCATTTGGTCTATTTCAAACGCCTCATTCATATTCTCAAGCCGGCCGCTGTGGTCGAGAGGTTCTTGGCGCTTCAGTCAGGAACCACGCGGCTGCTATGGTCGCAGGTTCGAATCCTGCCTCGGGTATTGATGTATGTGATGTCCTTAGGTTAGCTAGGTTTAAGTAGTTCTAAGTTCTAGGGGACTGATTACCTCAGATGTTAAGTCCCATAATGCTTAGAACAAGTTGAACCATATTCTCAAAGACCCTACGTTCAGACTTAGCCCTACAAAACGATTTATTTACTAATATGAGAACATCCTTGGCACTGATGCCTGCGACATCTGACCAGCTAAGGTCATTTTACGTTAATAAAACCTTGTACGCAACTATTGCTGTTGTGGCTTGCCTGAGCTCTTTGTGTTGATGACGCTGTAGTTCTGTTGTTTTCCGTGTAGTTTCTTCTACAAGTACTTCTTCCTCTGCTGGTCTCTCCTGCAACTTGTCTGGCCTAGAGAAGTTAATCAAATCCCGTCTCTAGCAACAACTTGTGTTTCTTTTCACCTGTTCCACTGGCCTGGTCATTGGTCTTCATACTGTGTGGCGGGATTCATTCTTAATTATTCTCCGATATTCTGCCACCTAAATCGGCACTTTGAAACGCGTCTAAATATCCGCCCAACACACCTGGCACAAAATTTTTATGTCACGTCCTCTCAGAGATCCTACCATCAATTTGGGTGTAGTGAAATCATGACACGATTATTATCGTGGGATGAGGTCTACTAAATCATTCAGGTCATAGCTGGCAGTGTTTCAGAAAACTGGGAGGCACAACTGTAAGCCAAGGACATACGCATCCTCGTATGTTACGTCTAATCCAACAATGTCGTGGTGCCATTTTTTAACAGGAAAACTGTCGTCCACACATGGCACCTGTGTCTGTGAACTGTCTATTCGATTCTGAGGTACACCGGTGTCCAGCACGTTCCTCAGATTTGTCCGCGACAGAATATGTAGGGAGCAGTTCGGACGCAAACTCTGTCCTGGTGTCACTACCCAGGATATCAACGACCAGTTACGACACTTGTGCGCCAGCTTGCCTCAGATGAGGATACAATGCCTTTTGACACCCTTCCCAACCAAATCAGAGAACGTATCCAGGACAGTGAGGTTCAACGTCGTATTGATATGTGGGCGCATACTACCAGATTCCATGTAAATGTGACTGGATTTCGTAATCACTGAAATAACATCACATATCCTCTCAAACCGTGAAGTTTCATTTCATTTCCTCCACCTCTTCCGGATGCCTCATTTTTTTGTAGATGTAAGCGAATGGTTTTCATTTGTATGGAGTACTTAAATAAATAAACAAACGTCATGTAGCTACCAGCAAGGTGCTAAATGGTTCAAATGGCTCTGAACACTATGGGACTCAACATCTGAGGTCATCAGTCCCCTAGAACTTAGAACTACTTAAACCTAACTAACCTAAGGACATCACATACATCCATGCCCGAGGCAGGATTCGAACCTGCGGCCATAGCACTTATAAAAAAAATGGCTCTGAGCACTATGGGACTCAACTGCTGAGGTCATTAGTCCCCTAGAACTTAGAACTAGTTAAACCTAACTAACCTAAGGACATCACAAACATCCATGCCCGAGGCAGGATTCGAACCTGCGACCGTAGCGGTCTTGCGGTTCCAGACTGCAGCGCCTTTAACCGCACGGCCACTTCGGCCGGCCATAGCACTTATACACTTATGTTTAGAATTCACTTATGTTTAGAATACACTTATGTTTACACTTGGCACACTACACCTCTGTGCGTTTTGCCCTACCCCCTGTGGTAGGTATCCCGGCTCATGGAGGGGTTATGTTACTGGTCCGGGATGATATTTACTACGATCCCATCACGTTGCACACCGGCCTGCAGGCAGTTGCCATCCGCATTACTCTCCCCACTTTTACATTTTCCATTTGTACCGTTTACACTCCATCGTCATCTGCCGTTACCAGGGCAGACATGATGCAACTTACTGCTCAGCTACCTGCACCATTTTTGTTAACTGGAGACTTCAATGCCCACCATCCGCTTTGGGGCTCTCCAGCATCCTGCCCGAGGGGCTCCCTGTTAGCCGACCTTTTCAACCAGCTCAATCTTGTCTGCCTCAATACTGGCGCCCCTACTTTTCTTTCGGACACATCTCACACCTATTCCCATTTAGACCACTCTATATGTACTCCCCAACTTGCACGCCGGTTTGAGTGGTATGCACTTTCTGATACATATTCGAGCGACCACTTCCCGTGTGTTATCCATCTCCTGCAGCATACCCCCTCTTCGTGCTCCTCTAGTTGGACCATCTCCAGGGCGACCTTTCAGGATCAAACCTTCACAAGCTGCGATCGTCAGGTCGCACACCTCACGGAAGTCATTCTCGGTGCTGCTGAATATTCCATCCCTCACCCTACTTCTTCTCCACGTCGCGTACCGGTCCCCTGGTGGACCGCAGCATGCAGAGACGCTTTACGTGCTCGTCGACGTGCTTTACGCACCTTTAAACGCCACCCTACAGTGGCGAATTGTATCAATTATAAACGATTACGTGCTCAGTGTCGTCGTATTATTAAAGAAAGCAAGAAAGCCAGCTGGGCTGCTTTCACAAGCACCTTCAACAGTTTTACTCCTTCTTCTGTTGTCTGGGGTAGCCTGCGCCGGCTATCTGGCACTAAGGTCCACTCACCAGTTTCTGGCTTGACGGTCGCGAATGACGTCCTTGTGGCCCCTGAGGATGTCTCCAATGCCTTCGGCCGCTTTTTCGCCGAGGTTTCGAGCTCCGCTCATTACCACCCTGCCTTCCTCCCCCGCAAACAGGCAGAGGAGGCTAGGCCACCTAACGTCCGCTCCTCGAATCGTGAAAGTTATAATGCCCCATTCACCATGCGGGAACTCGAAAACGCACTTGGCCGATCACGGTCCTCCGCTCCAGGGCCTGATTCTATTCATATTCAGATGCTGAAGAACCTTTCTCCTGCGGGTAAAGGTTTTCTTCTTCGTACTTACAATCGCATCTGGATTGAGAGACATGTTCCCGCATGCTGGCGCGAGTCTATTGTTGTCCCGATTCCTAAGCCGGGGAAGGACAAGCACTTGCCTTCCAGTTATCGACCCATCTCGCTTACCAGCTGTGTCTGTAAAGTGATGGAGCGAATGGTTAACTCTCGATTGGTTTGGCTGCTCGAGTCTCGACGTCTACTTACCAATGTACAATGTGGATTTCGTAGGCGCCGCTCTGCTGTTGACCATCTGGTTACCTTGTCGACCTTCATTATGAATAACTTCTTGCGGAAGCGCCCGACCGCGGCTGTGTTCTTTGATTTGGAGAAGGCTTACGACACCTGTTGGAGGGCGGGCATTCTCCGCACCATGCATACATGGGGCCTTCGCGGTCGCCTCCCTCTTTTTATTCGTTCCTTTTTAATGGATCGACAGTTCAGGGTACGTGTGGGTTCTGTCCTGTCAGACACCTTTCGCTAGGAGAATGGGGAGCCACAGGGCTCAGTTTTGAGCGTCGCTCTCTTCGCCGTCGCGATCAATCCAATAATGGATTGCCTCCCAGCTGATGTATCAGGCTCCCTTTTCGTGGACGATTTTACCATCTATTGCAGCGCGCAGTGTACACGTGTCCTGGAGCGCTGTCTTCAGCGTTCTCTTGACCGTCTTTACTCCTGGAGTGTCGCCAATGGCTTCCGTTTTTCTGCCGAGAAGACGGTCTGTATTAACTTCTGGCGCTACAAACAATTTCTCCCACCGTCCTTACGACTCGGTCCCGTTGCTCTCCCAATCGTGGAGACAACACAATTTTTAGGTCTTACATTTGACAGGAAGCTTAGCTGGTCTCCACATGTGTCATATTTGGCTGCCCGTTGTACCCGTTCTTTAAATGTCCTCCGTGTTCTCAGTGGTATGTAGTGGGGAGCGGATCGAACCGTCCTGCTTCGTCTATATCGGTCGATCGTCTGCTCCAAGCTGGATTATGGGAGCTTCGTATACTCCTCTGCACGGCCATCCATCTTACGCCGCCTCAACTCCATACAACATCGGGGTTTACGACTTGCGATCGGAGCGTTTTATACTAGTCCCGTAGAGAGTCTTCATGCTGACGCTGGCGAATTGCCACTCACCTACCGGCGCGATATACTGCTTTGTCGGTATGCCTGTCGGCTGCTGTCAATGCCCGACCACCCGTCTTATCGTTCCTTTTTTGACGACTCTCTCGACCGTCAATACGGGTTGTATGTCTCTGCCCTGCTACCCCCTGGAGTTCGCTTTCGTCGCCTCCTTCAACACCTTAATTTTTCACTCCCTGCAACCTTTCGAGTGGGCGAGAGCCAAACGCCACCTTGGCTCCAGGCTCAGGTCCGCGTTCACCTTGACCTCAGCTCGCTCCCAAAAGAGGTTACCCCCGGTTCGGTCTACCACTCCCGTTTTGTTGAACTTCGTTCGAATTTCATCAATATGACCTTCATTTATACAGATGGCTCCAAGACCAATGACGGGGTCGGGTGTTCTTTTATTGTCGGGGCACAAAGTTTCAAATACCGGCTCCATGGCCATTGTTCGGTCTTCACAGCTGAGCTCTTTGCCCTCTACCAGGCTGTTCTTTACATCTGCCGCCACCGACATTCTGCTTATGTCATCTGCTTCGATTCCCTGAGAGCCATCCAGAGCCTCAGTGATTCGTATCCAGTTCACCCTTTCGTGCACCGGATCCAACGCTCTCTTCAGCAGCTGGTGGACGTCGGTTCTCCGGTTAGCTTTATGTGGGTCCCTGGCCATGTCGGTATCCCTGGGAACGAAGCTGCAGATGCCGCGGCCAAGGCTGCGGTCCTCCAGCCTCGGACAGCTTCTTGTTGTGTCCCTTCATCAGATTGTAGCAGGGTTATTTGTCGGCGCATTTTATCGCTGTGGCATGACGATTGGGCTGCACTTACAGACAACAAGCTTCGGGCCTTGAAACCTCTTCCCGCGGCTTGGACGTCCTCCTCCCGCCGAGAAGGTCGTTTTGGCCCGGTTACGCATTGGACACTGCCGGTTCAGCCATCGCCATATGCTGACGGCTGCGCCGGCGCCGTTCTGCCCATGTGAGCAATTGCTGACGGTCCGCCACATTTTAATGTCCTGTCCGGATTTTAACACACTGCGTCTAGATCTTAACCTGCCATGTACTTTAGATGCCATTTTAGCGGATGACCCACGAGCAGCTGCTCGTGTTCTTCGTTTTATCAATTTGACAAACCTCTCTAAGGACATTTGATGATGCTGTTTTTTAATCCTATGCCTGTCAGTCTGTCTTTTATCGTGTTTTCCCTTTTAGTTGTTGTTTTAAACTTGTGCCTCGCGGTGCATTCTTAACGTAGTCAGGGCGCTAATGACCATTGAAGTTGTGCGCCCTAAAACCACAAAAAAAAAAAAAAAAAAAAAACGTTGCTGAAACATTACGGAAACTCAAGTTTGAAGTAATGGCTCATCGTATAGTCCTGATCTTGTTCCTTCAGACTAAAACTTGTTTGTTCCACATAAAAAGGCACTAAGGGGTCGCTTCACCTTGGACCAAGTAATGGAGGACGCGGTGCACGCTTGTCTCGCTGCTCAGCCGAAAGCCCTCTTTTCTGAGGGCTTCAGGTAGCTTGTAGTACGAAGGATCAAGTGCGTTGAAAAGTAAGTGGACTATATTGAAAAATGATTTATCGTATGCGTCCTCTTCGTATTGCAATAGAAACTATAGCTACACTACGAATGACCTTTTACTTGCCGTCGTATATAGGAGACAGACAAAATTAAAATAAAGTAAGCTACTTTCACTGTTTCTGCAACTGTAATAATCACAAAAAACAAGGGAAAACTGCCCGATTATCATTATTGTTAACAATTTTCATTTAAATACTTTTCGATTAAAGGAGACCACTCACCGAAAAGCAGAAGTGCTTGAGTCGTCACTAGGCAAACACACAAAAAAAGAAAACTTGCTAGCTTTCGGAAAAATCCTTTTCAGGCCAGAGTAAACCTCCACAGAAAACGCATGCACACACGCACACACATACGCACACGCATACACATGTACGTACACACACACACGCACACACACACACACACACACACACACACACACGCCTATGCTCCTGCATGGTGCCATCTGAACGAACAAAGCCAGTGCTCCTTTTCGGCAGGTGAACTGGGGCACTTCCAGTTCAGCCAGCACCACCGAGGAGCATAAGTGTGTGTGTGTGTGTGTCTGTCTGTGTGTGTGTGTGTGTGTATTTTACTTTAGCATGAAAGGGATTATTCTAAAAGTTAGCAAGTTCTCTTTCTTTTTGTATCTCAACGTTTCTGCTTTTCAGCAAGCTGTTCCCTCTCATCCAAAAGTATTTATATGCTGCCGGAGCCTTCCTACAAAAATTTTCACTTACATATTTCTGAAAGATATAAGGTCTATAAATACAATGACAACCTTTAATGTTCAATAGTTACATTTAATTCCGGTTAACTTCTTTCAAAAAGATAACCATACTCGAAATCGAGTTATGATGCGAAACACATTAAACCACAGTCCTGACTTCTCACATGCATTTCTTTGAAGTTTCAACCAACAACTTTCTGCTCCTTTTCTCTCCAGTCAGTCTATCGTCCTCTAGATATTAAAAGACCAACCGTTTTTAGTTTACCATACTGTGCTGCCCCCCAGCGACAAAAACTAGCGTTATCCGTGCGGAGTAGCGAATGTGTCATTCTGTTTCGAGACGATGTTTCAGATTTTTGACACATGAGTAAGAACATAATTATTCTATTGTCTAAAATGCAGTCGAAATAATGGAAATAAAACTGACAGTGAAAGGCGAATGTACTGTCCAAGGAAAAAGTCTTTCCATTTTGTTTCTCTTTCAGGGTATACGATTGTAGGCATACAGTATAAATTTTTTCGCCGAGTCAACGTCGGCTTTGCCATATAGGCTCTTTTATTGAGCCACATAACCTTCAGGAAGTTAATAGTCGCCCGCATCTCGTGGTCGTGCGGTAGCGTTCTCGCTTCCCACGCCCGGGTTCGATTCCCGGCGGGGTCAGGGATTTTCTCTGCCTCGTGATGGCTGGGTGTTGTGTGCTGTCCTTAGGTTAGTTAGGTGTAAGTAGTTCTAAGTTCTAGGGGACTGATGACCATAGATGTTAAGTCCCATAGTGCTCAGAGCCATTTGAACCAAGTTAAGAGTCCTTAAAACTATGGAATTTATATTTAATAACCAACGCAATATAAAAGCGGGAAAACACAAAATGTGGAACGTAGCTGATCGAAGTGGAATTAAAGACGAGCAAATCATTTTCGTTTTATCAAAAAAAAAAAGTTTCTATCACACTTTTTTAATGAATTTCCTAACATTATAAAGGAGTAAGAGCTAATTTTACTGTATGTATGGATATGGACCTTAACAACACTTCGATGTATCAGATGTTTGTACACAGTAGGGAAAAAATCGCAGCATCAAAAAATAATTAATATAGAGTAATGAAATTTCAGGAATACTTTTCTCTAGGTAGCATATTTAAGTGATGGACACTGCAAAAGCACAGCTCAATGCAAGCGTAACATAAGCCATTGCAAATGTGAGATGCTGGTACATTGATAATCGGTGTAACCATCAGAATGTTGAACGCAAGCATGCAAACGGGGATGCATTGTATTGTACAGGCTCCGGATGTCAGTTTGTGGCTTGCAGCTGCATGCCTGTTGCACTTGGAGGGTCAATATAGGGATGGTCAATGGTGGTTGCGGGTGTCGCTGGAGTTCTCGTCCGATGATGCCCCGTACGTGCTCGACTGGAGACAGATCTAGTGATCGAAGAGACCGAAGCAACATGTCGGTAGGAAATTGGTTTACAGCAGCGGTTATGTAAGCGAGCGTTATTCTGTTGGAAAACACCCCCACCGGCCACTGTAACCGTGCGGTTGTAGGCGCTTCGCCGGCCAGTGTGGCCGTGCGGTTCTAAGCGCTTCAGTTTGGAACAGCGTGACCGCTACGGTCGCAGGTTCGAATCCTGCCTCGGGCATGGATGTATGTGATGTCCTTAGGTTAGTTAGGTTTAAGTAGTTCTAAGTTCTAAGAGACTGATGACCTCAGAAGTTAAGTCCCATAGTGCTCAGTCATTAGAACCATTTGAAAACACCCCCTGGAACACTGTTAATGAATGGCGGCACAACTCAATCACCAGACACCAGACTGACGGCTGGCCGAAGTGGCCGTGCGGTTAAAGGCGCTGCAGTCTGGAACCGCAAGACCGCTACGGTCGCAGGTTCGAATCCTGCCTCGGGCATGGATGTTTGTGATGTCCTTAGGTTAGTTAGGTTTAACTAGTTCTAAGTTCTAGGGGACTAATGACCTCAGCAGTTGAGTCCCATAGTGCTCAGAGCCATTTTGAACACCAGACTGACGAAGAAATTTGTGGTCAGTATACTGTCATACGAAATCGCACCCCAGAATATAATCCCAGGAGTAGGTCCAATGTGTCTATCACGCAGACAGGTTGGTTGCACGCCCTTATCTGACGTCTTTCTAACCAACACACTGTCATCATGGCACCGAGGCAGAAACAGCTTTCATCAGAAAACACAACAGACTTCCACTCTTTCCTCCAATGAGTTGTCGGTCGACATCACTGAAGTCGCAAATGGCAGTGGTTTGGAGTCAATGGAATATAAGCTACAGGGTGTTTGGTTCGGAGCTGTCCTTGAAGTAAATTTCAGCAGTTCGTTGTGTCACTGTGGTGCCAACTGCTGCTCAAATTGCTGCTGCAGATGCAGTACGATGCGTCAGAGGCATACGTGTGACAGGATGGTGTTCCCTCTCGGTATTGTCACGTGACCGTCCGGAGCCGTGATCATACGTTCCCGTGACCAGCGCTGACAGCAATCATGTACAGTGGCTACGTTCCTGCCAAGTCTTTCTGGCGCAACATCCAGTTCCTCGTAGCCCTATTACACGATCTCATTCAAACTCAGTGATCTGTTGATAATGGCGTTTTTGCCGCCTTAGAGACATTGTTGATTAACTTCAGCTCACCACATCCAACATCGAAGATAACTAACGCTCACGACCATTACAGCGTGTATTTAATCAAACCTGATTTGCATTCTGCCGGCCGGTGTGGCCGTGCGGTTCTAGGCGCTTCAGTCTGGAACCGCGTGATCGCTACGGTCGCAGGTTCAAATCCTGCCTCGGGCATGGATGTGTGAGATGTCCTTAGGTTAGTTAGGTTTAAATAGTTCGAAGTTCTAGGGGGCTGATGACCACAGATGTTAAGTCCCATAGTGCTCAGAGCCATTTCATCCATTTTTTTGATTTGCATTCTCATAGCGGCGGTACTGGCGCGAAATTTGAATAGACATCACCTTCCAGATGTACAAACACTCCTTCCATCTTTCGTTTACTTTGCAAACTCCTTCATGGTGTTGTGGTTTTTTTTCCGTTAGTGTAAATTAACTATCCAAAAGTAAGCCTTACTGGAGAAAATGGTAAATAGCTTACAAAAATGTTTGACGCAGTAGTGAATGCAATATATCATCTATTTTTGTTTACAGTTGATTCGGTAAAAAAAGAAAGGGTAGTAAATCTTGTTACAGCTTAAAGAAGCGCAGAAAACATTCATCTTATGTCAGTCCCGTACATGTTCGATAAAGGTAAATGTCGTGTGACTAGGGCCTCCCATCGGGTAGACCGTTCGCCAGGTGCAAGTCTTTTCGATTTGACGCCACTTCGGCGACTTGCGCGTCGATGGGGATGAAATGATGATGACTAGTACAACACAACACCCAGTCCCTGAGCGGGGAAAATCTCCGACCCAGCTGGGAATCGAACCCGGGCCGTCAGGATTGACATTCTCTCGCGCCGACTCTTTTTTTTTCCAAGCTGTTACTTTTTTTCCCTTTGAGTGGTCAGTTAAGAGCAGGTGGAGACAAGGCGGGCAGAGGTCGGAACCCGAAGCCTGGCCGCGATGCCTCCCCCCTCCCAACCCTGAATCACTCCCTCACAGTAGCTTTCTGATTTATTTTTTATTCTGTTTTATGTTTTTTTGTACGAGGACTATCAACAAAGTACATTACGTTTTGGAATTAAAAATAAATAAAATATTGGAAAAAAAATTTATTATATGCAGATGAAAGCCACACTTCAATACTACTTTTCTACATAGTTGCCATTTAAATTAAGGCACTTATCGTAGCGATGGACGAGCTTGGAATTTCCTTTGTCGTAAAATTCGGCCGCCTGCGCCTTCACCGCGTGGTTACCTCTTCTTGAAGCTGTGCGTCGTCATCAAAACGCTGCATAGCCAACCATTTCTCCATTGCTGGGAGTAAGTGGAAGTCGCTCGGTGCCAGGTCGGGACTGTGCGGCGGATGAGGAAACAACTCCCACTTAAAAGATTCGAGAATTTCACGAGTGGCATTTGCCGTGTGGGCCCGGGCGTTGTCGTGAATCAGCAACAAGATCTTTGAGCTCAACTTTCCACTGCGCTTGTTTTGTATTGCTCTTCTGAGGTTGTGCAGAGTTTGGCAACACCTTTGAGAGTTTATTGTAGTGCCTCTTTCCAGGAAATCCACAAAAATCGTATTTCTACCGGGTTACTGATTAACCACGTGGTTCAAGGCGCAGGCGGCCGAATTTTACGACAAAGGAATTTCCAAGCTCGTCCATCGCTACGATAAGTGCCTTAATTTAAATGGCAACTATGTAGAAAAGTAGTATTTAAGTGTGGCTTTCATTTGTATATAATAAAAAAATTTCCAATACTTTATTTATTTTTAATTCCAAAACGTAATGTACTTTGTGGATAGCCCTCGTACTATGAACAGGGTAAATGAACAAAATATCTTTATTGGTACAAGCTTAAGTACAACAGAAATGCCATCCTTCTGGCGGAAATAACATGAGACATTACGCTCGTACAAGGCCAGCAATTTTTTTTTATTAACAAGGTGTAGGAAAAAAATAATAATACTGATTTAAGCTAAGAGGTGTGAAGCAATAGACAGTAGAGTTGGGGGAAAAACCAGCGTGTTCTGGTATAGCGCATAAAAGAAAGGAGGCGTGTGTCTATGCACTGTTGGCGTGTGGCACCATCCAACTGAGCGGGGATGACGTAAAGATCGCGTTTAGGTAATTGGCGAAGAAGGCGCGGTAGCACGGTCGGTGCTCAACTTCACTGTGGGCGGTTTGTAAGTACTGCTAGAAATCAAGGCGTGATTTGTCGCCATCATTATACATGTAGGTGGTCGTCCACCCCTTGACCTATACAACCATATGATTTTTGGTGGCGGGGAAATAAGTATCTTCAGGATGGATAAAAGTCCATGGGTCAATCGAGTCCGGCGCAATGCGGAGGTAACAGGCAACGAACTGTTGAAAGGTATGTGCTAAGGTCTGATCTGGGTAGCTCCAGAAAATAATCGGTAGTTGCCAACCGCAAGGTGGAACGAGTACAATATCTTTGAGTAGAAGGATCTTTGATGGTTAAGAGAGCCAGGCGAGCACAAAAAAAACCGGGGAGTCGCAGGTAGGTGCCCGGAGGTAGCAGACGTTAAGGTAGGTCGCTGCTCCTGACCAAACTTCAGCACGTAAATGAGAGAAGATATATAATCATTTCAAATTGGTTTTTGTTAGATAATGTTCAGAGTTAGGATTTGTATGTCCAAGGTTTGACGCAGTAAGCGTTTTGTAAAATTTTTTGTAAGAGTGATTCGTGCTACGAAAATGCTTGAAATGGTAGGTTTTATGGACGACTTAAAATTTTAACAATATATGTATTGAGATCAACATTGTGTTGAAATCTAATAGCCTGAATCATAATCCACATCCTTTGCTTATATTGAATGTGAAAATGTGTAGTAAACTAAAGTTACCCACCAAAGAAAGAGCCAAGTAAACATCAGGGCCAAAAGTTAATTTTCCAGTACCATCTTAATGCCATTGCACAAACGGCATTATTCTCTTAAACTTGATTGCTGAGTCAAATACATGTTGCATTTCTGGCAAAATGGAGTGCAAGAAACAAGTTCACAGATGCAGTCAGATGCAGGTTTGCTGAATAATTAATTTAGAACAATCTTATCACTGATACTTTCACAGAATAAAAGGATACAATTTTGGTTAGATACTTCCCTGTCGACCAAGTTTCCAGACGTCACTGGTGGCAGCACAAGTCAGTTGGTGGACATCGTCATCCATGAGGTGGCAAATGGAACAAAGTGGGGAGTCCGTTAGTCCGATGGCGTGAAGACGTTGATTTGCGGCGAATTTTCCACTTGCGACGTGGTACCATGTTGCCCGGACGTTGGATGGAAGAGAAGGCTGGTGGATATGACGCCATACCGTGGGCAACCGCTTGGACGGATGTCTGAGTTCGATATTGTTGCTGGATATGTAACGAAGCAGTGGGGTGTAAAAATCTTTCGGTCGAGGAGAACGCGTGGTCGCTAAGTGTGTGTGAGCATAACTGAAGTCGACAATGAAATCAGAAATGTGCGTCAGATGGTGCGTGATGTGTCCGACTGGTACTGGTGGTGTTATGGTCGCGGGCACAAGAATTTCCAGCAAGCTGCGCGTAAGGGAATTCCACTGCTTGTGCATGGTTGACATGTACAAGGACGCCGCTCGCACAAGGCCGAGGCCTCCCGCTCGCGGGGGAAGGGTCAGCGTGTCGTAGCGGACCTTGAATAGTTGATGGCAGCGGGAGGACCTGCGCGATGTGGACCATCCTGGACGCCACGTGTTGATTGAGGTATTTGACACGTTGTGAAGAATCGAGTTGGCGGAGAAGATTTTGTCGCACCGTCGGGCGGATAATTTGGAGTGTTCGCCAAAAATTGATGGCAGCGGAACGGCGCACTGTGGAGGCGAAAATGATACCAAGGTATCGTAGTACCACTCAGCTACCGGGGCCGGACTACATGTTCGATTACGTGATGTGGTTTCTGTGCACCGTGTATGCGAATGTTATGCTAATTCGCTTTATCGCAGTTACGGAAGGAGGCTTCGTCACTGACCTTTATTAAGGAAGCCATCTTCAGTCTGGATTTTGTTAAATATTTCTGCAAAAAATTCAGCTCGTTTTTCTTCGTCAGTTTGTCTTAAAGCTTCCAACAGTTGCTATTTTCGGGGTTTGAACTGCTGCATAACTGATTGACTTTACGCCTATCACCCGCATCCGTATCGAGATAAAAACGTGACAAGCCACGTCCCACTGCGACGGCGAAAGCCCCGAATGCCCCCGGCAGCCGGTGGCGGCTCAGAGTGCAGGATAGGACAGTTGTAGGGGGCCGCAGCGGCGCTCCTTGCCAGCAGATTTCATGCAAAGTGCCCACACAGCGAGGCCGAAACCGCTAACAGAATATTCCAGGACGCCGCCCCTGGGGTACGATATACGCTGAATAAGTTATTCGGCGGAGTCTATGAGGCTTTAGTCGAGGGCTGTTGGCTCGATGCGCGGCCGTTATCCCTCTGCTCTTTTTGGGGCGGCCTCTTTCCGATAATGGCGGCGATACGCGCCGCCCGCGGACATGCAACACTGCAGCTGCTCCGCTCCGGCCGGGCCGCACCCCCAATAAAAGTTATGACGCGGCGGTTAAGCGCCCACCCGCAGTCGCTTCCTATTATTTCCGCGCCAATTGGCTAACTACGCTGCGCAATTGTTTCAGCCGTACCTCTCGCATTGCCGGGCGGAAAAAATGTATCTGTAGCGCACATCCCAGATATTTTCTAACGAGAAGAAGAGATGCGACTTTCGCCTGCGTGTGTGCCTAGTTTTTGTATTTGATGAGATCTACGTATTGTGAGATAATTCTATTCAACTCTCCGCGCTTTTCATAAATCTGAGATCGACGGTGACCAGTCAGTCTATTCAAAATCGAATTCTTCACATAAAAACTTCCCTGTTTCTCCAAAACCTAAATTGTACATAAAAAAAGTTTTTTTCGATGTAACGTAACAGATACTTTTGGCCACTTCACAAAATTGCATAAAATTACTTGTCCCTTTCCATTTCGATCATTACACTTACCCTTCCTTTACCAGCTTTCTTCATGTGATTCAGGTTTTAGTGTTAGGTTTCTCTTCTAGAAATTATTGCCAGCTTTGCTAACATGTATAGGAAGACAGAACTGCCTCTTGTTTATAGTAATATAATAGATTTTGTGTGTGACAGCTTAAACAACTAATCCTTCGAAACCCAATGCGAAAACACTATTCATCTCAATTTTTTAAAATTTTTTAGAACGCCCCTTTTAATGAAACTGGTGTATTTTAGTCAAACAGTGTGTCAAAACACTCGATTCTATCAACTACCTCCATTTAAAAGACATTGTTTTAATGTTTTTATTAGTACGTAGTAGAAACATAGACAAATACGTACTAACAGCTTTCGTAATAAAACATATTAATAGTTTTCGTAATGCTTTGCTAAGACAAAATCCTATTTGTTTCATAATTCACTTTTCAAACATCACAACAGCTTTCTGTTTGATTTTATTTCCGTGTTTTCCTAGTGATTTTTGCTTTGTAAGTTTTTAGCCCTGCCAATCTCTTTCAGGCTGGTTCAGTCAGTGTATTGTAAACACAATTTGCATGCAACTAGAACTTACAGCTTGAGAGTGACTTACAATCTCATTAGGATGCACCAAGTTATCTGTATAATTAGCCACAGCATAACTTCAATTTACATGACGCTGAATTTGATTTATATGATGCCCCGAAATTGTAACGTCGGTATTGTCTGACGTTATGGAAACGACGTCACAAGACACGGGAATAAAAGAAGCATCCTCAATCGAAGAGGGAAACACATTGAGGCACTACGGAATAAGGCGTGTGGCATTCTTTACGAGCACTGCATTGAGCACCTCAGCGAAACTTCGGCTATATAAAGCGACAGTGCTCTTCACGATGCTCCATGAGAACTCGGTCTGTGGGTTAGCAGCCAGCGCGACTCAAATTGGCCACCTGCAGGTTCTTCAAAATAAGGTCGTAAGGTGGATACTGGGAAATTGCACGACAAGACTGATGTCCTGCGAGACTCCGTACATAACATATAAACCTTAGGTCGGACTGTTTATCTTCCACGGAACAGATAGATGGTGCCACGTTCTACGTTACGATAGCAGTAAGTTGATCCAAAAAGTGCATAATGAAGTGATTCCCTGCATCTCTTCACCTTGTATTTTGAAGTGGGAATCGTCTTCGATGAAGGAACTTCTACCTACGACGAGCCAATTAATAAAAAATCGAAAGAGGTCTACATGTACATCTACATCAGTAGCACTTAGGCAGTTCCATGGACGATTGTTGTCATAGGAGTCTTGGCACGTTATCGACTGTTACTCATATATTTTCTAGATGGTGCTGTATTGTATTTACACTGCATGACGATCGCAGCGCTGATGCAGCGAGATAGTTCATAGTATCTAACTAGTGTTGTGGTTTTTATTTCGGAAATCAAATAAACATTAAGCATAGGTTTTGTTTCTTGTTTATAAAGTTAAGAGATCACCTCAAACATAAAAATGGATCCATGGACCTGTATCCCTGCACAGTCAAGGACAACAATGATATCCACAGAATTGTCGATTTGGGAATCTACGTTATAAATGAGGATCAGATTTAGAAATAAGCTATAATGAGATTTCACTTCATTATGCTCGCCCCCATGCTAACATCTTATCTCTCGACTCCCATTGTGTGATAGCTCAGCCATTTGTACTAGATCATCATCATCATCATCATTTAAGACTGATTATGCCTTTCAGCGTTCAGTCTGGAGCATAGTCCCCTTTATAAAATTCCTCCATGATCCCCTATTCCGTGCTAACATTGGTGCCTCTTCTGATGTTAAGCCTATTGCTTCAAAATCATTCTTAAACGAATCCAGGTACCTTCTCCTTGGTCTGCCCCGACTCCTCCTACCCTCTACTGCTGAACCCATGAGTCTCTAGGGTAACCTTGCTTCTCCCATGCGTGTAACATGACCCCACCATCTAAGCCTGTTCGCCCTGACTGCTACATCTATAGAGTTCATTCCCAGTTTTTCTTTGATTTCCTCATTGTGGACACCCTCCTGCCATTGTTCCCATCTACTAGTACCTGCAATCATCCTAGCTACTTTCATATCCGTTACCTCAACCTTATTGATAAGGTAACCTGAATCCACCCAGCTTTCGCTCCCATACAACAAAGTTGGTCGAAAGATTGAACGGTGCACAGATAACTTAGTCTTGGTACTGACTTCCTTCTTGCAGAAGAGAGTAGATCGTAGCTGAGCACTCACTATGTTGCCATCCTGTGAGAATATGCATCCTAAGTACTTGAAACTGTCCACCTGTTCTAACTTTGTTCCTCCTATTTGGCACTCAATCCGTTTATATCTCTTTCCCACTGACATTACTTTCGTTTTGGAGATGCTAATCTTCATACCATAGTCCTTACGTTTCTGATCTAGCTCTGAAATATTACTTTGCAAACTTTCAATCGAATCTGCCATCACAACTAAGTCATCCGCATAAGCAAGACTGCTTATTTTGTGTTCACACATCTTAATCTCACCCAGCCAGTCTATTGTTTTCAACATATGATCCATACATAATATGAACAACAGTGGAGACAGGTTGCAGCCTTGTCTTACCCCTGAAACTACTCTGAACCATGAACTCAATTTACCGTCAACTCTAACTGCTGCCTGACTATCCAAGTAAAGACCTTTAATTGCTTGCAAAAGTTTGCCTCCTATTCCATAATCTCGTAGAACAGACAATAACTTCCTCCTAGGAACCCGGTCATATGCCTTTTATAGATCTATAAAGCATAGATACAATTCCCTGTTCCTTTCATAACACTTCTCCATTATTTGCCGTAAGCTAAAGAACTGGTCCTGACAACCTCTAAGAGGGCTAAACCCACACTGATTTCCATCCAATTGGTCCTCAACTAATACTCGCACTTTCCTTTCAACAATACCTGAGAAGATTTTACCCACAACGCTGATTAAAGAGATACCTCTGTAGTTGTTACAATCTTTTCTGTTTTCATGTTTAAAGATTAGTGTGATTACTGCTTTTGTCCAGTCTGATGGAACCTGTTCCGTCACCCAGGCCATTTCAATTATCCTGTGTAGCCATTTAAGATCTGACATTCCACTGTATTTGATGAGTTCCGACTTAATTTCATCCACCCCAGCTGCTTTATTGCACTGCAATCTATTGACCATTTTCACCACTTCCTCAAATGTGATCCTATTTCTATCCTCATTCCTATCCCATTGTACATCGAAATCTGAAACATTACCGATCGTATTTTCACCTACATTGAGCAACTCTTCAAAATATTCCCTCCATCTGCCCAAGGAATCCACAGGATTCACAAGCAGTTTTCCTGACCTGTCCAAAATACTTGTCATTTCCTTCTTACCTCCCTTTCGAAGACTGCTAATTACACTCCAGAATGGTTTTCCAGCAGCTTGACCCAAAGTCTCCAACCTGTTTCCAAAGTCTTCCCAAGATTTCTTCTTGGATGCTGCAATTATCTGTTTGGCTTTGTTTCTTTCTTCAACATAACTTTCTCTGTCTACCTGAGTTCTAGTATGTAGCCATTTTTGATACGCCTTCTTTTTCCTTCTACAGGCTGCCTTGACTGTGTCGTTCCACCAAGCTGTTTGCTTCATCTTACCTTTACACACTACTGTTCCAAGACATTCTTTAGCCACTTCTTTGTACTAGACGTACTACTAAAAAAGATTGTTCTAGGAATTCATACAGTTATTCCAAGTGGCGAGGATGCATCAGTGTCAGTAGCGTATTTACTAGGGATGATAGATAAATGTCGTGTGACTAGGGCTTCCCGTCAGGTAGACCGTTCGCCGAGTGCATATTTTTCGATTTGACGCCACTTCGGCGACTTGCGCGTTGATCGGGATGAAATGATGATGATTAGGACGACACAACACCCAGTCCCTGAGCGGAGATAATCTTCGACCCAGCCGGGAATCGAACCCGGGGCCCTTAGGATTGACATTCTGTCGCGATGACCACTCAGCTACCTGAGGCGGACTTTCCTAGGAATGGGCTAAACTGTTCATTACGAGCAGTAGGTTCGTCATTCCAGATTCTTGCAGGTAATGGGTCTGTAACACTCCCAGTTTCTTGATACCGAAACTGTTTCTTTGGAATAAGAAAGCAGACTAAAATTATAATGAAATTACATTGAAATCCAGACCTTTAGCTGCTGAGAGGCGTGGATAAATATCAACGGGGACAGTTGAAAATGTGTGCCTCGACCGGGACTCGAATCCGGGATCTCCTGTTACATGTCAGGCGCTCTATCCGTTTTTGTTTTTAATCTCATGTTGTTCGGGACGGTGCGGCTGGTCCCGGCGGAGGTTCGAGTCCTTCCTCGGGCATGGGTGTGTGTGTGTGTTTGTCCTTAGGATAATTTAGGTGGAGTGGTGTGTAAGCTTCGGGACTGATGATCTTAGCACTTAAGTCCCATAAGATTACACACACATCTGAATATTTTTTTGTTCGGGACGGACGTCCGATGACGCTTGTTCAAGTTCATCGTGGATCCATTAACTCAGTTTTTTTTATTACGGAGAGCAGCTAACCCTCTGGCCGAACACCGTGAGCTACCGTGCCGGCAAAATGATGAGGATGATTGACACACCACACCCAGTCCCCTGCCGGGAAACTATACTCATTACTCGCTGCAGTCAATTTACCGATTCCCGTAAGAGTTCGGGCAATGTGAGTGCATCCGCACTGAAGATCATTGGCCGGTAAGCCTTAGCTATATGAAGATGGTATACGTTCTTTCGGAAATGTCCGAAGCTGTCAATCGCTCCGATGGAGGAATGGAACCCCCTGCCACAACAACTCCTTGCCAATCCTGTGGCCGGCATGCATTGCTGTCTGTGGTGGCCACACATTTATTAAGAACCACTTTCCGCCCTTTATAATGTCCAAGTGACCATCATGAATCATACATTATTGTCTTCGAATGAAATGGTCATTTCTGTTCGTCTCATTGCGTTTTTATTTCAATTACCTTGTTTACTATACTGTATCAGTTCCTTCTACGAACAGTCCAAGTTTCATCGAGCGATGTTGCTTGGCAGTGACACCCCATACGACAGTTTTTTCCTCCTTAAGTTTTGCACAACATTGTAGTTTTTGACCTAGCTAATGCATACGGATAATCGTCTTGGAAAGAGAGATGTTACAAAGAAATTATGGCTGTATGCTGATAATTAAATGATAGGTTTCGTTGTAGTTAAAGCCATTGTTGATCTGTAGTATAGACAAACGTCATTTTAGTCACAAAACATGAGGCAGCCTTTGTCTTAAAACTAATCACGGTTATTTCAAGACAGGAAAAAACTGAAATATTCATCGTCACATACCATATACAGGGCTATTACAAATGATTGAAGCGATTTCATAAATTCACTGTAGCTCCATTCATTGACATATGGTCACGACACACTACAGATACGCAGAAAAACTCATAAAGTTTTGTTCGGCTGAAGCCGCACTTCAGGTTTCTGCCGCCAGAGCGCTCGAGAGCGCAGTGAGACAAAATGGCGACAGGAGCAGAGAAAGCGTATGTCGTGCTTGAAATGCACTCACATCAGTCAGTCGTAACAGTGCAACGACACTTCAGGACGAAGTTCAACAAAGATCCACCAACTGCTAACTCCATTCGGCGATGGTATGCGCAGTTTAAAGCTTCTCGATGCCTCTGTAAGGGGAAAACAACGGGTCGGCCTGCAGTGAGCGAAGAAACGGTTGAACGCGTGCGGGCAAGTTTCACGCTTAGCCCGCGGAAGTCGACGAATAAAGCAAGCAGGGAGCTAAACGTACCACAGCCGACGGTTTGGAAAATCTTACGGAAAAGGCTAAAGCAGACGCCTTACCGTTTACAATTGCTACAAGCCCTGACGCCCGATGACAAAGTCAAACGCTTTGAATTTTCGGCGCGGTTGCAACAGCTCATGGAAGAGGATGCGTCCAGTGCGAAACTTGTTTTCAGTGATGAAGCAACATTTTTTCTTAATGGTGAAGTGAACAGACACAATGTGCGAATCTGGGCGGTAGAGAATCCTCATGCATTCGTGCAGCAAATTCGCAATTCACCAAAAGTTGACGTGTTTTGTGCAATCTCACAGTTTAAAGTTTACGGCCCCTTTTTCTTCTGCAAAAAAAACGTTACAGGACACGTGTATCTGGACATGCTGGAAAATTGGCTCATGCCACAACTGGAGACCGACAGTGCCGACTTCATCTTTCAACAGGATGGTGCTCCACCGCACTTCCATCATGATGTTCGGCATTTCTTAAACAGGAGATTGGAAAACCGACGGATCGGTCGTGGTGGAGATCATGATCAGCAATTCATGTCATGGCCTCCACGCTCTCCCGACTTAACCCCATGCGATTTCTTTCTGTGGGGTTATGTAAAAGATTCAGTGTTTAAACCTCCTCTACCAAGAAACGTGCCAGAACTGCGAGCTCGCATCAACGATGCTTTCGAACTCATTGATGGGGACATGCTGCGCCGAGTGTGGGAGGAACTTGATTATTGGCTTGATGTCTGCCGAATCACTAAAGGGGCACATATCGAACATTTGTGAATGCCTAAAAATTCTTTTTGAGTTTTTGTATGTGTGTGCAAAGCATTGTGAAAATATCTCAAATAATAAAGTTATCGTAGAGCTGTGAAATCGCTTCAATCATTTGTAATAACCCTGTACATGATTGACACTGTAATCCAATCAGCACTGCATTCCAGTAATGACCGACGTGGAAGACGAGAACACTGTCGTAATTTAGATTAATATTATATTCACACAGGTCTCCTTTAATCTCTCTCTTAACAGAAAACACACTTCCTCACAAAGTTATTGCAATTACGCTGCGAGAATACAAATAATAATAAATAAATACTATGGGTATGCAGCTTGGAAGAAAGCCAGACAAGATCGCTGCAGATGACATCGCGCTCATTAAGCACTCCCTGAAAATGCGCCGGAACAAATGACAGAATTACAACACCAAGCAACGCAAATCGAGTTTAAAATATCTTTTCAAAAAACACAGTTCATGACAAACATAGTAACTCACCGCGAAAGCTTGTAATAAATAACAATATAATGTCTTCCATGAACTGTTTTAAATATCTAGAACAACGGGTATCAAACATCAGCAAGGAAAAGAGAGCAACGGAAACCAGAACTGGACTCCTGCGATCGGGCGACAACGTTTTCATGTTGAGATAAAGATTGCAGACTATCTTTATGGAGATCCGACAACACAAACTACTCTCCATATCATTGTCACTAAACAAAATACACTGAAACGCCAAAGAAATTGATATAGGTATGCGTATTCAAATACCCTTAAAGTAGCTTCGAACGGAGAGCTCGAGTAATTAGAAAAGGTTGAAAGAAAGACTCAAAAGCAGTAGCAAATCAGAATCGAGATTAAGCTGTAACAGAAAACTACGTGACCCTGTCACATTAATCTGACCGCCTGTCAAAAGCCTGGATGACCACCTTTCTCAGCGCAGACGCCCGAGAGAGAGTCACTGGGGTTCTGGAACGTCCCGACAGGGATGTGGAGTGTGGAGCCATGTCGACTCCAGTGCTGTGCCCAGCCGCGCTAGGTTTCTCTGCTGACAATCCATGGCGCGAACAGTCCAATAAAGAATAAAGGTGGTCTCCCAGATTCTCGATTGGGTATAATTCACCCGGGGGGGGGGGGGGGGGGGGGATTTGGTTGCCACGGTTACAGGGTTATATGGTCAACTCATCCTGCTGCTGTTCGAACCAAGCACATACACTGTGAGCTGATATATCTCATTGTCCTGCTAGTAGGGATGGAACTGTCGCCAAGGATATATGGATACTTGTGTTGATCCATCGCGTATTCCAGAATGACGAAGCCACCCGGGGAATGTCGCGGAACACGAAAATATTCCCTAGGCCATAACATTCCCTCGTCGTGACTGGGTTGCGACGGTTGTTGCAGAACAGCCTGATGGAGTATAAAACGTGATTCATCTGAAAACGCCACTTGTTGCCACTCAGTGGTTACTCATTTCGGAAATGCTTCCAAACTTGGCCCGAAAGCCAATAACTACACCCCGTTCCTGCAACACGTTATTGAGTTGCTCAATTTGTGAAGTTCTTTCTTTTCAATGAATCATCCATTTTTTTTGAAATCGTAATCATTTGTTTTTCTGTCCACGTACATCACATATACCGATGTGATGTACATGATGTCGCATTCGGACAATTCCTTCGTGGTGAGTCGCTTTTTTTGTCTTATAGCATATCAGAATTGAATCGATGAGTTTGTAAAGCGATCATATCCACTTCTTTTCAAAATACGTTTCCCAGAGGTAACTGATCATCATATCTGTATCATCATTAGTATAACAGGGGGTCATGTCCTACGAAGAGAAGTGCTCGTTAAAAAGATGTTGGCTTAAAGCATGGGCCAAGTCCATAGAAAGACGCGTATAGTGGACCTGTTCCAATAAGCTAGCCAATGTAAAGTAAATTCTGCAATACGTACTTGTCGAGCAGAAACCACTTCATAACAGTATCAGTCAGCGGCCAACAAAGGACAAGATAATGCTGAAGCATAACCACATTTATCTGCTTTGCTGTGTTTTGCTTGTGGTTTTACTTTGGTTCGCTATGAATAAACCTGTACGCTCATACACATTTTATTGCTGTAATTGAATAATATAAACATGCATAACAAAATTCTTCCATCGTAAACAAAACGCTAGTTGTATTGTGAATAAACCTCTAAGCTCATCACACACTCTTTTATTACTGTAATGAATATGAATAATATAATCTTCTGTAGCACAGTTCTTCCACTGCAAACAGAAGGTTAGTTCCCTCATCAACATCACCAGGTTGGAAAAGGGGTCATCTCCAGTACATTCAGACTCTAATACTGACAACAGTCAATGACTAAAATATATGATAATGTTGTATATTGTTTCATCCTGGGGCCCGTTGCTGCATGCCAACTCCACGACACCATTATTAAACTGGTTGTATAGTGAAACCGTTTTTTGTGTCTCCAGAAAGATTTATGTTTTGAGATAGGATCCCTTTTCCAACTCACCTATTCAATTAAAAATGCTACAGTACAGTACAACAGACATCTAAAATGAGAGTTTGTAAATGAGTTGTGGTGTTGCGAAAATCAGCTATAAGTGTCGTTCCTGGTAAAGTCTTCTAGCCAAGAAATGTGTGTCCATTGATTCTAGAAATAAGCTGGTAAAATTCAGTCTTGGCATGAACAGGAAGAGGATTAAGTTTAAAAGTAAGTTGTCATGGTCAGATGCAATGGGAAGTGTGTATGTACTACAGGAGGCTGTACATTCCGCTCATCGATTTGTGTAACGAAGACACCCGGCCAGTCCGCGACTCTCAGAAGAACTGTGCTGTGGGTCCTACACCACACGGTAAAGGTCAGTACTGGTCACAGACAGATGCACCGTCCCAAAACACCCGTGTTACTGCCAGGGCAGAGTGTTGATGTGGTGGATGAGAAGCTGCCAGTTCCTCCTGGTGCTCTACCGTATTTCATATCAACTTATAATGTAACAGCTAGCCATTCAAAGCGTTTGAATATTGATGTAGAAGCATTATGTTCTGTTATACATTGAAAATGCATCGAGAAGTGTTAAAGTGCGGTTTACCGAGTTGGAAAGGGATGAACTGTGTCGTGCAGAACCGTACATCAATCAGTAGTGATGACCGAGTATTCTCCATCTCCGGAAATATACTGTGCTGGCCTGACGCTATCTATAACAGCATTGCACGGTGGCGTGATACTCATAGTGACATCTGGAGGTCGATCCATTTATCTGCAACACTCCACCGTTATAAACTTGTTCAGCCTACAGATGGTGCTATCAATTCTTGTCACGCATGTCAGGCACTCAGCCCGAGAGAACAGGTGTGCATAGACAGAGAATGTGTCTGTACGTAGTTGGGAAATTTCAGTCTCTCGAATGTAAAGTTAAGGAGCTACAGATTAATGCTCAGACTCTTCTGAGACTGTTCAACGAATTAGATGCTAGGGTTAAGGAAATGGAGATGTACACCAGCATCTTTCTGAGAACGAAAGTAGACAATTTAGTTGTAAAGGTTGATGGATTTGAAAAGAAAGTACATTACTTAACTTTAAAGGTTGAGCGAAATGTACATAAAATGCAGCCTGTGAAGCAGCCCGCTTATTATATAGCTAGATATCGGCTAAGCATAAGGTCATTGCTGAATGGAAGGTTGTTTGAGAAAAGTTACGGACGATGAGGTTAGGACATTTGGATCAAGAGCTGACACTGAGATAATCCTTTGAACCAGTTGCTGAGTCTTTTTGTGGCTCTCAGCAAAATTACACAACGATGATGATGATGATGCCGTTGCCAGTTTCATTAACTGTCACAGTGATACTGGGATAGACAAAACATATGGTCGAAGTGGTGAAAAACCATACATGCAGCCTGTAAGTTTAAATAAGAAAAACAGTACAGAGAGAGGTTGGAGAATTTCAAAGAACACCAGGTCTATTGAACCGTGTTTTCCTAAAATCCTCAAATACAGTATTATTTTCATCTATAGATCTGGAGATGTTTGGTGGAATACTACAACTGAACAGTCTACACAGGAAAGCAGGAAACCAACGCAGTACAAAATACAGAGACATTACAAAACCACCATTATTAGATGGTCAGTATAGCAGTGGTGACGGTATTGACATTCAGAATAAAAGAGTCAGCAATCTTCCCCCTTAGTATAGATACTGCGACGGCCCCAATGAGATAATAGAACGAATACGACTGCTCATGGCATTAGCTGGTTCAGGCAATACCACTCATTTGTATGAGGTTTTCTCAGTAATTTCAGAGCTTAGAGGGAGAAGTATAATCGAGTGAGTATGGAGACGGCAGTTCGGAAACTGTGCAAACCAGCACGCAAAGCATACCTTCGTAGGAATGTTATGATTAAAGGTTTGGATGATTCGTGGCAGGCTGATCTTGTAGATATGAGGAAATATTCACATGAGAATAATGGATTCAAATATATGTTGATGGTTATTGATATATACTCTAAATCTGCCTGGGCATTACCTGTTAAAACAAAAATGGGAGAAATGCCACGTGTTTGAGCATTTGTTGCAGACAGGGACGAATCGATGCCCTAATAAACTTCAAAGTTTTACAACAGGTATTTCAAGAACATGACGCAGTGGTATGGAATACATCATTACTCAACGTTCACCCATCTGAAGACGAGTATCACGGAATATCTGAACAGAACAATAAAAGGTCAAATTTGGAAGCGTTTTAATCTTGGTGGCTCTTACAAATGGACGGATACCCTCCCAGAAATAACTGCACAGTATAATCGAACCAAAAATAGCACAATAAAAATGAGACCAATCGGTGTTTGTCGTAATGGACTGATGAATACGGTGTACTACATATTAAAATGCTCGATCCACGTAAACAGAAATTTAATGTGGGTGATTTGGTACGGGCCGGCCGAGGTGGCCGAGCGGTTCTAGGCGCTACAGTCTGGAACCGCGCGATCGCTACGGTCGCAGGTTTGAATCCTGCCTCGGGCATGGATGTGTGTGATGTCCTTAGGTTAGTCAGGTTTAAGTAGTTCTAAGTTGTAGGGGACTGATGCCTCAGAAGTTAAGTCCCATAGTGCTCAGAGCCATTTGAACCATTTGATTTGGTACGTATTTCAAAACACAAGACAGCTTGAGAGAAGTCATACCTCCCAAGCTGATCGAATCAGATATTCACATTGCCGAAGACTATGTGGAAGTCCAGAGAATGTGGAATTATGAATTTAGATGTTGCTGGGGACCAGGAAACTACAAAAAGTGTCTATTATTTCGACTCATTTGGAGACTTGAAGCCGCCACAAGAGTTACAACGATACTTCATCGACAGAAGACTTGTGTTCTACTATTTACATCGCTACCCAGACTTAAATACCTACTTATGTGGGCATCTGTGCATCATGTTCCTGCTAACGTTTACAAACAACCATATATATAAGGAGGTGCATTAAGCATCCATCCATTAGTTGAGGTTCAGATGCAATGTCGTATACTCTGACTTTAAAAGAACGACCGTCAGTATTACTCACGAATTACTTCCCACTGACTGATTTAAGCAATGGACAGTGGTGTACTGCGCTGATTAGACTGGAGAATAGTATCTGGTGCATACGATACTGACGATTTAAACGAAATTTTAAAACGGTCTGGAAAAGGGATTGTTCAACGTGCACATATCAACCACTTAAATCTGAAATAAATACAACGAGTGCAACGATTGACTTTAACCAGGAAGGATCAACAAGACGGCTACTGGGCAAAAAAAAAAGGGGGGGGGGGGTTTGAAGACGGATACTAATAAATTAGGCAGATCCGACCAGTCGGTGGATATACTCGTACTTCCTGTCAGTACAACCCGTGTTGAGTGCAACGAAACTCTTATCTCAAGAACACATTGATTCACACAATTTACGGAGCCGCGCGGGGTGGCCGTGCAGTCTTGGGCGTCTAGCCAAGATTCGAGCGGCTCCCCCCGTCGGAGGTTCGAGTCCTCCCTCGGGCATGGGTGTGTGTGTTGTCCTTAGCGTAAGTTAATTTAAGTTAGATTAAGTAGTGCGTAAGCCTAGGGACCGATGACCTCAGCAGTTTGGTCCCATAGGAACTTAACACCACCAATTTAAGATTTCTTCCCATAAGTGGGAACATGGTATAAGATCGTTGAGGCCCCTACGAACGCTATTTATCTCCCAGTAACAGTTGAGGCATTAGACTCTCTGGAGCTGCGTATTGTGGACGAGGATAATCAACTGGTCGATTTTCACGGAGAGGAAGTCATTGTACGGCTGCATCTTAGTGGACTCAGCAGTGACCTTGAACATGTAGAGACCTTCAACCAGCAGAGACCCCTTGGTGGCAGAGGTAACGACATCCTAGTTACCGGACCGGAAGCATTGGTAGCGATCTTCAAACACTGAAGGATCGCAGTGTCCCCATATTGTCAACGAAGAGAGGATGAGCATAGGGTATAAAATCAAAGTGCACCGCACGACACTTCACAACAGAACACCAACTCGTTCAGATTACGAGTTTCTTAAGTGAGTGGGTCTGAAGTCGCGCAATGACGTCGCTCGGAATAACTAGCCCGGCGGAATATGACGTCAGGAGTACTTCTCGCGTAAACTTTACGCATCAAGCACATTTAACAAGAACGATGAAATTCGGGTTGTCGTTCTGTACCAGCAGGCTTTAACCCTCCCACGCAAGAGTTTCATATATCTTGATGGGTCATTTATGACAAGGGATGGTACTGCTACAGTGGCATCGAACCTTACAGTAACGCTTTAGTGTTCCTGTTTCATGAGATACGATATGAACTCAACGGGGTTGAGACTGACTGTAAACGCAGTGTAAGCATAACATCAAGTCTTAAAACGTGTGTCTCTGCTTCTCTGTCAGGTCTGAACGATTTAGAAAATGCTGGATGGTTCATAACGAGCCATTGGATAGAACAGTAAAAGAGTACAACAGATTTACTACATGTATACCTTTAAAATTGCTTGTAGGACACTTTGAGGAATGCGGCAAATTGTTCTCAATGCTAAACAGGATCTTATTCTGGTACGGATAACTACTCATGCTTGCAAGGAGTTCAAGAGGAGATCGAGATCACCATCAGTAAAATAATATGGAAAAGGCCACACATTTATGTATCAGATAAGCAGTGGTTGAAGCTTTTAAAAGTTCTGAATGCCAATGTATTTCTACCGTTATCTTTCCACTCTTCGGAGGTTTTCGGGTAGCCAGTGCTACCGGCTGCAAGTAAGCTCTTAAAACCTCAGCTTAACTGAAGACTCCCAGGCTCATCATACTTGCGTTTCAGACCAGTAGAAGAGGGAATATAGAAAATGATTCCACCAGATTTGATAACTACAGGTTAACTAAGGCCAGAGTCTACCTGAACTCTGAATTTTATCTCATCACCTGCAGTGGGATGAAAATATATACAGTCTAGCGTATGACATCTATGCTTCATACTAAGAAGAAGAAGAAGAAGAGTGTCTACCCAGTCCACGGAAACTGAAGGAGCTGGCGCCAATTATCGTAATAGATTGCTCAAAACAGAATGAGATAGTTACATATGGACCTGTAGACGTATAAATTGAATTTGAGTCTTCGGAAATTTTCCCGTAACACGCTGCAACGTATGCTCTAATTCTACGTGACCGTGTAATTAACGACTGCCTGCTCATGGGTGTCGTGTAACGAGCTGTATAAATGAACAAGTGCTAAGCATTTCACAATGGCATCTCAAGGTGTAAACAGCATTGCAAATGATCAGGTTTTTTTATTATGAGTGTTGACAGTTCATATTTAAAGATGTTGCATTCAAACCATACTCAGAAGATGCTGGAATAATAGAGACAGCCTCGGCAAACATTTCATCACTGAGGTCTTTCAAGCAATTGAAGTATGCTAAAACATGGAGCAGTGTAAAATGGATAACGTATTTCCGTCATGAAATTCACTGGGATGATCCTGGCGTACCGTATAAAGACATACTGACATCGCTTCGCTTATTCGACCCCACAAATACCACCATTTAGCAGCGGAGGCGAAGATCGCGTGGATTCCGTGAATCTTCATGTTTGCTGCTATTCAAAAGCTGGAATTCTACGGGTAACCTGCTCTCCATCGACTCAGTTAGATGTTTGAAAATAGTGTTACTGTATATGCTTATGAAAATGTAGAATTACTTTTAAGTTGGATAGGAATTAAAAGATTTTTTTTACCTTACATTCTGTGTAGGGTTTGTCTTCACCCTTTCCCCATTTTGATAGTATACAGTTTTGATCAGATACTATGTCTATGGTTCAAATGGCTCTCAGCACTATGGGACTTAACATCTATGGTCATCAGTCCCCTAGAACTTAGAACTACTTAAACCTAACTAACCTAAGGACAGCACACAACACCCAGTCATCACGAGGCAGAGAAAATCCCTGACCCCGCCGGGAATCGAACCCGGGAACCCGGGCGTGGGAAGCGAGAGCGCTACCGCACGACCACGAGCTGCTGACTATACTATGTCTATGGTTTTATTCAAGTACTGGTCATACAATTTTAGACGTGTTTGCTATATAAGTAGATGGTATCTGTTCTTTCGGATACCATCTTCATATAGTTAAGGCTAAGCGGCCATTGACCTATTTCTTCTGTGCTGGATGCACACGCATTGCCCGAACTCTTACGGGACTGCCACGAGTAATGAGTTTAATGGGCAGGAGCACTACGAATGTAGTGTGTGGATATTAAGTTGGGAATGTGGGTCTCACGGGGAGCGTGAAAGGGATAAATCCCTGCAGTCGCACTATCCTCTGTACCCTCGGTGGCTCAGATGGATGCCGGCACGGTAGCTCAGCGTGTTTGCAGTCAGAGAGGCTGCGATGTAAGCAGGAGATTCTAAGTTCGAGTCCCCGTCGGGGCACAAATTTTCAACTGTCCCCGTTGATGCACCAACGCCTGTCGACAGCTTAGTGTCTTGATTTAATTATCATTTCATGTTTGTTGTATGTCTTTGGAAACGGATATTTTCATGTGCCTCCTGCTCCCATACGCCAATTCATGCTGCAAGGCAGGTGTAATGCCATGTAAACATGCTATATATTTTGTTATCTTTCATGTTAAACTCCACATTAATGTCCTGGACATCCTTTATCTATACAACTGGGATAGGCTTTTTGTAAATAACAGCAACAAAGACGTATGGTAACAAATTTTTTCATTTACTCAGTTCTCACAGATACAATTCAGTTCTTGAAATACAGTTCTGTTCTTGAGATTACACGCTCATTCTCGAGATTACCATTTGAATCAGATGCAATTCAGTTCCTGAGGTTACAATCTTAATCGTTTTCACATCGTTTTCTCAGATATAAAAAATATCACTGCTTGAAATATTTACAGTTTTCAGATATATATAAATCCACGCTAAAAACTAATGTGGAAATACTTTTATTAAAACTGAGTTACACAGTCCCCATAGTAGCAGTTATATGGCTGAACAACAATAACTCCGATGGACTGTGAACTACGTACACTTAAAATTAATCTGACTTGGACAGCTAGCGGCATGTGAAACTTAAAAACTATTCTGTTTACAAATTTACATGGCGTGGTCACACACAACAAGTGACTAGTGTGAGTACGGGTGAGTACCAAACCCGTCATCACAAATGACCCTTTTACCATAATGAGGCGACAGGCCGGTTTTAGAATGCAGCACATTGTACACCTCATGTCCTCTCGGTCGAATACTAGGCCACATTCGGCGGCTGCGGTGCAGCACGAGGAACACCGCTGTACAGGCATCGCAAATAGTCTTCGATAGAAAGGGCTCTCGATGAAATACGACGCACAATGTTAGTTCGCCTCTGTGTGGCACCTTCCAATGTGCGATACGCATACATTTTTGCTCGCAAACCTACAAACCCCACAATCGGCTATCCATACGCCTCGTCTTTCATAAGCCCAATGACGTTCTTGTTATGTGAAACAATACAATAAGGATTATCGGCCGTGTATCAGGACGTGTCGAATTCATTACCATGGTAATGGTACGTCATTACTTTATATGAATTGCAGTTCTTCAACCAATAAATGAAGCTATCTGCATCCATATAAAGTAATTTAGGGTCAGCGAAATGAGATTTCGCAGACTCATAATGAAAGCGGCACATGTAGAGTTTGAGTAGGTCTAGTATGCACCTTGTAAAGAATCCGGTTCTCTATTTCTGAAAAAAACGTTTTAAATAATAAAACATGACCTATACAATGAACTGACTACCCCTGACTACCCCTGTTAGTCATGGACAAACAAAAAAATTTGGCATAGTCTTTGTCAGAACGAGCAGAATCTTATGTGGCACCAATAAGACGTCAATTTTAATCTAAATATAGCATGCCAATGCTTACGTAATAAAAAAAATTAGATAATTCAGTACAATTATTATATACATACGATAAATCACTTTAACGGGGGCCAAATGAACAATTAAAGTCAATATAATTCCAGTAAACCTGCAAAAGTAAAAAGAAAAATTATTGTAGGGGCCTACAAAGACATCGCGCATCTGCTAAATGCCCACGAAATACGTAATTTTGTTTTGAAGCTGGCAGCCAATGAGAAAATGAGTGCAAAAATATTATTGGTCAGTTTTCAAGCAGTAATGGCGGACAACATCAGCTAGTAATATACGTAATTTTATGGTAGCTAATTTTATTGCACAAAAAATAAAATATGTACTCCCTCCAAAAGAAGTTACACATAAACATTAAAATAAAATTATGACGAGCAGCAAAATGTCTGAGAAGAATTTTGAAAGAAAATTATTAATTGAACTTTAATTTGGCGAGTTTTCAGTACTGTCAACAAGACGAAATAATGGAAAGAATATTTATTGGAACTAAACGAAATTGAACCTTGATATTGTGACAGTATTTTTAAAATAGATAATTTAATTGCAATTGTCTTTAATTTTGAACTGAGAGAGAGCGTAATAATTTCCTTTTAATGTCTTAACTGTTGCTGCAGGTAATGCATGACGTCAGCGGTGGTCCGCGCGGACGATGTGTGAAGTTAATCCTGGTTCGTGGGGTGAAGGTAATGATGGATCCTCCTGTTTCATTAATATTCCAGTTACGGCGGCGGTCCACGTCTCCGTTGTAGCCGAATCAGCTGGCAGCACTGGCGCGATAATAATAGTTTCAGTGTGTGCGTTGTCGTTACGCGTGCGACGTTTTATTATTAAAATTTTATTAATCACCCGGTGGGAGTAGGTCGGAATTATGTAATGTCTTTAGTATTTACGATATGTAGCCAGTTAATTCCAATACTTCGCACAGTTCTTTCACCGTGTGCCACAGGAAAACAGTCACATGTGTTTATCACTATAACAGTCCGTTAAACATCAGTTCAATTTACGTCGTCGTCTTTAAGACAGTTTGGATGATATAGTAAATGTTTCTTGATCAGATCACAGCACTGTTCTTTTACTTAACATTTTGGTTTGTTCCACTTTCGCGCAGTTCTAACAGTTAGTGTCTCCACAGGACAATGGTGTCTGGTTCACGGCTAATTGTCAGAAGTTCACAAAGAATGTAAAATCGTCACCGCAAACACTCGATATACTTTTCAGGTTTTACTGTTCACTTAATAATGCACAATCTCCTGTTAACACAGCGGACGCTCTATAATTAATTGTTCCTCCGCGTATCACCGTCATTCACGCTGAACTTTCCAACGTCTCTCCGCCCGCGAACCGGCCACGATACCACAACTCGCACGCTCTCTATCGATAGTCGTTCGCTCTCCCTCTGACACAGTACTTCTCCTAGCCCAGCCAAAGATTTACAAAGCATATAAAACCATAAAATTCGTATTCGTACAGTATAAAATATAAAACAGTAGCAAAATGAATGAAGAAACAATGTGGCGTATTAACAAATAAAGAATAGTTGAAATAAATGATACATACGTACTATGACAAGGTAATGGACAGAAGAAGAAAAAAATTATCGACTTTCGGGGAAAGCAATGTCTTTACAACATCCCCACACACATGGGTTTCATAAACTCTGCGAATTCCCGCCAGACATTCACGGCATGCACACACTCTGCATCCCACACGGCATCGCCTGTAACGTAGCTGGAGAATGCAGTTATGGCAGGTAGCCCGGTTTCGTTGAGTTTTGCAATACTACCTAGTTATTCATATGGTCATATGGGCGATCCCCTTTCCTAGTCACGAACTGAACTTCTCCTCGTCGAGAAACGCAGCTCGAGTGACTTGCGCATCCTCCCTAGGTAGAGTTTCAACGAGTTTTTGGGAGTGATGCCTGCACAAAACGTAGCGCGTCAAGGAATCGGAGCGTAATTCTTGGCGTCATTCATTCGGAGTATGAAACATATTTCTAACGCTCTCACGTTGGACATTAACCTAATTTTTCACCATGCCGAAATCATCCAAGTGCTCAACAAGAAAGTGAGCGTCACGTCCACTTAACATTATGAAAGAGAACGGGTATGTACCTTGGTAACTGATATTTCAAATTGCTTGTATTGTGAGTTGCGCCACGGAACTTCCCCATAAGATGACAGTGATCCCTACGAGGAGTTTCCGTTTTTCTGTCTAAAGCCGCCCCACAATTATGGCAGTTAACCGCATTATTGCACAAATCTTCATTCTCTTTCGATTTGTTCCTGGGAACGTTGGCGCTGTAAAGCTTATCAACCTGCCATGAAAGTTTGTCAAGCTCAGTGGGAAGCCATATCGCACGACTAGCCCAAAATAAGATTTGTAGGGGTTAACACTTAAGTCATAAGACGATACTATTTGGAACGGAGCTGCATATGATACGAGTTTTCTTGTAAAGGTAGCATGTGAGGCTGTGGGGTCACCTTCACAGCGGGTCACAGGAGCGAGGAGGCATTCAACGTCGGCCTACATCACAACCGGGCATCGCTCTTGACGGTGTGCAATTTTAAACTTCATGAATTTGTTTCCCTCAATAGGCATAATAACACGTACTGGGTCCTCGAAAGTGTGATCCACTAAATGCTTTGCTAAAAACTTGTCGGAGGAAAAGGCACTGAGGCACCTTAAGCAAACATGTTTTTTATGTTCATCTTTACTCAATTGAGAGGAGGCGGGATATGTCTTTAATACAAACAATGATAATCGGCTTTCTCTTCATTTTTTTTTTTTCGTCGGGGAATAGCAGGTCACAAGCATCTTACGCTCACCGGCAAGTTTTGAGAAACGGAGCAGTCCGATGACTATACGCCTGTTCAGCTCATCTGACTTGCATTTCTCCACGCCATAAACATCAGCAGATACTGCGGTATTCTGCATTTCAAATTTAGGTATGTACTGGATCTTGACAGGGAATTCGATACCGTCAATTTTTTAACACTTATGAATGTCCAGGTATCTACCACATCTAGATGTGTGCTCGGGATGTACACTGTAATTTCTCTCGCAAGCCAAGACTGACTATGCAAAACAAGCCTGGTCGGTTATATTTTGGACATTAATATATGACTTCTTATCAGCTAAATCGTTTCGGAAGTTCGATATAGCTTGACTCTCCATTTACTGGATCATAGACATGCATATCGATGTTAAGGTGTATTACTCAGCTGGGTGCTTTAGCTGACCCTCTAACTTTCGTCTCGAAATACTGATCCAGTGTAACAATCCACGTGGACTCACTAAACCACCCGGCGATTGATGTACCCCACGTTATCACGCTATTTTCCCCCCAAAGATAGTGAAGACTTGTCTCTTCAATGATAAAGACCTGTTTGGGGGGGGGGGGGGGAGGTTGACAGGTCGATGGACAGCACAGTGCTGCATTTAATGGCGTGACACTGTGGATCATTAACAACCTTGACGAGTTTGTTCTCCAGAACAGTAATAAACGCTTTCTACATCTACATTGATACTCAGCAAGCCACCCAGCGGTGTGTGGCGGAGGGCACTTTACGTGCCACTGTCATTACCTCCCTTTCCTGTTCCAGTCGCGTATGGTTCGCGGGAAGAACGACTGTCTGAAAGCCTCCGTGTGCGCTCTAATCTCTCTAATTTTACAAAAAAATGGCTCTGAGCACTATGGGACTCAACTGCTGAGGTCATTAGTCCCCTAGAACTTAGAACTAGTTAAACCTAACTAACCTAAGGACATCACAAACATCCATGCCCGATGCAGGATTCGAACCTGCGACCGTAGCGGTCTTGCGGTTCCAGACTGCAGCGCCTTTAACCGCACGGCCACTTCGGCCGGCTAATTTTACATTCGTGATCTCCTCGGGAGGTATAAGTAGGGGGAAGCAATATATTCGATACCTCATCCAGAAACGCACCCTCTCGAAACCTGGCGAGCAAGCTACACCGCGATGCAGAGCGCCTCTCTTGCAGAGTCTGCCACTTGAGTTTGTTAAACATCTCCGTAACGCTATCACGGTTACCAAATAACCCTGTGACGAAACGCGCCGCTCTTCTTTGGATCTTCTCTATCTCCTCCGTCAGACCGATCTGGTACGGATCCCACACTGATGAGCAATACTCAAGTATAGGTCGAACGAGTGTTTTGTAAGCCACCTCCTTTGTTGATGGACTACATTTTCTAAGCACTCTCCCAATGAATCTCAACCTGGTACCCGCCTTACCAACAATTAATTTTATATGATCATTCCACTTCAAATCGTTCCGCACGCATACTCCCAGATATTTTACAGAAGTAACTGCTACCAGTGTTTGTTCCGCTATCATATAATCATACAATAAAGGATCCTTCTTTCTATGTATTCGCAATACATTACATTTGTCTATGTTAAGGGTCAGTTGCCACTTCCTGCACCAAGTGCCTATCCGCTGCAGATCTTCCTGCATTTCGCTACAATTTTCTAATGCTGCAACTTCTCTGTATACTACAGCATCATCCGCGAAAAGCCGCATGGAACTTCCGACGCTATCTACTAAGTCATTTATATATATTGTGAAAAGCAATGGTCCCATAACACTCCCCTGTGGCACGCCAGAGGTTACTTTAACGTCTGTAGACGTCTCTCCATTGATAACAACATGCTGTCTTCTGAATGAGATTTTCACTCTGCAGCGGAGTGTGCGCTGATATGAAACTTCCTGGCAGATTAAAACTGTGTGCCCGACCGAGACTCGAACTCGGGACCTTTGCCTTTCGCGGGCAAGTGCTCTACCAAATGAGCTACCGAAGCACGACTCACGCCCGGTACTCACAGCTTTACTTCTGCCAGTACCTCGTCTCCTACCTTCCAAACTTTACAGAAGCTCTCTTGCGAACCTAGCAGAACTAGCACTCCTGAAAGAAAGGATATTGCGGAGACATGGCTTAGCCACAGCCTGGGGGATGTTTCCAGAATGAGATTTTCACTCTGCAGCGGAGTGTGCGCTGATATGAAACTTCCTGGCAGATTAAAACTGTGTGCCCGACCGAGACTCGAACTCGGGACCTTTGCCTTTCGCGGGCAAGTGCTCTACCAACTGAGCTACCGAAGCACGACTCACGCCCGGTACTCACAGCTTTACTTCTGCCAGTACCTCGTCTCCTACCTTCCAAACTTAGGTTCGCAGGAGAGCTTCTGTAAAGTTTGGAAGGTAGGAGACGAGGTACTGGCAGAAGTAAAGCTGTGAGTACCGGGCGTGAGTCGTGCTTCGGTAGCTCAGTTGGTAGAGCACTTGCCCGCGAAAGGCAAAGGTCCCGAGTTCGAGTCTCGGTCGGGCACACAGTTTTAATCTGCCAGGAAGTTTCATATCAGCGCACACTCCGCTGCAGAGTGAAAATCTCATTCTGGAAACATCCCCCAGGCTGTGGCTAAGCCATGTCTCCGCAATATCCTTTCTTTCAGGAGTGCTAGTTCTGCTAGGTTCGCAGGAGAGCTTCTGTAAAGTTTGGAAGGTAGGAGACGAGGTACTGGCAGAAGTAAAGCTGTGAGTACCGGGCGTGAGTCGTGCTTCGGTAGCTCAGTTGGTAGAGCACTTGCCCGCGAAAGGCAAAGGTCCCGAGTTCGAGTCTCGGTCGGGCACGCAGTTTTAATCTGCCAGGAAGTTTCATGCTGTCTTCTGTTTGCTAAAAACTCTTCAATCCAGCCACACAGCTGGCCTGATATTCCGTAGGCTCTTACTTTGTTTATCAGGCGACAGTGCGGAACTGTATCGAACGCCTTCCGGAAGTCAAGAAAAATAGCATCTACCTGGGAGCCTGTATCTAATATTTTCTGGGTCTCATGAACAAATAAGGCGAGTTGGGTCTCACACGATCGCTGTTTCCGGAATCAATGTTGATTCCTACATAGTAGATTCTGGGTTTCCAGAAATGACATGATACGAGAGCAAAAAACATGTTCTAAAATTCAACAAGAGATCGACGTAAGAGATATAGGTCTATAGTTTTGCGCATCTGCTCGACGACCCTTCTTGAAGACTGGGACTATCTGTGCTCTTTTCCAATCATTTGGAACCCTCCGTTCCTCTAGAGACTTGCGGTACACGGCTGTTAGAAGGGGGGCAAGTTCTTTCGCGTACTATGTGTAGAATCGAGTTGGTATCCCGTCAGGTCCAGTGGACTTTCCTCTATTGAGTGATTCCAGTTGCTTTTCTATTCCTTGGACACTTATTTAGATGTCAGCCATTTATTCGTATGTGCGAGGATTTAGAGAAGGAACTGCAGTGCGGTCTTCCTCTGTGAAACAGCTTTGGAAAAAGGTGTTTAGTATTTCAGCTTTACGCGTGTCATCCTCTGTTTCAATGCCATCATCATCCCGTAGTATCTGGATATGCTGTTTCGAGCCACTTACTGATTTAACGTAAGACCAGAACTTCCTAGGATTTTCTGTCAAGTCGGTACATAGAATTTCACTTTCGAATTCAATGAACGCTTCACGCATAGCCCTCCTTACGCTAACTTTGACATCGTTTAGCTTCTGTTTGTCTGAGAGGTTTTGACTACGTTTAAACTTGCAGTGAAGCTCTCTTTGCTTTCGCAGTAGTTTCCTAACTTTCTTGTTGAACCACGGTGGGTTTTTTCCGTCCCTCACAGTTTTACTCGGCACGTACCTGTCTAAAACGCATTTTACGATTGCCTTGAACTTTTTCCATAAACACTCAACATTGTCAGTGTCGGAACAGAAATTTTCGTTTTGATCTGTTAGGTAGTCTGAAATCTGCCTTCTATTACTCTTGCTAAACAGATAAACCTTCCTCCCTTTTTTTAAATTCCTATTAACTTCCATATTCAGGGATGCTGCAACGGCCTTATGATCACTGATTCCCTGTTCTGTACATACAGAGTCGAAAAGTTCGGGTCTGTTTGTTATCAGTAGGTCCAAGATGTTATCTCCACGAGTCGGTTCTCTGTTTAATTGCTCGAGGTAATTTTCGGATAGTGCACTCAGTATAATGTCACTCGATGCTCTGTCCCTACCACCCGTCCTAAACATCTGAGTGTCCCAGTCTATATCTGGTAAATTGAAATCTTCACCTAAGACTATAACATGTTGAGAAAATTTATGTGAAATGTATTCCAAATTTTCTCTCAGTTGTTCTGCCACTAATGCTGCTGAGTCGGGAGGTCGGTAAAAGGAGCCAATTATTAACCTAGCTCGGTTGTTGAGTGTAACCTCCACCCATAATAATTCACAGGAAGTATCCACTTCTTCTTCACTACAGGATAAACTACTACTAACAGCGACGAACACTCCACCACCGGTTGCATGCAATCTATCCTTTCTAAACACCGTCTGTACCTTTGTAAAAATTTCGGCAGAATTTATCTTTGGCTTAAGCCAGCTTTCTGTACCTATAACGATTTCAGCTTCGGTGCTTTCTATCAGCGCTTGAAGTTCCGGTACTTTACCAACGCAGCTTCGACAGTTGACAATTACAATACCGATTGCTGCTTGGTCCCCGCATGTCCTGACTTTGCCCCGCACCCGTTGAGGCTGTTGCCCTTTCTGTACTTGCCCAAGGCCATATAACCTAAAAAACCGCCCAGCCCACGCCACACAACCCCTGCTACCCGTGTAGCCGCATGTTGCGTGTAGTGGACTCCTGACCTATCCAGCGGAACCCGAAACCCCACCACCCTATGGCGCAAGTCGAGGAATCTGCAGCCCACACGATCGCAGAACCGTCTCAGCCTCTGATTCAGACCCTCCACAAAGGTCCGCAGTCAGTCCTGTCGACGATGCTGCAGATGGTGAGCTCTGCTTTCATCCCGCTAGCGAGACTGGCAGTCTTCACCAAATCAGATAGCCGCCGGAAGCCAGAGAGGATTTCCTCCGATCCATAGCGACACACATCATTGGTGCCGACATGAGCGACCACCTGCAGATGGGTGCACCCTGTACCCTTCATGGCATCCGGAAGGATCCTTTCCACATCTGGAATGACTCCCCCCCGGTTTGCACACGGAGTGCACATTGGTTTTCTTCCCCTCTCTTGCTGCCATTTCCCTAAGGGGCCCCATTACGCGCCTGACGTTGGAGCTCCCAACTACCAGTAAGCCCACCCTCTGCAACTGCCCGGATCTTGCAGACTGAGGGGCAACCTCTGGAACAGGACAAGCAGCCATGTCAGGCCGAAGATCAGTATCAGCCTGAGACAGAGCCTGAAACCGGTTCGTCAGACAAACTGGAGAGGCTTTCCGTTCAGCCCTCCGGAATGTCTTTCGCCCCCTGCCACACCTTGAAACGACCTCCCACTCTACCACAGGTGAGGGATCAGCCTCAATGCGGGCAGTATCCCGGGCAACCACAGTCGTAGTCCGATCAGGGGATGCGTGGGACGAGCTGGCCATCCCCGACAAACCCCCATCCGGACCCCCACAGTGATGCCCATTGGCAACAGCCTCAAGCTGTGTGACCGAAGCCAACACTGCCTGAAGCTGGGAGCGAAGGGATGCCAACTCAGCCTGCATCCGAACACAGCAACTCTCCAGGGTCTCGGTACCCTCCTGCTGGATTCTCGATCCTAGTGGACGATATTCGGTCCTCAAAGCAATCACTGAGTATTCTAGTTGCGTTATGGTGTTATGGATCCGATGTCCTTCACTGAAAGGATGGGATAGGGAACTTCCACTAGACACAGGATCACTACTACTATCACTATAGCTACAATCAGTTGACAACGACAGTGCTGTTGATGACTGTTGTGTGGAGGAGCAGGAAGTTTCACATATCTTGCACTTCAGGCAAGAACATGGGGGTGGAGGAGATCGTGCGTTGCCCCGGTGTGAGCAGCCTGGCTGGGGATGGGGCTGTGGCAATGGTTGCTCTTCCCACTATCCTGAGGCAGTTGCTGGAGGAAGGGTTAACTATGGACGCTAGAGTGGTGCTGGGGCGGCACTGGGAGCGGGGGCGGGGCAGAGGCTACAGCTGCAGCTGCTTGCGCAGCGGTGGCTTCCTGCACAGCAGCGAGGTCTGTCGCAGACGGCAGAGCGTGCCACCCCGGACCTTGTCTAGACAGTTGTTTCTTCACTGCCCGGCACCTGCGCCACTGCATACTGCGTGGACAGTGGTGCGAAAGAATAACGCCCGCATCTCGTGGTCGTGCGGTAGCGTTCTCGCTTCCCACGCCCGGGTTCCCGGGTTTGATTCCCGGTGGGGTCAGGGATTTTCTCTGCCTCGTGATGGCTGGGTGTTGTGTGCTGTCCTTAGGTTAGTTAGGTTTAAGTAGTTCTAAGTTCTAGGGGACTTATGACCACAGCAGTTGAGTCCCATAGTGCTCAGAGCCATTTGAACCATTTTTGAAAGAATAACGACAAATAAGTACATCTTTCCAGACATTGCCTGCTGCTCCTAGGAAAGAAAGAACACTGGTTATTTGTAATCAGAATGCATGCATGTGTAAATTACCTACATAGTTCTGTCCCCATGACATATTCCTCAGGTCATCCTGCATCTCATGGCAATGCGGCTCCCTCTTCATCTCTTCCACCCACTCAGGCATCCCCCCACCCATACCACCGTGAATCAATCGATAGAGGTCTCTGAAATTACTTACAACAGCAATATATTGATTTAATATAAAAAATACTGTACACGCACAAAACTAAGAAAAAAATTATTGAACGAATATGTAGCTACTTACACAATAGCTGTGATGTGGATGGCATCACAGCTTGTGTCCCTCCCTGCGTCTGCCCCTCGAAATCGTCTACTACAACAACATATAATGTGCAACATATTTTACATATACAATGAAATTTTTGTCTAGCTGCAGCATATTAATATACGCACAGTACTATAAAGAAAGGAATACATGCTGCTTACAACGCCACTGTTGCTGCTGTTGCTGGCTTTCAACAGCCAGGTCATCAGTTGTCTGCTGACTAACTGACCACCAAATAACAGCAGTATATTGCGTATATCAAGAAGAATACATATGCTACTTACGATGCTGTTGCTGCCGCTGCAACCTCTTCGCCTCCAATTCATCCACAATTTGGTGGATGTACGCTGAAAAAAATGAACGCCTTAATCTGAACACATGCTACGACACTTTTTTTAACAACAAAATCTGAACACACGATAATCTGATACTTGTAAACGTTTTTACGAAACTATACTTCGAAATCTGAACGCCTGGTGATTTCATACTTGGAAAATTTTTACGAAAATATGCACTATAACATCTAGCCTCATGCTATGAAATTTTGATATGTGCTTACCTGGTAATTCCCATTTCTGTGACAGTCTTTGGCGTTTGCCGCCAATGGTACTATCACAGCTAATGCCTGAAAAAATGTATCATCTCGCAAGCAAACTAATGATTAACGCACAGATGAGCGAGAGCAAGACACTAGAGCTGACCACATTGCAGACAATAGCAAAATGAGGACGAGGTTGGAGTGAGTAGAGTTTGCATACCTTCACTGTTTCAGCATTAGCCAATAGGAATGCAGTGTTCTAAGGAGTGAGAAAACCTCCGTCTGCATTTTTGGACACGTTGGTTCACACACGAACAGGAAGCAGCCACTCAGCAGAGGTGTTTCCCAGGTATCAAATATCAAAAGGACGCCAATTTCCGCTCTGGGGTCGCTGGACTGTCCAGGTGGTAACGCTTGAGGGGTGGATGGGTGAATATCGAACTACTGCTCAGCATACATTTGGTTGCCTTCATGAAAACGTGGATCACAGGCAATCTGTGGAGGAATGTGAGTGTGTTCTCAAACACCTATGCATAAAAGACCCCCGATATACGGTGAGTATTCTTGAAATTTAATTACTTGGTTTGCTCCCAGTTTCCAGGTGCATGAAGGGAGGGGGTATGGGATGGGGGCTGGGGGATTTCCCAAAGAGGGGCAGGTTATTTAATTTATCTAATTAATGAATCATTCAATTAATTTAATATCAAAAGGGTGCTTGTACCACAAGGGGGAGGGGTTGGGGATTTCACAGAGCGTTAGGAGAGATGGACGCGAAGGGGGAAGGGTGGGGGGCTTCTCAGAATGGCAGACTATCCCCAAGGGGTTCTAAATCAGCCCCAGTGGGTCTAAATCAATTATCATAACCACAGGTAAGGGGAGGGGGAGGGGGGTCACAAATCAATCGAGTTTAACCCTGAATGTATGCAACCCACAAAAGGAGATTGTCCCAGTACTGCTGTTACCCTACTAATGAGAAGTAGTAACCCCAGAGTGTTAACAGTGGAGCTACAAAAATATCGGAATTATTGAACTAATCAGAAAGCATTGGAAAGAATCAAAAGAATTAGAATTTCGTTACGAATGTCTAAAAAATATTTGTTGCACGAAGTTACACAGCTCGTAGAAGGCGAGGCGAACGCTTCTCACACATACATTCAGCAAAATATGGTACGCTTTGAGAGCGTGCCAACATTTCCTTGGATAAACATGTGGAGAGGTCAAGAAGCCTCAGCTTATCTGAGACCTTGCTGACTAAACATGAAGATAGATATTACAACCAAGGCAGCTACTAGTAACAAGTGATTGATGCTGTTAATGGCTACCTGTCAGTGTGAGTGAGTCACCAAGAGATTTTGTACCCACACATTCATAACTATATCTTCAGACTGTAAGTGTAAAGGACGCTACTACGAAAATATTTCTTATGCTAGAGTGTTCGTGCTGCTTACCTGACTCTTCTTCTTCTTCTTGGAGCTAAAAAATGTAACCACTAAATTCCGGAATACTGTGAAAGCTGTTGGTGAAGAAGTGGAAATGCTGCAAATAGCTCAGTAGTCTAAAAGTAGTCGATAACTATAAACAGTGAGTGAACCACCTGCAAAGTGAAATAAAGTCAGTGATGATAATAAAAAATGAATCGATGTGCGTGTATTCTGCTTTTAAAAGTCGAATATGTACTGGTGTAACAGCCAGCCGTGATGGGTTAAGGATCTCAAACATTTCTTGAAACATGTCATTTAGTTTTCGTCATCAGAGTATGCAAATTAAATAGGCTGCTTAAGATAAATATCTCACTTATCATGTATCCCAAATAATATGAGGATAGCGAGTGTATGTGAACAGCTGGACTACGTCTCTATGGCTACCTGAAATCAGTGAATGGTATTCGACCAATATTATAGATTAGTTTTTAAAAAAATGCGAATTCCGAAGTTCATGATTCTAGATAGGCATTAAAAGAAATTTTGAAACTTGCGTTAGCATAAGTATACATAGATCAGTCAGAACATTACGACTAGTAACCTACTGCCGATATAAACCTGTCCAGGAGATAGTAGCGTCACCTGCCGAGGAATGACTGCTAGTCTGACGTACACAGCATGCATGTAATATCAGTGAGCGCACTGATCGTGCCCAGAATGGGAAAGGCGAGAGATCTATCTGAGTTTGACCGAGGGGTAGATTGTGATGGCCCGGAGGCTCCACACGAGCATTTCGGAAACTTCACTTGTCGGGTGTTCGAGGAGTGCTGTGGTGAGTGTCTTCAGCACTTGGTGAAACCATGATGAAACGACGTCCAGACGTCATGAAGTTGGGGAGCCACCCCTCATTACAGATATCGGATGTTGCAGGCTGGGCTGACTGGTAAAACAGGACAGGCAGTGAACTGTGGGGGAACTAACATCAGACTTTAATGTTGGGCAGAGTACAAGTGTGTCTGAAGACACAGAGGCACAGAGGACTGAACATTCCTATCGATGGGCCTCTGCAGCCGACGACTCGTGCATGTGCCAATCTTAACACCACGACATCGGCAAATACAACTGAAATGGGTACGTGACCATCGACACTGGACGTAGGCGCTGTGGCAGAGCGTTTTATGGTCTGATGAATCCCGATACCTTCTTCATCATGCCGATGGGAGGGCGCGAAACCGTCGTCTTTCAGGGGAACAGCTCCTTGACACCAGCACTGATAGATGGAGACAAGCTGGCGGCGGTTGCATTAAGTCCTGAGGAACATTCGCATGAGCACCCATTGGTTTAGCGGAGCTCGTGCAAGGCGCCATGATGGCCAAGAAGTATCGTACACTATTTGCAGATCATGTAGACTCTTTCACGAGGATCATGTTTCCCGACTGCACTGGAATTTTTCAACAAGATATTGCGACATGTTACAAGACCAGAAGTGTGATGGAGTGGTTCGAGGAACACAGTGGCGAGCTCCAATTGAAGTGCTGGCCCCCAGATCACCAGATCTGAACAAATCTGGAATGCGATTGAATGTGGCGTCAGAGTTCATTGCCCGCCTCCCCGGAATTTACGGGAGTTAGGTGACTTATGTGAGCAGATGTGGTACGAACTCTCTCCAGTCACCTACCAAGTGTTCACTGTTCTCATGCCACGGGGCATCATCGCTGTTATCCGTGCCAAAGACAGACATACGAGCTATTAGGTAGGTGGTTATTATGTTGTGGCTGACAGTGTAAATAAGAGCTCCTATGCAGCAACGCACATGAAATTACCAAAAGTGATTGCAAACAATCATGTCATGATAAATGTTGATTCGAAGATTATTAATTATTGCTTCAAATGGTCAACTGTTGCTGGTTGTAACCAGTAAAAACCAATGTGAGCTACATCTCTAGTTATCATCTATATCCAAATACATTAAACTTTGCAAACTTTTCATTTCTTAACAATCTGAAGCAAGAGTGAATATTTGAAAAAAAAATGGAAACTTGTCTGATATTGTGCACAGTACTCAGCCTTCTGAGCATGAACGGATGTTTATGCGAGGGAAAACGTCAAACTTTAACCTACATGTCGAAAACAGAAGTTTACCACCACCGTTTTATAAAAAATGCTTTCAGGAGTAGCAAGAAGTGGCATTACTGATCATCAACATTCATTTGTGAGAACCATTTGTGCTATCTTCATCGTAAATAGAAGTTGGCTGTAAATTTAGTTGATTGTCAGCAATTCAAAAAAGTCAACAGTGCCACGTCTAAAACTGAGAAACAATATATAAAAGTCAAGAAATTTTGCATGCAATTAAAGCTGTCATTTGCCATATAGTTATTTATTTAATTCCTGTTACAACCAACTGCTAAAATCACGTTGTTAAACCCTGTAGTGCTGTTTTGCATGTGCACTGTAGTTATTGTGAGGAATATTGAGAGCTTCAGCTGTACCGAGCTGCTAACTATATTGAATGCTTTAGCATTTAGCTGTATGTAATATTACTTGTCAAACAAGCAGATGAATTTTAGCCTCGAAGGGGAAGAAGGGTTTCAAGCAGTAGAAATTTGCCACATCTGAAGGAATGCTTCAACAAACTGATGCAAAATGCAGAGACCACTGTCATTTTAATGGCAAACTTCGAGAAGCTGCAGATTCTTGCTGTAAATTACAAAACTTATTTTTCCTATGTATGTAGCGTTTCACAGTCTGATGAATTATGATACTCATTTATAATTACGAAGCTATGCAAACAAGTGGTAGAAACTAAACACAATAATATAGGGAAAATAAGTCCGGGCTGTGTTTCTGCGATTGCTGCAAACATGGAAAAGTACGAAACATTTACTAAAACTATTACAATGAATCATCATTGTAACATCAAATTTTGTTTTATAGATTTCTTCAACTTTTTAGTACGCTCACTACAAACGTGTGTCTTATGCTTAAAACCTGATGAGTTAAAACCAACAAGAAAGTATTTTTCTGACAGTGAACAGTTTGATTTGATTAATTAGAATGGCATGTTTCAACATCAGTATGTAAGTGACATATCCATTTTGCTGGATGAGTAGTTGCTGTAAATTGAAGCATTAAAAAGCTGCTACTGGTGAAACAAATATCAAAGTATAAAAATACCAAAGTGTGTACAAGATGTGATGTTCATTTCCATGTAAGTCATTAGGAGACTACACCAACTTATATTTGAAAACCGATGTCTTCTGATTTGTCAATATGTTTGGAACTTACTGTGCACTCTGTCTCAAAAAGTGAGGACCCCTGCAGCCCATTATGTGACTTCACCTGGTTTATCAAGGGATGCTTTGCAGCACTAGGAAGCGTAAAATTGCAACTTATTAGATATAGAATAATTACAATTTGTTGAGCGTCATTTCAGAGTTGGTATTGTTCACTGTTTTTGTAGATATACTGTTCCAGAAAACTGCTTCATAGCTGATTAGAACGAAAATAACGATGAGCCTTATATTACATAATCAATGTTAATAACCTCGACAGCCGGGCAATGGTGCAACACCTACCACTGACTGATTTTGCATGGTTGTCTGTGGCAACTTTTAATGTAATGAACATACCGAGTGCTTCAAGTGTAGGTAACAATTTAGAAGTATACTTTAAGTACTCAGGAAATACCCATGAACTTGACTCCGATCAACCATTATGCCCAAAGAAAATGGTAATAAATTAACAAGCAAGTAGTTCCAAAGACACTAATTTCTACATCATATTATACAAAAATTATGAGATTCACTATAGAAATCTAAACTAATGCCTGGCAATAATCTTATTCTAAGCAACATTCATTAGACATCATCATTCCATCAAGCTCCTTGGAGTAAGCCCTTTATTAATATTAACCCAGGGAAATATATGAAATCAAAAAACGATTTCAAAAAGAATTTTCTTTGGAACTAATTGTGTCAAATAATTATGACGTTATTAAAAGTGATGGTTTCACGTTTTGGGTTGTCCCGATAATAATATTTATGACATAGCGTGTGTCTATAAAAAGAAGTCCGTTTATTGAAAAATGAATTCATGGGATTAAGGGCAAAAATGTACGCTCTCTGAACTGAAACACAACGTGTTTGGCGTAGAACGAAAGGTGCGAAAAGTTATCAGCAAAGGAAATAAGCATTGATTTTTACCTAGAACGTATATTAAATAATGTTGATAAATCATCTCTTTAGTATATAATTCGATCCTAAACACGTAGTTTCGACTATAAAGCTCTGTCAATTGACATTATCGGCAAAGGACAGAAAACCCTTCATACTCGATGATATAGTGTGCACTGTAGTATGGGATCGCTTTCGAGAGGGGGAGGGGTCTAGTCAGTAGCTTCGTGCGCAACAGGGGTGATTAATACTGATTGCAGATGGCAATGAAACTGAAACCTTCTTGTTCATGGGCGTCTGCAGAAATTTATGAAAGAGGGGGCAACAGTCAAATTTTTCATACAATGATTATCTGACTTAGACAACATATCATGCCTTAAGAAAAAATTTGATGGGAGGTACACAAAAGTTCTTATTACTTAAACGTTTAATAGACATCCAGTCACTACTTTTTGAAGATTTTCTTGTATTATTAATATTAATATGGGTGCAGGAAACATTCGAAGACAACCATCAAACTGCTCCATAAAACCAACACATAACAGCCTAGGACTCAATCAAAATGGCCTTCGTTATTGAGGAGCCACGGCAGTGGAACTGCAGAGATAATAACTCTGTGTATGCATGTCGCACTGACTTGCTCCCCATATAGTTCAATAACCACATAATTTAGGAAATTCCAAACTCCTTTTCGATTGTGACATTTCACAATATTTTTCCTCTTGTCAAGTGCAGAAATTTGTATGTTTTTCTTGAGTTTCGCCCACATATGAAGTACAGGTGACTACACTTACTCGTACATTGTAGCATGACCATGTCCTTCATGCTCTACTATAATCGTTCTACCGTGAAAAACTGAATGAAGTCTCAGTAGTCTTGACAGGTCAAGATGCAAACTAACTGTTGAAATTAAGATGTGCACAAGTGAAGGGACTGTTCTTGTGGAAACTGAGGACAGGTATCGGGCAGGAAAAATGCAGCCATATCTATACCGTGCTAGGTGTTGGAACTGTCGCTTTCTGTAGCTCATTAAGGATTGTAAAAGGAAGCGAGAGACAAAAGATCAAATATTCTACTGCAGCAATGTTCCATATAGATTCACTACTCCTCAAATTGCAAAACTACACAGAAACTGCAGCGGCAACAAGAGAACGGTATAACTGAACGTGAACAACCTGACAATCAACACTGTAGTATTTACTAAAACCACTGTGTTACCCCTTCGCTTGTAGATGAGTAGAATCAGAGAGCATTATTTCTAGAAATACGTGAGAGTTTTGAAATTAATAAAAGTCTACCACAGATTCCAGAACAGTCAAATTCCCTCTCTTTCCCCCCTACTTTCAGATGCCTATGTAGGTGTTCTATATGTAGAAAAGATGAAAACTTAAATTCTAAGCGAAATGTGATAATTTAATATACTGATATTGTAATCGATATGTTGCAGACATAGCAAAGATATAATTGTAGCACTAACTGTACTTGTAACCTAGATATTGTAGATATGATATGATAACGAAAGTGGAAAAGTAACACAGTAGTTGTAGATACAGAAGAGACATAATTGTTGTTTCATGATAATGTAATGAAAAAGTTCCAAAATACGTTGACCTGCGTATGTCAGTGCTTTTCTTGTGACGTGAACCTATCACGCATGTTTCAACCTACATGCCACACAGGACAGTCCACCTTCCTCACGCATGTGTAGAGGGCCTTGATTATATCAAGTGTTTATACATTCATGGAATGGCTTGCTTTGTAATAGAGTACGTGTGTGAGAACTTGACTGTGTTCAGACAAGCGAAAAATATGACTGTTACAACCTGCAGGGCGAACATTTCCTGGAAAAGTGTTCAAATGGTTCAAATGGCTCTGAGCACTATGGGACTTAACGTCTGAGGTCATCGGTCCCCTAGACTTAGAACTACTTAAATCTAACTAACCAAAGGACATCACACACATCCATGCCCGAGGCAGGTTTCCAACCTGCGACCGTAGTGGTCGGGCGGCTCCAGACTGTAGCGCCTAGAACCGCTCGGACACACAAAGACCAGCAAAAGTGTTCAAACACATGCAGGCATTACACAGTTTCCAATACTGCTGCGTGAGTATAATGTTTTTCCACACTACTCCTTACCATAGGAACTCTCTCATTGGCTGTTCCATTTTAGGGAAATAAAATACTGAACTACTATAGGCAATACAATTGCGTTAGAATTTTGCTGATTGGCCTACAAGGCATCTTTTAGGAAGGAGCTGAGAAATGTGGTTGGTTCTTTCATTTTGATGACAGTGAAATACTGAGCTGCTACTGGGAGAGCTAGATATAATATGTTTTGGCTTAGAAGCTACCTGATTGACATATTTCCAGAAATGAGGTGTGCGTCAGGAAAGGGGAGGTATGGTTCAGATGCCTCTGACCACTATGGGACTTAACATCTGAGGTCATCAGTCCCCTAGAACTTAGAACTACTTAAACCTAACTAACCTAAGGACATCACACACATCCATGCCCGAGGCAGGATTCGAACATGCGACCGTAGCGGTCGCGCGGGAGATATGGGAAGGCAGTGAGTGGGATGGGAAAGGGGGGGGGGGGTGAGAAGAGGAAGTGGAGTTCGTAGGAGGAGAGACAGGGCTGAGGTAGAATGAGTGATGGGGGAATAATAGGGAAATTGGGAGGGGAGGGGAGCAGAGGAGAAGCTTAAGGTCAAATACCTACATTACCAAGCGTCTGTTGAAATGTCAGTGGATGCCCCAGGATAAAGGAACAACTAAAAGGGAATGGAAAGGTGCAGGCCGTTTATCACAAGTTGTTTGTTACTTCACAAGGGTCCAACAATATTTTATTGCACAGATAAACCTTTATAATTCACCTCCCCGGCAAAAATCATTTCTTCTGAATTCTGTTATTCCTTTTTACCACAAAAAATACAGAGCATTTTTCAAACATACATTAAAAGTGGAAACTCTTCAGTTCAGATTTACAGATAAACAGCACACAAATAGGTTCAATGTTGTTATTGTGGTCTTCAGTCCTGAGACTGGTTTGATGCAGCTCTCCATGCTACTCTATCCTGTGCAAGCTTCTGCACCTCCCAGTACCTACTGCAACCTACATACTTCTGAATCTGTTTAGTGTATTCATCTCTTGGTCTCCCTCTACGATTTTTACCCTCCACGCTGCCCTCCAATAGTAAACTGGTGATCCCTTGATGCCTCAGAACATGTCCTACCAACCGATCCCTTCTTCTGGTCAAGTTATGCCACAAACCTCTCTTCTCCCCAATCCTATTCAATACTTCCTCATTAGTTATGTGATCTACCCATCTAATCTTCAGCATTATTCTGTAGCACCACATTTCGAAAGCTTCTATTCTCTTCCTGTCCAAACAATTTATCGTCCATGTTTCACTTCCATACATGGCTATGCTCCATACAAATACTTTCAGAAATGACTTCCTGACACTTAAATCTAAACTCGATGTTAACAAAATTCTCTTCTTCAGAAACGCTTTCCTTGCCATTGCCAGTCTACATTTTATATCCTCTCTACTTCGACCATCATCAGTTATTTTGCTCCTCAAATAGCAAAACTCCTTTACTACTTTAAGTGTCTCATTTCCTAACCTAATTCCCTCAGCAACACCCGACTTAATTCGACTACATTCCATTATCCTCGTTTTGCTTTTGTTGATGTTCATCTTATATCCTCCTTTCAAGACACTGTCCATTCCATTCAACTGCTCTTCCAAGTCCTTTGCTGTCTCTGACAGAATTACAATGTCATCGGCGAACCTCAAAGTTTTTATTTCTTCTCCATGGATTTTAATACCTACTCCGAATTTTTCTTTTGTTTCCTTTACTGCTTGCTCAATATACAGATTGTCTTACTCCCTTCCCAACCACTGTTTCCCTTTCATGTCCCTCGACTCTTATAACTGCCACCTGGTTTCTGTACAAATTGTAAATAGTCTTCCGCTTCCCTGTATTTTACCCTGCCACCTTTAGAATTTGAAAGAGAGTATTCCGGCCGGCCGGAGTGGCCGAGGGGTTCTAGGCGCTACAGTCTGGACCCGCGCGACCGCTACGGTCGCAGGTTCGAATCCTGCCTCGGGCGTGGATGTGTGTGATGTTCTTAGGCTAGTTAGCTTTAAGTAGTTCTAAGTTCTAGGGGACTGCTGACCTCAGAAGTTAAGTCCCATAGTGCTCAGAGCCATTTTTTTGAGAGTACTCCAGTCAACATTGTCAAAAGCTTTTTCTAAGTCTACAAATGCTAGAAATGTAGGTTTGCCTTTTCTTAATCTTTCTTCTAAGATAAGTCCTAAGGTTAGTACTGCGTCACGTGTTCCAACATTTCTACGGAATCCAAACTCACCTTCCCGAGGTCCGCTTCTACCAGTTTCTCCATTTGTCTGTAAAGAATTCGCGTTAGTATTTTGCAGCTGTGACTTATTAAACTGATAGTTCGGTAATTTTCTCATCTGTCAACACCTGTTTTCTTTGGGATTGGAATTATTATATTCTTCTTGAAGTCTGAGGGTATTTTGCCTGTCTCATACATCTTGCTCACCAGATGGTAGAGTTTTGTCATGACTGGCTCTCCCAAGGCCGTCAGTAGTTCTAATGGAATGTTGTCTACTCCCGGGGCCTTGTTTCGACTCAGGTCTTTCAGTGCTCTGTCAAACTCTTCACGCACTATCGTATCTCCCATTTTATCTTCATCTACATCCTCTTCCATTTCCATAATATTGTCCTCAAGTACATCGCCCTTGTATAGACCCTCTATATACTCCTTCCTTTCTGCTTTCCCTTCTTTGCTTAGAACTGGGTTTCCATCTGAGCTCTTGATGTTCATACAAGTGGTTCTCTTATCTCCAAAGGTCTCTTTAATTCCCCTGTAGGCAGTATCTATCTTACCCCTAGTGAGATAAGCCTCTACATCCTTACATTTGTCCTCTAGCCATCCCTGCTTAGCCATTTTGCACTTCCTGTCGATCTCAATTTTGAGACGTTTTTATTCCTTTTTGCCTGCTTCATTTACTGCATTTTTGTATTTTCTCCTTTCATCAATTAAATTCAATATTTCTTCTGTTACCCAAGGATTTCTACTAGCTCTCGTCTTTTTACCTACTTGACCCTCTGCTGCCTTCACTACTTCATCCCTCAAAGCTACCCATTCTTCTTCTACTGTATTTCTTTCCCCCATTCCTGTCAATTGTTCCCTTATGCTCTCCCTGAAACTCTGTACAACCTCTGGTTCTTGCAGTTTATCCAGGTCCCATCTCCTTAAATTCCCACCTTTTTGCAGTTTCTTCAGTTTTAATCTACAGGTCATAACCAATAGATTGTGGTCAGAGTCCACATCTGCCCCTGGAAATGTCTTACAGTTTAAAACCTGGTTCCTAAATTTCTGTCTTACCATTATATAATCTATCTGATACCTTTTAGTATCTCCAGGGTTCTTCCATGTATACAACCTTCTTTCCTGATTCTTAAACCAAATGTTAGCTATGATTAAGTTGTGCCCTGTGCAAAATTCTACCAGGCGGCTTCCTCTTTCATTTCTTAGCCCCAATCCATATTCACCTACTACGTTTCCTTCTCTCCCTTTTCCTACACTCCAATTCCAGTCACCCATGACTATTAAATTTTAGTCTCCCTTCACTATCTGAATAATTTCTTTTATTTCATCATACATTTCTTCAATTTCTTCGTCATCTGCTCAGCTAGTTGGCATATAAACTTGTACTACTGTAGTAGGCATGGGCTTTGTGTCTATCTTGGCCATAATAATGCGTTCACTATGCTGTTTGTAGTAGTTTACCCGCATTCCTATTTTCCTATTCATTATTAAACCTACTCCTGCATTACCCCTATTTGATTTTGTGTTTATAACCCTGTAGTCACCTGACCAGAAGTCTTGTTCCTCCTGCCACCGAACTTCACTAATTCCCACTATATCTAACTTTAACCTATCCATTTCCCTTTTTAAATTTTCTAACCTACCTGCCCGATTAAGGGATCTGACATTCCACGCTCCGATCCGTAGAACGCCAGTTTTCATTCTCCTGATAACGACATGCTCTTGAGTAGTCCCCGCCCGGAGATCCGAATGGGGACTTTTACCTTCGGAATATTTTACCCAAGAGGACGCCATAATCATTTAATCATACAGTAAAGCTGCATGCCCTCGGGAAAAATTACGGCCGTAGTTTCCCCTTGCTTTCAGCCGTTCGCAGTACCAGCACAGTAAGGCCGTTTTGGTTATTGTTACAAGGCCAGATCAGTCAATCATCCAGACTGTTGCCCTTGCAACTACTGAAAAGGCTGCTGCCCCTCTTCAGGAACCACACGTTTGTCTGGCCTCTCAACAGATACCCGTCCGTTGTGGTTGTACCTACGGTACGGCTATCTGTATCGCTGAGGCACGCAAGCCTCCCCACCAACGGCAAGGTCCATGGTTCATGGAGGGGGGGGGGGGGGGGGGATAGGTTCAATAGGAATAAATAAAAAGTAATTTCTTTTGGAACAGTGTCCGAAGTTGAATCACATAATGCTTGAAAACATATTTGCTCAATCAGCGACGGCTCTTGAGCATATTCTTCAAGATACTGTAATGGAAAAATAATAAAATTTAACAGTTGAGCATTACATCAATATTAAAACCTTTACGGTAAAAACCAAACTTCAGACAGGGAAACCACGGAAGGGGCACGTACGGCAGGCCAGGTTTGAATAAGATGGTTCAGAATAACGGGCACTACTGGGTGAATTAACGACCGAGTGCTATGAGATAGAAAGTCAACTTAAGACAGATGAATTAGCAAGCCAGGAGGCCATAACGTACACAGCCGACGAGGACAGGCTGCTCCCGATGCACCGAGGAATAACAAACAACGCCCCGGTCAGAGCCTCCAGACGCTGCGAACAGCTCGGAAGGCACAAGCAAACATATAACTCATGCACAATAATCATAGACATATCAAAACGCTCAGACCAAGACAAGAAGCTCAATGTGAGCGCGGCCCCAAGACCCAACCAAACCTTACCTATAGCAGTAATTTTACAATAAGAATTACTAATAGTATTAATCGGTTAATCTTACAATAAAATATAACAAGTTAAAGTAATAAGCAGAAAATCACACGGCCCTCAGACACATTACCGTAAGTGCCTTAAAGGTAACAGGCGAATCCTGAGGGCTAACGCTCAAACATCTACAATCTGTGTTAATTTTCCCGAAAGGGAAGTCAGGGAAGCAACAACTTCCAATACAAATAACTCACAGTCAATAAAATTCTTCTCGGTTTGAGGCCGCATTGTTATCTGTAAAATTGCGACGTTTCGGCGACTGTTTCAAGGCGCCTTCCTCAGGGTGTACTGCTAACTGCAATTAGCAATACACCCTGAGGAAGGCGCCTTGAAACAGTCGCCGAAACGTCGCAATTTTACAGATGACAATGCGGCCTCAAACCCAGAAGAATTTTATTGACTGTGACAACGGCCGCGGAAGCGTTCGTTTACACAAATAACTCAGTTTCGACTTCAATGGTGACTAACATACGTCGCGGCCTAGAATATATGACAATTAATTTCAGACATGATTGACAAATAAGCAGACATTGATTAAGTTGTAATTAAAAGAAATCCTAAAACAAATATGACACTCAAATAATTTCAAACAGAGGCATCAAAAGAGTAAATTCAACTATTCAAACAGTGTGATGCAAAACCACGGGCAAGCTAGAGTAGCGGGAGCAACTTCTACAAGGGAACACATGCGTCAATCAAGTAACAAGCACCTTGCCGCCAAAGGGCAGAACAGACAGCACCAGAAAATGAACAGCACTCCAACACCCACATCAGCTACTATTCTTCGTTAATGCAGGGTAAATCGGCTACGTCGACATTAGACCCAAGTAATGCCGGCCAACACAACTCTACCGACGACCGGCCGCTTAGACAATCGTGCGCCTGTAAGCTCCGTGAACAGACCACCGTACGTCACATGTGCCTCGTATCTCTCTCTCTCGCCCCGACTGCGACCGACTGCCTGACGTTATGGTCAACCAGCTGTTCCAAAGAACTACAAGTGAAGACTTAGCTAACAGGCGACCGAAGTGCCAGGATGTTAAAACATAGAACGAGGTAACACTGCTCAAGTATCCTTGGCCCAGTCTGTCCGGCTAGCCGTGCGGTCTAGCGCTGCTTCCCGAGCGGGAAGGCGTGCCGGTCCCTGGCACGAGTCCGCCCGGCGAAATAGTCTCGAGGTCCAGTGCCCTGGCCAGCATGCAGATGGTTTCTAAGGCGGTTTTCCACCTACCTCGGCGAAAGCAGGTTGGTTCCCCTTACTCCGCCTCAGTTACACTGTGTCGGCGATTGCTGTGCAAACACCGTGTCCACGCACGCGTACACCATAATAATTCTACCACGCAAACATTTGGGTTTACACTCGATTGGAATGAGACGTTCCCGGGGGAGGGGGTCCACTGGGGGCCGAACCGCACAATAAGCCTGGGTACGGTGTGGGGCGGCGGTGGGGTTGATGGATCGCTGTGGCCTGTTGTGGGGTTGTGAACCACTGAGGGCTACGGTGGGACGAAGCCTCTCCGTCGTTTCTAGGTCCCCGGTTTAATATATACAGCCTTGGCCCAGACCAGCTGCAGGTTGTCTGCCTAACAGTTTGCAGAGACAGCAAACATTGGATTTTGAATACTTGTAACAACAGTGAACGAATTTAAAAATTTAAAATACTGCCATAATGTACTCATTAACAGGTATAATCTAACGTGAAACTTTAATCACAATGAGACAAGTATTACATTAATAAACAGTGACACGTCTACAGGCAGTGAAACTCACTGGCAGTGAAACCCTCTGGAGCAGGTAGAACCGTAAGTGTCTAGACACCATCCACTGCAATTCCAGAAGCCAAGTAATGGGGGAGGGGAGGGGGGGAAGGGGGAGAAGGGCACTGGTACCCAACCCTTCACAGCAAGTAAATCCACAAAAGTCTGGACCCCTCCAAAGGAATTCCAGGGGCTGAGTAGTGCGGGAGTAGAAAAAGAGATGAGTGCCCATCAGCAAGTGTGTAGACACCTTCAGAGGAATTATAGCGGCCGAGTGATGGAGGAAGAACAGGGTACCTAACCTTTTGCAGCAGGTAAAACTGTAGGTATCTGCACATCTCTAAGATAATTCGTGGAGCTGGGTGTATGTGAGAATGAGAGCACTAGGATTAAACTTTACACATAATTTCAGACTATTTCCAATGTTTTTCTCGCTTACCTGCTTAATGTCAGATTCTTAGCACAGTAACTCATTTTCACAGTAATCATTAGTTTTATACTGTTTTATAAAGGGATTTGATTTTTTAAGGAATCGGAGGTTTACTGGTTACCCAGGTTTGGCTTTGCATTCCCCAATCTGCAACAGATTTTGAGCTTTTCTTGCGTTACTGTAAGTGGTTTAGTGTTTTTATTACAATACCAGGTGTCTTAAGCCTTTAAAAGCGTCCGATACAAAAAAAAAATCATAAAGTTAACTCTGTTGTGAAATACGTGAAATAACGGACATTAGTGGAGTGGGGTCTTCTGGGCCTGGGTTTGATATACGGCTTCAATAAGGGCGCCAGGGAGAGGCGCGCCTCGCGACACGCGGGCGGGTCGTTAGCCCTGCGGCGGTCTGCGATAAGCGGCGGCTGCGGCGGCGCGGGCACGGGGCTCCCTGATGCGGCCGACCATCACGCCCCCATCAGGGGCCGCGGCCGAAATACCGGGCCCGCACCGGGGACGCTCTCTGCAGCCGAACCGGTTACCCACTTACAGGAATGACAACAGTGAGGCTAGCTCTTGGTGGTGTTTACCCAACGAGACAGAGTAGATTTCTTGTGGGAAGGCGAAGTAAACTCACCCAATCTCCTTATTGGTCACTAAATTTTTAATATTTCCTGATTGTAATTTATAAACTTTGTCTCGAAACCTGGCAGATAATCCGAAGAGATTCTGGTCGTATGTGAAGTATGTTACCGGCAAGAAACAATCAATCCTTTCTCTGCGCGATAGCAATGGAGATACTATCGAAGACAGTGCTGCCAAAGCAGAGGTACTAAACACAGCCTTCCGAAATGCCTTCACTAAAGAAGACGAAGTAAGTATTCCAGAATTCGAATCGAGAACGGCTGCCAACATGAGTAACGTAGATGTAAATATCCTCGGAGTAGTGAAGCAACTCAAATCACTTGATAAAAGCAAGTTTTCTGGTCCAGACTGTCTACCAATTACGTTCCTTTCGGAGTATGCTGATGCATTAGCTCCATACTTAACAATGATATACAACCGCTCGCTCGACGAGAGATCCGTACCCAAAGACTGGAAAGTTGCACAGGTCACATCAATATTCAAGAAAGATAGTAGGAGTAATCCACTAAATTACAGGCCCATATCGTTAACGTCGATATGCAGCAGGATTTTAGAACATATATTGTGTTCGAACATTATGAATTTTCTCGAACGAAACAGTCTATTGACACACAGTCAACATGGGTTTAGAAAACATCGTTCCTGTGAAACACAACTAGCTCTTTATTCACATGAAGTGCTGACTGCTATTGACAACGAATTTCAGATCGATTCCGTATTCCTGGATTTCCGGAAGGCTTTTGACACTGTACCACACAAGCGGCTCGTAGTAAAATGGCGTGCTTATGGAATATCGTCGCAGTTATGTGACTGGATTTGAGATTTCCTGTCAGAGAGGTCACACTTCGCAGTAATTAACGGAAAGTCATCGAGTAAAACAGAATTGATTTCAGGCGTTCCCCAAGGTAGTGTTATAGGCCCTTTGCTGTTCCTCGTCTATATAAACGATTTGGGAGACAATCTGAGCAGCCGTCTTCGGTTGTTTGCAGATGACGCTGTCGTTTATCGGCTAATAAAGTCATCAGAAGATCAAAGCAAACTGCAAAACGATTTAGAAGAAAAATGTGAATGGTGTGAAAAGTGGCAGTTGACCCTAAATAACGAAAAGTGTGAGGTCAGCCACATGAGTACTAAAAGGAATTCGTTAAACTTCGGTTACACAATAAATCATTCTAATATAAAAGCCATAAATTCAACTAAATACCTACGCATTAATATTACGAACAACTTAAATTGGAAAGAACACATAGAAAATGTTGTGGGGAAGGCTAACCAAAGGCTGCGTTTTATTGGCAGGACACTTACAAAATGTAACAGACCCACTAAGGAGATTGCCTACACTACGTTTGTCCGACGTCTTTTAGAATACTGCTGCGCGGTGTTGGATCCTTGCCAGATAGGACTGACGGAGTACATCGAAAAAGTTCAAAGAAAGGCAGCAGGTCTTGTATTATCGCGAAGTATGGGAGAGAGTGTCACAGATGTGATACAGGATTTGGGCTGGAAATCATTAAAAGAAAGGCGTTTTTCCTTGCAACGGAAAAAGAAAGGCGTTTTTCCTTGCAACGGAATCTTCTCACGAAATTCCAATTACCAACTTTCTCCTCCGAATGCGAAAATATTTTGTTGACACCGACCTACATAGGGGGGACCGATCACCACGATAAAATAAGGGAAATCAGAGTTCGTACGGAATGATATAGGTGTTCATTCTTTCCGCGCGCTATACGAGATTGGAACAAAAGAGAATTGTGAAGGTGGTTCGATAAACCCTCTGCCAGGCACTTATATGTCATTTCCAGAGTATCCATGTAGATGTAGATGTAGATGTAGGTATGTGTACAGGGAGCACATTTTGAAATATGGATCAAGTGTTAATCATGACTTTCAATTTGTTGAAAAGATTTGTGTTAATGGCAAAACACACTGTAGCGCCAAAGAAACTGGTATAGGCATGCCTATTCAAACACAGAGAGTTGTAAACAGGCAGAAAAAGACGTTGCGGTCGGCAATGCCTATACAAGACAACAGGTGTCTGTCACGGTTGTTAGATCGGTTATTGCTGATACAATGGAAAGTTATCATGATTTAAGTGAGTTTGAATGTGGTGTTCGGCGTACGACCGATGGGACTCAGTATCTCCGAGGTAGTGATGAAGTGGGTATTTTCCCGTACGACCATTTCACGGGTGTACGGTAAATATCAGGAATCTAGTAAAACATCAAGTCTTCGACATCGCTGCGGCCGGAAAAAGATCCTGCGAGAACGGGAACAACAACGACTGAAGAGAATCGTTTAATTTGTGCAACCCTTTCGCAAATTGCTGCAGATTTATGTTAGGCCAACAACAAGTGTCAGCGTGTGAACTATTCAACGAAATATCATCGATATGGGCTTTCGGAGCCAAAGTAACACTCGTGTACCCTTGATGACTGCACGACACAAAGCTTTGCGCCTCGCCTGGCCCCGTCAGTACCGACGTTGGACTGTTGATGGCTGGAAACATGCTGCCTGGTCGGACGAGTCTCTTTTCAAATTACACACATCAAAAAAAGTTTTGCATCACGCAGGTTTCAAGAACTCCTGAAGATAGACGTCGACTGTGGATATCGTATCCCACACACAGTATCTTTGGCTGTTCACAGATGTCACTAAACCCGCCCAAAGATGCAAACAACCATGCATGACCAGCGCCTATTAGACGGAGGGGGTCCGACAGCCGATCTGTTCCAGTCATTCCACCAGGAAGGAGGTACACGGCTCGTGTTGCCTGTAGTTCAACCATGCCTTGACGGTCAATACCGCGGTTCGATCGCGTCCAGGCGTCTCGGAGTGAACCAAAGCGATGTTGTTCGGACAAAATGGTTCAAATGGCTCTGAGCACTATGGGACTTAACATCTGAGGTCATCAGTCCCCTAGAACTTAGAATTACTTAAACCTAACTCACCTAAAAACATCACAAACATGCATGCCCGAGGCAGGATTCGAACCTCGACCGTAGCGGTCGCGCGGTTCTAGACTGTAGCGCCTAGAACAGCTTGGCCACTACGGTCGGCTTGTTCGGACATGGAGGAGATACAGAGAGACAGGAACTGTCGATGACATGCCTCGCTCAGGCCGCCCAACGGCTGCTACTGCAGTGGATGACGGCTGCCTACTGATTATTGCTCGGAGGAACCCAGACCGCAATGCCACCATGTTCAATAATGCTTTTCGTGCAGCCACAAGACGTCGTGCTACGACTCAAACTGTGCACAAAAGGCTGCATGATGCGCAACTTCACTCTCGACGTCCATGGCGAGGTCCATATTTGCAACCACGACACCATGCAGCTAGGTACAGATGGGAACAACAACATGCCGAATGGTCCGCTGAGGATTGGCATCACGTTCTCTTCAACCAGACAATCGTCGGAGACGTGTTTGGAGGCAACCCGGTGAGGCTGAACGCCTTAGACACAGCCTTAGCGAGTGCAGCAAGGTGGAGGTTCCCTGCTGTTTTGGGGTGGTATCATGTGGCACCGACGTACGCCGCTGGTGGTCATGGAAGGCGCCGGAACGGCTGTACGATCCTCCGACCGATAGTGCGAATCATAGCGGCAGCTTATTGGCGAGGCATTCGTCTTCCTGGACGACAATTCACGCCCCCATCGTGCACATTTTGCAAATGATTTCCTTTAGGATAATGACATCGCTCGACTAGAGTGGCCAGCATGTTCTCCAGACAATAACCCTATCGAACATGCCTGGGATAGATTGAAAAGGGCTGTTTGTGGACGACGTGACCCACCAATCACTCTGAGAGATATTCACTCTGAGAGATATATGCCGGATCGCCGTTGAGCAGTGGGACAATCTGGACGAACAGTGCCTTGATGAACTTATGGAGAGTATGCCTTGACGAATACAGGCACGCGTCAATGCAAGAGGACCTGCTATTGGGTATTAGATGTACTGGTGTGTACAGCAATCTCGACCACCACCTCTGAAGATCTAGCTGTGTGGTGGTGCAACTTGCAATGTGTGATTTTCATGAGCAATAAAAAGGCGGAAATGATGTTTGTGTTGATCTCTATTCCAATTTTCTGTACAGGTTGCGCAACTCTCGAAACCGAGATGATGCAAAACTTCTTTTGATGTGTATATATCGAGTGGATGAACGTGTACGGGTATGGAGACAACCTCATGATCCATCGACCCTGCATGTCAGCAGGGGACTGTCCGAGCTGGTGGAGGCTCTGTAAGGGTGTGGGGCGTGAGCAGTTGGAGTAACATGGTACCCCTGATACGTCTAGATACGACAGTGACAGTTGTCACGTACGTTCATCCTGTCTGATAACCTGTATGCCTTCATGTCCATTGTGCGTTCCGACAGACTTGGGCAATTCCAGTAGGACAATGCGACATCCCACACATCCAAAATTGCTACACAGTGGATCCAGGAACACTCTTATGAGTTTAAACACTTCCGCTGGTCGCCAAACTCCGCAGACATCTACATTATTGAGGATGTCTGGGATGGCTTGCAACGTGCTCTTCAGAAGAGATCTCTCCCACTCGTACTCTCACGGATTTATGGGGAGCCCTGCAGGATTCATGATGTCAACTCCTTCCAGCTCTACTTCAGACATTAATCGAGTCCATGCCACGTCGTGTTGCGGCACGTCCGCGTGCTCGCACGGGCCCTACACGATGGTAGACAGGTGTACCAATTTATTTGGCTCTTCTGTGTATATCACAAAATATTATGGTCTCTCAGTTCTCAAGAGGTGCAAATATTGTAACATAGGTGTACGATTGTTTTCAGTATTTGGCATAAACACAAAACGATCAAAGATAATAGTGTCGACAGGCGACAGTTGCATCGTTGGTGGCTCTGATATATACGTAAGAAGATAACTCAACCTTTTGGTATCTCTTCGGCAGTTGACTTAAGTTAGAAAATAGAGCTATGTGAGATTTTTATGCACGATTTGTAATTACCAACGTTATACCATGAGACGTATAAGGAAGAGAGTTGTATGTTTGACAAAGAATGATTACCGCACACTTTTTATTCTCTACTGTGCTTAATAGTGTTTAATTTTAGCGTATGCAATACCACATTCATCCCTAAGAGAAGTTGCTAGACGATTAAAATTACTTTATAGTTGACGTCTGTCACTTGCCGTTACAGCGTTGCCGCATCCACTCGGTCATAGGCGACCAAAACCATGGCGACTCACTTAAGAAATGTTGTTAATGTGCATTGCAGAGCAATCTTGAAAGCGGCCGCCGCGAGGAATGTCGGAAATGGGAGATGCTGTGTCGACAGATGATTTTAAGTGACCAATGAGTGAACTGCAGCAGACAACGGGTTTTGTAGCCTCGAATTTAAACTCATCCTAAAACAACTACATCTTCGTGATGTGCAGTATACCCGAAAATCGGCGATCAGCAATTTACGACAGAACTAAAATCACGATCGATTTGTTCACAGTGTTTTAGGGTAACCTGTAAGAGCAAACTCAAGACAGAAACATTTCGTAATACACTATGCGATCAAGTGTACCCGGACACCTGGCTGAAAATGACTTACAAGTTCATGGCGCCCTCCATCCATAATGCTGGAATTCAACATGGTGTTGGCCCAACCTTTGCCTTGATGATAGTTTCCACTCCACAAGCATACCTTCAGTCAGGCGCTGGAAAGTTTCTTGGGGAATGGCAGCCCATTCTTCTCGAAGTGCTGCACTGAGGAGGGTTATCAATGTCGGTCGGTGAGGTCTGGAACGAAGTCGGTGTTCCAAAACATTCCAAAGGTCTTCTATGGGATTCAGGTCAGGACTCTGTGCAGGCCAGTCCGTTACAGGGATGTTATTGTCGTGTAACTACTCTGCCAGAGATCGTGCATTATGAACAGGTGCTCGATCGTGTTGAAAGATGCAGTCGCCATCCCCGAATTGCTCTTCAACAGTGGGAAGCAAGAAGGAACTTAAAACATCTATGTAGGACTGTGCCGTGATAGTGCCACGCAAAACACAAGGGGTGAAAGCCCCCTCCATAAAATTAATCGGACTATAGTTAACGATAGAGCAGGAAAACTTCACACTGTACATCCAGTCACTTGTTTCGCTACGGAACATGAAGTTAAAAAGTTCTGAAAATGCCCTGGTTTGATTGTGTGTAAAGCTGCTGACAGTCTGTCATTTGGCATTTTCGGAATGATGTTAGCATACTTGCAGATTCATATCATCCGAGAACACATAAATAGGACTACTTTCGTTCAGTGATTAAAAGATTAATACAATACCTCTTAAAATCAAAGGATATTGACAAGAAATTAAATAAACTGACTCGAGTTTCTAAACCTAATGATTGTAAATACAAGGAGATTAGACTTTTGTATAACAGACTGAAAAATAAAGACTCCCAGAAGCCTAAAGATAAAAAGATGGTGGGAGCGTGTATGACATATAATGGTGGTTTTAACGAGGGACTAGTGAACTTATAACATAAATGTGCCATGAAACACGCTATCGTTACCCTCTGAGAGGATTTCAAATTTCAATCGCGCGTGTGTGTAATGGAAAAGGGTATCAGACTATAATTTCGAATTTTGTGAAGTAAACCAAACGGGCTTTAACCTTGGGAGTTAACAGAAGTGGTAAAATCATAAATGAATGAAGAAAAATGATCGGTCGCCAGTCTAATTAGGCACATTAATCTGGAAATATATATTTCAGAAAATTGGAAATTAGTTATTGAAGTTAATTTTGTTGAGATTGCCCTTTGAGTAGCAAACAGGATACAAACTGACACAGTGTACTTTGTACCGAGTGTTGCAGCAGTTACCAATAACACATACACACCAGTAAATTATGGGGAGCAAAATTACACCTAGCTCATATTAATGACAGCCACACTCAAGAGCTTTACTTAAACAAATACTGAAACATCACAGCATGAACTGCAGAACTAATTTTGGACATGTGGGGCTTCTATCTTGATTAACATGAAAAACACAAATAAAGACGAATAACAACTTAAATATACTGTTTAAGCTCCTCTGCAGATGGCAGTTTTCCTTAGCAACAGCAATAGTTCAATTTTTCTCTTAATAGGTGGAGAATATGATGGGCACCCCTAAATTGGTATAGTTTCACTAGCCAAGGATCTTTGATTATTGCAATAGTAAAAACAACTCTAAAAGCTAATCATTCACTTAAATTACTTTGCCAGATAATAAAATACAATGCTGGGCTTAGTTAACTTCAAAAGGAACCATTCATATTGTGTATCAAAACTACACTATCTTTGAAAATGTGCATAACTTCACTTCTAACAGTACTACTGTAAATCTGTTCATTAAAGATTTATATGTACATGAACTTTAATCACTTATGAAGCACGTATTCTTGGCAATAATATTTACAGAATCTTGTTCTGTAATTCTACAAAATTATATTTTATAATAAACTAAGGATACTTTAGCCAAAGCCTATCCAACTTCACTTTTGTGGTTTTATGATTTAAATATTTAAGGTTTTCACTTTATTATTATTTGCCTTTAATTTTTTTTACTTAAATTTATACCTTATTAATTTCACTTGAAGTAGTTCATTAATAAAGCATCCAAATGTTACTGTTACTCTTACTTTAACTTTTGCTACCCCTTTTACTTTAGACAAAAAATCACTTTTAAAAACATGAATGCAAGAATTGTTCGTTTAAATCAGGATACAATCTTTTATTAGCACTTAGGTGAGGACTACACACCGGAAGCAGCTACTAGGGTAGCAGAGTATGTGGCGTGCACACGGGGGTTTTTTAGGTTAGAGGGACCCCCCCTTGGGCGAAACGATAAAATACCTGACGGCTTACCAGAGAGGACATTATCATCGTTGATAAAGAACGTCCGTCCTCAGAGACCAAAAACAGGAAAAGTTAACGTAATATTGGTAAACTGCAGGAGTATCCAGGGCAAGGTTCCTGAATTAGTATCTCTTATTGAAGGAAATAGTGCGCATATAGTATTAGGAACGGAAAGTTGGTTAAAACCGGAAGTGAACAGTAACGAAATCCTAGACACAGAATGGAATATATACCGCAAGGATAGGATAAACGCCAATGGTGGAGGAGTATTTATAGCAGTAAAGAATTCAATAATATCCAGTGAAGTTATTAGCGAATGCGAATGTGAAATAATCTGGGTTAAGTTAAGTATCAAAGGTGGGTCAGATATGATAGTCGGATGCTTCTATAGACCACCTGCATCAGCAACCGTAGTAGTTGAGCGCCTCAGAGAGAACTTGCAGAACGTCGTGAAGAAGTTTCGTGATCATACTATTGTAATAGGGGGAGACTTCAATCTACCAGGTATAGAATGGGATAGTCACACAATCAGAACTGGAGCCAGGGACAGAGACTCTTGTGACATTATCCTGACTGCCTTGTCCGAGAATTACTTCGAGCAGATAGTTAGAGAACCAACTCGTGAAGCTAATGTTTTAGACCTCATAGCAACAAATAGACCGGAACTTTTCGACTCCGTGAATGTAGAAGAGGGTATCAGTGATCATAAGTCAGTGGTTGCATCAATGACTACAAGTGTAATAAGAAATGCCAAGAAAGGAAGGAAAATATATTTGCTTAACAAGAGTGATAGGGCACAAATCGCAGAATATCTGAGTGACCACCATCAAACGTTCATTTCTGAGGAAGAGGATGTGGAACAAAAATGGAAAAAATTCAGAAACATCGTCCAGTACGCGTTAGATAAGTTCGTACCGACTAAGGTCCAAAGCGAGGGGAAAGATCCACCGTGGTATAACAATCATGTACGAAAGGTACTACGGAAACAAAGAAAGCTTCATCATAGGTTTAAGAGTAGTCGAATCATAGCTGATAAGGAAAAGCTGAACGAAGAGAAAAAGAGCGTAAAGAGAGCAATGAGAGAAGCATTCAACGAATTCGAACATAAAACATTGGCAAACAATCTAAACAAGAACCCTAAAAAGTTTTGGTCATATGTAAAATCGGTAAGCGGATCTAAATCCCCTACTCAGTCACTCGTTGACCACGATGGCACCGAAACAGAGGACGACCGAAGAAAGGCAGAAATACTGAATTCAGTGTTCCGAAACTGTTTCACTGCGGAAAATCGTAACACGGTCCCTGACTTCAGCCGTCGCACGGACGCCAAAATGGAAAATATTGAAATAAACGATATCGGAATTGAAAAACAACTGCTATCACTTAGTAGCGGAAAAGCATCCGGACCAGACGAGATACCCTTAAGATTCTACAGTGATTATGCTAAAGAACTTGCCCCCTTTCTATCAGCAATTTATCGTAGATCGCTGGAAGAACGTAAAGTACCTAGCGACTGGAAGAAAGCGCAGGTCGTTCCCATTTTCAAGAAGGGTCATAAATCAGATGCGAATAATTATAGGCCTATTTCGCTTACGTCAATCTGTTGTAGAATAATGGAACATGTTTTGTGTTCTCGTATTATGACGTTCTTAGATAATACAAATCTCCTTCATCATAACCAACATGGATTCCGCAAACAGAGATCATGTGAAACTCAGCTCGCCCTATTTCACAGTGCCGTAGACACTGGCGAGCAGATTGATGCCGTATTCCTGGACTTCAGGAAGGCATTTGATACGGTTCCGCACTTACGTTTAGTGAAAAAAATACGAGCTTACGGAATATCGGACCAGGTTTGTGATTGGATTCAGGATTTCCTAGAAGAAAGAACACAACATGTCATTCTTAACGGTTCAAAATCTGCAGATGTAGAGGTAATTTCGGGAGTACCGCAGGGAAGCGTGATAGGACCTTTATTGTTTACAATATACATAAATGACTTAGTTGACAACATCGGTAGCTCCGTGAGGCTATTTGCAGATGACACGGTTGTCTACAAGAAAGTAGCAACATCAGAAGACTCGTACGTACTCCAGGAGGACCTGCAGAGGATTAATGCATGGTGCGACAGCTGGCAGCTTTCCCTAAACGTAGATAAATGTAATATAATGCGCATACATAGGGGCAGAAATCCATTCCAGTACGATTATGCCATAGGTGGTAAATCATTGGAAGCGGTAACGACCGTAAAATACTTAGGAGTTACTATCCGGAGCGATCTGAAGTGGAATGATCACATAAAACAAATAGTGGGAAAAGCAGGCGCCAGGTTGAGATTCATAGGAAGAATTCTAAGAAAATGTGACTCATCGACGAAAGAAGTAGCTTACAAAACGCTTGTTCGTCCGATTCTTGAGTATTGCTCATCAGTATGGGACCCTTACCAGGTTGGATTAATAGAAGAGATAGACATGATCCAGCGAAAAGCAGCGCGATTCGTCATGGGGACATTTAGTCAGCGCGAGAGCGTTACGGAGATGCTGAACAAGCTCCAGTAGCGGACACTTCAAGAAAGGCGGTACGCAATACGGAGAGGTTTATTATCGAAATTACGAGAGAGCACATTCCGGGAAGAGATGGGCAACATATTACTACCGCCCACATATATCTCGCGTAATGATCACAACGAAAAGATCCGAGAAATTAGAGCAAATACGGAGACTTACAAGCAGTCGTTCATCCCACGCACAATTCGTGAATGGAACAGGGAAGGGGGGATCAGATAGTGGTACAATAAGTACCCTCCGCCACACACCGTAAGGTGGCTCGCAGAGTATAGATGTAGATGTAGACCCTGCATAGGCTCGCGATCAGGATTGAAGCGATGGTTTCGATCACGAATTGACGTTTTATGTGATTGTTATTGAAAGAATACACAAATTAACTGGTCCATGCCCATATACTTTACTTAACTGAATGTATGAAGTCTGTGAAGCAGTGGTAAAGATTAGTGATAGGCGAAATAGCGGCTACCTGTACTCACAGCTCTTGATGTGCGAGTGCTCTATAAAATCTCTTCTTGGCGTTGGATTTTCAACATATTAGGGCCATTCCATTATTCTGTGGATAATAAATAATAGCCAGATCCACATCCAAGGCAAACCACTTCTAATGCAGCCTCCAATTGCATTTCGTAGCACCATTGAGAGGTACTGTACGAAGGCTACCCACACTGCATGGCCATTCACACAAAGGAGACGCTCAGTTCGACCCCCAGACCCACCTGTTACATCTCGCCATTCCACTTTCGTTGCAGAGGGACTTCCCTACAGCGTTTACATGCAACAAATACAAGTGCCCTAAGCATGAACCAGCTTTTAACAAACATATATTTTTGTACACATATTCAATTATAATAATTTTAAAATTCAATGTATTCTTTTACTTTTTCATATATAAATAACAAAACTCTAATTTTCTCGCCATACATCAAAGAGTTCAAACAACACAGAATGCACACTTCATAAATTGCAGATACACAGTTACTTAAAATAAACCTATTGCTAATCGACATAGGTGTTACAAATGCCCCATCTTTTATTGAGGTTTCCCGACAGGGATACATGAATGAAACATCAACAATACTTCAAAACACTGTTGAGTGACCAAAAAAATTTTGCAAATACATTACACAACAAACACTTAAGGATGTTTACATAAAACACTGTTTCATCAAGTAGCAAAACATGAATGTTTGTCATATTCAGAAAATATATACTATTCAATTCATGTGTCCATGTTGTGAAAAACATAAATAGGAATTTACATATTCCTTACATATACAGCTTGCATTACACAATATTTAATATTTTCATTTGCATGATGAGACGTGTCAATATTTTTAATGCTTTCCTTTCACATAATTAGTTCATAATAATTTTCTACTGTATGATAATTAAGAAACTATATTTAGTCAGTTTAGATTAGATTAGATTCAATTTTCGTTCCATAAACAAAAAAATGTAATGATTCCAGTGGGTGTGGAACATGTCAAAGTATAATATAAAAATGTAAAACATTTGAATATAATACTTACTACCCTGATCATTTGTCAAGAGATGGTTGAAATAGGTTAATACAATACAGTAAACTGGAACAGCTAATATTTACAGAATTAACACACTATGAGAATTAAACACGGTTTACACTATTAATAAATTTATCATACACAAAATATCTAATCCTGACTGTTGTGACCAAGTGTTGTCAAAACTGAAATCTAACAGATATTTTTACTTAAGCTGGCTTAACAGTCTCTGTTAAGATATTCATCTATGGAGTAGAAGCCTATCAAAAGGTCTTTCAAACACTGTTTAAACTGTGCTTTATCTGAAACCAAGTTCTGAATGGTTGCTGGCAATTTATTGAAATGTGTATTTCTGAATATTGGACCCTTTTTGGACCAAGGTAAGTGATTTTAGGTCTTTATGTACAGTGTTCTTATTCCTATTATTGATACTAAGTATTGAACTATTGGTTGGAAATAGAGGTGTAATACTTGCAACAAATTTCATTAAGGAATAAATATACTGGGAAGCAGTGGTTAGATACAAAGTTCCTTGAACAGGTTTCTACAAAATGTTCTTGAATTTACACCACAAATTATTCATATCACACGCTTTTACACCCTAAAAACTTTTGCTCAGTTTGATGATTTGCCCCAGAATACCATCCCATATGACATAATAGAATGAAAGTAAGCAAAGTATGCAAGTTTCTTATATTTATATCTCCTACATCTGACACCATTCTCACAGTTAATACAGACTTGTTTAGGCACTTAAGCAATTCTGTGGTATGCCCTTCCCAACCGAATTTATTATCGAGTTGTAATCCCAGAAATTTAACACTGTCAACCTCTTCAATCTGCATGTCTTCATATGTTATACTCATGCTGGGAGGAAATCTCTTACAGGTTCTGAACTGCATATAGTGGGTCTTCTCAAAGTTTAATGACAGTGAGTTAGTTTTCAAGCACTTACTCATGTCAGTGAAAATATGATTAGCAGCTATTTCGAAATCTGTACTTCTCTTGCTACTTATTCCAATGTTTGTATCATCTTCAAACAAAACAAACAAAGCATCTGGCGATGTAACAGATGAGAGGTCGATAACGTACACAAGAAAAAGCAATGGACCCAAGATGGAACCTAAAGGAACACCACATGTAATTAATTCCCAGTCAGATGAAGAATGACATCTTACTGCATAGGTATTTTGCAACAACACCCTTTGTTTCCTGTTAGATGGATAAGACTCAAACCATTTCGCAGCATTGCCAGTGAAACCATAATATTCTAATTTACTTAAGAGAATACCGTGGTTCACACAGTCAAAGGCTTTTGACAGATCACAGAAAATGCCAGTTGCCTCTAATTTATTATCTAGTGAATTTAGTACATTCTCAGTGTAAGTGTAAATAGCTTTCTCTATATCAGAACCCTTCTTAAATCCAAACTGTGACTTGGACAATATATTATTTGCAGTCAGATGCTTAAGGAGACACTTGAACGCAACCTTTTCAGATATTTTTGAGAAAGCCAGCAAAGGTGAAACTGGTCGATAGTTTGATGATATCTCGTTATCCCCCTTCTTGTAAAGACGCTTAACAGCAGCATATTTTAGCCAGCCTGGAAATGTTCTGTTATTAAGAGAAAAATTACATGAATAACTTAAGATAAAACTAAACTCACATCAGCATTCTTTGATTAACTTTGTGCATATGTTATCATACCCACTGGAATACTTAGATTTTAAGGATTTTATGATGGATGCTAGTTCTTCGGGGAGATGTGAGTGTCATTTCCATTTTACTGAAATTGTGTTTATAGACTGGTCTCAAATACTCCATTTCACTGTTCACCAAACCTGATAACCCCAAGCTGTCAGTAACAGAAATGAAGTACTTGTTTAAGAGGTTTGCAACATTCCATGTAATTGTTACTGAAGTTCATTTATTTTTAGAGCTATATGCTCCTCTTCCTTTTTGGCCCCACTTGTCTCTGTCTTCACAATATCCCATACAGTTTTTATTTTGTTACCTGATGTAATGATCTTTTTCTCATCTACATCCACATCTACATGGATACTCTGCAAATCAAATTTAAGTGCCTGGCAGAGGGTTCATCGAACCACCTTCACGATTCTCTATTATTCCAACCTTGTATAGCATCCGGAAAGAGTGAACACCTATGTCTTTGCGTACGAGCTCTGATTTCCCTTATTTTATCGTGGTGATCGGTCGTACCTATATAGGTCGGTGTCAACAAAATATTTTCGCATTTGGAGGAGAAAGTTGGTGGTTGGAATGTCGTGAGAAGATTCTGTCGCAATGAAAAACGCCTTTCTTTTAACGATTTCCAGCCCAAATCCTATGTCACTTCTGTGACACTCTCTCAGATATTTTACGATACTACAAAAAGTACTGCCTTTCTTTGAACTTTTTCGATGTACTCCATCAGTCCTATCTGGTAAGGATGACAACACCGTGCAGCAGTATTATAGAAGAGCAAGGACAAGCGTAGTGTAGGCAGGCTCCGTAGTAGTTCTGTTACATTTTCTAAGTGTCCTGCCAATAAAACGCAGCCTTTGGTTAGTCTTCCCCACCACATTTTCTATGTGTTCTTTCCAGTTTAAGTAGTTCGTAATTGTAATACCTAGGTATTTAGTTGAATTTATGGCTTTTATATTAGACTGATTTATCGTGTAACCGGAGTTTAACGAATTCCTTTTAGTACTCATGTGGATGACCTCACACTTTTCGTTATTTAGGGTCAACTGCCACTTTTCACACCATTCAGATATTTTTTCTACATCGTTTTGCAGTTTGTTTTGATCTTCTGATGACTTTATTAGTCGATAAACGACAGCGTCATCTGCAAACAACCGACGATAGCTGCTCAGACTGTCTCCCAAATCGTTTATATAGATAAGGAACAGCAAAGGGCCTATAACACTACCTTGGGGAACGCCAGAAATCACTTCTGTTTTACTCGATGACTTTTGGAGTCGGAGTTCGGTAAATGGCGCCTCAATATGGTATTTTCTCACATAACTTCCAATTACGGTCATTTTGCGTTTGTTTCGTTAATTCATAAAAAATAGAGGTATTTTTTGTTTACCTTTCCATCTTATTTATTTATTTATTTCTAACATTTGTTCGCAATGTCTCTATGGTCTGCACAGACATATTTTTTCTTTAATTGAATTTCCATATCGTTCACAAAATGCAGCACCTTCTAAACTTTTCCCGCCAATTAAGGGCAAAGAAGCAAAGTCTTCCCTGAAACAAGTTCTGACCAAAATGTGATTCTGATCACTCGAGTCGGTGGTTTTTGTTGACCCTGCCTTTTGAGTTTTTGTAATGATATTTCCATAGTTACTTTCATCCCCTACACATACTGTTTTTAAGTTTCTAACTGATAAGTGAAATACCAGTTTCCTTACATTTAGTTTGAAAAAGTTTTATTATAATGAAATATTTTCCTAAAAATTTTCATTCCCTGCTTTTAACCCCTTGTGGGTTGAATTTATGTGGAAACACACATTTTTTAAAAACTTCTAACACAGCAAACAAATACAAATTTACAGTACCTTAGCCAAAAAATTCTTTCAGAATGAAATATTTCCATAAAAGCGTTCATCCCCTATTCAACACCTTAGGGGCTGAATCTCCAAAAACAGTCGAACAGGTATTTTTTTATTTCTGACTTAGAAACCAAATACCAGTTTTCGAATTTCCAGCTTAAAAATTGCCTTAATAGCGATGTATTTCCAGAAAGCCTTTCATCCCCTATTTGATCCCCTTAGGAACGGAATTTCGAACGATCTCTTCTTAAACAATGACTGCAGTATAAAATCAACATCTGTGCCAAGTCCCTAATTCCTCTCATTAGTGGTTTTGGCTGGGCAATGATGAGTCAGTGAATCAGTCAGGCGCTATTTCGCCCTCTTAGAGGCTGAATTTCGAAAAACAGTGAAACACACATTTTTTATGTCTAACAGAGAAGCCAAATAACAATTTTCATGGGCTAAACATTAAAAATGCTTTCGCAGGGAAATATTTTCATAATACATTTCAACCACTATTCCGACCCCTTAGGATTCGAATTTCTAACAACATTGAAGCAGTTATTTTTTGTTTCTAGTCGACAAATCGAATAGCAGTTTTCATGGATTTAGCCTTAACAACTTTTCTGATACAACGAAATATATTCTGAAGAGTTGTAAACCCCCTATTTCAGTGCTTAGGTGTTGAATTTCCAAAAACAGTGAAACACACAGTTTTGAATACTAATTTTCATACATTTAACTTTAAATTTTTTAACACAACGAAATATTTTCCTAAAAATTTAAATTCGCTATTTCAGTTCTTAGGAGTTGAATTTCCTAGAACAGTGCAACATGTGGTTTTTATATGCAAGAATTCGAATACCAATTTTCATAGATTTAGCATTAAATTTTTTTTAATGTAACAAAATATTTCTTAAAAATTGTCATCACCTAGGTCACCCCTTTAGGGGTTAAATTTCCAAAAACAGTGAAAGACACATTTTTCTTCTTTCTAACACAGAAGCGAAATACTAATGGTCATTGATTTAGATTTGAAAATGCTTTCATAAAGAAATAAGTTCAGAAAATTTTTCGTCGCTTATTCCACTGCCTAGGAGGCTGAATTTCTAAAAGCACTGCAACTCGATTTTTTTTTTTTTTATTTTACCAGTTTTCATTGTTGCAGCTTTAAAAATGCTTCAGTAAATCTTCAATAATTTTTTTTCAAATAACTTTTCACCTACTATTTTAAGCTCTTAGTCGTTCAATTTCAAAAATTACTGAAATCTGTACTGTTTTATTTCTGACTGAGAAACCAATTAATAATTTTTGGATTTCTAGCTTCAAAATTGCCTTAATACTGACATATTTTCAAAACGCCTTTCATCCCTCATATCGCCTTTTTATTTATGTTATTTATTTATTTATTGAGTCATCATCCTTTTGATTGGTTTGATGCAGCCCACCACGAATTCGACTCCTGTGCCAAACTCTTCAACTGAGAGTAGCTCTTTCAACTCATGTCCTCCATTATTTGCTGGAAGTTTTCCAATCTCTATCCTCTCCTGCAGTCCTTACTGCCTACAGTTCCTTCTAATGCCATAGAGAGTATTCCCAGATGCCTTAACACATGTTCTGCCATAGTATCCCTTATGCTTGTCAGTGTCTTCCATATATTTCTTCCTTCGTCGATTCTGCGGAGAATCCCCTTATCCCTTACTTTATCAGTCATCAACATTCTTCTGTAGGACAATATCGCAACCGTTTTCTCCACAGTCCATATTTCTCTTCCATACAATGCTGCACTCCAAACATACTTTCTCATAAATTTTTCTGTAATTTAAGGCCTGTGATTGATACTAGAGCTCTTCTCTTGGACAGGAATGCCCTTTTTTCCACTGCTGTTCTATTGTTTATGTCCTGCTTGCTCCATCTGACGGTGGTTATTTTGTTGCCCAGGTAGCAAAATTCCTTAACTTCGTCTACTTCATGATCGCCAAACCTCATGTTTAATTTCCCGCTGTTCTCATTTCTGCTATTGGTAATTAGTTCCATAACTCTTTGATTTACTCTTACTCATTAGACTGTACATTCCAGAACCCATAGTTCTACTTGACTTTCACTGAGGATAGAATGCAAATCTTATCATCAATATCCTTTCAGCTTGAATTGTAATTCCACTCTTGAACCTTCTTTTATTTCCATCATTAGTTATTTAATGTGTGGATTGAAAAGTAGGGGCAAAAGACTACATGCCTTTCTTATCCCCCTCTTAATCTGGGCATATCGTTCTTGGTCTTTTAAATAAACCCTTCCTAATCGATGTCTACAACATAAGATCCACACGTGCTCCCAATTTCAAGTTTCTCGCCCCAAAGATTTGGGTTGGGCGATGATGAGTCAGTGAGTTATTCAGGTCCTGTTGCAACCCCTTCAGCACTAAATTTCCAAAAGCACTCTAAAGTGTACTTTTGTGGTTGTAACCGAGATGTCACATACCATGTTTCATACTTATAGCTGCAAAATTCTCTAGTTGTTTTTTTTTTTAATGATATGGTTTAAAAAAGAATTTTCACCCTTTATTTCACCCCCATTGCGGTAAAATTTCAAAAAACGCTGAAAACATAGTTCTTTATTTCTGGTCAAGAAATCAAATATCAATTTTCGTCGGTCTAGCTTCAAAATTGATTGCCTCAAAAGCGCATGTATCCAAAATAGTTTTTAATCCTTTATTTCACCCCCATAGGTCTGGAATTTCGAAAATCCCCATCTTAAACGACTTCTTCAGTATAAGATCAACTAGCTCTCCACATTTCAAGCTTTTATCTCTAGCAGTTTCCGCTGACATGTGAGCGAACATGAGTCAGTCAGGCAGAACATTACGTTTTTTTATACATAGATATATGCTGAGTAGAGTTACTGCACAGTTTTATTCTATAGCTCCACTATGTTCTCATAAATTTTGCTTTGGAAATTTGTGGTGAAGACTTATGGGACCAAACTGCTGAGGTCATCAGTCCCTAAGTTTATGCACTACTTAATCTAACTTAGACTTACTTACACTAAGGACGACACACACACCCATGCCCGAGGATGAACTCGAACCTCCGCTGGGCAAACCCCGTGGACCGTGACAAGACGCCCAAGACCGTGCAGCTACCCCATGTGGCAAGGTTTCCTTTCTTTAATTCGTTCTCCAAATATCTATAACTGTTGCTGCAAGATATTATTGGAGTCTGATAGATAGCGACACAATACAATGTTATCATTTACAGTAATCCCACGTTTATTTCGTTTATTCATACCAAAAATATTTTTAATCTTCTTTATACATTATATATGCTGAATATAGTTATTGCATAGTTTCATTGTATAACGTCACTGTGTATTTGTAATATTTGCTTTCATGAGAAAATACTTAGTATGTTTAAACGATTTCTGTGAAATTCGTCTGCCAGGTGATAGCGATCAATTTATACTTCTACATCAATAATTCGTCATAACGCTATAATATTGTTAAAAGCACATATGGATCATTACAGTGGTTTAAAAACTATATTTTTCATGGTTTACTTGTTATAAGGCAGCGAGCTTGTTTTTGTAACTGTACCTGATACTTGCTATGACGTACAATAACTATATTTTCCGGGTTGGTTTGACATGAAACAACAACTACATTATTTACGTGATATGGACAACTTGTTACTTACTAAAAAAAATTAACACATTCCTCATGCCACTTTTAAGAGTTATATATCACAGCACATTATCACTTTGCTTTATCTATTGTATCAAGTTTTACATACTGTTAATGCAGATTTTATGTGTCATTGGTTCTTTTACAAGCGGAATATTTTTATACAAGACCATCAGATTTGTAATGGTACGGTCACATTGTACTGTGGCTCACAACATTTTAAAAGTAGGTTACACATTGTGCATGATCACAAGACTTCGTAAATGCCAATTTTTATTGTTTATTTTGAACTGTATATGAATTATGTACTCATCTGGTGTATTCCTATCCCTAAATATGGACTGAAGCGCCAAAGAAACTGGTATAGGCATGAATATTCATATACAGAGATGTGTAAACAGGCAGGCAGTCGGCAATGCCTATATGAGACAACAAGTGTCTGGTGCAGTTGTTCGATCGGTTACTGCCGCTACTATGGCAGGTTATCAAGATTTAAGTGAGTGAGTGAGTCTGAACATGGTGTTATAGTCGGCGCACGAGCGATGGGAAACAGCATCTTTAAGGTATCGATGAAGTGGGGACTTTCCCAAACAACCATTTCACGAGTCTGAAGAGAATCGTTCAACGTGACGGAGATGTAACCATTCCTCAAATTGCTGAAGATTTCAGTGCTGGTGGAGGCTCTGTAATGATGTGGGGTGTACACAGTTGGGCAGTTGAAGTGATATGGGACCACTGATACTTCTAGATACGACTCTGGCAGGTGATAGATACGTAAGCATCCTGCCTGATCATCTGCATCTGTTCATGTTCACTATGCATTCCAACGGACTTGGGCAGCTTAAGCAGGACTCTGTGACACACCACATTTCCAGAATTGCTACAGAGTGACTCCAGGAGCACTCTTCTGAATTTAAACAATACTGCTGGCCACCAAACTCCCAAGACATTAACATTATTGAGCATATCTGGGATGCTTTGCAACGTGCTGCTGAGAAGAGATCTTCCTCCCCCTCCCCTCGTACTCTTACTGATTTATGGACAGCCCTGCAGAATTGGTGTCAGTTCTCTCCAGCGCTACTTCAGATATTAGTCAAGTCCATGCCACATCGTGTTGTGGCTCTCCTGCATGCTTGCAGGGGTCCTACACGATGTCAGGCAGGTGTTCCAGTTGCTTTGGCTCTTTAGTGTATTGCATTTCGTAATTCATACACTCATGCTTATCTACACAAAATGGTTACATAATTTTAAATGCTTGCTGCCATTTTGCATGTAACTTTGTAAATTTTGTTTTATCTTATGGCTGGAATGTCAATACACTGATTTAAGAGTTTTTAGGCATGTGTTAAATGGAAACTAAACGGTGTATTTGTTGTATTATATTATTTTATTTAACAGTCAGTTACTTTAATTACCTTTTTTACAATTACGCCATCTTGTGGATGATTTTCGCCAGTCTCCTTGAACCACAGGTATATCTGTTAGAAAATAAACTGCATGATGTAACCTATGTAACAGAGAGTTAATTGTCATTTCTAACTACATTGTGTCAACCAAGTGCATGGGTACTTCTGTATTTCAAAACATGAATTTTTCATAAATACTCTACAATCCTGCCACCTAGTGGCTTCTTCATCTAATATTTCTATGCATAGATTCAGTCAGCTTTACACTCAGATGACATTAAGTAATGTAGACTAGATACTTTGTTCCCATGTTTGATAAAATCAGTTTCGTTTGCCTTAAGACTCTTACTGATTTTTATAGAGTTTTACAGGCTTCAGTAGTAAGTGGGCACACTGAGTGCACTTTGCAGGTTTTTAATGCACAGCTTTTTTTATAAATTAATTATATTATATAAACTATTTTATAATATAGTATGGTATAATATAATTAATTTCATTAATTTGTCAAAAAGGTTGTGTATTCAAACATGCAAAGTGCACTTAGTGTATCCACTCACTACCATACATAGAAATCAAAGGAAATTTTGAGTGCAGTACAATAAATTAAATTTAGTTGAAAATAATGGACATTTTGAGCACACTAAAATTAATTCCCGATAAAAATCTAATAATATTTTGGTTGAAAATAATAGACAATTTCTGTGCACTGGAGTTAATTTTAAAAATTAATTTTGGTGTATCAAATTCAGTGGCGGATGACCAGCCCTCATAAGGTAATTAAATAAAACGAATTTAATATTTTACGTTTTATTCAGTGTTGGACAGTCATTTAATGCCAGATTACTGTTAAAAAATCAGAGTAAAAATTCTAGGTCATGAAATTGATGAACATTATTTTTAATTTTCTTCATTCCTTTATATTTTAGTTTAATAATCCCTCCTTCAAAAAACTGAGAACCCCAAAAGCTAACTAATTTCAAATATCAGTCTGGCAAAATAATTTAAATTGATAATTCAGTTCCAAGAACATTTTATCACAATGTTTAGTAATCAAATACTCGTAACTGCTAATGTTATATAAAAATTTACTTGTAGCTCTTTTTAAACAAATTAGTTTGTTAGCATTTCTGAGCTTCTTCACTAATACTTTCATTTACATAGAACAGAATTTATTAGTAAAGCTTAAAATCCATAAGGCTCTGTATCATAATTTTGTAGAACTACTCTTTTATCACACTGAAACAAAAATTCTTTCTTAACTTCCTTGTTAATTAGATTTTCAATATCAACAACATCTTTGGTTACCCTAATGTACACGAATCGTATTTTTTCATTCACTTGACTCTAAATTAACCATATCATAGATTCACCATTCAACTTTTTAATATTTTTATAGTTTAATGTGAAGCCTTCTACCTTCATAACTGTGCTTTTATAATACTTCTCATAATAACTTTTAGGTCCAGTCAAAGCCAAATTTTAATCCATTTATTGTCTCGTAATTCATCTGTCCATTCACCTAACATACCTTTTTGACGTTGACTTCGCCATCATTGATGTATATTGCACTGTCCATATCACAATATATACCATTATTTCCTAACATATCTAACCTATCATACAACCTAAGGCTCGTATTTGATGTGGGGAATCAACTATAAATGTATTAGTAGCTGTATTATTTTCTACATAATAATCCTTAAAAATATACTCCATCTGTACTGTATGCTCCTTAATAAAATGTATATCTTTATTATTTAACTGATTATCCAGTAGCATCTCCTAAAAACGTTGTAAAGCTGTCACATACTTAGTTTTATTCATATTTTGTCAATATCCACATAATTCCCACAATGAATTCAGACATATCTTAACAACAGTTTGCTTCTATGGATTTTCTTTTATCTTATTGGGATCTAAATCAATAACCAGTTTATCTTTAACTGTTTTAATATATATCACATTGTTTCCAAAATTGTGGGACCTGGTTTCTAATTTTATTTTCATAAAATCTTCTGTATAATTTTTAAACAACTTGTTAGTTTTATTTCTAAAATCCCCCACTGCATTGACATCCAAAATTTTATATCCTTTTTCCAAAGCTTTCTTTACATAGTCAGTTTCCCAAGTGCCAATAAAATTTCTTTCTTCATCGTTGGGATTGGATTTTTTGTTCTTCTGCATATTTGAAACACGAAGGAAACTTAAGTTTCTCATTTTTATGCTGTAAAAACACGATGATACATTCCTCTATACACTTATACTTTATATTTTATAAATGCATGCCATCTCTTAGAATAATAGCTTGATATATATTTTTTGTTTTGTGTTGCTCACGATAATTATTGTAATACTGTACATTTGGATAAAGACTACACACATCATCAAAACTTACTTTTTGTCATAACACATCTGCATTAGCTCTGAATTTTATCATTTTTGTTCAAGTATCTTTTCGGTCCCATGGTTTGACAACTTCAGGTAACTGTTTTAATTACTTAAGTTCATTACACATACCCTCTTTCAAGTTCTGAAGGTGGCCGGGGTAAAATATAGGGAGCGAAAGGCTATTTACAATTTGTACAGAAACCAGATGGTAGTTATAAGAGTTGAGGGGCATGAAAGGGAAGCAGTGGTTGGGAAGGGAGTGAGACAGGGATGTAGCCTCTCCCCAATGTTATTCAATCTGAATATTGAGCAAGCAATAAAGGAAACAAAAGAAAAATTTGGAGTAGGTATTAAAATCCATGAAGAAGAAATAAAAACTTTAAGGTTTGCCGATGACATTGTAATTCTGTCAGAGACAGCAAAGGACTTGGAAGAGCAGTTGAACAGAATGGACAGTGTCTTCAAAGGAGGATATAAGATAAACATCAACAAATGCGAAACGAGGATAATGGAATGTAGTCGAATTAAGTCGGGTGACGCTGAGGGAATTAGATTAGGAAATGAGACACTTAAAGCAGTAAATGAGTTTTGCTATATGGGGAGCAAAATAACTGATGATAGTCGAGGTAGAGAGGATATAAAATGTAGACTGGCAATGGCAAGAAAAGCGTTTCTGAAGAAGAAATATTGGTTAATATCGAGTGTAGATTTAAGTGTCAGGAAGTCGTGTTGCCATTTATGGAAGTGATACATGGACGATAAATAGTTTGGACAAGAAGAGAAAAGAAGCTATTGAAATGTGGTGCTACAGAAGAATGTTGAAGATTAGATGGGTAAATCACATAACTAATGAGGGGGAGGGATTGAATAGAACTGGGGAGAAGAGGAGTTTGTGGCACAACTTGACTAGAAGAAGGCATCGGTTGGTAGGGCATGTTCTGAGGCATCAAGGGATCACCAATTTAGTGTTGGAGGACAGCGTGGAGGGTAAAAATCGTAGAGGGAGACCATGAGATGAATACACTAAGCAAATTCAGAAGGATGTAGGCTGCATTACTTACTGGGAGATGAAGCAGCTTGCACAGGATAGAGTAGCATGGAGAACTGCATCAAACTAGTCCAGGACTGAAGACCACAACAACAACAATAACAACAGTAATTTAGTTCCTGTGTAAATATTTTATGGTTTTATTGAATTTTCTACATAACACTTCAAAGTAATATGGAAGCTTTCACGACCGGATGACATATCTTCTGGTAAACCTTCCGGGATGTAAGGTCGTGGTCCATGAAACTCTTCAGCTCCTAACGTTTCGTCCAGAGCTGCGCTGGACGTCTTCAGAGGGGTGTTTCTCCTCCGATGAGTCTTGCCGACTGATGGGTCGGACGTCTGAGAGCGATGACTTGCTAGTAAGATACAGATAGACCTATGGAATAAAATAGATTGCCTTACATTTCGATCTATGGAAACCATGATGGAAACGACTACTAGAAGGCATAAGAAGAAGTTCGAAAAGTTACAAACTTATGCAGAATCTACAAATAATATAGTGATGTTCGAAACTGTTATTAACAAGTCAGATAGAGTTTTATCTCAAGACGAAATTTCAGTTCTTGCAAAAGCAGGAAACTACTCTATAACACCTCCGAAAGTTCCTGTTGAGGATATTATTGCAAATGTAGAAGCAGGTATACGTACTCTCCCCAAAGAAACTGCAAATGCAATCCGGATCGAAACCACCAGAGTATTATGCCGCAGTAAACCTCTGGAAAGTAATTTAACCAATGGCGAAAGAAAGGCTCTGAGAGATTTAAATGCAGATGAAGACATAGTGATTGTTCCTGCTGATAAAGGGAATACTACTGTCGTTTTAAATACAGAAGATTATCAAAGCAAAATTTTGAATCTTTTAACGACAGGACAATACAAAAAACTTAAGAAAGATCATACAGCCAGCGTACTACGGAAAACAAATAATTTGATAAAATCAGCCACTTCTATTCAAAAAGAAGAAAAAAGAGCTTTATTGAAGACTGAAGCTATGTGTCCTAGACTCTATGGCCTACCCAAGGTACATAAGAAGGACCTACCTCTGAGACCGATTGTTAGTACTATCAATTCTCCTACGTACGAAATAGGAAGATATCTAACAACTCGTTTACAACCATATTTTGGAAAAACGGACTCATATATAAAGGACTCACGTCATTTTATAGAGAAAATTGAAGGTTTAATTCTGACTCCTGAAGATATTTTAGTAAGTTTCGATGTAGTATCTTTATTTAGTATGATTCCAGTTAATGAAGTTATGGATTTTATAACGGATATTTTTTCCAGAAGATCTGACTGCTCTTTTCAGACACTGTCTTACTTCCAGTCATTTCCAGTGGAATAATGAGTTTTATGAACAACTTAATGGCGTAGCAATGGGTAACCCATTGGGTCCTGCAGTAGCTAATTTCTACATGGAGAAATTCGAACAGTCAGCCTTGGAAAAAGCAGATAAGAAACCATCTCGCTGGTATCGGTATGTAGACGATACATTTGTGGTCTGGCCACATGGTAGAGAAGCCTTAGGCGAATTTTTTGATTACCTTAATAATATAAATCCAAGAATCCAGTTTACCATGGAGAGAGAAAATGATAATAAAATACCGTTTTTGGATGTTTTAGTTATGAGACAGACGGATGGAAGTTTGAAACAACAGATTTTTAGAAAAATAACGCACACAGACAGATACTTACATAAAAACTCTAACCACCATCCAAAACAAAAAAGAGGTGTGATTACAAGTCTCGTTGACAGAGCCAGACGGATTTGCACGCCGGAGTATCTAGACGACGAATTAAAACATCTGAAGCACGCTTTTGAGAAAAATGGCTACTCAAAGAAAGAAGTAAGCAGAATTCTGCACCCAAACAACAAAAAGCTTAAGGACAAGTCCGAAAAACGATGGAAGAATACAGTCTCTCTCCCTTTTATAAAGAAAGTAACGGATCAGATTGGAAAGATTTTAAGTAAACATGATATTATACCTGTTTTTAGACCAACGAAGAAAATTTGTCATGTTCTTCGGTCTGTAAAAGATAAACGCGCTCCTCTATCAGCCAGTGGCGTATATAAAATTCCGTGTACATGTGGTAAAGTTTATGTTGGAACAACAAAAAGAAGCGTAAATACACGGTTAAAAGAACACAGAAGTCTTTGCCGATTAGGAAAAACAGACAAATCGGCTGTAGCAGAACACGCTTTTCAGCCAGGAAATCATCAAGTGAAGTTTTCCGAAACAAAAATTTTATCTACGACGACGGCCTATTACCCACGGCTTTGTAGTGAAGCAATTGAAATATATAAACATAGGGATAATTTTAATCGGAAAGAAGAGACCATGCAGTAGACAGACAGTAGCACTACAGAGTTGCTAGACAGTTTTATCCGTGACGAGATTACGATCGATAGTTAAGTTATATCTCTGACAAAGGTTATCTCTGCATATCACGTGTAACTCTGGTCACGCCCACTTTCTACGATACATAAGTCGCTATCAGACGTCCGACCCATCAGTCGGCAAGACTCATCGGAGGAGAAACACCCCTCTGAAGATGTCCAGCGCAGCTCTGGACGAAACGTTAGGAGCTGAAGAGTTTCATGGACCACGACCTTACATCCCGGAAGGTTTACCAGAAGATACTTCAAAGTAAAGTGTGAATCATATCCATTAGCATAGAGAGATATGAATGTATATTTATTGTTTTCCTTGTTTTCTTCAGATATCATCCACTACAGAATTGATCATTTGTCTTAAATCTATAAACAGTATCTCCATTAAAATTGCGAGCTATAATGAGATATGGAATATGTATTACTGGTTCTTAATGAGATTCTTAATCAAATCACATCATTTTTCAGTATAGGTACAATGAATTCTCTTTGGGAATCCTTTATCACAACATTTAAACTCCTTACCTGTCATTATTTCATTGCATATAAAGCATTGCAGTACTTAATAATCTTTGAATTCTTCATTAACGTAACAACCATTTTTATTACATTTTACAGTCTTTGACTACAGATTCTTCACTAAATTTTCTTTCACATACATCACCATTTGTATCACATGTAACATTACGATTATTATTTCTACTTCTAGAATACAGTCTTTACATTTTTCAAAGCCACATATGTGCTCTTTAGATCTCAAACAAATTCTGTTACTTTCTTCACATTTATAAGAGATATCACAAACTTCTTGGTGATTGTTTAAGATTTCTTCATTATAAAAGTATATATTGCATTTATCACAGTATATATTGTTTTCCACAGTATTGTGTTCTGTGCAACTGCATAATACATATATTTTTCTTTTTATATTTTGCTTTTCTGTTCATTCTTGTTGTTATATGTTTTTGTTACGTTTACCACAGAAATATGATTTTAAGAATGGTAATTACATCAAAACACCAAAATGGTCGCCATTTTTATACAGACATAACTTTATTTCTTTCTCAGGACAACGATAGGTAACTAAATTGAAATTTTCATCACATTCAGCAGTTATTTAAATATCTGAAAGATGTTGAACATTTTTAATATTATCTAGAGTAAATCCTTCTTTGTCATATTCCCCAACTGGTTACATAACTTACAGCTTAACTCTTTTTGTAATTGTATTTATCACCTGTAATTTTTCTTAATTTCAGCCATATTAGTTTTCTGCATAACATCTGTGTGATACATTAATGCAACTATTATTGCTCTAAGATAACACAGGTTACCACTATTACTAATTCTAGTACTCCATCTTTTAGGCTTTTTGTTATCAGCTAAATTTATTATTTTGTTACATATACTACCTCTTGGAACTGCAAACATGTGGATATTAAATGCTGTGTCAATAGATACAACACATGTTAATATATCTCTGATTTTATTGCATAAAACTTGAACAAATTCTTTATTATTATTTGATGCTCTCTATTCTGCAGAAATTGGATAAAACATTTTTCGATTTGCTGTTGTTATATCCAACTTACCTCCTTTTCTAAAATTAGTTCGCTTTTTAGCTACTTCTACCATAAAACTAAGTGCTTCCATTATATAACCTGTTTCTCAGAAATAGTATCAAGTTTACCAATATTAGAATCGTTAAAGACAATTTTACAGTAAACAGACCAAGGTTCAAATTTTTCATTAATTTCAGATTTTATTTCTTTAACCTCAAAAAAAATTTTTTTTTCAATTGTTTGTTCTCTTTCTCTTGCTCAGATAATTTACTACTGAATGGATAAATTTGTCTTGATGCTTGAGTTTTTTCAAAAATATAATTGTGAAAGCCATAAAATAATATCTATTAGGTGCACGTTTTTGTCTTGTTTTAATATTTTGGAATAATTCTTGATTAAATGGAAAATGTTGTAAAATAATTTAATTAATTAATTCTGACTTCTTTAATTTACTATAGCTTCTAATATGCAGAATTCTAGCTCAGTCTTGAGTTCAGCTACTCTCATATATTTGAAAGTCTTTGTCGGAACAGATAAATTATGTGATATAATCGTTTCAGTTAATTCATCTTCCCTTAATCTGTCATGTGCTTATATTATTACTTCCACAAGAATCACAAGGTTGGGCAGTCACGAATTTCTCCATTTTAGTCTCTTATTTAATATAAAAAAATTGATTAAGGAATTTTAGAAAGGGATCTTCCACATTTCTGATGTTTTATTTATTCTCAAGTACTTCTCTTACAGTTACTTGTAAGTTTGTCTTCTGAAGATAGGTTTGAGTGAATACATTCTATTTGTTTAATCTTTTGACAATCAACACGTTTTGTGCATAACCTGTCTCAAGCTGTTGCTCATCATTTTTCATTGAGAACAATATCTTTAAACTTTTTTCACTTGGAATTCAATGTACATGATTTTTATAACAAGATATAGAAACATTTTCCCATGCACACAACGAATTCCTTTTCTGTCGTATAGCCCTCTACGATATTCACTTATACAATGACTACAATTAGTCCTTTAACTATTGTTTATATAATTATGTTGTTTATATATTTAAGTAAAGCTATCAACTGATGTCTCAGTGTTACAATATTTTCTTGGTTTAGACTGGATGTCTCCCATTTATATAGATCAAAATTGCATGAGGAAAAAATACATTTTTTAGTTTTTGCAATGCATATTTTAATATATTTACTATCTCAGGAACTAATACTAATGAATTTATTACAACCAGTACCAAATAAATATAAATCAACTGTACCAGATCTATCTCTTTTGCAAATTCATTATATTCATAGAAAGTATCATCTTTGAAAAAATACAACAATTCATAGATGTACCTAAATACAGAATTTATTCCAGTAAATACTCTTGTAAATTCTCTAGTTATGGCACCCCGTTTTTTATATTTAAAATCCCACTCATCTATCACCATATGGACAACTTCATTAAGGAATAAAAATGTTTTTCCTGTATATGTGCTTAATCCACCATTTAACTTAAAATCTTGACATAATCCCATACTAGATATAGGCTTAGGATATCCTGGTATTAATTATAATGTATATCACATTGTCACATTGCCAACAAGTAAAACAATGTCACTATCTGGTTTTTTGTATATCTTACAATAAGAATATTAACCAACTAGTTATTAGGTGTGATTTCATAACACTACCTATCCACACCAACTTCTTATAAAAAGTATATAAAATTCCATCCACAAATAATAACTGATTGAACTTCTTAATTTAACATATTCAATCAGTTCAGATTAAACAGCTGAAATTCTTTTCAGTGTAGATGACTGTGTTATTGTTGTCAATACTTTTTTAGCATACAAGCTTCGAACAGCATAGATATCATCTTGAAACAATTCTAAATGTAAACCATTATAGTACGGACACATTACTCCATTAACATCTGTATGTTCTAAACCTAATGCATTACCAATTTCATGAAGAATTTCTTCTAATTTTGTTCCTGGACCTCAATAATTATAACCAGGAAGATGCATTTTGAATTAATTAAAGTATTAACTAATAACTTTCCATTTTTAATTACTTTAAATGTGTGTAGTAAATTACTCAAAAATCTATTCAAATATAGAATTCCTTTTGGATTCCAGAATGAGATTTTCACTCTGCAGTGGAGTGTGCACTGATATCAAACTTCCTGGTAGATTAAAACTGTGTGCACCGACCGAGACTCGAACTCAGGACCTTTGCCTTCTGCGGGCAAGTGCTCTACCATCTGAGCTACCGAAGCATGACTCACACCTGGTCCTCACAGCTTTACTTCTGCCAGTATCTCATCTCCTACCTTCCAAATTTTACAGGAGAGCTCCCCAATTCTATTCAATAGCTCCTCATTAGTTATATGATCTAGAGATAAAGTTAGTCAACTGCTAATAGAAGTTAACTCTGAAATTATTGGTATATCGGAGAACCACTTAAATAGTTTGATAATTCAGAGGCTTCCTTTACCAGGCTACAGATTAGCTGGCTGTTTCTCAAGGAGTTCCTTGCAGGGTGGGGGAGTGGCTCTGCGTGTAAAAAACAGTATTTCATTTGAGTCCATAGACGTATGACGACACTGCACTGAACACATATTTGAAAGTTGTGCAGCATTAGTTGAATTTAGTGAAACAAAACTTCTAATTGCTGTTGTTTATAGGTCCCCTAACTCCGACTTCAGAGCATTTTTGCTAAAGCTAGAGAGGGTTCTTGATTCACTTTGTAGGAAGTACCAGAAAGTAGTTATATGTGGTGACTTCTATATTAATTTTGTACATGATTGTGCTAGAAAAAGGATGTTGGTAGATCTCCTAAATTCATATGATCTGATGCAAAGTGTGTTTTTTCCAACTAGGGTGCAGGAAACAGTAGCACAGTCATAGACAATATTTTTATTCATTCTTCATTTCTATATGGGCATTCTGTTAGTAAGAGGGTATATGGCCTTTCAGACCATGATGCACAAATTTTAACACTAAAAGGTTTTTGTACTCAAAACAATGTCGTATTTAATTACAAACTACGTAGGAAAGTTAATCCAACAGCAATAGAGAGTTTTTCAAAACTTGTCAAGGAACAAGAGTGACAAGATGTTTATAGTGCCGATAATATAGATGATAAAAACAATGCTTTCCATAACACATTTCTCATGCTCTTTGAGAGTTGCTTTCCATTAGAACATTCTAAACGGGGTACTAGCAGTAATGGACAGCCCGGTTGGCTGACTAGTGGGATAAGGATATCAAGTAGAACAAAGCGGGAATTATATCAAAATGTTAGAAGTAGTCACACTCAAGCTACAGTAGCCCATTACAAACAGTATTGTAAGGTGCTTAAAAATGTTATTAGCAAGGCAAAAAAGTATGTGGTATGCAAATAGAATAGCTAATTCACAGGATAAAATTAAAGCCGTATGGTCAGTTGTGAAGGAAATGTCTGGTCAGCAGCACAAGGTTGATGATATAAAATCAATTCGCAGTAATAATATTTCTGTTACTGATAAATCAGATATATATACAGTATTTAACAACCATTTTCTGCGCATTTCGGATGAATTAAATAAAAATTTAGTTTCAACAGGAAATCATATAAATTTCTTAGCAAATGCCTTTCCAAGATTGACGTCTGAAATACTCCTCTGTGATACAGACAAGAGGGAGATTGAGTCAATAATTAAATCACTGAAGACTAAGGACTCTCGTGGTTATGATAGTGTCTAATAGAATATTAAAGTACTGTGCTGCACATGTTGGCCCTGTATTTAGACATATTTGTAATTTTTCCTTTGGGAATGGTCAGTTTCCTGAGCGATTAAAGTACTCAGTAGTAAAGCCGCTTTATGAAAAGGGAGAAAGGGATAATGTAGATAATTTTAGACCTATTTCTATGCCATCAGTGTTTGCAAAAGTTATGGAAAAGGCTGTGTATGTAAGGTTAATTGATCATTTTATATCACACAATTTGCTATCAAATGTACAGTTCGGCTTTAGAAGTCGTTTCACAACTATATTCTCCTTTCTCTGTGAGGTTCTGGATGGGCTAAACAAAACGTTTCGAACGCTTGGCGTATTTTTTGATTTAACAAAGGCATTTGACTCTTGAAGTTGGACCATTACAGAATAAGGGGAGTAGCTCACAATTGGCTCACCTCTTACTTTAGCAACAGGCAGCAAAAGGTCATTATTCAAAATGTCGATAACGGCTGTGATGTGGGATCTGAGTGGGGTACTGTCAAGTGGGGGGTGCCCCAGGGATCAGTGTTGGGGCCGCTCCTGTTCCTTATTTATATAAATGATATGCCCTCTAGTATTATGAATAACTCTAAAATATTTCTGTTTGCTGGCTTACTTTACTAGCTTGGTAGTAAAGGATGTTGTGTGCAACATTGACCCGGTTTCAAGTAGTGCAGTACATGACCTCAGTTCATGGCTTGTAGAAAATAAACTCATGTTAAATCACAGTAAGACTCAGTTTTTACAGTTTCTAACACACAATTCAACAAAACCTGACGTTTTAATCTCACAGAATAGGCATATGATTAGTGAAACTGAACAGTTCAAATTCCTAGGTGTTCAGATAGATAGTAAGCTGTCATGGAAAGCCCACGTTCAGGATCTTGTTCAAAGACTTAATACTGCCATTTTCACTATTCGAACGGTATCGAAAGTGAGTGATACTTCGACACGTAAATTAGTCTACTTTGCTTATGTTCAGTCACTTATGTCGTATGGTATTATGTTTTGGGGTAACTCTTCCCATTCTAGAAGGATATTTTTGGCTCAGAAACGGGCGGTTCGGGCAATAAGTGGTGTGAGTTCACGAACATCTTGTCGATCTCTGTTCACGAGTCTGGGTATTTTGACATTGGCCTCTCAATATGTATATTCCTTATTGTCGTTTCGTGTTACCAATATTAGTTTATTTCCAACAATAAGCAGCTTTCACTCGGTTAATACTCGGCAGAAATCAAACTTCCATTTGGATCGGACTTCCTTAACTCTTGTGCAAAAAGTTGTGCAGTATACTGCTGCAGCCATTTTCAACAAGCTGCCACTCGAATTCAAAAATCTTAGCAGTAATCCACGAGCTTTCAAATCGAAACTCAAGAGTTTCCTCATGGGTCACTCCTTCTATTCTGTCGAGGAGTCCCTTGAAAAATTAAGCTCATTCTCAATGTATTGCTGATAGTGTTTGCTTAAACTTATGGACTGATTTTCTTTCAGGTGCATGAACATTTATTTTTATCTGTTATTACTTTTATGTTGTAAGTTCATGTACTGACACGTTCCATGACCTTGGAGATTTACTCCTCAATTTGGTCCTACAGAACTTGACATGTAAATAAAATTTAAAAAATTTACCCATCTCATCTTCAGTATTCTTCTGTAGCACCACATTTCGAAAGCTTCTATTCTCTTCTTGTCTAAACTATTTATCGTCCACGTTTCACTTCCATACAAATACAAATACTTTAAGAAACGACTTCCTGACACTTAAATCTATACTCAATGTTAACAAATTTTTCTTCTTCAGAAACGCTTTCCTTGACATTGCCCATCTACATTTTATATCCTCTCTACTTCGACCATCATCAGTTATTTTGCTTCCCAAATAGCAAAATTCCTTTACTACTTTAAGTGTCTCATTTCCTAATCTAATTCCCTCAGCACCACCCGACTTAATTCGACTACATTCCATTATCCTCGTTTTGCTTTTGTTGATCTTCATCTTATACCCTCCTTTCAAGACAATGTCCATTCCGTTCAACTGCTCTTCCAAGACCCTTGCTGTCTCTGACAGAATTACAATGTCATCAGCGAACCTCAAAGATTTTATTTCTTCTCCATGGATTTTAATCTTTCTTCTAAAGATGAGTCATAGGTTCAGTATTGCCTCATGCGTTCCAACATTTCTACGGAATCCAAACTGATCTTCACTGAGGTTGGCTTCTACCAGTTTTTCCATTCGTCTTTAAGGAATTCGCGTTTGTATTTTGCAGCTGTGACTTATTAAACTGATAATTCGGTAATTTTCACATCTGTTAATACCTGCATTCTTTGGGATTGGAATTATTAAATTCTTCTTGAATATTAAAAGTAGTAGGAGTGAAATATTTCCTCAAGAAATTTGGAATCTGGATCCACTAAATAATTATCTGAAAGCATACAATGCACTTATTGATTCACAGTTCAATGCAATGTAGATATAAGTCCAATAATTTTGTAACAAACTATGTTATCTATGTGATTAACATGACTCGCAGAATCAACATTTTTACTGCTCAGAGGACTATCATGAGATTATATGCAACATTCAGCGATAAAATATCGGTGGACGCAGTCACCTACATAATTATGTACAGAAAGAAGAATCTCACATTTTATGCCCAACACAGTATATTGACTGAGAATTTCTTAAGCCCACAAATTGGGTATCTACTGATTTCCGATTTTACTAATTATTCTAAATAGTTCTATCTATGTAGACTTTGTTAGTATTTTCAACTTTCAAAATCAGTTAATATTTGGCAGAGAAATTAATGGAAATCTATCTATTCAGCAGGCCGCCTTGTGTAGCATCTTTCTCTAAAGTGGCTCTAGCTGACTGAAGTATTTATTGCTATCTGGCGCAGCCAGAAGATCGCATCATACTATCGAACCACAGTTTCTGCATGTCTGTAGCAGATGGAGCTTGCTCAGAAAACCGCTAACAGATGATTTTGATTTGTGAACGTTATTTACACAACTGAATATCTACAAGATTCGTTCGGCCAGTGAGTACTATTTTTCTTTGCTATCGTTGTTCACTGATTAATTCCATCAACATAAGACAAAGATGACCATCAGAAGCAGACCTTCCAAGGTGTACCAATAAGCACTGGCCAACACATAGCAGAAGAAGATGGGTGGATGATGGTTAGCACCCATCTTACAGTCCAGCAACATCAGGAAAACGATGCAGCATTTCTTTTCAAAAGATGCCAAAATGTTTTACTGAAACTTCCTTTAACTTTGTGTCTTAATTAATCTTTTATACCTTGTTCTAGTGCATTCAAAAACCTCATTATTTTTTACTAAAATTTTATTTCATCCCATGCAGACTTTAATTAAGAATTAAAAACTTCACTATTTCTTAAGTTAATTTTAGTGTGTTCAAAATTGGCTTGGATTGTTATATATAGTAGTAAGTGAATGTGTTGAGCACACTAACCATGTTTTTAATGGATAATCTTTTTTACAAATTAATTACATTATATTACATCATGTTACATAAACTGTTTTTCTTATCTTATAAAAAGGTTTATATAAAATAATATAATGTAGTTAATTCAATTAATTTGTAAAAAAAGGTTGTGCACTAAAAACATGCCAAATGCACACAAGTCCCCACTTATTACTTTATTCATTTTTATGATGTGTTGGTCATGTACTTTATAAATGTTTTTCCCTGAGTGATTTCTTCTTCCATTTGTATGAGGTACATTTTATGTGACTAAAACAACATATTAGGTTGGTGCATAAGTACATAGCGTTTTTGTTTTTCATGTTGCCATTCTGGTTGCAATGGGTTTATTTGTAGTTCACTGTTGCTATTTGAGTGTACAATATATAATTTTGTCATTTGGAGCTAGTGAGGGGAGCTGTGGAATCTATAAAATGAAGTGAAGGGTGGAGAAATCAGAACATTTCTGACATATTCATCTGTTTGATTGAAATAGAGGGATGACAGCAGTGGAGGCAGCCAGAAGCATTTTCGCCATGTATGGGGGTAATGCCATTGGACAGGGTGCAACATGAATGTGGTTTTCTCATTTCAAGTGGTATCGTTTTGAGGTTTGTGACTCTCGAAGTTCAAAAAGACCTTTGGTGTTTGACGAAGATCGTTTCAACGCAATTGATCCCCAATGATTCACATCAGTGTAATCTACAACTGGCAGATGTAATGGACTGTAATCATTTCTCCATCATATGACATTTGCATGTGATGAAGGTGGTTGCTAGAGTGATAAAATATGGGACTAACAGAATATGGGTTGGGAAGCCATTCTGCAGCCCACTTATTCATCTGATCTTGCACTATCAGATTTTCACCTTTTCTGCTCTTTTTAAGCATCAAAACCACATCATTTCTACACATGCAGAATCGAATTACCCCAGCATTGGCAGACTGTTGTCGGTAGTGATGGAGAACATATTATTGAGCCTAAAGTCTGTTATGTGTATCTATTGTATTTATTAAACTTATGCAAAACACTACAAACATATGCACCAAACTAATGTTTTCACTGACATCCTTTCATATATTTTTCTTGCAGAGCCTTTGAGAATGGCATAAAAGCGAAACGTGAAAGTAAGCATAAAATAGACAAATAATACAGTATTCAAGACTAATATTAATTTTTGAGTGCATTAAATATCGTCACAACATCTCATAAAGCAGTTTGCTGTCAACATACATGCTTTCACAAACAATAGAAACCTAAAAAATACCAGTGAATGGATAGAAAAGATAAAAGATATAAACATACCACAACAACAACCCCAGTATCTTTTGACATGACATCCAGAAGAAACAATCAGCATTGTCAAAAAACAGCTGCAGTATCAAGTGGACATAACAAGTGCACAAATAGATGAAACAGAAGCTACCCTAAAGATTATAACGGAACAGAATTACTTCACTTCCAAGAAAGAGTTCCATCTGCAAAAAGATGGCCTACCAATGGGCTCACCCATCAGTGGTCTACCTCTAAACAAAATATCCAACGAAGTCATACTTCCAAAACAGCACAAGATTATATACTGATACTGATATGTAGATGACATCATTTGCTTGATTGATGAAATGGATACCCGAATAAAACAATTACACAGTGACATAAACACAGTTCACCCAAAAATAAAATTCTCCATTGAGACAGAAGAGGAAATGAAGCTTAATTTCTTAGAAATTACCATACACAGAATCCACAACAAGCATAATTTTGGAATTTTCAGGAAACCTGCAGCCACAAGTACAGCTCCAACCACCCCAAGCACACACTCTCAAGTTTCATACACATGCTACATAGCCTCAACAGAAGTCCACTGGAAAACTCAACTACACACAGGAACTAAATACAATACACCAAATAGCCAGAGAGAATGGGTACAACACACAAATGATAAACAAACTGAAGAACAAAATTAAAAAAAAAAACAAATTAAAAGAAAACAAACCAGCAACAAATCACCAGCCACAACAGAGAACCAAGAACACAAGCTCTAGACAAACACAGGATACCATGAACACCCTACAAAGAGTACAGCATGGCACATATTAACATACAGTAACAGAAACGTCCACAGGGTGGGAAACATGCTGAAGAAACAAGGGCTGCAAATATCATTCCACACAAATGACACAGTACAGAAGAATCTAAGAACACCTCTCCAAAGCTGGAATATATCAGTTAACCTGCAGTTCATGCCAATCGGTCTACATAGGCCAAACATGCAGGAATTTCAAAATGAGGTACTCAGAACACCTCAGAGCACTAAGAAGTGGTAGTATACACTCCACCTTTGCAGACCATCTAATAGAAGAAAACGACAACCCAACAAACATGGGGACTGATTTAAGATCCTCAGAGAAAGAAACAGTCTCTATCAAAAACTCACAATAGAGGAGAACTACCACATACAAAAAGCAGTAACACAGGGAAAGAGAGTCCTGAATGAAAATACAACATTGTGCAAAAAAACAATGTTTGGAACACACAGTAAACTATACAATGGTGATTCCCTAAAACAAAGCATAACATTAAAAAAAACTTCTGTTTTCTTGGTTTCCTCCCCACCCCTCTTTCCATCTCTCTCTCTCTCTCTCTCTCTCTCTCTCTTTCTCTCTCTCTCTCTCTAACACACACAGACACACACACACACACACACACACACACACAGACACACATACACACATACACACACACACACACACACACACACACACACACACACACACACAAACATATTCAAAATCACCACCATAACAAACACAAGACCAATGATGAACAAGTGAGCAACGACAATAACATAACACCTCTCACTGAGTGTGTTGTCAGAAGTGTCTGCTCAGATCACATTTCGCCACTTGTGTAAGTGCGTGTGAGGTGAAGTAGTGAGCGGAAATTTGTGAAAAACTGAGTCGAAACAATGCACTAAATAGCAGCTGATTGAGGCATCGATCAGAGACACGAAACAGGGCGAGAAATGTAAGTACAGAAACGTACATAACCTCTGCCCTCGAAACAGCTCTCCACAAGTACGCAATAATTTTCTTCATGGCTAGTATGCAGATGACATTCTGTCAAAAAAAAAAAGACGAAAACGAGCACTAAAATCTATGTATAATAATACAGTTTGGTTAGCGATGTAATTTTAAGGTGGGTGTCTAAACCAAATTAAGAAAATTCCAAATATTGTATTTATTAGGCCTATAGCAGTTAAATTATTGCAAATGTGATATTTTACTTCACAGAAATAAAAATTTGACCCACAGAAGATGAAACATTGGTATCGAAACATGTCTGAGTAAATATAAAAATAAACTAATTATGTTTGCATAAGGCTGATTTCTAAAACAACCCAGTTTTTAAACCGCAAACACGGAAGAACGAAAATAGGAGCTTCAAACCTTAGTAAAATGAGTGAACAGAAATACAGAAATTTTCAAACATAAAAGTAACTTCGAGGGTACCCTAAGGAAGCTTTGTAGGATCATTACTGTCCACAATATATCTAAAACATCTAGGTGATAACGTTGAAAGCTCCATAAAGCTATTTGCGGATGATGTTGTAGTATATAGAGAAGTGGCAACGATAGAAAAAAAGTGTTGCTAAGTGGGAGAAGACTTGCAGCTATTGCTTGGTGCAACAGTTGTCGGTTGAAGCTTAACATAGGCAAATGTAACGAATTGCTCATAAATAGGCAGAAAGACACGTCAGTCTAACATTACACGACTGCCGAACAATCACATTCATATTCGGAAGTATGGAACGACCACATGAAACTAATTACAGGACAGACAGATCAAAAGAAGAGCAGCTCTTTTAGTCAATAGTTCGTTTAATAATTGCGAAAGCGTAAGGAATGGTATGTAGTTTAAATTGCAGGCGCTTACTTTCCTACAAAAGTCAACTAACTGATCCAATATTTGCTTCCTCCTACGTGTATTTCGCAAAATGACCATGAAGGTACAATGAGAGAGCTTAATTCTTGTTCGCGAATGGAACAGGAAGGGGAAGAAGTGACAGCGGTACACGAGGTCCCCTCCGCCACATGCCAAAAGGCGGATTGCAGAGTGTAGATGTAAATGTAGTATTTGATTCCTGGCCGTGCCTGTGAGCTCACCCTCTTGGCTATTGTGGAAGTTAAAGCCAGTAGGCTATCCAGTATTTCGTGAGAGAAGTCTTTGTCAAGAATGTCAATGATAGGTCAAACTTTTCATAATCAATCTGTTTGGTTTATGATCCAAACCTAGTAGGATGGCTAAAAATCCTAATGGCCCGCACATGAAAGCGTGTGTGTTCCAGCACCTGTTGGGAACAAACTTCTAAATTTTCCCAAAAGGAAGCAGCACTTTGAAAAGGAGTGCTTTTAGTGAAAGCAGGAAGGACGCAATGAAAGTGTTTCATTCTGCTTCTGAGACTGACTGACTAGAAGCCCTGACTGTTGAAAATATTTTGCGTAGCAGCTTGGAGAGAGTGGAAATCAAGATAGTTTGGGTGGCAGCCTTCATGGTTGTAGGCACACAAGTGACACTTTAAAAGTTTTGCGGGTTGAGAGTTGGGTTATCCTTCGGGATTGATAAATTTCTCTTCCTTTCATTATGTGAAACTTAAAATATTTCAAAAGTGAATTCCCATGTGGAGGCATGTAATTCCAATCAATCATTCTCAGTCATTCTCTGCTTACTTATCCGAGTGTTGTGGTTATTACTATGCAAGCGTTTCACAGGGAGAAAGGCCTCATATCATCAGAGAGCCAGTGGCAAGGTGGTAAGGTCTAAGTTCTATTTCTACATCTTCTTCTTCGGCCTCTAGATATCCACCCCTGGACAATGGCCTCTTCCATAGATTTCCAAGTCATCTTTGCTGGTTTTTTCACGCATATCTTGGGATATCGTCTCTCCATCACGTCAAATGACGTTTGACGCTCCTATCTGCCTTCTTCGGACGCCATGCATCACTGTTTCGGTCCATTTTAAGTTGCTACTGGCAACATGTTCTTCCCAATGGCGCTTCAGTCTCACTATCCGCTCGACAGTGTCGTACGCCTCTGTTTTCCTTAAATCTTCGTTCCTAATCGTGTCTCTCAGATTCATTCCAAGCACTGCTCTCTCTGTTGCCCTTTGACAGTCACGTAGCTGATCTGTACTGCTTGTTCTGTCACTGATTTGAGACTGTTTTGTCACTGGAAAGATGCATGTGTCATGAACCTTCCTTTTTCAGTTTACAGTTATAGTTAGTTTGCGGAGAATGTAATCAAGTTTCCTGAATGCCATTTATGTGGGGCCAATTCGCTAAGTTATCTGTGCTGTCTGGTTATCTTTCCCAAGTTGCATTTTATGTCCCACATAAATGTATTCATTTACAACAGCCAAGGGGTGGTTTGCAGTGGAGACTGTGATAATGGCAAGGCACATGATTGTTATCTTCTGAAGATTAATTTCGAGGCCTATGGTTTGGGAGGGATCTTTGAGTTCCCTGACCATTGTTAACAGTTCATTTGTGACTCTGTTGAAGAGGCTATCATCTGCAAAGCGAAGATGGTTGAGATGTTTTTCATCTTCGTTGACACCTTTCCGTCCGGAGGACAGCCTCTTGAACAGATAATGCAGGGCTAAAGTGAATAATTTAGTCTAAGCGTTTCAGTCTGGAACCGCGCGACTGCTTACGGTCGCAGGTTCGAAGGCCTCGGGCATGGATGTGTGTGGTGTCCTTAGGTTAGTTAGGTTTAAGTAGTTCTTAGTTCTAGGGGACTGACGACCTCAAATGTTAAGTCCCATAGTGCTCAGAGCCATTTGAACCATTTTGAATAATTTAGATGAGATTGTTTCTCCTTGTCTGATGCATTTTCTCACAGGAACATTCCCAGTGATCATATCTTCCTTATATCGGTTATGTCGAACGCCTTCTGGTTGTTTATGAAGGACATTTGAAAGGGATTTATACTCCATAGATTTCACTGTAAGTGTGCATACTGCTTGAATATGTCCAGTTGTACTGAAACATTTTCTGAAACCCACTTGTATGACTGGCTGGTAAAAGACAAGTTTCTGACTCAGGCAGTTAGTACTGATTTTCGTTAGCACCTTGTAAAATATAGATAAAAAGCTAATAAATGGGCTTGTTTTAAAGGGGAGAATGACTTCTCCATTTTCCCAAGACTCTGGAATTGTTCCTTCCTTGAGACATTTATTTAAAAGGATCAGAAGTGCTTGTTAAAGTGTCGGTGCTCCAATTCTACGCATCTCGCTCATGACCTGATCTCCTCCAGGCACGTTACAATTCTTGAGTTGTTTAGGTTCTAGTTCTTCCCACCTCACATTCACTATTGATCTTCGTGATTCATCATGCAGACTTTGGGTTGTCACCGACTGTAGAGCTTTTGAAAAGTCCTCGACAGTTTTATATAATTTTGTCTCTTCCAGTAAGAACTTATCCTCGACCATTTGGAATTTTGTGAATGATCAGCTTACCTTTCGACTGACTGCAACGATTCTCATGTTCACACTTCTTTTTTGTGTCCTCGATCAGTCTCATGTTTTGTATTCTCTGATCGCTGCTCATTGTCTTCTATTCTTTTTTGTTGAGGTCTCTGAATTGGGGTGAGTCTGTCAGTGTTTAGCCTTTTTTTGTAAGCTGTTATGTTTTAAGGTTGAATTTCGGATTTCTTTACTTTCGTTCGAAACTGTCGGTCGTTTCTGTTGTGACTTCGTCCGGTACCACTCCTTTTAACTTTTCTGTCGGTAGTTTTTTGTCTTTGCATCGGCTGAACTCCTTTCTTTTCTCTTTCAGCTCACTTATCGTAGGCAGGAGCTTTCTTTACATCATATGTTTTCTCTCGAATCGAATGTTAATATGAATCGTGGCTCTAACTAGCCTATGGTCGCTATCTGTATTGTAACAGTTATAAGTGACACATCTGAGCACATTCGGTTGTTGTATGTTAGGATGTAATCTATTTCAGCCTTAATCATGCCACCAGGGCTTCTCCAAGTCCACATCCTTTTTGAGTTTTTCTCGTAAACTGTGTTCAAGCAGTATAAACGCTCTTTGTAAAGAAAATTCGCCATCATTTGTGCTCTCTGGTTTCATCTTCCAATTAAAAAGTTTCCAATTAAGGGAGGGTCTTCTGTAGACTTAGCTTTTATCTCAGCATCTAATTGACAAGTATTAAGGAAAATGTGGTGTGTTCTGAATTTTTTACTGTTGTCATATCTTTATACAACTGTTCTACTTTACCACTGCTTGATGTGGAAGGAGATGTGTAGGCACAAATTATCTGGAGGCCAGTCGTACCATTCAACTCAAGGGCCATGTAGATCACTCTGAGCCAGATATGGTCTTGTTGATAAGGTGTTTCCTCCTGTTGTCAATCAGTAAAGTTATGCCGCCAATACACAGAATTAGTTCCAGGTTATTTTGAAATAGGAGGATAGCTATTGCTTTGGCTTTTAGACTCATCACACCAATTCTGAGTACATCCCAGAGAGTTCATCCAATTTGATGTTCTGCAATTTGTGTCCCAAACAGGCAAGACATTCTCCCAACCTCACGGTGCGAATACTACATGTTGCTGCATAGACACTTTTGTGCAAGTATTTATTTATTTTGTTGATTATTTGTATTAGTTGGATTTTTGACCCCCTCCCTCGCTGAATTCATGGACCAGACTGGCATTTCAGAGTGAGATTCTGAGCATCCAACTCTACTTACCTACTGTATGCTTGTTTTAAAGTTCGACACTTTCATTTAGGGAAAGTTTGGACCATAGCTTCTCACACTGGTCCAACGTGGGGTGAGAAGAGATGCGAGGATTGTACAGGAATTAACAGAGGTTTGGAAAAAGGGCTTTAAGGCACATTCTCCTCAGGATAAGGAGGCGAGGAAATAAGTGGTTGTACAGGGCAGGGACGCAGCTTCCTGAGATGATCTTGCTCCCACCATGATCTTGAGAGGGAACCACCTACTACCCATGAGGTGTAACTAAATCCAACAAATTACATTCTTCCTCATAGGAACTTCAAGTGAGGTGTTTTTGAGTGGCTTTCTCCCAGTTGACTTTGAACTGTTATTCTTTTCGTTTGGTGGATAACATCAGTGGAAGTTGCTTGGCGCCAGCTGGAAGCAGTTTATGAACTTTTACATTATACATTTTCCACTCCAGCAATCATATCTCAGAATCATAAAAGGGATTAGATTGCTACAGGGTGTATATTAGTGACACAGGAGTAGTGACAATTTTAACCCTGTGTTGGGCTTCAAAGTGGGCCAGGTGAAACTTATTTAGACTGATTCTGTACATGTACCACTGCAGATAATTTGTCTTGGCCAGGTAGTAAATGTTCCCAAGTACCTATCTGCACCAAACATTGCATAAATTTGTTGTTGATTAGCTCCTTCATGTATGGGCCTACTACATCCTCTACATAATTTATGAATGCTAAAACGATTTTAAATGTCCACTGTAGGCTGTCAGAAACTTTTTTATTACAGATGAACTTTATTATATTTTATATTAAATGAATAGGAAGTTTAGGCCTATGGCCATTTTCTTGGTACTGCAGGTATTTGACAATGACCACAGACAAAAGTGGCCAGGAATGCAATACATAATGCAACAGAGTTCATATGCATAAAAAAATTCATATTTAAATGATTTCAGCATTCAAAAATTTTCATGTATGTCCTTTTCTCCTTTATGGGTATTACATTATGCTGACAGTATACTGAATGGATGTCAGCAGGTACCAGTAACAAATAATACTCCATTTCTGACAAGCCATCATGATCTGTAAACATGACCATACCACAGACAACTGAGTATCAGTTTTCAAAGTAGTGCTGGGCATCCACTTGGGTGATATGGAACATAAAACATTTCCTTTCAGTTAAGCAAATCGACTAGCTAATTTCAGTGTTGTATATAGCACAAAAGACCACATGCAAGTTGTGACCAAAATTATGCTACTGAGAAATCAATATTAATTACCACTCTACTTAGGATTCAGTGGCTTCAGAAAGCATTTCACTGCGTTCCAACTAAAACTGAACAAAGAGCACTCAGAAACAAAACATGTTTCAACCTTTTTTTTACATGCTGAAGAACACATTTGCTACTGCTACAGCTTCTATGATACTTCATCATGGTTAAGGGACATTCAGAATTTCAAGGGAACTCAGGAATGGAATTCACACATCATGGATACTATTCTGGAAAAACAAGGACTGTGAGCTGATGGAACATGTCTAACTCACCTATGTTCTCCTAATGACACAGCAGTATGCCTCTAATCACAGAACTGAATAGAGCAAGCTTGATAGTAAGCATGAAAATTAATAGTAATAAGACTAGAATAATGCATATTCAACAAATCAAAGAAATACTTCAAATTAACAATGAATTCAAAGAATCTGTAGATGACATTTTTGCATTCGAGCAAAAGAAAATAAACGGGATATAAGGAAAATGCCTCAGGTGTTTTGGATTATCTAAACACGTTTATAAACTAAGTTTTCGAGGACTCTGATTCTGTAACCTTACAGTCTGTCTTTATACCCAGTTTTGAATTACTGTTGTGAGACATGGACTTCTAATGAGGAAACTATTCAAAAAGTGAGTGTTCCTCTGAGTAATGGAGAGATGCAATTTGGGAATTACTACAATAGATGAGAACACAAGCAAATGGACCAGTGGACAGGCAGAAGTAGGAGACACGATTGTGAATGCAGTGAAAATGAAATGGAAATGTGTGGGGCTGTAGCCTGGGGAATTGATGATACATTAACTTATGAACTTCTCTGCTGTATTTCGGAATATAAGAAATTACTGAGACAGTGTACTAATGGTAAATGGCTAGATGAGCCCAGGAAAAAGCAGAAGCAACATAAATGTCTCCAGTTCAAGGCTGTGTTGCATGGAGAATTCTGCAAGTGGCCTTTATGCAGCGATGGATAACAAATGATGATGATAACCACACTTCTACACATTGTGTGGGTGATCAATATGTACATTTATGATGATATGGACATATTACATTAATAGCTATTGAGCTACAAGTCTGAAGTCAATGATTTGAAAAAAGAGGTCAATTAAAAAACAACTACCTTGCGACTCCACAAGTACAAACAGTTTAAAAGCTTTTATAAATAATGGTGTCATGTCAGAATAAGGTTTTGTTACATGAACTACTGCTCTTTTTACTTATTTTAGCAAATGTTATCTAATCTGCTTAATTTATAATTTCCTTGATGTGGAGAATGGGGAATCAGTTTGTACATTTACAACTTTTGAGATGTCATATTGTATAATTAAATCAATGTATTATCTTCTGTCACTCCCAAGTCAGTTTTGTGATAATCTATTTCCATAAGAAACTTAGATATTTAAGAATGCACTGAAGATTTTATCACTGGCTAACTTTTCATCAAATACATGTTTTAATTTTATCCACCTTGATACACTGCTTCCAGTCATTCACAGCAAAATCTCCCATTTTAAGTTTCATTATGAAATCTACATTATGACTGCTGCTCTACAAAAGGCATGTGTCTGTCAAACAAGCCAGGAAATACAAATATATTAGAGAAAATTATATATTTGTATTCATAATTGATTTATAAATGCATTTTGATTATTTACTATTGCTCTGTTCACTTATTTTTGCAAATGTTGTCTATCTGCTCAATTTATGATTTCCTTGATATGGGGAATGGGGATTCAGTTTGTACGTTTACAGTTTTTGAGAGGTCATATTGGATAATTAAATAAATGTATTTGCTTCTGTCACTTCCAAGTCAGTTTTTGTGATAATCTGTCTACTTCAGTCATACTGTTAATTTTCTACAGCTGAAAGATTATTTGAATTAGTGACACCAAACATTCAATTGGAACATTTGTCATAATTACATTAATAATCAAAATGCATTTGTAGATCAATTATGAAGATAAATATATAATTTTCTCTAATATACTTGTATTTCCTGCCATCTTTGAGAGACACATGTCTTTTCTAGAGCAGCAGTCACAATGTGGATTTGATAATGAAACTTAAAATGTTAGAATTCTCAGTCAGTGGCTGGAAGTAATGTATCAAGGTGGATAAAGTAAAACTTGTATTTGATGAAATGTAAGCCTACGATAAAATCTTCAATGCACTCTTAACCCTTTCCAGCCCAGTGATGCCATATGGCATCATCATATTTAACTTTTTCCCAAGGCCAAAATATTTGTCCAAAGATTACGAACAAGTGTGCAGGGCTTTCTAAAGTTCATTGAATTCGCTAAAACAGAGAGCACCAGGCTACAATGCCTTGCCAAAGTATTGTTGCATGGTGTCTACAGTACAGTGCACCCAGCTGGACTTCCAAAATATTATATCAAGGTAAAGGAAGCAAACTAATATAAAAGTTGCACTAATAAATTATTGTTGAAAGTGCAAATTAACTAGTAAACACTTTGAAAGTAATTCTAGTTACGGTAATTTTCTGATTGGAAGTCACAAACATGTGTGATTCCATTTGGCATCATTGGGCATTTGTTATGTTACCAAATGTAGCACTTGCAATATTTTGAAGTTTCTTTTGAAGCTTTATTATACTAACTAATATTATTATGTTAAAATTTTTATTGATATAATTTACCAGTTTTTTTGCTGCTTTAGTAAAAAATTCCTGGTTTGTTTACCAGATGATTCGCAATCATAAATCGTTATGAGAAGAAGAAATATTGCTGCTTCTCGAAGGTGATTTATCTGATTTGGACCTTGATACGTCTGATGTGGAGGAAGAGATTGAAAATGCTTGGGGGCAGGACCCTACTACACTGGATATACAGTTTCTTCAAGGAATGGAGCTTGATATGGTTGAAATTCTGGGCCCTCAAGCCAATGATGAAGATGATGTTCCCTTAGCTTCAAGATTACTTGCTGAGCCAAACCTTGCACCAAGTCATTCAGGTCAGAAAATTCAGTGTGATACACACCAGGATCTTCGGTGGAGAATGAAGGACATTGAAGAAGTGGACACATCATGTAATGCAGTTTTTTTGACCCTCCAGGAGATGAACTGTCACCTTTGCAGTATTTCAGAACAATGTGTAGTGATGACATTATCCAGAACCTAGTCGAGCAATCTAATCTATACTGCACACAGAAAACACGTGCATCTTTAGATACAAATGTTCGTGAAATAGAAAAGTATATAGGGATAAACATCCTAGCAGGTGTTGTGAAAATGCCTAGTTACAGAATGTACTGGGCAGAGGCTACAAGATTTTCTCCAATAGCTGACTCAATGCCTAGAAAGAAGTTTGATAAGCTAAGAAATTATTTATATGTAAATGACAACACTAAAATGAAACAAAGAGAGGACCCTGATTATGACAAGCTGTTCAAGGCGAGACCATTTGTTGACAAAATCAAATAACGTTTTTCAATTATTGAACCAGAGGAATATCATTCAGTGGATGAATTAATCATTCCTTTCAAAGGTCATTCATCCCTGAAACAGTACGTAAAAAGCAAACCACACAAGTGGGGTATAAAAGTTTTCGCCCGTGCTGGTTCTAGTGGAATTGTGTACGATTTTTAAAATATACCGAAGGAAAGGAACTGTACATAATGATACTGGTCTTGGTATAAGTGGTGATATTGTGATAAGGCTTGTGGAAGGACTGCCAAAATATAAAAATTTTAAAGTGTTTACAGGCAACTGGTTCACCTCTTACAATCTTATTTCTGCCCTGAAAAACTATGGCATTTTGGCTGTTGGAACTGTTAGACCCACAAGACTTCAAAGCTGCAATCTAAAAGCAGACAGTGAGCTGAAAAAGCAGGGACGAGGATCATACAATTATCAAACTGAAACAGAAAGGAACATCATAGTGCTGAAGTTGTATGATAACAAGTCTGTCGTTCTTGGAATCATCATACAAAGGAGTAAGTCCAGTAGAAACAGTGAAACGTTGGTCACTGGGAGAACGAAAATATATTGATGTTCCAAGGCCATAAATTGTTAGAGAATATAACCGTTTGATGGGAGGAGTTGATCTGCACGACATGCTGGTTGCTTTGTATAGGAGTAATATTGGTGTGAAAAGATGTTATCTAATGATCATATTCCACCTCCTTGACATGTGTGTTGTGAATTCGTGGCTCCTATACCGCCAACATTGCAGACAAACAGGAATTACCAAACACATGTTTCTGTTGATTTTTCGGTCTGATGTAGCTCATGGACCGCTAAAAGCAGGAGACATTTTGGTAAGAAGACGAGGATGGCCATCAGATGACAGTCCATCGCCTACAGTTGTGAAGAAACGAGCCCCATTGGTTCCCAGCCCAGTTGATGATGTAAGGTATGACAACATTGGACACTGGCCACAGCATGTAGAAAACAAACAGAGATGTAAATTGTGCATTTAGTATATTCTTGAACGAAATGCATCAAATGTAATAAACCTCTTTGCTTTACCAAAGACAGGAACTGTTTCTTAAATTTACATGTAAAGTAACAATCATGCTGTAAAAAAAACATAAAATTGTCCTGAAATGCAAGTTGCATTATTGTATGTACTAATTTTTCTTTAATAAACTGCATCAAATTGTGTAATTAAAATATTCATTCAAGTTCCATTATCAAGCACTGTGACATCCCAACCACCTGACTGAAGGAAACAAATCCTGCCCAATGATGCCATATGGAGTCATCCCAAATTTCCCTCCAAAAGCAAAAAAATAACAAAATTTCTGTAAATATATATTATTCCAATCATTATGTAGGGAAATACTCGAAAAAATATTTTTTCCCACAAGTAAATAAAAGTTGGGCTGGAAATGGTTAAATATCTACCTATCTTATAGTATTAGAATTTAAGATAATGCATGAGGACCTGAAGTCACTGGATGAAAATTGGCTACAACAATGAATATTCAGCTGCATCAAGAAAATCACCAGATCACCATTAGTTACAATGTTTTTTCTGAAACAATGAGGAGACAGTGCCTATTCCAATCCAGCATTATTTGTATAGAGTGAACAGCAGAATTTTGATCGCCTTGGATACATGAGAACAGATAAACAAAAGGTTTAAATGTCTAGTGCCCATCGCTAAGCATATTTTTATCACACTTGTTTACTATAATTGTAACAAAATGCATGGTTCCTCCTTGTTGGAATGTTGAAGCATTTCAGAGTTTTTTTTTTTTTTTTCATTGAGAGTATAGTAGCAGGGAAGACATTAAAATTATGCAGTTTAAATCATTGGTAAGTAGGTGTGAATGGGATTAACAATTACGCAAGGAACTGTTCCATGTGAGCCATACAAAATGAAACAATCGACAATATTTACGAAATATATTTCATTTCAGACATATGTTCCTAAAATATAACAATGAATTCATGATAAAATAACGAATAATACAATTACAGGTAAGAATTCAGTTCATTAAATCATACATGATATTCATTACAAAGTATTAACACATAAAATTATCGCATATGACTCCAATTTTGGTACTTCTCAGTATTGATGTGTACAAATATATTTCTAGTTTCCAGATATAATGTAATTTTACCCACACCACATGCATACATCAACTAATAAGGCAACACAATACTTTTGTTATCCTTCATTATTTCCTTAAGAACAAGAAAATATGTTTATACTTAATTTTATAGCATCTTATATGCTGTCTTTCGGCCATGAGTATTCATAAATGGCAAAGCATCAGAATTCCACTTTTACAGTCGTATTATAGTATCATGAAAGCCATCTTAGTGTAGGCAATCTTGTACTGTTTAGTGAACAGTACAAAAAACGTGTATTTTCTTACATACTAAACAAGTTCCCAGAAAAAATAAAAATATTTACATATTTCTGTTTGTGATGTTATGTTGAAAACAGCAGAAGGTGCATGCAATAACTTTGGTAACAAAAAACTATTGTCAATGATTTACTGCATTTTGAAGGAAGAGAATAAGACGTTTGTGATAAGAATAGAAGAAGAAGAAGAGGAACAAGTCAGGTTATGCAATGAACGCGATCAAACTCTGCTTTGTGAGTAAAAGGTTAGAGTTTTGTTAAACTCTAGTGTATGGATAAGCAAGTCTTGATTATATTCCACATTGTTGGCAGAGCAAGTAGAAACATTTTCCCAGCTCACCAATTGGACCAGTCACATCAGTGTTTCCTTGCTGAACGCGTATTTCCAGTTATTACGTGCAACACTTTCGCCTTAATCAAAATAAGCGTAACAGACAACTAACTCACAAGCCCATTACAGCTGAATTTGAAACATAAAATAAAAATAAAAACATCTTTGGAGGAACGGTACATGACATCATCTCACAAAAACGTTTAAAATAAAGGCCCACAATAACATAACATTTAAATTTAAAAAAAACGACTTTGCGGCTAAATTCTATGTTCTTCCTACGATTTTTCACAACTACAGTAGTCTCCACAAAAGCAGTCTGATAATCAAAGCGATCGTTCTGCAACTAGAGTGCCAGCACAACACATAACGCCTTACAACTTGGAGGCCGAGAAGTGAACACTGCCGTAAAGTAGCAGCCGTGAAGGCCGCAAGACCATTAGATCCACTGGGTTGGAACTACGTACGGCCCAAATGTGGTATTTGATGATCACTACGGTCTACTTCCGCGGACTCCACAAGTTGCTAAACCAAGATTTATGAGGAATCTGTAAAAGCTTCGCCACTGAAGAAGATTCGGAAAGTAGGGACCGACAAGTCGGAAATATTCGTTAAAATAAAGGCATAATACACGAAACGAAGTTGTTTATTAGTTGATAACGGTCAAAATACGTACTCTTGAACGACAGGCCAACGATATATCACACGACGCTTGCTGAGAAATGTTAATATGATGCCTGCAAAAGTAATATGTGGCAAATGGCAGTGCTAAGAAACGGCGAAGTCTTCATCTAGTTCATCAAAATTTTTAAATAAGAGAAGAGGTGTTCATGCAAAGCAGACGCAGCACAGAAAGATTTTATAACAAGAAAAGTCCAAGCGTCGTTCATAGACTAAGCACGATAGATGGTATATGAAAACTTAAAGATTCGTGCAGATCAAAGACACGAGAATGAAGCTGCGAAGTGTGTTGACAGGCGTCCCTCCGACCGTGGAAGCAGCCGGCGGCAAAGTCGCCCCCGTGATCGGTCGACCTCCTTTGATTGTGCGCTCTCACAAGTCCGTCCAAATTACGGCCTTGCGCTTCTTGTCAACGCTCGCCATGAATGAGCCGTGCGGGTGGAACGACACTGCTGTTACGCCGTTCGACCTGTGAAGAGGAGAGTATGCACAAGTTAATTCAGTGCTGTACTGGTCATCTGAATGGAAAAAAATATTAGTTCCTATGTTACTTTCACTAGGCATAAACTGCTTCTGGATGGCCCAAGTTAACACTAAACTAAGAAGAGAAAGCGGTAATCCTTTGACCGATAATGTCCATGCTATTGTTGCACCACGACGAGACATCAGAAGAGATGCTAGCGAAATATGAACTGACCAGTTCCCTGCGTAGCTCAACCAGAAGTGCGTCTCTGAACTGTCACGTTACAGAACCGGTAGTGGGTTCCCATTTGTGTGGATGAATGGCCATACTGGCATTATGGGGAACTAGAGAGCAGACCAATCGACCAAGGACGCGACGACAAGTGGCATACAAGAGCGATTCACTCCCGCGGAAGATCTCACTGATGTGGCTAGAGGCTTGTCCAAACGTTATTGGAACGAGGTATGAAAGACTGAAGATCTACACAAGGGCACTTGGTATAGGCGAATCCCACTGACTTTACAGAAGGTTCGATGGTATGTTCCAAAGGGAGCTCTGAACTGTAACTTCTCTGGCATAGGGACCACTAGACAGTTTGTGAGGGTCATTACCACGTTGAAATTTAACCACAGCTGCCATGAACAAGATCTTTACAGGCTCTGCCTCATACCGTCACCACAATGCGATTTTAGGATGCTCCAGGACATACGAGTCATATCTTCTTCGGCTGCCCACGATACAGAAGGAAACCCGACTGCCTTATTACGGAGTTGGTAAGTTTGGGTTTGTGTCGCGTCTGTGCGCGCTTGTGGGTGCGCGCGCGAATACATTGTATTTGTGGTGTATCATTTTGGAAAACTCACTTTTTTTTTTTTGCGTTGACTTTCCATATTGAAATCGGCACCTGGAAAAGTGTTAATATCCAAGGAAGGTTCTCGGCGCTTCAGTCCGGAACCGCGCTGCTGCTACGGTCGCAGGTTCGAATCCTGCCTCGGGCATAGATGTGTGTAATGTCCTTAGGTTAGTGAGGGTTAAGTAGTTCTAACTATAGGGGACTGATGACCTCAGATGTTAAGTACCATAGTGCTTAGAGCCATTTCAACCATTTTCGCCAGGAAAATGATAAAACGAATGTTTTTTAAAAACTGTCTAATATATATTTTCTACTAGATATGTCTTCGGCCCGGAATCTTATTGGCTGAAGCAGAATTATCTTCAGTGATCAGTCCCGCTTCGAACGGAGCTCTTATGGCCAGGGAAGACATGCCTGGAGACGCTCCAGACAGCGGTGGGACACCAACCTGACTGTCGCCCGACATACGGTCCGACAAACAAGAGTTGTCTGTGGTGCCGTGCCCTTTGGTTGTCATCCACGGCACACTACAGCACAGCGGTACATCGACGGTATTTTACGTCCCATTTTGTTGCCCTTCATGGCAAGATATCCTTATGTGATTCTTGAAGTTTTCCCGGCGTACTGAATGTTCGATGAGATTTCGGGATTGCAGCCGGATCATGTTAACTTCTTGCCACCATATTTCGGCTGGCAATGGAAGTTTCTGCCACGAAAATCTTGGCCCCAGCGAAAACTACACTCCTGGAAATGGAAAAAAGAACACATTGACACCGATGTGTCAGACCCACCATACTTGCTCCGGACACTGCGAGAGGGCTGTACAAGCAATGATCACACGCACGGCACAGCGGACACACCAGGAACCACGGTGTTGGCCGTCGAATGGCGCTAGCTGCGCAGCATTTGTGCACCGCCGCCGTCAGTGTCAGCCAGTTTGCCGTGGCATACGGAGCTCCATCGCAGTCTTTAACACTGGTAGCATGCCGCGACAGCGTGGACGTGAACCGTATGTGCAGTTGACGGACTTTGAGCGAGGGCGTATAGTGGGCATGCGGGAGGCCGGGTGGACGTACCGCCGAATTGCTCAACACGTGGGGCGTGAGGTCTCCACAGTACATCGATGTTGTCACCAGTGGTCGGCGGAAGGTGCACGTGCCCGTCGACCTGGGACCGGACCGCAGCGACGCACGGATGCACGCCAAGACCGTAGGATCCTACGCAGTGCCGTAGGGGACCGCACCGCCACTTCCCAGCAAATTAGGGACACTGTTGCTCCTGGGGTATCGGCGAGGACCATTCGCAACCGTCTCCATGAAGCTGGGCTACGGTCCCGCACACCGTTAGGCCGTCTTCCGCTCACGCCCCAACATCGTGCAGCCCGCCTCCAGTGGTGTCGCGACAGGCGTGAATGGAGGGACGAATGGAGACGTGTCGTCTTCAGCGATGAGAGTCGCTTCTGCCTTGGTGCCAATGATGGTCGTATGCGTGTTTGGCGCCGTGCAGGTGAGCGCCACAATCAGGACTGCATACGACCGAGGCACACAGGGCCAACACCCGGCATCATGGTGTGGGGAGCGATCTCCTACACTGGCCGTACACCACTGGTGATCGTCGAGGGGACACTGAATAGTGCACGGTACATCCAAACCGTCATCGAACCCATCGTTCTACCATTCCTAGACCGGCAAGGGAACTTGCTGTTCCAACAGGACAATGCACGTCCGCATGTATCCCGTGCCACCCAACGTGCTCTAGAAGGTGTAAGTCAACTACCCTGGCCAGCAAGATCTCCGGATCTGTCCCCCATTGAGCATGTTTGGGACTGGATGAAGCGTCGTCTCACGCGGTCTGCACGTCCAGCACGAACGCTGGTCCAACTGAGGCGCCAGGTGGAAATGGCATGGCAAGCCGTTCCACAGGACTACATCCAGCATCTCTACGATCGTCTCCATGGGAGAATAGCAGCCTGCATTGCTGCGAAAGGTGGATATACACTGTACTAGTGCCGACATTGTGCATGCTCTGTTGCCTGTGTCTATGTGCCTGTGGTTCTGTCAGTGTGATCATGTGATGTATCTGACCCCAGGAATGTGTCAATAAAGTTTCCCCTTCCTGGGACAATGAATTCACGGTGTTCTTATTTCAATTTCCAGGAGTGTATCTGGGATTCAGTAATTAAATAATCTGTGGAGATACGCCTAGCGCAAAATCTTATAAATCGTGATGGCGGTTTTCAACTGGACAAGGCTTGGGACCCGGTGATCTCTCTAATTTCCTGTGAGAGAAGACATTTTATTCATAATGACACGGCTGGCAACATCTGACGTCTGTTTCTAACGTCGCGGGCGCGCATTCCGATACAGGGCCGACATGTAGTCCTCACCTTTACGCATGCGCCTGCGCGCCACAGATAGACGACGCTCCTGTGACGGAGGCCAATGCGCATGCGTCTTCGCGCCAATTTTTTGCTATAAAGTTGACTCCGAGAACTTGCAGTCTCCAGTGACGGTCACTCACCTGAAGATGGCTGGACGATTGCCAGCCGAAATATCGTGGCAAGAAGTCAACATGATCCTGCTGCAATCTCGAAATCCCATCGAACAAGATAATGTCAGCCCACATACGGCGAGAGTTTGTATTGCTTATCTTCGTGTTTGATATACCAGAACGTGGCCAGAAAGGTCACCGGATCTCTCCTCAATTAAGATCGTTTGGAGCACTAAGGGTAGGGCCTTCCAAACCAGCTTTGGATTTTGACGATCTAACGCACCAATTGGACAAAAATGGCTCTGAGCTCTATGCGACTTAACTTCTGAGGTCATCAGTCGCCTAGAACTTAGAACTAATTAAACCTAACTAACCTAAGGACATCACACACATCCATGTCCGAGGCAGTATTCGAACCTGCGACTGTAGCGGTTACTCGGTGCCAGACTGTAGCGCCTAGAACCACTCGGCCACTCCGGCCGGCCCAATTGGACAGAATCTGGTACAATACTCCCTCAGAAAGACATCAAAACACTCTTATCAGTCAACGCTAAACGTCCGTAGCTCGTGGTCTAGTGGCTAGCGTTGCTGCGTCTGGATCACGACGTCCCGGGTTCGATTCCCGGCCGGGTTGGAGACTTTCTCTGCCTGAGGACTGGGTGTTTGTGTTGTCCTCATCAGTGCATCATCAGCATCATCATCATTATTTGTGACAGTGGCAAGATTGGACTGAGTACAAATTGGGACTTTGTACTGGAGCTAATGACCGCGCAGTTGAGCGCCCCACTAACCAACCATCATCATCATCATCATCAATGCCAAACCGAATAAATGTTTGCATAAAGGCCAAAGGAAGACCAATGTGATACTGACTTATTCAACTTGTGAAACTCTTTCTCTTGAATAAATCAACCAATGTTTCTGAAATTGTAATCTTATGTTTGTGTGTACATATACATTGCATCTACCGATTTCTGTCCCATTCGGATAATTTCTTCGTAATTCATCTTTTTTTTCTGAGAGTGTAGTTGGGTGCGTACTCAAGCAGATACGATATTTGACCGCAGGACTCCAATCTGAGCTAGAATAGCATAATAACTGAAATGGAAACATCTCACATGTAACTCACCATTTCATCTGAAGTACATTTCTTGTCAGGAAATGCCTTAAATGAAAGATCTATATCTCATCTTGCAAAATTTGCAGATGATGTTGTTGCCACATTTAGCAAAGATATTGATATAGTAGAGCTAGTTAAGGAAACAGCTGGTTTCAAGTTCCAAGTGAAAGAGATGATGACCACTGACTGGCTCCCCAAACGGATATTTTGTAAGATTTTTTTTTTTTTTTTTGCTAGTAAGGGTTAAGGAATGCTTATTTAAACATCAAGAGTTTTGAGGATATTTAGAACAATGCCGTCACGCAGTATCTTGTGAACGCAGTTTCAACAAATAAAAGATTAATAGAAACGATACTGAAGGTAGAGTATGGCTGAAATAAAACTGTCAGACTTAAGATATCCTGTCAATAGCATACGACACTGTCAAAAAAAAATGGTTCAAATGGCTCGGAGCACTATGGGACTTAACTAATGTGGTCATCAGTCCCCTAGAACTTAGAACTACTTAAACCTAACAAACCTAAGGACATCACACACATCCATGCCCGAGGCAGGATTCGAACCTGCGACTGTAGCAGTCGCGCGGTTCCGGACTGCGCGCCTAGAACCGCTAGACCACCGCGGCCGGCTACGACACTGTCGCTAAACTTGTCTTCAATAACATAACCGATGCGGAAACGGATTTTTTTCTAGTCTGAATCACAGCCCTTTTTCTTTTATTTGTAATTAGTAATGCGTTGTTGTCACGGTCTTCAGTCCGGAGACTGGTTTGATGCAGCTCTCCATGCTACTCTACCCTGTGCAAGCTTCATCTCTCAGTACCTACTGCAACCTACATCCTTCTGAATCTGCTTAGTGTATTCATCTCTTGGTCTCCCTCTACGATTTTTATCCTCCACGCTGCCCTCCAATACTAAATTGGAGATCCCTTGGCACCTCGGAACATGTCGTACCAACCGATCCCTTCTTCTAGTAATTAGTAATTTATGCACTGTTATTAAATTCATGATGAGTTAATAAAATATGCCCTGCGAGGTACATTACACTAAATTCAGTGTACAGTAGCGGCCATATGGAACAAGACATACATTTTATTGTGTGCTGTACTATTCATCAATAAACAGTGCCTGACAAAGAAAGTGAAGCACAAAGAAAACATGATCATATGTCAATGTAACTTCGTACACATACGGCAGATATGTAAATGATTAGAGCTCCAATTCTCTGTGACAGGTAGCACGGTCGCCAGAGCGCATTAGTGGTTTACTCGTAGTGTTGTTAGCAGGTCTGGTAGGGTATATAAGGGGCGTGGAGAACGTCACATCTTGAGTGAGCGTTTTGACGGACACGCAGATAACGCTTACTTGTACGAGACAGCATCATCAGCACCTGACAGACTTTGTAAAGGGCCTCGCTGTGGGCTTCCATTTGGCTGGCAGGACAAATCGTGCAGTATTCAGATTCATGGGGTATTCAGATGCGAGAGTGCCCTGATGAAGGACTGCATGGAAATTTGACGGCAGGCATACTCATAGTGGAAGTTTCGGTGAATCTCGATTGACCACTCCTCCACATCTGCACCTGCCACCTGTGAAGAAGTGATGAACTCCCAGCAACATTCTGTGATGTCCCATACCATTAGTCAGAGACTATCGGCAGTCAGGTGTCCGCCCCTGGTACCTAAGTGGTCAGCGCGACGGAATGTCATGCCTAACGGCCCGGGTTCGATTCCCGGCTGGGTCGGAGATTTTCTCCGTTCACGGACTGGGTGTTGTGTTATCCTTATCATTATCATCTCCATCGGCATGCAAGTCGCCGAAGTGGCGTCAACTCGAAAGACTTGCACCAGGCGAACGGTCTACCCGACGGCAGGCCCTAGCCACACGGCATTTCCATTTTTTTTATTTTTTTCCAGTCAGGTTAGGGAATTACTGTTTCATGCGTAGGTTCCCGTTAGCAACACAACACAAACGGCTGTGCCTGGAGTAATGCCATGACTGCAAAGTGTGGACTTCATGTGAATGGTGTCACACTGTGTTTCGTCACGGATCGCAGTTCTCCATATGCCAAATAACCGTCGTTGGCGAGCACAGCAGCGACCCGAGGAGAGGTCTTCATGCGAGATATGGGTATCCATTGGCAATGACGTCAGGTCATGCCTGGTAACGACTGCGAGACCTATGAAATCACAGTGGTAGTGTTGTGGATGACTTCATACACAATATTAAGGAGAGATGGGCTACAGAGAGGTGCGACAACGGTCACTGTGAGAAAGATGGACAGGTGCAAAAATGATTAGTGAACAAGCTAAGCATGTCATTCTCAATGGAGAGAAGTCTTCCGAAGTAAGAGTAATTTCAGGTGTGCCGCAGGGGAGTGTCGTAGGACCGTTGCTATTCACAATATACATAAATGACCTTGTGGATAACATCGGAAGTTCACTGAGGCTTTTTGCGGATGATGCTGTAGTATATCGAGAGGTTGTAACAATGGAAAATTGTACTGAAATTCAGGAGGATCTGCAACGAATTGACGCATGGTGCAGGGAATGGCAACTGAATCCCAATGTAGACAAGTGTAATGTGCTGCGAATACACAGAAAGAAAGATCCTTTATAATTTAGCTACAATATAGGTCAGCAACCGGAAGCAGTTAATTCCATAAATTGTCTGTGAGTAGGCATTAGGAGTGATTTAAAATGGAATGACCATATAAAATTAATCGTCGGTACAGCAGATGCCAGACTGAGATTCATTGGAAGAATCCTACGGAAATGCAGACCGAAAACAAAGGAAGTAGGTTACAGTACACTTGTTCGCCCACTGCCTGATTATTGCTCACTAGTGTGGGATCCGTACCAAATAGGGTTGATAGAAGAGATAGAGAAGATCCAACGGAGAGTAGCGCGCTTCGTTACAGGATCATTTAGTAATCGCGAAAGCTTTACAGAGAAGATAGATAAACTCCAGTGGAAGACTCTGCAGGAGAGACGCTCAGTAGCTCGGTACGGGCTTTTGTTGAAGTTTCGAGAACATACCTTCACCGAGGAGTCAAGCAGTATATTGCTCCCTCCTGCGTATATCTCGCGAAGAGACCATGAGGATAAAATTAGAGAGATTAGAGCCCACACAGAGGCATACTGACAATCCTTCTTTCCTCGAACAATACAAGACTGGAATAGAAGGGAGAACCGATAGAGGTACTCAAGGTACCCTCCGCGACACACCGTCAGGTGGCTTGCGGAGTATCGATGTAGTTGTAGATGTAACACAACAAACAGAAGACTCGTTATAGATGATGCAACAGGAAACAAAATCCAGCTATTGACTTCCCAAGGAAGTGACTCCAGGCACGAGTGGTGTCAGGCACTGCCATTGGCTCTCCTATATTGCTGTGACAGAGGGCACTAGAAGTACAGAGCCGCTACATGCGTAGCTCAACACGCGTGCTCCATTACGTCTGCAGGATCTCGCACGGCCGCTATTGGCGTCTCAGGTAAACTTGCAGTTCCACTGCTATGGGGACGTCCTGCATCCTCATGTGTTACCTCTCATGTGGCAGTATCGTGGTGCCAGTTCTAAACAGGAAAATGGTCGTCCATACGTGGCAAGTGTCTGTATTGACTGTCTTCGTGGTGTTGAGGTACAGCCATGCCAGCAACATCCCTACAGGTGTCCCTGACATAATACGTGTGGGACATATGGGACCAGTTTGGATGTCAACTTTGTCCCAGTGCCAGTGTACAGGATATCATTTACAACAGTTGTCAACAAGCTTGCCTCAGGAGAGTATCCACTGCTTTATAACAGCCTTCCCAACGGAACCAGTGGATGCATCCAGACCAGAGGCGGAGCAACGCCATATTGATAAGTGGGCCCGCACTCCCAAGTTCTCTGGAAATTTCACTCGATTTTTTAACCTCTGAAATAACATTACACACCCTCTAAACCTGTGCTGTTTCCTCCTACCCTTATGGGTGCTCAACTTTCTTTTTTTTTTTTTTTTTTTTTTTTTGTCAGGCAGTATACAGGGTGTTACAAAACGGTATGGCCAAACTTTCAGGAAACATTCCTCACACACAAAGAAAGAAAATATGTTATGTGGACATGTGACCGGAAACGCTTACTTTCCATGTTATTACTTCTCTTCAAATCACATTAATCATGGAATGGAAACACACAGCAACAGAACGTACCAGCGTGACTTCAAACACTTTGTTACAGGAAATGTTCAAAATGTCCTCCGTTAGCGAGGATACATGCATCCACCCTCAGTCGCATGGAATCCCTGATGCGCTGATGCAGCCCTGGAGAATGGCGTATTGTATCACAGCCGTCCACAAAACGAGCACGAAGAGTCTCTACATCTAGTACCGTGGTTGCGTAGACAAGAGCTTTCAAATGCCCCCATAAATGAAAGTCAAGAGGGTTGAGGTCAGGAGAGCGTGGAGGCCATGGAATTGATCCGCCTCTACCAATCCATCGGTCACCGAATCTGTTGTTGAGAAGCGTACGAACACTTCGACTGAAATGTGCAGGACCTCCATCGTGCAAGAACCACATGTTGTGTCGTACCTGTAAAGGCACATGTTCTAGCAGCACAGGTAGAGTATCCCGTATGAAATCATGATAACGTGCTCCACTGAGCGTAGGTGGAAGAACATGGGGCCCAATCAAGACATCACCAACAATGCCTGCCCAAACGTTCAGAGAAAATCTGTGTTGATGACGTGATTGCACAACTGCGTGCGGATTCTCGTCAGCCCACACATGTTGATTGTGAAAATTTACAATTTGATCACGTTGGAATGAAGCCTCACCGTAGAGAGAACATTTGCACTGAAATGAGGATTGACACATTGTTGGATGAACCATTCGCAGAAGTGTACCCGTGGAGGCCAATCAGCTGCTGATACTGCCTGCACACGCTGTACATGGTACGGAAACAACTGGTTCTCCCGTAGCACTCTCCATACAGTGACGCGGTCAACGTTACCTTGTACAGCAGCAACTTCTCTCACGCTGACATTAGGGTTATCGTCAACTGCACAAAGAATTGCCTCGTCCATTGCAGGTGTCCTCGTCGTTCTAGGTCTTCCCCAGTCGCGAGTCATAGGCTGGAATGTTACGTGCTCCCTAAGACGCCGATTAATTGCTTCGAACGTCTTCCTGTCGGGACACCTTCGTTCTGGAAATCTGTCTCGACAGAAACGTACCGCGCCACGGCTATTGCCCCGTGCTAATCCATACATCAGATGGCCATCTGCCAACTCCGCATTTGTAAACATTGCACTGACTGCAAAACCACGTTCGTGATAAACACTAACCTGTTGATGTTACGTACTGATGTGCTTGATGCTAGTACTGTAGGGCAATGAGTCGCATGTCGACACAAGCACCGAAGTCAACATTACCTTCCTTCAATTGGGCCAACTGGTGGTGAATCGAGGAAGTACAGTACATACTGACGAAACTTAAATGAGCTCTAACATGGAAATTAAGCGTTTCCGGACATATGTCCACATAACATCTTTTCTTTATTTGTGTGTGAGGAATGTTTCCTGAAAGTTTGGCCGTAGCTTTTTGTAACACCCTGTGCACAATTTTAAAACCCCCGTGGCCGCGCCACTCACCCGTGCTCCTGCAGCGTGTGCTCCAGCTCGCCGGTGGCGACGGCCCAGACGAGCAGCGAGCCGTCCGCGGAGCCGGCCGCCACGTGCCGCCCGTCGGCGCTGAAGGCGGCGCGCGCCCAGTCGCACACCACGCGGAAGTTCTCCGCCCTGCACAGCACCACCACACAGACGTCACTCTCCTATCAGCACAGTCCTACTATCGTCACTCTAAATATTTATTTTATTTATTATAATGAGATCAGGACCCTCTTATACATGACACTAGCCACCTTATCTTTTACATTACATTCATTGCAAGACATGGCCTATGCTATAAAAGGTCTTACGTGAAATATGGACTCAAATAATAACAATATAATTCACTCAAGAGTAATATCACATATACATAGACTGGAGCAACGAATGAAAATGTGTACCAAGACTGGGATTCGAACCTATGCCTCCTGCTCGTTAGGCAGATCCGCTAACCAGTACGCCACTCTGGCAGAGAGGCTTTGCACTATGCACGTAGTACCCCCTAACACGCCTCTCTTCTAAATCCAAATTCACATTCATGCATGAGTCCACTTGGTATTCTCCCTTAACTCGAACACCACTGCAGGGACTCTTCACTGTATTGGAATAGCAGACAACCCTGCAGGTAGGGCAGTCTCAGCTACGATTAGTCATCTTGAGTATCAATACCAGGTGTACCGGTATGAAATGAGCGTTTTTTTGTGAAAATGAAACACTAATTTTGAATTGAAAAGTAAAAACATTTATTTCAAAGTACTGACCATTGCTTTCTATACATTTTGACCACCTTTCTGGCAATTTGTGGACACCACGCCAATAGAAATGTTCGTCTTTTGAAGCAAACCAATCAGACACCCAATTTCCGACTTCTTCGTAGGAATCGAAGTGTTCCTCAGCCAATGCAAGTCCCATTGATGAAAACAAATGGTAGTCGGAAGGGGCCAAGTCTGGTGAATACGGCGGGTGGGGTAGCAGCTCCCAGCGAAGTGTTTTGATTGTATCCTGAACCAGTTTTGCTTTGTGTGCAGGTGCATTGTCGTGTAAAAAAGCTACTTTGCCATATCTTCTGGCCCATTCTGGGCTTTTGTCGGTCAATGCATAGTTCAAATTGATCATTTGTTGTCTGTAGCGATTAGTATTCACAGTTTAACCTGGTTTTAGCTCAAGATACACCACACCTTTCTGATCCCCCCGAACACAGAGCACTGTCTTCTTGCCCAATCGATCTGGTTTTGCAGTCGATGTTGCTGGTTCTCCTGGATTAACCCATGATTTTTCCCGTTTAGGATTCTTAAAATAAATCCATTTTTCATCGCCAGTAACAATTCTATGCAAAATTGATTTTCTTTCATGTCTTTGAAGCAAAATTTGACAAATGGTTTTTCGGTTTTCCATCTGTCTTTCATTCAATTCATGTGGCACCCATTTTCCACACTTTTCGATCTTTCCCATAGCTTTCAAACGGTCAGAAATTGTTTGTTGTGGAACATTTAGCATTTCTGCCATTTGCTTCTGACTCATAAGTATCATCTTCATACAATATTGCTTGCAATTCGATGTCTTCGAACTTTTTTTGGTGGTCTTCCACGTTCTTAATTTCTTACATCAAAATCATTATTTCTGAACCGTTGAAATGATCTTTTGCGTATTGCTTTTGATAGAGCATGATCACCATATGCCTCGACAAGCATTCGATGCGACTCTGCAGCACTTTTTTTCAAATGAAAACAAAAAATTAATGCTTTCCGCAAATCATCACTTTCTGGTACGATGAAAACATATGATGTTGTTTGTTCCATGAATTGATGTATACAAAATATCTTTGACAGATGTTATACCAACCAAATAAAAAAAATTAAGGCTCGTTCACAACAAATGTTCCCTATTGACACATTTCTATCTTAACGCTCATTTCATACCGGTACACCTAGTAAACCGCTTCAGCTGCACTTAGTCCTTTACTATTGCATCACTGCTGGTTTCGTGGCACTACATTTGAGGTGAACATATAACTAAAACATCAGAGCTAAAATTCTCCGAACTTTGTATCCAATATTCGTTGTCCATCAGAACAAAACACCGCTAAAACGCAGTATGTCATAGAAAAAAAACAGTCGGATTCCAATGTAGTGGATGGGTCCACTTCTTCAGTCTTTTAACGATGTTTTGCTCTGACGGACAACATATATCGGATAGAAAGTTCCGAGATTTTAGCTATAATGTTTTAGTTGTAAGTTCACCTGAAGATGCACCTTTCTGTGCCGCTAAACCGGCAGTGATCTAATAATAAAGGAACAAATACAACTAAATCGGTTCATTAATGTAGTGGAATAGCATCTCAGCACAAACGTTTGAGACCTGAAAAGATCTCTGGAAGCCTATTGCTTAACTTGATTAATGCAACTATTCCTGGGTTTTAGGCAGGAGTTCTTTCGTTGATCAGGTGCAGCAATACAGATGGAGACCCTCTGCAGTGCCGTTCGAGTTTAGGGGGAACGCCAAGAGGGCTGAGGCGTGAATGGGAATTCGGATTGAGGAGGGAGGCGAGCTAGGGTAGTCCGTGCATCGTGCAAAGCCACCGTGCCGTAGTGGCGTAGTGGCCAGCGCATCTGCCTGATAAGCAGAAGACACAGGTTCGAATCCCGATCTTGGTACAACTTTTCATTTGTTGCTTCTGTTTCCATATATACATGACAGGCATACGAGACTTGGAAACGTGTCTGGAACCGTATGGTTTCATTTGAGAACCAGTCTACTTAGGATACCGCAATTTGGATTCCTGAACCGTTGCTCAACTCAGAATGCTATTTATACATTCACTAACCAAAAAGTTAGAGAGGCTGCAAATGACAACGTCAAGATTGGAAGCCAAATGAATTGTCCAAGACAGTCTACCCCTTAACACAACCAAGCGGCAATTACAAGCTACACAATGTACCAGGTAGAAGCTCGCCCGGTGTCATGTAGGTCGTTTCCCTCCTGCACCTCCCACATTTCCCGCTGACTTGCAAATAGCTAAGTGATTTGTTTACCCGCGGTGACAAACAATAATATGTTCACCGGGGGCGACAACACGACAGAAACTCTGACCGCGGCCGGGCGCTGGTCGGAACACGGTGTATCTGCTGGCTAAATGTGAAAGCACGTACTGTTTAATTGAATCGCGGAACGGCAAAAACCCGCCGGCCCGCCTACGTGCACACATGTCAACATGCGAATTTAGCCCTGCGCGTCGCCAGCCCGTATCTGACAACGTGCGCACGCGGTGTCATTTCGTAAGCGCGTGCTTCCCGGCGAAATTTCGTTTGTTGCACGACCAGTTCGTGATATACTGTCGGTCTGTAGTAATAAGCTGTCACGGCGGGAACATACCGCAAACGAAGCCATCCTGATGGCGCAATTTCGATACCTGGCAAAATCGGGAAAGCTTTAGCATGCTACGCAAATGTGTGCCACGATGGGGAAAACGAAAGTTATTAAAACATGATCGTCTTTTTACCTTCTTTCAATGTGACTTCGGTTGAAACACGAGCAAGCATACCTATTCTTTTTGTCTGTAATAGCGGTACACTCGCGTACAAAAAGACTTTTACGATCCGTTTGCCGTGACGAGTGGCAATGTATTACCAAAGAGATCTGCATGGCACTGTATATAACACATTACATTATGCAAGCGTCTCTACCTCCTGAACTGCCGCAAGGGACAATAGCAAAACATTTTACTAAAAGTAAACCACAAAAATCCCCACATAAATAGTGAAATTTCAAGCTTACGATGAAACTATTATTTTTTTTCATAGTACTCCTTCGACGAGAAACAATAATAACGATAACATAGCTCACTGAAATGCAATTTGAAAACAGAAGACTGGGCTTCTGATTAAAAGCGAGCGCACTGTAATGTTTTCTTTATGCATTTTTATTCCAGTGAACCGTTGTATCTATGACACATGGTCATGGATCATATCCACAGATAACTAGAACCGTTTTTAAGAAAAATATTCATCTGTGGCGATAGAAATTTCTAAGTGTGACTATCGAAAAGTCTAAGTGTGACTATCGAAAAGAGCGTCGGACAGTTCATTAATAATAGACGCTCGCCTGATACATTCTTTTCGCAGTCTACACAATGAGCTTCTTAAGCAGGGGAGAGGCAAAATAATAGTGTACAATCAAAATGTTTAATTTTTCAAGCTGTCCTTTCATATTATATGTAGGAAACAAGTTGCACGTTGATCAACTTACTATTGTTTTACACGCATTGTTTTTATCGGAAAAGGCGTGTCAAATTCGAAATACGCAAATTATTACGTGTTTGTTCGACGAAGGCTCGCACTTGTAATATACAAAATATTTTTACATTTTAATGCCGTATGAGGATGGTTGGACATACACTCGCAAGCCCTCAAAACTGATAATGTTATTATTATTATTATTATTATTATTATTATTATTATTATTACACGCTTTTGCTCTTAATACAATGTTGCAGGACTGTTCCTTTTTTTCTTGTTCCCTTCTTCTTTGTTTCTTCCCAAAAGTCTTCATTTTTTGACTGTGTTCTTTTTTTCCTTGTTATGTTCATATTTTCCCTGTTTTCTTCCTCTCTTTTAGTTCAAACTACGAGTTCATAATTTTGTTTCTGAATTTTTATCTTTCGTTCATCATTTCCCTATTAATTCCTGATTGTTTTAATCTTCTTCTATTTTTTTGAAGGAAACTGCTTTTTATTCAGCTGTTTACAATATCAAAAATCTTTGTGAGTCTATTGTTCATTCTATGTATGTGTCCATAAAATGTTAGTCGGCCTTTTCTGATCATGTCTGTCAGTCTGCACGTGCGCTCGTATGATACTTTGGTTGGCTTCTTCATCCATGTACCATCTGCGTGTATTGCTCCAAAAAAAATTTCCAGGATTTTAAATTCTATTTTTTCTGACTCTGTGATTCCCAATGCTCCGACTGTGGTCGTTTCCGATGCGTAGAGTGTTTCTGGTAGTACAGCTCTATTATAGTGCCTCAGTTTCGCCTGCCTCGATATGTTTCTTTTATTGTAGTGCGTCCTTGTGAGTTTGTACGCTTTCTGAAGTTTTTCTGATCGTTCTATGTTGGATTCCTTTATATACTTGATTTTTTTCTATTCTGTTAACCTTACCGTATTTACGGTGCATGACTCGTGTCCTATGTATTGCGTTATCTCATGTAATATCTGAAAACTGTTTTGGCTGAGACTTCGTGTAAGTATTCCAGTGCTTTCTGTGTCGTGCTGCTGATTATTGCCACATCATCTGTAATTTCTTGATTTTGTTGTTTGCACTGTTTACGTAATTGAATCCCTTTTACTTTTTCTTCCCACTGTTTGATATTTTGTCCAAGACCATGTTGAACAAAAGCGGCGAGAAACCATCTCCTTGTCTGACCCTTGTATGTATCTCGATTGGTTCTGACGTTTCTCCATAAATTTTATTTCGGGTGTGGTGTCTGTGGAATGCCTATTGTAACGATATTCTTCTTGTGTGTCAAAGAGTGTCTGCTTGTCTATGGAATCTTAGAGCACTTTCATGTAGGCCACCTTAACGTCACGAACGTGACGACCGTGTTACCCGTCTGACATTCAAGAGTGTTTGTAGGTTCCTAATCTGTTCAACTCAGGATCTTCCTTTTCTAAAGCCCGCTTGGCATTCACCTACCTTTGTGTCAGCGTGTGGTTCTAGTCTGTTGAGTAATGCCTTCGCGAGAGTTTTGTCTAGAGACCGATAATACTGAGATACCTCTGTAATCATTAAGATCTATCTTGTCGTCATTTTTGTGAAGGGGATAATCAAACGCGCATTTCCGTTCCTGTGGGATTTTCCCTGTAACCTGTATTTCTGTCAGAATATGGTAATGGTTCAAATGGCTCTAAGCACTATGGGACTTAACATCTGAGGTCATCAGACCCCTAGACTCAGGTTTAAGTAGTTCTAATTAACCTAAGGACATCACATACATCCATGTCCGAGGCAGAATTCGAACCTACGACCGCAGCAGCAGCGCGGTTCCGGACTGAAGCGCCTAGAACAGCTCGGCCACAGCGGCCGGCAATATGGCAATTGTTTTACAATAAACAACTCTTAAAAGTAACTGGTTGTTGGATTTTTTTCCAAAAGTAAGTTGCCTGTTATACGTCGTATTTCATAACCTTACACTACGTGAGTCTGAACAAGAAACTTTTCCAATTGGTGACTTTAGTTTTTCTGAGATGAGGTGTGCTTCTACAAATTAAAAATGAGCGCCTATCAGCTGAAAGAATAATCGAAATATGATAGTAGAATGTGGAAAACACGCTTTTTGATGGTGTTTAGTGACTACGTGTTACCAAAAACCGATAAAAATTAAAAATATGCAAATGGCAAATTGAAAATAAAAATAAATTACTTTCTATTTATGTCTAATTCGAGGACTGTGGAAATCACCGCATTCTCTTCTGAAAAAAGATGAAATTTAAAGTAAAACGTAGCTCCTTTTACTGTCAGTTTCTCATTGTCCAACACATCGTTAATCTTCAATGGATGAAGGAGATGACAGAGCTATAACTACGCCAACGTCACTTAGTGCTCTCCTGCGTGGTAGAAACGTGATTCCGAAGGCTCTCGAGTAGTCTGCGTTCCTGGTGGAACTACCAGTCTCAAACTATCGGCACCCAAACAAGTTCGATTGGATTTAAGTCTCGAGATTTTGCGGATCACTTCAACGATGATACTTCGGAATGACAGTTCACAAAATTTTTGCCTGTTTTCGATGTGAGCACGCTCTTCTTATCGAGCATGAAATCGATGATAGTCATCTCTTCTGCTGGATCAAGAGACCGAACAATCGGCAGCATATATTCTTCTATAACGTGGATGTACTACTCCAAATGCATCCTGAACGTTACTAATTCTCTCATTCCAGCTGTGGTCATCCAATTTCAAGCTTATCCTCCTATTTTGTTTAGTGACAGCTGTGTGTTCTGGAGAGTAGTTTGTGTTGTCGGATCTCCATAAAGACAAAATTAGAATTATATTAATACCTTCAGCTGCTGACGGGCGTTGATATATATATATATATATATACCAACGAGGACAGGTGAAAATGTGTGCCCCGACCGGGACTCGAACCCGAGATCTCCCGCTTACATGGCAGACGCTCTATCCATCTGAGCCACCGTGGGCACAGAGGATAGTGCGACTGCAGGGACCTTCTCGCGCACGCCTCCAGCGAGACCCACATTCCCACCTTGTGCGTCCACACACTACATTCGTAGTGTCCCAGCCCAACACAGTGTGGACATACATGTCCACACACTACATTCGTAGTGTCCCAGCCCAACACAGTGTGGACATACATGTCCACACACTACATTCGTAGTGTCCCAGCCCAACACAGTGTGGACATACAAGGAGAGAACGTGGGTCTCGCGGGAGGCGTGCGCGAGAAGGTCCCTGCAGTCGCACTATCCTCAGTGCCCTCGGTGGCTCAGATGGATAGAGCGTCTGCCATGTAAGCGGGAGATCCCGGGTTCGAGTCCCGGTCGGGGCACACATTTTCACCTGTCCCCGTTGATATATATCATCGCGCGTCGGACATGTCCGAAAGAACAGACATCATATCCATAAAAGACAGTCTGTAGTCTTAGTCAGAATGAGAAAAAGTCGTGCCCCGATTCCAGAAGTCGAGTCCCAGATAGGGTTGCGATCGTCAAAAGCAGAAAATCCGGACTCGGTGTTATATTTAGCCGCACAAATAGCCCTAAAAGCAGAACTACCTGTTTCAAATAGAGTCACATGGGTATTTTCGCTTGTATACTGATAAATAATTACAGACAACTTTTTGCGAGATCAAACTTAAACGTGGTAGCAATCAGTAAACAGCCTTATTATTTCGCAATTACGGTAGCACTTTAGTTGTATAGTCTTCTCAATAGCACAGTGCCCTCCCTAGTGACAAAATAAAGTATAAAAGTTCTTCATTTAACAATATAAAAACTATCTGTATTACTGTGACTGGAAACGAAAAGATATTCAACACGTCTGGTCATTTCAGTGTAAACAACAGTAATATGTACTTAAGTATTGACATTTCTCATTTGAACCCACTTTACCACGAACGTTATTTTTCTTGGAAATCATTTTGTGGTCTCTTGAAAGGATAATTTTAAATTACTCAATAACATTATCTTTGCGACTGTTCGGTTTGCAGTTTATTGGTACTTTTATCCATTGGGCGTTTATAAAAGGGAATACACCTTCGTAGTTTGTATTATGTCCCGGAATTGCAAAGTAATATTCCGTCAATTTCAATAATTTAGAATAAAATTCTTCATTATAATGTGATTTGAAATAGGCTGTCCACACTCCATACGCCTAAAGCTTTCTAAAGAAAGAGGCGTCTTTTTTCCAAGAATTTCATGAAATTTTGCCACTGATCAAAGAATTTACTGGCACCGACCTTCATGTTCTTTCTAGATTAGCACTTGTTGTTGTATCTATAGCCTTACGGTATTTCTCATAATTTCTCCTTAGACTTATTTCTGGCGCTTATGTCATTAGCTTGTAAACGGTTAAAAAAATGGTTCAAATGGCTCTGAGCACTAGTAACATCTGAGGTCATCAGTCAAAAAATGGCTCTGAGCACTATGGGACTTAACATCTGTGGTCATCAGTCCCCTAGAACTTAGAACTACTTAAACCTAACTAACCTAAGGACATCACACACATCCATGCCCGAGGCAGGATTCGAACCTGCGACCGTAGCAGTCGCGCGGTTCCGGACTGCGCGCCTAGAACCGCGAGACCACCGCGGCCGGCGGTCATCAGTCCCCTAAACTTAGAACTACTTAAACCTAACTAACCTAAGGACATCACACACATCCATGGCCGAGGCAGGATTATAACCTGCGACCGCAACAATAGCTCGGTTCCAGACTGAAGCGCCTAGAACCGCTCGGCCACAGCGGCCGGCTTTGTAAACGGTGTTCTTGTGCATTCTCTACTTGATCGCTAAGAAGCCGAACAAAAGTCGAACACGATGGACTTGTAGCCGGAGAAGATCGTAAAAAGCCAGACATTTCGGCTAAAGCTGGACACCTGGCAACCCTAGTCCCACAAGATTTTGCCTGTTGGAACGTGCCACATTTGGCAGCAAACCGTCAACTGGGAAGTCTTCGCACGGGCAGTGAGCGAATCGAGGTCATTTATTTACTTCTTCTCATATGAGCTTTCCGTAAGAACGCTGCCTTGCCGCCATCGATTATAATAGCGCTTGTATCGAGTGTGCGGGGATGCAGCGATTCCTTTCCCAGTAGTGTTGGAAAATCCCAAAACCGAGACGGTCTCTATTCCAACGTATTCTCGATGTTCTCCAGAACTCTACCCAATTGATTCAATCAGGTGTTCACAGTAAAAGCTTGCAGCAGCCGCATATCAAAGAGTATATATTCTACATAAAGCGAGCTGGCAATAAATACTGCATTGAAGCTAGCCGGTGTCCCCATTCTAAGATGCGGAACATGCAAATATTTGGATGCCATTTTCGACGAAAAATGGATTTTATAATATTAAACAGATAACTACAAAAATTACTCAGAAAATATTGACATTATTTACAAAGGAATACCGGCTTCCAATGTCTGCGATAAAAGTACATCACGATGTCATATTGGGAGCAATAGTTAGTCCGCCTAAAGTGTTCGTGGCCAGAAATTACGAAGTGAATATGTCACTCCCACATTGCATCGAGTCTGCAGAGCAATGCTGGTCTGACCAATGGGTGCTTTTTGTACAACGCGTGCCGAAGCAATCCTGGTCTAGTTAGAACTTGTCCCAAAGACAAGAACGGCATCTAACAGCTTGTCATTACTTGCACAGAGGCAATTTAGCAAACTTACAGGAACTGACTGTCTACGACGCCATTGACAAGACGCAGTTAAATGAATTGATGTATTCCGAATGGCGACATGACTGGGACGCGGGAACAACATTAAGGCAAGCCCGTGTGTTTTTCACAAGCATCCGTCAAGCACTTCCAATAAATTACACGAACCCCTCCAAATCTGTGATGCACTTTTTGACAGGACAAGCTCCATATCCTGTGTATTTATTTCGAATTAACAAAATCAGGGCACAGGCGTGCAACTGTGGATTGTTGGGCACACTTGGACAAATTTTGTTTGAATGCGAACAATATACTGAATTTGGACAGGGAGTGGACATAACATATGATAGCCTGTAACGAGGAAAAGTGGAAACTGTTTGATAGTCCAAGCTAAACCAGATGATTACCAAAATACAGGAAGACTCGAGCAAGAGTGAAAGCCAGTAGCAGTCAAAACAGTTCATCAGGAATTACAAACCGCCATGTTTTACCAATTACTGCAAATTCTGCAACATCACTAATAGTAAAGACAAGATGAAGACGCGACCTTTCCAATGATGTGGCAAGTCAAGAGTCTGCGGAAGATAGGCACTATTAGCAAATGACAGTTCAATTCGTGCTGGCCGCTGTGGCCGAGCGGTTCAAGGCACTTCAGTCCGGAACCGTGCTGCTGCTACGGTCGCAGGTTCGAATCCTGCCTCGGGCTTGGTTGTGTTTGATGTCCTTAGGTTAATTAGGTTTAATTAGTTCTAATTCTAGGGGACTGATGACCTCAGATGTTAAGTTCCATAGTGCTTAGAGCCATTTAAACCTTTTTAAGTTCAAATGGTCAAATGTGTGTGAATTCCTATGGGACCAAACTGCTGAGGTCATCGGTCCCTAGACTTACACACTACTTAAACTAACTTATGCTAAGAACAACACACACACACACACACACACACACACACACACACACACACACACACACACACCCATGCCCGAGGGAAGACTCGATTGTCGGGCGGGAGGGGCCACGCAATCCGCGCAATGGCGAAATGGCCCCTCCGCGCGGCTGACATTTCTTACGAGTATAAAATAGGGAGCACGGAAGGGCGTCCGCTACCGTGCTCTTCCATGTCATTCCGGGAGAAATGGCTTATGGTGAGTCCGGTGGAAGTGGGCTGTTGGATGTTGGTATTGCGCCACTCTCAGGATGTGAAGCCACATACCTGATAGCACGAAAACTACCTCAAGGAAGGAGTGTGGCTTGTGCAGGGCTGCGGCCCTAAACGCTTGGCCACCACACTTGCAGACGTGTAGCACGGGCCAGGCACGACCCCAGCTTTACTTCAGGCGATCACTTGTTAACAGAAGAGAAGATGCGCTGTGCTCATTTCCTCCAAATCTACCGCAGCCGCCACAGCGTCAGGGAGCGCGAGCCGCACCAATGTGCGTTGCAGCGGTGCAGTCTAAGCACCAATTCGCTTCCGCGCGGTTACGTGTCCACGTTATATCGTGCCGGAGTGTCTCCACTGACGGGTATTTAGGTCGGCGGTCTTCCTCTCGGCGGCCAGCACCTCCTGGTACGGATATCTCAGAAAGTCACGCAAGATACGCTTCTAATTCCAGAGTAATTGGTTCAGAGAACGGCATTCAACCACGTTCCAACTCCTTCGAGTGGTAGAAGAGACCACGGTCGCCTTCAACTATGCGGAATATTCTGGTGCCCTCTTTTTGGATATGAAGGGAGCGTTTGACAGCTTTCGGCATCCAGGTTTACAGTATACGCTTTTCACTTTTGGGTTTCATGGCCACTACATTCAGCTGATGGCAACTTATTTCCAAGAGAGGACGTTCGTAGTCCAAGTCGATGAGGCCACTTCTACCATCCGATTCGCCGAGGCAGGTCTCCCCAAGGATCAGTGCTTGGGCCAGTCCTCTAGTCGCTTTGTTCGTCGGACCTGCCCACGAAACTTCAAGTTACTTGGGCAGTTTCGGCAGACGACACCGCCCTCTCTACGAGAAGTTAATGGCTGGTAGTCATAGAGAAAGTGTATGAGGATACTGAAAGGGTAATGCAGTATGTAAAGGGGGACGAAAATCTAATAGTCATGGGCGATTGGAATGCAGTTGTAGGGGAAGGAGTAGAAGAAAAGGTTACAGGAGAATATGGGCTTGGGACAAGGAATGAAAGAGGAGAAAGACTAATTGAGTTCTGTAACAAGTTTCAGCTGGTAATAGCGAATACCCTGTTCAAGAATCACAAGAGGAGGAGGTGTACTTGGAAAATGCCGGGAGATACGGGAAGATTTCAATTAGATTACATCATGGTCAGACAGAGATTCCGAAATCAGATACTGGATTGTAAGGCGTACCCAGGAGCAGATATAGACTCAGATCACAATATAGTAGGCTGAAGTTCAAGACATTAGTCAGGAAGAATCAATACGCAAAGAAGTGGGATACGGAAGTGCTAAGGAATGACGAGATACGTTTGAAGTTCTCTAACGCTATAGATACAGCAATAAGGAATAGCGCAGTAGGCAGTACAGTTGAAGAGGAATGGACATCTCTAAAAAGGGCCATCACATAAGTTGGGAAGGAAAACATAGGTACAAAGAAGGTAGCTGCGAAGAAACCATGGGTAACAGAAGAAATACTTCAGTTGATTGATGAAAGGAGGAAGTACAAACATGTTCCGGGAAAATCAGGAATACAGAAATACAAGTCGCTGAGAAATGAAATAAATAGGAAGTGCAGGAAGCTAAGACGAAATGGCTGCAGGAAAAATGTGAAGACATCGAAAAAGATATGATTGTCGGAAGGACAGACTCAGCATACAGGAAAGTCATAACAACCTTTGGTGACATTAAAAGCAACGGTGGTAACATTAAGAGTGCAACGGGAATTCCACTGTTAAATGCAGAGGAGAGAGCAGATAGGTGGAAAGAATACATTGAAAGCCTCTATGAGGGTGAAGATTTGTCTGATGTGATAGAAGAAGAAACAGGAGTCGATTTAGAAGAGATAGGGGATCCAGTATTAGAATCGCAATTTAAAAGAGCTTTGGAGGACTTGCGGTCAAATAAGGCAGAAGGGATAGATAACATTCCATCAGAATTTCTAAAATCATTGGGGGAAGTGGCAACAAAACGACTATTCACGTTGGTGTGTAGAATATATGAGTCTGGCGACATACCATCTGACTTTCGGAAAAGCATCATCCACACAATTCCGAAGACGGCAAGAGTTGACAAGTGCGAGAATTATCGCACAATCACCTTAACAGCTCATGCATCGAAGCTGCTTACAAGAATAATATACAGAAGAATGGAAAAGAAAATTGAGAATGCGCTAGGTGACGATAAGTTTGGCTTTAGGAAAAGTAAAGGGACGAGAGAGGCAATTCTGACGTTACGGCTAATAATGGAAGCAAGGCTAAAGAAAAATCAGGACAATTTCATAGGATTTGTCGACCTGGAAAAAGCGTTCGACAATATAAAATGGTGCAAGCTGTTCGAGATTCTGAAAAAAGTAGGGGTAAGCTATATGGAGAGACGGGTCATATACAATATGTACAACAACCAAGAGGGAATAATAAGAGTGGACGATCAAGAACGAAGTGCTCGTATTAAGAAGGGTGTAAGACAAGGCTGTAGCCTTTCGCCCCTACTCTTCAACCTGTACATCGAGGAAGCAATGACGGATATAAAAGAAAGGTTCAGGAGTGGAATTAAAACACAAGGTGAAAGGATATCAATGATACGATTCGCTGATGACACTGCTATCCTGAGTGAAAGTGAAGAAGAGTTAAATGATCTGCTGAACGCAATGAACAGTCTAATGAGTACACAGTATGGTTTGAGAGTGAATCGGAGAAAGACGAAGGTAATGAGAAGTAGTAGAAATGAGAACAGCGAGAAACTTAACATCAGGATTGATGGTCACGAAGTCAATGAAGTTAAGGAATTCTGCTACCTAGGCAGTAAAATAACCAATGACGGACGGAGCAAGGAGGACATCAAAAGCAGACTCGCTATGGCAAAAAAGGCATTTCTGGCCAAGAGAAGTCTACTAATATCAAATACCGGCCTTAATTTGAGGAAGAAAATTCTGAGGATGTACGTCTGGAGTACAGCATTGTATGGTAGTGAAACATGGACTGTGGGAAAACCGGAACAGAAGAGAATCGAAGCATTTGAGATGTGGTGCTATAGACGAATGTTGAAAATTAGGTGGACTGATAAGGTAAGGAATGAGGAGGTTCTTTTTTTTGCAGAATCGGAGAGGAAAGGAATATGTGGAAAACACTGATAAGGAGAAGGGACAGGACATCTGCTAAGACATGAGGGAATGACTTCCATGGTACTAGAGAGAGCTGTAGAGGGCAAAAACTGTAGAAGAAGACAGAGATTGGAATATGTCAAACAAGTAATTGAGGACGTAGGTTGAAAGTGCTACTCTGAGATGAAGAGGTTATCACAAGAAAGGAATTCGTGGCGGGCCGCATCAAACCAGTCAGTAGACTGATGACAAAAAAAAAAAAAAAAAAAAAAGGTCATACATCGACTACTGCAGGAAGTATGTTCACACCTAGGGATGGGCAGCCAAGTGGAGGATAGGCTTCAATGAGAGTAAGAGCCAAGCTGTACTGTTCACCAAGAGACGTCGTCCAGTGATGCCGCAACTACAGCTCTTCAGCGAGGCTATACAACAGGCTGATGCTGCAAAATACAATACTGGCCATTAAAATTGCTACACCACGAAGACGACGTGCTACAGACGCGAAATTTAACCGACAGGAAGAAGATGCTGTGATATGCAAATGATTAGCTCTTCAGTGCATTCATACAAGGTTGGCGTCGGTGGCGACACCTACAACGTGCTGACATCAGGAAAGTTTCCAACCAATTTCTCATACACAAACAGCAGTTGACCAACGTTGCCTGGTGAAACGTTGTTGTGATGCCTCGTGTAAGGAGGAGAAATATGCGTACCATCACGTTTCCGACTTTGATGAAGATCGGATTGTAGCCTGTCGCGATTGCGGTTCATCGTATCGTGACATTGCTGCTCGCGTTGGTCGAGATCCAATTACTGTTAGCAGAATATGGAATCGATGGGTTCAGGAGGGTAATACGGAAGGCCGCGCTGGATCCCAACGGCCTCGTATCACTTGCAGTCGAGATGACAGGCATCTTATCCGCATGGCTGTAACGGATCGTGCAGCCACTTCTCGATCCCTGAGTCAACAGATGGGGACGTTTGCAAGACTACAACCATCTGCACGAATAGTTCGACAACGTTTGCAGCAGCATGGACTATCAACTCGGAGACCATGACTGTGGTTGCCCTTGACGCTGCATCACACACAGGAGCGCCTGCGATGGTGTACTCGACGACGAACCTGGGTGCACGAAGGGCAAAACGTCATTTTTTCGGATGAATCCAGGTTCTGTTTACAGCATCATGATGGTCGCATCCGTGTTTGGCGACATCGCGGTGAACGCACATTGGAAGCGTGTATTCGTCACCGCCATACTCGCGTATCACCCGGCGTAATGGTATGGGGTGCCATTGGTTACACGTCTCGGTAACCTCTTGTTCGCATTGACGGCACTTTGAACAGTGGACGTTACATTTCAGATGCGTTACAACTTTTGGCTCCACCCTTCATTCGATCCCTGCGAAACCCTACATTTCAGCAGGATAATGACGACCGCATGTTGCAGGTACTGTACGGGCATTTCTGTACACAGAAAATGGTCGACTGCTGCCCTGGCCAGCACATTCTCCAGGTCTCTCAGCAACTGAAAACGTCTGGTCAATGGTGGCCGAGCAACTGGATCATCACAATACGCCAGTCACTACTCTTGATAAACTGTGGTACCGTGTTGAAGCTGCATGGGCAGCTGTACCTGTACACGCCATCCAAGCTATGTTTGACTCAACGTCCAGGCGTATCAAGGCCGTTATTAGGGCCAGAGGTGGTTGTTCTGGGTACTGATTTCTCAGATTCTATGCACCCAAATTGCGTGAAAATGTAATGTCATGTCAGTTCTAGTATAGTATATTTTTCCAATTAATACCGGTTTATCATCTGCATTTCTTCTTGGTGTAGAAATCTTAATGACCAGTAGTGTACGTTGGGCGTCACCCTTGAACCTATGCTCAGTTGGAAAAAGCATGTGCGCGATGTTAAACGGAAGGTGCAGCAACGACTTGGCGCACTCCTGCAAGGAGTATCCGCCTTGCCAGTCGACTGTGGCTTCACACTCTCTCGGGCTTGTGTCCGCCCAATCATGGATATTATGCACATGAGGCAAGGGGCACTGCAGCTAACTACCAGCTACGCTCTATCTAGCAGATGTAAGACGACGCCCTACGGAGTATACTTCAAGTACCCTACGGTTTCTAGCCCAACCCCTGCACGATGCAACACAAGAAATGGAAGTCCTTGCTGGCTTCCAAAATCACGCCTGCAGGACATGTGAAAAGACAACGGAATCCCCTTCCCCGCTCATCCGCCGCCTTGGCGGAAGACATGACGACAGAGACCACTTTCGACAGCTCATGGCCTTACTTGACACATAGTAAGGCACACTACAAATATATAAGAAACTATCAGAATCGATTGCGGTAATGAAACCAACCTTTACCTAGGTTTCAGCCCAAATAATTGAGCCTTCTTCAAAAGATATACCTGAATCTATAATCTGTCTAAGAGGGCATGGCCTAGAAATAAAACTAAAACGGCCAGAGTAGGCGTAGCCACATTTAAAAAATGCGGTACATAAGTACTAAGTCAACACCAAGACTTGACTTAAGCTCTGGCGTGAGCCTCGTCTCCATGGACGCCGTGCGGTGGGCCTCGGGAACTCACGTGGAACAAAGCAGGACCAGATAACACGCTGCGAATCAACATGGCGGGGAACATTGCGAATGTCTGACTGAGACCATGGCTGTCAAAGATAAAAGACCAACGCAGTTATATCTTAAAAGAAATAACTTATAGAAAGGTTGAAAATCTTAAACATAAAGCCTCTGCACCAGGTTATGACTAAAGTGTAACAAACTGTGCCTGGATTTATATAAGTTCGCCGCGTGGGATTAGCCGAGCGGTCAAGGCGCTGCAGGCATGGACTGTGCGGCTGATTCCGGCGGAGGTTCGAGTCCTCCCTCGGGCATGGGTGTGTGTGGTTGTCCTTAGGGTAATTTAGGTTAAGTAGTGTGTAAGCTTAGGGACTGATGACCTTAGCAGTTAAGTCCCATAAGATTTCACACACATTTTTTTATGTAAGTTCGAACACACTACCCCTACTTACACTATTAGGATATACCGGCCCTTTCACAACGAAAGCTGCATAACGCACCCATCGTTATTAATGAAAGATGACATACGACATAAAAACAGCGATACTGTAGTATGTAAACGCCATAATGCAATAATCTCGGTTAACCTGTACACATATCGTCTAGTAGGTTTTTTTATCAGGTGTAGATATATTTCTTATTGCTGACACGCACTGAATGAAGAATATTATCAAGATTAATTTTTTATCTTATTACTACAAATAACGTATGAGTGAACGAACATCGCCACTTGATCGCCGTGTAATAGCTAATGACCAGCATACTTCAAATTATGTTTTATGTGCAAAAGGTATGGTAGTTGTATGAACGGTCGTGCAGCGACCTTTCATCGCCCTTATACTCCATCGACCGACAGAGGTCAATTTCACTACGCGCTACAAAAGAGAATTATGCCTCTTATATTAAAGGCTATTATTAAATAGATATATGATATGATAAAACGTCCTTGACCCGAAAAGACACACAGGAAAATTTTATGGACACTTGACGTGGGAAAAGGCATGTTCTTCACAGGGAACAATTAAAAAGAAAAAAAAGATAGCTACTAATATGCCCACGTGCATGCCATAAATGGACAAGGATGAAGTCGTCTCTGGATTGCAACTACAAATAAATATAAACGGAATTAAATCCCGAAAGGCCGAGGCGGACCAGCTAAACTTCATCTTGTCACCTGAGGCTCCATTTCATCGCTCGTGGGCTAGTAACCACTTATATGCCAGGTGTACAGGCTAACCGAGATTATTGCATTATGGCGTTTACATACTACAGTTTCGCTGTTCTATGTCCTATGTCATGTTTAATTAATAACGATGGGTGCGTTATGCAGCATTCGTTGTGAAAGGGCCGATATATTCTAATAGTGTACGTCGGGGTAGTGTGCTCGAACTCATATAAATCCAGACACAGTTTGTTACATTTTAGTCGTAACGTGGTGCAGAGGCTTTATGTTTAAGATTTTCAACCTTTCTATAAGTTATTTGTTTTCAGATATAATTGCGTTGGTCTTTTATCTTTGACAGTCATGGTCTCAGTCAGACATTGGCGATGTTCCCTGCCATGTTGATTCGTAGCGCGTTGTCTAGTCCTGCTTAGTTCCACGTGAGTTCCCGAGGCCCACCGCATGGCGTCCATGGAGACGAGGCGCACGCCAGAGCTTACGTTAAGTCTTGGTGTTGACTTAGTACTTATGTACCGCATTTTTTAAATGTGGCTACGCCTAATCTGGCTGTTTTAGTTTTATTTCTATACCATGCCCTCTTAGACAAATTATAGATTCAGGTATATCTTTTGAAGAAGGCTCAATTATTTGGGCTGAAACCTAGGGAAATGTTGGTCTCATTACCGCAATCGAGGCTGATAATTTCTTATATATTAGATTATCACGATTGCAGACTGTGCTGCAATGTTGAAAATACAAGAACATTACTAAGACCCTACTGTCCAATGTTACTACCACTCACGGGACGACACACCAGTACACTGAAGAAATAAATGAACTGTAATTCACACTACTGTTGCAGTAAACACTGCCAAACATCCTTCACCCCCCCCCCCCCCCACCCCAGAAAGAGAAGATAGCGGATCGTTCGGTGGCCAGTCATACGCCGGACTCCAGACCGCCCATGAATCCTCCCTACTCTACTTTAGGGACTCAACGCTTGCCACTGCAGCTGCTGCCCGGCGGACATTGCTTTCTCGCCCTCGTCGTGAACTCCAGCCGCTGGACGTCCATCAGAGGCTTCTGAGGGCTCCACTTACCTGGACCTGCGCCTTGATTGCCCACGAGCTCACAGCCTCGTGAGACCGTGTCGTTACTCATCCACGACACCTCCCTACCCATCGCCCACGATAATGGCTGTAGACTTCGTCATGGTAAGCATCTGCTATGCATTGTGTGCTACATTACCTATACTGACTGCCATAGTTTTCGTATCCCGGCTGCCTGAATAAAAAGAGCTTGCCCCACTGAGCGGGCGAGCTAAACACTGGTACGCCAGCCGGCTCTCATGTTATTATTCTACCCGGTATGAGACGGTGGGAAGGCGTGGACGCCCTACTTGCAGGGAGCCATTGATTTGAATGCATAACTGAGGAAAGGTGGTAGAAGTCGGGACACAAATAAAATGTTTAGAAACTAACAGAAAGAGATTCCCAGAATGAAATTTTCACTCTGCAGCGGAAAGTGCGGTGATATGGAATTTCCTGGAAGGTTAAAACTGTATGCTGGACCCAGACTCGAACGCGGGACCTTTGCACTTCGCGGGAAATTGATCTGCCAACCTAGCTACCCAAGCATGACTCGCGAAGCGTCCTCAGCTTAAATTCTGCGAGCACCTCGTCTCCTACCTTCCAAACTTCACAGAAGCTCTCTTGCGAACCGTGCAAAACTAGTATTCCTGGAAGAAAGGATATTGCAAAGACATGGTTTAGCCACAGCTTGGGGAATGCTTGGGTAGCTAAGTTGGTAGAGCACTTGCCCGAAAAAGAAAAGGTCCAGAGTTCGAGTCTAGGTCCGGCACACAGTTTTAACCTTCCAGAAAGTTTCATATGTGCGCACACTTCGCTGAAGAGTGAAAATTTCATTCTGGAAACATCCCCCAGGCTGTTGCTAAGCATGTCTCCCCTATACCCTTTTTTCCAGGAATGCTAGCTCTGCAAGCTTCGCAAGAGAGCTTCTGTGAAGTTTGGAAGATAGGAGACGAGGTACTGACAGAATTGAAGCTGTCGAGACGGGTCGTGAGTAGTGCTTGGGTAGCTCAGTTGGTAGAGTACTTGCCCGCGAAAGGCAAAGGTCCCAAGTTCGGGTCTCGGTCGGGCACACAGTTTTAACTTTCAAGGAAGTTTCACAAAGATGTATGTTCTGAAATTACCAAAGAACAACGCACTGTTGACTGAAGACACCCTCCACTGCCATAGATACACTCACAAGACAGCCTCCACTGCCATAGACACAGTCACAGAATGACACACAGAGAGAGCTATGACCTGTAACTAAGCAAGTACGCAAACAGTTCGGAGTGGGAATACTGAACAAAGAGAATTAGGTTTCGGCAACAGAAAGGGGGTGGTAGATTTCGCTGAACCTTACCGCATGGCTGACGCTGATGCCCTCCCGCAGCAACGCGAAATACTCGCGATCGCCAAACGACCGAAACGGCGATCGGTTCGGGGTATCATTACTAGACTGTGTTCGAAGTAACGAACCGTTAAACTTTTCCGCAGCACGACGGAGCGTATCTATCGACAAGGCACAGTCGCGGGCGAGACGGCAGCTTGTGGCGTTCCAAGAAGATGTTGCAGAATGGGCCGGAGCGGCGATGCTCAGGATTTAGTTAGCTGGTCGGCACCTCACACTTGTGTGCCTACGTCTGAAAAAAGTAGTTCTGGTGCCAACTTGCTAGATGGTCAAGCCGCTACCTGTCGCCTGCTGGGCCATTGAACCCGTCGCTTCCTTTTTGCACCAGAGGTTTCCTAAACTGGCGCAGTCTCGCCCGTTGGGACGGCGGGCTTTTCTGTATCCGTGCGCGCTTCAAGACCATGAAGACCCTCCGTTGGAACTTGAATCTTTTTGACTGCCGCCACCATACTGACCAATTTATTAATTCCCCTCAGAATAACAGCATCCGAAGCCTGTTTACAAATTTTACTTCCCCTGTACATATGGAATTATTATTACAGAATTTCTTTCGTTTCTCTAATTATTTATGTGTCTTAATTCGCGATTGAATCATTGAATACTTTGAAATAAAATTGATATGCAAACTGTGGGTACAGCAGTTGTTTGTTCCTCAGCAAAAGATTCCGAATTTTTCACATAATTTCATATTCATTAATGACTTCTCGACTCATCCTTTGTTTCCGGGCTTGCGCGGCCGCCCAAGCGCTCGTCACAGCACGTCACGTGAGTTCGTAACTCGATGTGTTGCAACTGTCAAAGACTAACGTTACAGTAGTATTCAAGTCGTGTGGACATTCGTTCCCAGAGACAGCAGAGAGTTGTGTTCACAGTCAACAAACAAACAGTTGTTATTGCTACATGTGTATATTAATTCTAGCCGGTTGTACTAATCAGTAACGAGTTGAACTAGGAGGAAGAAATATTTGGAGTTTAAAAATGTTCAAATGTGTGTGAAATCTTATGGGACTTAACTGCTAAGGTCATCAGTCCCTAAGCTTACACACTACTTAACCTAAATTATCCTAAGAACAAACACACACACCCATGCCCGAGGGGGGACTCGAACCTCCGTCGGGACCAGCCGCACAGTCCATGACTGCAGCGTCTGAGACCGCTCGGCTAATCCCGCGCGGCTGGAGTTTAATATTCCATCGTCTACGACGTGCTTTAGTGACAGAGCACGAAGCTCGGGATACGTAAGGATGGGGAGAAAAATCGACCATATCCTTTACAAAGGAACCATCCCGGCATTTGCCTGGGGGCGACTGAGGGAAATGACGGGAAACCTAAATCTGGATATCCAGACGGAGATCTGAAACGTCGTCCTCCCGAAAGCGAATCCAGTATGCTAATTACTGCACTATCTCGCTCGGTGAAATCTTTCCTGATGACATGGCGGTTACTTCATTTTCAGAAAAAAAAATCACGTCGGAAAGATTTTCAGTGAAGTGCATAATTTATAATGAGACGGGACAATCAACAGTAGTCTGAATGCAAAACAGTTTGTAGTTACAGTAAATAGTTTTGCTTTATTTTTCTTGAACAGTTAAGTACACATTCTAAGTGCTGGAGCACTCGTTGCTCCAGGAATGCTTTGATAATATGTACATGTAAAAGTGTGTGTATGTATGTACGTTCAACATCTCCTTCTAAATCACTGGATTGATTTCAACCAACCTTGGTACAAATATCACTTACTGTTTGGAAAGAGTACTTTCCAAGTACTTACTACCGGGTTCGTAGCAGAGGTACATGGAGCGACTAGCAGACAGGCTGTACTCGTAAAATTGTCGGCTCTCCAGATGTGTATTCCATTCACACTGGTTCTCGAAACGAGAGTTCTCGATTCTACCCATCACCATGTTTGGTAGAACGCAAGCATCACGTGGAATGGACGAGTACGAGGAGTGCGTGGGGAATAAGAAGCTTATCCTTCTGCTAAGTGTTGTGATAACAATGTGATTTAGGCCGTATCGGGTATTATCAGGTCTCCATAATAACAGTCTGCATGCCCACCCGAACAAATAACTTATTCGTCGGTACGTACCACCAAGTCAGACAAGTATCTAGCAGCTGAGGGGTACCGTTACCAAATTTTATGCGTGTAGAATAAAGGTGGCCGACAGCAAACGCACTCACTGGCACAGCGAGAATTTTTCACTCTTCTCTGAAGAGGCTTGATCTTGGTCCCAGGTAATTTCTTTACATAGAGAACCTTCGTCTTTTTCTTGAGATCTTCTTATCCATATTTTCGCAATTTCCTCTGAGCTAGTGTCATGTTGTCTAATCTTTGCATGCGCACACAGATTTCGAACTGATTTCGAATATGTGCAAGCGTTCAACGTATTGTTATTGACATTTTCGTCGTAACTGTGTAAAATGTTCGTACTTTCAGTTCCCAGTGCCACCTCACGATGCAGCTCTTCATCGATCCCTCATTTCCATCATTCCTGCTGCACCATCTTCCACGCACAGTGCGCACTAGAAACAGTGCTAGATCTGTATGGTCCTCCCAACCACCCACGCATGTAATCTTAATTATAATGCTAGTATAGTCATTGTTTATTGAAGCTAATAACGTAATCTCTTAAATATAATTGCTACACAATTACCGATAATGTAAACAACAAACAACGCTGGTTGATTGGTCGCATGCAGCGCCGCAATCTGCAGATGAGCTGGACCGTTAATTTGATGTGTGAGTTAATTTTTTGCAGTAATTAATAACTGGCAGTAATTTGTGCTGTGATACGCTAACGAAGAAAAGAGCGAGCAGACACATTAGCTGACGCCCAGGCCAAACCTCTAAGGATAGAAGCTTGAAATTTGCAGGGGGTTTTGATCTTACACTATTCCCGTCGTTTAAGAAATGATTTTTAGAAATTCCACCCCTATAAGGGAGAAGCAGGAGATGAAACGCTTTATTGAAACTATGTTGCTACTGCGGCAATTATGAAGCTAGAATTATGAAAACTGATGTTTGTTTTCTCAGTAAAAAATAAAAAATACGTGTTTCAGTATTTTTGGAAATTCAACCACTAAGCGGGTAAAATAGTGGGTGAAATCTTTTTTTTAAAATAAATAATTATGAAGTAATAATTAAAATATTTTGAAAGCTACATCTATGAAAACTGGTATCTCATTTTTTGGTTAGAAATAAAAAATACGTGCTTCAGTGTTTTTGGAAATTCAATTGCTAAGAGGGTGCAGTAGAGGACGAAAAATTTTCGCAAATTATTTCGTTATATTAAGAAATTCTTAAACCTACATCTATAAAACTGGTATTTCACTTCTCGGTTCGAAATAAAAAGATTTGATGAGGCATGAAAGTTTCTACGGAAATATTACCACAAGAACGCAAAAGGCATGATAACAAAAACCTTGGCCACCAACTACCAGAATCACTTTTTCATCAGAAGTATATTCGCTAAAGACTATGGTCCCTATGGCCATCATTAGCATGAAAACCTTAGAATATTTGCAATTTGTCAACAACTTAAAAATTCGATTAACGGAAAAAAACAAAAAAATTTCTGCAGACCACACAGTTCACGAAAGCAAAACAGTGGGCGCTAAGCTGGTTACGTAGAATTCTTCAGAATTTAGTACATCAGTACAATTATCACTCCACTTACAGTGACGGACATGGAAATCGTTACTTCATGAGGCGATAGTCCTAAATTTATTAAACTTTGCGGAGATATATATTACAAAATTAATATTAAATGATTACACTTCTTTCCGTTTGGAACCGATATCCATCAACATCAGTGTGAGGTATGATGCCATAGGGAAATAATACACTATTATATTCGTTGTGGCATGGAAGCTAATTTCTTGCCATTCCAGAAACACACATGGTGTCCGTTCATGAAAATTGAGAGCTGAGGATTGGTGGGAAAGTATACGTCTTCCCTTTGTACGGCTGATATGTTCTATGCCTGACAAATCAGGGGTCCTGGTAGTCAGGGATCCGTAGTCTCCTCATCGTGCTTGTAGTGTAAACTGCAGTGTGAGGTCTTGTATTAACGATGTCGAGCAACAATATCTGTAGCTGTTTTACTTCTTGCTTCGTTTCATTTTCATTGTAACTCAGACAATGGGGGTCACCCAATTAATTTTGGGTGTTCTTTTGTTAGGTCGTACTGCCGCACCATTATAGAAATGGTTGAAAATTGGTGTTTATTTCGTTCAGTCATATGTACTAGTTCATCAGTTCAAGAGTTTCACAATGTGATCAAAAGTACCCGGACACCTGGCTGAAAATGTCTTACAAGTTCGTGGCGTCCTCCATCGGTAACACTAGAATTCAATATAGTGTTGGCACCCCATTAGCCTTGATGACAGCTTGCACTCTCGCAGGCGTTTCTTGGGGAATGGCAGCCCATTCCTCACAGATTGCTGCACTGAGGAGAGGTATCGATGTCGCTCGGTGAGGCCTGGCACGAAGTCGGCGTTCCAAAACGTCCCAAAGGTGTTCCATAGGATTCACGTCAGGACTCTGTGCAGGCCAGGCCATTACAGGAGTGTTATTGTCGTGTAACCAATCCGCCACAGGCCGTGCATTACGAACAGGTGCTCGATCGTGGAGAAAGATGCAGCCGCCATCCCCGCATTGCTCTTCAACCGTGGGAAACAAGAAGGTACTTAAAAAATCAATGTAGGCCTTTTCTGTGATAGTTGCACGCAAAACAAAAAGGGGTGCAAGCCCCCTCCATGAAAAACACAACCATACCATAACACCACTGCCTCCGAATTTTACTGTTGGCACTACACTTGCTGGCAGATGACATTCACCGGGCATTCACCATACCCACCCCTGCCATCGGATCGCCACACTGTGTACCGTGATTCGTCACTCCACACAACGTTTTTCCAGTGTTCAGTCGTTCAATGTTTAAGCTTCTTCGGCATTTACTAGTGTGATGTGTGGCTTATGAGCAGCCGCCCGACCATGAAATACAAGTTTTCTCATCTCCCGCCCAACTGTCATAGTACTTGCAGTAGATCCTGATGCAGTTTGGAATTCCTGTGTGATAGTCTGGATAAATGTCTACCTGCTACACATTACGATCCTCTTCAACAGTCGGCGGTCTCTGTAATTCAACAGACGAGGTCGGCCTGTACGCTTTTGTGCTGTACGTGTCCTTTCATGTTTCCACTTCACTATCACATTTGGAAACAGTGGACCTAAGGATGTTTAGGAGTGTGGAAATCTCGCGTACAGACGTATGACACAAGTGACACCTAATCAGCTGACCACGTTCCAAGTCTGTGAGTTCCGCGGAGCGTCTCATTCTCGTCTTTCACGATGTCTAATGATTACTGAGGTCTCTGATATGGAGTACCTGGCAGTAGGTAGCAGCACAATGCACCTAACGTAAAAAAATGTATGTTTTGGGGGATATCCGGATACTTTTGATGACATAGTGTATGTGATCAGAGGAAGCAGGATTCTCAGGGTGATTAATAATTATTATTTATTACTTCAACACTGACTAAACTGCAGAACTGGACCTGACCGATAAACTTCTCCACATATTCCAACCCCGAGGGAAAACCGATTTACTATCAATAAAGGCATTACAATCTCCACCCCATCTTGAGTTCATTCCTATCCTAATCTTCTCCATACGGTAAGAGGTAAGTGTATGAATTTTTTCCAGGATGAATTACGAATATCCATGGTCGTAGCCAAGCGTTCATACTAAAGTGGCACATGCAAATATCCGAGACACGGCAGAAGAGTAATTTGGTGTGGATATTGGAAATCGGTGTTTCATTGTATTTCTTAATGTCAAAATATGACACTTGTAAGGCTGCTTTAGAGAAAGTAAAAAAGAAGAGAGGGAGAGGGAGAGGGAGGGAGAGAGAGAGAGAGAGAGAGAGAGAGAGAGAGAGAGAGAATGGTTCAAATGGCTCTGAGCACTATGGGACTTAACTGCTGAGGTCATCAGTCCCATAGAACTTAGAACTACTTAAACCTAACTGACCTAAGAACATCACACACATTCATGCGCGAGGCAGGATTCGAACCTGCGCCGTAGCAGTCGCGCGATTCCAGACTGTAGCGCCTAGAACCGCTCGTCCACACCGGCAGAGAGAGAGAGAGAGAGAGAGAGAGAGAGAGAGAGAGAGAGAGAGAGAGCCTGGAAAGTTAGGAAACAAGGAGAAGAAAGAAGGTGAAGATAAATGAGAGAGGACACTTACGTGAACGTTGTGACCACCTGGTTCATTCGCAGGTCCAGCAGCTTGAGGCTGTCATCCCGCGTACAGGCCAGCAGGTACTTGCCATCTGCAGAGGAAAACAAAAACAGAACTCCAGTTATGAGGAGAACTTAGAACTTAATAGCAGCTACGATTCTGAAACTTAGGCTTCCTCGTATTACTGTGTCCAACTACACTGGTGGACAAAACTAAGGAAATCCTGGAGAGATATATATGAAAATAGGTGTGGATGTAGTTTACTGTGGGACAGTCATTTGTACAAAACAACAATTCAAACGCCATTGATGTCCGCGGCTCGTGGCCTAGTGGCTAGCGTTGCTGCCTCTGGATCATGGGGTCCCAGGCTCGGTTCTCGGCCGGGTGGGGATTTTCTCTGCCCGGGGACTGTGTGTTACTGGCGTTCTCATTTCACCACCACCACCACCACCACCACCACCACCATCATCATCATCATCATCATCATTCGTGACAGTAGCTAGATTGAATTGTGTAAGAAATTGGACTGAGAAAAAGTTGGGACTTTGCACGGGCACTGATGACTGCTATTGAGCGCCCCACAAACCAAACATCATCATCATCATCATCATCATCAAACGCCACTGATTAGCATAAGTAATGGCCATGAGTCCAATGTGGTCTAAATCAAAGGTTCCAAAATGGCTGTGAAAACTTTACTAGTACGGTTTGTGGTCACCTGGGGCAGACAAACAGCATGCAGTGAACATATTGTTGACAAGTGAGTTCAGGAGTGTCTCCTCCACAGCGGTTTTTAACTCAACAATGGTTCTGGGTGGGAGGGAGGGATAGCGTGTTGCAACTTCCCTCCCAAGATCATCCCAATCACTTTCAATAGGATTCAGATGTAGTGATTAACGCGGCCCAAGCCATGTGGTGATCATCCTCGCTTTGCAGACATTCATTAACCGTTTGGGCCCTGTGTGGTCTTGCGTTGGCGTCCATAAACATGAAATGAGGGCCAACAGCACCTCTGAAAGGTTGAACATAGGGCTCTATGCTCTCCTGTCTGTACCTCTGGGCATTCACGGAACCAGTGTCAAACACACGGAGTGGTGCGCGGGTATCGTGCGTGATCCCTGCCCAACTCAGCAGTACACCTTCACCAACATATATGACCCTTTCCCTGGTGTTTCGGGGATGGTATTGTGTCCTATGTTCGCTCCATATGAAGACCCGCGGAGAATCGGATTGTAGACTGAAGCCGGATTCATCCGTGGAGACAACATTAGCCCACTGACTTTGTGTCCATTGTCTATGTTGTGTGTACCATTGCAAACTCTCCGTTTTAACGGAAGGGGTGAGTGAGATGCACACGGCTACTGTGCTGGCACACAGTCCTGTCTCACGGACCCTTCTGGCAACCGTCCAGTAGCAGCAACGAAGCCACCAGAGAATTGTGCGGCTACAGACGTACTCTGGCTCTTAATTTCTATCTCACAATACTTTTATGTTCTCACTCTAAAATATGTATCACATGCATCTATAAACTTTGAGAAGGTCCATATATTACTATCAGTCCAAATATGACAGTCAGTCTGTTCTTTCCACAGGCTGAAGTAAAAAAAAATTTTTTCTTCAAAATTTCTTGAAACGTTAATTTATTTTTTTGTTTTCGTAGCAGGTGGCACAAATTTCCTTTTAGCAACTGCGCCATCATACTGTAGACTAAATATAGGGATGTATAATATTTTTCTTCGGAATTTTTACTAACATTTGAAATTACCGTTAACTCAGGGTACCATGAGGTGCGTATTTCGTGACGGCCGCTAGCGCCTGCCTGACAGCTGCAGTGCAGGATAGGCAGAGGAGAAGCTGTACATAGGCCTGCAAGCTGCCCGGACCTCACCCCATAAGACTTCTCTCTTCGGGGCCACATGAAAGCCGAAATGTACTCTGCCCTTGTTGACTCAGAGAAGGAACTGGTTGCCAGAATTCTTGCAGCAGCCACACAAATACAGAACAATAAAGCAACTGGAAATATTTAATAACATGTTATTCTCAATCTCCTGCACACTCAGTACTCCAAGAACATGCGTTTCCGACACTGGGTTGCGTTGCGAAGTAGGTTTGTTTTTGTCTCCATAATTATCCCTATTAGCTTGGGCGCTGGATTTTTGAACGACCTTTATATGGAATAGGGTCTGTGAGGACTGCAGACCACAGCTCAAAAAAAATTTAAAATATTACACAGAAGGAAGACTGATGCCCTAATAAGCTACCTGTATATTATTTAACGACTGATCGTGGCACTCGGTTCCAGCTGCAGGTGGCCTATCTAACGGCTTCCAGGGGCAGCAGAAATTTACTTTCAGTATTACGCACAACCACTGACCGAATTTAAAAATTTAAAATGGGTCCTAATCTACTCTTTAAGACGAATAATTTCACGTTAAAGTTCTAACACAGAAGGAATTACAGTTAGAAACTGTGTATGTGTCTCGAGGCAGCGTAACTCACTGCGCGCGAATACACAGACTATATTCATCCAGTAATCGAGAATGAGTGCACTTAGCGACTTCCAACAGTTTTACACGTCTTAATTTCAAACCTTTACAAAACATAGGGAAGAAAGTTCATCGCTAACTACATTGTCGTTGTTTTTGAAGTACAACTACAGCATTAGGCACAATGTGTTAATTTATTACTTCTTTACTAATCACTTTATTCTCAACACATTTTGCAGACAGTATCCGCATATACCTTTTAATTTACTTGCAAAAATATCTTTATACGATATATAGCTCAGTGGCTGTGACGTCATAAACATTGAGATGCTTGAAAAACACATTAACTCATTTTTAAAGTAATCAAACGTTTGCAGTGTACAAGGTAGTTCGATTCCTTAGAGAAGCGGGGCTGGGGCGACACTGGTCCTTAAGAAGGTGTTATTACGAGTTGGTCATTACATCTGCGTGCACAGAAATGACTGTAGGGACTCAACCCATAGTTCCACAGGGCAGACTTTGCGGTTTGACCTAGCTGGTTTCCTTACTCCTCATTAAGACGTAATTAAAGGCTGTCCACTCAATTCTTAGAAAAACCACATTTTTCATAAAGTATAAGGCTATTAATTCAGACAGATAAGCCTACAATTCATCTTTGAAATTTTACTGGCATAGTACGCGCAGTTTGCTTCTTACCACTTTTTTATATATGGGAATGATACGTCGGCTTCCAGATCAATTTGTTGGACCGACTTTGACCGGATGGGACGGAGAGAAGTGGAACAGTAATAAGAAAATGAACTCATATTCGGGATGACGGCTGTTCAAACTCCGTCCAGAATTCAAATTTAGGTTTTCCGTCATTTCCCGAAATAGCCTACGGGGAGTACCGAGTCGGTTTCTGCGAGAGGGTAGTAGGTCTAGTTTCCTTCCTTACTGTGCTCCAATTTGAGCTGTGCTCCGGGACGAATTCTCTTGCTGTCAAAGGGTCATTCACATCCACTAAGAGCCACTTGGTAAATTTTTGTGGTATTCAATCCTTCGATTGCGGATTTATCTCTGCTCTACTGCCCTACATTTATATATATATATATATATATATATATATATATATAATTTCAGGGATGTCTGAGTTTTCTATTTGTAGGTATAGAAATGAAGCTTCAGTAAGAGTCACTGAGGTGATTCTTTTTGCGCTATTTGGATTTATAAGAAGTTTCAGCGAGGCCTGATTCAGAAGCACCGCCCAAGCACAGGATCACTGTTCATCGATGACGGTAATCTGCCCCTCGGTGCAGGAATAAAAATGAAAAACCAAAAAAGAAAGAGAGACGCAGGCTTTGGTCCTCCGTGTAGCTTTTAACGTACATTGTGTTCACAGCCTATTTCGAAGCCTACGGAAGCAGCTGTCTCATGTTTATCCGGCGGAACAGATAATAAAGATTTACGGTCGTTCTCTCAGCAACCATTTTTCCTCTGTTTCTCCAATAAAACTCACCTCGTGGAGACCGAGAAAGAAGAATTAGGTGTGTCACCATCGTTTACCAATCCCTCCCGCACGTTACCCTCGTGCTGAGGGGCGGTCGATGAGAGTCATTTGTCTGACTTATAACTGGCCCTGGTTACACAAAAGGGAAATCACAACAACGTCTTTCGCTTTTTGTAACGACATTAAGCAATGAAGATAAGGGGAAGGGCTATCAAAAAAACTGTATGTAGAGGTATGTTCAAAAAGTAACGGGAATTTACATTTTTTGTAAATAATTTTATTTATTCGTCCACATTAATGTTACCTCCTTCAAAGCAGTCCCTATTAGGTAATATACACTCATGCCAGAGTTTCCGCCAATACCCGAAACACTTACGGGACTTTAACTTTGCGACACCACTTAGCTCATTCAACAATGCCCTTTTAGTCTCAGCTTATAAATCGAGGGGCCTTTAAGGTCCTCTTTACTTATGGAAACAAAAAAAAAGGGATATGGGACCACATCTGGCGAATATGGAGACTGAGGTATCGCTACAGTGTTGTTTTTCGCCAAAAATTCGCGAACAAGCGATGAAGTGTGAGCAGGTACATTACCGTGGTGCAAAAGATAAGGTTTTTGTCGCCACAAAGTCGGGCTTTTTTTCGGATTGCTTCCCGCAGACGGCGTAGAACTTGCAGGTAGTACTTCTTATTGAGCGTTTGATCTTTTGGCAAGAACTCTTGATACACTGCGCCGTTAAAATCGAAGAAAACAGTGAGCAGAACCTTCACACTGGACCGCTCTTGCTGAGTGTTTTTTGATCTTGGCGAGTCAGACGGCGTACCCGTACACCCATGCCTGTCATGACACGTTTCATTAGTTCTGCATCATTGTTGATTTCGTTTAGCGACTCATTAGCAGGTACCATTCGACGCTGTTTTTGCTCTAAATTCAACACCTTTGGCACAAATTTTGCTGTCCCAAGTTTCATACCGAAAACATCCGGAAAGATTTCATGGCATGAGCAAGCTGATATGCCAGCACCATCAGGAACCTCTCTGGTTGTGATTCGGCGATCGTTCATAATCATTTCTTTCAATTTTGGCACTTTTTCATCGGCTGCTGATGTGCTGTGGCGTCCAGAACGTTCGTCATCTTCAGTTTCTTCACGGCCATCTTGGAAACGCTTATGCTTCTCGTAGAACGTTGTCATACGAGACCCACCGAAATCAGTATTCAACATTTCTCAAACGTTGTTACATTTTATTCCATTTTTATAGCAAAATTTTATGCAAATTCTCCGATCCATTTTTAAAACAAACAAATGATCGCCACCTGTAAGCAAACAGATATAACCTACTCGACAGCTGATGACAGACTAAACAACCCATATGGCTATCAGTGTACAATACGTTTCCGACGTGTTTACCAACATAACAAGAAAAAATCGCGCGAATCGGACTAATACAACGCGCGAAATTAAAAAAAAATTCCGATATTTTTAACACATTTCGTAGACTAACTGTCTACTAAAATAATACACAACAGAGTAAACATAAAACTTGAGGAGATACTCAATGACGAACAGCTAGGTCACAACGTGGGTAACCAAAAATTACGCTTGTTTATCTAGCATATTTATGGATCTCGTCGACAAACTTCTCAAAAATTTAAAGTGGAAACCAACAATTGATATTACGAAGCGAAGAATGTAGTTTCAATCGGAATAATAACAGTGAGAAAGTAGATTAAAATATGGCAGCATTTATAATCTACATAAAGTTTTCATTCTTCTTATGCTCCTGACCCTTTTCTTCAACTTCCTGTATACCACTTTTCTGACAGGCGTCACAGAAAGTGAAAGAGTTTCTGAATATGTCAGAAGAAACAATAAGGAAGTGTACAAGAAATGGTCGTTCTACAAGCTAAAGGCAAAATAAGATATAGAATAATTGACAAATCAGATGGGCAGGCAGGATTACGCAGGACTGGACAACAATAAACGAAAATATGAAGCTAGAAACGACAAAAATTGTAAATTATAAAGATAAGAAGGAAGTTAACTAACGACAAATCAGAAAGGCGTAATATAGCAGTGGCAACACAAAACGAGAACTACCTTAGAATTCCTACGTTCGGAAGACAACACTTCTGTTTTGTATGTAGTCACTCGGAGAGAGAAACTGTTAGAATTCGAAATTTATTGTTGGTGGAGAATTTTAAAATGAAGTTAACGAATAAGTTACCAATTTAAAAAGTGGCAAAAAACTTACGGAGGCATGACACACGTGGAAAAGTCTTACCATAATAGGAGACATGCTGATGGGATCAGTATAGACACTGACACCCCAACAATTTGCCGATGGATAAAGGAAAGAAGAGAAGATTCGGTTTTAACGCCACGTCGATGACGAGATCATTACGAACTTGGATTATACAAGCATTAAGAAGGATAGGGGCCATTTCCTGTCCAAACGAACCATATCGGCAATCGCCGTTATCGATTAACAGTAGCATTTGAATGGCTAATTCTCAACAGTTGGGTGGGAACCGAACCCCTTCCGAACTTGAATCCAGTGATCTAACTCTGCACTAATTCGTTTTGTTTGGCAGTGGTGCAGTAACAGCGCACAAGAAATCAAATCCTGAAAAAGTTATATACTGTTACTGGACAATCCGAAGAGATGTTTTATTGTTGTTATGTACTTTAAATGATCTATTTCAAGGTATACACTTTCATCTTAACTCATACGAAATACTGAAGAACATAAAAGCGATCCAAAACGTAACCAAATCGGCAACGCACTTCAACGTTTCGGCTGAGTTAGACTGCCGCAAACACGTCTGAAGACGAAACTTCACAATTGCGAAACCGATCCTGTTAGTAAATTATCATCAATAAAGCAGCTGAATGAATTATACAATAACAGCATACGGTATCCCTTTTATCTTGACCATGCAAAATAACTACAAGTTAAATAAAAATTATCTGAAGCAAATGTTGTTCATCTAGTAGGGACACATTAATCAACTTGGCTGTCTTTCTTGTAACTTTGTTCGTCACGAAGATACGAACAGGAGCAACACTTTTTTTTAAATTTCATCCTGCATTTTTTATTCGGTAATCCACTTCATCTCAGCACGACCCGTTCGAAAACGTGCCACTGTATACTGTCCACGCAAATGTGGCATTCTTAAAAGCGTAACACATAAGTGTTTTTGTCTCTCCTATACTAGCACATTGTGGAGATAACTAGAGTGCTAAGTTACATTCTCCACAGATGAGCACCATTGCTACCTCCTCTTCGTTGGTGCATATCGTACTCAGATAAACCTTCTGCTGAAGGCGGTTGACTGAATGACTGGTATGCATTTTCCTTGTGCTTTCATTTTTCTCCTGTCAACTGCAGCAAGTGGACGAGTTACGTTACCCTGGGTTATTTGCAGTGTTTGCCAGTACGGGAGAGTCGAAGTCAATTTTGTGTAACGTTTTCAATAGCATCATATAAGCGTGAATGGTACACTGTGGCGCGTTTTCGAACAGGTCTTGAAGAGAGTAAGCTGATTATCAAGTAAAAACGTACTGGGTTCAAAATGGTTCAAACGGCTCTGAGCACTATGGGACTTAACTGCTGAGCTCATCATTCCCCTAGAACTTAGAACTACTTAAACCTAACTAACCTAAGGACATCACACACATCCATGCCCGAGGCAGGATTCGAACCTGCGACCGTAGAGGTCGCGCAGTGCCAGACTGTAGCGCCTAGAACCGCTCGGCCACTCCGGCCGGCAAACGTACTGGGTGTTGTTTAAAAAAGACGTATTGCAGTTCACGTCTTCGTAACAAACGAAGTTATAAGAGAGGCTGTCATGCTGATTAATGTCCCCTTGGTGGCTAAACAACTTTTCTTGATACATTATCTGGACAGAAAGTTATTTGCAGCGGTCAAGATAAATGAGAGCCCCGCGGCTTAAAGGTGAACACACGTAAGGTCGCATCCATGACGATTAATCTACCAAAATAAATGTTACAATGGTTATTGGAAAACCTGGGTGCACCATCATACAGAGAAAAACAGGCTGGGTTTCTGTGCTCGCAAAACGTAATAAAAAGCTTAAGGCAAATGTCGGGATTGTTCGTTTGAAAGAGCACGGACGACTTCCTTTCCCATTCTTCCCTAATCCGATGGGACCGATGACCTCGTTATTTGGTTCCCTCCGTCAAATCAACCAACCAACCAACCAACCAATCAAGAAGGGAAAGGATGATAGGAAATGTGTTGCGTCATCAGGAAATAACTTCCATGGTCCTACAGGGAGCTGTGGAGAGTAATCTGTAGGAAAAGAAAGACAAGACACCCAAAAAATAACTGAGGCCGTACGGGGCAAGAGCTACTCTGAGATTAACAGGTTGGGAGGAAGTCGTAGCGGGTCGCTCCAACCAGAGGATCGATGAAGGAGAGGAATGGGAAATTAGCAGCTCTTGATGGTTTTGAAATACCTATTTTTTCTGAGTGCTGCCCTACCCTGCGAATTAACGAGCTACGTCTGGAACTGGCTGAAGTGAGCGCTCGGCTTACCCTTGGAGATGTCCAGCGAGGTGACCTTCCCCTGCAGCAGGACGCCGTTGGAGCCGCACTCGGTGCGCGCGTCCCAGAAGCGCAGCCTCTGGTCGAAGTGGCCGCTGATGATAGTCGCGCCCGAGCCGTCCCACGTCACCAGGTCGTTGCAGATGGAACCGGCGAATTTCGTTTCCACACCTTTGCGGACGACGAAATCATTTACTAATTCGTATAGCATAACATAAAAATACATTAACGATTAATAAATACTGGTGTCACAACAAGACTTCCACTGTCTTATCAATTGCATCTTAGGAAAACTGTGAGAATTTTGAATGAAAAATTTAAACAAACAGTATTACAACTCATGCCGAGGGGAAACACTAAACCGGTTGCCATAAATTGCCATGCGTTTGCACATGACTTTGCGATGTAGTTCGAAAGCTAAATACACTAATGGCTATTAAAATTGCTACACCACGAAGATGACGTGTTACAGACGCAAAATTTAACCGACAGGAAGAAGATGCTGTGATATGCAAATGCTTAGCTTTTCAGAGCATTCGCACAAGGTTGGCGCCGGTGGCGACACCTACAACGTGCTGACATGAGGAAAGTTTCCAACCGATTTCTAATACACAAAAAGCAGTTGAGCGGCGCTGGCTGGTGAAACGTTGTTGTGATGCCTCGTGTAAGGAGCAGAAATGCGTACCATAACGTTTCCGACTTTGATAAAGGTCGGATTGTAGCGTATCGCGATTGCGGTTTATCGTATCGCGACATTGCTGTTCGTGTTGGTCGAGATCCAATGACTGTTAGTAGAATATGGAATCGGTGGGTTCAGGAGGGTAATACGGAAGGCCGTGCTGGATCCCAACGGCCTCGTAGCACACTAGCAGTTGAGATGACAAGCATCTTATCCGCATGGCTGTAAAGGATCGTACAGCCACGTCTCGATCCGTGAGTCAATAGATGAGGACGTTTGCAAAACAACAACCATATGCGCGAATTTGCAGTTGAGATGACAGGCATCTTATCCGCATGGCTGTAAAGGATCGTGCAAAACAACAACCATATGCGCGAACTAGCAGTTGAGATGACAGGCATCTTATCCGCATGGCTGTAAAGGATCGTGCAGCCACGTCTCGATCCCTGAGTCAACAGATGAGGACGTTTGCAAAACAACAACCATATGCGCGAACAGTTCGACGACGTTTGCAGCAGCATGGACTATCAGCTCGGAGACTATGGCTGCGGTTACCCGTGACGCTGCATCACAGACAGGAGCGCCTGAGATGGTGTACTCGACGACGAACCTGGGTGCACGAATGGCAAAACGTCATTTTTTCGGATGAATCCAGGTTCTGTTTACAGTATCATGATGGTCGCATCCGTGTTTGGCGACATCACGGTGAACGCACACTGGAAGCGTGTATTCGTCATCGCCATACTCGCGTATCACCCGGCGTGATGGTATGGGGTGCCATTGGTTACACGTCTCGGCCACCTCTTGTTCGCATTGACGGCACTTTGAACAGTGGACGTTACATTTCAGATGTGTTACAACTTTTGGCTCTACCCATCATTCGATCCCTGCGAAACCCTACATTTCAGCAGGATAATGCACAACCGCACGTTGAAGGTCCTGTACGGGCCTTTTCCGGATACAGAAAATGTTCGACTGCTGCCCTGGCCAGCACATTCTCCAGATCTCTCACCAATTGAAAACGTCTGGTCAATGGTGGCCGAGCAACTGGCTCGTCACAATACGCCAGTCACTACTCTTCGATGAACTGTGGTATCGTGTTGAAGCTGCGTGGGCAGCTAGCTGTACCTGTACACGCCATCCAAGCTCTGTTTGACCCAATGCCCAGGCGTATCAAGGCGGTTATTAGGGCCAGAGGTGGTTGTTCTGGGTACTGATTTCTCAGGATCTATGCCCCCAGATTGCGTGAAAATGTAATCACATGTCAGTTTATAGTATAACATATTTGTCCAATGAATACCCGTTATCATCTGCATTTCTTCTTGGGTAGCAATTTTAATGGCCAGTAGTTTAAATGCAAGAATGCAAATAAATCTCATGCAAGACACGGTCAACACGTTACGCTTAAAAATCTTTGCAAAGAAAGCGTTATTTGTATCGAATATAAAAAGCGCTCCAAAGCTATCAAGAACAGGTCTTGGAGCAGTAGAAAAGTTAAAGAAATTGAAATATTTGCGGGAAGTAATCCAACAAAACAGTGTAGGTATAACTGCTATAGAGAAAACAATGCCTGAGGTAGAAATAGCTTACGGTAAAATTAAGCACATCTACGATAAAAAATGATTATCTAAAAAGCTTAAAACGAAATATTAGAGTACAGTGTCGCAACTGGAGCGCCTACATGCTAGATAATACTTAGTACTGAATTATAAGCTTGAAAAATTATAAGAATTAGGTAGAAGAATCTTAAATAAATATTAGGTCGAGTTCACGATTTTGGAAATTAGTAAGTAACAAGAAATTTATCAGAACATGGAAAACACACTAGAATCAATGAGAAAGAAGAAACAGACTGCCATACTTTCGAAATATTTACAGGATGCAGTACAAAAGACTAACAAAAAGCATCTTCAGATACCTTTGGGGGAAAAGTTAACAACCAGTTAGGTTCAAAAGGTTGAGCGCTCTGAAATAAAAAAAAATAAAGGAGAAGTAGTGTTGTATCCGGAAGGTCCGTGTGTCACCTTAAGGCACTGCGTGCGGTCAACACCTACTCCCTTGTGCTGTAACGTTACAGCTGAAAATTGAGGAGACTGTGTGACCTATAGTACTGACACCTGTGCTAGAGTCTGCTAATCGAAGAAAATTTTGGAAAAAAGAGAAATACCAAGGAACCAGTACTGTAGTTTGGTAGCTTTGTATGTTCTGTCGCAACTATATGACAAGTACGTAGATGGAGCAGTCAGTAGGTACCGCCAGTGTTAACTGCGGCGCAGACGAGACGTTAAAATGCAAAGTTCTGGTTCACTGCTCGGAAATCGACTGTCAACACCTACTCCCTTGTGCACCTATCGCTGAAGCCGAAGGAACTGCCTGAAAAAAAAAAAAGATCACGCATTAAGTTTTATACGCTAGCATCTGTCTTCTTCGTCTTCCTCTTAGCTGGCGATAGGCGGCCAGTCCCGCGTCACTGATTTCCGACAGCATCACTGAACTACCCAAAATCCGCTCGTCTCCCTTCGTGTGTGGTCGCGAAAGAGGGTTCCTGACTTTTTTAGTATAAATGACAGCTCGTCAAACTGCGGCCGTATCAAGTACTCGCGGGGGCGGCGGTCCTCAGACGTATTTTATAATAATATGTGTATTAACTAACAACTAAGAGCTGGATGAAAAAAAAATCAACTAATGTTAGTAACTTCTTAGAAGTCTACATTTCCTGCTCAGTAACAAACAAAAATATTTACTGAGACAGCAGTATTTTAATATTTAATTTTCATTCGTGTAGGTGAAGTCTGCCGTGAGCTAAGTAGAGTTGTAGGTGAATTCTGCCGTGAGCTAAGTAGAGTTACCTCACAGGCAAAGGGGCAAGTAGCGTGGACACTGTGATATATGAGACGTGGAATGTCTTATTGTTCGTCTTGCTGTTCTGACGACTCACGGGCGTGGGCTGCTATGGTATAAATTTTGACACGGAAGTCTACATTTACATGGACACTCTGCAAATAACATTTAAGTGCCTTGCAGAGGGTTCATCGAAACAACTTCACAATTCTCTATTATTCCAATTTCGTATAGCACGCGGAAAGAATAAGCACCTATATCCTTCCGTACGAGCTCTGATTTCCCTTATTTTATCGTGGTGATCGTTCCTCCTATGTAGGTCGGTGTCAACAAAATATTTTCGCAATCGGAGGAGAAAGTTGGCGATTCGAATTTCGTGAGACGATTCCGTCGCAACGAAAAACGCCTTTCCTTTAATGATTTCCAACCCACATTCTGTATCATTTCTGTGACACTTTCTCCCATATTTCGCGATAATACAAAACGTGCTGCCTTTCTTTGAATTTTTTCGATGCACTCCGTCAGTCCTAAGTAGTAAGGATCCCACACCGCGCAGCAGTATTCTAAAAAGAGGACGGACAAATGTAGTGTAGGCAGTCTCCTTAGTAGGTCTGTTACATATTCTAAGTGTCCTTCCAATAAAACGCAGTCTTTGATTAGCCTTCCCCACAACGTTTTCTATGTGTTCCTTCCAATTTAAGTTGTTCGTAATTGTAATACCTAGGTATTTAGTTGAATTTACGGCTTTTAGATAACATGGATTCGTGAATGCGCGTTACAGAGATTATCTTCAAATGCGGTACTTATTTTCAGCAACTAACATTAAATTAATTAATTAAATCTGTTATGACACAACGCAATGAGTAGAAGAAAAATAACACTGAATACATTTAGTATGTATTTGTGTTCGTCACTCTTATAGCATAATGCATTTAAACATAAGTAAAAGTGCTATTATCAATCAATTAATTAACCTATGACCCAGAAAAAACAACAACACTTAGTTAGGCAATTGAAGTCTCACAGCTTAGGTGTTACTGAAGGTGACAGCAGTCTGCCACAGAAAACAGTCGACACGAAGTGTTTCGAATGGTGCCGGCGTTTAACAATCATTCCTTGGTGGTCGGCAGCCAACTTATCGCGTCCCTGCTACGGCTATACCCAGATCAGAATAACAAACTAACTGATAGCGATGAATAGTTGAGCGAGGAAGGGGGTGATGTGCGTGCACGCACATTATGGCTGTAGCAGCAACAGCTTGCCAGTCACTGTAATGTGCATGCAAAGCGTCGTATTTGTGCAGAAGAGTACTCCTTAACAGTGAGATGAGATTTATTGTGCAAATGCAGTACACACCATTCAGTCAACACAAACACAAAAATAAAGACGAACCATGGCAAAGTGTAAATGCCGCTTAGGTTCAGAATCACTTTGTTCCTCGACACTGTCGTCATCTGAGTGCTGGTCCGTGGACGAGCCACTGGAATTGCCCAAGGCTATAACTGTAGTTTCTATATTACTCTCGACACTCACTTCACGTGTACACGCTTCTTTTCTCCACTTCTCTGGCGTTATTTGTACCACTGCTTCCTATAACAGTCTTTTAATTTTTGCCACAATGAAGCTTTTGTTATTTGTTACCACGTTACCTTTAATGTGCACCCAAATCATTTCGATGGCGTTAAAGTGCCAGTGGTATGGTGGAAGCCTAAGAACCCTGTGGTCATGTTATTTAGCTACCTCGTCCACAACATACAGTTGGAACTGTGGCTTATTTTTCTTTACTATTTCCATGAGTTCCGCCTTACATAAAGCGTCCTGAATTTTCACGTTGTGGCGTTTCAACCGTTCAACGATGTCGGCTTTTATCTTCGCCATCGGTGGATAATTTTATTTAATAACTGAATTGTATGGGGCATTATCCATTAAAATGACAGACGGTCGATTTACTGGCTACTCCGGGGCAGCAAGGGGGAGCCTGGCAGACCCACGATCTGATCCACCAGGACACACAACCCTCGGAGATTGGTAGGAGGCAGGTTCAAGAGGCACAATTACACTGAAAGGTGTATCAGACGTCCTCAGTAAGATCGATATCTGAGTAGAGGGAGGGACGAGGCGGCAAACAAACACTTTCATATATTGTTCCTCAGCCAACTGTGAGAGTGGTTGTGAGTGGTTGTGATATTATATCACAAGTCACCCGCACCACGTGCCAAAATTCGTACTTGACCACTTGTGCGAGATCAAACACCTTAATTAAAATTCCTATACGTATCTCTACGGAATAGTGATCCCTTCGTTACAGTTAACACTCTTCTGTATCTCACTTCTTAGCATGAATTTTGTGTCGATGTATACTTCTTAACAAAAAAAAAAGTGAAGCACCAGGAAGCAGATAGGGAAACGAAATTAAACTTCACACTAGTTGAGAGGTTATTTGATGTTATTTCACTGATTACAAACTCGAGTCAAATGTACGAAGAACTTGACTGTCTAGAGATAAGTCCGCAGATCAGTATGACATTGCAACCCGTATGGCCTGGATGCTTGCACTTATTCGGTCGGGAGTAGCTTCATAAAGGGAATGTAACCTTTCCTGAGGCAAGCTGGCCAACAAATGGTGTAATCTGTACTTAATATCCCGGATACTTGGTACTGGCCGGCAGATGTGGCCGAGCGGTTCTAGGCGCTTCAGTCTGGAACCGTGCGACCACTACGGTCGCAGGTTCGAATCCTACCTCAGGCATGGATGTGTGTGATGTCCTTAGGTTAGTTAGGTTTAAGTAGTTCTAAGTTCTAGGGGACTGATGACCTCAGATGTAAAGTTCCATAGTGCTCAGAGCCATTCGAACCATACTTGGTACTAGGACGGAGCTGACGTCCGAGCTGATCCCAGACATGTTCTGTCTAGGACAGCTCTTGGGATGCTGCTGGCGAGGGGAGTGGCGCTGTATCACGCGGACAATTCATAAGAAACGTGGCACATATGGACGAGGAATGTCGAGTTGAAAATTGGCACCACGACTATGTCGCATTACACGTAACACATGAGGACGCATGATGTCTGTGACTTACCGTTGTGCCGTCAGAGTACCATCAAATAGTACCAGTCGCGACCTCAAGTCATACTCAATGGTCCCGAAGCCACGACGCCAGGAGTGACTTCACTGTGCCTCTCCAAAACACTGGAAGAATGGAACTTCTCCCCAGATCGCCGTCAGATTCACCGACGACGGCTATTCGAGGGTAGTGCACAACTGCGAATCATCGCTTAAGACATTGTGATGCCACCCGCCGTCCATGCTTCCCAGTCACGGCACCATTCCAAATTCAGTCGTTTGTGTTGGTGTTAACAGCGGCCTACGCACGGGATGGAGTGCTGCTAGTCTCCGACAAATGTTGCAGGATGACACTGAATGTTGTATAGAGTCCATTACGTGTTCTCGGGTGGCGTGAGCAGATGTCGACGGAGTTACGATTTGCCTGGTGCACAATACAGCGATCGTCCCTGAAGCTCGACGACAGGTACGTCTACCCTCAAGTTCCCATGCAATCTAACACCGGGCCACTGTCACATCCGAATGATCCACAAATCTGGATACTGCACGATTCGACCAGCCGGCCAACTGGAGGCCCACAATGAGACCCGTTCCAAGCACCGATAGATGATGTCACGCTGTCTCACACCAGTATGCGGCATCTCTGTGTCCTTCATACTGATCACTCAACATCTGACGTTCTTCACGCCCCTTATACTCCCTACCTGGTACAAATACCAAACACGAACAACACTAATGTAGTCTGGTGAACGTTCTACCTGTCACACAAATTTGCAACTCTTATCATTTACATACACAGCGATAGTGTGTACGTGAAGGAAGTTACATAGACATCCGTCCATGTCTTCTGAATGTTTCACTTTTCTGTCAGACAGTGTACTTTGCACACAGATTTCCCCCTCAGACAACAAAAGGAGAGTGAAGAGACTACCATAGCCAGATTCTTTACATAGTGAGGGCCGGCCGCTGTGGCCGAGCGGTTCTAGGCGCTTCAGTCTGGAAGCACGCTGCAGCTACCGTCGCAGGTCCGAATCCTCCCTCGGGGATGGACGTGTGTGATGTCCTTAGGATAGTTAGGTTTAAGTAGTTCGAAATCTAGGGGACTGATGACCTCAGATGTTAAGTCCCATAGCGCTTGGAGCCATTCTTTACATACTGACATACTGCAAAAAAGCCCAGCGGTTCTAGGCGCTACGGTCTGGCACCGCGCGACCGCTACGGTCGCAGGTTCGAATCCTGCCTCGGGCATGGATGTATGTGATGTCCTTAGGTTATTTAGGTTTAAGTAGTTCTAAGTAGTAGGGGACTGATGACCTCAGATGTTAAGTCCCATAGTGTTCAGAGCCATTTGAACCATTTTACTGCAGAAAAGTATCCCGGAACCTGCTCTACGATACGGTCATTATGACAGAACGTGCTTATTTCTCCAAAATGAGAAGAGTCCTCCTCCTCAAAAGAGGCATCTTGATACAGACAACGTCCACTTTCGCGTCGGTTCAGGATGCAAACCCTATGACGAACGAAGATTCTTTCTTTCAGCAGGTAGAAGTTACCTTTCTCAGTAGTCGTTACAAGAGCTACTTTGTGAGGTCAGAAGCTTACTGAATACTGGTCACCGCGACGCCCTCAGGCCTATTCTCTGGAAACGCCAATGGTTAGCGCTCTCGGGCCCAGGCACTTGCCACGTAGAGTCTTACTGCTGCTTTGCTGTTCATTACCTTGGACTGAGACGCCTAATCACGGTTGCGATGAAGCGCAACTGTTTCAGCGCAGGGTGAGAACTATCTCGAGCAGCAGCGTTGTAGTAGCCTATTGGATGTTGCAGTCAGTCTTCATATTGGCATGATAAGAAGAAATGGCAGCCATCCTCCTTTGTCGGCTCGACCAAAGTACCATGAGTACAATAATCTCTCAGACCTATCTGCTTTGTAAAGAAAATTTCCTCTGAACGATATCTGCAGTGTAGAGGTTAAATTTAGTTCCTAAAATACCGCCACATTGCCCGCCCCTCTGTAATCACTACTTGTTCAGTAATTTATTAACAAGCATGTTTCCCTTTGTGTGACAGTGTCTTGGTTACGGCTGACTACTGTGAATTATTGGCTGCATCTGTAATTTTGTGACTGTGGTTTCCGATTCTCGCCAGCGTGAAAGTTCTTTATTGTAATATATGCATATTTTAATGATAACCTTTTTCACCGTGTGTAGAACCCTTGTGCATCTCCTCAGTTTTGTAATTAATCATTTAGAACTCCATACCAGTAGGTTCGAACGGATTGCCTTCCACGGTCAAGACACACCGGAAATCACGATTAATTTACTATGCACAGGACACAACGTGGAGAGACACCCTTCCATTCACACAAATCGAGAGGCTGTCATGCCCACAGTCAACCCTACACGCAAATGGACTGGCCTAAACATGCAGTTACATTAGTGGGATAAAAACATATAGATCAGCAGTTGCAAGACATTGCATCTGACGGTCGTATAGGTGTAAGGCGCAATGATGATGATTATTGGAAGAAATGACGTCGTCTTTCTCGTCAAACTCTATTGGGAAAAATCGAGAGAACCTGTACTCAAAGCACTCTCTGTAACAATTCTACTGTATCCGCCCTATTTTTCGCATAAGGATGATGAGAGAAGAATAAGAAGTTAGAGCCAGCCAGTTTCCCTCGCTCCATGCACAAATACTATAGAACAGAGAGCGACTGCTACTTATACAGGGTATCGTTCCCCATGTTCCGTATAGTGGAACGGTAATAACGAATTATTTAGTAGCATTCTGAGCGATCCTCGTAAGATCAGGTATTTGTACCACGATGCTAAAAAATTAATTATCATTCATGATTAAAATTATCGCATATTTCGATCTGTGAAGGACTGAAATTTACACATACCTCATGACACACTCACTTATGCTTCAAAAGACTCTTCTATACACATAAAAGCGATATAGTCATCAGTCAGTACTTAAAATTTTAAATATTTATGTGGCAGCTAGCCGTTAAACGGAACAACGATACAAACCGTTCGCAATAAACTAGCTGAGCAAAGTCGAAATGTGTGTAAAATGTGTGTAAAATCTTATGGGACTTAACTGCTGAGGTCATCAGTCCTTAAGCCTACACACTACTTAACCTAAATTATCCTAAGGACAAACACACACACCCATGCCCGAGGGAGGACTCGAAGCTCCGCCGGGACCAGCCGCACAGTTTATGACTGCACCGCCCTAGACCGCTCGGCTAATCCCGCGTGGCTGAGCGAAGTCGCAAATGCACACCTGATTCTGCCTCCTCCGCGTACAGCCTGTTCGTAATCAATTTTTTATTAATGTATGACTACTAGAACTACCTGATCAGTATTTAAGACTAGTACATCGATTATTGTCCGCCCTTGGTAGCTGAGTGATCAGCGCGACGGAATGTCATGCCTAACAGCCCGGGTTCGATTCCCGACTGGGTCGGAGATTTTCTCCGCCATAGACTGGGTGATGTGTTGTCCTTATCATCATCATTTCATCCCCATCGACACGCAAGTCGCCGAAGTGGCGTCAACTCGAAAGACTTGCACCAGACGAACGGTCTACCCGACGGGAGGCCCTAGCCACACGGCAGTTCCATTTCCATCGATTATTATATGAACAGGTCAAAGGTTAGTTAATATTAATGACAGATTAAGGCAAAGAAGAATAAGAGGTTGTTAGCTGGCTGTCGTCATTCAGTAGACAAGCTGCGTTCCCAGTTTCGTATAAATATTAAATATCCTGCCCCCCCCCCCCCCCCCCCCCCACTTGTCGACGCCGTAGCATCCCAGCCCGACTGCAATGAGACAACCTTTCGTTTTTTCGATAATCAAGTGGTCTGTAAACAGAAATTTTCAGTATGTCATACGAGGAATTAAAATTTCCCACCGACCACTTGCTATCATCGCTGGGTAGGAGAGGCCCCACCCGACTGCTGCAGGGCTAATACTCGCACCAATAGCCCGGTTGGCCCGTTTTATCGGTGACCAGCCATTATCTATGGGTGCAGAGCTCCGGAACCCGTCATAAAACAGTTATGAGTCGTAACGCGACCACTCGTTTGAATCGCACAGTGGCGACAATTAAAGCTGTACGACGTCGTTGCCCGTGGAGATTGGGCGCGCTCCACTCGCAAAACGGGGCCCTGCCAGCCGTCGCGGCCCTCGGAGCATAAATGCACAGGACCTGAAGCGAGATCTCTCTCGAGAAAAACGTGAACGTACTAATGACGGTCAATGAAGAAAAGTTGGCTACTTTCCGCAGTGCCTACAGCTACGGTAATTCAGTAACACAACGTAATACGTGGTTCCAGTTTGCAGAGAAAATTCCTTCCACCTGCTGACAGAAAATAGTATGCTCAACATCCTACAACCGGTGCACTTCCCTCTGTGTTCCGGATGGTCCACTTTTCTGAAACTGATCTCTGTTTAGTCACCCCGATGACTCAAATGTTCAGCAATCCGTGGCAGATACACTTTTCATACATCAACATCCGGTTCTTCAGTTCTCATATTTTCGATCTTTAATTTTCCCACAAGTCTGAATTTCTTAAGACGTAAACATGTTTCGTAGGCTGTTTTCGCGACTGGCTATTTCAAATATAAATAAATACACGACGCAAATGATCGCTAAACTTTAATTTGTTTTATTTACGAAACGTTTTGCATCACGTGACAGTTTCGTGTGTAGCTCGGGTGCATTGTTACCATGAAAACCAGCGATGTCGAAATATCGAGAATGTTTCATGTTTATCACACTGATCAGCTTGTGGTGGATTAGTAGGAAGAAATATTTTGGAACTGACGTGGCATACCTGCAGTCCTGTGCTGCTTTGTAGTGTACGTTCCTCGAGATATCCGTATATGACTTTTGCACATTCATTGTTAACAGGCTTAACCAGAATTGTTACAGGTATGTAACGTCTCCGGCCTTACAGAAGATTATTACACACAACAGTGGATTTTTTGACGAATCCATAATGGTTTCACGTGACGCACAGAAACTATGAGAGATTAACAATATATAAACAAAAGTTCGTCGACTCTCTCTATTTCGATTTTTACTTCCGATATGTATTTCGGAACGAAAGCTTCGTCAACCATTTTTCCAAGATTCACATGAGGTTTTCCGTCTTGAACTAGCGAACCTGTATTGGTGTACTTGAAGAAATTCCTTCAGATAGACTGAAAAAAGACGACGAAGAAGAAGAAGAAGAAGAAGAAGCAACGTTCACCATGAATAACCAGTGAAACTAATTTACACAATCTGAAGGGTCGACTGCTTCATTATTTCAAGACGGACATCATCATAAGAATCTTGGAAACCAAGGCGATGATGCTTTCGAAACACAGGCAGTCAACGGGCTTTTATTTATAAAATACTGCTTGCAGTGCCCAGTGTTGCTTGGATGTTTAATATCTGCCACACAAAGTGATTGGCCCTGTGCCTTGTTGATATTCATAGCGAATGCAAGCCGCATGGGAAACTGTAATGGCTTTAAATCGAAGGGCATATTTGAATCAGCGGGTGTCAACGGAATGCGACGAATGAATATGACTTTACCTATATCGCCCCAAGTGATGATTAGCTGCACCATCAGTTATTACATTTTGCATCTCATTGCGTTTTTGGAGAATTCGTGTTCTATAGAGTAGCTCAGTTTTCACTGTAGGGCTGTGTTTCAGCACGATTCGAACTGTTCGAACAATTTACTTAATAAGTAAAAGTTTGCAGTAATTTTTTTGTCAAATTATCGAGCTTTCGCACGTTCTGCGATGTAGTGACGTTGATGGAAGGGCCTGCTATATCCAAGACGGGTATTGCCGCTGTAATTTATTCTCGCGGAAGGAATTACAGTCAGTATACCACGATATATTTCGTTTGTCATGAATCCAATTTTTCATTTATTTTCTTCATTGTTGCATCTGAATGAAGGAATTTGAAGTAAATCGGTCAATAACTTTGAAGCAAATTGGTGAAGTACTTTCCGAGATGTTTGTTAGCAATATTTCTCCTTTCTGTTACAGGATGTACATCGGGAACACTTTCAATTATTTATTGCACAAGAACAAAACATTGTACAGATATCATACGTATGTCATTCTGAAGAGAAACCCTACAGCGCCACAGCGCAGTTTGGTAATTTTCCGATAGTCAGCGTTAGTCGCAAACATGGCTCCACATTCACTTCACTCACACACTTCTCTTTGCCGGGTACAAGCAACCCGTCGTGACGAATTTGTTGTGCCAGTGGCAAATGGCCTTCCTTGTTGGTGGCTTCTTACGTACTTGGTTCCAAACATCCGTTGAACAGCTATAGCAACTTGTTTTTGTCGAACTCCAACACACAGAAAGCTCGGCCCGCACCTGAACTCGCCATGTTTGCGACTAGCGCTGACCATCGGCAAATTACCAAACTACTCTGCCATGGTATACATGAAAAAAAAGGTTTCTCTTAAAAATGACATATGTATGATATCTGCACAATGTTTGGTTCTTGTGCAATAGCTGGTCACGGTGGCCGAGCGGTTCTAGGCGCTACAGTCTGGAACCGCGCGACCGCTGCGGTCGCAGGTTCGAATCCTGCCTCGGGCATGGATGTGTGTGATGTCCTTAGGTTAGTTAGGTTTAAGTAGTTCTAAGTTCTAGGGGACTGATGACCTTAGAAGTTAAGTCCCATAGTGCTCAGAGCCATTTGAACCATTTTTTCTTGTGCAATAAATAATTGAAAGTGTTCACGGATTTTATGCACACCCTGTATATAGCCTTTGACCACCCTTATGTTCATACGGGATCGAGAAGAAACCTGAAGTAAATCGACCAAGAACTTTCAGAGGTTTTTGGTAACAACCTTTCCCCTTTACGTATTGCATACATATGTGTTGCAATTTAGATTACGAAATCTTATGTAAACTGTGATCTTCCTCTTGTATTGAACGTACAGTATGCAAAATTTTACCAAGATCGAAATAAAACGGTAGATTGGTATGAATTACAAACAAACAAATGAATGAACGGATGGACGCTCTTATTTATATACACAGGTAAGTAGACAGATATATCAGTAGATTTTTGTTGTACATTTCAACAAAATTTCCACATGTTTCTACAAAAATGAGCCCCTAAAACACATAGTAAATAAAAAAACTTGAAAGTTTAGTGAATGGGTTGCTTGTATGTTTTATTTATATTGTGATTCTTTTCCAAATTGATACTATTCTTTAAATTCAATTCTGTCAGCATGCTACGATCATTTGTTGTTGGGCTTGAAATTACTGAACCATTGCATCCGGTTTCTTTCTCGAAACAGTGGTTTAGACAGAATCGTTGGCACTCGTCAAAAATTTTGTATTTAGTCCCGTGTGGGCAACCAACCTTGCAGCCTTGTGGCACCAGATCAGCACGACACTCGATTTGCTGGATGCCACGCCGATATATCCTCTGTCGTCACTGTGTCCTGCCGGGTAGACATCAGTTCTCTATTTTTTATAAATGCACAAGTACTGTTTCTTTCTCATTGGAACCGTCTACCCAGTACGCTGAGGGCTCTGACTGTTTAAAGGTTGTTTTTTTAGTTAGTGTTATGTATTTTGGTTCTGCAGGCGGTTCGCTACGCTGTTTCATAGCGGTTACTGCTCGCTCTTTAAAGATTTCATGCAAGAAACTTATGTACGAATGCCATACTCCACAGTCTGCTATTACTAATCGTGACTGTCGTTTTAAAGAGACCAACAGATTATATTACAGAGTCTATAGTAGCCTAAATCTATTATTCTATTCTTATTTCCATGTATATACGTGATGTCCAGCCGGCTTCACAGATGACTCAAGTGGAGATCATGCTCACTATGGCTCAAATGGCTCTGAGCACTATGGGACTCAACTGCTGAGGTCATTAGTCCCCTAGAACTTAGAACTAGTTAAACCTAACTAACCTAAGGACATCACAAACATCCATGCCCGAGGCAGGATTCGAACCTGCGACCGTAGCGGTTCCAGACTGCAGCGCCTTTAACCGCACGGCCACTTCGGCCGGCCTCATGCTTACTCAATGAGTAATTTCTGTGAGGACAAGTTCTGCTCTAGGTGACGCTTGCGCTTCTTATGACTTTGTGAAAATAGCAGATTGTGCTGTACATGAAGTATTGTAATTTTGTTGTACTAGTTTCCAACGATTTTTAGATGTACACTATTTCCATTTTTTGAATTAAATGTATTCGCAATTGCGAATACGATCAGATTTCGGCTGCACAATGGATTAGTGACAATGAAAATTGATGTCGGACCAGGACTCCAATCCCGGATTTCTCGCTTATAAAGCGGTGGCCTCAACCACTGAGTCTACCCGAGCACGATTCCAGGACCAACCAAACTTCCATATGTCACTGTCATCCCATTTACATGGGGCTTATAAAACAGGATTTCGTAAACCGATTTTCCCATACCGCTTCTGGGTCGTAATGTAAACACTTTAAAATCGATTCTGGATCTCGTTGCCGGTTTTCCAATTCCGCAAGCGATTTTTACCCACACGTAAACACAACTCGTTTTGAAATGTGCTTGTCCTGTCAGGTTTCGTCTTGCTTTTAAAATTTTTGGATATTATGGGTGCAGTGGCTGTTTGTAGAATGGAAATGGAAATGAACGTACGGCATTGTGGAACGGGAGTCCCCCATTCGGGGAAGTTCGGCCGCCGAGGGCAAGTACTTATAGCATTCGGCGCCACATTGGGCGACTCGCAAGTCGGAGATGGGGATGAAATGATGATGAGGGCAACACGACACCCAGTCCCTGAGCGGAGAAAATCTGCCTCTTGGCGTGGCATTCCGCCACGCTGACCACTCAGCTAACGGGGGCGGACTGTTTCTGCAGTGAAGGATACGTAGAAATATTAGACTGAAGCTTTTTACACCTCGTCTAATTGACCGTTGTTCAGAAGAACTTTCCTTATTATTGTCGCGGCCTTGTCTAGGCATGAATACGTATTTGCAGTGTCTGTGTTATGCGATACACTATGCAACGTCCTTGAAACCTGCATGCAGACCTGCAGGACATTGCAAAGTACACAGACACTCTAAATACTACAACTTTTTTCCACACTTATACAGGCATGAATGAACTACTTACATTCTAAAGTATTGAAGTTACGAAAGGTATTTGATTTTCTAGTATTCGATACAGTAATCGCATGTTAAAACTGAGGAACTATTTTCATTCGTCAGTAATCTGACTGTTCAGTTGCTATTAACACGCTATAGGAAATCTCTTTCTTAGTGTCTTTTTCCCCTATAGTTGCAGAAAAATTAGTAACTGAAATAGATTTTCGTGTGGTATTTTTTTTTTTTTGCAATACTTTTCAGTTCATGTCTGATACGTTCAGTTAGTATTAAAACAGAGATAATCGTTCTCTAACTTTCATACCTGCTCATTGCGAATAGTCATTTTCAGTCTCCGTGTCCTGTCTCCTGAACAGAGGATTCTTTTCCCGATTAAATAGAAACAAAAAAAAAAAAATGCAGTCTGACTCATTTATGATATACGTGTGGAATATCCACACAAAAAACATTTGAAATAGTCGTCAACTTCTTGGGTCTGAAGCGGATATTATATTTGAACAACTGCTCAACTACTCATGGAGACTGTGTGCAAAATAGTCCGGCGGCCGGTGTGGCCAAGCGGTTCTAGGCGCTTCAGTCTGGAACCGCGAGACCGCTATGAAAAATGGTTCAAATGGCTCTGAGCACTATGGGACTTAGCATCTGAGGTCATCAGTCCCCTAGAACGTAGAACTACTTAACCTAACTAACCTAAGGGCATCACACACATCCATGCCCGAGGCAAGATTCGAACCTGTGACCGCAGCGGTCACGCGGTTCCAGACTCAAGCGCCTAGAACCGCACGGCCACAACGGTTGGCCGAGACCGCTACGGTCGCAGGTTCGAATCCTGCCTCGGGCATGGATGTGTGATGTCCTTAGGTTAGTTAGGTTTAAGTAGTTCTAAGTTCTAGGGGACTGATGACCTCAGATGTTAAGTCCCATAGTGCTCAGAGCCATTTTTTTGCAAAATAGTCCAAGGCGTTCAACACAAGCCTCCCCCCCCCCCCCCCCCCCCCGCGTCGCAGCTGATCACAGTATCCGACAGCGTCACAGACGAGTTTCATAGGCAACTGTCCTCCTGCTACTTACCGCGACATAGTTAGCCCGAAGCACTGCCGCGGGACGTCTGCAAACTTTGAAGACATCCAATTCTCCAGAAAAGAAACGATTAAACATAAGTTGCCAGCGGGTGTACTAACGATAGCAGACGCAGCAACAACGGCCCATTTACAACCATGGATCACAGACAGACGTCTGACCAGAAAAATGCCACAAGCTATACTAAGATTCGCGCTTTATCAGCACAGGCAAGGTTTTCGACTTGAAGAGCATGGGCTGCGCGATTGGTTCACGCTAACGCGCGAAGCAATGACCTGATGTTCGCGGTAGGCCCTCAATTACATTGTGCCATTTCCTACTCCCGGACTAGATGTCAGTGCTTTCGTACGCTACCTACAGGTCGTTCACATGTCTATGACAGCCGCCTGTAATATGCGGGTGCTTTGTGCACCTCGAGCAACGGTTCGTGCCTAAGTGTTCTTTATAGCCGAGTTACATATTAAATGGCGTCGAATTTTGAAAATAAAAAGAATTAGAACTATGGACAAGGGAGCCGACAATAGATCGCTTGTATGCTTTCGGTCAGAAGTGCCCACAGAATGTCAAATAATTTACCAAGCTCATTTAACGGTCGGGAAAGCAGGAGGATTGCAAAGTCCGACAACACTGGGTCTGAACAACTTCATCAAATCAGAGATGACACTTAGGAGAACGTTCAAAAGTAGTTAAATAAGGATTCAAACCGTCTACGAAACGTATCGCGTTGAAAGAGAGCTACAGAAACAACACTGCGTGAATTACATAATCACCATACCCATATCATTGTTGGTAAATTCATAAACCACCCAACTTTCACGATATCTAGTATCTTGATGACTCGGCCACAGTTCAATTTGCCGTAATTTCGGCATCAATAATTCCACATCATAAAATGTAATGTTAGAGGACGAGCGTGCAACTACGCAAAAACTTTCTCATTGTAGACAGATTAGATTAATGTTGAAAAAGGCGCCAGCGGCTCATTAGCAGCGCTTGTAAGAAAGGAAACGATAGTTTTCAGCAGAAGGTCAATAGCGTAAGCCGCGATTTTTTCTGAATAAAATGATTTGTAAGGGTATGAAATGGAACCGTCACAAAGTCGGTAAAGCATGTGGCAGACTTCGATTCATTGGTAGAATACTAAGAAAATGCTATCAGTCCGCAAAGGAGATTGCTTACAAAACACTAGCGTGACCCACCTCAGAAAATCGTTGCAGCACATGGGCCCCGTAACAAATAGGACTAACAGGGGACATTGAACGTGTACATAAAAGAGCAGCACTAACGGCCCAAGGGAGAGTGCCACGGACATGCTGAAGGATCTTCACTGGCAGACACTTTAAGATGACGAAAACTATCCAGAGAATGCCTACTTTAAAAGTTTCAAGGACCTGCCTCAGGTGACGAATCTAGAAATATAGTCCAACCTCCTATGTATCGCTCCCATAGGGATTGCCAAGACAAGATTAGACTAATTTCAACGCGCACGGAAGGCTTTTAAACAAGTATTCTTTCCGCATTCCAGACATAAATAGAAGAGGAAGAAGCCGCCATAACTGGAGCATTAATTATACTGTGCCATGTATTTCACAGCAGCCTGCACCGTATGAATGCAGATGTGGAAGAACAGTTGTTGGCCTTATTGCTTCGTGCTTAAGTAAGAGCGCGGAGTCCTACGTATTACACTCAATCAGTCAAACAACACAATATGAAACACTGGACCAGGACTCGAACCCTCGATCTTTGCCTTTCGTGGGCAAGTTCTCTATCAACTGAACTACCCAAGCACGACACACGACCCGTCCTCACAGCTTTAGTTGCGCCAGCACCTTGTCTCCCACCATTCAGACTTCACGATAGTTCTCTTATGATACTTAGTAAGCACTTTCCCGCGAAAGGCAAAGTTCCCGAGTTCGAGTCTCGGTCAGACACACAGTTTTACTCTCCCAGGACGTTTCATATAAGCATACACTCCGCTACAGAGTGAAAATCTCATTCTGGAAACACAATATTATCAAGCAACGACGGTGGTATTTTGTGTTCGATCCAACAATTAATTCCTTCGTCGTTTCCCCAGTTTACGATCTGAAGACATGCACTTCTCTCAATTCCGAGTTTTTCCCTAGACTGAGCTACAGATATATTAAAATTTTATAGACCACTACAAGGTGTTACGTGTGTAGACATCTCCCGTCAGGCTTGCACCTTACCTGGATTATTTCGTATGCTGAAATCGGTACACAAGGCTCCAAATATTTGTTGTGAACTTACGTTTGACGTACCTCGATATCGACTGCACCCAGCTGAAATACATTTCTTTCTAAATGAAAAATGTGTCGGAACGATGAAGTCCGCATGCACAGGAAAATGATGGTAGCTTATATGAAAGATAATGGCGGAAGTAGACTACTCCTAGAGCTGGGCCTTGCAAATAGTCGAGGAATAAGCAACCCTAATCATATACGTGCGACCACGCGTCATGTTGTGATGCAGGTCATCAACTAAACGAAAATTAACTATAATACTGACACTGTTCGTTAATTTTTGATCAAAAAATAATCGTTTTTGTGCATAAGCACACACAGCCACTGTGCTCATCTGCATCCAGGATGACGTCTGTCTTATTATCTCCAGCATTCGTAACATAACGGTCGGACATTATTAAGCCTATCATAGACTGGTATTCGGATATAACTCCAGGTCACCGAGATTTTCATAAATCCGATCTCAATTGCAACCAATCAATTTATTAGCAAATCGAATGCTTCAGAAGAAAAATGCTTTGTTCGTCATAACGTAACTTCTGATGTAATATAAGACATCTTCGGCCACTACACAAAATAGCTTCAAATTATCAGTCACTTTACATACTGATCTTTTGGCTTATATTTACTTTATCAGCTTCCTCCGTGTGGTTAAATTTTCGTATTTGATGTCTCTTTTAGAAATTATCCACATCTTTACTAAACTGAACTGGAGTTCAGAAACATCTCTTATTAGCAATGGCACAGGATAAAACAAGGCTAAGTGGCCATGTTTTTTGCAGATGCAAATAGCAACCACAATATACAAAAAAAAACTGGAAAATTTGCATATACTGCTGCATACGTTCGTAAAAAACAAAATAAGATTTCGTTCACTAAGTCAGACCAAATTTCAAACTAACTAAGAATTTTTTGTAATTATGTAATGCTTGGGCATCTCACCCACGTATAAGGGTTAGATGGCTAGACAAGCAAGGGATAGATGACCAGATGCCTAAATACTTTACAGATAAGGAGGAAATCATATTAAAAACGTACCCAATAGTCTTAAAATGTTTTTATGGAACTACTTGTAACAGGTGATATTTGAAGAGAAAATTAGAGGAAATCACAAGTCGTTGCTCATCGGCTAAACCTAAACAGGAACCTGGACAAACTGCAGTTTTTGAATCACAACCGGTTTTTATTTTTGCTCTAGGGTTTTCCTTGGAATATTAAACACCATATAACCGTTTCTGACTAAATAACTATCATTTTTTACTTTATTAATAGCAACCTTGGAAATGTATTTAATTTAGTTGGCATGTGTACAACTGACAGAGACCGCCGACAGTTGAAGAGGGTCGTAATGCGTAATAGGCAGACATCTATCCAGACCATCACACAGGAATTCGAAACTGCATCAGGATCCACTGCAAGTACTATGACAGTTAGGCGGGAGGTGAGAAAACTCGGATTTCATGGTCGAGCAGCTGCTCATAAGCCACACATCACGCCCGAAAATGCCAAACGACGCCTCGCTTGGTAGCGTAAACTTTGGACAACTTGTGATATTATTGGATTTCAGACATTTTGCATATGAGAAAAGGACAGCCACCGAGCTGTAGTTTGTAGTGATACTAAGCATGACAACACGAGAGTAAAGAAACGAAATCTGTTTATAAAGTGCGCCTATACCAAGACGCGCGGCCAGCGTTTAAAAGGTACTTTTAAACACTATGACTCGCTGGGCGCAGATATTTAAAATCATTGCCGCAGCGCTTGATAGCAAGAAGCTGCGAAACAGAAGAAAGAACAATTTATCATTTGTTAGGAAAATTCTAGAGTCTTTATAGTTAGTTGTACGTCTGGTCGCCGATATGTTAACATGTACTTCATTACCTTCGATGTTTGGTCGCCGACTTGTTAAGACGTGTTGTGTAGCACCGCTACAAGTTATATTTCATTTAGTGTGAAAAACCACGTTATCATCAAGAAAGAAAACGCTTTTGTAAACCTTGTGACGTTAAAAAATACTTACGCGCACGCCAGGACATTTAATTTTTACAAAATATCACACATACAAAAGCAGCGATTGTTGGACTGCTCCATGTATGAGAAAAACATAAAAATGTAAGTTTTGTATACATTGTAAATTTGTTAATGTTTCTAGTTTAACGCCTTTGTTCTTTAAGAATATATTGATGCTTCACTGTACAGAAAATCTATGCTTATTCTTTTCTTTAAATTAACCACAAATAATGTTTATGTTTAAATGAACTTTGTTACAGGTTCGCTCTTTATCGCGGTGTCTCGATTGTATTTGGGGGACCATTAATGTGTTCAGTTTCCGATCTGACAACTTTTTTTACAAAATTTCACTGTTTTGCATTTTTTTTTATTATTCAAATAGGTCCCTTAGGTAATTTCATTGAAGAGTCTGATTGCGTGAAAGCAATCCGGGTTAAGAGGTCATTTGAGAAACTATTTTCACGCAGTCAATCTGTACGTCTCCTGAACACAATCGAGAACCGACGCATCGTCGATCATTCATTAATTTTTCTCTCTTTCCAAGTCGTACAAAAAAAAAAAAAAAAAAAAAAAAAAAAAAAAAAAAAAAAAAAAAAAAAAAAAAAAAACGGCCAAGGAGAACTGCCGTGAGTACGCAATCTAGTGTTAATAGGTTGCATTCTTTATCTTGTCGGCAAACATTGCCATAAATTATCATCATCAATGTTATATTTGGTTAAATACGAAAAGCAAAAAAACCTTTTAACGCTAGAAACTGCGCAGTGGAAAAACGTTCCGTGGAGTGACGAATCACTGTACACAATGCGGCGATCAGATAGCTGGGTGTGGGTTTAGCGAATTCCCGGCAACGTAATCTGCCAGCGTGTGGAGCGCCAACAGTAAAATTCGGAGGCGGTGGTGTTATGGAGTGATCGTATTTTTCGTGGAGGGGGCTCGCACCCCTTGTTGTTTTGTGTGGCACTGTCACAGCACAGGCCTACACTGATGCTTTAAGCACCTTGTTGCTTCCCACTGTTGAAGAGCAATTCGAGGATGGCGATTGCAGCTTTCAACACGACCTGTGGCGGAGTGGTTACACGACAATAACATCCCTGTAATGGACTGGCCTGCACAGATTCGTGACCTGAATCCTATAGAACACCTTTGGGATGTTTTGGAGCGCCTACTTCGTGCCAGGCCTCACCGACCAACATCGATATCTCTCCTCAGTGCAGCACTCCGTGAAGAATGTTCTGCCCTTCCCCAAGTAACCTTCCAACACCTGATTGAACGTATGTCTGCGAGAGTGGAAGCTGTCATAAGGCTAATGGTGGGCCAACACTATATTGAATTCCAGCGTTACCGGTGGAGGGTGCGACGAACTTCTAAGTCAATTTCAGTCAGATGTCCTGATACTTTTGATCACATAGTGTATGTCTTCCCGATATGAAGGAATATTATGATCAGATCTTTATCTTTCCCCGCAGTATTTCTCTATCAACAAATGGGCACTGAAGATTAGACCTGTTGCTTACCTTTTTCGTCTTTATCCACTTTGTTCTTTTACTAGCTATGCCTCAAATATTGCTAGTAATCCCAGCTCTAGGATTTTCTCGAGAATTTTCAGGCCGTGTGAAAGAAGCATTACTCCTCGATAGAACACTTTCGACGATTACCTTTTTTAAACGGGGGTATAACAACACCTTTGATCTTCTGGCACTTATTTGTGCTTCCACACCGAAATGAGCGTTCAGAGCTGTCACTGTAGACTTTTGCCCCCTGCTGCTTTAATTATGTCCGCACTGAGTTGGTCGATTCCTAATGATATCCTATTCGCCAACTTATTAAGAGCTGTTGCAGTTCCTGTCCAGGTGACAAAACAGGGTTCCATCCTGCTAATGTTCAGTAATTGTTCCTGTCGTTGGCTCGTATCTCTTTACGAAATAGTTGATCAGGGTCTCCCTTATATCTTATTCTGTCCTAACAAGATTTCCATTGACATCTATCGACTGGTACCCAATGTTCTTCTTTCATTCACTACACTGAACAGAAATTTTTATTTAATTTCCTCTCTTATTTTATGCTTTATTTATTATTATGAGCCAATTTTATCACACTAGGAGGAAGTTGAACCACGTTTCTCTAATGCTACAGGATTAATGCGTCACAACTACAGTTATGCATGCCATACAAATATCTGGGAGTGATGACACTTACAGAGGTGACGTGGAACGACTATGTATGCTGAGCTGTACGCAATGCAAATGGCAGGCTGCATTTCATTGGAACAATACTGGGAAACTGCAATTTATCTACAAAACATAACGCACACAAAGCACTTGCACGGACAATACTCGAATACTGCATCTACGACGAGCGTTCAGTAAGTAATGCTACACATTTTTTTCTCGGCCAATTTTGGTTGAAATAATGCGGATTTTTTTGCGGGACATCGAGGAATATTACAGCCCTATAGTTTCAAGAAGCGCCAATAGGTTGCGGTGCTATACATAGACTTTAAAATAGCTCCTGCAACGGAGCCGCGTTCCAAGCAGATAAATGTCAATGGGTTACTTTTGGCGGTGAAAGACAACATCGCAGATGTTCATAGGCGCTTGCAGAATGTCTACGGGGTGAACAAAATGGTTCAAATGGCTCTGAGCACTATGGGACTCAACTGCTGAGGTCATTAGTCCCCTAGAACTTAGAACTAGTTAAACCTAACTAACCTAAGGACATCACACACAGCCATGCCCGAGGCAGGATTCGAACCTGCGACCGTAGCGGTCTTGCGGTTCCAGACTGCAGCGCCTTTAACCGCACGGCCACTTCGGCCGGTCCGGGGTGAACAAAAGCACGCTAAGTCGTGCGATACATTAAGATCTAAGTGCTAGCGACACACAGACTGCAAACTCAGTACGAACGAATCAAGTTCTGTGAACACTATGGTAACATTTTCACGGGGAGGTTTTCTTATTACGTTACCGTCATAGTGTGACCTTATTATGAGGTTGTTTTTGGCCACTTTGTCAAAGGCAGACCTGCGATTATGTGGGACGTAACTTAAATGAAGAGTATGGCTATAAAGCGACAACAGTGGAGAACTGCATTAAAACAACCTTAGGGCTGACGACTGCAACAACAACAAAAGAAGCTTTCTGGCAGATTAAAAATGGGTGCCGGACCGAGACTCGAACTACAGACCTTTATCATTCCCAGAAAAGTGCTCTAGTGACTGACCTACCCACGCACGACACGCGGTTTTTATCTGTCAGGAAGTTTCATATCAGCGCACACTCTGCTGCAGAATAAAAATTTCATTCTGGAAACAAACCCCAGGCAGTGGCTAAGCCATGTCTCCTTAATATCCTTTCTTCCAGGAGCGCTAGTCCTGCGAGTTTCGCTGGAGAACGTCTGTAAATTTCGGAAAGTAGGAAATGAGATAAAGCTGTGAAGACGGGTCGCGAGTCGTGCTTCAGTAGCTCAGTCGGTAGAGTGCTTGCCCGCGGAAAGCAAAGGTCCCAAGTTCGAGTCCCGGCCCGGCACACAGTTCTGATCTGCCTGGAAGTTGATTATCAGCGCACACTCCGCTGCAGAGTGAAAATTTCCTTCTGGAAACAGCAAAAGAGCTCAATACGAAATATAACAACCACTCTGATGTAATCCAATAGCTAATATGTGAGTGACAACACAATCTTTAAAATAGGGCGGATCGCCGTGCTAGCAGCAGCGGAATAAAGCAGATGAGGCCAGCCACACCGCCCGCCGGCAAGCTCTGCGACCAACACACTGCGAAACACTGAAGCGCTGCCCTTCATTTATCATCGTCATAGAACTCTCCTACCGTGTAATCTTCCTGCCGGCCCCTGAAAAATTAATTCAATTACGTCCAACAGTGGCCGGTCGACTAATCCGGCCGAGTTCCACACTCCGGCGCTGTTTGGAAAGTGCGCGCCCCCGGCCCCTGCTCCCGGCTGACAATCAGCTAATGCACGCATCGGCGGACACACCACCCAGCTTGCCTCCCCACACTGGGTGGCTAGGCGCAGCCGCCGGCTTTTTAAAACCGTAGCCTCAGTTGCTCTCTTTCTCCCCCACAAGCATTCAGTTGAAAGTACGAAGCTAGTGCTTTAGCACTAACACGAAACTATACAACGTACAGTTAACGCACAGCTGTAAAACTGCGAAGGGCACACAGTCGCACGGAACAAACCAAAGTGTACTGGAGACCGACGTCTGATCATCTTCTATATTTACAAAACACATACGCTGTGAGTTTGAACATCGATGTCTCGACATCGATACTGGAGTATTTTTGATACATATTGCACGAACGTCTTATGGGACGCAGTAACTATGTACCGCACTTTAAATGAAATTCTATTCCTTAACGCAAAATACAGTGACAGAAAAAATCGCAGCACCAATGAGGGGTTGTGCAACACAAACGAAAGAGGGCAGGCGTGTTTCTACATCTGAAAGATGATGTCTATCAAATGCCGCACCAGTCGCATGTGAGTGGCACTGGTAGGTTGTTGTTGTTGTGGTCTTCAGTCCTGAGAATGGTTTGATGCAGTTCTCCATGCTACTCTATCCTGTGCAAGCTTCTTCATCTCCCAGTACCTACTGCAACCTACATCCTTCTGAATCTGCTTAGTGTATTCATCTCTTGGTCTCCCTCTACGATTTTTACCCTCCACGCTGCCCTCCAATGCTAAATTTGTGATCCCTTGATGCCTCAAAACATGTCCTACCAACCGATCCCTTCTTCTAGTCAAGTTGTGCCACAAACTTCTCTTCTCCCCAATCCTATTCAATACCTCCTCATTAGTTACGTGATCTACCCACCTCATCTTCAGCATTCTTCTGTAGCACCAAATTTCGAAAGCTTCTATTCTCTTCTTGTCCAAACTAGTTATCGTCCATGTTTCACTTCTATATATGGCTACACTCCATACAAATACTTTCAGAAACGACTTCCTGACACTTAAATCTATACTCAATGTTAACGAATTTCTCTTCTTCAGAAACGATTTCCTTGCCATTGCCAGTCTACATTTTATATCTTCTCTACTTCGACCATCATAAGTTATTTTGCTCCCCAAATAGCAAAACTCCTTTACTACTTTAAGTGTCTCATTTCCTAATCTAATTCCCTCAGTATCACCCGATTTAATTTGACTACATTCCATTATCCTCGTTTTGCTTTTGTTGATGTTCATCTTATATCCTCCTTTCAACATACTGTCCATTCCGTTCAACTGCTCTTCCAAGTCCTTTGCTGTCTCTGACAGAATTACAATGTCATCGGCGAACCTCAAAGTTTTTACTTCTTCTCCATGAATTTTAATACCTACTCCGAATTTTTCTTTTGTTTCCTTTACTGCTTGCTCAATATACATATTGAATAACATCGGGGTGAGGCTACAACCCTGTCTCACTCGTTTCCTAACCACTGCTTCCCTTTCATGCCCCTCGACTCTTATAACTGCCATCTGGTTTCTGTACAAATTGTTGGTTTGCTTTAACTAAGCACCGTAACGGTCGTGAGTGTTAGTTACCTTTGATATCGGACGTGGTGAGTCAAGAATACCTTTAAAGCAACAAAGGCGCCATTATCAACACCTCACTGAATGGGGTCATGTAATATGGCTACGTGAAGCTGAATGTTCCTCCTGCGTTGTTGCAGAAGACTTGACAGGAATGGAGCCACTGTACATGATTGCTCGTAGCAGTAGTCAGGAGAATGTACAGTCACAAGAAAACGTGGTACTACAGACAGGGAACACCATCGTGTTCGGCTTATGGCTCTGTTGCATCGTACCGCATCTGTAGCAGCAATCTGAGCAGCAGTTGGCACCGCCGGCCGCTGTGGCCGAGCGATTCTAGGCTCTTCATTCCTGAACCGCGCTGCTGCTACGGTCGCAGGTTCGAATCATGCCTCGGGCATGGATGAGTGTGATGTCCTTAGGTTAGTTAGGTTTAAGTAGTTCTAATTCTAGGGGACTGATGACATAAAGATGTTGAGTCCCATAGTACTTAGAGCCATTTGAACCATTTAGTTGGCACCATAGTGCCACAACGAACGGTCACAAATCGGTTACTTCGAGGACAATTCCGAGCCAGACGCCCTGGAACACGTGAGGCAATACTGACCCTACAACTTATCTTAGAAGAAAGATTAAGGAAAGGCAAACCTTCGTTTCTAGCATTTGTAGACTTAGAGAAAGCTTCTGACAATGCTGACTGGAATACTCTGTTTCAAATTCTAAAGGTGGCAGAGGTAAAATACAGGAAGCGAAAGGCTATTTACAATTTGTATAGAAACCAGATGGCAGTTATAAGAGTCGAGGGGCATGAAAGGAAAGCGGTGGTTGGGAAGGGAGTGAGAGAGGGTTGTAGCCTCTCCCCGATGTTATTTAATCTGTATATTGAGCCAGCAGTAAAGGAAACAAAAGAAAAATTCGGAGTAGGTATTAAAATCCATGGAAAAGAAATAAAAACTTTGAGGTTCGTCCATGACATTGTAATTCTGTCAGAGACAGCAAAGGACTTGGAAGAGCATTTGAACGGAATGGACAGTGTCTTGAAAGGAGGATATAAGATGAACATCAACAAAAGCAAAACGAGGATAATGGAATGTAGTCAAATTAAATCGGGTGATGCTGAGGGAATTAGATTAGGAAATGAGACACTTAAAGTAGTAAAGGAGTTTTGCTATTTCAGGAGCAAAATAACTCATGATGGTCGAAGTCTAGAAGATATAAAACGTAGACTGGCAATGGCAAGGAAAGCGTTTCTGATGAAGAGAAATTTTTTAACATGGAGTATAGCTTTAAGTGCCAGGAAGTCATTTCTGAAAGTATTTGTATGGAGTGTAGCCATGTATGGAATTGAAACATGGACGACAAATAGTTTGGACAAGAAGAGAATAGAAGCTTTCGAAATGTGGTGCTATAGAAAAGTGCCCGAAGATTAGGTGGGTAGATCACATAACTAATGAGGAGGTATTGAATAGAATTGATGAGAATAGGAGTTTGTGGCACAACTTGACAAGAAGAAGGGACCGGTTGGTAGGACATGTTCTGAGGCATCAAGGGATCACAAATTTAGCATTGGAGGGCAGCGTGGAGGGTAAAAATCGTAGAGGGAGACCAAGAGATGAATACACTAAGTAGATTCAGAAGGATGTAGGTTGCAGTAAGTACTGGGAGATGAAGAAGCTTGCACAGGATAGAGTAGCGTGGAGAGCTGCATCAAACCAGTCTCAGGACTGAAGACAACAACAACATCAACAACAACAACAACAACAACTATGGAAGTCTAGTTTAAAAATTATTACATTTTCCTTCAAATTTACAAACAATGTGTAAGCTTGAAATGATAATTAAACCAAGACTCTAAGCTGTCGACAGGAGTTGATATACATCAACGAGGACAGTTGAAAATGTGTGCCCCGACCAGGACTCGAACACAGGATCTTCTGCTTACATGGCAGACGCTCTATCCGCCTGAGCCACCGAGGATAGTGCGACTGCAGGGATGTATCCCTTGCATGCTCCCCGTGAGACCCACATTCCCAACTTAATGTCCACACACTACATTTGTAGTGCCCCTGCCCATTACACTCATTATTCGCGGCAGACAATCTTACCGAGTCCCGTAAGAGTTCGGGAAATGCGTGTGCATCCAGTACAGAAGGAGGAGGTCAATGGTCGGTTAGCCTTAACTGTATGAAGATGGTATCTGTTCTTTCGGACATGTCCGAAAGATCGAAAGAACAGATAGCATCTTCACATATGTGTAATCTTATTCCACTGTAACTCTTGGAAAACAAAAAGAAAAAAATGAAGCTGATAATTTGTGACTTTGATTGGCATCGTTACGAAGACTGAAAGGAAAATACATCATAGTTCTTCATCTGTGCAACTCACATTTTCAGAATAACAACAAAAATAACCCAATGAACTCCCGAAATGTCTGCAAGGGGACGCACTGCACAGGATTGCCAAACAGAAATGCTATTGAGATGGACCTCAGTATCTCACATTTCATAGGAACGCAAAGGCAGGATTCTCGCTGACAAACACGCTAAACAAATACTTGCCATTTCGGTGCTAAGGCACCGGTGCGGCCGCTCGTCGAAAATGCAACTTCAGAATACGCCGTGCAGGCTCTGGGAACCAGCACAGAATTCCGCCGACTTGAGCAAAGCCTTCTTGCTGACAAACATCTTCGCTCAACTGACTAGTGCAGTTCCTTTTCCTGAACCCGTCCATCTGATTGACTACGGCTTATTCTACATTATTTTACATTTTAACATATTTAAATAATTAAAGCTTGACCACTTTCACGTTCTAAATAAAGTAACAATAATATTTATTACATGATAAACGTTAAATTCTTTTACATAAAACCAATACAATTTCCTTCTTAACATTGAATGTCACAGCCAGCAGCCTTGCACCAGTGTGCTTTCTGATAAATAAATAAAGAACAAAAGTAACTATTATGCACTAAACTTTACAACACATATGCTATTACCTAATGATTCAATAACATGTCACGCTGTCATTGTTCCTTTGTGTTTTATGTGAAGGAAATGATGATACGATGCTTAACTGAAAATATTGATAATTTAAATTTACTATATCTTGTAAACAAATAAGGTTACACAGTCGATATTTATGTTTGTCATTTTAATGATGCGCTTATATATGAAATGTCGATCGTTAACATAGACCAAAAAATACAGATTTTAGCATTCAGGTCTTTGTTACAAAACTTGTTGATTTCACTTTAACAGTAAATCCTAAACTATTATAGATATGATCAGTATTCAAATATATTGTTATCACCATGAAAATTTATGGAGGGTGGCAGATTAAAATTACTGTGGCTTGATTCCCTGCACTACTACAGAATTAAATAGTTTTCATAAATGTTTCCCTTATGGCCGATCTTAGGTCCACCATATTTAACACTGCAACGTCTCCTCGGCCACGAAAGCCTTCTACTGGGTTTCTCTATGACGTAGGTTCTCATCTGTCTCACTTGCACACTACAGCGCTTAGGCCTAAGTAGACAAAAGACTTTGGCCGAGCGGTTCTAGGCGGTACAGTCTGGAACCGCGCGACCGCTACGGTCGCAGGTTCAAATGCTGCCTCGGGCATGGATGTGTGTGATGTCCTTAGGTTAGTTAGGTTTAAGTAGTTCTAAGTTCTAGGGGATTGATAACCTCAGAAGTTAAGTCCCATAGTTGGGTTGGGTTGTTTGGGGAAAGAGACCAAACTGCGAGGTCATCGGTCTCATCGGATTAGGGAAGGACGGGGAAGGAAGTCAGCCGTGCCCTTTCAAAGGAACCATCCCGGCATTTGCCTGGAGAGATTTAGGGAAATCACGGAAAACCTAAATCAGGATGGCCGGACGCGGGATTGAACCGTCGTCCTCCTGAATGCGAGTAAGTCCCATAGTGCTCAGGGCCATTTGAGACAAGAGATGCCTGTGAGTTTCCCCATCTCGTAGTGAATCTGCGCCCTTGTGCCATCTGGTCCTGCACGACAGGGTTCGTTTTACAATTCCTGAAGGCTGACTCTTTCGGTCATATACTTAAATGAGAGCGAAATGCTCGTTAACTCACAAGCGTTTGACAACGAATCACAATGCACACTGTAACAGTAGTCTGAGCATGCGGAATAGTGTCGCAGATATGTGAGTAATTCGAAGGCTTTTTACAGAATCCAGTACGTTGTTCTGGACTCCAAATGTTCATCCGTACATAATGATCAATAGCGGCCTATGGAAGCGTTATACGACCAATCTTGTTCTCCGTACACGTAAATGATATGACGGATAGGATGAGCAGAAGTCTGCGACAGTTTGCTGATTATGGTGTAGTGTGCGGAAAAGTGCCGTCATCGAGTGAGTGTAGGAGAAATTTTCTGTATGATGCGATAAATGGCAGCTTGTTCAACAAATGGAAAAATGTAAATGAATGGGGACGAGCAGAAAAAACACTTCCGTAATGTTCGAATACAGTGTTAGTGGTGTCCTGCTTGACTCAGCCACTTCGATTATTTAAATACCTCGGGGTATGTTGCAAAGCTACATGAAATAGAACAAACACGTAATCTCGGTTGCAGGGAAAGTGAATGGTCGGCTTCGGTTCATTGGGAGAATTCTCGTAAAGTGAAGCTCACCTATAAACGAGGTAGCGTGCATAATGCTTGTGCGATCCTCCCTTGAGCAATGCTAGACTGTCTGGGATCCGCACCACGTCAGATTGAAGGGATGCATCGAAGCAATTCCGAGGGGTGCTACTAGGTTAGTTACCATCAAGGAGCGAGTAATTCGAAAATGCCCTGGGAGCTCAAATAAGAAACTCTGGAGAGAAGACTTTCTTTTCGTGAAACACTACTGTTTAGAGAACCAACGCTTACGACATAATCCAAAATGATTCTACTACCGCCAACGTGCATTCCACATTAGAGCAGCGAAAACGAGCTAAGAGAAATCAGGGGTCATTCAAAAGCATATAGTCGCTTTTTCCCTAGCTTCATCTGCGCATGGAACAGGAAATAGAATGACTAGCAACAGCATAAGGTACCCTCCGGGATGCACCGCATGATGACATGTGGAACATATACACTGAGGTGAGAAAAGTCGTGGAATAGCGATAGGAAATATACAGATGGCGGTAGGGTCGCAAACACAAGGTATACAAAGGCAAGTAATGGCGAAGCTCTCATTTGTACTCAGGTGATTCACGTGAAAAGGATTCCGACGTGATTTTGAATTAATAGACCTCGAACGCGGAATGGCAGATGGAACTAGGCACATGGGACATTCGATTTCGGAAATCGTTAGGGAATTGAATTACTCGAGATCCACAGTGTCAAGATTGTGCCGAGAACTACTTCGGTGGCCTTGGAATCACATGGAACCCCCGATGTCGCTGCGTCTTCCTGCAGTGAGCATCTTACCGGTCAGCCATCACTCCAGGGTGAATGGCGGACAGTGGTGGGCTCGCGCGTGCCTGGCCGAAAGGCGAAGGTGGGATCTGGCCGCGTGGCAGCTGCCTTACCCCTTTCCAACAGGTACGGGGTGCTTCCTAGTGGTGATGACATCGTTTCCGAGCCACCACAGGATGCCTCGCCTGTTGGGCCAGTGGCCGATTCTCCGGCAAGGTCCCGACAGTCACAGAGGGCGGGCCTATTAGTTATAGGGAGCTCCAACGTTAGGCGGGTTATGGAGCCCCTCAGGAAAATAGCGGGTAGGTCGGGGAAGAATGCCAGTGTGCACTCGGTGTGCTTGCCGGGGGGTCTCGTCCGTAATGTGGAGGAGGCCCTTCCGGCAGCTATTGAACGCACTGGGTGTGACCGGCTGCAGATAGTAGCACATGTCGGAACGAATGACGCCTGCCGCTTGGGTTCTGAGGCCATCCTTGGTTCCTTCCGGCGGCTGGCTGATTTGGTGAAGACAACCAGCATCGCACGCGGAGTGCAGGCTGAGCTTAATATCTGCAGCATAGTGCCCAGAGTCGATCGCGGTCCTCTGGTTTGGAGCCGTGTGGAGGGTCTAAACCAGAGGCTCAGACGACTCTGCGACTATAATGGTTGCAAATTCATCGACCTCCGTTATTGGGTGGAGACAGGTCAGGCGTGCACTACACACCGGAAGCAGCTACTAGGGTAGCAGAGTACGTGTGGCGTGCACACGGGGGTTTTTTAGGTTAGAGGGACCCCCCCTTGGGCGAAACGATAAAATACCTGACGGCTTACCAGAGAGGACATTATCATCGTTGATAAAGAACGTCCGTCCTCAGAGACCAAAAACAGGAAAAGTTAACGTAATACTGGTAAACTGCAGGAGTATCCAGGGCAAGGTTCCTGAATTAGTATCTCTTATTGAAGGAAATAGTGCGCATATAGTATTAGGAACGGAAAGTTGGTTAAAACCGGAAGTGAACAGTAACGAAATCCTAGACACAGAATGGAATATATACCGCAAGGATAGGATAAACGCCAATGGTGGAGGAGTATTTATAGCAGTAAAGAATTCAATAATATCCAGTGAAGTTATTAGCGAATGCGAATGTGAAATAATCTGGGTTAAGTTAAGTATCAAAGGTGGGTCAGATATGATAGTCGGATGCTTCTATAGACCACCTGCATCAGCAACCGTAGTAGTTGAGCGCCTCAGAGAGAACCTGCAGAACGTCGTGAAGAAGTTTCGTGATCATACTATTGTAATAGGGGGAGACTTCAATCTACCAGGTATAGAATGGGATAGTCACACAATCAGAACTGGAGCCAGGGACAGAGACTCTTGTGACATTATCCTGACTGCCTTGTCCGAGAATTACTTCGAGCAGATAGTTAGAGAACCAACTCGTGAAGCTAACGTTTTAGACCTCATAGCAACAAATAGACCGGAACTTTTCGACTCCGTGAATGTAGAAGAGGGTATCAGTGATCATAAGTCAGTGGTTGCATCAATGACTACAAGTGTAATAAGAAATGCCAAGAAAGGAAGGAAAATATATTTGCTTAACAAGAGTGATAGGGCACAAATCGCAGAATATCTGAGTGACCACCATCAAACGTTCATTTCTGAGGAAGAGGATGTGGAACAAAAATGGAAAAAATTCAGAAACATCGTCCAGTACGCCTTAGATAAGTTCGTACCGACTAAGGTCCAAAGCGAGGGGAAAGATCCACCGTGGTATAACAATCATGTACGAAAGGTACTACGGAAACAAAGAAAGCTTCATCATAGGTTTAAGAGTAGTCGAATCATAGCTGATAAGGAAAAGCTGAACGAAGCGAAAAAGAGCGTAAAGAGAGCAATGAGAGAAGCATTCAACGAATTCGAACATAAAACATTGGCAAACAATCTAAACAAGAACCCTAAAAAGTTTTGGTCATATGTAAAATCGGTAAGCGGATCTAAATCCCCTATTCAGTCACTCGTTGACCACGATGGCACCGAAACAGAGGACGACCGAAGAAAGGCAGAAATACTGAATTCAGTGTTCCGAAACTGTTTCACTGCGGAAAATCGTAACACGGTCCCTGACTTCAGCCGTCGCACGGACGCCAAAATGGAAAATATTGAAATAAACGATATCGGAATTGAAAAACAACTGCTATCACTTAGTAGCGGAAAAGCATCCGGACCAGACGAGATACCCTTAAGATTCTACAGTGATTATGCTAAAGAACTTGCCCCCTTTCTAACAGCAATTTATCGTAGATCGCTGGAAGAACGTAAAGTACCTAGCGACTGGAAGAAAGCGCAGGTCGTTCCCATTTTCAAGAAGGGTCATAAATCAGATGCGAATAATTATAGGCCTATTTCGCTTACGTCAATCTGTTGTAGAATAATGGAACATGTTTTGTGTTCTCGTATTATGACGTTCTTAGATAATACAAATCTCCTTCATCATAACCAACATGGATTCCGCAAACAGAGATCATGCGAAACTCAGCTCGCCCTATTTGCCCAAGAAATTCACAGTGCCGTAGACACTGGCGAGCAGATTGATGCCGTATTCCTGGACTTCAGGAAGGCATTTGATACGGTTCCGCACTTACGTTTAGTGAAAAAAATACGAGCTTACGGAATATCGGACCAGGTTTGTGATTGGATTCAGGATTTCCTAGAAGAAAGAACACAACATGTCATTCTTAACGGTTCAAAATCTGCAGATGTAGAGGTAATTTCGGGAGTACCGCAGGGAAGCGTGATAGGACCTTTATTGTTTACAATATACATAAATGACTTAGTTGACAACATCGGTAGCTCCGTGAGGCTATTTGCAGATGACACGGTTGTCTACAAGAAAGTAGCAACATCAGAAGACTCGTACGTACTCCAGGAGGACCTGCAGAGGATTAATGCATGGTGCGACAGCTGGCAGCTTTCCCTAAACGTAGATAAATGTAATATAATGCGCATACATAGGGGCAGAAATCCATTCCAGTACGATTATGCCATAGGTGGTAAATCATTGGAAGCGGTAACGACCGTAAAATACTTAGGAGTTACTATCCGGAGCGATCTGAAGTGGAATGATCACATAAAACAAATAGTGGGAAAAGCAGGCGCCAGGTTGAGATTCATAGGAAGAATTCTAAGAAAATGTGACTCATCGACGAAAGAAGTAGCTTACAAAACGCTTGTTCGTCCGATTCTTGAGTATTGCTCATCAGTATGGGACCCTTACCAGGTTGGATTAATAGAAGAGATAGACATGATCCAGCGAAAAGCAGCGCGATTCGTCATGGGGACATTTAGTCAGCGCGAGAGCGTTACGGAGATGCTGAACAAGCTCCAGTGGCGGACACTTCAAGAAAGGCGTTACGCAATACGGAGAGGTTTATTATCGAAATTACGAGAGAGCACATTCCGGGAAGAGATGGGCAACATATTACTACCGCCCACATATATCTCGCGTAATGATCACAACGAAAAGATCCGAGAAATTAGAGCAAATACGGAGACTTACAAGCAGTCGTTCTTCCCACGCACAATTCGTGAATGGAACAGGGAAGGGGGGATCAGATAGTGGTACAATAAGTACCCTCCGCCACACACCGTAAGGTGGCTCGCGGAGTATAGATGTAGATGTAGATGTAGATTTCAGGCACTGCTTCTCACTGCGGACAACGCAGTGGTCGACGGCCTTCACTTAGCGACCGACAGCACCGGCGTTTGCATACAGCTGTCCGTGCTAACAGACAAGCAATAGTGCGTGAAATAACCGCAGAAACCAACGCGGGACGTACAACGACCGTACCCGTTAGGACAGTGTGGCAAAATTTGAAATGAATGGGCCATGGGAGCAGACGATAGACGCGAGTGGCTTTGCGAACAGCACATCACCTGCAGCGCCTTCCCTGGGCTCGCGACCATTTTGGTTGGACCACAGACGACTGGAAAATTGTGGCCTGGTCAAATGAGTCCCGATTTCAGTTGGTGAGAGCTGATGGTAAGAGTCAGGTGTGGTGCAGACTCCACGAAGCCACGGACCCGAGTTGTCGAAGCCATGGTTGCAAGTTGTCAATAAGGCACTGTGCAAGCTTGTAATGGCTCCATAATGGTGTGGGCTGTGTTTAAATGGATTGGACAGGGTCCTCTGGTCCAACTGAGCCGATTATTGACTGGAAATGGTATCGTTCGGCTAAGCACAGACCATTTGCAGACATTCATGGTGATGTTCTCAAAGGTTAGTGGAATTGTCGCCGGCCACAATTGTTCGGGATTAGTTTGAAGATCATAGTGGGCAGTTGGAGCGAATGACTTGGCAGTCCTGATAGCCCGATGTGAATCACATCGAAAATTCATGGGCCATAATGTAGACGACAGATCGTGTACAAAATCCTGCAACACTTTTCAAATTACGGACGGTTGTAGTGGCAGCATATGTCAATATTTCCACGGGGGACTTCCAACGACTTGTTGAGTCGACGCCAGGCCAAGTTGCTGCGGTACGCCGTGCAAAAGGAAGTCCGACACGATACTAGGAAATACGCCATGACTGTATTTGTAGATCACGTAGGAAAAAGTTCGTCAAGAAGTACCCGTCAGCTTACCCGTAAAACGCATATTTCGATGAACATGGCTGAAAGATTGAAAAGGTGAGTAGTGAATTTGTCACTACGGGGGCTACTTAACTTTTTTCTTCTTACATCCATATTTAAACTGCATGAAGGTGGGACACAGCTGGTATATTTTTATTAAAAATTAAATTCCTCCTGCTGTACTTAATAGTTTATATTTACTTCGCTACTAATTTCGACCTTGGCGTTGACGCAACGTCGAAACTAGTAGAGAAGTAAATATAAAATCTTAAGTACAGCAGGAGGAATTTCATTTTTAATAAAAACTTACCTTTTTAAACCTGCGATCGGCCGCGAAATGGTGAAAATCAAAATTTTTTTATTTGCAACATTCAGCTACACCTTCGAGCAGCCTCTCTACATAGTCGCCGCTGTAATATTTCTGGCTTAGTCAGCCATCACATTAGGCTCCAAGAAGCTGCTCCCAGAGCAGTGGAGATGCAAGAAGTATATAGATGACGAAATGTGGTGTGAGGTACCTGTGATAGATGTTAGATATGGTACCATTCCCGTGAGAAAGACCGCCTGCATGATGCTACTGCTCTGTGATCGGCTACTGTGTTCGGAGCAAGGGCGCCAAAACGTTAAAGTATAGTTGTTGTTATTAGTTAAACTACTCATTGGAATGACTTCACTTTTTAATATAAATATCTCTCAACAGTTGACTATCAATCAATCATTTTAGAATTATTAAAAACAAAAGACTGACGAAACTGCAGACGAAGCACTTCGGAAGCGTTCGGGTCACGCCTTTTCGGGTATGGCGCGCGAAGTGTTTCGGGCTGTTCGTCACTCTGGATTAGGCAGTCGAGAAGAACAGCCGTGTTGTCTGTCGTCGGATGTGTTTCCAATTTTTTTTAAGTTCCTGTTCGTCACTCTGGATTAGGCAGTCGAGATGTACAGTCATGTTGTCTGTGGCAGGACGTGTTTGCTAGTATTCAGTATTAAAAGATTCACTCCGGTAGTCACGCGGCACAGACACGTGCCACAAATAGTGTAAAGATATATTTTCGTAAACATTGTGTTTGATCATGTACTTTGCTGTATCAGAAGGTGTATTAAGATCATGTAGTCTTCTCGTGTCTGCTATATTAAAATACGTGAGTGGCATCCCAAACAAGTGATACATTATTTCAGAACAGAACCTCGCTAAAAGTCAGTTTCAGCCTCAAGATACAGAACCTACGACCTGCGTGTAGTTTTCTGCGCTGGGGACATCAACTTGAAGACAGCAGGTAAGTGAACTAAAACAGAACCTTCGTATTCGACACAGTGCATGGAAACACCTAGGCGCCTCACGTGTGCTGCATGCACAGAACAAATGTGCTCAGTGACACGTCATCTGCAGTAATGCAGAGGAGGTAAAGGAGGATGATCGTTATTAACACCAACAATCAATTCATTCTTCCTCTCTTGCCGTACCCGCTCCGACCGTCATAGGGTGATACCAACTTGCCAGTACCCTCGCCACAGGAGGCCTATGAGTTCCACCAATTCCCTACGCTGGTATGCAGCTCGTTGTCTGTGCCAAAATGCTGTCGTAGCAGGCAGGTCATATGAGCGAAGAGATGAAAATGAGAAGGAGCCAAGTGCAGGCTGTATGGAGAGTGATCAAATAACTCCTATCGAAAACGTAGCAGAAGCGTCTTCACTGCACCTGCAGTGTGCGGTCGAGAGTTATTACGAAGAAGGAAACTGGGACAGTTCTGCTGCATGGATCAGACCAAGCCCCTAAGCAGGCACTTGGCACAAGACACGATTGTTTGAGTCATCTTTACGTCCTACTGTACCCTCACAATTGAAAAGTGAAACGTGATGCGATAGACAGGCGTACTATACAGAATGCGCAACACATCTGCGCAAAGGTGCACCGTAGTTTCAGTGTGGTTTTAATTTCGCGACATACCGGAGGCTGAAAAAAAAATAGCTCTCGAATGCTATTTTCCATTCAAAGAGATTCGAAATACTTGATAATAAACGTAAGGTACACTACTGGCTATTAACATTGCTACACCACGAAGATGACGCGCTACAGACGCGAAATTTAACCGACAGGAAGAAGATGCTGTGATATGCAAATGATTAGCTTTTCAGAGCATTCACACAAGGTTGGCGCCGCTGGCGACACCTACAACGTGCTGACATCAGGAAAGTTTCCAACAGATTTCTCATACACAAACAGCAGTTGACCGGCGTTGACTGGTGAAACATTGTTGTGATGCCTAGTGTAAGGAGGAGAAATGCGTACCATCACGTTTCAGACTTTGATAAAGGTCGGATTGTAGCCTATCGCGATTGCGGTTCATCGTATAGCGACATTGGTACTCGCGTTGGTCGAGATCAAATGACTGTTAGCAGAATATGGAATCGGTGGGTTCAGGAGGGTAATACGGAACGCCGTGCTGATACCAATGGCCTCGTATCACTAGCAGTCGAGATGACAGGCATCTTATCCGCATGGCTGTAACGGATCGTGCAGCCACGTCTCCATCCCTGAGTCAACAGATGGGGACGTTTGCACGACAAGAACCATCTGCACGAACAGTTCGACGACGTTTGCAGCAGCATGGACTATCAGCTCGGAGACCATGGCTGCGGTTAGCTTTGACGCTGCGTCACAGACAGGAGCGGCTGCGATGGTGTACTCAACGACGAACCTGAGTGCACGAATGGCAAAACGTCATTTTTTCAGATGAATCCAGGTTCTGGTTACAGCATCATGATGGTCGCATCCGTGTTTGGCGACATCGCGGTGAACGCACATTGGCAGCGCGTATTCGTCATCGCCATACAGGCGTATCACCTGGCATGATGGTATGGGTTGACATTGGTTACACGTCTCGGTCACCTCATGTTCGCATTGACGGCACTTTGAACAGTGAACGTTACATTTCAGATGTGTTACGACCTGTGGCTCTACCCTTCATTCGATCCCTGCGAAACCATTTCAGCAGGATAATGCACGACCGCATGTTGCAGGTCGTGTACGGGCCTTTCTGGATACAGAAAATGTTCGACTGCTGCCCTGGCCAGCACATTCTCCAGATCTCTCACCAATTGAAAACGTCTGGTCAATTGTGGCCGAGCAACTGGCTCGTCACAATACGCCAGTCACTACTCTTGATGAACTGTGGTATCGTGTTGAAGCTGCTTGGGCAGCTGTACCTGTACACGCCATCCTAGCTCTGTCTGACTCAATGCCCAGGCGTATCAAGGCCGTTATTACGGCCAGAGGTGGCTGTTCTGGGTACTGATATCTCAGGATCTACCCACCGAAATTGCGTGAAAATGTAATCACATGTCAGTTCTAGTATAATGTATTTGTCCAATGAATACGCGTTTATCGTCTGTATTTCTTCTTGGTGTGGCAATATTAATACCCAGTAGTGTAGATGGCAATGAGACGCAGAGAAGGTTCTACCTCTTAGCTCAGCGGCAATATCAGGAGTGCCGTACGGTGACAGACGCTTTTGGATGCAGGCAGCCGTCACGCAGGGGAACACGGTGCTGCTGTTTGCTAATGGGCGTGTCTCGTCTCGCGCTGATCCGAAGGCGCCGCGCAGCGCCGGGCGGTCCCAACTCCTCGAGTATAATACACCACGCCAGGCGGAATTTCAATATGAATGAGCTCATTTAAACGAGTTTCGCGGGGTAATTCACGGCGGGCGAAACTTTTAACAAACGGATTATGCCATCACACAATTCTAAAACGCGCTCTGCACCGAGGTAATGGGGGTTTGAAGTATTTAGGAAGTTTCCGTAATCAGATTATCCGGCGCCTTTATCACAGAAGGGAGAGAGAATCGCCGGGGCTGCACCGGCGCCGTCCAACTCGCGACGGAAGTGCCGCTAAGTGCGAAATTAAAACAAACACAGGCCCGCCAGCGCAGGCTCGCGTCAGCTAATCCGCGCAGCCGGTTTACAGCACCCCTCCGCCGCTGACGCCGCCGCGCCGCCCCGCCCCGGACTGGCTGCTAATGGTCTACAATCACTGCGGCGCCCCATCGCTGTTCTACGCACAAATGAGAATCTTGCAACACAACACCAGCATATCTTCCTTTTTTCTGACAAAAGGGCACTTATTTAAATTTCGATGTGTGTCATGCTCGATTGTGTTGGTAACCAGTTAGAACGAGTGAAGCAGCGTTGTTCTACCTTTGACCTCAAGTGAACGTAAGTTTGTATATATTTTGTAAAAAAAGATTATTTATTATAATGTAGCATCGAATGGTGACATGTTCATTCAATTTCAGTTGTAAACGATTATTCGAATCTCACGGGATTTTTTCTGGTCTTAAAATCAATGTTGTGATAGTCAATCATGTAAGGGCCCGGGAGGGGGGGGGGGGGGGAGTGTGTGTGTGTGTGTGTGTGTGTGTGTGTGTGTGTGTGTGTGTGTGTGTGTGTGTGTGTGTGTGTGTTGGGGCTTATGGGCGCTCAACGTCGAGGTCATCAGCACCCTGACACACATTAAAGGGAACGAATGTGGACAGACCTAATAAAATTGAAGCACACACGCAAAGAAAGCAGGAAAAGAAGGAAAACGCGACATAAGAAAGTAGAACGTAAGGAAAGGGAAATCGTAGCAACAAGAATGCCACAGTAAATTGTCATTGGCTGGCCACTTACATAAAATATGGGCGAGCTTGTCACACAGTGAGCAAATTAAGATCCTCTCCCTAAAATCTTTGTAAAAACATTTGACATGGCACGGAACTTTAAAACTTTAACCACATTCGTCCGAGTGTTGCCTAAAAGAGATGGCAGGTCCGCTGGCAAGTCAGCCGCGGCACGCTGGTCAGAAAATAAAACGCAATCCAATAAAACGCGGCGCACAGTGACCTGGACGCCACAAGCACCACACATTGGAGGGTCCTCCCGCCGGAGCAGGAAGCCATGCGTCATAGGGCTGTGGCCTATCCGAAGCCGAGTGAGGGGAACCTCGTCCCGTCGACGGGTCTGAAAGGGGGAGGAGGAGAACCATTACGTCGTTTCCTTTGGTGCGTTTTTTAGCCGACCTTGGCGCTCAGCGCTTGAGAGTAGGCCAAGACAGTCGCTTATGAGCAGTGTCGAAGTGCAGTCGATGTTTGGAGTGCACATTTGAAGTGTAAATATTAGTGCGATAAACTGTGTTGTGAATGGAAAGGGAATTGGCGTCGTAATGCGTGTGCGGTTACAAGTCGTCTCGGATTCAAGATTTTACCCGAAATAGTATGTGGCGAAATAATTGAGCTACTGATGCTTCAAGAACAATTGCCTATATCAACATAGACGTGAAGAAACAGTGCAATATTTTTCGTCACCACAATTTACGACTGCGCTTCTGCTCCAATACAAGTGTCATACCTAGAATGTTCGGGGAGTAAGAATAATATCAATGAACGTCATTAATTAAAACTTCCGGGCTGAACTGCCGTGGTCCACTTATAAAACTTCTTCTCCTTCCTGACGTTTCGTTGCCTACTGCGGGAAACATCTTCTGAGGTGAGTCGGCGACTGGCTGCTAGGCGCTGGTGGTCCCGCTCATGTAGAGCGCTTAGATGGCGCCTCCACTCGTTACGTGCTTTCGACTTTAAAACTATCTCTGCTTAGTGCCATCTCTCTCGATTACAGGAAATCGATTGTCACTTCGTTGGTACAAAGTCGACCGCCATATCTTGTCTAGTATTAATCCTTCTTCTTTTCTATTAAAATTATTTCCGTGCTTGTAGATCTCTATAGCTTCTCTATACATGCGAGTATAATAATGTGAGGTCCTAGCAATCACGTTTGTCTCACTAAATTTTATTTCGTGATCACCGTCTTTGAAAACGTGTTCCGCTACAGCTGATTTCTCAATCTGCCCCAATCTACAGTTCCTTTTGTGTTCCGTTAGGCGGGTATTAACACTCCTTTTAGTTGTTCCAATATAAACCATGCCACAGCTACATGGAATTTTATACACACCTGGGGTAGCTAAGGGGTGTCGTGCGTCTTTCACCGATCTTAAACTTTCACTAATTTTCTTGGTAGGTCGAAAGATTGTCTCCACTTGAAACTTGGCCAAAACTTTACCAATATAGTCCGTGATGTTATGAATAAATGGAAGAAAAACTTTTCCAGCCGACGGTTGTTGTTGTTGTCGTGTATTTTCGGACACTTTTCTTCTAGGGTGGAGGGCTCGATCTATTTCCTTGTCAGTGTACCCATTTCTCTTGAAAGCTGTTCGCAAATGGCTTAATTCATCTGCAAGTAAATTGGCTCACAGATGTTATTAGCTCTCTCCACTAACGTTTTTATGACTCCTCTCTTCTGCCTAGGATGATGATTCGAATTCTTATGTAGGTAACGATCGGTGTGTGTCCTTCCTATATACCTTGTGCCCTAAAGTCCCATCTGCCCGTTTAATAACCAATACATCCAACAAATTTAGTTGTCCATTACTCTCTTTCTCCATTGTATCTTTGGACTGAAACTGTTTATGTGCACCAAAAAATCACTCAGTTCCTTTTCAGCATGATTCCATTATCACAAATGTGTCATCCACGTATCGATACCATTTCAAAGGGCTTTTTTTGGTCGACTGCAGCACCTGTTGTACGAAAAATTCCATAAATATAAAGATATGGCGGTCGACTCTTACCAGCGAAGTGACAATCGATTTTCTGTAATCGAAAGAGATGGCACTAGCCAGAGATAGTTTTAAAGTCGAAAGCACGTGACGAGTGGTGGCGCTATCTAAGCGCTCTACATAAGCGGGACCACCAGCGCCTAGCAGCCAGTCGCCGACTCATTTCAGAAGATGTTGCCCGCAATAGGCAACGAAACGTCAGGAAGGAGAAGAAGTTTTAAATATGGACCACGGCAATTCAGCCCGGAAGTTTTAATTAATGAAGACGCCGGCCGTGAAAGCTTACATGTGTTGAACGTGATGAACTTTGGTTTGGAACAATGCACTTTATTAATTATTGGTGCTTACTGGTATTAATATTAGCTACAAAAATTTCTTATCCATTGTCCCGTCATTTTAAAGACATTGGTTCATTATATGTCACCGATTTCAGTCTGTTGAGTCATATTTAACAACGATGTTAATACGTCGTTTACTTAAAAAGTGATTGTTTAAGTTCCCATTCTAAAATGAGACAATATATTCTGGATCGTCCATAGTTGACAGCTAAAACGCCTAGCCGTAATCATCTTGTTTACATCCACTGTTTTCAGTTAAATTTCTGATAACGAAAACGGACTTGAGACATGGAGCAGTGGTTAGCATATTACACTCGCATTCGGGAGAACGACGATGCAAATACCCGTCTGGCCATCCAGAGATGGTTTCTCCGTAATTTCCCTAAATCGCTCCAGGCAACTGCCGTGATGGTTCCTTTGGAAAGCCCATCCTTTAATAATTCGGGCCTGTGATGCGTCTTTGACAAGCGCGCTGTCGACTGGACGTTAAACTTTAAACTTCCTTCTTTCCTTCCTTTCTTTCCCTCTTCCTTCATAATATGAAAAGAAAAGGTTTCAGTAATATATTTTCAGTTAGTTACAAAAGCAAAAAAAAAAAACAAAAAACAAAAAAAAAACAGAATTTGTCCTTCGCTATTAGTATCCATTTTCAGTAATTCGTCACTGCTCTCATCCCAATACGCACTGTTGTTCGGTGAGTCCTGCGAAGTTATCAGAACGATAACTAAGGCATGCAGTGAAATCACATTGAAAACTGATTGTATTTTGCTGGAGTAACCGAACCACAATAATATTCACCCAACGATTCGGAACATACATCATAGTCTTTAGCAAGAGTTCGGATCGAAATCTAAAATCGGTAACCCCTGTCAGAGTTGCATTTTCAGATCATTAGCAAGTTATAATGCGATGCAATTAGTAATAAGAGTTACACCTTAAATTTGTTTCGAGTGCAAAATGTTCCGACGTTTGTGGGAGTCAAGGTAGCGCGCCAAGGTCACGCGAACCTGCGCGCATAGCCTCTCCAAATCTAATAGTTAAAAAGAATTTCATTACTACATATTTGACAAATCAAAATAACAGGCAAGCCTACATAATTCAGTGCAGAAACCAAACGATTCTTTTCGAAACTGCTATGCCTGATTTACCTATTTTGTTTGTAATGCTTCCTCATTATGTAAAGGAAATAACATTGACCTTGAGGTTGTCCTACGATTACCGTAATCTCTTCGTCGTCTCGTATCAGATGCCAAGATTTAACGCTAGGTCAGCATTTTTATTAGGGGTCTGGAGAAAGAAATGCAGAAAATTCGAACTGAGAGTAATTATTTTGTATAATTTTAGAAACAGTTAATTATTCAAACGAATAAGAATCCTCAAAACTCTGAGGATCGCTTGAACCAGGTCCAAAGCAGGGGAGTGCCTTACATAACTTGGGGCTTTTGAGGAAAATGGCTGCTACGGCAGCTATTTGAATGGCTCCTTCGCCAGCGTCGGCTTGTGTGTGTGTGTGTGTGTGTGTGTGTGAGAGAGAGAGAGAGAGAGAGAGAGAGAGAGAGAGAGAGTGCGGCTGAACTCGCTTCGAGGCGTCTCCTTCAACGTCCAAACCTCATTTTCCACCTTCACATAAAAACCGTTTCACTTTACATTCCTGGTGTGGGACCAGGGCTTTTGTTACCAATGACACGATTGGCTGAGTTCGCGACCTCTGCCCGCCACTCTCCCTCTCCTTCCTTTATCAGATTTCCTCTTGGTTTCTTCGCCAACGTGTACTTCAAAACTAGCATTCCTCCTAAAGTTCTCCAGTCGCCACCGTAACGAATTGTGTACGTGGTGGTTCGTCGCTCTCTGCGTGTCTCACAGTTGTGTTTACTTGGAACTGCAAGCGAATAGATTAATGCGTGACAAATGGGGGCTCAGCGCCCTTCCCAAAATAACCATTTTGCGTGTGAGTCGTGGGCGCAGCGAACTGATTCTGGTCTTCTTCCTGGAATTATACGCCCTGGACAGCGGAGGCCAGGCGACGCTTGCCAGTGCCCTCCGTGGAAGGTCGGATTCTTGTCCACACATTACACGTTTATTACGCATGAACTGCCATTTGTAATCCGTTGCTCGATAAACGCCTCCTCTACACTGTTACACGCATTACAGTCTTCAACTACATGCATCCCTTTCGATACTGTAGGCTTACTAGACGATCGATACATCGACTCAGGCTTACGACAACACCTACAACTGGTCGCTCGCTTCGACCCTTGAAAACACGACGGATTTACCTAGCATTGTCAACCATTAATTTCGAACGCCTCTGTCTCGTCAGGTTTTGCTAGCGAAATGAACTGCTATGTTTAGCAAAAGTGGCATTTGATCTCCATACGTCAACTACAACTTGTAAAATAAACTAAAGTTGAACTTTTTATTAAACTTGGTTTGGAACCCTCTTCTTCGGGACTGGAGACTACCTTACCGAATACATTACATTTTTTATTGATGCCAAGTGTGTTGTGTACACTTTTCCAGTTTGTATTTCGCAGATACATTCTCCAGTTCCAATTTATGTTGCAGTTTAGCTACAACTATTTACACTGAGGTTTTGCACACTCAGTGTGTCTGTACATTGTCAGTAGCAGCGCTAATGGATCCCACTACTCTTGCTCTAAACTGTGTTACAGAGAGGGAGGAAGGAAGGAAGATTTGACATTCGGGACAGCGTTCCCCCGTGGTATCCTACTGTACCGCCAATGAGTTAGAAAACCCGCACAGAAGTTATGTTACGCGGGTTGCATAGACATCAGGCCAATCGTAATTCAGAGCGTTAAGACAACTGCGTAAGAACATACGCGACGTAGCGTGACGTCACATGTACTTAGAGTGTAATTGGCTGTTGTTGATTGTTTTCGCATATAAGCGCTATGATCACAAGGTGTAATATTGGTGCATTTCTTACTCAGTACCGAAACAACACCGCGCAACACAATTAAAGGGTCACATTTTTGAAACGCCGTACTCGTCTGTCATTGCGACGCAGAAGTTTGAAATTTGGGTCAAAGGAGCCTATGAACTTCCTCTGTACATTTGCGAAAGTGTGACGCCCTGCGAAATCGCCCTCGGGATTGGCGATGCTTCAAACAACAACATATCGGCACATGAGGGAAAAAAAGTCAGTGCTCAGAAGTTAATATGACATGTAAGGTGGGGTTAATGATGTTACGTTGGCACCAAATTTCGCCAAAATTCTACCCGACACCACCGTGGGCGTGTCAAACGGTGGGAAGACTGTCATCGCCCCATCCCCCCCCCCTCCCACACACACACACACACACACACACACACACACACACACACACATTTCACTTCTTCTTTCGACATCTCTACGATGGACGCTTAGCAAAGGCGTACCCTTAACGGTCTCTCCTCGCCCTCTTGAAAAATAACCTTCGAATACTGAACTCACGCCCTGCTGCGCCAGAGATATACATTTATTCGGTAACATTTCCGAGAATTCAGATCAGGTATTGGTTGTTAAATAGTAGCAGGTTTAGCTTGAGCACGAAAATCTTAAATTAGTTTCATCATTCTCTTCGAAACGGACATGAGTTTCTCCCTCTCTCCACAACCCCGGCCTCCCCTAGCTCGAGTCCTCGATATGTTCTTTGCGATTAGTACGACCTCAGTAGTGAAGAGGATGCGCAGTGCGAGACCTTGGCGCTGGAGACGACAACAATCGAAATGTGACGTCTCGCCCAGGTGCAGATGTATCTCGCTACGAAATTTCACGTTACAGCGAAGCCTCGTGTGCAGTTCACGTTACGATACAAAGTCGCTCATGGGGTCTGCAACCATTACATAAAAGACTAAGTGCGTCCTTATCACCATTTTAGGTCGCTAGTGACCAGACTCTATCTGTTGTTAAAACCTTTTTTATTAATGCGTATCAGGAATGGCTTATCAATAGCAGATCAGAGAAAGAAACAGACGCCCGTGTCAAGTAACATTGGTCAGGTCACGATAGATACCACTTGCTGTTCAAAATGGTTCAAATGGCTCTGAGCACTATGGGACTCAACTGCTGTGGTCATCAGTCCCCTAGAACTTAGAACTACTTAAATCTAACGAATCTAAGGACATCACACACATCCATGCCCGAGGCAGGATTCGAACCTGCGACCGCAGCGGTCGCACGGTTCCGGACTGAGCGCCTAGAACCGCGAGACCACCGCGGCCGGCGAACTTGATGTATTACGTTTTTCTCTGTTATGTCGATGATGAAACATGTTCGAAAGGCATGATAAAAAAGTTTCAGAAACAAGTGAACTCTTTTTTATTAGCGACGAAGGCCATAGATGATACTGAACGCGTATGATGGCATTATATTAAAACATTAAATTAAAACCAACCTCTCGATCAGCTGACTGGTGGCGACATCCACTTTCAAATGACTTCGAGAAAAAAGTTTAACTTTTTTTATCTTTAACTGTAGTATAGGGTTCTTTATTTCAATGGTAAAATCCTGTGCAGTGTTTGATTTCACCGAAAGTTGTCTCAAAGCAAGTAATATTTCGTACCACTGGTTAATTTGTTTTAAGAAAACAAAAAAAGTGAACACATTTTTTAACGTTAGGATGCATGTTGGTCGAAAGCTCTATGAACGATGAAGATTTCGAGACAATATAATGTCAGTATCTAAATCACTACAAGAGTTTTCTGTTTAACCAAAGGTTTTCTAATACATTATGCTTCTCATCTTATTATTTTTACGCTGTATGTACTGGAATAAGCAAAAGTTATAAACCATAAAAGCTTATTTTGCGTAAAAACGGGATTTTGTGGATAGAAATGGATGTCGTTTCTTATAAAAGCATAATAAAACGTGTCACACATATTGTTGAGAAAAACTAAATGCTTCTCGCCAAATTGATATATTTTATCCTACTTCCGTGGAACCGACGAACTACGTGACTCACAGTGCAACAAAACCATGAACTGATTGAAAAACTGTAGTTCTAAAAAAAGTCAATTCAAGTTTCCACTGTTCAGCTCGTTAAATGTAAAAACGATAAACATCCCATTAACATTGAGAATTTCGGAGAAATTACGTTCACTGTACTACTGTTTGTGTAACACGAACACAAGAAGCCGTTCAATCCTTAAAATCAGTGCCTGCTTTCATCGATAGATGAGAAAAACTGTAACTGACGGCTCCACTTCGTATATTGAGTAATGACAGAAACTCCGCTGTTTGTCCTTTGTCACGTGACTTACATGTTGGTTTAAAACCTTAACACGTCGAATAGAGGGGCGTGTGCACTCTAAATGTCTAAATGTCTGAGACGACGCACTCAGTAACTGTGTGCAATGAATCGAAAGCACGACCACCCCACCCGGGTTTAAGAGGAAATGGCCTGACAACGCAGAAAATTTTGATAATAGTATCATTTCCGTTGGGGAAAGCTTACATTTTATGTTAGCTTGGTTTACACTCGCTACCGTTAATGGTCGTTAAGTTCACCGTTTGCTTTCCTCTAGCTGACGGCGGCATTAACACATCAAACGTCTGCACCAAGAAGAGCAGCGAATACCCGCCAGATGGAGTGTGTGTGGCAGAGCGGCGGCGCTGTAGTTCCGACATCCGCCGCCAGATGGCGAGAACCCGACAGACTGCCTCAGCGGGAGAACTGACTGACTACTAGACGTGTGAATCCAACGCGATCGCTTGTGTCATGATATGCGAAATAGTAAGGCACCGCGTCACATGTAGGTGACACTTCTTGCAACACCTCTTCTTCATTTTCTTGAAAATCCTGTCTGTAAACTTAAATGCTTCATGTGGAGTAGTGCATGGCAGTATTGCTTCTCAGTCAGTCTAGGATTGCCTTAATAATGGAACTAAATTCGAGACGAAATTCAGAGGAATCCAATAATAAGATGAGGATGAGGAGAGACTGCAAACGCCTGGGAAATTATCCTATGCGAGCATAATACTTGTAAAATATGTTTGAAAAGAAAAGAGTGTAATATAAGTTACTTACTCAGTTTTTAAGCAGGTTGTTTTGGACCAGCCATACTTTTCAGACGATTTGAGAGCTTTTACAAGATCAGTTTGTTTACTTGCACAGTTCATTTGAATGTTATAAGTACATGGTAAGATACTTTTAATTACTGATGCATCCAAACGATTATGCTCCTCAGTCAATTGGGCACTCAGTTACGCAAATTCACTCAACATCAGAATTAGCTGCTACAATTGAAGATATATATCGACGTATCATTAGCAGTTTTGACTTCTAAACGCTGATCTGTATTTCTAAAAAATTCTAGACAATTGTTCTGGGTAGGTAATACCGACTTACAGTTATCCTCTGAAACTTTTGCAACCAGAAAATTCTTCAGGTGCCTATACTAATCAAACATAGCTGGCTCACAAACATCTACTTCTTTTCCTTTTACATAAACCAATGACCTTTCTATGTCTACCCGTTCCACTAATTTAGTAAAAGACATCCACTCAGAAAAAGAGAAACCCGATAGATGATGAGACCATTCTGTAAGATAAATAACAGCAGTTTCATAAAACTCTTTGAAGCTGCTGTGAAATGTTTCGATAGTTAGTTCAGAAGAATGATCTTCCGCATTTTTCTTAAAATTCTTTACTTTTCATACCCACATAACAGTAGCTCTCTTTCTCTTGCAGTTAAATTATTTTAATCTCAATAATGACTTTCACTTCAATCTCTGATATGTCACTACTCCCACTTTATTTGCTTACCAAACAAGCTCATTGGTGACCAAACCGGTAACCTTCGCTTAAAGGAGCAGAGAAAAACTCCACGAAGATCGTTGGTGTTTATGTTCTGACAAGAAGAAAAATTTCAGAGCTTTCCATAGTATAGCAGGTACCCACAAATTCACAAAAGTCATCAAGCGTTGAGGCTCTTATTCTGCAGATAGATAAGTAGTTAAAAAGTTTTACCACAATTAACTCGATATCGACAGATACAATGTTTGCAGCAGTTGGAACAGTGTTATGTAAACAGTACGCTGGACAGCCCACTCCTTCCCAGTTCGCAACAAGTTTCGTTTTTAAACGACTGAATATTTTGTTCTCACCTCTATTGCTGAATCCCCCGAAATTGGTATTGCAGTTGTCGCAGCAAAATATTACACTTTTTAAATTAATTTTAAGATGTGTGGGAGCTGGAATGCATAACTTGGATATCATAGTCTCCGATCTTTCATTTTGTACACAATCCAGCTTCATTAGTTAAGTTTTTATCCCTTTACCTGCATCAAAATACTGAACAACTGGAAGAAATAATTTCATTGGCTTATGATTGCCGCCATCAGTTGTTAGTCCGTAAAACGGAGATTTTTACGAGTCCAAAGTGGAAATGGATACAGAATGAGGAACAAGAATGTGCCTGATTATTTCTGCGGCTTTTGGCCTTGCAACACTTTGATTTTTAGCAGTCATATAATCAGAATACATGACTAAGCACAATTTCGTCTTGCACTCAGGTGACTTAAGTGAATGGAGAAGTATTGGAGTTCTGTGTGATATTGTCATTTCAGCGGTGGCAATGAGCATTTCCTCTAGCGTACGGTTTTACAAAACATGTTTGGAGTTTTAAACTGGATGCCTCTCCTTGAGCACGACTTCTGTACTTTTTGGGGCTCAATACGATGACTTACGACATCTTTCCCACCACTCACTTGAAAAATGACAGGGACAAAATTTTGTAGAAAGCTTTCCCATCTGTGTTATCTCTTTTTACGAGAGACCGTATTTCTGTGTATCCGTCACTGAGTTAGCACTTGCGTTTCGGTTTTGGCATCACAAAATAATAAGAACTCACATGCTATAAATAGCACACACAGGCTCGGCAACGGTAAACAAATATATGGAATTTAAGTTACTCAACAATATGGATAAGTGAATAATAGTCATTACAAAGCGTTGCCGGCTGCAGTCAAATAACTAGGACGACAGTAAGCCACTGGTGGTAGCTTATACGTTACAATTTTATACATATAAATATACTGAACTAGTAGAATATCAATCTTCGAGTCTCTTAGTTGAACATCGAGCGTCCCGACTGAGTGTTTTTGGGACGCCGGGACAAAGAAAAACAGGAAATACCAGATTAATCGAGACGTATGGTGTTACCTAAGTGACTCCTAATACAGTGTGTGGCAGTTCACGTGACTAACCTCATCGGCAAATGTTTCCTTTTGTGAAAAATGCAATGTTGCACGATAATCCAGATTATACTTTACTTGAAATGTGCATTTTACTTGTTCCCTTCCTCGTTGCGCCACACTGATAGAAGAGACTATAAACTGCTTTCCAATTTTCGTGAATACGACATATATGGTATATGTGGAATAAATACTACTAAACGTAGATTGTTGTTGTTGTGGTCTTCAGTCCTGAGACTGGTTTGATGCAGCTCTCCATGCTACTCTATCCTGTGCAAGCTTCTTCATCTCCCAGTACTTACTGCAACCTACATCTTTCTGAATCTGCTTATTCATCTCTTGGTCTCTCTCTACGATTTTTACCCTCCACACTATCCTCCAATGCTAAATTTCAGATCCCTTGATGCCTCAGAACATGTCCTACCAACCGATCCCTCCTTCTTGTCAAGTTGTGCCACAAACTCCTCTTCTCCCCAATTCTATTCAATACCACCTCATTATTTATGTGATCTACCCATCTAATCGTCAGCATTCTTCTGTAGCACCACTTTTCGAAAGCTTCTATTCACTTCATGTCCAAACTATTTATCGCCCATGTTTCACTTCCATACAAGGCTACACTCCATACAAATATTTTCAGAAACGAATTCCTGACACTTAAATTTATACTCGATGTTAAAAAATTTCTCTTCTTCAGAAACGATTTCCTTGCCATTGCCTGTCTACAATTTATATCCTCTCTACTTCGACCATCATCAGTTATTTTGCTCCCCAAATAGCAAAACTTATTTACTACTTTAAGCGTCTCATTTCCTAATCTAATTCCCGCAGCATCACGCGATTTAATGCGACTACATTCCGTTATCCTCGTTTTGCTTTTGTTGATGTTCATCTTATATCCTCCTTTCAAGACACTGTCCATTCCGTTCAACTGCTCTTCCAAGTCCTTTGCTGTCTCTGGCAGAATTAAACGTCATCGGCGAACCTCAGAGTTTTTATTTCTTCTCCATGGATTTTAATACCTACTCCGAATTTTTCTTTTGTTTCCTTTACTGCTGGCTCAATATACAGATCGAATAACATCGGGGAGAGGCTACAACCCTGTCTCACTCCCTTCCCAACCACTGCTTCCCTTTCATGCCCCTCGACTCTTATAACTGCCATTAGGTTTCTGTACAAATCGTAAATAGCCTTTCGCTCCCTGTATTTTACCCCTGCCACAATTTGAAAGAGAGTATTCCAGTCAACATTGTCAAAAGCTTTCTCTAAGTCTACAAATGCTAGAAACCTAGGTTTGCCTTTCCTTAATCTATTTTCTAAGATAAGTCGTAGGGTCAGTATTGCCTCACGTGTTCCAACATTTCTACGGAATCCAAACTGATCTTCCCTGAGGTCAGCTTCTATCAGTTTTTCCATTCATCTGTAAAGAATTCGTGTTAGTATTTTGCACCAGTGGCTTATTAAACTGATAGTTCGGTAATTTTTACATCTGTCAACACCTGCTTCCACTGGGATTGGAATTATCATGTTCTTCTTGAAGTCTGAGGGTATTTCGCCTGTCTCGTACATCCTGCTCACCAGATGGTAGAGTTTTGTCAGGACAGGCTCTCCCAAGGCTGTCAGTATTTCTAATGGAATGTTGTCTCCTCCCAGGGGTTTGTTTCGACTTACGTCTTTCAGTGCTCTGTCAAACTCTTCACGCAGTATCATATCTCCCATTTCATCAACATTCTTTTCCATTTCTGTAATATTGTCCTTAAGAACTTCGCCCTTGTATAGACCCTCTATATACTCCTTCCACCTTTCTGCTTTCCCTTCTTTGCTTAGAACTAGTTTTCCATCTGAGCTCTTGATATTCATGCAAGTGGTTCTCTTTTCTCCAAAGATCTCTTTAATTTTCCCCTAGTGAGATAAACCTCTACATCCTTACATTTGTCCTCTAGCCATCCCTGCTTAGCCATTTTGCACTTCCTGTCAATCTCATTTTTGAGACGTTTGTATTCCTTTTTGCCTGCTTCACTTACTACATTTTTGTATTTTCTCCTTTCATCAAGTAAATTCAGTATCTCTTCTGTTACCCAAGGATTTCTACTAGCCCTCGTCTTTTTACCTACTTGATCCTCTACTGCCTTCACTATTTCATTCCTCAAAGCTGCCCATTCTTCTTCTACTGTATTCCTTTCTCCCATTCTTGTCAATCGTTCCCTGATGCTCTCCCTGAAACTCTTTACAACCTCTGGTTCTATCAGTTTATACAGGTCCCATCTCCTTCAATTCCCACCTTTTTGCAGTTGCTTTAATTTTAATCTACAGTTCATAACCAATAGATTGTGGTCAGAGTCCACATCTGCCCCTGGAAATGTCTTACAATTTAAAACCTGGTTCCTAAATCTCTGTCTTACCATTATATAATCTATCTGATACCTTCTAGTATCTCCAGGATTCTTTCATGTATACAACCTTCTTTTGTGATTCTTGAACCAAGTGTTAGCTATGATTAAATTATGCACTAAACGTATAACTGGGTCTTATAAGGAATAATACCTTACGCAATTATCAAAAATTTGTAGAAAATTCTAGCCATACGTAAAATCCGTGACGATTCCAAACCTTCCAATTAATCTCTTGGGGATTCGTCAGGTGCTGAAACCGAATAGAGCAGACAGACAGCAAAAATATTAAACACCTATGTTTGAGCCACACAGGCTCGCAGAGGGGAAATATAGATACTAGCACCTAAGGCAATGGAAAAGAATTAAGAGACCTTAAGGTGAAGAAAGTACTAGGTACTGACGGTATTCCATTGAAATTTTACACTGAACACGCTGTGGAATAAGCGCCTTTATTACTACTGGAAAAGAGCGCTGGTCAGTCATGGTTTCAAAAAGGGTAAAAGATTGGGTGTGCAAACTTAAGAACCAATCGCTGACGTCTATCTGTTGCAGGATATTAAAGCACATAAAAAAGCTCAGAAGCTATGAAGGCCCTGGAGAAAAAGAAACTTTTCTCAAAGAAATAGCACGAATTCAAGGAAAAAGCACTTGTGTGAAACACAGCTTGCTTTATTCACTCACGAAATTTTTCAAACAAAAGCTGTAGGTGAACTGGATGCTTTCATCCTCTGACGTTTCCGAAACTAGTAACCAAGACACAAAGTGGAATACGAGGGGTGTCTCAAGTGTCCGATCTGACGTATAGATAATGGGTGTTGTTTCAAACTAATGACTGTGCTAGAAAGTATCAACCTCGTGAAGCTAGTTCGACGATGCTACGTCGTTTAGTGTTCGATTGGCAACCATTAATAGTGGAACGATTTCAGCAACTTCGTAAACATAGATAAAGCTGACCATCGTTATGTGATAAAATACTTTCATTTGAAAGGCCTTAGCCCAACAAATATTAAAGCTGACCAAAATTCTACTCTGCGGAAGTACTCGTTTACAAAAGTAAAATACTGGGTGGCAGAGCTTAAGCGAGGCCGTATTAGCTGTCAAGACGATCACCGCAGTTGTCATCGGAATGAGATGGCCACGCCATAAATAGTGAAGAACACCCACAAAGTGTTGTTGGATGCCCCTCAACTGAAAGTGCGCAAGCTGGCAGACACCGAAGGCGTTACAAATGAAAACTGGCCAGTTTCGAGTAGGACTCGCGCCCTGAGGGATCTGTACAAAGTTAATCTATCGCTTCCGGGAATCAAGCATCTCGGCGATTTCTGCCTGTTATTTACATCGATACTGGCATGATATCGGTCCCATGGATTCCAAGGTTTCCGAAAATGTTTCAGCATAAACTCATGCAGGAGGCAGGCGACCGTTATTATTATGATCGGTAGTTCTCTATTCAGTCTGACAGTGGCAGAAGTCAAGCATTATGTCACGAATGACTTAATTACTCGTATTATGCGTTTCGAAATTTGTGAAGGAATCATTCGCAGACAAGTACGTGGATGTTTGTTTCAAATACCACTTGAAACCCCATATCTACGTGCAATAATTTTTCCTGGATATCTGATGATGGAACGCGTCATACGAGTAATAAAAACATTCCCTACCTGGTGTTCGATTTTTGCCATTGCGACCTAGACAAGCTGAAACCAAAACTACTGACTGTTTTAATTTCAAGTCTGACGGCCGGCCGCGGTGGCCGAGTGGTTCTAGACGCTTCAGTCTGGAGCCGCGCGACTGCTACGGTCGCAGGTTCCAATCCTGCCTCGTGCATGGATGTGTCTGATGTCCTTAGGTTAATTAGGTTTAAGTAGTTCTGAGTTCTAGGGGACTGATGACTTCAGATGTTAAGTCCCATAGTGCTCAGAGCCATTCGAACCATGTCAGACGTCGCATAACAAATAGCAAATTTCTTTCGTGCAATACAATAACAAATTAACAATTTTGGATTTTTTTTTTCCTTTGCGTGTGCTGTGAAACCTTTCTTCTTGGCAAATTTCGTCATCGTAGATCAGTGAAGTGAAATGCAAAGAAGACAAGGATCTCTGGTCAGGTGAGTATAGGGTAATATCAACAACGACAGCAAATGGTTTAACGGGAATAGGATTCATTATGAACTATAAGATAGGACAGACAGTGTATTATTGTGTATAGTTCAGTATCAGAATAGACAGAAAATCAACACCGGCAAAGATAGTTCAGGTATACATACCGATGTTGTAAGCTGAAGATAAAGAGATATAGAAAATATATGACACTGAAAGCGTAATGGAGTACATAAAGGGAGATGAAAATCGAATAGTCATGGGGGACTGGAATACGGTTGGAGGGGAAGGAGCAGAAGAAAGGCTTACGAGAGAGTATTGTGGTTGGTACTACTTATGAGAGAGAGAGAGAGAGAGAGAGACTTACTGAGTTCTGTAATAAATTTCAGATACTTATAGCGAATACCCTGTTCAAGAATCTCAAGAAGAAGAGGTATACTTGGAAAAGGCTGGTGGATACGGCAAGATTTTAGTTAGATTACATCAAGGTCAGAGGGAAACTTCCGTATGACTTCGTTTCTGCGTCACAAACTGTACTCGTACACATATTATGTAATTCCCGTCCAGGGTAGGACATCTTTTGATAGAAAGTCGCTGCCTTGTATCGGCGGATAAATGCGATATTCTAGTGTCTGCTTTGTTAAGAAGAACGATGTAATGTTACTTCATGCACACATGTCCGAAGGAACATCCATCGTCCTTCTTAATAACACAAACACTGAAATATCGATTCCTAGCTGTGAGTTACACACACTTCCAATACGAATCAGATCGGTGAGGGGAAGGGGGTACGGTCCCCTTGTTAGTAACAGTGATCGGCGAACTTCTTAAACACATCACACGTTAAGTGTATTTAGGTATTATTCTCAGAGGCAATACGTAACGAGACGATCGCGTAAAACCGTTAATAGGAGAGAAGAATGGAGGAATTAGATTCGTTGGAAAGGTTCTGGGAGAGTGCACGACATCTGTAATGGTAAACCCATAGAAGACGCTAGGACAATCAATGCTAGTGCATCGTTTCAGTCATTGAAGTCGTTAACAAGAAAGGGAGACAACAGACTGCGAAGGAATTCAGATACCCATTGCTAGGACCGCAATAGGTAACTACAAAAGCGTAAGAGGAACACTTAAATGGGAATACTCTGAAGAGAGACGATGCAGTATCCGCGAAACCCTTTTCGCATTCCAAGAAGACTGTGCGACCATTATAATCCCATCACTGTGTATTGTTCCGCACTGCCGTTCAGCGAAAAAAGAATGCGAGCTCTTAACAGAACAAAATCGACAGTTGTAAAGGCAATTTCAGGAGTTTCCGAACGAAGTGTGATGAGAACGTTAGTGTTTACAATATGCGTACAAGATGTAGTAGAAAACACCGGAAGCTTCATAAGGCTGTTCGTAGATGATGTGGTTGCCTATAACGAAGTAGCAACGCCAGAAGACATGCGATTTGCGAAAGGACCTGCAGAGAACTGATGAATAGTGCAGGGACTGGCAGATGACTCTGAACGAAAATAAGGGATGTATATCCTGCATACATAGGAGAGCAAATCGGCTAGTACAACCACACTATTTATGACATACCGCTAGAAACAGTTTTTACGATAAAATATCTGGGAGCAACTATCCAGAGCGACCTTAAGTGGAAAGATCAATAGTAGCAAAAGCAGATTGCAGACTGAGTCATAGAATGAATGTTAAGAAAAAATAAATCATCCACGTAATAAACTCCATTATTATGATTTCTAGTTTGTTGTCTAGCTATTAGAGAAAAGAGCTTCTTAGGCACCCTGTATTAAACGAGTAGGCAGGATTCCACACTCTCCTGCGCTTCCTTGGGACATGTGGTAGTAATCGAAGACACGCTGACAGCTGCGAGCCAACTACATCCCTTCATGCGTGATGTCTTCCTTGACGGCCTTCATCTTTGAGCAGTATAATTTTCCATGTCTCAGAGCCAGAACCATGCTACTACAGTGCCTTGAGAAACATTATACTGAACCCACGTTGATGTTTCGGCGACCAAATTCGTTTGATATAAATTCTATGGAACCTCCGGGTCGCTGTCGGATGCCATCATAGCGTATGCAAATCAGCGCCCGTTACTTACGTGACTTGCATGACCTGTGCGGAGACATCCAATGCCAGATACCTCCACAAACTTACCAACTGTCGGATCCCTTGTACAAAGATTCAGTGATGTATTTCGTTACAAAGGGGGACAAACAAACTATTAATTACGTGCTCATAATGTTTTGGCTCATCAGTGTATATCTGACACGCCGATACGCGGACAAAGCCACAGGTAAAAAGCTCATCCCAAACTCCTGGAACATTTTAGTTACAATCTGAAATTAAATACTGTGGGGTAAGCACCAGCTCTATTCAGGTGCGTGTGATAATGTGCAGAGAGAAGGGCGGAGAGAAAATGGATAGACAGCGAGGGGCAAGGAGGAGATGGACAGACACAGTGGGGGCAAAAGGTAGACAGAAAGAGGGGAAGGAGGAGATGAACAGAGAGGGAGCGTGAAATGAACAGAGAAAGGGAAGCAGAGCAGATTGACAGACTGAGGGGAGAACAGAAGACGGACAGTGGAAGGAACAAAGAGGAGATGAATAGGGATAGAGTGCAGGAGGTGATGGCAGAGGGGAAGGAAGATATGTTCAGATTGATTTTGGGGGGGGGGGGGGAAAGGAGAGGGAGGAGCAGATTGACAGAGGAGCAGGAGCAGATTATTAGAGAGGGGGAGAACACAAAGCGCAGAGCGAGGTGCAGGAGGACATGGACAGAAAGAAGAGGGTAGAGGAGGGAACAGAGAGGGGGACAGAGATGAACAGAGAGGAAGTGAAGGACAGAGAGAAGGAGAAGAACGAGAGGGACTCACAGATGATTGGAATAAATACATCCTAGGCAACGTGAGTTCGACCTATTCTTGAGTGTTGTTCATCAGTCTGGGATCCTTACCATGTAGGACTGGTGGAAGAGAGAGAGAAGAGGTCCAGCGAAAAGCGGCGCGCTTCGTCACGGAATGGTTTTGTCGGCGCGGGAGCATTAGAGAGGCGCCCAACAAACTCCAGTGGCAGACACTACAAGAGAGGCATTGTGCATCACGGAGATATTTACTACTGAAAGTCCGAAAGAGTACGTTCCGGGAAGAGTCAGCTAACATATTACTCCCTCCGTTATACGTTTCGTGAAACGACCGCAACGAGAAAATTAGAACTAATACAAGCGGTTTACCGACATCATTCTTCCCACGCGCCATTCGCGAACGGCACAGGGACGAAGTGGTCAGGTAGTCGTACCAGAAGTACCCTTCGCCACACACCGCCATGTGGCTTCCAAAGTAACGATGTAGATGTATCTCGCGCATAGATCATGAGAATTAAATTAAGAGGGATTAGGACGCATGCAGAGGCATGAACACAGTAATTTTTTAGTCACTCAATACGCGAATGAAATGGGAAGGCAAAGCGCGAGTTAATACTGCACAACAGCAGCGATATTCTTCGTGACATGCGCCCGACAAGTCCTTGGTAGGCTTCCAGAGATATGTGCCATAAGATGTCTACGAAGAGGTCATGCATCTTCCGTAAATTACGGGCCGGTGAATTTGAGGGCGCGGAGGTAGCAACCGGTAGAGTCCCACGTGTGTTCTACCGCGTTCGGATCAGGCGAATGTGGTGGCCAAGACATCAGCGTGAGTTCACTGTCACGCTCCTCAAAGCACCGTAACACAAGCAGCTATCCTGCTGGAAGAAGCCATCTCCGTCGGGACAGACATCAAGCATCAAGGGATACAGGTGGTCTGCAGTGATGCTCACACAGTTCACAGCTGTATGGTACGAGCTGAACGAAATGTTCCCCATAGCGTAATACTGCCTGTATCCGTGGCGTGGAGCAAGTTTCGACGGGTATCCGGTCTCGTAAGCTAACGCTGTCCTTTCTTCCAGCTACCAGGGTCGCAAACTGTGTTCCGCACAGCTCTGGTGTTCCGCGGGAAATGAATAAGCGCCTCGCGAAAAACTATTCATAATAGGGCGTTTTTTCGACATTTTGACGGTGATAACTGTTTTTTAAAATTTTATTATGTTTTCTGAGTTATTACTTACGATTTAAAATTCACTGAATAAAACAAGATTCTTTCATTTTCCTAAGAATTTTATAACCTTCAAAATAAACTAGGTGTTCCATCAAAGTGCCAGGATTCTCGGAGTGTTCGACAGAGGAAAAGTTTTTGAAACCCTAATGTAGACTATCAGTTACACTAAACTAAACATGTGGGTAATTATAAGAGAGGGAGTCAAAAATTATCTACACTTCCGTCATAGCACGCCTTTAAAATTCTCATGCCGCCTGCTGCATATGCATGCTTACAGATGGTACTAGTGTAGTCATGTACCCGCCATTCGACCCCGACCACTTCAGTTACACTCTGCCAGTGACAGCGTGAAGGTGTGCGTTCCGCTAGTAGTTTGCACCACAACGAGCCGAGACGTTCGAATATGGCCCGACGAGTGTGACACACAAAGAGGGAGTAGGAAGCCCGTCATCTTTTACCATAGTCCTAAAGACCAAGCAGTGATGATTCCATCGGATACGCGAGTCATTTTTGGACATAAATCATGATTCTGACTATCAGATCATCCACGATCAACTCTGTTTCCATAAAGTTTATGGTTATACCAATACAGCTTACTGAAGAATTCAAGGTCAAATGCGTTGTATTCGCCAACATTTATGCCTCCGATTCAAAAGTGAGGACGCCTCATTTTCGACCAGCATAGTCGCCGAGCCAGAACCTAAGCGCCAGAGTATGTTTCAAATGGCTCTGAGCACAATGGAACTTAACTTCTGAGGTCATCAGTCCGATAGAACTTAGAACTACTTAAACCTAACTAACCTAAGGACATCACACACACCCATGCCCGAGGCAGGATTCGAACCTGCGACCGTAGCGGTCGGGCGGTTCCAGACTGTAGCGCCTAGAACCGCTCGGCCACCCCGGCCGGCCCAGAGCATGCAATGGAAAGATCCCAGATCATCAAAAAGAATTCAAGACTCTACCTTCTCGCTTCCCGCGCCCGGGTTCCCGGGTTCGATTCCCGACGGGATCAGGGATTTTCTCTGCCTCGTGATAACTGGGTGTTGTGTGATGTCCTTAGGTTAGTTAGGTTTAAGTAGTTCTAAGTTCTAGGGGACTGATGACCATAGACGTTAAGTCCCATAGTGCTCAGAGCCATTTGAACCATTTTTTGTCAAGACTCTACCATCGGCAGGAAAGATAATACCAACCAATTTATGGGACGCAGGTGGGCCTGTACGCGACAAACGGAACAATCATCAACAAACAGTCTTACAGTGAACTGTTGGAAACATTCTAAAGCCAGCAATTCGCAGTGTATGACAAGGTCTTGTTAGTGAAAGGGTCGTTGTTGCATGATAACACGCGCCCGAACATTGTTCACCACACCACTGAAACCATCAAGAGACTGGATTCTGAGCTGCTGGGACACCCTGCCTACAGCCCAGATCTCGCTCCCTACGACTTTCATTTGTTTTGGGTCCCTCAAGGACGCCTTGTTAAGTCGCCGCCTTTCCTGAAATGTGCAGGTGCATATAGCGCAGAAAAGCTGGCTTTTCGACCAATGGATAAGCTCCTTCTCGGCCGGAATACGCAAGCTCCTGAACAGTTCGACCAAGTGCACTGGAGTGCATTGACAAGGAAGAAGAAAATATTGAAAAATAATGTATACGTCGAACCGTCATGTTTTGTAAATAGGTCGCAGAACAAAAACTATAGATAATTTTTGGCTCTCCCACGTACTTCGTTGACGTTTTCACCTCAGTCAAATACTACCTGCATCACCATTTCCCTGCTGCAGAACTGGTAGGGTGTTTCACTGCATATATATGAGACCCTTGCACGAGTAATTTGCTCAGCTAAGCATATAATGCCCAGAAAGCCGCGTGTGAGAGACATGAATCCATGTGGCTGACAGATCTTTATGCAAACAGGGACGGAGGGGTGTTTGTTGGTAGGAAGGAAGAGAGATTAGGCCGCAAACAGCGCCCGCGACGAGGCCCATAGAGATGCAGTCCGAGCATGGATTGGACGAAGAGGAAATGGAAACTTGCAGCGTGACCTTTTCAAGTTTTCTCATTAAGCGATTAAAGAAAGTAACTAGTCTAAGTCCACAAATTGCCGTCTAAAGCACGGAAGAAGGCAAATCTTTCCGATACAAAAAGTATATAAAAATGCTGAAGGCAGCGTGAAAATCTGTACATGATTTGGCACTGCAATAGGCTGCAGCGATGGCAGGACTTAAAAGCATCGTGGACAATAGGTGCAGGGAGACCTGCCTTGCAGTTGACGATCGGTACAAAATTATCGAAAATCTGTACATAATCTGCGTTGTCGTTCCACTCATACTATGTAGAGTGTTCCTACGATTTTGAGCAGCAGAAGCGTAGATATAGAAACCACTAAGAAAAAAACTGAATGAGCAGCTATAAAAGCTGTCTCGTAAGCCACTACCAATATATATCCCCCCCCCCCCTCCTGCTCCCCCCCATCGAGCTGATAAAGTCACGGGATAGCGGTATGCATGTATACAGATAGCAGTGGTATCGCTTGCACAAGGTATAAAAGAGCAATGCACATTGGCGGAGCTGTCATTTGTACTCCTCACGTGGAAAGGTCTTCGATGTGTTTCTGGTAGCACGAAGAGAATTTACAGACTTTTAACGCGGAATGGTAGTTGGAGCTACAAGCATGGGACTTTCTATTTCAGAAATCGTTAGGCAATTCAATATTCCGAGATCCATAGCGTCAAGACCATGACGAGAATACCAAATTTAAAGGCATTACCTCTCACAATACTGCGTGAAGAGTTTGACAGAGCACTGAAAGACCTAAGTCGAAACAAGGTCCCGGGAGTAAGCGAAATTCCATGAGAACTACTGACAGCCTTAGGAGAGCCAGGCCTAACAAAACTCTACCATCTAGTAAGCAAGATGTATCAGACAGGCGAAATATACTAGGACTTCAAGAAGAATATAATAATTCCAATCCCAAAGAAAGCAGGTGTTGACAGATGTGAAAATTACCAAACTATCAGTTTAATAAGCCACGGCTCTAAAATACTAACACGAATTCTTTACAGACGAATGGAAAAACTGGTAGAAGCCGACCTCGGGGAAGATCAGTTTGGATTCCGTAGAAATGTTGGAACACGTGAGGCAATGCTGCCCCTACGACTTATCTTACAAAACAGATTAAGGAAAGACAAACCTACGTATCTAGCAGAAACCAGATGGCACTTATAAGAGTCGACGGACATGAAAGGGAAGCAGTGGTTGGGAAGGGAGGGAGACAGGGTAGTAGCCTATCTCCAATGTTATTCAGTTTGTATATTGAGCAAGCAGTAAAGGAAATAAAAGAAAAATTCGGAGTAGGAATTAAAATCCATGGAGAAGAAATAAATTCTTTGAGGTTCGCCGATGACATTGTCATTCTGTCAGAGACGCAAAGGACCTGGAAGAACAGATTAACGGAATGGACAGTGTCTTGAAAGGAGGATATAAGATGAACATCAACAAAAGCAAAACGAGGATAATGGAATGTAGTCGAATTAAGTCGGGCGATGCTGAGGGAATTAGATTAGGAAATGAGACGCTTAAAGTAGTAAAGGAGTTTAGCTATTTGGGGAGCAAAATAAATGATGATGGTCGCAGTAGAGAGGATATAAAACGTAGACTGGCAATGGCAAGGAAAGCGTTTCTGAAGAAGAAAAATTTGTTAACATCGAGCATAGATTTAAGTGTCAGGAAGTCGTTTCTGAAAGTATTTGTATGGAGTGTAGCCATGTATGGAAATGAAACGTGGACGATAAATAGTTTACACAAGAAGAGAATAGAAGATTTCGAAATGTGGTGCTATAGAAGAATGCTGAAGATTAGATGGGCAGATCACATAACTAATGAGGAGGTATTGAATAGAATTGGAGAGAAGAGAAATTTGTGGCACAACTTGACAAGAAGAAGGGATCGGTTGGTAGGACATGTTCTGAGGCATCATGGGATCACCAATTTGGTACTGGAGGGCAGCGTGGAGGGTAAAAATCGTAGAGGGAGACAAAGAGATGAATACACTAGGCAGATTCAGAAGGATGTAGGTTGCAGTAGGTACAGGGAGATGATCAAGCTTGCACAGGATAGAGTAGCACGGAGAGCTGCATCAAACCAGTCTCACAACAACCTCTCACAACACAGTGATCGACGGCCTCCACCTAACGACCGAGAGCAGCGCCGTTTGCGTAGAGTTCAGTGCTATTAGATAAGCAACACTCCGTGAAATAGCCGCAGCATTCAATGTGGGACTACGAAATGAATCTATCAGGACACTGCAGCGAAATTTGGTGTTAACGGGCTACAGTAGCTGACGACCGACGCGAGTGCCTTTGCTAAGAGGTCGACATCGCCTGCAACACCTCTCCTGGGCTAGTAAGTGTATTGAATGGACGACTAGAAAACAGTGGCCTCGTCAGATGAGTCTGGAGCTCAGTTGGTAACAGCTGATGGTAGGGCTCGAGTACGGCGTAGATATCACGAAGCCACGGACCCAAGTTGTCACAAAGACGCTGCGCAAGCTGCTGGTGGCTCTCTAATGGTGTGGGCTGTGTCTGAAGGGAATGGACTGGATCCTCTGATCCAACTGAATCATTCACTAGTAATGGTTATGTTAGGCAATTGAATCATTCACTAGTAATGGTTATGTTAGGCTACTTGGAGACCATTTGCAGCCATTCGTGGACTTCATGTTCCCAAACAACGATGTCATGTCACCAGGCCACAACTGTCCGCAAATAGTTCGAAGAACATTCTAACCAGTTCGAGCGAGAGATTTGGCCACCCAAATCACCCGACTAATCCCTTAGAACATCTGTGGCACACAATCGAGACGTCAGTTCGTGCACAACATCCTGAACCAGCAACACTTTCGCAATTATGGACGGCTATTGAGGCAGGGTGACTCAATTTTTCTGCAGGGAACTTCCAACGACTAGTTGAGTCCATGGCATGTCGGTTTGCTGCACTACGCCGGGCAAAAGGAGGTCCGACACGATATTAAGATATCTCCCACGAGTTTTGTCACCTCAGTGTAGGTACGGTTATGTTGCGATATGTTACACACACTGTTCGTACCACAGACCCAAAATGAGAAGACCAAAGAGGATATGGAACGCGTCAAAAAACAAAAATGCGTAACAACTATTTAAAAAATATGACATCGTAATGTCTCTTCCAGATGCAATATTTATATAAAACTTTAAAAAAATGCCTCTGAGCACTATGGGACTTAACATCTGAGATCATTAGTCCCCTAGAACTTGGAACTGCTTAAGTCTAACTAACCTAAGGACATCACACACATCCATGCCCGAGGCAGGATTCGAACCTGCGAGAGTAGCGGTCGCGCGGTTCCAGACTGAAGCGCCACACCAGCCGGCTATAAAACTTAGAATAAACATATAAATCTATACACACTAAACTGCAGAATACAATTCATGCGCCATTACAGCGAAGTAGCGCATTAAAAGTGGAAAGCCATGTACGAGAAGTTTGGCTCGATGATTTACGTTTTATTGTTGTCATTACACAGAGTCCGTTATAGTCTGCTGGCAAACTGATGAATAAGCAGGCGCATCCCCACACACTATCTAGTCACATCGTAAGGAGCCCCTACAGGTTGTTCCACAAAGTTATATCGACCCTTCTGAATCGCGTCTTTTTAATCATAGGCGGCGCAAAGCGCAGAGATGTGCAGGGAGTGAAATGCGTTAACATTATACGGAACACAAAAATCAGTAACCAAGATAACAGTGCTAGCCCCTTTTGCAGGACGGACTTCCTGCTCTCAAATGAGTACCCGTGACAGCTGTGTATACCGTATCGCCCTTGTCGTTTTGTTCCGGTACTGAAAGTCGCTTGTCAGGAGGGGTGGCTTCCATTTACACGCGGAGCTAAAATTGTGTTCTGCCAGTAATGGACGGTGAGACTGAAATTATCACCAACAGTCAGTATTACATAAAATCTGAATATACGCTGTCTTATCAGATGTACCCTATCAGTGGATACTAACGTGGGGCGTCGCCCTTCGCCTTTGTGACTGCCCGAGCTCGGCCGGAGACATTTCTAATGAAGTGTCTCAATGTCTGAGGGGGAATGACAGCCCACTCTTCTCCAAGAGCCGAAACCAGAGAAGGTACTGATGTTGGACTCTGGGCCCAGAGGCGAAGTCGGCGTCCCACACGCCTTCCACTGGGTTCCTGTCGGGACTCTTGACGGCCCAGTCCACTTCAGGAATGTTCCATAAAATTTCGGGAGTGCAGGCACATGACTTCGACTTAATCTTCTTCTAATATTTTGGCTGAATACCGTCCATCCATCTTCAGTCGCCTCGGCTGAGCCTGAATATGGCTGGACGGTATTCAGCCGCATACGCACATTATAAAAAGTTTTGCATCATCCTTGTTTCCAGAACTCCTGAAAGTAGATGTTGACTGTGGATATTATGTAACAGACAAAGTTCCTTTGACTGTTCGCAGATGTCACTAAATCCGCCCAAAGAAGTAAAAAACCATGTACGAGCAGCGCCTATTAGACGGATGGGGTAGGCCAGCCGATCAGTTCCAGTCATTCGACCAGGAAGGAGGTACACGGCTCCTGTTGTCTGTAGTTCAACCAAGCCTAGATGGTCAGTTCCGCGGTTCGATCAAGTCCGAATCGTCACTTTGTGCCACGAAGGGCTCTCAAAAAGTGAAGTGACCAGGCGTCTCGGAGTGAACCAAAGCGATGTTGTTCAGACACGGAGGAGATACAGAGAGACAGGAACTGTCGATGATATGCCTCGCTCAGGTAGCCCAAGAGCTATTATTGCAGTTGATGACTGCTACCTACGGATTATGGCTCGGAGGAACACTGGCAGCAACGCTACCAATTTGAATAAAGCTTTCCGTGCAGCCACAGGACGTCGTGTTACGACTCAAATTGTGCGCAATACGCTGCATGCTGCGTAACTTCACTCCCGACGTCCATAGCGAGGTCCATCTTTGCAACCACGACACCATGCAGCGCGGTACAGACGGGCCCATCAACATGCCATATGGACCGATCAGGATTGGCATAACGTTCTCTTTACCGATGAGTGTCGTATATGCCTTCAGCCAGACATCGTCGTCGGAAACGTGTTGGAGGCAACGCGGTTAGGCTGAACGCCTTAGACACACTGTCCAGTGGGTACAGCAAGCTGGAGGTTCTCTGCTGTTTGGGGGTGACATTACGTGAAGCCGACGTACGCCGCTGGTGATCATTGATGGCGCCGAAATGGCTTTACGATACGTGACTGCCATCCTCCGACCGATAGTGCAACCATATCGGCAGCATATTGGCGAGGCATTCGTCTTCATGGACGACAATTCGCGCCCCCATCGTGCGCATCTTGTGAATTACTACCTTCAGGATAACGACATCGCTCGACTAGAGTGGCCAGCATGTTCTCCAGACATGAACCGTATCGAAGATGACAAGACCCAGAAACGACACTGTGGGATCTACGCCGAATCGCCGTTGAGGAGTGGGACAATCTGACCAACAGTGCCTTGATGAACTCGTGGATAGCAAGCCACGACGAATACAGGCACGCATCAATGCAGAGGATGTATTAGAGGTACCGGTGTGTACAGCTATCTGGACCACCACCTCTGAAGATCTCGCTGTAAGGTGGTACAACATGCAATGTGTGGTTTTCATGAGAAATAAAAGGGGCGGAAATGATGTTTATGTTGATCTCTATTCCAATTTTCTGTACAGGTTCCGGAACCGAGGTGATGCAAAACTTTTTTTGATTTATGTATTAGAAGAACTCGAATGTATGCGGCTGCACGCTCGAAATTTTATGGAACAATCTTTGCGCAGTGAAAATATGAAGAATGTTACTCCCCATAAACCAGTGTCTCACAAATGCTGCATTACGACATGATGCATTATAGACCACCTTTCCCAAACTATTCCTCAATGCAATAAGTACATCTTGCTACGAAATGTGTTCATATCCTTCTGAATTTAGCGTTTGCTTAAGCTCAATAAGGAGATCACACTCTAATCACATAAAAATCCGCGCCCTTAACACCACGTCCTCCTGTTTGCACTACACTTCATGGCAGGTAACGTTCTCCAGGTATTCAGCAAACCCAAACCGCTCCACTGGATTGCCACGGGGTATAGAGCGATCCATTACTCGAAATCATTCGTTCGCAGTTATCTACTGTCCAGTAGCGTCGCGGTTCACAGCACCTCAAGTGTCGCTCACCACTGTCTTTAGAAATGCGTGGCTGCTCAGTCTCTGCATCCCGTTGTTTTTAACTCACTGCGCACAGTCATTGTGCTAACTGGGCTGTTGGTAGTACTTTCGGACTCGCGATTTATTCCTTCCGCTGGTTTCACGCGATTTTGTACAACCATCCTCGGCAATGATCGACGTTCCCTGTCCGACAGTACACGAGTTCTGCCTGGTCTTTGTTCAGCTGCGGTGGTTGCTTCCCTTTTCCAGTTCACAATCACATTTCCAGAGGTCGACTTGGGCCGCTTTAGAAGGACTGAAATGTTCCTCGTGGATTTATTACTCAGGCGAGAGACAATGACTAGTCACTGACCTCTCCCCACCGAGCTAATCAGCTGTTACTGCTTCTCCATTGACAAGACAATATTCCCCGTCGCTTCTCACGACATCTAGCGCTCAATTTCGCATGTCGTAGACGGATTCGGATACTATTGATCAGTTAGTGTAGTAACAGTATTAAAGAACAATAAATGGTAATGAAGTTGTTTAGTGACCAAAGCAAAATGCATAGCAGATATTCTCTAAATAAGCATGAAAACAGCAAGAAGGCGTACTGAACTGTGTAAAAAGCAAAACAGAAACAGCGAACGGTCCAAGAACAAGAAGTTCAGTATATAGGAGACCGAGAGAGCAAAGGCGTTGTGGTGAAGAGGTCTAGCTGTTGGACTTCCTAATAGGAGAACCGTGTTCAAACCTCCTTCGCGCCATATTTTTTTTCCTTCGCTGTTTACTGTATGCAAATTTCTGCCTGTGTCATGGTGTAACGTCCGTTTGGTAAGGAAGGGGCCTATAATCTCAGTTCATTCTGCACAACTACTCTATTAGCAGCCGAAAGGAAATGGGTCTCGAATGGGAACCACAAACGACCAAGGCATGTCAACCGAATCCTTTTCCGGAAGACATGTCTGGTGTGTCATACACGGCATTAGTTACAGTAAGTATGTCACCTCATAGGAACCTCTTACCGACGCACCTACTTTGCACACCTGTTAAGTGAGTGCGATATGCCTCCTTTCTCGATTCAGGTGTTCGTATGAATGTGAATGTGATCACTCTCAAGATAATGATGACAACATAACAGTTTGTCACAAGCCATAAGCTGCAACAAATGAACGCAATAGTTTCACAGTCACACAGTTTCTCTGTGCTGTGTCAAAACAAACGAGGGTGAGTCAAATGAAAACCTTAAATATTTTTTTAAATATTATTTATTGTGCAGAAGTGGTACAAAACTGTATCACTTTTCAACATAATCTCCCCCACGCTCAATGCAAGTCCTCCAGCGCTTACAAAGTGCATAAATTCCTTTAGAAAAAAATTCTTTTGGTAGTCCGCGCAACCACTCGTGCACCGCGTGGCGTACCTCTTCATCAGAACGGAACTTCTTTCCTCCCATCGCGTCTTTGAGTGGTCCAAACATAAGGAAATCACTTGGGGCAAGGTCTGATGAGTATGGTGGATGAGGAAGACACTCAAAATGCAGGTCTGTGATTGTTGCAATTGTTGTACGGGCAGTGTGGGGCCTTGCATTGTCATGTTGCAAAAGGACACCTGCTGACAACAATCCACATCGCTTTGATTTGATTCCAGGCCGCAGATGATTTTTTTAGGAGATCTGTGTATGATGCACTGGTGACAGTGGTCCCTCTAGAAATGTAATGCTCAAAATGACGCCTCTTCCGTCCCAAAAGAGAGTCAGCGTAACCTTCCCTGCTGATAGCTCTGTTCGACATTTCTTTGGTTTTGGTGATGAGGAATGGCGCCATTCCTTGCTCGCTCTCTTCGTTTCCAGTTGGTGGAAGTTAATCCAGGTTTCGTCCCCAGTAACGATTCTTGCAAGGAAGCCATCACCTTCTCGTTCAAAGCGCTGAAGAAGTTCTTCACAAGCATCAGCACGTCGTTCTCCCATTTCAGGAGTCAGCTGCCGTGGCACCCATCTTGCAGACACTTTGTGAGACTGGAGCACATCATGCTCATTGTCGTGTGCTGACCCATGAATAATCTGTAAATATGCTGCAATGTCATTCAGTGTCACTCGTCCGTTTTCCTTCGCTATGGCTTCAACTGCTGCAATGTTCTGTGGAGTCACAACTCGTTGTGCCTGACCTGGACGAGGAGCATCTTACACTGAAGTCACACCATTTGCCAACTCCCTGCTCCATTCGTAGACTTGCTGCTGTGACAAACATGCATCACCGTACTGAACCTTCATTCGTCGATGAATTTCAATAGGTTTCACACCTTCACTACGCAAAAACCGAATAACAGAACGCTGTTCTTTCCTGGTGCAAGTCGCAAGTGGGACGGCCATCGCTATACTGATACTGCGACGATATGTGTGCATCTGCACTATGCTGCCACCTACAGGCCATTCTGCACGCTGTTTGTAGCACGCCTACCAACTTAGAGGATAACGGCGCGAAATTTTGATTTGTTTTTACAAATTTATGATTTTTATTTGACTCACCCTTGTGCGTTTTTAACATTTTTGGAGTTGCGCTCATTTTAGGAACTTTTGGCTGTGTTGTAACATTGTTCACACCCGTTTATTTGTTTTCATTTCTGTGGGACGTTTGTGTGGTATCTCGCCTGCCCTCACTGTTCATCACGTTTACTTGCGAGAGTAACCTTTTCTTACCATATGACTCATATTCTATAAACTATGTATGGTATGACAACTGCCAAGACTATAGAAAGAGAAAAAACAAATCAATGAGCGGACGGACAGTACATAATACTGTGAAAAAAAAATAAAAAATAAAAATACATGACACGAGTCACTTTTGAACAAGGGTCGTCCACTTCTCAGTCCAACACCGTGACCACTGAACCACAACGGTTATTAATTAATGCTCAATATCGCACTTGTTTAGCTTGGACCATTCACTGTTTCCATTTTTTCCCACAGTTCAGTACACCTTCTTCCTGTTTTCATGCTTGACGGGCTATCGACTGGCCCATCCCACCACTAAATCTGAGGAGCTGCGATGGGGAGTTTCCCTTGTGAGAACTGGAAGAATAGAGAGAGTGTTATCGAAACATGTCACACATTAACATTCATTTGCTCGAGAGATACCCATTCCAGCTCTCATCCGTCGTTGGTTTGGACTCGAAACAGACTGGTGACACGTGGCGCCCGCCACCGGGTGCTAGACGCGCTGGTATTACGTATTCCTCATTCAGTTGCACTCGCAACGTACGTCATGTTCGTGGCAGCAGCGAACCATTGCTATCTGGCATGACTACCTGGCAGAATTACCGTACATCGCGTGCGCGGAGCCACAGAGAAGTACGCGGAACGCCGGTGGACTGCTGAAGACGTTCATCGCTCGACGCAACGGTAATAAAACTCGACAATTTGCGAGACCCATTAGCACGCAGTCGGCAGTCCCAGCGAGTGTGGTGTTTGCGCAGCACTAACACCGTTGTGGTGATCTAATAAAGTACCGTAGCTAGCGTCTGTCATTATCGAGATGTCATTACTACATGCTATATTGTTCTGTAATTATTCCATATTACAACTGGAGTGTGGTTGCGTTAATGAAAAACTCGTAAAACTGTAATCAAACCGAGTCACTTAACTGTCTGATGTAGTTTGTACCAGTTACAAAATTAGCCTTCTTGTCCATTAACTCAACGATTCAAGTACATGCTTAAGACCTTAAGTACTAAAATAAAAGGTATTCTAAATTTATTTGTTTGTCAGTAACTGTTCTGGCAGTTTCTTTCTATTTGTTTTCCGATTCCGTAGGAAGCATATTCGAAAAGAAAAAATAAACATAATCGTTAGAAAAAGCTTTTATTGGCAATTTTAGTTTACTTCGAACCTACTTGACTTTTACGAGGAATCTCCATTTACTTTCAACCACTTTTCGTTAAGAATTACTAGTTTCTTCAAACAATCCGCAGAGGTCTTCGGCAGCGAATTGAACCAGATGACAAGAATGACTTTGACTTTGTTGTCAATTTCAAATTGTTGTCCACAAAGTCACTGTTCCAAGGGCTAGAAGTAACAGTCGGTGGGTGAAAGGTCGGAACCATAGTGTAGCTGGTTGAGAAGTACCCAACGGAAATGCTGCGTCTTATCCCTGGTACGGGCAGCGGTGTGTGGATCAGTGATGTCGTGGAGGAGGACTACTCTGGACGACAGTTCCCCGCGTCGTCGATTTTGGATGGTACGTCTCGGTTCGGTGAGCATTTCGCAGTACATACCATCTGCAACCACGTATCGCGAGATCGATCAAAAGAACGCCAGCTTTGTCCCAAAAAACTGGGCCCATCGTTTCTCGACACCACTGAATGCTTACATATTTTTGGTTTTGGTGAAGTTGAACGGTTCCACTGCATTGAATGTTTTTATGTGTTCATCCTTTGATTGATGGTTTATGGGACTTAAGCCGTTCACTTACGTGATGATGTTAGTTACAGAACAACATCGCTATTACACTATTCTACAGCTAGTTCACAGATGTTGGCCACTGATAGGATCATGTGTACGATCGCAGTACATCCCTTCAGCATCACTAAAAGCCTGAACATGGTGTTTTAATTCACCGAAACTGTTGCAACATAATAAATAATATCAAAACGACGGCTGCAAGTGATTCATTTTATTACTTATTAAATGCTGCTTTGACTCTGTGTTGGAATAAGCTATCAAAGTATCGCCAACCGTTACAACACGGGAAAACATATCATGGCCATCTCATCGAGGGCGACCCCAAAAGGCTGGTCCGAATGACATTCTTTGCTTTCCGCGTTGGGCGGAAAGCGTTTTCGGTACGCTCCTTCGATCTCCAAGCTTTCCCATGCTGGTCATATAAATAGTGAAGCGTCCAACATGAGTAACACCATTAGCTAAAGCACCTACTGTTGATCAAATAACAGTTTTCAGTCCACAAGTTAGAGGGTTTCATCGATCTGGGTACTGAGCCTATCATTCCGCTGTTCATTTAGACAATAGTGTTCAACCACTTTTGTCAAATTTGCCTAATCTTTCACTTACTACAATAGGCTCATATACCAGGATTAACTCATTATACATTTAATTTGCGGTACCGACAGTGTCTTCGTCGACCGAAGATGACGCGTCGCGCTCCCCTTTTTACTCCTCAGAAGAAACATTTTAACCAGCCGGTACGAACCGCAGATAAAGAGGATTCGCAACATGCCGCCCACGTGCAGCTACAGAGGTCAACAGAGGACGCCCAATTCGCATCACTTCACTGCCTGCAACTGTGATTGGTCGACGCGTCTTTATAAGCCGCCACATTCGAGAATTTCGACTCCTCATACGAACCATCCAATATGGTTGCTCCTCTTTGGGTACCATCTACAAATCAGCCCTCAGGCTTCCTCATACCTTGCAAAACGAGGATTTGAGGATGATCGTAAGAGTCTCCAGATGGGTAGAGATTTACATCATGAACTCTCCATCGAGACTCTCCGAGAACCCATCGAAGTATCCACACGGGAACAGATAAACAAAATCGACACTCCTCGACCTGCATTTCGCCATTTGGACTACATGCGCTTAGTCGTCCCAGAAAGATGGCATCGCATTCGGGGCCGGCCGCGGTGGTCTCGCGGTTCTAGGCGCGCAGTCCGGAACCCCGCGACTTCTACGGTCGCAGGTTCGAATCCTGCCTCGGGCATGGATGTGTGTGATGTCCTTAGGTTAGTTAGGTTTAAGTAGTTCTAAGTTCTAGGGGACTTATGACCACAGCTGTTGAGTCCCATAGTGCTCAGAGCCATTTGAACCATTTTTGAGAGATTATGTTTTTATTTCTGAACTGATTTCGTTGTGGTTTAGCATGCATCATTCTGACGTTGAATTATCATTTCATGTGCAATACTATTTCAGTTGTGCTTCGGAAAGAGGATATTTTCATAGTTTTGCGAAGGTAAGCTTTATTATGCCGCGATGCGTTTAAATTCTCGTGGTCGTAAATTTGGAGTCTCAGTTATTATAGCAAAATTATGGTATCACCGTCAACATTTAAGAGGAAATTTGATTGTTTAGATCGTGGTGATTGATTTTTTTGGGCCCAGCAGGTAAGCGCACGTATTTTCCGCAGCAGAAGTACATTTCCCCATCCGGCATCCGCTGTAATTCGAAACCAATTGTCCTTTGTTCAGATAAAGCGATTTAACCCATCGGGATATACGGATGTTGCAAGGTAATCTAAAGTTCTCCATTCTATGAATTCTAGTATTACAACTAAAAATTAGTATGAGAGTGGAATTTAGACTAATATCTCTTGGAGATAGTAGGATTAAACATCTGTGGAACGAATACTGAATGGCAAGATCGCACCATAAATCTACATTTCACATACAACATGGCGATCAAGGGAATCTCTGTCCTCGTCAAATGCAAACATAACAGCCACAGGTGAGATGCAGAGAAAAATGAAAGTGATTATACGAATGGTGATGAAATGGATTTAATTGGCAAATTACGAAGGATCTCGGCAAAAAGAAAAATACCACGTCGAAAATAGTTTAAAATTTACCGAACTACTGATTACGACCCACTTAATACAAGCAAGAGAGAAGTGCCGATATATTCTCAAGGCTACTTAATTTGCAGAAAATTTTCTATTACACCTGCAATGTCAATTTGTCTTTAAAGTTATTCCGGCAGCAGCACAGCGCTCTGCCTTAGTAATATCAATCACAGTGATCAACATACTGACGAGCAACTATCATTTATGATATCTGTTCCGCATCAAAATTTAAAATATTCAGTTTGGACGGAATAGTGGAATAAAGAGGTAGGACAAATAATAATCTTGTATTTTTGCTCGACTATAATGTGCTCTTGACTGATTATGGGATGTACTCAGTCTTAAAGAAGAAAGAGTTTGAACCTATCAGACAATAAGACGGGAGGTCTGTCCTTTTATGTTGCATTGCATCAGGAGTAGACCACTTTGATTGTCACGAATACTACCTGTTCTATATTAATAACAAAACTGTAAGACCGTCGTGTCTGTCTATTTGTCTGAACAAGCTACTCTCCAAAATGGACAAATTTTCATGATGTTTTCACAGGTAACTTGAGTGTAACTTGGAGCGGCATATCGGCCAAATTTCATCGAAATCGATCCAGAAAAAAATGGTAATTTAAAGTTTTACGAATCTGCTAAGCTTAGTAGTTCGGATGTTTACGTTCGTGACAGCGTAGTACACCAAGGAACTAATAGATGGCGCTGTTAGTTTCGTAGTACACCAAATGAACAACAGATTAGTTTTGTAGTAAACCGAAGAACCGATAGATTGCGCTATTTTTATTTTTCTAGTGACGTGTGACAGAATTAAGCGACGCGGTCTTATCTTCACGAACACAAACTCACATTGTATTTATTTGGTACAGCCGTACGGATTTACTGATTTTGCTTGTGCATTAAAAGCTTAATGAAAATACTTTGCTTTTTCGAAACGTTTGATTTATATTTGACTTATTGTCTAGGAAAAGCGAGTTTATTGAGAGAGAGATCCAATAAGTGTTCCGTTTTTAGCGACTAATATATGGAATCCTAAAATGTAACGGTATGCAAAGGCCTTTCCTGAACTTCCGTTGCAAAATTTGGGCGTATAGCTAGTCTTGCAGATAAATTGGATGACAAAGTGTGTAAGAGTCAATTTACAAATCCGAAGGTCCGGATTCAAACCTCTGTATAAAACGTGATTTTTGTTGGAGAACGTTGTTCGGAGTGCACGCTAAATCCTAGGCTCCGCTGCACTGGCAAGCTAAGTAATTTCAAACGTTGGACGAAGGCACACGTATACCACTTTCAGTGGGACTATGGTCAGCAACACTTAAGACTGCTTCACCTTACTTCCACTGTACAACTGAGTTGTGACAGGTAGAATGTAACTGAAACTGACATCCGCTGGAATCACTCTCTTTCGTGCTCAGATGCCTTCCGAGTTAGGTAACACAGCATTCGTATTTGGAAGGAGGGGGATTGAAATCCCCCGTGTTGTCATTCCATTTTTGGTTTTTCCCTAGTTACTCCAAATCGCTAACGTGGAGTGTGATAAATTTTCATAATAGATTGTTGAAGCCAAGTCGATGGCGACATCTGACAACAAACTCTCTGAACCTAATGAAAAATTTATGTCACGTAATTTTCATTTTTATACGTGACACAACAGTGCAATATTACTGATTGGTTGCTGGTTCTAACGAAACAATGCAATCCTTCCGAAATTGTATTTTAGGATTCCCGAAAGAAATCCAGATTTCGAATGTTGAAACCAGTTTAATTCATTATCCTATTCAGATGTTCCGAAACTATCCGCTCAAATTAATACAAGAGGTAGAGAAAATAAAAACAAATATATTTAATTATGGCACATGTGGTCCCCGACGGCAATTTCTGACGCTACGGACAATGTACACAGAAGGCACATTAGCATGCTCTTTTCAGCAGTGCCACTCACAGGAACTGCTCGAATGCGAGACCACTGGCCCATACGCAAGCACTACATCGTCAGTCTATTGCTGTCGTGTCCATTAGAAGATACCTGGCATGTCCGCAATAGCACAAGGGGCGACAGCGACGAGGTCTTCTGTTTCCACGATGGTTTCATACACCAGCTGTTTCATATGCCTCTAGAGGAAGAAATCCAGATACCTGAAGTCAAGCGACTCGGGTGGCCAGACCACAAGGACACCTCAGCCGATCCATCGATTCACGAAGGTAGCTCTCAGATGATCCCTCAAAGCAATGCTTAAATTGACTGGCGCTCCATCGTGCTGGAAGTACCTTCTTGACTTAACACTCAGAGATACATCCCCCGGCAGTTCTGACAATACACGTTCTACGAAGGTGCGATATCACCGTCCGTTGAGGCGGAATGGAGGAACTCAATGGTCCAATCAACAAATCACCGAGAATGCCGGCCCATAAATTAACACCGAATCGCTGTTGATGTGCACGAGTCGAGTACTTCGTTGATTCACATGTGCCCAAACACGTGAACTGTGGACATTTGAATGTCACTATGCATTTCCAACCAGTGACGCATGCACAAGAACTTAAAGTCAGCACCACAAAGAATATGTGCCCTAACATTACAAGTTGACCTCAGAGGCTATACGTTTCTCATTGAAACACATTTATTTTGATGTTCTCTACCTCCTGTATTAATGTGACCGAATAACTTCGGAAGATACTGTATTTTGCTACCATAAACTGAGGATCGATAGTGACTTAAATCACGAGCAGCGTAATACGTCTCACTGGGAACCGATCCATTTGGCTAACGTCAAAATTGTATCACATATGACGAAAGGAATCTATTGGGTAACATCCGCATGTAATTAAATGAATATTTGGGAGCTAACATTTATTCGCCATATGCTGCAGGACAAAATACCATGATTTACACACATACAATTGCAATCCTAACGTATCATCTGAATTACCATACCTAAAATATAAATCAGAATATTAAATTCTCGATAGCTTTGGAAATGGTAATAAATCCGCAAAATCAATTAGCACAAATTCCTTGAAGATGAGTTCACAGTGCCCTAATTTCATAAAATCTTCACTTACTGTATTTTGCTAAGTAGGCAGACAGGTTTGAGGGTATATACGTTCACATAAATTAAATGTATCAATTGAAAAACTCTTTTGAGCTAACTTTAATGTAAATGAAAAAAGACCATCCTTTAGTAAACTTGTCTTCTTCATTCTTTGTAACAACACATACTTTAAACTGCTGGCTAGAGGGGTGCCTTTAAATACTTTCGTATAGACGTCTAGTGTCACTTGACAGTGAGCTTGTGGTGTGCTGGAGCACGCAGACCTACGAGTCTTTTAATTTTTGTGAATACGAACGAATTGTAGATTGGCAACGGTGACTAGGGAGATCTATCAACTGTTTACAAAATAATGTTGTATTTGATTTGTTAGTATTCGGGTTGCAAACAGTTACAAAACCTGACAACACAAGTGAACTTCGGAAACAGTGATCCGGAATCAACTACGGCCATCCAATTCATCCGATTATTTTCATTAAATCCTGAACTTTGATTTGCGAGGTGCATGTGCTGTATTGAAGGGGGACTCAGACTTAATTTTTTATTGACGCCAAGCACAGATACACCACGGGGGTAAGGCAGGGAGGGCTGCTTTGAAAAAGACACGGGCAATTTTTTGCTTCATCCTTGTCGAATCCTAGATTGTGCTTCGTTTCTAATGATCTACCGTCTTTCGCAAATACCGTTCCTAATTGGCACAAAGATGTAATTAAAGACTGACGATGCCGCTCCCGTCCATGCAGCTAAAGATTCTGGTTTTCAACGGAATACGAAGCGTGTGGCTGTGCATTTACATGTAAAAACGGATTCTTAAAAATAACTTTACCGACTCCTGCAACGAGCCGACTGCTGATTTTATTTTTATCCAACAGCAGCAAACGACATAGCTCACGAACTATCTGAACTAAGAAATATTTTACGACGGCGGCATCCTGGATAGATATTTTGAAACGAGCGCTGAATCTCCTCGCTGCCAAGGCTTTTTCTCGCCTTTTCCTCTACGGTCTTCTGTACTGACATCTCATAAACAATCAGGCAGTTGTTGTTTCCACTTATCAGAACGCAATCATCTGAAAATCCCTTTTATCACCAACTTAATAATGGGAGGAAGGATTTGTTGCTCACAAATATTCGAAACAAAAATAAAAAAGACTGGTTACTAAAGCTGCTAACGAAGTTTTCATCATCTCACGCAGAATTTACGACCCGAATGTCGTCCAGGTCTAATGGGAGGAAGATTCCTAGGCCCTGAAACTTTACGAGCTGTTTAACGAACAGAGCTCCGTCAAACAGGTGCTGGTAAATATCTGCAGGAAAAAGCCATTCCCAGGAATTTTCACGTTCTTCCGGTGCCGGGGAAACATTTCACAGGCGGCGCAGACACTACAACTAATCACCTGGCGGCCAGCTTTCGCCGGCCAGTGGGAAGAGAAAAGTTTTGCGCCCGTCGCGATAAGACGCGCAGCAGTAGTAATAACAGTGGTACTCACAGGCCTTGCTGCGCAGGTCCCAGATCTTGAGCGTCCGGTCGTGGCTGCCCGTGACCACCTTGGTGGGCTCGCCCAGGAACTTCGCAGCCATCACCTTGCCCGAGTGCCCGGTGAGGGTGTGCTGAAATATAAAAACGTAACTCATTGTCACCATCTCTGTTTTACAAAATCACATATATGAGGGTCATTCTAAAGGCAAAGAACGTAGTGTTTTTGTAAACATTTTTATTCTAGATACTGAAAGAAAACACACTGACGGAAATAAATCGCAACACCAAGAAGGAATTGTGCGACATAAAAGAAAGTTGGTATTCGTGTTTCTACTTAAAATAAGACGTCTATTCAGTTTTCACGCCAGTCGCATAAGAGTAGCGCTAGTAGAGCCACTACGAGGACGAAAATTAAGTTAGCTTTAAATACACGCTGCAATGGCCTTGCGCGTTAGTTACCTTCCAGACAGGACATGGTGAGTCGATGTTAGCCGAGAAGGCACCATTATCAACACCTCACTGAGTCTAAACAAGATCGTGTAATAGGGCTACGAGGAGCTGCATGTTACATCTGCAATTTTGCAGGAAGACTTGGTAGGAATGTAGCCACTGCATTTGACTGCTGGCAGCGGTGGTTCACGAAAATATACGGTCGCAAGAAGGCCGGACGCCGCCGGCCATGTGACACTATCGAGAGGGAAGACCATCGTGTCCGCCGTATGGCTCTGGCGCATCGTACTGCATCTGCAGCAGCAACCTGAGCAGCAGCTGGCACCACAGTGAGACAATTAGATGTTAAAAATCTGTTACTTCAAGGACAGCTTCGAACCTGTAGCGTGCAGTCCACTGACATCAAACCACCGCCATTTGCGACTTCAATGGTGTTAAGCGAGAGCTCACTGGAGTGCAGGGTGGGGATCTGTTGTGTTTTCTGATGAAAGCTGTTTCTGTCTCGGTGCGAGTAATGGTCGTATGTTGGTTATAAAGAGGTCAGTTGAGCGTCTGCAACGAACCCGTCTGCGTGCGAGACACACTGGATCTACAACTGGATTTATGGTCTGGGGTGCGATTTCCTATGAAGGCAGAAGCACGTTCGTAGTTACCACAGGCACCCTGCCTCCAAAACTGTAAGTCAATCTGGTGATTCGAGATGCAGTGCTGCCATTCATGAATAGCATTCCAGTGGGTGTTATCAAACAGGATAACGCTCGCCCACATTCATCTGTTGCAGCCCCACATGCGCTACAGAGTGTCGAATGTTGTCTTGGCCTGCTCGATCACCGGATCTGTCTCCAATCGGGCACATAAGGGACAATATCGGACAACTACAGCGTCATCCACAAAGAGCAATAACCGTCTATGTAGTGGCGGACCAAGTGCAAAGGGCATGTAAATCCATCGCACAAACTGACGTCCGGTACCAGCTATTTTTGTACCTAGTCGTCGCTCGTATTTACACATCTGTCGTAGCGCCCAACAGGTTTTCCCACACCTACGTACTCAGTTGCTGATGAGGTGCTGAACCAAACACAACGTTCACTTTCAGTTCCTTATCGCTTCCATAGTGTTTCTACCTTACAAATCCTTCAATCTGGGAAAAGGATGGCAATCACTCGGGGCCAAGTCGAGGCTATACGGCGAAAACCATAAACTTCCTACTTGACACTGCCGAAGCAAATGCTTCGTCAACGCAGAAGATGAGACAGTAATCGTTAGGAACTACAATGCCGCTGGACAACAATCCATACCTTTTGTTTTGAACAAAGCTGCGAAGTCAGTGAAGCGTCTGAGTAGGCTGCTACATTTATGGGCTCTTCTCTAGGCATGAAGTCACTGAGCAGGACGCCGCCCGTTTCTATTCCAAAACACAGTGGCCATTACTTTTGGTGCTCATAATCCGTTTGCCTTCTTTTGTTAGAAATCCTAACCGACGCTATTCCAGCGGCTAGGGTTTCATTTCTATACTTTTTATGTGAAATTCAGGTCTTGTTAACAGTAACAATGCGGTTCCGAAAGTTCTCGTTATCTTGTCGCACCGAGCGAGAAAAGCCAATACAGATCTCATTCGCCGTTCGTCCGCGTTCGTATCGAAAGTCGAGGAACCCACCTAGCACACACTTCTGTACAGCCCAAACCATAACGAAAATCAGGTATAGAACTGATCGTGAAATTTCAGGATATCACAGTCTTTGATTCATCAACAGTGAAACTTCTATCCTGTTAATTTTTCTACATCTACATCTACATCTACATATATATTCCGCTAGGCACCAAGCGCAAGCGGTGTGTGGCGGAGGGCACAATTCACGCCAAAGTCATGTTTCCCCTCCTCTGTTCCAGTCGCGGATAGCGCGAGGGAAAAACGACTGTCTGAAAGCCTCAGTACGAGCTCTTATTTTCCTTATCTTTGAATAGTGATCATTGCGCGATTTGAAACTTGGTGGTAATAACATATGCTCTACATCCTCGGTGAAGATCGTATTTCGAAATTTAGTGAGCAGACCCTTCCGTTTAGCGCGCCGTCTATCTGCAAGAGTGTCCCGCTTCAAACTATGAGATTTGTAACGATCTCGCGATGGCTAATGTACCAGTCACGAATCTTGCCGCTCTTCTTTGGACCTCCTCAATCTCCTGAATCAGACCCAGCTGGTAAGGGTCCCATACAGACGAACAATACTCTAAGACTTGACGATCTAACGTATTGTAAGCTATTTCCTTTGTTGAAGGACTGCATCGCTTCAGGATTCTACCAATAAACCGCAATCTAGAGTTCGCCTTACCCGTTACTTGTGTAATCTGATCATTCCATTTGAGACCATTTCGGGTAGTCACACCCAGATACTTGACGGACGTTACCGCTTCCAAAGACCGAGCAGTTATTTTGTACTCGTACATTAATGAGGATTTTCGCCTTGTTATACGCAGTAGGTTACACACACTAATATTGAGAGATAACTGCCAGTCATTACACCACGCATTTATTTTCTGCAAATCCTCGCCGATTTGTTCACAACTTTCGGATGATGCTACTTTCCTGTAGACTACAGCATCATCGGCAAACAGTCTAAGGCAGCTGTCAATACCATCAACCAGATCGTTTATGTAAATCCTAAAAAGCAGAGGACCTATTACGCTGCCCTGGGGCACACCTGAAGTTACGATTGTTTCTGTTGAAGTCACCCCGTTCAGGACGACATAGTGCTTCCTGTCTGTTAGAAAACTTTCTATTCAACCGCATATGTCGTCGGATAGACCGTAAGCGCGCACTTTTTGTAGCAAGCGACAGTGAGGAACTGAGTCGAACACCGTTCGAAAGTTGAGAAATATGGCATCAACCTGGGAGCCGGTATCTAGAGCCTGCTGTATATCATGCAAAAAGAGGGCCAGCTGTGTCTCGCATGACCGCTGTATCCTAAAACCGTGCTGGTTTCTGCAGATGAGCTTCTCACAGTCTTCTCCACGATCCTTGATCTCAGTTCGTCTGAATGTCGGCCTGATCGTTCTTTACAATGAATATTCCCGCGTCCACCATTAAACCCTGATGCCACATTTTGGAACTGAAGTTTCATTCATCACATTTCCACAAACTTCGGTTATCAATGTGTAGATTTCGATAGGACAGACGCTTATTGCATCTAGAAGCCGTGTTACACTACGAACCTCACATTTGACGATATCGTTAATTTCTCACACATTTTAAAAATCGCATAAAGTAAAAGTGAACTACCGTTTCTGCACGCTATTAGCCTCTTACTGGCGCGAATGATTAACAAAGCCTCTGACAGGCGGCAAGACTGGAGGGAGAGATCCACGGCTCGTCAGATGAAAACGCCTTTACTTCTAGACTGTCCCTGAGCCAACATCAGTATCACCAAAACTCAGTGTCGTATGGCTGCGTCCAAAGCCCCGAGATGGCTAATATCCGTCGGTTCGGTTGCGCTCGACGTACTGCCAATGAGTTCAATCCTGCGGGCGATGTAGTAAAAAATTTGAAGAACAGTATTTAGCCGGCATTCGAATACTGGAAGTGGCTGAAATTTTCACTTCCAGTATTTGGCCGGCAAGGGGAAGAGGCGTGCCGGCGTAAAGTTTCTGATCATCAATCTTGGCGCCAGTGTCCTGGATTAAATTCCAAACCTCTCCGCAGCGTCTCGTAAAGAGAATGCGTGCGTGCGACACTGCAGATCCGTTGGTGGGATGGGGACGCTAAGTCTGGAGATCCCCTTGGTGCCTCTGGAGAGGAGTAGGCTATGTGCCGGCGGCCAGCCGCTGTGGCCGAGCGGTTCTAGGCGCTTCATTCCGGAACCACCCTGCTGCTACGGTCGCAGATTCGAATCCTGCCTCGGGCGTGGATGTGTGTGATGTCCTTAGGTCAGTTAGGTTTAAGTAGTTCTAAGTTCTAGAAGACTGATGACCTCAGATGTTAAGTCCCATAGTGCTCAGAGCCATTTCAACCATTTTTATGTGCCGGCAGCGGGTTTTACTCTCTCCCTTCCCTTCATCCATAACAACACAAACCCAACATGGCACTGTAGAAGAATGTATATAATGTGAAGGACGATCAAACAATTTAAAATCAGAGATGGTAAAACAGTCTGTATTAAACTGAGCGAAAGTACAAATCCGCAATAGCTGTTCATTGTGTTTTCACTGACGACCGGTTTCATACCCTGGAGGTATCTCTTTAAGTCCTCGGTAATACTTTGGTGAAATGGCAGATGGGCATCCGATCTGAACCATGCACGATCACTAGTACGAGGGTCACTCCAAAAGAAATGCACACTATTTTTGAAAAAATACAGATTTCATTCTGCATGTGTGAAAGTTCTACAGTATGTATATACATCCCTCCCGCTTGTTTTCAAACTTAGTTCAACCTGTTCCCGTGAGTGGCGCCGTCACGGCATGTCTTGAAGATGGCCACTACACTTGACGTTCGTCAGAAGCAACGTGCTGTCATAGCATTCCAGTGCTGTGAAAATGAGACAGTGGGAAACATCCACAAGAGGTTGAAAAAGGTGTATGGAGATGCTGCTGTCGATCGCAGTACAGTTAGTCGGTGGGCAAGCAAGTTACGTTATGAAAGCGGGCACGGCAATATTGAGGATTGTCCTCGCAGCGGCAGGCCTCGTACTGCACACACTCCAGACAATGTGCAGAGAGTTAACAAACTGGTGACTGCTGACAGACGCATCACAGTGAACGAGTTGTCACGCTACGTTGGGATAGGGGAAGGAAGTGTTTGCAGGATACTGAAAGTGTGGGCGTTAAAATAGGTTTGTGCCAGGTGGGTCCCCAGAATGTTAGCAGTGACTCACAAAGAAACAAGAAAAACGGTATGCAGAGAACTTTTGGAACAGTACGAGAATGGTGGAGATGAATTTCTTGGAAGAATTGTGACAGGTGATGAAAAATGGCTCCATCATTTTTCACCAGATACGAAGAAGCAATCAATGGAGTGGCATCATGCAAATTCACCCAAGGAAAAAAATTCAGAACCACACCTTCTGTTGCTTGTGGACATCATGCCAAGTGGAACCACTACAAATTCTGATGCATATGTGACGTCACTGAAGAAACTTCAAGCTCGACTGAGTCGTATTCAACCACATCGGCAAAAGCAGGATGTTTTGTTGTTACACGACAATGCACGGCCACATGTCAGTCAAAAAACCATGGAGGCGATCACAAAACTCGGATGGACAACACCGAAACACCCGCCTTACAATCCTGACCTGGCTCCATGTGACTATCATCTCTTTGGGAAACTGAAAGACTCTCTTCGTGGAACAAGGTTTGAAGATGATGACTCCGTTGTGCACGCTACCAAACAGTGCCTCCAACAGGTTGGTTCAGAATTTTACCGTGAGGGTATACAGGCGCTGGTTCCAAGATGGCGTAAGACAGCTGAGAGGGATGGAAATTATGTGGAGAAATGAAAATATTGTTCCTAAAGGATGTATCTACACACTGTAAAACTTTCAAACATGTAGAATAAAATATGGATTAAAAAGAAATAGTGTGCATTTCTTTTGGTGTGACCCTCGTACATCTCCAAAACACGGTGAAAAGACGAGCCCGGACTGATCGTGCATGGTTCGGATCAGATGCCCATCTGCCGTCTCACCTAAAGTTTTACCGAGGAGTGTCATATTTCTATGTGCACTTGCACCGTAAAAGTCGTGGCACATGAGGTACTGCTTTTATATGACGTGAAGAGATACCTCCAGGATATGAAACCAGTCGTCAAACAGTGAAAACACGATGAACAGCTATTGCGAATCTGGACTTCCACGCAGTTTAAAACAGACTATTTTACCATCTCATATTTTAAGATGTTTGTTTTTCCTTCACATAATGTACAAGTTTTTAGCTGTGGTTGCTCGACCTATAAGCTTATTTACTGTAGAACAACTCATCTCAGCCACCTGCACGACACAGAGACACATTCCAATAGGATGTTGCCGTGAGCGGCGGTGCAGGGTTTCTGCATCTGCTCCCCCTACCCTCATTCCCCGAGTATTGGATTATTTTATTATTTTATGTTTAGCCGGCAAGATGTGGACGTGTACACTTTCTATTCACATCACTGTGAGCTAAATTTCGCGGCTAATCATTAAGGGCAGCGTTATCGATAACCTTACTGGCGATCGATACTGCAGCTCATTTCCGGAGCTTAGAATCTCGCTACTTTTCTAGAGAATTCTGGATGGTTGCTCTTGGCGCCAAGTGCAGCCGTCCCCGGGTATCGTCGACAGTATGTTCGAAGCTTAGTGAGGGTTTCAGCCAACTTGGAGGGAGCATCAGTGAACGTTCCTTGCCGTGTAAAGACTTTGCGGCGGTAATGACCGGTGGGCAGAAATGATTTTAGTGTATTACACCAAGTGCCGAGGGCTGTGAAGTGATTAATAGTAATCTGAGAAAATATTAGTTACTTCATGAAAGTACATTTGTTACTGGCAAAACTTGTGAACGTCAGCATCGCCAACATCTGTATTACTAGACCGCTAAACCAGAATCTGTTCCACTTGTAGTCATAATCTACTCATTACGAGGAGTAATCGTAAGTCAAAATTTTAACAAAGTAACAGAAGCATTATAATTAGAGACTGTGTGTTTGTCTTGAGGCAATATAACTGACGGCGCGCTAAGATCGCGGCCACACCGGACGCGCCTCGCGAATCCCCGGGCGACTCACCTCGCTAAGCAAACAGATGTGAACTTCAGAGGCCGGCCGCACTCAGCGCTAGGTGATTCAGCTAGTCACTTGGCATGTCGTTAGACGAACTGTCATGTTGGTTCTTCCTGGCGGGTCTACTAGTGGCTTCGAAGACTATACTACCTGATAAACGTACTGATCGCGTAATTTCCTTTGATTCCTCTCCCCCACGGACGACGAAGCATTAAAACCGGCAGTTTTCGAAAAGGAATGTTTCTGGATGATCTTTACAGAAACGTAATGGCTCTAAATGATGAGGTGAGATGATGAAATTGAATCTGTCAGCTCAACTACACTTAACTTTTATTTTTATTCATGAAAGCTACTACAGAATAATTAAAATTTGTAATTACAGGGTAACGATTACTGAACTATAAGAAAAAAAAAGTAAATTAGTTACAAACTACGCCGTGTGCTCACTTTATTCAACGTGTAAACGTCACTACCGATATTCGGATTTAGGTTATGACTTGTTCGATATGCCTCACAACATTGGTGATGATGCGGCACAGACGAATAGCGAAATTCTGTATGACCCGCTAAAGTCCTGTCGATGGCATCCTGAACGGCTGTTTTCAGCTCAGCAATGGTTTTGGGGTTATTGCTGTACTCCTTGTCTTTAATACAGAACCACAGAAAGGAGTCGCTTGCGTTCAGTGGCCAGTGGCCTCTAGGCACCCCAAGGCCAGAACGCGGTCCGCGAAGTGCGCCTCCAGGTTATCATTACTCTCCTGCTTCGAAGGGGTCGAGCTCCGTCTTGCATGAACCACATTTGGTCGAAATCAGGGTCACTTTCGACAATGGGGATGAAATCATCTTACAAAACCTTCACCTGTCGTTCGTTACCCACCGTGCCATCAAGGAATATCGCAACGATTATTCCGTGACTGGACATCGCACACCACACGTTCACCCATTAAGGTTGAAGAGACTTCTCGATCGCAAAATGTGGATTCTCAGTCCCCCATATGCGCCAACTTTGCTTACTGACGAACCCATCCAAATGAAAGTGGGTTCGTCGCTAAACCAAACCATATTCACATCATAACAATTCCCATTCTTACCCCGCGACCAACAGTGCCATTTGAACGTTCGGAAGTTACGATGATTTTATTTCATATAGTTCAATAATTGTCACCTTGTACATATTAGTAATCATAGTGGTTTATGGTATTTTTAATTCTGCAGTAAATTCAGTGGGACTGAATTCCGTGTAATGACTATCTCGTTCAGTACTGTTTCGAGGCAGACACTTCATTTGCCAGAGTATCGAAGCTATCGAAGCAATTGTACAATCAGTTTCTAATCCTTATACAATAAATTGATATTGTGTTGCTTTTTGTCTTTTTTGAAGAAAAACGTGTAACAGAAGGAGGTGGAAAGACTTGTGGTCTTATGTTTTTTAAAAAGAAAAACTGCTGGAAGTCGGCAAAGTACGAAGTGGAGATGGAGATGTTGCCAAAAGCCCTTCGTGCTTTTTTGAACAGTTGTACAAAATAATACTACATTGAAAGAAGAAACATGCTGGGGCAAGACATCGACGAAGCAAAAAAATGACTTTCTTCCGTTCTTTTTTGTTTGTTACCATATTACCATATACTGCTCAAATTTCATCTTTTCCAAAACTTATACCGCAAAGCAAAATACAAAATTTAACTGTTGCAGAACTTCAACCGGTTCAGAATGGCATTTACCAGCCGTATTCGGACACTCAAGTAGCAAGCAATAGCACACCATTTCAGCCAAAACAGGAAGAAGAACAATCACTTAATTTAAGGACTTCTGACAACGCTAATTCAAATGACACTGTGTAGCGGCAGCCTCCTCATACCATTCCCGAAGTAACTGCACTCTTCGTGTCAGTTTTCGTTATGCTGTCTTCGATTTATTGGGAATGTAAATTAATTTCTGTTAAGTTTCTTCTTAATAATTCATTCTGTAAAATATATTCATAATGTACAGCTTCTTTAAAAAAGGAATGCAATGAATGACTATTTACTCACCGTGACGTTAGCAATACACGCTCCTCAGGAGATGCTAAACTAACTCGGACATCAGTATTTTGTTTTTGATGTAGTTTTTCTACAATAGCTGGGACAATGACGTCGAACGATTAATCAAAAATTTGTCTCTAAACTCCTTAAGTGGTTCGTGCAAGACGTTGAATTCACAGCGATCACGTCTATCACAATTAATGCTGTACATCCAGACTGGTGGTAGTTTCCGCAACATTTCATATTTCAAAGAAATATTTTCTGTCGGAAGTATTTTCTGTTTCAGCACTGGAAGAGACATTTCGGCAGTGCGAGTGAGCAACACGCCTATGGTGACTGGCGTCGACGCTCCGGTGCGGCCAGCAAGCACTGAAGCGCTTAGCACCAGGGCACTAGCCGAGCCGCGGTGGACCAAGGCGCCTGGAGAGGCCATAACCTAACACGCGCGCTGTATTCATCCATTATTTGCGAGTGAGAGCAGTGAGCGACTTCCAACAAAATTTACACGTAGTTCAAACCTTAACGAAACTTTTTCTCGCTGTCACACACCACAATATGGTGGAAGGAAAAACGTTTAGCGCTCACTAGAGTTCATCCAATACAACTTCATCATCAGACATTACGTTTTAATCTATTACTATCTTACTACCGACTCTATTCGCTACACAGTTGGCAAACAGTATCCACATTATCCACTAAATTTACGTCCACAATTACACTACTGGCCATTAAAATTGCTACACCAAGAAGAAATGCAGATGATAAACGGGTATTCACTCGTAGAACTGACATGTGATTACATTTTCACGCAGTTTGGGTGCATAGATCCTGAGAAATCAGTACCCAGAACAACCACCTCTGGCCGTAATAACGGCCTTGATACGTCTGGGCATTGAGACAAACAGAGCTGGGATGGCGTGTACAGGCACAGTTAGCTGCCCATGCAGCTTCAACACGATACCACAGTTCATAAAGAGTAGTGACTGGCGTATTGTGACGAGTCAGTTGTCGGCCACCATTGACCAGACGTTTTCAATTGGTGAGATGTCTGGAGAATGCTGGCCACGGCAGCAGTCGAACATTTTCTGTATCCAGAAAGGCCCGTACAGGACCTGCAACATGCGGTCGTGCATTATCCTGCTGAAATGTAGGGTTTCGCAGGGATCGAATGAAGGGTAGAGTCACGGGTCATAACACATCTGAAATGTTACGTCCACTGTTCAAACTGCAGTCAATGCGATCAAGAGGTGACCGAGACGTGTAACCAATGGTACCCCATACCATCACGCCGGGTGATACGCCAGTATGGCCACTACGAACACACGCTTCCAACGTGCGTTCAGCGCGATGTCGCCAAACACTGATGCCACCATCGTGATGCTGAAAACAGAACCTGGATTTATCCGAAAAAATGACGTTTTGCCATTCTTGCACCCAGCTTCGTCGTTGAGTACACGATCGCAGGCACTCGTGTCTGTGATGCAGCCTCAAAGGTAACCGCAGCCATGGTCTCCGAGCTGATAGTCCATGCTGCTTCAAACGTCGTCGAACTGTTCGTGCAGATGGTTGTTGTCTTGCAAACGTCCCCATCTGTTGACTCACGGATCGAGACGTGGCTGCACGATCCGTTACAGCCATGCGGATAAGATGCCTGTCATCTCGACTGCTAGTGATACGAGCCCGTTGTGATCCAACACGGCGTTCCGTATTACCCTCCTGAACCCACCGATTCCATATTCTGCTAACAGTCATTGTATCTCGACCAGCGCGAGCAGAAATGTCGCGATACGATAAACCGCAAACGCGATAGGCTACAATCCGACCTTTATCAAAGTCGGAAACGTGATGGTACGCATTTCTCATCCCTACACGAGGCATCACAACAACGTTTCACCAGACAACGCCGGTCAACTGTTGTCTGTGTATGAGAAATCGGTTGGAAAATTTCCTCATGTCAGCAGGTTGTAGGTGTCGCCACCGGCGCTAACATTGTGTGAATGCTCTGAAAACCTAATCATTTGCATATCACAGCATCTTCTTCCTGTCGGTTAAATTTCGCGTCTGTAGCACGTCATCTTCGTGGTGTAGCAATTTTAATGGCCAGTAGTGTATGTCACTGTACGACTCATAGTTTACGAGATATGAGGCTAACGTCAAATATTTAACACTTTAACTCATTTGTAACCAGACGTTTGAAGCTGTTTTATACGTAGAAGTTCTATCTTTTAAAGAATCTGGGGTTTAAAGGATGTTAAGAACTGATCTAACTTTCCAATGCGAGCGAAAAACATTGTTTGAATTGCGTGACATAGGGCTATTTACTTACTTCATTTCGTGAGTGACAGTGAACAGAGTAAACCTATGCTATAATTTGTATCTCGCCATTTTATAAACAAGCTTAGTTGCACCGTGGTTAGGAGTCCACGTTAAACTGTATGCCCCGCTATAATTGGTTGGGTCAGTCAGTTCAGAAGTCAGAGGAAAAGCAACGGCATACCGCTTCTAACACAACCATCTTTAGTAAAGCACTGTGGCTTTGAAACACAACCTTCGGGTTGATGACAGCTTTACTGGCTTTTTAGTTAGCTCTAGTTCCTTAGTGCAGCAAGAAGAGCACAGGCTGGATGATATGAACACGATAAGAACAATTTCCCACTAGTTATATTGGTGCAACGCCTGTTTTACATGGCCTATTGCCGCATTTTATACGTAAAATAAGGTAGCGCGCTGTTACAAAGTCCATAATCCCATCAAAGTGACTCGTGTAGTGATGGAATAAAGCCATTGTCGACACCGATCATCCGTCGGATGCGTTTACTGTACTGGCTCTAATCGAAAACGGAGACTAGTGCAAGCGCTACGTTTCTCCCACCCTAATTATTTCAACATATCCCATAATACACGTGTCCGGGATGACGACTAGCGACGTGACTGACGAAATGTGACATGATTACAAAGAACAGCACAGTGTTTCTGTGTTTGGAATTCTGTAACTTATATCACTATTTCATCTCAAGAATTATTTATAGCTTATTTCATAACTAGTTTTTACACCAGTGCTGAAAGAGATTTTTACAGCCAGTTTTTGGTCGATAAAAAGAGGGGAGATGGTGGCATAATGCTGCTAATGGCCGCACTTTCAGTCAATGACCCGTATTAAATTCCAAATTTCTACGTGTTCTCTGCGTCTACATGATTACTCTGCAGTTCAAAATTAAGAGCCTGGCACAATGTTCATCGAACCACCTTCAAGCTATTTCTCTACCGTTCCACTCTCGAGCGACGCGCAGGGAAAACGAACACTTAAACATTTTCCTGCGACCTCAGATTTCTTTTATTTTACTATGATGATCATTTCTCCCTATAAAGGTGGGGGCCAGCAAAATATTTCCGCATTCGGAGAAGATATTTGGTGATCGATATATCACGAGGAGATCCTGCCAAAACGCCTTTTGTTTTAATAATTGCCACCTTCATTCGCGTATCGTATACGTTGCACTATTTCCCCTCTTTCTCAATAGTAGAAAACGAACTGCCCTTCTTTGAATTTGTTCGATTTCCTCTGTCAGGCATATGTGATGCGGATCGCACACCTTGCAGCAATACTCCAGAAGAAAATCGAGTAGGCGGTCTCTAGTATGCCTATTGCATCTTCTGTGTGTTCTGTCAACACATCGCTGTCTTTGGTCCGCTTTCCCCACAACATAATTAGTTACCACAATCTTCAAATCCGTCTGTGATAACAAAACGAATTTTTGGCCACGAATGATAGCATCGTTAAATATTATGCTATATATTTCCGCACGCTGCCATTCTTAACACAAAAGGAAATGTTTCATAGTATTTTATTGACAAATATCGATCTGAAAATGATCATAATTGATAGAAAATAATAATCCAATAAAATATAAAATAATCTAGCGTCCAAAGAACGGCAGAAATTATACTATTAGCGGCGTGAAAACGTGAAAAAAAATTCTGGAACCAATTGACGACTGAATCACAGGTTTCTGGATTTCTGGTCTGGCACTTACCCACTCAGCCACCAAGCCTAATGTGCTGACAATCAGACATATCACCACAGAAATCTCCCGTACAACATTATTAGCGTACTTTACCTGTGCCTGCTTTTTACCTCAATTGGATGCTGATGAAAAGGGAAAAAAGTTAGATGGGCATTTATGGAAGAAAAAGAGAAAACCACTCATTTCTGGAAAAGTAAGTTATATTAACATCCACAAAAGCTCTCAGTTCACTTCAGAGGGGCTGCAGAATTTCAAGAAGCGGGTTGGCAAGGATACATTCTTGAAGACATTAAATAAGATGGCGCTGGAAATAGAAGAGGATGAGTCCAAGCTTCGTCGCTTCCATTTCCAATTAATCCTGTCGGGAACACAACCAGCGACAAATGGGAGGAGAAAATGAAAACAAGGTCGAATTTTGCGCTTCGCCACCTCCAATTTCGTAGCAATTGGTCAACAAGTGTTTACGTACCACAGGCCTGCGCCAACAGGATTGCCGAGAGTTGCCCTTTATATTCCGGATGAAACAATTTTCTCTTTCACCCTGGCTCTTCTTTTTCAAGCGGGAACTCCATGAACGAGCGAGCGAGCGAGAGAGCGTGAACGAGTGAGGGAGAGAGAGAGAGAGAGAGAGAGAGAGAGAGAGAGAGAGAGAGAGTAGAAAAGAGATTTTTCGCCCGCTCCTCGACGCTCTTCAATGAATTTCACTGTGAATGAATTAATGGCGTCTGAGTGAAGGTTGATGGATGGCCGCCCCCTGCCCGGATCCAATTAACACGCTTTACCCCGGCGCCGGGGGCGGGGACGGGCCCGGGAAATGGAATTACGGCGAGCCGGGGAAAGGGGGAGGTGGAGGGGTGCTCTCCGCAGCGGCGTCTTCCCACCCTCACTCTGGTTCTACAGCGCTACTGCCGCCGGCTCCCGTTTATTGTGATTGTTTCACAAGCCTTCGCACGCTAGGCTCGCAACGGAAATCGCAGGGGTCCAGCATCCCAGTCGACCAGACCTAATCGGTCCAGCTCGCCCTCAGGCCGGTTCAATTACTCGATCCCGCTGTGCGCTGCGCAAAGGTGATCCATTATGTTTGTTTGTCCATTCATTCTTTTCTTCCTTTCTTCTGGGAGAATTTCATTTATTCCGCCTCCGTATCGGTTAGAAACTGTAGAATTTCCGAAAACTTGGCTCAGAGGCTAAAGTGCTGACTGCTGAACACAAAAAGAAATAAATTCTGAAATTTCTGCCACCATATAGTGATTACATATCAGTTCTGTTAAAGCACATGCCACGCAACGAAGGTGGCTTAGGTTTGACCCGTTATGAACACCCACGTCCGCCAACTGTTGTCAGCCACTGAGGCTCACACTCCTGTCGAGTAACGCTAGAAAATATAAATGCTCTGCTAGAGATTGTGTCCTGACAACACTTCACTGTCGTCATTGTTGTACGCAACAACAATATAAAGACTGGATACTTGAGATGTCCCCTCCGAGCCAACCAAAGAAACTGGTACACCTGCCTAATATCGTGTAGGGCCCCGCGAGCACGCAGAAGTGCTGCAACACGACGTGGCATGGACTCGACTAATGTCTGAAGCAGTGCTGGAGAGAACTGACACCATGAATTCTGCACGGCTGCCCATAAATCCGTAAGAGTATGAGGGCGTGGAGATCTCTTCTGAACAGCACGTTGCAAGGCATCCCAGATATGCTCAATAATGTTCATGTCTGGGGAGTCTGGTGGCCAACGGAAGCATTTAAACTCAGAAGAGTGTTCCTGGAGCACCTCTGTAGCAAATCTGGACGAGTGGCGTGTCGCGTTCTCCTATTGGAATTGCCAGAGGCCGTCGGAATGTACAATGGACATAAATGGATGCAGGTGATCAGACAGGATGATTACGTAAGTGTCACCTGTCAATGTCGTATCTAGGCGTATCAGGGGTCCTATATCACTCCAACTGCACACGCCCCGCACAATTATATTGCCTGCACCAGCTTGAATAGTCCCCTGCTGACATGCACGCTCCATGGATACATGAGGCTCTCTCCATACGCGTACACGTCCATCCACTCGACAAAATTTGAAACGAGACCCGTCCGATCGGGGTAACATGTTTCCAGTCTTCAACAATCCAATGTCGGTGTTAAAGCGCCCAGGCGAGGCGTAAAGCTTTGTGTCGTGCAGTCATCAAGGGTGCACGGGGGTACCTTCGGCTCCAAAAGCCCATATCGATGATGTTTCGATGAATGGTTCTCAGGCTGACACTTGTTGACGGCCCAGCATTGAAATATGCAGCAGTTTGCGGAAGGGTGGCACTTCTGTCACATTGAACGATTCTCTTTTTCGTCGTTGGTCCCGTTCTTGCAGGATCTTTTTCCGGCCGTACCGTCTGAGATTTAATGTTTTACCGGATACCTGATACTCACGGTACACTCGTGAAATGATTGTACAGGAAAATCCCCACTTCATCGCTACGTCGGAGACGCTGTATCGCATCGCTCAGGCACCGACTATAACAGCACGTTCAAACTCACATAAATCTTGATAACCTGCCATTGTAGCAGCGATAACCGAGATAAGAACTGCGCTAGATACTTGTTGCCTTATATAGGCGTTGCCGACCGTAGTACCGTATTCTGCCTGCTTCCATATCTCTGTATTTGAATACGCATGCCTATACCAGTTTCTTTGGTGCTTCAGTATACATATTTTCATATATAATTCTCTCTCTCTCTCTCTCTGTGTGTGTGTGTGTGTGTGTGTGTGTGTGTGTGTGTGTTTGCATAACACATTGCCAAAGAAGACTAATGGCGTCTGCACAAGCAACCTTTATCTTGAGCCGGCCTGTGTGGCCGAGCGGTTCTAGGCGCTTCAGTCCGGAACCGCACGACTGCTACGATCTCAGGTTCGAATCCTGCCTCGGGCATGGATGTGTGTGATGTCCTTAGGTTAGTTAGGTTTAAGTAGTTCTAAGTTCTAGGGGACTGATGACCTTAGATGTTAAGTCCCATAGTGCTCAGAGCCATTTGAACCATTTTAAGCCTAATTTTGTCAAGCATGCACAAATCCCCTTCACGTTCCCATAGCCCAAGCAAGCTTGTACAAGATTAGGTTTGTGCTTGCTTCGATTGCGTAGAACTCGGACGGGTTTCCACTGTTTGATATAAAAGATGACACGTTGAGTTGCAGACAGTCTCAACGAGAAGTCTGTTACGATTTAGCTTGCGGTCAAAGCCTTCCTCAGAAAAGAAAACAGACACGGATTCATTCACTTAAGCAAATGCACACGTGACCGCTATCTCCGGCAGATCAGATCATAAGGCCTGTGGTGGGACCAGTTTGTCTTGCACAAACGCACTCTGCAGGAGAGCGCTCACCATGTTTACATCGTGCACGTAAACGACCATGACCTTGGTGCCGGCAGAATCTGCTTCCATCGCTGAAGACCACGGTGCGCCATTCCATCTTCCAAGTGATCCTCTGAGCGCACCAGTAGAGTCGTGCACGTCGATGCTGCGGCGTGAATGGAAGACGGGGCAGAGGTTTGCATGCCCGTAGTCCTATCGCTAGTAACTGGTTCGCAACAGCTCGTGTTGACACGTCTGGCTTACAAGACCTTTATCTGTGCTGTGTTCCCTGTATGATCTACCACTGCTATCCTCACAATACGACGATCCTGGGTGTCATGTGTGCTGCGTAGGCGTCCACAACCTCGCCTACAGGTGTGAGAATGTTCACGTGACTAGTGACATCATCATCTCCAACCACCGACGCAGCACGTCCAACTTGTGTGGCAATTCTCTAAAAGAGCCATCCCGTCACTCGGAAGGTCATTCGCTCAGATGGGTGTGGGAACACGAGTGCTTCTTCATATGCCTGCATCCCACTGAGGCTTCTGGCTGCGAGCATTCCCCATTAAAAGGCAGATACAGAAAGCGCTCTGGTAACTACGCCACTACGTTATCATTTGGCGGAAGACGTTAACAGTATATCTCTTGTACCCTAGGTAACATATGCCGTCACCGAATCAAAAATGAAGTCGTCTTCCGAGGTATACCAATTTTTTCCGGCTGTGTACTTAACACATGTTGAATTAATTATTTCAAGATCAATGGAGAAACTTATTTATGAATATCGCGATGTCTCAGGAGGTGAAGGGGGCTATGAAGCCTCAAATACGTATCTGTACACAGTGGTAATACGCAAGAGCTGACTTCTGTACATGATCTTCTCCAACCATTGATCAGTACCTTCCAGTTGCTTCGCTGCTGTCTGTGTTAGGGTTAACTGATTCGTATTTTCTTAAGTATAATGTTTGCGAACTACGTCTTTACCTTACCGTGAAAGACTTTCGATTTAATGCTCCTGAAGCAATGTTTGTTTTCAAATACAAGAATAAACTTTTCCAGCAATTTACAACTTATTTGCTCACACTACTCAACATAGTGCCACAACGCATACTGCCTTCACAAAGCCTACATATTGTAGGTACACACGCTCAGGCTTATGAGCATAAGCCCGCATGGCAAACTCGATCAATCTTCACACAGCTTGAACAGTCCGAATGCCTGCGCAAAACTACACCACAGGCGGTCAGACACGGTAGCACAAAGTTTGAAGAACAGCAATTTAGCAATCAGCTGTACGAATTATCCTTAATTCTTTGCCTGTTTCAATCGTAGGAACTGTCATAACAGAAAGAAAAAGCAGAACAACATATGGATAAGCAGTTCTCCTTTCCTGCAGATGAACCGAAAGTCCTAAAAGTTGCAGTATGTTCCCATAACCATAAGTGATGAGTGTGCTCATGCTCGGTTGTGAGTTAATGTGAGGCCAATTTTATGCTGTTTCGAGTCATGGTGCATTACGTATGGTTGTACAAATATATGCTAACTTTGAAGACTTTCAGATAATGTGTTGGAAAGATGAATTTTTTTATCTGTCTCATACATTGCTTTTTCTTTGTCTGATGATGGACTCTACGATCGAAACCGCTAAAGAAAAAAAGAATAATTCGTACGCCTGACGGCTAAAAGGCAGTTCTTCAGTTCAAGTTCCTGTTAGCTGTAGAAAGTCACCTCAGATCACACGATCAAACAATTTGTGAAGCTTTACCAGGTTAGCCAAATATTTGTCAGAGTACGGTACTGTTTGACGTGTTTGTCAAGAGAAATTTCGACTTACGGAAAAATTGACAAGATGGCGGACGTAATTTCTGTTGACGTTTCGCCGCATATGTTCAATCAAAAAGAGTTTTATTACAATTTATGACACTGCATCGTGATTTCCACAACTAGGTGGAAGTAAGGGAAACTACGACCAAGGATAAATACAAAACCGGACTAACAATTACCAAAACGATAGAGGTATCGCATCATTCCTAGCCATGTATTACGCTGGAAAAGGTTAAGAAGAAAATCAATATTCTACGCACAACATATAAGCTGGAGTGCAATAAAATAAAAAGAATTGAAGTACTTTAGTTCCTCCACAGGAGATGTAGGCTATATGTTCTCAGGTTGTGGTATTTTAGTGAACTGTAATTAGAGAACCAAGTAGAACAGAATAAAAAATGGTTCAAATGGCTCTGAGCACTATGGGACAGAACATCTGGGGTCACCAGTCCCCTATAACTTAGAACTACTTAAACATAACTAACCTAAGGACACCACACACATCCATGCCCAGGGCAGGATTCGAGCCTGCGACCGTAGCAAACAAAATACATTTTCATAGACTTGTGCCGACTTTGTCAACCAAATATTTTATTAAAAGTTTCACGGTTCATTCTAAAACACTTCCGGTTCCGAGTGTAACATTTCCTTTAAAAAGTTTTCATGTGTATATTTTCCTCTATTTTAAATCATAACCTGGACTAGCATCTAGTTCTTTTCCTCTTCTTCTTCTTCTTCTTCTTCTTCTCTTCTTTAAACACAGTAGCAGAGGCAATGTTAGAAATGATTTATTCGAATTTTTAGCCCTTCCCACTAGTGACAAAATACGGCATCGCGAACAGCGTTTGCTTCAAAAATGATGTTACTTGACAAACTTGGATCGTCTACGGGGTAGCTACAAATCTGTCGACAGAAAAGAGCGAAGTTCACAAATAAGTTTCATTGTGTGTGGGGGTCTTCACGATGACTCCAAAAGGAATATACGGTTTCAAAAGAAAAATCGCTATCGAGTTCATATCGTGAAAACATGATCATTGCGAGTGAGGCAACTGAGAACGAGATCTTGTCACGGTTGACGTTGCGTCGCAAATGTTTTCCTACAATCGATCTGTCGTTCACACACACACACACACACACACACACACACACACACACACACAAACCACTCGTTCAACTGCTGATCTGTTGCTGACCGTGCGTTCACTTGTTGAAAGTTACGCAGGCAAAATTTTGGGTAGTCGGCGAGCCGAGAGCACGCGCAGCAGAGCAGCAACAGCACTTTTGTGATAAACAGTAAATTAATTTAGTCTTTGTTTCTTGTTCACGTGCTTCTGCAAAGAAGTGAACTCTACGTGCGTATTTTGCCGTGTAGACTTCTGGTTAGAAAATTAATCGTAGTTTTTGTTTTTTGCGTAAGTCTTGTGATTATCCTTGTGTAGGGCGGCTTCCTAGTGTTAATTTTCCGTGAACAGAAATTTATTTCTGTTTAATAGTTTGCGGTCTCAGAGTTCAGTGAGAAATCTGAACACCAACTTTTAGTGTTACTTTATTCTCCTTTGGTATATTTTCAAACTCAGTAGCGCCATTTGAGACCTTATATCTATTTTATACACAGTACGATATGGCTAGGGCCTGTGTTTGTTGTGAGCGGACATAAGGAGAGTTGGCTGCTGTCCGTAAAAAGCTGGAACCTGCGTTGGCTACCGTCGACAAGCTTCTAGCTAATGCTCGAAGTTGCGGTGACGTCGGGGCGCCAGTGGCGAGACCTGCGAAACCTTTGGTGTCACTGGAATCCCCTGGTGGCCCGGACGTCGCTGTGGCTTCCGATACGCAACATCTGACCGGTCCGCGTGGATGGCAGACAGTGATGGGATTGCGTGTCAAAGGCGGAAGAGGGAGCACGCCGTGCGGCTGGCTCCCTACGTCTTAGCAGCAGGTACGAGGTGCTTCCCAGTGTTGATGATAACTCTGAGCCAACACGCGATGCCTCTCCTGTTGGGCCAGAGGTCTATTTTCCTGCCCAGTCCGGACAAGTACAGAGGGTGGGTATGCTAGTCATTGGGAGATCCAATGTTAGGCGGGTGATGGAGCCCCTCAGGGAGATAGCACGAAAGGCGAGAAAGAATCCCAGTGTGCATTCGGTATGTCTGCCGGGAGGTCTCATCCGTGATGTGGAGGCGGCCCTGCCAGCGGCTATCGAGCCCACTGGGTGCAACCGGCTGCATGTACTGGCAGATGTCGGCACGAATGACGCCTGCCGCTTGGGTTCTGAGGACATCCTCGGCTCCTTTCGGCGGCTGGCTGATTTGGTGAAGGCAACGTACGCGGGGTGCAGGCTAATCTGTCTATTTGTAGCATCGTACCCAGGGTTGATCGCGGTCCTCTGGTTTGGAGCAGAGTGGAAGGTCTAAACCAGAGGCTCAGACGGCTCTGCGACGGTATCGAATGTGAATTTCTCGACCTCCGCTAACGGGTGCAGAATTGTAGGGTTTCCCAAAACAGGTCAGGTGTGCACTACACGCAGGAAGTGGCTACTAGGGTAGCGGAGTACGTGTGGCGTGAACGTGGGTTTTTTTTACGTTACGGGACCCCTCCCTTCGGAGCAAACACAATTTGCCTGTTAAATCAGCCACAGCGACCTCAGAGAAACTAGGTCGTCGCAGATCAGAAATAGAAAAGACTAATATGATTTTAATGAACTGCATGAGCATCCAAGGAAAGATCACAGAATTAGTATCGCTTATTGAAGGTTATAACCCACAGATAGTATTGATAACAGAAAGCTGGTTGAGGCCAGACGTCAATGACAACGGAATCCTAAGTACAGACTGGAATATTTATCATAAGGGTTGGTTAGTCGCCAGTGTGGCGGCGTGTTTATTACAGTAAAAAATTCGATAAAATCTAGCGGAGTTATCCCGGATTCCGAATGTGAATTAATCTGGGTGAAATTGAGTGTCAAAGAAAGGTCAAAAATGGTGATCGGATGCTTCTAAGGACCACCTGGGTCTGGATCTGTAGTTGTAGAGCGCTTCAGACAGAGCTTGCAGAATATCATTAGTGATTTCCTGATCATGCCGTTGTAATACGGGGTGAGTTCAACTTGGCAGGTATAGACTGGGAGTGTTATGCCATCTAAACTGGTGCCAGAGACAGGGAATCGTGTGGGATTGTTCTGGAAGTTTTGTCCAAAAATTACCTTGAGCAGATGGTTTGAGAACCAACTCATGAGTGTAACCTCTTAGATCACCTGGCAACAAACAGACCTGAACGTATCTAATCAGTTAACGTAGAGGAAGGTATCAATGATCATAAGGCTGTGACAGAATCTATGATGACGGGTCCCACAAGGAATGTTAAGAAAGGCAGGAAGATAAATTTGCTCAGCAAGTGTGACAGAATACAAATTTCAGAATATCTCAGCAGTCAGCATCAAATATTCGGTGATACGGACGAAGATGTGGAGAACAAATGGAAAAAATTCAAAGGCATCGTCCAATATGTCCTAGACAAGTATGTTCCGAGTAAAGTTTTAAGGGATGGGAAAGATCCACCATGATTATATAGCCGTGTTAGAAAATTGCTACGTAAACAAAAAGCATTTCAACTCAGATTCAAGAGAAGTAAGAACCTAGCTGACAAACAAAAGCTGAACGAAGCGAAAATGAGGGTAAGGAGAGCAATGAGAGAAGCATTCAATGATTTCGAAAGTAAGACGTTGTCAACCGACGTGTCTAACATCCTAAGAGATTTTGGTCGGATGTAAAATTAGTAAGTGGATCAAAATCATCTATTCATTCTCTCAGCGACCATACCGGCACAGAAACGGAATATAACAGAGAGAAGGCCGAAACACTGAATTCGGTCTTCCGAACTTGTTTCATCGCGGAACATCGTAACACTGTCCCTCCTTTCAATCGTCGTGCGAACATCGAAATGGGAGATATTGAGATAACCGATCGCGGAACTGTAAAGCAGCTACAGTTGTTTAGTAGTGGAAAGGCTACAGAACCAGATGAGATGCCTATAAGATTCTATAGAGATTATGCGAATGAACTTGCTCCCCTTCTAGCAGTGATTTATCGTAGATCGCTTGAGCAACGAAAGATACTTAACGTCTGGAAAAAAGCGCAAGTCATTCCCGTTTTTAAGAAAGGCCGTAAAACAGATCCACACAATTATAGACCTACAGCGTTGATGTCAATCTGTTGCAGAATTATGGAACATGTTTTATGCTCAAGAATTATGACGTTCTTGGAAAGTGAACACCACCTCTATAAAAATCAACTTGGATTCCGCAAACAAAGATCCTGCGAAACTCAGCTCCCTCTGTTCCTCCATGAGATCCACAGCGCAGTGGACCACTGCTCTCTGGTTGATGCCGTATTCCTTGATTTCAGTAAGACATCTAACACCGTCCCACATTGCCGTTTAATGGAAAAAATAGGAGCTTACGGAGTATCGGAGCAGACCTGCGATTGGATTCAGGACTTCCTTAGAGGTAGAACTCAAAACGTCGCTCTTAACGGAACTAAACTGACAGATATGAAGGTAATTTCCGAAGTAGCACAGGGAAGTGTGATAGGCCGTTGCTGTTCACAATATATATAAATGATCTAGTAGAAAGCGCCGGTTGCTCTTTGATGATATTCGCAGATGATGCAGTTATTTATACCAAAGTAGCAACGCCAGAAGATAGTAAGAATTTGCAGAACGCCTGCAGAGAACTGATGAATGGTGCAGACTATGGCAGCTGACCCTGAACGTAAATAAATGTAACATATTGCGCACACATAGGAAAAGAAATCCACTACTGTACAGCTACACTGTTGATGACAAACAGCGGGATGCTGCGTCTGCCGTAAAATACCTAGGCGTAACTATCCAGAGCGACCTTCTGTGGAATGACTATATAAAACAGATAGCGGGAAAAGCAGACACAAGACTAAGATTCATCGGTAGAATCTTAAGGAAATGTAACTCATCCACGAAGGAAATGGCTTATAAGGCGCTTGTTCGCCCGATCCATGAATATTGTTCATCTATCTGGGATCCCTATCAGGTAGGGCTGATAGAGGAGGTAGAGAAGATGCAACGAAGAGCGGCGCGTTTCGTCACGGGATCGTTTAGCTAGTGAGACAGCGCTACGGAGATGCTAAACAAACTCCACTGGCAGACGTTAGAAGAGAGACGTTGGGCATCACGGAGAGATTTACTATTGAAATTTACGGACAGCACTTTTCAGGAGGAGTCAAATAACATATTACTTCCCCCCACATACATCTCGCCCATTGATCACGATGAGAAAATTCGAGCTATTGGAGCTTACCGACAATCATTCGGACTTAACTTGTGAAGTCATCAGTCCCCTAGAACTTAGAACTACTTAAACCTAACTAACCTAAGGACATCACACACATCCATGCCCGAGGCAGGATTCGAACCTGCGACCGTAGCGGTCGCGCGGTTCCAGACTGTAGCGCCTAGAACGCTCGGCCACCCCGGTCGGCTGTGGAACAGGGTTGGAGGGATTAGATAGTGGTAACGAAAGTACCCTCCCCCACACACCATTAGGTGTCTTGCGGAGTATGATGTATATGTAGATGATGTTGTTCTTGTTGTTGTTGTTGTTGTTGTTGTTGTTCCTGTGGTCTTCAGTCCTGAGACTGGTTTGATGCAGCTCTCCATGCTACTCTATCTTGTGCAAGCTTCTTCATCTCCCAGTACTTACTGCATCCTTAGTGTATTCATCTCTTGGTCTCCCTCTACGATTTTTACCCCCCACGCTGCCCTCCAATGTTAAACTTGTGATGCCTTGATGCCTCAGAACATGTCCTACCAACCGGTCCTTCTTCTTTTCTTCTTATCAAGTTTTGTCACAAACTCCTCTTCTCCCCAATTCTATTCAATACCTCCTAATTAGTTACGTGATCTACCCATCCAATCTTCAGCATTCTTCTGTAGCACCATATTTCGAAAGCTTCTATTCTCTTCTTGTCCAAACTATTTATCGTCCATGTTTCACTTCCATACATGGCTACACACCCTACAAGTACTTTTAGAAACGACTTCCTGACACTTAAATCTATACTCGATGTCAACAAATTTCTCTTCTTCAGAAACGCTTTCCTTGCCAATGCCAGTCTACATTTTATATCCTCTCTACTTCGACCATCGTTAGTTATTCTGGTGCCCAAATAGCAAGTCTCAAGTACTACTTTAAGCGTCTCGTTTCCTAATCTAATTCCCACAGCATCACCCGACTTAATTCGACTGCATTCCATTATCCTAGTTTTGCTTTTGTTGATGTTCATTTTATATCCTCGTTTCAAGACACTGTCCATTACGTACAACTGCTCTTCCAAGTCCTTTGCTGTCTCTGACAGAATTACAATGTCATCGGCAAACCTCAAAGTTTTCATTTCTTATCCATGGATTTTAATACCTACTCCGAATTTTTCTTTTGTTTTCTTCACTGCTTGCTCAGTATACAGATTGAATAACATCGGGGAAAGGCTACAACCCTGTCTCACTCCCTTCCCAACCACTGCTTCCCTTTCCTGTCCCTCGACTCTTATAACTGCCATCTGGTATCGGTACAAATTGTAAATAGCCTTTCGCTCCCTGTATTTACTCTTGCCACCTTTAGAATTTGAAAGAGAGTATTCCAGTCAACATTTTCAAAAGCTTTCTCCAAGTCTACAAATGCTACAAACGTAGGTTTGCCTTTCCTTAATCTTTCTTCTAAGATAAGTCGTAAGGTCAGTATTGCCTCACGTGTTCCAACATTTCTACGGAATCGAAACTAATCTTCCCCGAGGTCGGCTTCTACCAGTTTTTCCATTCGTCTGTAAAGAATTCGTGTTAGTATTTTGCAGCTGTGACTTATTAAACTGATAGTTCGGTAATTTTCACATGTGTCAACACTTGCTTTCTTTAGGATTGGAATTATTATATTCTTCTTGCAGTCTGAGGGTACTTCGCCTGTCTCATACATCTTGCTCACCAGATGGTAGAGTTTTGTCAGGACAGGCTCTCCCAAGGCCGTCAGTAGTTATAATGGGATGTTGTCTACTCCTGGGGCCTTGTTTCGACTCAGGTCTTTCAGAGCTCTGTCAAACTCTTCACGCAGTATCATATCTCCCATTTCATCTTCATCTACATCCTCTTCCATTTCCATAATATTGTCCTCAAGTACATCGCCCTTGTATAGACCCTCTATATAGTCCTTCCACCAGATGTAGATGTAAATAACAAAAATTTAATACATCAATACTAGGATAATTCGATAAGACACATGCTATTAGGTACTAAGTTGACTACAAGCATCGAGTACGGTAATATCGAGAGGAAAGTACTGGATACGAAGCGAAACCGCGCATTGAAAAGCTGCTCGCGTAACGCCAACATGTCCCTGGCGGTGAAATTTCGACGTGGAATGCTAAACACACGTAATGTCACAGAACTGACGAACAGTTAGTGGTAGTCAATACCGCGCTTGGGACGGCCGCGGTCCGGTGAGGAGGGATGCACAGTGCCACAGTGACCCCCTCCCCACCCCACGCCCCCACCGAGCCGCCCCCGCGTTATTTAGCGCCCGCCATCACGGCTTTAATGCGCGGGCAAGATGCTCTCGGCGCTGTTACAGCGATAAGCCCGCCTGCCGACGCCACACGCGGGCCTAATGTCTCCGGCATTAAAGTGAAAGAAATATGGAGCCGTGGTAACGAATGGCTATAAAAGGAAATGAGAGATGCTATCGCTCCGTGTGTGGACCAGAGCCTCCTCATTCTTCGCTGAATAAAACGCCAGTCGCACATGATGCGCCACCGCCACAGCACTACCGACACTCACTGTCGTCGGCGATACCACTGGTTACCCCGTGGCCGCAGACCTGCTCTGCGTGGCGCTGCTCTCTGCGAGAGAAAAGCTTGGATTCGACATACTGACGAAGTTGGTAGGTTCATTCAGGCTGCTCCCATTATTTATCAGTCGGTCACATTCCGTGAGTACTTAAAAAGATGAGGCACACATTATGCGAACTGAATGTTTGGGTCTGAATTCAGCGTGACTTAAAATAAAAACTGAAAGTTGCCCGTAACACGAGAATCAAGTATTTGTCTAGGTCTTCACTCAGAAAACTAGCTAGTTCTCCACGCTTACGGTGCTGACCAAGGATCTGGAGGCCACTTTGCAAACTACTGCTGGAAGAAACTTTTACCACTAATATGTCTCGGCGAAAGGAACATGTGGTGGCATAAAGCTCCTGATGGACACACTTCACCTCAATGACTTCTATTCAGTTCCAAACCTCTACTGGGTCTCTACATCTACATGATCACTCTGCAGTTCAAAATTAAGGGCCTGGCAGAAGGTTCATCGAACCACCTTCAAGCTATTTCTCTACCGTTCCACTCTCGAACGGCGCGCAGGGAACACGAACATTGAAACATTTCCCTGCGACCATTGATTTCTTTTATTTTATTATGATGGTCACTTCTCCCTATAAAGGTGGGCGCCAACAAAATATTTTCGCATTCGGAGAAGAGAGCGATTGATATTCAAAAATGGTTCAAATGGCTCTAAGCACTATGGGACTTAATATCTGAGGTCATTAGTCCCCTACACTTAGAACTACTTAAATGTAACTAACCAAAAGACATCACACCCATCCATGCCCGAGCCAGGATTCGAACCTGCGATCATAGCAGCAACGCGGTTTCGTAGTGAAGCGCCTAGAACCGCTCAGCCACAGCAGCCGGCGATTGATATTGCATGAGGAGATACCGTCGCACCGAAAAACGCCTTTTGTGTTAAAGATTGCCACTTCCATTCGCGTATCATATCCGTGGCACTCTTGCCCCTCTTTCGCAATAGTACAAGACAAAAAGTGTTTGACGTAGTTGTTAGATCGGTTACTGATGCTACAATGGCAGCTTATAAAGATTTAAGTTAGTTTGAACTTGGTCTTATAGTCGGCGCACGAGCGATGGAAAACAGAATCTCCGGGGTTGCATTGAAGTCAGGATTTTCCCGTACAACTATTTCACGAGTGTACCGTGATTATCAGGAATCGGGTAAAACATCAACTCTACGACATCGCTGCGGTCGGAAAAAGATCCTGCAAGAACGGGTCCAACGGCGACTGAAGAGAATCGTTTGACGTGACAGAAGTGCCACCCTCCCGCAGACTGCTGCAGATTTCAGTGCTGGGCCATCAAAAAGTGTCAGCTTGCGAACCATTCAACGAAACATCACCGATATGGGCTTTCGGAACCAAAGGCTCACTCGTGTACCCTTGATGATTGCACGACACAAAGCTTTACGCCTCACCTGGACCCGTCAACACCGAAATTGGATTGTTGATGACTGGAAACATGTTGCCTGGTCGGACGAGTCTCGTTTTAAATTATATCGAGCGGATGGACGTTTACGGGTAAGGAGACAACCTGAGGAATCGACGGACCCTGCATGTCAGCAGGGTACTGTTCAAGCCATGGAGGCTCTGTAGTGGTGTGGGGCGTGTGCAGTTGGAGTGATATGGGACCCCTCATACGTGTAGCTACGACTGTGACAGGTGACACGTACGTGAGCATCCTGTCTGATCACTTGAATCCACTCACGTCCATTGTGCATTCCGACGGACTTGGGCAATACCATCAGGACAATGCGACGCCCCAAACGTCCAGAATTGCTACAGTGTGGGTCCGGGAACACTCTTCTGAGTTTAAACACTTCAGCTGGCCACCAAACTCCCCACACATGAACATTATTAAGCATATTTGGGATGCCTTTCAACTTGCTGCTCAGAAGAGATCGCCACCCCCTCGTAATCTTACGGATTTATGGACATCCCTACACGATTCATGGTGTCAGTTCCCTCCAGCACTACTTCAGACATTAGTCGAGTCCATGGCACGTCGTGTTGTGGCAGTTCTGCGTGCTCGCTGGGGCCCTACACGATATTAGGCAGGTTCTTCTGTGTGATTGGGTAACAACTATTGAAAAGATTATGTTAGGCGTTATGCAAGGCCTCTATCTTTACAGCGGATTCAGCACCAAGAAGGAGATGGAGATAGACGACTGGAATTTTACCGTTGACTAATTGCAAATCGCCGTATAATCCCATTAGAACTGTAACTGATGGAGCAACTTTCACTCGTGACGACATCAGTACCACTCGTAACTTACATCGAAGGGCCTTTGAAAACCCACATGTCTTCGCGGAGACACGTTTTCCAGAACGCTTCTCCGTGAAAGCGTGATTTGCTACGACAGACGGTCACTTGATTGGGCTTGTCGTGTTAGCACGCGTTCTTACAGGGCCCCATTACCTAACAGTCTGAGGTTCCAGCATTATTGGAACACGTTCCTTTGGGTAGATGGGTGCAGCATGACGGACCACCTGCACATTCTAGTCGCCAGGTGACACATAATCTAAACCTAACATTTCTCAAAAGATGGAGCGGCAAAATTGGTCACGTTTTTTGGTCACAAAGGTACTACCTGTATCTTACTCCAATAGATTTTGACCTATAGAATGGCTGAGAAGCGTAGTCTACAAATAAAAAATTATCGAAGTGTGAGTAGTACTCGAGTACTTAGTTATGTATATAGGCAATTCATCCATTCCGGAAATCAAGAATCTCGACTATATTTGCCTATTATGAACTGGAGAGATATCGATCAAAGCGATACCAATATTTTCGACAGTATTTTAATTGTAATAATATACGTGTGACAAATTCATGCACGAAGCAGGCGACCATTATTGTAATAATAACTAGTTCTGCATTCAGGCTGATTGATTCGCAATGGTAAATGTTAGCTTCAGTCGAAGAATGACTTTAGTGCTCATATGAAGCGTTTCGGAATTTATCCATCACTAAATATCAGATATTTGACATACACGTGCAGCAATGGCTCCTGCATTCTGACGACGGATAATTTCCGAAACGGGTCACATGAGCAATAAAGTCATTCCCTGCCTGATTATTCACTTTTAGCAAAGCAACCCAGTCAACTTGAATGCAGACCTACTGATTGTTTCAATTTCAAGGCTGACATCGACTAACAAATCGGAAAAGAAATATTTTTTCGTTTGGTATAATTACAAATTAACAGTTATCGGATTCTTTCCTTTACTTGTATTGAGAAACCTTGCTTCTTACCAATTTCACGATTCTAGGCCAACGAGAAGTATCCCATATAGTGTGACGAGTGACTTTGCGAGTATCAAAGGTGACATAAATCGCCGTATCTCTTGCCTGCATTGCCTTAGAAGCGTCAATTTTTTACACCGCCGACGAACGATGGTTCTCAGCATGTGACGTAAATGTCACCTTCATGCGTCTACCCATTCCTAAGAAAAGGTGTTTTTAACCGGACAGGCAGACGTACAACAAAAGCGATCCCATACAGGTTCCGTTTTTACGGTACGCTAAAGAGTAAACACATGTGACGAGCTGGTCATTCGGATTATGAATAAAGGAACACCAAAACAATCTAGAAACAACTACACGTTCTGTTGTCACGGTAAATGGAAAGTGCATTGATGTCGGAGGTAGAATTTATGAGAATCAGCTCTGAATTTAATTGCTTGCGTTTGCTTACCACCTTCTATGAGAGTTTCAGTTACATTCAAACAGCTGCCTCTCTGTAACCAACATGAGCTGGTCACATAGTAAGCGTAATGTTGCATTTATATTCTTCTATTCTACCACCTCCTACAACATGTAGTATTCTGTCCGAAACAGCCTATACAGGGTGGTCCACTGACAGTGACCGGGCCAAATATCTCACGAAATAAGCATCAAACGAAAAAACTACAAAGAACGAAACTTGTCTAGCTGGAAGGGGGAAACCCAAATGGCGCTATGGTTGACCAGCTAGATGGCGTTGCCATAGGTCAAACGGATATCAACTGCGTTTTTTTAAATAGGAACTCCCATTTTTTTTACATATTCGTGTAGTACGTAAAGAAATAGGGATGTTTTAGTTGGACCACTTCTTTCGCTTTGTGATAGACGACTCTGTAATAGTCACAAACGTATATAAGTACGTGGTATCACTAACGTTCCGCCAGTGCGGACGGTATTTGCTTCGTGATACATTACCCGTGTTAAAATGGACCGTTTACCAATTGCGGAAAAGGTCGATATCGTGTAGATGTATGGCTATTGTGATCAAAATGCCCAATGGGCGTGTGCTATGTATGCTGCTTGGTATCCTGGACGACATCATCCAAGTGTTCCGGACCGTTCGCCGGATAGTTACGTTATTTAAGGAAACAGGAAGTGTTCAGCCACATGTGAAACGTCAACCACGACCTGCAACAAATGATGATGCCCAAGAAGGTGTTTCAGCTGCTGTCGCGGCTAATCTGCACATCAGTAGCAGACAAATTGCGTGAGAATCGGGAATGTCAAAAACGTCGGTGTTGAGAAAGCTACCTCAACATCGATTGCACCCGTACCATATTCCTATGCACCAGGAATTGCATGGCGGCGACTTTGAACGTCCTGTACAGTTCTGCCACTGGGCACAAGAGAAATTACGGGACGATGACACATTTTTTGCACGCGTTCTGTTTAGCGACTAAGCGGCATTCACCAACAGCGGTAACGAAAACCGGCATAATATGCACTATTGGGCAACGGAAAATCCTCGATGGCTGCGACAAGTGGAACATCAGCGACCTTGGCGGGTTAATTTATGGTGCGGCATTATGGGAGAAAGGATAATTGGCCCCCATTTTATCGATTGCAATCTAAATGGTGCAATGTATGCTGATTTCCTACGTAATGTTCTACCGATGTTACTACAAGATGTTTCACTGCATGACAGAATGGCGATGTACTTCCAACATGATGGATGTCCGGCACATAGCTCGCGTGTGGTTGAAACGGTACTGAATAGCATATTTCATGACAGGTGGATCTGTCGTCGAAGCATCATATCATGGGCCGCGCATTCACCGGATCTGAAGTCCCCGGATTTCTTTCTGTGGGGAAAGTTGAAGGATATTTGCTATCGTGATCCACCATCACCGCCTGACAATATGCGTCAGCGCATTGTCAATGCATGCGCGAAGATTATGGAAGGCGAACTACTCGCTGTTGAGAGGAATATCGTAACACGTATTGCCAAATGTATTGAGGTTGGCGGACATTATTTTGAGCATTTATTGCATTAATGTGGTATTTACAGGTAATCACGCTGTAACAGCATGCGTTCTCAAAAAATGGCTCTGAGCACTGTGGGACTTAACCTATGTGGTCATCAGTCCCCATGCGTTCTCAGAAACGATAAATTCACAAAGGTACATGTATCACATTGGAACAACCGAAATAAAATTTTCAAACGTACCTACGTTCTATATTTTAATCTAATAAACCTACCTGTTACCAAGTGTTCGTCTAAAATTGTGAGCCATATGTTTGTGACTCTTTCAGCGCCATCTATCACAAAGTGAAAAAAGTGGTCCAACTAAAACATTCAAATTTCTTTACGTACTACACGAATATGTAAGAAAAATGGTGATTCCTATTTGAAAAAAACGCAGTTGATATCCGTTTGACCTATGGCAGCGCCATCTAGCGGGCCAACCATAGCGCCATCTGGTTTTCCCCTTCAAGCTAGACGAGTTTCGTTCTTTGTAGTGTTTTCGTTTGATGCTCATTTTGTGAGATATTTGGCCCGGTCACGGTCAATGGACCACCCTGTATACCCGAAATAATTCTTTGTATGAAATGGTATGCCACGGTCCAGAAACGTAACGCCAAAAATTAACTGTTGACGTGCATAGATTCAAGTGTATGTATAGCAAGTACTTTTCATTATGATTTTTCGAAATAAGGCAGTAATACATAATTCTGCAGGGGCCCTGAACCAATGGTCGTCAAGAAGCGTGCGTGTAAACGGGGATGAATATAACAGGACAGAGACGCGTTCCTCGTCTGGTTACACGTCGGCGAGGACAGCCGAGAATGGAACTGATGGTTTGCTTGAAATGACCTGAGTTACTGCACGTGTTAAACATTTGTGCCAGGGAGGAGCTTCCCGCGAGGAACGAATGGAGGTACGCCGAGGTAATCACAGCCGCTAACGCCGTACCGATAAGTAGGACTGTATTTATGAGTCGCGGACTCCTGTGGTGTGGGCTCTATAAGGGGAATTCTGTGGAAGGTAGCCCGTAAATCATTTTCGAAGTAAAAGCCCGTAAGGCGGCGTTTAAGGTTTATTAATTTTACAAAATTTTACTTTCTAATTATGATTTAATGAGCTGTTGCGGAAAGACTCCAGACTTCACAACCGTCTATCTTGGTCGCAATATTGCTGGAGCGGTGTGGTGCAAGACTCCAGTCCGCCGCAGTCACGAGCTAAACGACGTAGCGTCCGTGCAGGATACGGTGGTCGATACGCAGTGACCAGTCTTCGTCCAAAGCCCTGGAAGAGTTCATTCGTTTGGTCGGAATGGGAGGTCGACAGTATTTGCCCGCTTTTGGCCGCTCGGCGATGACAGAATCGACGCGCCCGCACTGCTATCTTTCTGAAACGATTTTGCAGAAACTATTCGATAAAAAAAAATTTTTGCGTTACCTATGGCTTTATATGTCATCTTCATGATGACGTCTCCATCATTTCGTTAATGGTCATAATTATTGTGATATTTGCATGTAAGTAAGAAACTGCGGGAAATTTGAAAACGTTTGCAACACAGAATACGGTTGCACTACGATTTTCCTATTGCTGCATATTACATAATATGTTGCTATGTATGAGATTTAGCTTTTTCTGCTTCGGTGGCGCTTTCTACTACCACCAGTCTCCAGAAAACAGATCTGATGTAGCACATTTACTTACGATCGCCCGCGCGGCTATCAGCCAGAGTGAAATATCCACAACATTCCCCATGCTTCATAAACGGTGTGAGATACCGAAATGAGATTTTGGCAAATGACAGCACGCAAAGAGGAGAGTATTTTTTCCGCATGTTTTTTTTATTATTGTTTATTTTTGGCCTTCATTGGACCATTCTAGTCAAAAATACAAAGTTGTAAACAAGTTGTTACACAGGGATACAATTTGGCTCGACAATAACTTAATATGATATTTAGGTAATATAATTATCAGAGTCTATTCTTATTTGAATGGTGTTTTGCTCTTCTGTCTGCCCAATATTTCTTCATTCTTTCAGATATTTTCTTTCTTTCTTCATCTGAGACCACTCTTCCTGTACTCCTTTTATTGATTTTCATTTGTAGTCTGGAAATCAATCTTGCAGTATTCTGGTATTCTCTGTCTTGTTTTTTAGGTTTTCTACTGTAATTTGGAGTTCTTTTATATCTTCCTTAATTTCTGTGATCCATTTAATGTCGCTCTTGCTATTCCACAATTTTTGTATTATTTTTTTACTAATTCTGTTTTCTAGAGTTCTCATCAGATGTCCAACGAATGAGATGCGTTTCTTCCTGATCGTGCTCATGACTGGTTCTATTTTCTTATATACTGTTTCATTTGATGCTGTTCTCCAATGTCCATTTATTTTGTACTGTTTATTTATACATGTCCTAATTATTCTTCTTTCTATTTTTAGTGTTCTGTCAATTTCTGCTGTATTAGTTGTTTTGAAGATAGTTTCAGCTGCATACGTTATTTCTGGTTGTGTAACTGTTTTATAGAGTTTTAATTTTGTATCTATAGATAGGTTTTTTTGTTGTATGTAGTTTTGGTAATGTAATTTGCGTAGTTCAGTTTTTTTATTCTATTCTGCCATGATGGCTTCTCATTTTGATTGTATGTTATTATTCCGCCTGAATATTTAAATTTATCAACAATTTTGATTCCCTGTTCTGCTATTGTAATTTTGTTTGCAAGTGGTATATCAGTTAGCATAATCTCCGTTTTTTTTCAAATGATATGCTAAGGCCTACTTTCTCTGCTATTTCTTGTAGTGATTTCACTTGTTGCCTGGCTTCTTGTACGGTGTTGGCTAGGAGAGCAAGATCATCAGCGAATCCCAAGCAGTTTAAGCTAATATCATCTTTTGCACTTCCAATTCTTATCATCTTTGGATTGTCCTTATACCATTCTCTCATTATGTATTCCAGTGTACAGTTGAACAGTAATGGTGATAGGCAGTCACCTTCTCTTAAGCGTGTTTTTATGAGGAATGGTTCCGAAATTTCTCCTCTAAACTTCACTTTTGATTTGGTGTTGGTTAGAATGAATTGTATTATTTTAATTAGTTTTGTATGGAGTCCTAGATTTCTTAAAATTTTTAATACTGAAGGTCTGTGGAGACAGTCATATGCCTTCTTAAGATCTACAAATGTTATTGCCAGAGGTTTGTTCCGTTTCTTGTAGTATGCCATAATCAATTTTAAACTAATTATCTGCTCTGCACAGCTTCTTCATTGTCTTAAACCTCCCTGATATTCCCCTAACTCCTGTTCTAATTGCTCCTTGATTCTTTCCGTATGGTTATTAAGCAAAACTTCCTTTTTTACTGAGTTATTCTATAACTACAGACTTTTCCGATGAATTAATGTAATTTTTAAGGACCACCGATTTCCACAGAAAGCGTTTATTGAACATAAATACAAATACTATCAGTTTTACAATGTGGGAATTATGCATCACTACAAACAGTACACAAAATGCAGCCTTCAAACAGATGTGTATGAAACATTGTTTTATACTTACAGAAACGAAAGTGATTCAAAATTTACTAAACGCAGTCTTTTACATACCTAACACCTACATGATGAGAGGCAGAAAACTGAAGTGTTAAATTTCTTCAACGAAAGTGCAATGACAATACAAAAAATAATCACTCAATCCATATAAAACTTAGTTGTGCACCAGCAATGGATTATTCACTGCTCCATCCTCTGTTCTCCCTGCTGTTGCTGATTGGTAACTGCTGGAACACCCTACTGCACAACTTTTACTACTCGCTCACCGTCCTCTGCTGGAGGGACAGCCTTCTTTGGTGTCGTGATTGTGAGGACACCGTCAGATTACAGTTGCGTCTGCACCTGTTCAGTTACTACGTCCTTCGGCAGCAAATAGCGATGTTGCATGTGGCGCGATGAAACGAGGAATGTTTTTGGTTTTGGGACAACACAAGTAAGACATTAAACGTTTATTTTTGTACCGAAGGTGTGCTTTATCTTGAGCTATTGACCTTCCTTTTCCTCAATCCCTCACCATTAACTTAACATACCACTGTGTCACGATTCTCTCGCAATTACATCAGAAACAACATGTTCGTGAGGTGACTCCGTATAAATTCTGTTGTGTTTTGCCAAAACAAGCTAGTTTTAACATAGCAGCAAGAGAAATATAAGTTTTAGTAAAAATTCACCACCCATGACGCTTCTCGGAAAGTTGCGAATGGTTAGAAAACCAGGCAAAAGCAAATCGCTGTTTTAGTCGCATTTGCTACGGAAATCAGAGGCGACAGCAGATATTTTTGAATGGTCACCATGCAAGTGTGGGCAAGGAGGGGCTCCACTTAATGATTCCAAGAAATGTAAGCATTCAGAACGGCACTTCCCCTCCTGTGCTCGGCGTTTCCCCTACAGCGGCAGCCCGCAAACCCCACCACTACCACTCTCCCCACGCGTGCCCTGCCCATTAGCCACGTTATCCTGCGTGCACGTCACCTCAACCTGTGGTTCAAATGGTTCAAATTGCTCTGAGCACTATGGGACTTAACATCTGTGGTCATCAGTCCCCTAGAACTTACAACTAATTAAACCTAACCAACCTAAGGACATCACACACATCCATGACCGAGGCAGGATTCGAACCTGCGACCGTAGCGGTCACGGGGTTCCAGACTGAAGCGCCTAGAACTGCACGGCCACACCGGTCGGCCTCAAGCTGTGGCCTGGCGGGATGATGACTTGGTGCCCCGAGTGGCCGAAGACGGAACCCAATCATAACAAGGCTGGGCACAGCCACCACAAATACTCGCTACGCAGATCTAGCATTACCTCTGAAACGTTTGTTTTGTCTGTTCCTCGCAGCTCCTGTGGCATCGCGCGAAATCACGCCCGCGCCCGCGAACTGAATTCGTCTACTCTTGGCGATGTGCGGCGAGCGAGACCATTGACGCCACAGACTGATCCGCACATTTAATCGGAAACGTTTTTGACGGGTCTGGGTTAAATGTCTGCTGTGCCACACAATCCAAGCAAACTACGTGAAGGTCCCCAGTCTCGCTGTGACGCGCGAGACAGGGTTAAATTTTCACAAACCTAAGTCAATAATTATGAAATCTTATTGCTACTAAACTGATTAAAGAGTCCAAGATCCAACCGGCGGATTGGAAAGGTTCACCGCAACTGTTCAATAAAACACCTTCAACTGGCTTATAGCAATTGCTGCTAATGCTACCCGACAACTAAACAGGAACAGAGTTCTGTTTCAACAAGGAAAAGGTCACTAGAAAGCTTTCATGTTCCCACTAATATACGACGTTTATTATAATGAAACAGCCCCAGCCATTCCGTCACTTTTTATTTATCACTTCCAACTACTAAAATCTCCACGTTTCCGCAGGGCCCTTATCTTACAGCACAAGTCGACACCTACTATCCCTTATCACTCAGAAAGACTGTCCTCTTCATTAGCTGAAAGGTCAGTGCGGCTGATCGCCATGTGGAGGACCAGGGTTCGATTCTCGGTATTGCCAAGGATTTTTCCCTGGTGGGAGGACTGGACTGGGATACAGTCAGCCTCGTGACGCCAACCGAGGAGTTACTTAACCGAATCGCAGCGACTCCAGGCCACGAAAACTGCAACGCCCGGGTTGAGGAAATGACAAGTAATGTTGCAGGATAGCCTCCGCCACGCACCGTACGGTGGTTTTCGGAGTACCTATGTAGATGTAGAGCGGCTTGTCCCTCCATACCGCATCCACTGACGCCACTGGCAGAGGGTGACAAAACGGTCTGTCGGTACCGACGAGCCAACCACCTGCTGTGGACGGAGTTAACGTCTTACTGACGAAGCACAACCTGAAAATGCCTAAGCAGAAATCGCTGCCCGTGCACGACATGACACACTACGAATGTTCCAGCCTTCCGTATTGCACTCAGGTCCCTCGTAGATCACGAAACTTCGAAAATACCACCTCCACACCAGAGAACACCCTACGCGGACCGACTGACGCGATTTCGTGACGTTCTCACAGCTTACAATCAGAAAACCAGAGCATCGTCGTCATTCGTATGAGACACACACACGCAGTACATCTATAACATGTAATGAATGTCACTGCAGGAAACAAAAATAAATCGACTAAATATCAATATCTAGGTTACTAATCCATTCCACCGCTGTGTCACTGGCATTCATAAAATCATTCCACGTGACCTAATACCATCGTAGGACGCACTCCTCCCTTATATGTCCGGCAGATCGTTTCAGTGCGCCACAGTCACAACTATGAGACTTCACACTAGCTCATTTATAAGTGTCAGAGCACCGGCGACATCCATCGCGGATTCTATTTAATTTGGGCCATTGTTTCCTGTCAAATTCGACACACACAGTATCACAGCTATATTTCTCGAGCCATTCTGGTGTTCCGATGTGTTGGCAGTTATTGTTCCAAAGATCATTTACATAGATAGCTGTTCAGAGTACAGTAGTGGCGGGTGACTCGAACGAAGCCCTTTTCTTCTTAAGACAGTTATGTCGTGATGAAAAGATAGTCCCTTATTCTCTTGTAGACTGTGGTAATGTCTAAGCAGAATCTTAGTTCTGCGAATCTGTTGTGGAATATTAGCAGGTGAAGCCAGTAGACAGGAGTTGGTCTGAGTGTGCCGGTAATGGTTCAAATGGCTCTGAGTACTATGGGACTCAACTGCTGTGGTCATAAGTCCCCTAGAACTTAGAACTACTTAAACCTAACTAACCTAAGGACATCACACACATCCATGCCCGAGGCAGGATTCGAACCTGCGACCGTAGCGGTCTCGCGGTTCCAGACTGTAGCGCCTTTAACCGCTCGGCCACTCCGGCCGGCTGTGCCGGTAATCATATGCATCATGTACACATATGATTTCTGTGATTAATTCATCCAAATAGTATAAATCTTAATAGCATAGGTAAAGCATTGGCAAAAGTTAACCTAGATGAGCAGCGTATCGATGAGACTGGTATGACGACTATTACATCACACTGAAGCACCGTAGTCTGCGGCCGAAAAAAGCAGTGAAGAGCCGGTGTATGCAAAGTCTCCATGTTGTGCCACACAGCCTCTGAATTATGATATTGCGAGTTTTTATCTGGACTGACGTGTTATCCAAATGTTTTTTACAAGAAATAGTGTGGTCGAAGATGACAACATACTTGGGGTACTTGTGAAGGAGAATGTTGCCATAAAATTGCACCTTAAGCTCAGAGTTAGCTTGATTGTTGTTAAGGTGAAACGCACTAACCTCGCTCTCACTAGTACTGGGCTTCCGTCTCCATTTTTTTGAAATACGAGATCTGTTCCGAAACTTTGTCAACAAAATTTTTCTTCGCTTACTTTTTACTTATTGCGCATGGTCTTCTTCGAAATACTCTCCTCCACAACCGATACACCGCTCCCACCGCCGTTTACATTTCCGGAACCATTCTGGAAGTCTTGATACGCCTCTTTCAGAATCGCGCGAAGCGCCGACTGCGAATTTTCTTTTGTCTCGTCTAACGTGGCAAATCTTCGTCCTTTCAACAGGGTTTTCAACTTTGGAAATAAAATAAGTCCGCAGGGGCCAGGTCTGGAGAGTACGGGGGAAGAGGCAGCACACTGATTTCGTTTTTTTTTTTTTTTTTTTTTTTTTGTTCAGTAGTCACGCACCAGCAGGGTGCGTTATCGTGATGCAAGAGCCATGAATTATCTCGCCACATTTCAGGCCGTTTCCTTCCTACATTTTCTCGCAGGTGTCGCAACACGTCCCGATAGCACCATCGATTAATAGTTGGTCCCTGTAGCACGAATTCATGATGAAATAACCCTTCAAAGTCAACGAAAACTATCAGCATGGTATCAGCATCTTTTACTTCCGTCCGGCCATTTTTATACCGTGTGAACCATTCGTAACACCGAGTACGACTTAAGCACTCATCGCCATAGGCTTCTTGTATCATTTGATGGGTCTCCGTACAGGTTTTATTGCTTTTCACGCAACATTTAATGCAGACGCGTTACTCCTCTAACTCTGCTATCTCGAAATTCGAAAACTCTGCGACACAACGTTCTACTCAATACAGCACTGAACAATAACTAACAGATATGCAGCAATGAAATTTCCGACAGCTGCACATTAAACATAGGCGTGTGCACGGATGCCGCCCGCATTTCGCTCCAGCACACCATTGGCACGAAATTAAGAATGTTCCGGAATTTTTTGAACAGACCTCGTGTAAGTAAAGGTCCGCTAAATCCTCTCTAACTTTTCTCTCTGACTCACCAAGGTCTTTTGATTGACAAGCCAGAGCGATATCGTCTTCATAGTAGAATTTCCTTGACGATGCTTTTGGAAAGTCGGAATTCTGAAGGCTGAACAGGAAAACTGAGAGAACTGTGACCTGTGGCTGACCATCATTTAGTTTCCTTACTGAACTTCTATTTTCACCGAAGCAAACCTGAACGCACTGATTGCTTATTATGTTACTAATAAAAGATGCTGTTGTTTGGCATTTAGTTATTTTCAGTGGTTTGTAAATCATCCCTTCCCCCAACCAGAGCTAAAACTAGACATTGTGATTGTCCATTCCCTTGCTCCTGCTTACAGCACTTCCGTTATGTCCTCTGGCAGGACCCTGTCTGCAACCACCGTCAGGGGGGGAAATTTCTCGTCGTACCCGTCAATAGGCTCCATTTGATACCACGCAGCAGTATTAGGAAAACAGCGGACCATCTTTCTTAACCGTACAATAACCCCTTCCCCCATGGATAGCCAGAAAATGATACGTCACATCTTGTCTTCGAATACTGCTAGAGTCGAGACGTACTTCACGCCAGCCGACGGTCCATACGGGCTAATCGGTTTCATCTGTCTGGCAGTTTCATCTACGTCTAATGCTTACAGCAAGCTGCCCGCCAGCGAGTCGCCGCTAGACCTGTTGATTCCGGGGCTTGAACGGGAGCCACCAAGAGGGGGCCACCTCCAGGGTGACTTTATCCGGCCCCTGGCCGTCTCCAAGGGGTCTCGGGTTCGGAGCCACGCGCTCGATTGTCCGTCGAGCAGCTAGCTGTCCCGTACACAAACGTCTGCTGCTTGCAGACAGCTGGAAGGCCATGCGTGGAAGGCCACACACTGCAGCTAGCTGCCGCTTCACTGCGGCCTGGAATCATCGCACCGCCCAAATACGCCGCCTTGTTCCATGCTGAGGTAGCTACTGCTCGCCGGGGTTCAACACACGCCACCGAGCAGCTGCCACCTACCACTGTATGAACGCCTTACTGAATAAAGAATGAATTTGCTACGTGAGCTCTTCTGTTATCACGACTGCCCTGTACCTGGTGCTACGCAAGCCATCGTCCTGCTCACGTCATACTGACCACCACGGCAAATAATTGGTGTCCGAACCTGCGACACGATTGCAGGATTGATGACATTTAAAAAATGAAAGAAATGATCTATAATTATTCTACTTTAGGGCCACCAGCACAATACAGGGTGGTCCACTGATCGTGACCGGGCCAAATATCTCACGAAATAAGCGTCAAACGAAGAAACTACAAAGAACGAAACGTATCTAGCTTGAAGGGGGAAACCAGATGGCGCTATGGTTGGCCAGCTAGATGGCGTTGCCATAGGTCAAACGGATTTCAACTGCGTTTTTTTAAATTCGAACCCCCCATTTCTTATTATATATTCGTGTAGTACGTAAAGAAATACGAATGTTTTAGTGGTACCACTTCTTTCTCTTTTGTGATAGATGGCGCTGTAATAGTCACATACGTACAAGTACGTGGTATTACGTAACATTCCGCCAGTGCGGATGGTATTTGCTTCGTAATACATTACCCATGTTAAAATGGACCGTTTACCAATTGCGGAAAAGGTCGATATCGTGTTGATGTATGGCTTTTGTGATCAATATGCCAAACGGAGGTTTGCTATGTATGCTGCTCGGTATCCTGGACGACATCATCTAAGTGTCCGGACCGTTCGCCGGATAGTTACGTTAGTTAAGGAAACAGGAAGTGTGAAACGTCAACCACGACCTGCAATAAATGATGATGCCAAAGAAGGTGTTTTAGCTACTGTCGCGGCTAATCCGCGCGTCAGCATGTAACGCCGGAAATACATATCCTCCTATTTCCATCTATTGCACTGCAAATTTTTTTTCCTTATTTTGTTACCTGAAGATACAACATTTCTGTGTCTTTGTATATTGGAATTGTTTTACTATTTGTATATATATGAATTTATGTCGATGTATAATTGGTTTGTTTTGTGAATATTATTTGTATTTATACGCTGGGTCTGGCCTAGGGAAAACTATGCTATCGAACGAATACATCGATAGGTCGTGTGGAGAACCAAAGTGTTTAGGATCTTTGGTAGTGTTAACTCTGTCGCGTGGAGCGCGGGCAGAGGAGGGTCTGGCTGGAGTACTGCAGTGGAGCAGGTGAGTTGTGTGACGCTCCCGCGCCGGCTGAAGTGGCCGTGCGGTTAAAGGCGCTGCAGTCTGGAACCGCAAGACCGCTACGGTCGCAGGTTCGAATCCTGCCTCGGGCATGGATATTTGTGATGTCCTTAGGTTAGTTAGGTTTAACTAGTTCTAAGTTCTAGGGGACTAATGACCTCACCAGTTGAGTCCCATAGTGCTCAGAGCCATTTGAACCATTTTTTTGACGCTCCCGCGAGTTGCCGCGCTTTCGGGGTTTGGCAGCATGTAATTGCGCTCGACTTGCTATGATAGTTTCTGACACGGTGTCGCGGACGGGAAGCATTAGCTGGCGCACATCAAGAGCCCGTTTCGCCTGGTGACCGTGCCGAGAAGAAGGCGCGCCAACATCCAGGTTCTGCAACAGCGACGGCCGACAATGAGTGACTGTCGTCACCTGCTCGACCGACGACTGCAAACCTTCAATCAACCAACAAGGAAGACTAAAAGCACGTAAAGTTTCAGAACTGTATGGCAGACCTCAGCTTTTCAAACTATTCCATTAGTATCACTAAAATACAGCAACTTAGCATGAACCTTTGTTGCTCATTGTCCCAATTGCATTACCAAGCAGGTTCCCTTCCTTTTCCGAAATGAACCCGAGTGTCGTTGAAATTCAGACGCCAGCATTAAAGTAATATCATTCCATTTCACTGCTCTAATTTCAAAGTTCAGTTAAAGTATTCATAGCTGGCTACAATATTTAGATTACACAAGCACAAATTAAGAGTGCGAGTTTTGTTACCGTATTTTAGCTTACCTGTGACTGCAGCTCAGCTTGGTACGTACTAAATTTTACTATTGTTAATTGTTCAGAATCATGTAATTCAAGTTCAAAGTTAAATCTCTTATTTCTAAATTGCGTAGATTCAAGTAGCTTTTGAAATGATTGTTGAGGTAGCCCAAGACTAACCGTATTTTACTGAATTTCGACGTGCTTGAGAAACAAAGCTCACTATTAATTTCAGTCACTAATTAACTTTCAATTTTCCGGTTTTATTAATTCTTTTGCTAAATTAAGTCAGAGTGTAGCGAAATTTATTACTTCTGACAAACATTCAGTTTCCACACAACACGTGTCAACCTTCAGTTGCCACGCTTTTAGTGCTAGTTATATGTGCATTAATCTCATTTTCAGTTATTATAGTAATTGTCCATAGGACTGGCGACCGTAATTTTCCCCAAATCTCAAATATCTCATTAACGCCAGTTCATTGTTAACGTAACGGCCGCACATTTACTTTCTTAATTAACTTTACCCCTTTTCAAAATTAATTTCCACCAGTTTCATTTGCATTTTTCCTTTCATTTAGATGTAACCCTTTCTTCCCTCTTTACCGACAGATTATCTTCGGTGACGATTGCTTTTCCCAAATTTCCATGAGGTACACGCGGTTTAATTTTTCACTGTCATTAAGGTCGATAAGTGAGGGAAAGGTTACAAGTAGCAGACAAATTGCGTGAGAATCGGGAATGTCAAAAACGTCGGTGTTGAGAATGCTACATCAACATCGATTGCACCCGTACCACATTTCTATGCACCAGGAATTGCATGGCGACGACTTTAACGTCGTGTACAGTTCTGCCACTGGGAACAAGAGAAATTACGGGACGATGACAGATTTTTTGCACGCGTTCTATTTAGCGTCGAAGCGTCATTCACCAACAGCGGTAACGTAAACCGGCGTAATATGCACTATTGGACAACGGAAAATCCACGATGGCTGCGACAAGTGGAACATCAGCGACCTTGGCGGGTTAATGTATGGTGCGGCATTATGGGAGAAAGGATAATTGGCGCCCATTTTATCGATGGCAATCTAAATGGTGCAATGTATGCTGATTTCCTACGTAATGTTCTACCGATGTTACTACAAGATGTTTCAATACATGACAGAATGGCGATGTACTTCCAACATGATGGATGTCCGGCACATAGCTCGCGTGCGGTTGAAGCGGTAATGAATAGCATGTTCCATGACCGGTGGATTGGTCGTCGAAGCACCATACCATGGCCCGCAAGTTCACCGAATCTGACGTCCCGGGATTTCTTTCTGTGGGGAACGTTCAAGGATATTTGCTATCCTGATCCACCGACAACGCCTGACAAAATGCGTCAGCGCTTTGTCAGTGCATGTGCGAACATTACGGAAGGCGAATTACTCGCTGTTGAGTGGAATGTCGTTACATGCATCGCCAAATGCATTGAGGTTGACGGACATCATTTTGAGCATTTATTGCATTAATGTAGTATTTTCAGGTAACCACGCTGTAACAGCATGCGTTCTCAGAAATGATATGTTCACAAAGGAACACGTATCACATTGAAACAACCGAAATAAAATGTTCAAACGTACCTACGTTCTGTATTTTAATTTAAAAAACCTACCTGTTACCAACTGATCGTCTAAAATTGTGATCCATATGTTTGCGACTATAACAGCGCCACCTACCACAAAGCGAAAAAAGTGGTCCAACTAAACCATTCACATTTCTTTACGTACTACACGAATATGTAATAAAAATGGGGGTTCCTATTTTTTAAAAAACGCAGTTGATATCCGTTTGACCTACGGCAGCGCCATCTAGCGGACCAACCACAGCGCCATCTGGTTTCCCCCTTCAAGCTATACAAGTTTCGTTCTTTGTAGTTTTTTCGTTTGACACTTACTTCGTGAGATATTTGGCCCAGTCACGATCAAAGGACCACCCAGTATATGTCAGGTAATGACATGATTATTAGAAACATGCACTAGAACAGCTAAGTATAGTAATTAATCTCTATTAACGACAGACTGTTTGTGTATTTATCACCAAGTCTAGAATGATGGGATGTCGGTATTTTGTTGTTGGTGAACCGTCTTACAACTGTCAATGTTTTGATTAGACGGTAAATGACGTAAGTATATTGAAATGATACGTTAATTATAGTTTGACAGCAGTGAGTTTTGTTCTTACGACGTTACATGTAGGAGTAGAACTGTCAAACTGTCCTTCAGATCGCTTCCGCAGCCTTCACTACTAATTCTGGCGATGGAAAATGCACCAAATGATAAAGCCAAGTTTCATCAGGAGTGATTGCCTCTGAAGGAAACTTAGGATCTTCCTCTAACATTAACTGCATGCAGACCTGCACGTGAATGTCCTTTTGTTCGGAAAGCAGAGGTCTTGGAACCCATACCGCACAAATACGTCTCACGTGGAAATTTCCTGTCACCGTATTGTGTGTGGCAGTCAACGGAATTTTGAATACATCAGGAGGTTTTCGTATGATCATTCGTCGCTCGTGTCTCACAATGACAGCAGCGGTGTTGATGGTTTCTTCTGTACGAGCAGCAACTGGAGCGCACGGTGGACTATCCTTTCAAATTGATTCTCCCCTCTTCAAACAATTTGAGCCATATTCGACTGTGCTGTAGGGCAGAACACACTCCCCATCAGCACTGAATAAGCCTCAGCTGAAAATTTCTTGAGAGGAATGCAGAAGTTCAAATTCGCATACTGTTGATCGCTCGTCACCACCATTGTCACGGAAGCGGGTAGACGATACTGAACATGCTTCAGCTTGTCCGCTTCTCACAAGCGGGAACCAGGAATGCCGACAATGGAAACTAGTAAGGCGTGTTTGTTACACATTAAGCTAACAAAATCAAAAGATTAAAGTCTGTCGTGAGAAATTATTAACATTATTTATTGGCAGTCCCCGGATAAGAAAATTTGTTAGTGAAGAAAAGGAATGAAACAAATACGCAGATTTGAAATACATTTGCTTCACAAACAAAATCTTCCAGAAATATCTCGTTAACGAATCAGATTATAAGAAAATAGTTTCCCAAGCTTCAAGAGTTCAGTCATCCGCATTTGACGACAGAAGTGAAAGACCGTACGAAGCCTGGCTCAGACGAAATTAGTTAGAGAAGAATTCTGCAGTCCACAGACTCGAACTAACTTAAAAATCCCAAACATTCCTTATGAATTCTTTTGAAAGTATCTGCTATTTTATCGAATGAAGCAGAACGCATTTTATTGGACGGCACTAGGAATTCATAGGACGGCAGGGAGCGCTGTGTTTGGGAGGCGAATGCTGACATAACTCATGTCAACTGTCCGGTAAAAATGCAGCCGAATAAATCCAACAAAATAATATTGTCTACATCTTTCAAGACGTTAAGAGGGTTCTCACCACAGCGTTAAAACGGCTTTCTTATTTTATAAATGTTTGTGGTGCAAGCCCTACGCTGCATCCTAGACAGCTTGCGCGTAATTGCAGACCTGCCTACAAGATACAGGGTATCCACATGAAACCCCCTTATTTACAAATGCAATTAAAAAACTGCGAGACATAGGTATTTGCGGTTTGCGGTATCACGCAAAGTAACTGAAACAGTTTTGTACAAAAAATTAATACACTTCCACATGGGCTCTTTTCGTAAGCCGTAAAATGTTTACACGGTGTTCTGCCTCAACCCACGTGCACACAAGCATTTCTGGGATGATGGAGGCTATTGCATCCAAAATTATTCTGTGGATATCGCAAAGGTCACCTACAGGCGGGGCATGCACATACACATACATTCACCTTTTCGTTGTCTCCGACATGTTTCCGGAAACTAAGAGGGTATTATGAAACTCGGATGCGAATGTTCTGGAACGTAGCTTCGTCAGAGAAAATGACCTTACCTAGATAGTTGGGATTTTGCTCGAGCCAGTCTCCAACATATCAACAGCAAATATGTGACGAAGCTGCAAGTCGTTTCACTTCAATACTTGCAAAATTTTAACTTCGTAAGCATGCAAGCGAAGTCGTTTATGCCAAACTCTAAACGTCAACTACTGAATGAGGGATATTTAGCGCTCGTGCTGCTCGACGAACTGACTCTGATAGGATGCTCTGAAAGGTCTTTCTGATCGCCTCTATTATTTCATCAGATGTGCGTTTTCTGTCAAAACCTGGCAGCCTGTTTATACCTGCAGTGGCTTGGAACCAAGACCATTGTCTTAACGTCTGGTGGCTTCCTTTGAATTTCACGATGGATATTTCTTTAAATAGTAATGACTGATTTTGTTTCCGCAATCAACACCATCTATTAGACTCTCTTTTGAGTTATAGTCAAAAAAATGGTTCAAATTGCTCTGAGCACTATGAGACTTAACAGCTGAGGTCATCAGTCCCCTTGAACTTATAACTACTTAAACCTAACTAACCTAAGGACATCACACACATCCATGCCCGAGGCAGGATTCGAACCTGCGACCGTAGCGGTCGCGCGGTTCCAGACTGACGCGCCTAGAACCGCTCGGCCACTCCGGCCGGCGGAATAGTCATTCCTGGCAATTATTTAACACCCGAAATAAATAAAAAAAATCGTTCCGTAAAAAATGTACAAAACTTTTTAAGTTGCTTTACATGCTACGACAAACCGCAAGTATCTACGCCTCATAGTTAAAAAAACAGGAATCAGGTAGGGTTCATGTGGACATTCCGTGTATCAGGATGGCAACGCTCAAGTCTAGCTGTAGGTTGGCTCCTTTACCAATAATGAGGGTCTACTTCGCTTCCTCACATGTTCGTCATTTCTGTTTTGTTTAGAGTGTGGTTAGTTTCCGTCATCTTGCCACGCACTGTTCGTTCAGATCGAGAATTTATCTGTGCCGCTGACGGAAGGAGCTACGGCGTTTGTCTCCTCTACGTTACAACGTTCCGAATACTTTGAATTTCAATCGTAGCCCATTGGGGTTTTCGGTTAGTTAGATGTACGAGAAATTAATTAGATTCACTCAGGTTTCAGCACACAACTGGATTGTTCTGCGCTTGACAGCAGTAATGCCCATTACAGAATGGTTGTTCAGGTAAATTTCATTGTTGTGAGATACACTGGCTAATTTTGGAATCCTACAATTAAATATAGGGCGGAACCTTCCTTAGCCCGAAGTTCCGTATGAGCACCAGAGTACTTTACTGGTCATGGCCGTATCACGGTCATATTTAGTGTGACTGGGGACCAATTTGAAGAAGGTTCTTTTTGTCCTCGAAAGCAACGATAACGTCACGCGTTAATCGCTAAACTAGTGTTGTTAAATTAAGCAAACATGATTACTTCAATGTAAGCCGTTTCACACACAAACTTGATTGTGGCTGGTTAACTAGATGGCAGATTTTGTACGATCGGCTCATCTATATCTGTCAGATACAGGGCGCAATCTTCTCGTTTGTGTCGGAGGGTACTGTCCGTTGGCAGCTGCTGTATAAGAGCACACGAGTACGTGAACAGTTGTGCACGTTTTAAGGAGCTTTTGCGCATGCGCAGCTCATGTGACGTAGTTGCCTTACGGGTCAAATACATCTGGATATGAAACTTCGTGAGAGATTAAAACTGTGTGCCAGACCGAGACTCGAACTCGGGACCATTGCCTTTCGCGGGCAAGTGCTCTACCAACTGAGCTACCCAAGCACGACTCACGACCCGTCCTCACAGCTTCAATTCCATCAGTACCTCGTCTCCTACCTTCCAAACTTCACAGAAGCTCTTCTGCGAACCTTGCAGAACTACCACTCCTGGAAGAAAGGATATTGCGGAGACATGGCTTAGCCGCAGCCTGGAGGATGTTTCCCGAGTTCGAGTCTCGGTCCGACATACAGTTTTAATTTGCCAGGAAGCTTCATATCAGCGCACAATCCGCTGCAGAGTGAAATTTCATTCTGGAAATATTCGGAATTGATAAACAACGTGCATGGTTCACGATGTGCACATCTAGCCCTTGCCACTAAACTAGAATTTTACGTCAGTGCCAGCAGGTGGTAGCACGCTGCGGCGCACTTTTATCCCCGTTCGCTCGACATAAATGCTGTTACATGATAGCTCACTCCTCAGATATGATAATTCACTCACTATATACTGTAGTAAGATTAGATCGGACATCAGTATATGTTAAAGTTGTGCTGACGGGACAAAAATAAGTGCGCTACATCAGATCAGTTTTCTCGAGATTGGTAAGAGATAGAGACCTTCACATAACTTCTATGAAAAATTCAGTATGTTAGCTAAATATATTATGCAATATGCACCAAACGCAACATCATAGCAATTTTTTTTTTAATTTCGCGCAGTGTCTTACTTCCACGTAAACATCACAGTAACTATGACCATTAACGAAATGATCGGCACATCATAATCAACCTGTCCTATAAGGCTACAAGTAAAGCGAAAACGACATTTTTTACCGAGTAGTTTCTGTAAAATCGCCTGAGAAAGATTGCACAGCGTGCGCGTCGATTCTGTCATCACCGACCGGCCGAAAGGTGGCAAACGCTTGTCGGCCTCCCCTTCTGAACAAACGAATGAACTCGCCCTATCTAGGATGAAAACTGCTCACTGCGCATCGGCCATCGCATCCTGCGCGACCGATACTTGGAATGACGCAATACGTTTCCCGATTCATTTTATAAACGCCTCTATAAACGATCACATAATATGCAAAAAACGTGATTTCTCAAACTGGGGAACAATCAAGAATGGGGTGCCGCAAGGTTCGGTCTTGGGCTCTCTGCTGTTCTTAATATATATTAATGACTTGCCATTCTATATTCACGAAGATGCAAAGCTGGTACTTTTTGCCGATGATACAAGTATAGCTATCACATCCAACAGACAAGAATTAACTGGTGAAATTGTAAACGATGTTTTTCAGAAAATCATTAAGCGGTTCTCTGCAAATGGGCTCTCATTAAACTTTGACAAAACACAGTATATACAGTTCCACACAGTAAATGGAATGACACAATTAATAAATATAGACTTCGATCAGAAATCGGTAGCTAAGGTAGAATACTCAAAATTTCTAGGTGTATTCATTGATGAGGGGTTGAACTGGAAAAAACACACTGAGGATCTGCTGAAACGTTTGAGTTTAGCTACTTATGCTACTAGGGTCATTGCAAATTTCGGCGATATACATCTCAGTAAATTAGCTTATCACGCCTATTTTCACTCTCTGCTTTCGTATGGCATATTCTGTGGTAACTCATCATTGAGTAAAAGAGTGTTCATTGCACAAAAGCGTGTAATTAGAATAATTGCTGGAGCTCATCCAAGATCATCCTGCAGACACTTATTTAAAGAGCTAGATATCTTCACTCTGTCTCACAATTTATATATTCACTTATGAAATTTGTTATTAACAATCCAAACGAATTCAAAAATAATAGCAGTTTACATGGCTACAATACTAGGAAAAAGGATGATCTTCACTACTCAAGATTAAATCTGACTTTGGCTCAGAAGGGGGTAAATTATGCTGCCACGAAAGTCTTTGGTCACTTACCTAATAGCATCAAAAGTCTGACAGATAGCCATATAGCATTTAAAAGGAAATTAAAATAATTTCTTAATGGCAACTCCTTCTACTCATTAGATGAATTTTTGGATATAGTAAGTGGGTAATTTACCAAACCCCACAAAAAATGAGTGTCATGTAATATTTTGTGTAATGTAATATATTGTATAGACACCTTTTATTAACCTGACACGTTCCACATCATCGCGAAGTGTCGTATTCATGATCTATGGAACAAGTACTAATCTAATCTAGTCTAATCAAACAGGCCTTGTCCGACCTTGTTTGATGTGTTTGCCAAACACGGACTGTGTCTGATGTGTGTGATGGAAATTTTGATTGATTGTGGAAACTACGTTCTAAAGAGGATATAAGTAAGAACGAGAGAGCACTGGCAGTTATCGAAACGGTAGAGGTAGTCCATCTTTTCCAGCCATATATTACATAGGGAAGAAGTGAAGAAGAAAGACAATGTTCTATGCGCAACATACAAACCGGAGCGCAATAAAATAAAAAACAATAAAAGTCGACGTAGTTATCACGCTCCGAGTCCAATATTTCCATTAGCAGATTTTTATTGCTATATTTACAGGGGTTGGACAAAACATCGAAAGAAATGCATGCTTGAACATAAATGCAGATGCTAGACAAACCCGCAGGTTGTGCTCTTGTACAGTATACGACTAGGAACGGTACCTGTGTAACGTCCTCCGTACTCGTACATTTCAAGTGCCAACCGTAGTCAGATCAGTGTTCTGTGTAGTTGTAGCTAAGAGAATTCGAACGCGGACAAATTTTCGAAGTTCATTTGGTGAGTGCTTTCGTACCCAAGGTAGCCGAATTGTTCGATGTTTCAAGAGGCACAGTCGCCTCGAAGATTTATACTGCATATAGGGAAAGCGGAGAAACAGCACCTGCTAAGTCACAACGCGGGCGAAAGTGTGTGTTGCGTGATCGTGACGGCCGGTCACTGAAGACGACGGTGACGATAAATAAAGAGGACGACAGTTGCAAAAGTCACTGCAGAACTGAATGTCGCACTGGCGAACTCTGAAAACACCAAAACAATACGAAGGGCGCTCCTTAAACTGGGAATTGCAGGGTAAACTGGAATTCCAAAACGACTCATGAGTGATCCAACTGCCCGTAACAGGAAACTTGGCGCCGAAGACATATTACCTGGGCGTTGAAGCAATGGAAGATTGTCATTCAGACAGATGAGTCTTGTTCCAAATTTCAAACTTCTGGTCAAGCTTACGTCTTAAGAGTGAAACAAGACGGGAGTTCGGCGACGATTTGGGCAACCATATCGTGGTATTCCATAAATGCAAGGTCGCATTACTGCCAAGAAATATGTGACAACTTTGATTGATCCCATGGTACACTAGTTGTTCTCCAATGATGATAATGTATTCTAAGACGACAGGGTACGTATTCACATAGTTCGCATGGTCAAGAACTGGTTTTATGAACACGAGGATGAATTATCGCATCGTCCCTGGCGAACGCAGACACCACATCTCACTATTATTGAGTCTTTTATAGGCCTGCTTTGGAGACAACGGTGCGTGATTGCTATTCACCTCCATCATCGTTACTCGAAGTTGCCACTATTTTGGAGGAAGAATAGTATAAAGTTCCATTGAAAACTACACAGGGTCTATATTTATCCATTCCGAGACGGCAGAAAGCTGTCTTGAATGGCAAAGGGTTTCCAACACCGCCTTAGAAATGGTAACGTGTTGTGTTTTTAGAGTTTCCATGTTTTTGTCCATGCACTGTATCTCTCAAGTTCAACCACTCTCAGGACCAGAGTCTTGTTTTCTTTTTCTTTTCTACACGCAGTGCAGGAAATACTCTGTCTCCAATGGTAGCCAATACCGTTAGCGTCAAAATACTTCGCGACACGTACAACTGCGCGACAACTGTTTCAAATGTGAAGTTAAATTTGACGCGCTCTTGTTTGACAAACATGTGGAATCAGCTAATTTCACGAACAAGTTTGATCGCCGCCAGCCGCATAAGGATACGCCCGCGCAACGTTAATAGTAAACCTCTCCGTCAAGCAGAACGCTTCTCCTGCAGCGTCTGCCACTCAAGTTTGACGAGCGTCATCGTGACTCGCACTAAGGAATGCCATCCTTCTTTCCATTTTTCTTTCTTTATGAGTTGTTTCTAATGAAAGATCTTCGTCAGTATGTCTGGTTTTATTTTATTATGTATTTTATTGGGAACTGTGACGCGCGTTCTAAGACTTTACACTGATCACATTGACGTATAAAAGAGTATTACTGCTAAACACGAACCACGTACTTCTAAAAGCATTTCTTAATGTACTCGACCACAATCATGAAATGTTACGCGAAAGAAAGGATACGGTATAGGATGTTCTCGTAGACATCAGAATAAAGCAGGTTCTCTCAGGTGTACGTCGAAAGACAATCACAAATTAGTAACCTAAAATTGACAAGTATAGATCGAGAAGAAGCTGTGTGAATAAGGAACTCTCGCTGTAGCAAAGTGAAAACCACGAGAAATGCGACAGCACATATTAAAATAAGAACGAAAAAAATTTCTATTAAAATAAGAACGAAAAAAATTTCAACGAGTGAGGGATGCAGTCTTTCAAAATAAATCGCTGCCTGCAGCGCCGACGTCTGGCATTACTCGAAACCGTTCGGAAATTAATTCTGAATGTGAGTGAAAGGAGCTCAACACAATTTCCGCCCTGTATTCCCGGTGTCAGCATTTTCGCAAGTGAGGTCAGAGATGCCGGTTATCCCAGCCTTTAACTTGCCTACTGCGTCCTAGTTGCGTCATACGAAGGCAACGACAGTGTTCTAACCTCTCACGCCTGTCTGAGCGTAATCTTCAATTTATTCGCAAGTACTACTCTGAGATGAAGAGAATGGCACGGGACAGGGATTTTGTGGCAGGCCAAGCAATCCGGTTAGTGGACTCATGTTACCCTCAACAAATAATTCTATGACATGTAGGTACTAGGTATCCTGGAACGAAATTGAGAACACGTCCCAAGTCGCACAGCATACACACACATCAAAATAAGTTTTGCATCACCCCGGCTCCCAGAAATCCTGAGACAGTCGTTGCCTGTGGATATTGTGTCACAGACACAATCCCTTTGACTGTTCACAGATGTCATTAAACCCGCCCAAAGATGTAAACAACCATGCATGAGCAACGCCTATTAGACAGACGGGGTCCGACAGCCGATAAGTTCCGGTCATTCCACCAGGCAGGAGGTACACGGCTCGTGTTGACTGTAGTTCAACCATGTCTAGAGGGTCAATAACGCGGATCGATCAAGTCCGCATTATTACTTTGTGCCAGGAATGGTTCTCAACAAGGTAAGAGTCCAGCCGTCTCAGAGTGAACCAAAGCGATGTTGTTCGGAAATGGAGAAGATACAGAGAGACTGCAACTGCCGATGACAGGCCGCCCATGGGCTATTACTGCAGTGGATGACCGCTACGTACTGATTATGGCTCGGAGGAACACTGACAGCAACGCCACCATGTTGAATAATGCTTTTCTTGCAGCCACAGAACGTCGTATTACGACCGCAACTGTGCGCAATAGGCTGCATGATGCGCAACTTCACTCCCGACGTCCACGGCGAGGTCCATCTTTGCAACCACGACACCATGCAGTGCGGTACAGATCGACCCAACAACATGCCGTTTGTTTTATTTTAAAAGCTTCGCGAGTTTTCAGATACAAAATTCGGGTGCATTACTTATCAGCACTCTCTCGTGCTGAAGAAACTGCAAAAAGGTGAGAATTTAAGGAGATGGGACCTGGATAAACCGACTAAACCAGAGGTTGTACAGAGTTTCAGGGAGAGCATAAGGGAACAATTGACAGGAATGGGGGAAAGAAATACAGTAGAAGAAGAATGGGTAGCTTTGAGGAATGAAATAGTGAAGGAAGCAGAGGATCAAGTACGTAAAAGACGGGGGCTAGTAGAAATCGTTGGGTAACAGAAGAGATACTGAATTTAGTTGATGAAAGAAGGAAGTGCAAAATGTCTAAGCGGGGATGGCTAGAGGACAAATGTAAGGATGTAGAGGCTTATGTCACGAGGGGTAAGATAGATACTGCCTACAGGAAAATTAAAGAGAAATTTGGAGAAAAGAGAACCACTTGCATGAATAAGAAGAGCTTAGATGGAAACCCAATTCTAAGCAAATGGCTCTGAGCACTATGGGACTCAACTGCTGAGGTCATTAGTCCCCTAGAAGTTAGAACTAGTTAAACCTAACTAACCTAAGGACATCACAGACATCCATGCCCGAGGCAGGATTCGAACCTGCGACCGTAGCGGTCTTGCGGTTCCAGACTGCAGCGCCTTTAACCGCACGGCCACTTCGGCCGGCCCCAATTCTAAGCAAAGAAGGGAAAGCAGAAAGGTGGAAGGAGTATATAGAGGGTCTATACAAGGGCGATGTAGTTGAGGGCAATATTATGGAAATGGAAGAGGATCTAGATGAAGATGAAATGGGAGATACGATACTGCGTGAAGAGTTTGACAAAGCACAGAAAGACTAAAGTCGTAACAAGGCCCCGGGAGTAGACAACATTCCATTAGAACTACTGATAGCCTTGGGAGAGCCAGCCCTGACAATACTCTACCATCTGGTGAGCAAGATGTATGAGACAGGCGAAATACCCTCAGACTTCAAGAAGAATATAATAATTCCAATCCCAAAGAAAGCAGGTGTTGACAGATGTGAAAATTACCGAACTATCAGTTTAATAACTCACAGGTGCAAAATACTAACGCGAATTCTTTACAGACGAATGGAAAAACTGGTAGAAGCCGACCTCGGGAAGATCAGTTTCGATTCCGTAGAAATGTTGGAACACATGAGGCAATACTGACCCTACGACTTATCTTAGAAGAAAGATTAAGGAAAGGCAAACCTACGTTTCTAGCATTTGTAGACTTAGAAAAAGCTTTTGACAATGTTGACTAGAGTATTCTCTTTCAAATTCTGAAGGTGGCAGGGGTAAAACACAGGTAGCGAAAGGCTATTTACAATTTGTACAGAAACCAGATGGCAGTTATGAGAGTCGAGGGACATGAAAGGGAAGCAGTGGTTGGTAAGGGAATGAGATAGGGCTGTAGCCTATCCCGATGTTATTCAATCTGTATATTGAGCAAGCAATAAAATAAACAAAAGAAAAATTTGGAGTAGGAATTAAAATATATGTAGAAGAAACAAAAACTTTGAGGTTATCAGATGACATTGTAATTCTGTCAAAGACAGAGACAGGGCAATGTCTTGAAAGAAGGACATAAGATGAAAATCTACAATAGCAAAACGAGGATTATGTAATGTAATCGAATTGATCAGATGATGCTGAGGGAATTAGGTTAGGAAATGAGACACTTAAAGAAGTAAATGATTTTTGCTATTTGGGGAGGAAAATAACTGATGATGGTCCAAGCAGAGAGGATATAAAATGTCGACTGGCAATGACAAGGAAAGCGTTGCTGAAGAAGAGAAAGTTGTTAACATAAAGTATGTATTTAAGTGTCAGGAAGTCCTATCTGAAAATATTTTTTTGGAGTATACCCATGCATGGAAGTGAAACACTGCCGATAAAGAGTCTAGGCAAGAAGAGGATTGATGCATTTGAAATGTGGAGCTACAGAAGAAAGCTGAAGATTAGATGGGCAGATCATGTAACTAATGAGGAGGTCCTGAATAGAACTGGGCAGAACAGAAATTTGTGGCACAACCTGACTAGAAGGAGGGATCGGTTCGTAGGACATATTCTGAGGCATCATCAAGGGATCATCAATTTGGTACTGGAGGGAAGTGTGGGGACTGGTGGGTGGGGAGGGTAGCAATCGTAGAGGGAGATCAACAGATGAATACAGTAAGCAGATTCAGAAGGATGTAAGTTGCAGTAGTTACTTGGAGATGAAGAGACTTGCACGGGATAGAGTAGCATGGAGAGCTGCATCAAACCAGTCTTTGGACTGAAGAACACGACAACAACAACAAATAAACTACTAGCCATTAAAATTGCTACAACACGAAGATGGCGTGCTACAGACGCGAAATTTAACCGACAGGAAGAAGTTGCTGTGATATGCAAATGATTAGGTTTTCAGAGCATTCACACAAGGTTGGCGCCGCTGGCGACACCTACAACTTGCTGATATGAGGAAAGTTTCCAACCGATTTCTCATACACAAAAAGCAGTTGACCGGCGTTGCCTGGTAAAACGTTGTTGTGATGCCTCATGTAAGGATGAGAAATGCGTACCATCACGTTTCCGACTTTGATAAAGGTCGGATTGTAGCTTATCGCGATTGCGGTTTACCGTATCGCGACATTGCTCCTCGCGTTGGTCGAGATCCAATGACTGTTAGCAGAATATGCAATCGGTGGGTTCAGGAGGGTAATACGGAACGCCGTGCTGGATCCCAACGGCATCGTATCGATAGCAGTCGAGATGACAGGCATTTATCCGCATACCTGTAACGGGTCGTTCAGCCACGTCTCGATCCCTGAGTCAACAGATGGGGACGTTTGCAAGACAACAACCATCTGCGCGAACAGTTCGACGACGTTTGCAGCAGCATGGACTGTCAGCTCGGAGACCATGGCTGCGGTTACCCTTGACGCTCCATCACAGACAGGTGCGCCTGCGATGGTGAACTCAACGACGAACCTGGGTACACGAATGGCAAAACGTCATTTCTTCGGATGAATCCAGGTTCTGTTTACAGCATCATGATGATCGCATCCGTGTTTGGCGACATCGCGGTGAACGCACATTGGAAGCGCATATTCGTCATCGCCATACTGGCTTATCACCCGACGTGATGGTATGGGGTGCCATTAGTTACACGTCTCGGTCACCTCTTGATCGCATTGACTGCAGTTTGAACAGCGGACGTAACATTTCAGATGTGTTACGACCCGTGGCTCTACCCTTCATTCGATCCCTGCGAAACCCTACATTTCAGCAGGATAATGCACGACCGCATGTTGCAGGTCCTGTACGGGCCTTTCTGGATACAGAAAATGTTCGACTGCTGCCGTGGCCAGCATTCTCCAGAGCTCTCACCAACTGAAAACGTCTGGTCAATGGTGGCCGAGCAAGTGGCTCGTCACAATACGCCAGTCCCTACTCTTGATGAACTGTGGTATCGTGTTGAAGCTGCATGGGCAGCTGTACCTGTAACGCCGTTATTACGGGCAGAGGTGGTTGTTGTGGGTACTGATTTCTCAGAATCTATACACCCAATTTGCGTGAAAATGTAATCACATGTCAGTTCTAGTATAATATATTTGTCCAATGAATACCCGTTTATCATCCGCATTTCTTCTTGGTGTAGCAATTTTAATGGCCAGTAGTGTATCTATACTTGAAGAAAAAATTTGTAGAATGTTAAAGACGTTTGTTTCATTTAAAAAGCTTTGCGAGTTTTCAGATACAAAATTCGGAGGCATTCCTTATCAGCACTCTCGTCTTGTCTGTCTGTAGATGTTAACAACTGAATTGTGACCAGTTTAAATCAGGACAAATATTGTGTGACACACAGTAGTTGTAGGTGATTTTCCCTAAGTGAGTTAGCGCGAATGTCGATAGAGTTCTTTGACGAAGGACAACTGTCGACCCTCACCGTTTCTCACGTCGTGTGACGCAGTGCTTTGTTTCTGACAAACTCGATGCCGAGTTAAAATTCTAGATCTTCCTCCTGTTTTGTTTGTCGTCTCACAGTCGGCAGAGAAAAGAACTGAATCATAAGTTTGCACCGAGCCGGAGTCGAACGTGCGTCCGCCGCAGCGAGGGAGCCAGCCCGACACGGCGCGGCCGGCAGCCTTCCGCGTGCCTCCCGCCGGCGGTACTTTAATTTCCAATCAGGAACTGGCAGTGCGCGACCGGCAAACGTGCGGTTTCGCCGCGCGCCGGCGGCTTCCGTCCGTCCAAAACCAATCTGGCAGTGCGGCTGGCTGCTGGCGGCGCCGGCCTACCGGGGAAAGAAGCGGCCGTGGCCGCCTTCCGCAGGCGCACCGTTAGGGGCGTCACGGGGGATCGCCCCGCGAGGCGCGCAGCCGACGCTCGAAGAACTCGCCCGGGTATTGAGCGGGCCGCCCTCACGTCCCGCCGTACAGGGAACAGTAGTCCCGAGAATGTGTCTGCGAGCGCAGTAATCGCACTCGGCAAGGCTCTGAAAGACGACGGAAAGGGAGTTTTTCGGGGTCCTAGATTCTGGTCGATTCAGCGTGACGCATCTACATTCGAAAGGAAAAACGCATCCTTCCGTACCTCGAAGATCACAGGCGAGGTAGGTCTTATTATCCCGCCGACACCTCCTGCATCTGGATGACACGCCTGTCAGACCGCACGCACGGTAACAGAGTCAACGACAACTCAACGTGATGTGACGTAGGTCTGTGGTCAACACCAGATACTTGCTAAGGACATCTGAAGTAGGTGGCACCAAACCTACAGCACCTTGGGCGTGATATGTAGAAGGCGCGTTTGAACACTGAAATTGAGTACCGGCTGATCAAAAAGTCAGTATAAATTTGAAAACTTAATAAACCACGGAATAATGTAGATAGAGAGGTAAAAATTGACACACATGCTTGGAATGACATGGGGTTTTATTAGAACCAACCATATTGCTAGACGCGTGAAAGATCTCTTGTGCGCGCTTTTGGTGATGATCGTGTGCTCAGCCGCCACTTTCGTCATGCTTGGCCTCCCAGGTCCCCAGGCCTCAGTCCGTGCGGTTATTGGCTTTGGGGTTACCTGGAGTCGCAAGTGTATCGTGATCGACCGACATTTGTAGGGATGCTGAAAGGCAACATGCGGCGCCAATGCCTCACCATAACTCCGGACATTCTTTACAGCGCTGTTCACAACATTATTCCTCGACTACAGCTATTGTTGAGGAATGATGGTGGACATATTGAGCATTTCCTGTAAAGAACATCATCTTTGCTTTGTCTTACTTTGTTATGCTAATTATTGCTATTCTGATCAGATGAAGATCTGTCGGACATTTTATGAACTTTCGTATTTTTTTGGTTCTAATAAAACCCCATGTCATTCCAAGCATGTGTGTCAATTTGTACCTATCTGTCTACATCATTCCAAGATTTATTCAGTATTCAAATTTATACTGACTTTTTGATCACCCGGTATATTGAATAAAACTGGCACGTACATAAATTACACGGCGTTAAGATTGTAAACACACATGATGAGCTAAGGAGCTCAAGTCAAACAGTAGAAATTACGGAATAAAGTCCTCCATGGAAACAGTAAAAATCCTTACACCGGGCACAACTTGTAGAAAGAGCACCACGTGGCAACTAGGTGCGATGCCAGGTAAACGTGGTGTAGAGCGCGCCACGTACTGGGCGCCAGTAGTGTGATAAATGCTCAGCTGTATGAAATACACACACAACTTAACAGTAATACATACTGTTTCCATGGAGGACTTCATTCCATATTTTCTAGTTTGACTTGGGCTCCTAAGCTAATCATGTACACTGTGATCAAAAGTATCAGCACACCCCCAAAACTATACATTTTTCATATTAGGTACATTGTGCTGCCACCTTCTGAAAGGTACTCCATATCAGCGACCGCAGTAGTCATTAGACATCGTGAGAGAGAAGAATGGGGCGCTCCGCGGAACTCGCAGACTTCGAACCTGAACAGGTGGTCGGCTGTCACTTGACTCATATGTCTGTATGCAAGAATTCCACACTCCTAAACATCCCTTGGTCCACTTTTTCCGATGTGATAGTTAAGTGGAAACTTGAAGAGACACATACAGCCAAAAATGTACAGGCTGACCTCGTCTGTTGACTGACCGAGACCGCCGACAGTTGAAGAGGGTCGTAATGTGTAATAGGCAGACATCTATTCAGACCATCACACAGGAATTCCAAAAGTCATCAGGATCCACTGAAAATACTATGGTAGTTAGGCGGGAGGTGAGTAACTTTGGCCGGCCGAAGTGGCCGTGCAGTTCTGGCGCTGCAGTCTGGAAACGCGAGACCGCTACAGTCGCAGGTTCGAATCCTGCCTCGGGCATGGATGTGTGTGGTGTTCTTAGGTTGGTTAGGTTTAACTAGTTCTAAGTTCTAGGGGACTAATGACCTCCGAAGTTGAGTCCCATAGTGCTCGGAGCCATTTGAACCATTTTTGAGTAACTTTGGATTTCATGGACGAGCGGCTGCACATAAGCCACACATCATGCCGGTAAATGCGGAACGACGCCTCGTTTGGCGTAAGGAGCGTAAACATTGAACAATTGAATAGTTGCAGTGCAGCACTCCGCGAAGAATGGGCTGCCATTCCACAAGAAATCTTCCAGAACCTGATTGAACGTATGTCTACGAGAGTGGAAGCTCTTATCAAGGCTAAGGGTGGGCCAACACCACATTGAATACCAGTATTACCGACGGAGGGCGCCACGAACTTGTAAGTCATTTTCAGCTAGGTGTCCGGATACTTCTGATCGCATAGCTTTTGTTTACAATTTCAACGCGATGTAATTTATGCAAGTACCAGTTTTATGCCATGTACTCCATTTCAGTGACACTGGACTCGCATTCGGGAGGACGACCGTTCAAGCCTGCGTCCGGCCATCCTGATTTACGTTTTCCGTGCTTTCCCTAAATCGCTTAAGGCAAATGCCGGGATTGTTCTTTCGAAAGGGCACGACCGCTTCCCTTCTCCATCTGTAACCTCCCCCTCACTTATCGACCTTAATGACAGTAAAAAATTAAACAGCGTGTACCTAATGGAAATTTGGGAAAAGCAATCGTCACCGACGTTAATCTGTCGGTAAAGAGGGAGGAAAGGGTTACATCTAAATGAAAGGAAAAAAGCAAATGAAATTGGTGGAAATTAATTTTGAAAAGGGGAAAGTTAATAAAGAAAGTAAATGTGCGGCCGTTACGTTAACAATTAACTAGCGGTAATTAGATATTTGAGATTTGGGGGAAATTACGGTCGCCAGTCCTAAGGACAATTACTATAGTAACTGAAAAAGAAAGGTTATTACACATATAATTAGCACTAGAAGCGTGGCAACTGAAGGTTGACACGTGTAGTGTGAAAACTGAAAGTTTGTCAGAAGTAATAAATTTCGCTACATTCTGACTTAATTTAGCAAAAGAATTAACAAAACCGGAAAATCGAAAGTTAATTTAGTGACTGAAGTTAATAGTGAGCTTTCTTTCTGAAGCACATCGAAATTCAGTAAAATACGGTTAGTCTTGGACTACCTCAACAATCATTTCAAAAGCAACTTGAATCTACGCAATTTAGAAATAAGAGATCTTACTTTGAACTTGAATTAAATGATTCTGAACAATTAACAATGGTAAAATTTAGTACGTACCAAGCTGAGCTGCAGTCACAGGTAAGCTAAAATACGGTAACAAAACTCGCACTCTTAATTTGTGCTTGTGTAATCTAGATATTATAGCCAGCTATGAATACTTAAAGTGAACTTTGAAATTAAAGCAGTGAAATGGAATTATGCTGGCGTTTGAATTTCAACGACACTCGGGTTCATTTCGGAAAAGGAAGGGACCCCTGGTTGGTAATGCAATTGGGACAATGAGCAACAAAGGTTCATGCTAAGTTGCTGTAATTTTGCGAGGCAAATGGATCAATTTGAAAAGCTGAGGTCTGCCATACAGTTCTAAAACTTTACGTGCTTCCAGTCTTCCTTGTTGGTTGATTGAAGGTTTGAAGCCGTCGATCGAGGAGGTAGCGACAGTCACTCATTGTCGGCCGTCGCTGTTGCAGAAGCTGGATGTTGGCGCGCCTTCTTCTCAACACGGTCACCAGACGAAACGGGCTCTTGATGTGCGCCAGCTAATGCTTCCCGTCCGCGACACCATGTCAGAAACTATTATCGCAAGTCGAGCGCAATTATATGCTGCCAAACCCCGAAAGCGCGGCAACTCGCGGTAGCTACACACAACACACCTGCTCCACTCGCTACTCCAGCCACACTCCCTCCATGCTCTCCCCGCGCTCCACGCGGCAGAGTTAACACTACCAAAGATCCTACACACTTTGATTCTTCACACGACCTATCGATGTAATCGTTCGATAGCAGTTTTCCCTAGGCAAGACCCAGCGTAAAAATACAAATAATCTTTACACAACAAACCAATTATACATCGACATAAACGCATAAATATATATATACAAATGGTAAAACAATTACAATATGTAAAGACACAGAAATATCATATATTCAGGTAGCAAAAATAAGGAAAACAAATTATAGTACAATACATGGAAATACGAGGATATGCATTTCCGGCGTTACACGTGCCCCACATTGTCTGAGGATGTTCGTGTAACGTAAACAGACTCAGAAAATGTCCCAAAAAAGAAACAGCGGAAATGCATATGCTCAAAACATCAAAAAAATTTAGCATTCGTCTAATTAACCATAAACCAATTTTTAGACAATAATAATTGAGTGAAGTCACTCCTAATCTTATTCCACTCTGTCATCTTGCACAAAATAAAACAGGTTGACAACATATTAAAATTCATAGAAAATATAGAAAATGGTTTAGCTATTCCAAAATCGTCAAAATCCGTAACACTATCAAGAAATGGAATACTATTTACAAAATTAATCAGAGTACATGGTCATAAAAAAGGTAGATCAAAATACGCAAATTAATTATTAATTACATAGAATACACATTTTATATAACCTTTTCGTAATTAATACTCTTGCCATGAGAGTCCACTTAATGCTAAACAAGAAAATAATATTCAGCAGATCGAAAAAACCATAAATATTGACAGTACAATTCTTTCAGTTGTCCAGGAAGAAAAACAATTCCGCCTTCCGTACCCGCAAGTACAAAGAATGCCGACAGCGGCACAAGAGCCGACAGCGGCACAAGAGCCGACAGCGGTTCCGCCCCGCCAGTATTGTTGCGCCCGCCTGTGCGGCACGCTTGATCTCTCTCGCCCTTGTAACGGCATTTCCAGAACGTCCGTTTCACTGAATTCTTTAGGAAAAACTCACTCCCGAGTAATCTCAAGGAGTCCCTTAATACTATCACAGTGGATAACTCAACACTGTCCATCATCACACGCATGTACTAGCCTGAAACTTAAAACAGCGTCTAAGTACATCGGCAATGACTAATAAAACACACATTCATGAAATCTGACAGCTAGTTACAAAAGCATATTTACATTCCTTAATCTACTGTGACTCAGCTGAAAACTTAAACTAGCGGCTTGGATTTTTCAGTTGGTTAAAACGTCTAATCAAAAATTAATTACTTGTTAATTACAAGTTCTTTAATGACCTCTAGGTCAGGCAAAAGCATCGCAACATGGCACATCCTTAAATCTTACACTCTATATTACATACTGTACAAATTACCCATTGTGTGGTATTAATCGATCCTAGGTTGGTACAATTTCAAGTCTACAATGTTCCGTATACCTAATAGTTTTCCAGAGCTTGGATACTCTGAGCAATAAGCATTTGTGTGAGGTATACCAATGACTTTATATGGTCCATTATAAACAAACTTAAATTTAGAGATTTTATTGCCTATCTCGCTCGATTTCTCGTGAGTTTTTACAAGTACTAAGTCTCCGATTGCAAACTTAGCAAAACGCGCTTTAGCGTCATGACGACGTGTGCGAGCATCGGCTTTTAGCTTCATTACTTCTCGCAAACGATCTTTTTTCACACCAATACTAATGTTAATCCGTGGAGGGAATTTGATTATCTCTTCCACTAAACTTTTACTTCTGTCATCCAACAGGATTTCCTCTGGAGAAAATCCCGTCGATTCATGTCTCAAGGTGTTCATAATTCTCTTAAATTCTGCTTCATATTTGCCCCATGCCCTATGGTTGTGATGGCAATAGGTACGGGAAAGTCGGCCTCGTCTTTGTTCGTGTGTTACGTTTGACACACCGTCTACAATACTTTCCAATTCACTTTCTACATTATTGTAAATGCCGAGATTCTTCACATTAGAGTAGTTCAGATTCATACCCACGTCAATACCACCCGGCCAGTTAACAATGTGTATAGGCTGGTATTGCCTATGCACACCGTCTCCTGCCTCGTCAAAACTAACTACTATTGTTTTATGTTGTGACGCACATGTCAAAGTTTTGCTTTCGCAATTAATCACTGCACGGTACTTTAATAGCCAATCTAACCCGATAATTACTTCCGTAGTTAAGTCTGGCACGACGACAAACTCTTGTTCAAATCGTGCCCCACATATCTCGAAGTTGACAAAAATCTGTTTTGTGACCGGTTTACTGGCCTTCCCAGTAGCACCGATAATTTTCACTCCTGTTACTGGCATAACGACGATGCCAGGTCTGTCTTTCAGTAACTCAAATATTTTCCCAGATACAGCACTCAATTCTGCACTGGTGTCAATCAACACGTTTAGTTGTAGGTCGTGCATATTAACAGACACTACTATCTGTCTACACTTGTCCTCGACTGTTTCTTTATTTTCCCACAGTAAATCCTCGTCTATATCCAGGTCATTCCAGAAAAAACCATCCGGCTTTGATCCTAAATCCGGTTTATCTGGCGGCTTTTTTAGCCTCTGTTCACATACAGTTTTAATTTCAACACGTTTGTCCTGAGGCTTAGTCTGTAGCTTCGCCTCCAATACCGAAACCTTTTCCTGTAACTTGTCAACTAGTGAGTGTTGCTTTGCTATCAATTCACTAATTGTCACCTTTGTTGATTCCTCTTTGGCCAGATTGATCGCATCTGCAATTACTTCCTCTAGATCTGCGCAACCCACACTGTTATCGTCTGACCGTATAATGTCAGCTCTAACCTCATACACGCTGTAATCTATGTGCTTTTCTACCAATCGTGTCCGGCTATCACTAAAATTTTCGTAATCTTTCTCCTTAATACTCTCGCAATGTTTAAACTGGAGGTTTGCGTCGGATGGGTCGGCTACTTCTACCACGACGACTTTCGGTAAGGTCTGCCGGTTAGGGCCAGAACTTCCCTTTACTACTTCAACATCCAACTCTTGCGGGACGAGACACGACGAATCTTGCTCGTGCTCCCCATTAACATCAACTATTTCTAGTAAAGTCTGCCGGTTAGGGCCAGAACTTTCTATCATTTCACAAACACTATCTTCCCGCGGGACGAGACGCGGAAAATCCTGCACGCGCTCCCCATAAACACTTCTCCCATACAGGCCCCTATAATCTCTTAGTTCGTCGTATAGGCGACCGAACTGCCTTAACCAGACCTCATCCCTCTCTGCATCCCCTCGCTCGATGACGGACGTGTTATCCGACATCTGATCTTCTCTCAACAACTGCGAATCATTCTTAAACTCAATCTCCAGTTCCGCTGTGGGTATTACAGCTGCCACTTTATAATCGATTTCCGGAACACTACTTAAATTGTTCTCACTGACAGTGAATGTATTTTCTACTGCCGTGTATACAGCTGATCTACTACTTGTGGGCGCACTCCTTTCTCTTAACACTGGCACACTCTCCCGCCGTTGATTATTCCATACGAAATTTTCATAACGACGACACCTGAGTTTTCTCCTGTTATTGGGCCGCCAAAATTTCTCCACGCCCGGTCGGCCCCTCACCGGCGCGGCTAATGGTTTCCCTGTCTCGTCCCAGCAGATACGCTCCCCGGATGCTGCTGAGGCGGCTGATCACACCCTCTAGCGTTATTACTATTCTGTGAAGCCCGTATCAAGTTAGTATGATACTGGTTTCTGTCATTCCTGTGATTATTTGCATTGTACCGATTGTTATTACGGTCCGAACCATTATTGTTATTGCCGCCATGGTTGCGGTATGCATTATTCCCATGGTTATCGTTGTTGTGGTTGCTGTGGTACCCGTTGTTGTTACCACGGCCTCTACCACTGTCGCGATTATTGTGCCAATTGTCCTCGTCCTCCACTCTTTCCAGGAAATCATTTATTGTCCTGTAATTGCTTCCTACGTAGCGTTTTGTATCATCTGGAAGCTTTTTGTAGAGTTCCCAGACTATTTCGGATTCCGTGCGGCGATCACGCAAATAATCCAACTTGCGGATCCAGCCCTCACAAAACTCCTTCATCGAACCGCGCGAATTCGCATCGAAAGGCCTCGATACGACAAATTCGCGCCAGACACTTTGCTGTTTTTGCTCTGACCAGTATTCAGCCAGAAACAAATTTTTAAATTCGTCAAAAGTCAGGTTCGTAATGTTGAGGTTTAAGCCCCAACGCTTGGCATCACCAGCCAACCCATCAATAATCGCATTAATTTTTCTCTCATTAGTCCATGATCTGGGTAAAACTCTTTCACAATTCTTAATGAAATCCGTCGCGTGTATACCGCCTTTTTTCAAGGGGTCGAACCGCTCCTCTTTCGTCAACAATTCCGAACTATGTGCATAGATTGGCACATAGCTCTGTTTTTCGTCAAGTTTCTTTTCTAATTCCGACACTCTCGTAATTACTTGGCAAGTGGTTGTCGCAAGCGTTTCCACTTCCCTCTTTTTCTCTTCGCAGGTATTAGCCTGCTTCGTCACTTTGGTATCTACTTCGGATACTAAAGCCTTTAAAGTTTCTACCTTCTTTTGATCCTCTTTTTTCACTAATTGAATTTGTTCCGTCACCTTATTCTCGATGATCGGAGCAACTGATTCTCCTACACTTTTCTCGATTCTGCTAATTTCGGAATTAAAATGAGTATTTATGCTCGCTATTTCCGCCTGAACGCCTATCATTTCCTGTTTAAGATTACCGATTTCGGTATTAATTACAACAATATTTTCTTTGATTTTATCAACTTTTGTGTTAACAGCTCCAACATTGTTGATAACAACGTTAATAGCTTTGTTCTGACTGTCTAGCATCCGTTCAAATTTTTCAGACTGAGCTTCTTGCTTGGCAGCCCGAGCTTCTTGCTTGGCAGCCTGAGCTTCTTGTTTGGCAGCCTGAGCTTCTTGCTTGGCAGCCTGATCTTCTTGCTTGGCCGATTGACTCTTGATTTCGTTAGTCAAAACATTCAATAAATCAGTTAAATTCCCGGAAACTACCGGTTTTACTTCCGTAGCGGCTTCCTCTTTAATTGTCCCCCCGTATTCGTCATCAAGGGATTCAGATTTGATTTTCACTTCCGATTCCGAAACATTTTCTAAAGTTTGGAATTCCATTTCTGCTCTTTGTTGCGCTTCGGCGGTCGCGTCTTTCATGCTAGCCGCCTGCCCCTGAACAATGGGTACCGCGGTGCGCGTTTCCCACTGTTCGACCGATTGTTCCGTATCCAAGTCTACCAAATTTTGGCAATTGTTGCCTTCACTCATTTTAATAATTTTCAATATAAATGCCAAATCTCAAATATAATTAGGATTACTCCCACTACTTATTCTCGCTGACGTAACGGCCTGTACGTAACCAGTACTTTGTTACGAGATTTGCACCATACAAAATTCGTATCCAGAACAACCTCAAAAGTGAAGATTGTCCTGTCACCAGGTCGCCACGTGTAACCTCCCCCTCACTTTTCGACCTTAATGACAGTGAAAAATTAAACTGCGTGTACCTAATGAAAATTTGGGAAAGCAATCGTCACCGAAGTTAATCTGTCGGTAAAGAGGGAGGAAGGGGTTACATCTAAATGAAAGGAAAAAAGCAAATGAAATTGGTGGAAATTAATTTTGAAAAGGGGAAAGTTAATAAAGAAAGTAAATGTGCGGCCGTTACGTTAACAATTAACTAGCGGTAATTAGATATTTGAGATTTGGGGGAAATTACGGTCGCCAGTCCTAAGGACAATTACTATAGTAACTGAAAAAGAAAGGTTATTACACATATAATTAGCACTAGAAGCGTGGCAACTGAAGGTTGACACGTGTAGTGTGAAAACTGAAAGTTTGTCAGAAGTAATAAATTTCGCTACATTCTGACTTAATTTAGCAAAAGAATTAACAAAACCGGAAAATCGAAAGTTAATTTAGTGACTGAAATTAATAGTGAGCTTTCTTTCTGAAGCACATCGAAATTCAGTAAAATACGGTTAGTCTTGGACTACCTCAACAATCATTTCAAAAGCAACTTGAATCTACGCAATTTAGAAATAAGAGATCTTACTTTGAACTTGAATTAAATGATTCTGAACAATTAACAATGGTAAAATTTAGTACGTACTAAGCTGAGCTGCAGTCACAGGTAAGCTAAAATACGGTAACAAAACTCGCACTCTTAATTTGTGCTTGTGTAATCTAAATATTATAGCCAGCTATGAATACTTAAAGTGAACTTTGAAATTAAAGCAGTGAAATGGAATTATGCTGGCGTTTGAATTTCAACGACACTCGGGTTCATTTCGGAAAAGGAAGGGACCCCTGGTTGGTAATGCAATTGGGACAATGAGCAACAAAGGTTCATGCTAAGTTGCTGTAATTTTGCGAGGCAAATGGATCAATTTGAAAAGCTGAGGTCTGCCATACAGTTCTAAAACTTTACGTGCTTCCAGTCTTCCTTGTTGGTTGATTGAAGGTTTGAAGCCGTCGATCGAGGAGGTAGCGACAGTCACTCATTGTCGGCCGTCGCTGTTGCAGAAGCTGGATGTTGGCGCGCCTTCTTCTCAACACAGTCACCAGACGAAACGGGCTCTTGATGTGCGCCAGCTAATGCTTCCCGTCCGCGACACCATGTCAGAAACTATTATCGCAAGTCGAGCGCAATTATATGCTGCCAAACCCCGAAAGCGCGGCAACTCGCGGTAGCTACACACAACACACCTGCTCCACTCGCTACTCCAGCCAGACTCCCTCCATGCTCTCCCCGCGCTCCACGCGGCAGAGTTAACACTACCAAAGATCCTACACATTTTGATTCTTCACACGACCTATCGATGTAATCGTTCGATAGCAGTTTTCCCTAGGCAAGACCCAGCGTAAAAATACAAATAATCTTTACACAACAAACCAATTATACATCGACATAAATGCATAAATATATATATATACAAATGGTAAAACAATTACAATATGTAAAGACACAGAAATATCATATATTCAGGTAGCAAAAATAAGGAAAACAAATTATAGTACAATAGATGGAAATACGAGGATATGCATTTCCGGCGTTACACATCCTTCCCTAATCCGAACTTGAGCTCCGTCTCTAATCATCTCGCTGTCGACGGGACACTGATCTCTTCTCCCTCCATTTCAATGGTGTAAAGTATGTTACACGTTTATTTAATTATATGCTTAAAACATTATAGGTTACTTTCCTTCTGAAGGCGAAACGCTAAGCGGTACTCAGATTTGCCCAAGATTTTTAAAATAAACTTATGCTGAGTGACTACTTTATATATCGAAAAATTATCCTACTCAGTAAAAATATATTAGAAATTTAAACTTTCAGATTAACCCCCATCTAATTGGACGCGAATTTCACCCAGGGGCTACCCTTAACAAGACATACTATACTATTAAATGTACTCGCAAGCTGCGAATATGATTGTACGCCGACTATACGATTTACATATGACAATTTGTGTCGAACCGGGCCGCGAAACCGGTTTTCCCGCATTACGAGGAAGGTCGCCTTAACCGCTTTGGTTATCATTCCACGACTCACAGCCAGACCTGAACTTCCATGCCCCAGTGTCTACTCTCCAAAGTACTTGCATACTAAATGTATGATCCCCGCACAGGGAGAGACATTGTTTTTACTCGTCAGATTGCCTTACTTTGGCATGAAATTCTGTAGGGCACCGTCCGTATTTTACAGTTACTGCATAGTTCGATGCAATGCAGGCATGTCCGAAGGAAAATTTATCGAACTATACAGACACTGTACTGTATGTACTATAATATTTCAGCACTTTACAATTTACTGGTGAGCTACGCAGTTACACAATGTCGACTTTTTTCAAATGTCTCTCCCACTTTTCAAGATGGAAAATGAAATAATTTGTAAATTACTGCATTAAAATTGTCATTACTGAACAAAAATAACAGAACTCTACGTTTTCATTCTTTCTACCCAGTTTTAAAGAGAGCGCATTTTCATTGAAGCTAGAGCAATAAAAAAGGGTTAGTTCTTTCTGTTTCCATAAGCACTTTCACAGGTCTCACGAATTATCCTAAGGGAAATTACTTTTTCCCAATATCTGGCCCAGAGAGATTTATTTATGTTACAGAAGCATGAATATGTAGATCTTATTTCAAAATAACAAACCAACCCATTTCAGCAACCACCAGCCTTAAATTTATTTTTAAATAGTCAAAAAAAAAAAAATGGTTCTGAGCACTATGGGACTCAACATCTGTGGTCATCAGCCCCTAGAACTTAGAACTACTTAAACCTAACTAACCTAAGGACATCACACACATCCATGCCCGAGGCAGGATTCGAACCTGCGACCGTAGCAGTCGCGTGGTTGCGGACTGAGCGCGTAGAACCGCTAGACCACTTTAAATAGTCCGACCAACAGCCCAAGGAGAGGCAAATAACCATATGTATGTAGCTTGCGTGCAAAAATATTCTCGAATCATCCCTGTTCCTGTACCAACCACTTCATCTCAGAGCAGCACATACACACCATGTTCTCAATTATTTCTTGGCTACCTTAAATCTATGTTCTACTATTTTTGCTCTGTACGGTTTCCTCTAGTGCCATGCAAATTATTTCATGATGTCTTAACATACATCCTATCATCATGCTCGTCGTTGTCCTGGTTAGTATTTCCACACATTCCTTCCCTTTCCGATTCTGTGGAGACACTCGTAATTTGCTATCCGGAATCTGTAACGGAGCTACGAGCCCAATGATTTAGTGGAGTAGCGCACGCTAATTCGTTTTCTGAATTGGAAAGCAAGGAAGAACGCTGCAACCATTCATGCTTTGTTAGTGGAAATATGCGGAAACAATGCTCCGCCGTATGGAATACTTGTTCTGGTCGCGCAGGCGCTTTCAGAACGGTCGAACAAGTCAATGACGAAGAACGAAGTGGCAGACCATCTCTCTGAGATGATTCGGGAACCACAAGGGGACGCCCCTGATGCTCGAAGATCAACGTATCACAGTGGACGGGACAGTGGGAAAAGTAAAAATCACTGATGGATCACTTTTCAACATCTTACACGACACTTTGAATGCGCCGAAGATCGCTGCCCGCTGCCTTTCGCGATTGATCGTAAACATTCAAAAAGCAGAATGAAATTTTTACTCTCCAGCGGAGTGTGCGCCGATGCGAAACTTCTAGCCAGAATAAAACTGTGTCTCGTATCGAGACTCGAACTCGGGTCCTGTGCCTTTCGCGGGCATATGCTCTACGGACTGAGCTACCTGGGCACGACTCACTACTCTTCCTCACAGCTATACTTCTGCCAGTACATCTCCAGCCTCTGGCGCAAGTAAGCGGTGAGGACGGATCGTGAGTCGTGCTTGGGTAGCTCAGTCGGAAAAGCAGTTGCCCGTGAAAGGCACAGGTCCCGAGTTCGAATCTCGATCCGGCACACGGTTTTAATCTCCCAGGAAGTTTCATTCAAAAAGCACGTTGAATCGAGGCAACAGCGAAACCGTGACAGCTGTGTCAGGCCAATCCGTTTTTCTTTAGCAGTCATCATGGACGCGTGGTGGTTATACCACTATGACCCAGGACCAAAGGACAGGACAGGGCCAAACTAACCAGTGAGCTACACTCTTCTTAATACGAGCACTCAGTTCGACTCTTGTGTTTACGTTTTCTCTGTAGAGTAGACTGCGCCTTTCAACATTTCCAAAGGCAAAAATGTAAAGCAAAAGGGCCGGGGACTTGAGGACCAAGAAACGTTATGTCACCCAGCTGATACAAAAGACAGATATAGATAAGCTAATTTTTTTTTTTTTTAAGAATGGTTAAATTTCCTGATATAACATTCTCCCCAACCTTAATTGTTCGGAAGTCGGAATAAGTCGCAGCTTCCACCTCAGGAATTAAACGTGGAAATCGTAAATGAACTGGATGTTATCGATGTACCACAAATTCTACTATGAATGGTCCATCACAATTAATATGGTTGCCTGCTTTGCTCACATTCACGCTCCGAAACGTTGTTGGGCGGGGCGCGTTTGTATTAAACACAATGCAACAAATAATTTTGCATTCCGTTGAACAACATGAATCACACTTCATACAATAAATTTACATTGCAAATGTTCGACTTTTTCCTATTGTGCAATCCTGCGTGTGGCTGGCGCGAAAATCGACACGTCACAAAACTGATCACCTTCGAATTTCAGACGCACAGAAACCGAAAGACTTTTTTATGTCATTCGTGACAAAAGGTAACAACAGTGATCTACAAATGAAACATGGACAAAAGTAGTGATTACTATTATTATTACAGAACTTCTTAGGTTTAATTACAGCCGGCCGGTGTGGACGAGTGGTTCTAGGCACTTCAGTTTGGAACCGCGCGACCGCTACGGTCGCAGGTTCGAATCCTGCCTCGAGCATGGATGTATGTGATGTCCTTAGGTTAGTTAGGTTTAAGTAGTTCTACGTTCTAGGGGACCGATGACCTCACATGTTAAGTCCCATAGTGCTCAGAGCCATTTGAACCATTTTGTTTAATTACAACGACGCTGACATGCTAAACTGCTGCAAGAGAGGGAACCACACGAGGGCTCACAAAAGATAGAACGTGAATCGTGCTTCTCTTGTTTACAAAAGAATGTCGTAATGCACATCATCGATTGCTGTAGGAACGTAACAGCAGCATCTTGGGTCAAACTGACATCTAAATACTTACTTACAGAGAACAGATCTTACGAGGAATTTTAGAATATGCAGGATCCCATCTTGCAACACGAACTTATCCGAAATTATGGCAAAAATGATCGAAGCTCATTTGGTAGAAAGTGTAGATAATGGGGTCCTGTAAGACGATGGGTAAAAAAAAAAAAGAGGGGGGGGTTTCAAATGGCTCTGAGCACTATGGGACTTAACTTCTGAGGTCATCAGTCCCCTAAAACTTAGAACTACTTCAACCTTTGTAGTAAATAAATAAAAAAATAAAACAGAAAGAAAGTTTGACAGTCATCGTCCAAAAATTCACTGGAAATTGTGATGACGGCTCTTCGCAGCTGTAGTGTTGGAATTATTAAAGCCCAGCGTTACCGCAACTGCACGGACTATCTCGGCACGCCTCAAGGCCGATCCACACTCCCAGTGAGCGCCACCTGTCCGCATTCCCTGTCCATTATATTGCTGTTCGCTACTTAGTTGCGTGTCCCGGATGACTCAGTGGTTACCGTACCTGCCTAGTAAGCAGGGGATCCCGGGTTCGAATCCGGTCCGGTACACAGTTTCGTTCGTCGCCGCCGATTCTGCTTAATGTCCCACTGCAGCTGATAGCAGTGATCCCCCTTCAGTTTACATAGTGTTTCACAGCTGCTGGATCTGCGTGGTGTCAGTTCTCTCGAAGGAACAGACACTGTGCATTCTAATTATTGATAAAATACAGTTTCTCCAGAGTCAGTTATCCGAATAGTCAGTCGTCCTCTTCATTCCTTATATGACAGCATCACTTGCCCTGTTCCTCTGAAGCGTTGGAGCAGTCTTGAAAATATGTTACGCGTCAAACGATTCCTACCTTGGTACTTGCCCCGATACAAGCTGTAAGATTCGCTACAGTTTTTATTTACCTGTCCGAACGTAACAATCACATCTGCTGAGAGCGTAACCGCATACGATGCCTTTTTGCTATGCCTGATCAGCTGGACAGCTTAACTGGTACACACTATTATGACTAACCTTGTCAGTTGACACATTAAACCTTCTGAAGTGCATTAGTCGAGTTTCTTGTCCCCAATCCTCATAACGGAGCGCTACATGCTGGTCGAAATGCCTACTCTACATTGTTAGATGCTACATACATAATAAACTAATTAATTACTTTTTAAAAAGAAGGAATTCGTAGGTTCTCACATTTCATTGGCAAATTTAACCAGTAACACGATTAGTTTCATAAAGTTGACTCAGTCCTTACTGAATGGGTTCCTCGTGATACACTTGCCATTCTCCATCATCTCTCAGTCCGCCCTGATAGCTGAGTTGTCAGCGTGACATAGCCGTCCTACGGGTCCGGGTTCGATTCCCGGCTGGGTCGGGGATTTTCTCCGCTCAGGGACTGGGTGTTGTGTTGTCTTCATCATCATTTCATTCCCATCCGGAGCGCATGTCGCCCAATGTGGCGTCTAATGTAATAAGACCTGCACCAAGGCGGCCGGACCTGCCCCGTAAGGGGCCTCCCGGCCAATGACGCCAAAGCTCATTTCCATTTCATCATCTCTAAACGTTGGTATCATCATCGACGTCGTCGTCATCACCATGAAAGCACCCTGCTAAGAGGTAAAGGCTGCCAGATGGACCAGCAGGTTAAGTGATGATCGTATTTGATAATAATGAAGGGTAGTGAGGCTCTCAAATCTCTTGACGTTCTATCGAACACTACTACGATGAAACAAGAAAAGGACCGGTAACACAACACGAAATTCTCATAGTCTTTGCTGTGGTACCATAAAGGCAAAAAAAAAAAAAAAAAAAATAAATAAATAAATAAAAAAAAAAAAAATTAAAAAAAAAGTGACCGTGTTATGTTCGGTAGGAATGTACATCTCCACTTCTTGCAGAACATGGAACGAATGGCGTATTTTTTATGTATTTATTTTTGGTAGTGTATTAGAGACCTTGAAACAGCTTCAGAAGCATATAAGAGAAACATACACTGTGTTTTAACGACATGAAGAAGTCGATTTCATCTGTCATTCTTTCGTATCGTGAATGAGAGACAGTGATTACACCTCGATACGTACAGAATTATACGAGAATTGTCTTTTTGTTACAGCAGTAACACAGAGCGCCACGGAATCTGAATGAAGTACATGTTTAAGATGTAATGTGAGATAGAAATTATAACAACCCATCGAGGTAGCGTAGTATTCAGTGCAGTGGACTCGCATTCTGGAGAACTACAGTTAAAATCCCCGTTCAGCTGTCTTGACTTAGACTTTCCGTGATGGCCCTAAATTCCTTAAGGCAAAAACCAAATGCCTTGATAGTTCCTTTAGAAGGGCACGGCCGATTTCCTTCCTCATCTTTCTTTAATCCGAGCTGGTGCTCTGTCTCTAATGGCCTCATTGTCGACGGCACCATAAATTCTAAATTCTAACAGCTTTCTCGGCATCCAGAAATTTAGCACGGCCTCTACGAACGGTCCTACGAACGACCAGTTATGTGCAGATTAAGCAGAGTCGATGGCTCACGTAACGGAAACATAATAGCTAGCGAGGGCTTTAGTATGCAAACTTTTATATTCATTGCCTCCCTTTTTTTTTTCTTCCACAAAAAGTGAATTTTAAAGAGGGCAGTTCTTTTCGTGGGGAGACTGGTCGCCTCAAAATACGAGAGCCATAGCAAAGAAATTCATTTTGTCCCCTTCACTCATTCTGTTGGTGTTATCTATCTGTTGAGTGCAGACACGTAGGGACCGATCAAAGAGTAAGAACAGGCAATAAGCCGTTGGAACCGTGAAACGTATGTCCTTCCAGGCAATTGCCAACAACCTTCACCTGCTCACATCTCTGCTGTGGTACCACACGTGTGAAATTTCATGCTCATTAACGCAGTCCACATCGAGCGGAAATGAGGCATACAACAATGCACTCTCGAGTGCAACAATGTTGTAACTCTATTACAATGTTAAACAATGTTGTACATGTTTGAAATTATGGCTTTCCTTACGGTTCAGCATCATAGATTACAGAAGGAAACACGTTATGCTAGATCTCGAGCACAAACTCGAAATTAGAGGTAAGTTGAACTGAGATCCCTCACAGAACGCCATTGCTGGTGGGTACAATGTTGCACGAGTATCTGTTTATGATAAACTTCAACAGACGAAGAGATAATCAAAAGTGTAATGGAAAGTAATGACGAAAGCGATGAAGATGGGGACATAAGAGGAGAGAACATGAAGACATCTCACACTGCTAGTGCTAAATCTGCGAAATGCTGCAAGTATGGATTATATTATACAACAATCACATACATGCAGTACCGATATAATGCTTGTATAGCCGTTGTGTGTTAAACCATACTGCTGTCGCGTATCATCATTCCGTCAACTAAAAATCAGGGACATGTTTCATAATGAGTGACACTACTGGACATGATGAAACTCAAGCACTAAGTTTTCTGCTGAGCGCGGCGGCCGAGCGGTTCTAGGCGCTTCAGTCTGGAACCGCGCGACCGATACGGTCGCAGGTTCGAATCCTGCCTCGGGCATGGATGTGTACGATGTCCTTAGGTTAGTTAGGTTTAAGTAGTTCTAAGTTCTAGGGGACTGATGACCTCTGATGTTAAATCCCATAGTGCTCAGAGCCATTTGGACTAAGTTTTCTAACAAGGGAACCTCCGCATCGCACCCCCCTCAGATTTAGTTATAATTTGGCACAGTGGATAGACCTTGAAAACCTGAACGCAGATCAGTCGAGAAAACAGGAACAAGTTGTGTGGAACTATGAAAAAATAAGCAAAATATACAAACTGAGTAGTCCATGGACAACATAGGCAATATCAAGGAGGATGTGAGCACAGAAACGCCGTGGTCCCGTGCTTAGCGTGAGCAACTGCGGAGCGAGAGGTCCTTGGTTCAAGTCTTCCCTCGAGCGAAAAGTTTACTTACTTTATTTTTGCAAAGTTATGATCTGTCCGTTCGTTCACTGACGTCTCTGTTCACTGTAATAAGTTTAGTGTCTGTGTTTTGCGACCGTACCGCAAAACAATGCGACCAATAGACGAAAGGATATGCTTCTCCGATGGGAACCGAAAACATCTGATCCAGGAAAACACGTCTGATATATTCTATTCGACACTGGTGACGGCATGTGCGTCACATGACAGGAATATGTTGTCAACCCACCTAACTTGTACACTTGGCGAATGGGTAAAAAGATTCTTCTACCTTGCCCGATTTAGGTTTTCTTGTGCATGTGATAATAACTCCCAAAAAAGTGATGAAAACATAAGAGTGCGTCACATAAACTGCAACAAATGAATGCAACAGTTTCACAGTCGCACAGATTTCTCTGTGCTCTGTCAAAACATATGTTATTAACGTTTTCAAATTTTTCCGTGTGTAGACCGTCAAATCCTGCATATGTCCAAGCAAATCTGAACATGTCCTGGAATTTTGGAGAGCGAAGTTGATTATGTGTGAGTGCCTGAACTCTGATAATTGTCTGAAAATAAAAATTTAAACTTTTCACTCGAGGGAAGACTTGAACCAAGGACCTCTCGTTCCGCAGCTGCTCACGCTAACCACGGGACCACGGCGCTCTTGAGCTCACATCATCCTTGATGTGGCCTATGTTGCCCATGGCCTACTCAGTTTGTATATTTTCCTTGTTTTTTCGTAGTTCCACACAACTTCTTCCTGTTTTCTCGATTATTCTGTGTTCAGTTTTTCAAGGCCTATCCACTGTGCCAACTTATAACTAAATCTGAGGGGGGTGCGATAGGGAGGTTCCCTTGTAAGAAAATGAATGTATCTTTGGATTTGATAATATATAATCCCTATGCGTTTACACTAGGTTGAAGACATTCTCAATAATCCAGCACTTCCGCTAATCCCGCATGCGTATGTGCAAGGAATGGCCGGATTAGAAAGCGTTTAGTTATTATTATTTATCTGTATAACATCTTTTACCAAACCCCTACTCTATGTTATCCAAGTAATCCTTCAATGTGTAGAACGTATTTCTTAAAAGTTTAGAATGTATTTCTTAAAAGTTACTTTTTAACTGCCGTTTTTAAAAGTTTGTTTCAGCAATTTCTTTAATCATCTTTGGCAACAGAAACATTAACACTGAAACAGAAACGTATACTAGATATCAAGTAAATATTCGCCATGAGAAAAGGTATCATTTTCAAATCATGGCATGGCCCACATCGTAGCAAAACATCGAGATATGACCCATACTTAAGAAAGTAAATATCCGACTAACTAAACTGCGCGACATCCGCAAAACGGCGCCGTTATTTGGCTCCGTCGTTCGTGTTGTGTACGTTCAGTTATAGAAATAAATGTAATGTGGGGAAATTGGTGACTGATAGTGAACTCAATAGACACATTAACTACCACCGTGTCGAGCCGACATTGCAAACGACGCTACACGTTGCCGTTGAGAGTGGAACGTATAAAAGCCAACTCGTGTACCTGTACTAGCACGGAATACCACACTTTTTAAACGAAACACCGAAGCATTCGCTGGCTAAGCACGAACCAGAAGCAAAGATGCGGCTACCGTTAGAGCGAGTGTCTTGCGGGAGGGACGGAGATCGAAGAAATACTGGCGAATGCATGGGAGATCGGGACACGGCGTTCCTCATATCGAAAGTCCGCTATGTCTTCTCCCGGACAGAGTGAATAACTGGTGAATCGGCAACAGTGACTGGCAAATCCTCAAGAGCAGCAGAGGGTAATTGTAAACTTCCGAGTAGCAGAACAAGTCATCGGGCCGGCTAATGTTAAGCGGAGCTGGAGTTCCGCGGTTCTTATGTCGAGCACTGATCGCGCGAGAACTCAATTGTGCTCAGAACCTGAATGCATATAGCGAAACGAAACGCAGAGAAAGAAAAGGGGGCGCAGTAGAAAGAAGGGCCTTACAACAGTCTCTTAAGGCGGCATTAATTGCGTCAAGAACTCTCTCGAAGCTCTGGTTTAATGGCTTGTAATTAAAAGAGCTCCATTCTTGATAAGCTCTCGTTAGCGTTAATATCTTCAGCGAATAACTTGCGCATTAGGCTGTAGGGCTTAGCGCACCGCTCAGGCGTCTGTTTCGGGGCTTTTGCGGTGCTCAATCCGTCCTCCATTCCGCTCTTGACACACATACCCCGCAGAAAATCTCGCAACTACCTTCAGCATGGCACTCTTCAAAACAACATAAAAACCGCGGAACACTCTTAGCTCCCTGTAGTAACTACAAAGAGCTCTCAAACATTTGTCTTTACGGATCCGATAAAAGCCTAAACGTCTACTTGGAATTTCCAATGAAATTAGAAGAAATTCAAGTGTACCAGTATTGTATCTTTAGCATCGTATGACCTTTATTTAAACGAAGCCTTTCTGAGTTTTTGTAAACAGAACTCCTCAGGTGTGACTCGATGAGAATAGATACCACTGTGGATGATAACACAAACCTGGTTTCTCAAAAACAGATTTTCTAGACGCCGTTTGTACTGCTGATTCCGGAAATTACTTATTGTTAGATTGTGTTCTCTGTTATCAGAATTTATCGGAAAATAAGATCTCATATTCTGCGGATTTCAGCAACTGATGTACAAATATTAAAATAAAATTTCAAACAGCCTGAATTTTTATAATTTTTTTATTTAATAGGCACGTACTAGAACTACAACAAACTGTTTTCTTAGCATTATCTTTTTACGATAAATTCTCAAACTTTCTCTTTTTTGATTTCCTCGCACAACCTCCATCTTTACTGTTCCTCTTAAAAATCCAATAATAGATGGCCATCATACTTTCGTTCCAACTTCCCTAGCACTTCTTCTCCATTTCCTTAATGTCCTGCTAACGGCTTTGTCTTTGCTCTTCACTACAATCTCCCAAATTTTCACAGTAGTAGTCAATATTTCCGTGAGGAAGAGAATTTTTACACTAACATTACAATCCAACGTCTTGAAATTATGTGACATGCTTTTGACAATGTTCTTGTAAGTTAGATATGTTTTATTTCCTAAAACTCTTTTGGTAACAGATCTGAAGGACGACGATTGTGACGTTGCCTACTGTCTTGCAATGAGAGAATTACTGCATACATTTCGCAAATCTAATTAATTTAACAACCTATAAATGACGCAGCTCAATAAAGTATCACAGTCGTGACATGTAGGCGAGCGACACTGGTTATGGTTAGTTTGAGCGTAAACGGCACGCTGGAGTGCAACACATCCAAGTTTCTATGATTCTGATCACCAGATTACCTTAATGTAGCCTATCCCCGTAGTTTTTTTCAGTCTTTTGCTTTACATCAGGCCACTGAGTAGGTTGGCAGGCGTCATTATTCGGAAACTAACCGCTCAGATCCGCGTAATTCTAGCAGTAACTTGTAAGAACTACACGAATTACATCCCTTCAGCCCGCATCTCGTGGTCGTGCGGTAGCGTTCTCGCTTCCCACGCCCGGGTTTCCGGGTTCGATTCCCGGCGGGGTCAGGGATTTTCTCTGCCTCGTGATGGCTGGGTGTTGTGTGCTGTCCTTAGGTTAGTTAGGTTTAAGTAGTTCTAAGTTCTAGGGGACTTATGACCACAGCAGTTGAGTCCCATAGTGCTCAGAGCCATTTGAACCATTTGAACATCCCTTCAGCTTGAGCTGCCAAGAAAAAGAGGCAAGTTAACAAGAGGAAGACAGACAGCTTCTCCACCTTTATCTCAGTGGCTTCACATTCAATATCCATACGTTTCTTGAACTATCGACGTCTCAAATAGATTCTTTGAATATTGAGCTAGTAATGCTTTTCACAAAATAGTTCCTTTTCCTATAAGTGAAATTATTTTCTCTTATTACACATTATCACAGTACTGATTAACCGAGAAGAAACTAGAGAAAAAAATAATAATTAATGCTTCACCGTGCATCTTTTTATCTACCATTCATTGTATCCTCGAATTCATGAACCTTCAACAGTTCGTCAACTTGAGAAGCAACAAAAAATCCAGCTTTGAGTTTTTCTTCACTGATGACAGGAAATTTCATAGGAAGGTACTTAAAGCAGGATCAAGTGTTTCACTAGGCCCAGTTTTATAGGTAGTGATAGACGCAATTTTTTCCCTCCCTGAAGGCGGTTCATACGAAATAATTTTAGTCTCAGGCACAAAAGTCTCCCATCTGGCAAAGCTTTTACACTCTAATGCAGGGGTGGCCAAGATTTCAGCTCGTCGGTCGTGCCCAGGCCCGAGTGACAAAGCGCTCAGCCTCGCTTCAGATTTACACCAACGCCATGCCACGCTGAGGATGGGGAAGAGGGGAAAGCCGGCCGAAGTGGCCGTGCGGTTAAAGGCGCTGCAGTCTGGAACCGCAAGACCGCTACGGTCGCAGGTTCGAATCCTGCCTCGGGCATGGATGTTTGTGATGTCCTTAGGTTAGTTAGGTTTAACTAGTTCTAAGTTCTAGGGGACTAATGACCTCAGAAGTTGAGTCCCATAGTGCTCAGAGCCATTTGAACCATTTGAAGAGGGGAAAACAGCGAACGAGCCGCATTTAAATCGCAGCACAGTAGTACTGCATACGACTTCGTTTTATACTTCACATTTCTCCATTTCTCAACAACACAGATCACAAAGAAAACAATTTTTCAGTATTCATTAATTACTTTTGACACACTGAAGACAATGTAATTTTTATCTAGTGCAAAGTGTCGGTATACGGACAGACGCAGAAAATTTCACAGAGTTTCGCACTCAAGTTGCCACGTAATGGTGACTTATTTAGTTCCATAATCGAAAAAAGCTCTTTTACACAAGTAAGTCGATCGAAATATTGCAGCACTTTTGCAATGTATTATGAAGACTTGGAAACCTTACCCTAGAAAATCAATGCAGACGTCGTGGACAGCCCTAACGTAAGAAGATTTGTAATTAAAACTGGAATTACCTTGCAGGTCAGTCAGCTACATCTACACCTGCACAGGGGCGCTTTCAACTGAAACGGCAATGTCTTAAAAACAGGTTGAAAACAGATGTAAGATTGACAGTGTCCTCAAAAACTCTAGAAAACTATCGTCGTAATTTTTGCAGTCAGAATGAATTCTTCAGATCTCGCGCTGTCTTTAACGCCCTTAAGGTTATGGAACTAGATTGTCTATGTGAGAATGTGTCCCCCTCTACAAAGTGATTTTATTTTTATGTGCATCCCCTTCCAATCGGAAAGAAGTTGCCTCGGAATGTCTTACTGTGTGCAGGGTGCAATCAAGTCAACTTAAAATACGAAGTCTGCAATCCATTCTGGATGTTGTAATTTTCGTTCCTGCAGTACTTTCTCCTACATAAATTCAACAATAGCGAGATTTAAATGGAAAGATCGTTCCAGGCATGCCCCTTGACTGAACTTTACAGTGAAAAGTGTTGCAACTGAAAATGGAATAATGGGGGCGACTTCAGAAATTTTACTATTCGTGCCACCAATTTCTTCAAGTGCTCCTTGCCATCAAATTTAACAGAAACTGCTTCTTGGTGTTCAAAACAATGAATCCCATCTGTCGATCGTTGTAATTTTTTCTCTTTCACTTTCATCTTAAAGTTTAAATTCTTTCTCCACGGTACTATAATACCGTTTCGTAGAAAATAAACAGTACCTGACGCTTATAAGAATTGAGAATTCTCGGCCCTAGCTTCTGTCATTCCCATTCATTTTAAAGGATTATGACGACGGATCGCTAAATTGCCTCTTTTTGTCCAAACAGTCACTGGACCTGTGAACGTCCCTCAAGCCAACAAACAGCGATGAATAAACAGCGCCGACACCACGATTCTGCCCAACTCAGAGAACTGTGCAACCACAACATGGCGCACTGCAAAGCTAAATGAAATGTCGCGCCGTTCCGGCTACTTCCGAGAAGGACCGAACTAAGCCGAGCGACAGGCAGGGCGTTGGCTCGCCCGCGGCCCACACAAGCTGCACGCCCTGCTCTAATGCTTTAGCTTCGTCCAGCTGCCCTAATCCCACGAAAAGCAGTGCATTTTCCTGCACCCAGCTTCTTGTCCCAATAAACATTCTTACGACTACAAAGAAAATGAACTCCAAAACCGTTAAGGCTTTTGTGGCCACTTGTTGACAAACTGGCTGTTGGCTTGTGTCTCGGGTTCTTTGGCTATAGAAATACATAAACGTGACAATAGCTTCAACAAGAACGAAGAAAGCCTTAGGATGAACGGATCCCGGATTCCCGCGTTGAAGCGAACAACCGTTGCAGGTAGCAAGAGGAGAACCCCACCGGAAATGACCACAGAAAAGCGCTTGGACGTTGGCGCGCCAGGTACACATAATTTACGGCCGCGACATCGGTTCTACTCCACCACCAGCAATGGATGGTGAACGTTTGACAATTCCAGCCACCTGTCATAAAAAAATTAATCAAACGAACGTCGGCCGAAGAACCCGAGACAGAAGTCGACAGGCAGTTCGTCAAAATAAACTTCATTCCATTACGAAAAACATGTACGTGACAGAAGAACTAAGAACATTTTCGAAATCACCGTAAAAAGTTAATTAGGAATACTCATCTATTCCCATGTAATATCACACAGACTGGTGTAATTGAAAGACAAGTTTTACATTTTAGATACTGCAAAATTGTATACGCATTAATTCAAACCTACTGATAACGTAAATAACTGTACTGACAGGGAAAGAAACAAACAGATGCGTAAAAATGGACAGGAGGGCTTCTGTTAACGTAGACAGAATTTTCAGAACTAAGCTTCTGGTGGGTTCTGAAGCAGTAAGTGTGCTCCCCGGCCGCAACTTATGACACTGATTTCCAAAGCGAAAGATATTAAAAACTGACGACTGGTCAGCGATCAGAAGAGAAATGGATGCTTACAATCGCTAAGACAAACAAGGAAACAAATGGATCGGGGAACGGAAGTAATTATGACTGCAGCGGAAACGAAATGCCAGCGAGTGGTGCACGTAATAAAGCGAATGTATGGTAGGTGGACCAATGAATTTCTTCGTTGGATTCAAAATACAGCGGAAACGCGAGTACCCGATCCTTAGTAATCCAGATCTGCTGTTCATCCGGATAAATTTTTAAGGAATTCTCCGGACCTAATCGTGGCAATAATACACGACGACAATCATTAAATTTAAATTCAGCCGACCACCATTTATGGATCCTTGTACTGAGTCAGTTAACAAGTTAACAGTGAGTTGTACAGTCCCGCAGTGTCGAAGCTCTTCAGAGGCCTTTCAGGCACAGCCCACCGAAAATTTTGAAGAAAACGTACAATTAGAGTTAGAATGTAACAAGGCGTCGAAAACAGCACAAGTTTCTTTAGTATTTTACTACAGTTCCATTCCATCCACCCGTGTGTTGAGAGTTGTCTGCGTTATGCACGTTATCCAGTTAAACAATTAACTGGCAGCTTCTAGACGTAGCCTCTTGTTTCCATGTGGCAGTCGGGAGAGCAACAGCCAGTCACGTGTGTCGTACGAGCGTGGTATTGAGGCTTGCCTCAGTTGTGAAATTGTGTGTTATTTCGCGTGCTGTTCAGCCCTGATATAACAAAGATTTTTTACGAGGGTAATCCCGAAAGTAAGGTCTCCTATTTTTTATAAGTACATAGACCTTTTTATTTCTACAATGATTTACCTCAGTTTACAGCTTGAACATTTAGCTATTTTTCGACATAATCACCATTTCTGTCGATGCATTTCTGCAGACGCTGTGTCAGTTTTTTATGCTCATGTCATACTAGCTCGCCGCCATGCTGTTCAGAAAGTTACGAACATCTTCTCAGGTGTAAAGTGGTATACCCAGATTTTGTCACCCGTGACAATTGAGTCAAGAGAGTTGTCCTGTTAGGCTGCAAGGCGGTGAAGAAATGCGCGGGTAGCATCAACTAGTTGCGGCCTGTGGTCTTCAGTCAGCATACGTGGCACCCATCTTGCGCACACCTTCCGGTAGTTCAACGTTTCCGTTAAAATTCTGTGAGCGGTGCTGCGGGAAACCTCAGGAAGCAACGTGCAGAGAGCATCCATGGTGATCCACCGATCTTCACGCATGCTTTGCTCTACCTTCAACACTGCCTGTTCGTCGTGAATTTCGGTCCGACCAGCTGCAAACTCTCTACACCACTTACGAACATTTCGACATCCATGCACGACTCACCATACACTTCCGTCAGTTGGCGATGGATTTCAATCGGCGCAGTGCCCTTTGCGTTCAAAAACCGAATAACTGCGCGCAATTCGCACTTGGCGGTAACATCCAACGGGAGCTCCATTCTCAACGGCTGCCAAGCCAAGACTGAGCGCCTCAGCGCGGCGTGCGCATGTTTACACACAGCGCGTGAACCACTCTTCATAACAATGTGACCAACTGCCACACAAACAGAGCTCTGTACTTATAAAAATATAGGAGATCTTACTTTTGGGATTACCCTCGTAGCAGTATATTTCATGAGTACAAGTGATTAACTGATTATATTATGGCTTGCGCAGCGGGAACACTTGTGTCTTTATTTTGAGAACTAGGTGACAAAACCATTTTCAAGCTGGGCTTAACGAAACAATGTGCGCTTATAAAGATATGTGATTCAAACCCTCCTTAGACATTTAAATAGCTTATGCAAACAAATCAGAAAATTTCAATTTTCGTGGTATAAAAACCAGTCTTGGCTTACAGGTTGCTCTGTAAGAAATGAATTTTATTTTTTACACGTGTATTTCGTTTAGTGAGACTGATATTGTAAAAGAATGGACATCAGTTTCTTTCGCAGTATGTGTGACAGAAAAATTATACACAAAAGCACATAAACGCCGGGATTCAAGAACGCACCTTCGGAATCAGGAGAGTTTTCAGATGTTGGGTCATGGACGCACTGCCTATTCAGTTTCTGAATGAGCCTCCACTTCTCGCCATAAAACATAATACGACTGTGAAACAAAACAGATTCGTAATCGAGGGACTTACTGATGTTGTTTGTTTCTTGGACAAGCATGAGCTCGCATTCAGAGGACACACTGAAGATGAAAGTTGAGACACCAAATGGAATTACCTTAAATTATTGGAACTTGTCTCTAGACAGGAACAGTTTATTCGTTATCACTTGCTGAGCTCTTCTGGGTTCAGAGGAATATCAAACACAATTCAGAATGAATTAACTGACATGGTTACCAGTATCATTAATGATGGCAAAAAAAAGGGTTACAGTCACATGAGTTTGTTCGAAAGCAAGCAGATGAAACGCTAGACGTTGCTTGTAAGTCACAAATGAGTATTGTTCTTAGGTTTTGTACAAAAGATGGTATCTTAGAAGGGCTTATTGGTTTTCACTATATGTCTAGTGACAAAACTGCTCAGAGTTTATAAGAAATTATACTCAATGCATTTGATGTTTCGAGAGTTACTGACAAACTAGTGAGCCGAGCACATGATGGAGCCTCAACGACAGCAGGTAAATGCGGCGGTGTCCAAAATTTTGTTGAACAAAAATGTCTACGAACTACGTTTTTTCACTCATAAACTTAATCGAACGCTGTTGCATTGTTCTAAAAAGGTCAAAGCAATTAGGTTCTTCATTTACAGTGTTGTTGCATTCCATTCATTTTTAGCAAGACCTCAAAGAGGACACAACTCTTAGAAAATTCGGATTGAGGTTGCCTCGGACAAGTACTGCACGCTGGAACTTCAATTGACGAGCTGTTCAGAGAATATATCTTACGAGTAAACATCATGACTTAAAAGACAATTTCGCAAAACAACACCAGATGATGGAGATTAGGATGCAGAGTCATTCAACAGTGCTTGTGGCAACAGTGGTTTGGCTTGTTTAGCATTCTTAATAAAGTTTAATTCCTTTTCCTGCTTTGCCTTTACAACGAAATATTTTTGTACGTTGACCATCTCTATGCATGTCTTCAGCACAAAACTGCATGTCATATTATTACGTAGAATGCTGAAATCAAATAGACCACCAATTTTTTAAACGATATGATTTCAGAAAAAAACTGTGACATCATGGTAGAAAACTGTAAAGGAAATTTCACAGCGATATAAGCTATACTGAGCGGGACTTCTAGTCTCTTAAGACTTAACCTTACGTGATATTATACAACACAATAGTGCAAATGGAAATGGGTTTTGTAGATCTTCGGAATTTCTGTTTATAGAGTTGCTTGATAAGAATCAGTTTGGGAAGTATAAATCAAATTTCCCAACAATGGAACTGAACCACCTTCTCACAATTTACCTATACTTCAACAAAGAACGACTGAAAAATGACTTCTGAAACATTTGCATTGACAAACATAAACGAAATAACAAAGTTTATAAACTGATTCTTATATTCCCTGTTAGAAACAGCTTCTTCTGAAAGAAGGATGAGCACTCTTAAGAAAATTAAGAATTGCGTTCATAATTCAATGTTACAAGTGATCAGAAATTTAAAGATAACGCAGTTCACAACTTTGATACCAAGAAGAATCGAGGCATGGATCTCCGGTGTAAAAAGATACGAGGCAAGCCTACCCACAATTTCTTACACCACATTCGTTGGCTTCTGCTTTAGATGTTCCTGAATTTGAGTCTTCAGTCCTGTAAGACTGCTATCCACGAATATTTTCAACCTGTAAATGAAATGAAGTTAGCCTAAAATATTCAATATATACATCTCTTTTGGCTCATTACGCTCATTTCGATTATCTAGCGGATCTCTCGCATGTTATTCCATATATTGAACGCTATCCGTAAGTATTCGTACTGTTCGTAACAATTTTCCAATATCAGTCTCTCTCTTTGCACAAGCGCATCGCTCGAAAACAAAGCCACGTGCAGATTTCGAGAGCACTGTATCCCCAGTTCTTCCTGGACGGGTTGTCGACGTGCGGTTCGGATCTTCTCGCTGCGCTGCAGACAGTATACTGATTGTTCTCTAACATATTTCTTTGTTTCTTTGTTATAATTTACTAAACTGTGAAGCGAAATTGTATGGAAGGCTTTCCCGAGATGAGGATATAGGGCATTGAGTGAGGCCAAGCACAGCTGTTTTTTTTTTGTTTTAAATTTTTTTTAAGGCACCTACACATATACGTCTTACGTGCACACTAGGAGCTAACGGAAACACTTACAGGAAAACAGGGTAATACAAGAGGTTTTTTTTTTTCAAATGGCTCTGAGCACTATGGGACTTAACATCTGAGGTCATCAATCCCCTAGAACTTAGAACTACTTAAACCTAACTAAACTAAGGGCATCACACACATCCATGCCCGAGGCAGGATTCGAACCTGCGACCGTAGCGGTCGCACGGTTCCAGACTGAAGCGCCTAGAACCGCTCGGCCACTCCAGCCGGCATACAAGACGTTGCCCTCTTAAAAGTCGTAACTGCACGCGACACCGGTACTTAACAGTACTGTTTATGATCACTAATCAACCAGAACATAACTCAGCGTCTCTGCCTTGGGACGCGGTGCCGAAGATAAATTATCAGGCACTGGAGGTACACGAGAAATAATTCGAGTGACTGTGGTACAGCAGGAGGCAAATCAGTCCCTATTGTCCTGAACCAGATGACGTGCAGATTTCTAGTTGTGTAAGTATTAGTCTCACGTAAAACTCGTTGAAATATTAAAACATGATCACTGGAAATGCAACGTAGTTGTGAAAAATAGTTAGAGATGATTCAGTTGCGATGAAATTTGGTGTTTAAAAGAAAAACGAAAACACGTACTTAAGCTTTCATATTACTTAATAGAAGACTGGGTTATGATGAGATGTGACAATTTGACGCAAAGTATGGGCCAATACGAAGATACGTTTCATTCCAACAATGCCTATCAAGATTCATCGAACATTTTATAAAAACGTATCTTCCATTTGAAAGAGATGAAACTGTTTCAATGTCTCGCAAGGTAAACAGTATTAACCACATAAAAATAAACATTTCTTAGCATATTATCATCGACAAGAATCATTACGAGTCTTGGTTCGCTTATGACTTATTGGAGTAGCCCACACTAAAAGAGGTCATACATAACATAAAATCCCAATATCGAGAAACGGTTGAATACATTGTACCAAAATTTTCGACAATTACGATTGATGTGTATACTAATTCTTATACTTGTCCTCTACCGTAGTAGTCTAGAAACTGTCTTACTATTCTCCTAGTAAAAGAATGGCGGCAATTACAGATTTCGCAAAATTACAAGCAAATATATTAAAGGTGACGCCAATATTTTAGTGGCACTGGATATCAGTCTTCGAATCTTTGCGAAATATTTCAGTGCCAACATCAAGAAGCTACATATTACTCATGTCAATTCAGGAGCCTGCAAATATTGTAAAAATACGTCTTTCCATCTCGAACGGTAGTTGCTTCATTACATCAGTAGGGGAAAAGCTTACTGTTGCCGCCCTAACGATACAATGCAACAGTTAAGAGAATATCTATTATCTACTATCTATTATCTATTATATCATTCTATATCTATTATCAACTTTAAAAAAGTTCTTTCGGTACCCTAAATCGTTTATTAAATGTTAGGCATTTCCATCCTATAAATCAAGAAGCTGCAGTTACACAAACAAGTCGTAAAGAAATCTAATGTCACTGGATCTTTGAATGCGGAAAGTGTACAGAAGGACTGCGCTCTGTCTTCAGGCCACAAGTGGCCCATCGGTACCATCCGACCGCCGTGTCATCCTCGGGTGAGGATGCGGATGCGGATAGGAGGGGCGTGTGGCCAGCACACCGCTCTCCGGTCATTATCATGGTTTTCTGTGACCGGAGGAGCTACTATTCGGTCGAGTAGCTCCTCAATTGGCATCACGAGGCTGAGTGCACCCCGAAAAATGGCAACAGCAAATGGCGGCCCGGATGGTCACCCATCCAAGTGCCGGCCACGCCCGACAGCGCTTAACTTCGGTGATCTAACGGGAACCGGTGTATTCACTGCGGTAAGGCCGTTGTAAATAAAGATACAGTTCCGAAAATGGAAATGTTACACAAGCGTCTATAAACACAGACAACCGTTTCACACTCCAGATCTTTTTGTGACTGGTCGTTGTGTACAGAAAACGTATGAGAAAACCGTATCCGTCTTGATAAAAACATTGTTTGTTACAACGAAACTCAAATTTTTAGTGATCTTCAGGGAGCTTTCATTCTTCACACGCACACATATGTGGTGACGGCACTCACGACTCCAGACAGTACGGCACCACAATCTACAAGCTGCGCTCGAAACACTCGTAGCGCAGCAGCTGCATAGGCTGGCAGTACGAACTATACCGAGGTCCACCAGGGGCCGCAGCTGCCAACCCACGGGCATCACGTGTGTGGACAGCGATTGGACAGTGCCTCATTAGATACCGGAGCACTGGACAATTCTCTTCAGTGCACCGAGTCGGGTACAGTCTCCAGTTAATCGCCGAATCTACAAGCTGCATTGTTCGTCCGTCGTCTCCGAGACAGGCTTCGTAAGCGTCGTGGGCCAGCTCTGGGTCTACGTACGCATGAATCAGAGGTTCAGTGACTGGACTTTAATATTATAGAGCACTTCTAATAAAGTCAAACGTTAATTGTGCCGGACATTCACAAGAAGAAGCACCATTTAAGTTGAGTACTTCTTCATATACACTCCTGGAAATGGAAAAAAGAACACATTGACACCGGTGTGTCAGACCCACCATACTTGCTCCGGACACTGCGAGAGGGCTGTACAAGCAATGATCACACGCACGGCACAGCGGACACACCAGGAACCGCGGTGTTGGCCGTCGAATGGCGCTAGCTGCGCAGCATTTGTGCACCGCCGCCGTCAGTGTCAGCCAGTTTGCCGTGGCATACGGAGCTCCATCGCAGTCTTTAACACTGGTAGCATGCCGCGACAGCGTGGACGTGAACCGTATGTGCAGTTGACGGACTTTGAGCGAGGGCGTATAGTGGGCATGCGGGAGGCCGTGTGGACGTACCGCCGAATTGCTCAACACGTGGGGCGTGAGGTCTCCACAGTACATCGATGTTGTCGCCAGTGGTCGACGGAAGGTGCACGTGCCCGTCGACCTGGGACCGGACCGCAGCGACGCACGGATGCACGCCAAGACCGTAGGATCCTACGCAGTGCCGTAGGGGACCGCACCGCCACTTCCCAGCAAATTAGGGACACTGTTGCTCCTGGGGTATCGACGAGGACCATTCGCAACCGTCTCCATGAAGCTGGGCTACGGTCCCGCACACCGTTAGGCCGTCTTCCGCTCACGCCCCAACATCGTGCAGCCCGCCTCCAGTGGTGTCGCGACAGGCGTGAATGGAGGGACGAATGGAGACGTGTCGTCTTCAGCGATGAGAGTCGCTTCTGCCTTGGTGCCAATGATGGTCGTATGCGTGTTTGGCGCCGTGCAGGTGAGCGCCACAATCAGGACTGCATACGACCGAGGCACACAGGGCCAACACCCGGCATCATGGTGTGGGGAGCGATCTCCTAAACTGGCCGTACACCACTGGTGATCGTCGAGGGGACACTGAATAGTGCACGGTACATCCAAACCGTCATCGAACCCATCGTTCTACCATTCCTAGACCGGCAAGGGAACTTGCTGTTCCAACAGGACAATGCACGTCCGCATGTATCCCGTGCCACCCAACGTGCTCTAGAAGGTGTAAGTCAACTACCCTGGCCGGCAAGATCTCCGGATCTGTCCCCCATTGAGCATGTTTGGGACTGGATGAAGCGTCGTCTCACGCGGTCTGCACGTCCAGCACGAACGCTGGTCCAACTGAGGCGCCAGGTGGAAATGGCATGGCAAGCCGTTCCGCAGGACTACATCCAGCATCTCTACGATCGTCTCCATGGGAGAATAGCAGCCTGCATTGCTGCGAAAGGTGGATATACACTGTACTAGTGCCGACATTGTGCATGCTCTGTTGCCTGTGTCTATGTGCCTGTGGTTCTGTCAGTGTGATCATGTGATGTATCTGACCCCAGGAATGTTTCAATAAAGTTTCCCCTTCCTGGGACAATGAATTCACGGTGTTCTTATTTCAATTTCCAGGAGTGTATTATAAATATCATTTTGCTACTAATCGTTGGGAATCTTTCTGAGCGAAGATAACCTACGCCATCCTCCAACATTCCCAACAATATGTATAAATACGTCCAAAAGACACCATTTTGATCCTGCAGCCGTTATTAATCAAGACACTCAGGAATTAATGACATTTAGCTGGTAGTGAGCACAGATTTACATCAATGGGGAAAGTTGAAAATTTGGGCCAGACCGGGGTTCGAATACGGGTTCGTGTTTACTAGGCAGATGCCCTGTCCACTAACTATCCGGACACAGTAGTCATAGCAACTGCACGGACTATCATGCCACGCCTCCCGCCAGACCCAAATTCTCAACTTATACTACACACTACTGATGTAGTGCCCCTGTTTCATTAGCCTCATTACTGGCGGCATCGCTCCGATTCTCGTTAGAATACGAGCGTGGTGTGCATCTGCAGTGAAGGGATCGCTGGGCACCCTCGCCTTAATTGTATATGTGGTGTCTATTCTTTCGGACAGTAATCAGTATAATATGCAGGGGCACTACCTCAGTAGTGTGTAGGTAAGTTGATAATTTGGGTCTGACAGGAGGCGTGCTGGGGTAGTCCGAGAAACTGCGATGACGACTGAGTCCGGATGGCTTAGTGGTCAGAGCATTTGCCCAGTAAGCAGGGACTCGGGTTCGAATCCCTGTCTGGCACAAATTTTCAACCTCCCCGTTGATGTAAATCAATGCTCACTAGCAGCTGAAGGTCTTTAACCCCTTTGTGTCTTGATATATGGTGTTCGAAAATTACATAAACGAACTTCGATGCGATGTAGAGAGTCTCTTAAAGAACAAAATGGGGATACGAACCAGTGTACGGAAACGTTCAACAACGCTACAGAGTGTCGTAGTTATAGACGCCAGCGCGTGTGTATGTAGGTATGTTAAGGGCTTTTCCGTGATGATGATACAAACTTTTAGGTATGATGGAGAAGGATGGAATCAATTTGAGGTAAGGGACCCTGATCCGCAAACGAACCAGTCGAAATTTATAAGCGAAAGTCGATCTGGTAGCACTGGCAGTGGAATACATGTACCGGCCCTGTTGTTCCTAAAACTGTATGGTGGACAACTTTCAGAGCTGGTAGAATGGACCAAACAAAGAAAAAAATGTTGAGTAAACTCGGGTTCTAAGATACGAGTATGTACCTGAGGAGCTATGAGCATGAGTTCATCTTCGCTTCTGCGAAACACGTCGCCACTATTACACAAGTCCTCACAGCTCTTAACGTATACATTACAGAGTCGACATTTACTAGGCTTTTTACTTGTTTTGGTTCATACTACCACCTCTGAAAGCTGTCTACCTAACAATCTTAGCAATAACAGTGCCGGTACACGTGTTCCACTGTCAAAGCTATCAGAACGATTTTCATTTATAACTTTCGATTCGGTCGATTCCGGACCAGGATCCCTTAACTCAAATTGATGCATTTATCCTTCTCCATCGTTATCGTTCCTGGCGCCGGAGCCCACAACTTCGACGCTCTGTTCATTCGTTGAATAATGTTCCCAGACACGGGTTCCTATCCTCATCTTGCTCCTCAAGAAGTTTGTCGGTGTAATTTTGAATCGCCATGTATACATCGTGTACTAGGAGGAATGGTCAATATTCAGGGATATGAAATGAAAGATCGTTCGAAACAAAAAAGTCTATTAACGATGGTATCTAAAATGCATAACTAATGAGCTATGGGCAGTTTTTCATCTTCGATACTGTGAAACAAATCCGTTTCTATTGCACACTCTTTGCTTTCGTGTTTTGAGGAGTGGTACTGTAACACCTACTTTTAAACTATTCTGTAGTATTGATTATGTATAATGTTGTATCTGTAATGGAAATTCATGGACTATATATACACGTTTCAGTTACGTGAATTTTTGAACGATGTTGTTCAAATTATGCTTCTGAATTTAAATAACTACTGGAAGATTGTTACGTAATGGTTCATAATTAGGGAACATAGGGTTGAATGTAAAAGATGCGGGGAACCACCACAGCTACGGAAGTAGCCTGGCAGAGTGGAAAAGGTGTGGTTGGCTCGCAAGTGGCAACTCGTCCTTTGTGACGGGTAAGGAGCCTGGGCTGAGCAGTTCTGTGGTTAACACCTCGCTAGCAGTAGCGGATCACTGTGGCTCATATTCCTGAAGCTTTGAGGCCAGAAGAGCTTAAGGGCAGTATTTATGGCCCTCGGGTGCTGCAGCATTTGGTGATGCCATTATCATGGCATAGTTTTCGGCCCTATAATAATATTATTTCGACGCCAACAAGATCAGCAATAGGGCGAGGCTAACAGTACTGCCATGATTGTATCGCCGCCAGGTTAACAGTCAGTGCAAATTACGCCACCAGTGCCACCATCCTTCCACTTAATTGTTTATATTTAGCGCTCTGTAAATGGACCAGGTATTTGTGAAATTTGGTTGATTTTAATAATAAATGTTGTGTTGCTAAAAACTCTATCTTACACCCGTGATTATCCCAAATTACGAACCTGGACAGATATCCTATCCTAGCGAATTTAATTCCGAGTTTCCTAATTTATTATGAGAAAGTGGTTGAACTTGAATTGACTGTTGTGTTGTCCTTTGCACAGACAGTTATACTTCAGAGTACGTCAACAGACTGCTTATGAAAGCATTTTTGTTATTTATAGAGTTATAGTTTGTTGTGCTTTACTCAATTAATAATTAATGATAAGAATACTTACCATTTCTCATACATACTGGTTAATGAGCATGATCCTTCAAACCATGAAAGTTCAAGGGTCCTCATGTACCAGCCTAGTTATTTAATGAAGCAATGCGAAGGCTGCTTCAGAGCCAGTACAGTGCTTCAAACCGAGTTTAAGAAAGAATTGTTTACCGTGTTATCTATTCTAATGCAAGTTGATTAACGCACAGGCATAGAGACCCTGTACTAAGCAATGAAGTTATAGATCATGACGATTAGCAGAACCCATGGTTTGAATTCAGAATCATTTCAAGCTTTTCCCTGTCCAGTATTGCTACTAATTTCATGTGTGTCGGTAACTGCTTTTATAAACTGTTGCACCTAGTTCATTTAAGGTACATGTTGTTGAGAGGCATATGTTACTGTTCACTATTTCATTGGCCATTTGTTTGTTAGTAAAGCATTTATCTGCAAGGTTAGGTTACTGTGTTGTAGTATGAACAGATATATGGAAAGAGTTTAGTGTGTGTCAAGGGAAGTTAGGTTAGCCTTAGCACTGTTTATACTTCATTACATTTCTTGACACAAGAATGCCTAATTAGGCTGACGACCGGTTTTAACATGTAATGTTACAACTTACTTTTGTGCTGGGAGAAACGTCTTTTCCCTGGCCCACAGGTTTACTGTTAGTGATACTCTGCTGGGGTGTTTCGGAAACGAATCCCTGTTTGATTGTTATGTTTCCATTGGGTTATCTCACGGTCACAACTTTCAAAAATTCCTCGCAGTGATATAACATTAGCATCGATTGCCGTTACGGTGGTCGGTAGTACCGTTACAGTACTATGGAGCAAAACAATAAGAAAATTGTCCAGCACCATGTTCTCTAGAGTGCCTACCGTAAGAGGTGTGAGGACTTGTTCGCCTTCGCTGATGTGAAACTGAACAAGTGCTCACGCGACACTCTTTTGCGTCGAATGATTGTTCCTGTCTTACCCCAGAACAATGAGCATTTCTCATGAGACACCCAAGAGATTGATTAGGAGAACATTGTGATCACCGACCTAATACCGACATAAACCCATCCTGGTGATGGCAGCGTCACCTGGCGAGGAATGACTGCCAGTCGGAAACACGCACGGTGGATGTAGTATCAGTGAGCTTGATGTCCAAATATTGAACAGGAAAGGTGCGCGATTTGGTTGAGTTTGACCGAGGGCAGATTGTGACGGTCCGGAGGCTCGGCACGAGCATGTCGAAAACTGCACTAGTTGTCGGATGTTCGACGAATACTGAGGTGAGTGTCTTCAGCATGTGGCGCAACCAAGGTGATACCATATCCAGACGTCGTGGGGTTGAGCGACCACCCCTCATTTCAGATATCGGACGTCGTAGGCTGGGCAGACTGGTAACACAGCGAACTGTGGAAGAACTAACATGAGAATTCAAGGCTGCTCTGAGCACAAGTGTGTCCGAACACTCCTAACAACAGGCCTTCGCAGCTGACGATCCACGCACGTGTCAATGTTAACACCACGATATCGGCGTCTACGACTGAAATGGGCACGTGACCATCGGCACGGAACGTCGGCGCAGTGCCAGAGCGTTGCACGGTCTGGTGAATCCCAATATCTTTTTCATCATGCCGATGGGAGAGCGCGAATCCGTCGTCTGTCATGGGAACAGCTCTTTGACACCTTTACTGCGGGACGGAGATAAACTGGCGGCGACTCCATTATGCTCTGGGCAACATTCACGAGGGCATCCATGGGTCCCGTCGAGCTCGTGCAAGAAGACACAGTGACAGCTAATGAGTATCGTACTCTGGTTGCAGACCACGAACACTCCTTCACGACGATCGTGTTTCCCGATGGCAGTGGCATTTTTCATTAAGATCATGCGCCATGTCACATGACCAGGAGTGTGGGGGAGTGGTCCGAGAAACACAGCGGCGAGTTCCAGTTGATGTGCTGGCCTCCCAACTGGCCAGATCTTAATCCGATCAAACACATCTGGGATTTGATTGAACGTGGAGTCAGAGCTCATCGCCCCCCGCCCCCTTCCCGGAGTTTACGGGAATTATGTGACTTGTGGGTGCAGATGTGGTGCCACCTCCCTCCAGCGGCCTACCGAGGCCTCACTGCTTCCATGCCACGACACGTCACCGCTGTTATCCGTGCCAAAGGTGGACATACAGGCTATTAGGTAGGTGGTCATAATGTGCTACCTGATCCTAATATAATTAGTTACATGGTGATGTATTTCAATACGGCATATTTTCCTCTTCCTTTCCCTCACATATTACAACACTCTTGTATGCTTTTTCTTTCTCTTAAGCAATAAGAGCGGCTCTTCATATTACTACTACCCTTTAGTAAATTCTATATTACGAAACAGCGCAGTTACAACAGCAAAGAGATGTTACTCACATGCTGGTCTCGATTTACTCGACAGATGTTACTCACATGCTGGTCTCGATTTACTCGACACATTTACCTTGACAATTGATTTGGATTTATCAAACAAAGGGACCACCCCTGTAGCTGAATGGTTAATGTGACTGCCACGTGGAAAACTTGGACTCAATCCCCTATAGCGCAACTGATATTTTTCGCGTGAGAGCGCTGGAATGCGGTGCACTCAGATTGCGACGCCTCGGAGCAGCTCACTGAATGAGAAGCAGCGGCTGCAAAGTCCGGAAAGCTGACAACGACTGGGACATCGGTATGCTGCCCAAATGGGCACGTCGTTCACCTGGCGTTAAATTAGCCAACTAGTAGCTTGAAATTATCCGAGCTGGAACTACTCCTGCTTATTCCAGGTCTTTCCAGTTGAATGTACTGGGCCGTTACAATTGAAGTGCAGTTACTCACGGAGGTCTAGTATGGGCTCTAATTATCGTATGGCAGCGAAATGTGGTAGACATGATAGTGCGTGAATGCGGACCCGGTTAACGCTGGAAAAAAGTATTTCTAATTTTGACCACCAGATGCAACCCTGACGCTGTGAATACAAGAAAGACGTATAGATATGTTTCCATATGTAATAGGTTACGAATGGGACGTGGGCAAAAAGGGTCAAACAACTGAGAAAGGTATAATGTTGATTTAATTCTTAAACGTATTGAACGATATCAGTGGTCTCCACACAGTTGCACCCTTCCAAAGCAGGAATCACATGCTGTACAAGGAGGACTCGATAACATGCAGATGTCATGGTACAACCGGCAGATCTTCTGGGTATTTTCAAGGAAGAACGGACGGACAATAAAGGTGCTTGTGACTCCACACCACACAACCACATACGCCCAGTGCAATGGCTCTTCGTGAACTACAAGCTTTTTAACAATACCCTAAAACCGGCAGTTATTATTATTATTATTATTATTATTATTATTATTATTCTCGTGTCAGAAACATACAGGTACATATACATACATTTTACACAGTTATGATTAAATTACTTTTGACAGAAACTTGGCCACTTACAGTGCATTTTCTGTTGCTTATTGAAGGTCATCTTCTGTGCAGGAGACTGGTCACAATCGTCACCGAAGCATGTGCCGGGCTGTCTGTTCTTCTCCACAGTCACACCGAATATCATTTGGATCAGTGTATCCCCATTTTGCCATGTTACCTTTTGATCTTCCAACTCCGGATCGCAGTCTATTCAGGGACTTCCAAGTTGTCCATTCCCTGTCATGGGCTGGAGATAAAGCTCCAACAACTCTTTTCCAGCCAGGGGGAAGGTAGGTCGTAGCCCTCTGTAGTTGCAACCTAGCTTTTTCAGAAGTGGTTCTAAGTTCCTTTGATGTCGTAAGGAAACTCTTCCCTGACTTCAGTCGTTGCGGATGCGGTTCATGCTCATACAGGGGATGAGTAATTTCCTGTTCCACTGCCTTTCTTTCCTTGTTGGCAGCTATCTCTCTTCAATGGTGGTACTATTCCTGCGAGGTGGTAAAGCAATTCGATTGGAGTGGGTTTCAAGCAGTTGTGTGTATTGTATTCACTGCACCCTGTAACGTAAAATGTTCCTCGTCAGTCCACAGAATATCCACGACCACATGTCACCAACTTCGATCCGTGCCAGAAACCGAAGAGCGAATTCAGAAAGTTGCGTACTGGCCGGTGTGGCCGAGCGGTTCTAGGCTCTTACGGTCGCAGGTTCGAATCCTGCCTCGGGCATGAATGTGTGCGATGTCCTTAGGTTAGTTAGGTTTAAGTAGTTCTAAGTTCTAGGGGACTGATGACCTCATTTGTTGAGTCCCATAGTGGTCAGAGCCATTTGAACCAGAAAGTTGCTGCGGATCGTGAGGTTTCAGTTGCTGCACTGTCCGGATCTTATTTAGACCGCAAACTTTCCGTGGCGTTGACCACGGGATGGACAATTCTCGTGACACTGCACGAGCAGCAGCGCTACGCGGGCCACGTGCTGCACGGTCAGTTACAGCGACAGCAACGTCGTCAACAACTTCCACAGCCATAGGACATCTTCCTCTCCCAGCTGCCACACCAAGTTCACCAGAGTTTTCAAATTTCATTATCGCCTTCTCTGAACCATTTAATGACATCGGACCTCTCCTCAGACCTTTCAGTCAGCGATATTCTCTCGATGCAGCACTAATCGATGCCGTTCCCGTAAAACAGTTGACTGAAAGCGCGTGCTCTCTCTTCTCGATAGCTACACTGTTCACTCACACTATGGCTTGTCATTTTAATGACAGCGTGGATGTCATACCGTCAAACAAACAGTGTACAGCGCCATATTTGCACCTGGTGGCCGAAACTGAAACTAATTTTTCACACCGCAAACTGATTCCGCATTCGCGCATTACCATTTGTACCTAATTTCGCTGTCATACGATAATTACGGCACACAGTGGCTACGAGTATGTGACGGTGCGACGACGAGTTTACGGGCGAAGCTGAAAGCTCAGATGACCGGTTCTACCGCTCTGTCAGTGTCAAGCTATTACATAAAATGCCATACTGAAAGTTAAGGGTTGCTGAATTTTCCACGAAGATATTCAAAGCATACATCGGGGAAGATGTTGAAACAACAGTTAATATGAAACATCGCACTTAGAAGTGGTGTGTGTGTGTGTGTGAGAGAGAGAGAGAGAGAGAGAGAGAGAGAGAGTGTGTGTCGGATTTCACTCATAGAAATTTCTCTGGCTGTCTTATATTCTTGCGAGAGTCAAAGGTAAACGCTACTGATTTATCCCCTACACGTCCCAGCTCTAACCCTTGGGACAGAGTCCCGCCATCGGGCGTTGCTGGGCACTTCACTCTCCGAGCCCTTCTCCGCTACACACACACACACACACACACACACGCACACAGCTAGGATTACGACCGGTGCCGACACAACCGGGAAGGGGTCGTAAAGCGTCAGAATGGACTCTGGCCACAACACACGCCTAGATGAGACACGTCTACAGGCAGGCGTTAGCAGACTATCAAACCACTGCCGCCACCGCCGCTCCCGGACAAGAAGACAGTAACTATACCGGCTAGGATGGCCGCAGCTGTTACCAGGTGCGTTATGAGCCAGGGAACACAACATATGGGGTAAATGTAAATTGAAACGTCGTGTGACTAGGGCCTCCCGTCGGGTAGACCGTTCGCCGGGTGCAAGTCTTTCGATTTGACGCCATTTCGGCGACTTGAGCGTCGATGGAGATGAAACGATGATGATTAGGACAACACAACACCCAGTCCCTGAGCGGAGAAAATCTGCGACCCAGCCGGGAATCGAACCCCGGCCCTTAGGATTGGCATTGTGTCGCGCTGATCACTCACCTATCGGGGGCGGACAACATATGGGGTTCGAAGCAATAAGACACGTTACATCCAGTGGTGATTTATCCTTAGCACGTACGCCAGGGTCTCTGCATTGCGCAGCGTCTCTGAGAAAGATTACCTGCTAGCAGTTTTGAATTAAAATAATAATACTGTTTATAATTATGCGCACAAGAATTAAAATGTTGCAAATACCACATCACTGACATTTTCGAATAAATGTAGACTTAAAGATTACACTCGACAAAATCGACGTAATTAATAAGCCATGTTTAAACCATTATTAATTGGCAAAAGTGCTCAATTTATACACATCTTGCAGAGATTTATTCAGCTACCTATGGTTAACTATTGGTTTCCAAAACACATTGACGAGTCAAAATATTGTAACCAATATCCAGCACAAGACTGAATGCCACCTGGGGGCGTTGAGTGAACTTGATTCGGGCAAGGAAAGCATATATACATTTCCAGAACGGATTTTCACTCAGCAGCGCAGCATTTGCTGATTTGAAACTTGTTGCTGGAGACTCGAATCTTTTGCAGCTAAGTGCTCTAACGACTGAGCTATCCAAGATAGTCTGTTGTGCTGTATTACGAACTTGTGCCACAATACTGCTAACACATATTGTTTACTACGCATTGTTTACAAAGGTCCCCTAGAAACCATTTGTTGATATATCCTCGCAGCGAGGCCTACAGGACTCGCCCCCGCAGCAAATGACGTAGGCCATAAACAGAAACAGCAGGACAATGTCACTTTTCTTTACATTATGCTTAGCGATAGTGTGGCTCACATGGTACTGTTTTCTTTGCGACTCTGTTTCAAGTTCCTTTCACGAGTTTAATGCACCTTTAGAATAGGTTCTATAGATTTTTCGTGCATGCTGTATGTTTATCCCTTGTGGAAGGCTTCGTGGTAGTCATTTGTTTTTGGTTTTATTCAAAGTTACTTCACCAACAGTATTATGTGAGGTTGCTATTGCTGTCTACGGTGTTACTGTTTTGTACTTCGATGTTCTGAGTTTTCTTTGTGATAAGACTACATAGACTACCTGATGCCGGACGGAGTGGCCGAGCGGTTCTAAGCGCTACCGGTACGGTCGCAGGTTCGAATCCTGCCTCGGGCATGGGTGTGTGTGATGTCCTTAGGTTAGTTAGGTTTAAGTAGTTCAAGTTCTGGGGGACTGATGACCGCAGAAGTTAAGTCCCATAGTGCTCAGAGCCACTACCTGATTGCTGGAGTTAGGATATTTATTGAACACGCCAATACACAAGACGATTTCAGTTTCTATGCCAAATGATTAACGTTGCGTAAGTGAGTGGCTGCTGCCTTTGTGGATTAATCGTCGCAAATATCAAGCGGCGGTGTGTGTGTGTGTGTGTGTGTGTGTGTGTGTGTGTGTGTGTGTGTGTGTGGAGGGGGGGGGGGCAGGGCGGGGGGGAAGGGGGGTTGTCGTTCTTTATGCCCACCTTTTGAAAATATTGTAATCTACTCAGTTACCTCATACTTTAAGATTATGAAAAAAAATACAAATTGCTTTTAACGATTTCTTGTAAGAGATTCCACAGATGTTTCCACTCAATTTAACCGAAAAATTTGCGCCGTGTCACTTTCTTCAGTGAATGTCATAGTCACTATTTTCACTTTCAGGACCTTACTTACACAACAGTATCTGTTCAAAAAGTGTGTTGGCAATAAACGAAATATGCGTTTTTTTTTTCTCATCCCCTGATCCGCACAGCTTTAAAGTCTGCTACACAGCATAATCGGCGAGGAGACTAAGTGCTACCAACATACTATGCACAGGCATGAAATTTAAAAACCATCTGAAATATGTCAGACTGTTTTCAGTCATGTCTAAGACTACATTAATGCTGATTAGTGTGTTTAGCACAACACGTAAATATAAGATATAAATGAAAGTAGAAACGCTAATTAGTATGGACTGTAGTAATAAAAATGAATTTCAGATTATCGAGATAACATAACTGTTTTAGTAATACAAAGTACCCCAGATCGTTACGAATTAGAAAAATAATATGCGCATTCGGCCGCGAAACGGTCTGTGTCAACGTTCAGAACAGTCACACTGGATTACCGTTGCTGACCTACCATGAAAGTGTGCAAATTTAGCAATGCGTGAAGATTCATAACGAAATTCAGTTAAAAATCATTCAGTGCCACACTTAAGACAATTCAGTTATTGACAAAAGAGGAAAAAGTAGGCGGTAACAAGTATGAAATTCTACGAGAGTTTCATATTGACATCCACACGGCGCCGGTGCAGTACAAAGGTAGCAATAAAACGTGTTGGGGGCGCGAGAAATTTCTTAAAATTGCTTTACTGATAGTATAAGAGTGGGACGGTAGAGAAATAGCCGAAGTTGGTTCGATGAATCCTCTGTCAGGCACGTAAGTCTGGATTGCAAAGCAATCCTGTAGATGTAGGCATGTAGATGTAACAACCTGCTTCAGTCGCAGGTTGGAATCCTACCACGGGCATGGATGTGTGTGATGTCCTTAGGTTAGGTGGGTTTAAGTAGTTCTAGGTCTAGAGGACTGATGACCTAAGCAGTTTGGTCGCATAGTTCTTAGACCCATATTTGTCCTTTCGCGTAAATTTTCTTTACATAAACGGCCGTAAGAAATTATCGCGCCCCTAATACGTTTTATTGCTACCTTCATTCTGTACCGGCGCCCTGTGGAGGTCAATATGAATTGACTTAAGTGTGGCACTGAATGATTTTTAACTGAATTTCGTTATGAATCTTCACGCATTGTTAAATTTGCACACTTTCGTGGTAGGTCAGCAACGGTAATCCAGTGTGACTGGTCTGAACGTTGACACAGACCGTTTCGCGGCCGAATGCGCATATTATTTTTCTAATTCGTAACGACCTGGGGTACTTTGTATTACTAAAACAGTTATGTCATCTCGATAATCTGAAATTCATTTTTATTAGTACAGACCATACTAATTAGTGTTTCTAATTTCATTTATATCTTATATTTACGTGTTGTGCTAAACACACTAATCAGCATTAATATAGTCTTAGACATGACTGAAAACAGTCTGACACAGTTCGGATGGTTTTTAAATTTCACGTCTGTGCACAGTATGTTGGTAGCACTGCGACATCTGAGTTACATTTGACTTGAACATCGAAGTTGCTCGCTGTTTATTTGTTTTTTGTTCATTGTTTTTAGCCATAGACAAACACGTTGGTGCGTTAAATTGATACTGAAATAAAGTGTCATGCATGGACCAATAACAATAAATTCTTAACTACTTGTTATAGTACAGCAGTATCTGCCAGCGTCTTCAGAAGTCGATATCGCATACGACGTTCCTAGGGTGTTTATAAGTTGCTATTGCAGAAGACTTCGAACAAAATTTGAATGTAGCTTCGTAAAAGTTCCGTGATCAAACGATCAGAGTTGCTGGCAAATACAGTTTATCCTCACTAGACAGTATATATTATCATTATACATGAAGTGAAAAGGGTTTAGCCGGGTGCGGTGACCGAGCGGTTCTTTTTTTTCCATCTTGTTCGTTGTGTTTGGTCGTCGCAGACGTCACAAGACATCCGTTAAAGTTTTTTAACTACAGAGGCTAACCAGCTCTGACCGGACACGCTGAGCTACCGTGCCGGCGTTCTAGGCGCTTCAGTCACGAACCGCGCGGCTGCTTCAGTCGCAGGTTGGAATCCTACCACGGGCATGGATGTGTGTGATGTCCTTAGGTTAGGTGGGTTTAAGTAGTTCTAGGTCTAGAGGACTGATGACCTAAGCAGTTTGGTCGCATAGTTCTTAGACCCATATTTGTCCTTTCGCGTAAATTTTCTTTACATAAACGGCCGTATCTTTAGATTGCGTTGACACAGAAGCTCACTTTTTTACACCACCATGGGACCATATACCGCAGAAGTGTCATACATTTCCGCTGATTATGTCTACCTGTACTCGAGGTAAACAGGTTTTAAGGTTGGGTAGACAGATAGACGGTCAAGAAAGTGAGACTAATAGGGTTCGATTTATACCGATTTAGGTGACGAAAATAGCTACGACAATTACTGAAGATGAGGGCCGCATAAATTATTACCCCTACTCATTATTCGAGATGTTCTAGTTGCAGTCGATACATCAGCATATTATTCGTAGTTACACTTTCGATCCAAATCACGTTTACAGGAATACAAATAAAATCCATTTGACTATACACGTGGTACTTCAGATCCCAATATTAATGCCACCGCGTTTTAGAAGTGCGAGCATTCCCATTGCTAGCTAGCTTAAGAAACACTTCAGCTAATGAACGTTTTCTGGCTGTGGCTAGTCTAATGGAGAATTCGAAACCTTGTATAACACGTTTGGCAGCTTTGTAGCCGTTTATTTCCTGGGGTGGTGCAGAACTGTCCTATTAAATTTACTCGCTAATAACAGTATTTTGTTATTTCGATTAACATCCCGAATGATTGTCACATAAGCGGTGACATAAAGGTAGAAAATTCATGTTTTTGAGTCCAGAAAGCTCTAAGCAACAGAAACTGCAGATCATTTTGCCATTTTCATTGCGAAATTGCCGACTTAATCATGTCTGGGGTAATAATAGTGGGATGTTTGCCTGGGTTGTCTGCTAGCGTAGTGAAAGGTGTATGTCATTGCAAGGAAGGTCTGGTTTGTTTTCGGTTCTAATCTCGATGGAAGCAGATAGGCTATAAGTAAAGCAATTTTAAGAAATTATCGCGCCCCTAATACGTTTTATTGCTACCTTCATTCTGTACCGGCGCCCTGTGGAGGTCAATATGAATTGACTTAAGTGTGGCACTGAATGATTTTTAACTGAATTTCGTTATGAATCTTCACGCATTGTTAAATTTGCACACTTTCGTGGTAGGTCAGCAACGGTAATCCAGTGTGACTGGTCTGAACGTTGACACAGACCGTTTCGCGGCCGAATGCGCATATTATTTTTCTAATTCGTAACGACCTGGGGTACTTTGTATTACTAAAACAGTTATGTCATCTCGATAATCTGAAATTCATTTTTATTAGTACAGACCATACTAATTAGTGTTTCTAATTTCATTTATATCTTATATTTACGTGTTGTGCTAAACACACTAATCAGCATTAATATAGTCTTAGACATGACTGAAAACAGTCTGACACAGTTCGGATGGTTTTTAAATTTCACGTCTGTGCACAGTATGTTGGTAGCACTTCGTCTCTTCGTCTGTTATGTTGCGTAGCAGACTTTAAAGCTGTGCGGATCAGCATAAAGTAAAGGCGAGGGGTCTCGCTCGTTTTGCCCACGACTGTATATGTACAGACGAGCAAATGATTACAGTTTCTGAAAAATTTGATTGTTTATTCGAGACAAAGAACTTCACAAACTGATAAAGTCATTCACGCGTTCGTCTACGTCTGGCCGTCACACAAGCAGTTGACAGAGCTGTTGGATATCTTCCTGAGAGATATCGTGCCAAATTCTGTCTAATTGGAGCCTTAAATCCTCAAAATCCCGAGATGATTGGAGAGTCCTGCCCATAACACCACAAACGTTCTCAATTGGGGAGAGGTCCGGCGACGTTTCTGGCAAAGGTAGGGTTTGGCAACCACGAAAGACAAGCAGTAGAAACTATCGCCGTGTGCGGGTGGGCATTATCTTACCGAAATGTAAGCTCAGGTTGCTTAACATGAAGGGCTATAAATCGGAGCGTACAATATCGATTGTGCTGTAAGGGGACCGCGGATGACAACCAAAGCGGTCCTGCTATGAAATGAAATGCCACCTCAGACCATCACTCCCAGTTATCGGGCCGCAGGGAGGGCAACAGTCAAGTTGTTGTCCCACCGCTGCTGGGGGCTCTCCAAACACGTTTTCGATGGCCATTGGGGCTCAGTTCGAAGCGGGAATCATCACTGAAGACGATTCCTCTCCAGTCAACGAGAGTCCCGGTGGCACAAAAGAAAAGCCGAAGATACTTTCTGTTTTATTTGCTTTGTTCCCAGACGAATATCTAAATACAAATGTAAGACATTTTTCTGGATTGAAAACATGCCTGGGTGGTCACCGAAAACTACAGTACTATACTGTGAAATGGCTACATTTAAAGCTGTGAAAACGTGTTCGCTGAAACACTCCTTTCTGGTTGCAATTTTCATTCCAGCCGATGTTTGCAGAAAAAAACCCACAAAAACAGGCGTTAACGATGAAAAGAGAGAGAAGATGTCCGATTGTTTTGCCGTATGTACGCTGCAGTGGCACATCTTTCAACAAACAGTATTGATGAAATGTGGAAGGTAATAATGTAAAAAATGCCAGTGGAGAAAAGGTCGTAAAATTCGCAGACTATATCATCAGTCAATGGATGGAAATCCGAGTATACAAAACCAGCGGCACACGACCTTGAATACTGTCGAAAGTTGGCATAGTAAACTAAACTCCTGAATAAATGAAAAAGATTCAGACGTATGTTTTCTGATAAATAAGCTGAAGGTGAAAGCGTAAATGCTATACCTGAAATTAAAAAGAATTCCATTGGCCCGCCCTTCAGAAAACAAGAAAAAAGACGCACAGATCTCGACGAAAGGTCAAAATACGTTCTGCCCGCATCTCGTGGTCGTGCGGTAGCGTTCTCGCTTCCCACGCCCGGGTTCCCGGGTTCGATTTCCGGCGGGGTCAGGGATTTTCTCTACCTCGTGATGGCTGGGTGTTGTGTGCTGTCCTTAGATTAGTTAGGTTTAAGTAGTTCTAAGTTCTAGGGGACTTATGACCACAGCAGTTGAGTCCCATAGTGCTCAGAGCCATTTGAACCAAAATACGTTCTAAGACTATACAGGGCGATTGAACTGGCCCTACCGATGTCGTATTACGCAACCTGCAATTCAGTATCTGGCTTTCAGAACCTCACCGAAATTTTCTCATTCTTTCTATCGCTATGCGTAAACTATAACTCCTACAGATAAATAAGCAGGACCTTTTTGTAGTAAATTTAATGTAGTCAAATTTCACACGGGGATACGTTTTCGATGGAGGCGTCGGGTTTCGAGTTACTCAAGAAAAACGTACAAAAGTGACCTTCAAGCGCACCTGCAAGACACACTCATCCCTCACCATTCAGGATTTCGTGGCACTCTCTCCTACCACTCTACAAAAATTTCCGACTACACGAACTATTCCAATTATTCAGCCTTTTTTGTATTCTTCTGACTAGGCTATTACGCCACTAGCATAGTCGGCTATTTCGTTAATATTATTAATTTAAACGTGCCCTTGAAGGTAATGAACGAAACACTATTTTTGTACACATTACGCTAAAATTAATTACGTTGACGATTCGATCCAAATTTATCCTTACAAAAACAGTAGTCTCGTAATCAGAAGGCCTGATGAATAAATGACGTAATTCATTTTTTTACGCAGTTAAAATTTACTAAATTCTTATGTAAAATTTATACAAACATCAGGTTTACAGTTTCTAACTGCTTCGCTAAGCCGTCGGCGTAACATGGCCAGTCAATGAAGCCGATAAAAATGTCTATTGTAGGAAATACAATGAAGCGCCAAAGAAACTGATATAGGCATGTGTATTCAAACACAGACATATGTAAACAGGCAGAATGCGGCGCTGCAGTCGGCAACGCCTATACAAGCGCCTAGTGCATTTGCTAGATCGGTTCTGCTGCTACAATAGCAGGTCATCAAGATTTAAGTGAGTTTGAACGTGGTGTTATAGTCGGCGCACGAGCGATGGCACACAGCATCTCCGGGATAGCGATGAAGTGGGGATTTTCCCGTACAACCATTTCACGAGCGTAGCGTGAAATGAGAAATCCGGTAAAACATCAAGTATCCGACATCACTGCGACCGGAAAAAGACACTGCAAGAACGGGACCAACGACGACTGAAGAGAATCCTTCAACGTTACAGAAGTGCAACCCTTCCGCAAATTGCTGCAGATTTCGATGCTGGGC